>NC_136070.1:779181851-780531851 GCF_964261635.1 Lissotriton helveticus
AAAAGTTATTGAACACAACTTCCCTCCAAGACATGGTGCCTTAGCAACACATACATAGATCTTGTATGTGAGCACTGTGTCATAATTCATTCATGATACCCAGGTCCACAACTCAACAATGTGTGATCGTAAGATTATGTAAAGTCATGGGCAGCCTGAAAGATCCCTGTCCACAGATAAGAAATCTACTCACACATGCAAAGATTAATGCATGTAGAAATCTTCATCTGAGCACACATGCTAACTCCCTCACAGTAAATCATGATGTACACCAGTATGTAACAAACTATTAGATTTAATGTAGTATAAAAGTTGAAATAGAAATAACTATTAACCCTATACTAAATACCTATCCTAAACTATCCTATACTATCTTAGCCTATCTACTATATAAAACTACCTTAACTTAGCTTAGCTTACACTACACATTTAGCACAACATGATAAAACACCAACCCCGATCCCTCTTAAGTCCATCTTCACATAAGGACAACAGAAACTACACCTAAACATCAACCACCCACACATAGAAACCTAAACAATCATATTTTGTTTGGTATTGTTTTCATTAATTGTTTATAAATATACTTTTTCATACATATAAACACATCAACTACCACCCACTAACTAACCTAAGTAGCCCTAACCACTAACAAACTAATCCACCCCCCAAAATCCCCTAAAACCACTATTCCTATACTATCACTATAACTACACTCACCTAATCAAACCCATAAAATCCTTTTGTTAAAACGTCAGTGTGTCAAGCAGCGGGAACGGCAGAAGAGGTCTCTGTAGCAATCACTGTTTGACCTGCCCAACTGCCCGCTTTATGTCCTGCAGCAGGGATAGGGTCTGGTCCACATTGTTCTCAAGGACTGCCATTGTGAGTTTGAGGTCTAACATGTCCTTCCTCATTTCCTGCTCAAAACCTGAGGGCACTCCTGTGGGCTGGGGTGTGGCTCCCAGTGGTGTAGAAGGCCCGCTGGTAGAGGTACTTGGGACTGCTGTGTTTAAGGCACCTGGAGTGGGCTGTCCATAGCGGGCTGAGCTTCTGTTTGTGGTGGTAGGTGGTCCCATCGAAAATACAGGCCACTTCCCCTGGGCCTTTTCCTCCTCATATTGCCTCTTCATGGCCCTGTGTACCTTGGCGACCCGTCAGAGGTTGCGGTAGTTCTCCTTTCGTTTAGTGTAATGGTGCAGCTCATCTGGGGTCACATTTGTTGAAACAATGAGGATAACTGTCACTCAAAGGCTGTCTCGGAACAGGTATCAACATCATGAAATATCATATTTTACATTACACCCAAGGTAGCAGCCTCTCCAGCCACAATTCATTTCAGCTTAGAGTGATGATACTCATACCTATTATATAGCATACCAGCTGTTCTCAGCCCTAATTGCATAGGAAGGCCAATTGTTAGACTGTGCAATTGCAACACCATTGGCAGATCTAATTATGAAAATGTCAGTACGGAGTATGCTTGGAAACAAAGATTTTTGGTACTAATGAAATGGGACACATTTTCACCTTCACTGTGTATTAGTGTACCTTTTGCATCCATCAGTGGCCTTTATGCCAAAGACATTTAATACATTAAGAAGTGCTATGTCTTGACAGTACATGTCTTGTCTCACAACATTCTGTAATTGATAAGGCAAGCATATCAGGACACTATCCTCCCTATACAGATAACTTGGCAGGCATGACATGTAAAAATGGACGCAGGAATAGTACTCCACATCATACAGAGACATATGAACCTTCTCATATTTGACCTGTAGTAACTCCATGGTGGACCATGCTATCGCTCAATACAAGCTCCCAATATCATAGCATATACAACTGACATGCATTTTATATCATTCACAGCCACATCAATTCCTGATGTTTTTCCACTACCACATACATTAGCATTGTCTGAAACTGGGATCATGGCTTCCTTGTCAATAATCTATTATGTGGTCCATCCCAGATTGGCAAAGTGTTCTCCTTTGCAGTAGTCAGAGGCTGATAGACTTACAACACATCACCACAACTTTTCATGGCCTATTTATCTCCTTCCAAAAGTTTAATTGTGATAAGGATGCACATTGAATCTGGCAATTCCCACATCATCTGACATCACACTCACCCCTTGCTCTATGCAATTAGCACTGATGAAGGCACTTACCCGTGATGTTGGGGTTCTTGAATTTTGCCACCTCAGGTTTCGTGTATGAAGGGGGTCCAGCTACAAGGCAACATGTAAATCACGTCATGAAAATAACTACACATACTTGATATACAACAACAGCACAATACACATGGAAGGTTATTGGCTATGTAGCCCTTCAGGTTGTAAGTGTTCAGATGACACAGGTGACATGCCTGGATCATACATATTGGTAAGGCTGGCTGAGTCAAACATACAAAAGAATGCCTTAAACATGCACCTGTTGGCCATTTAGCAGAACCATGTGCTGACCTACAACCCTACCAAATTACACAATGATAGCAGACTTGGATGATGCTGTGCACCTACACAATTCACATACCATATTCAGTAAGGTGATGCTATATAGAGGCCCTCCTAAAAGCAGACACCAGTAAATGAGTAGCCTACATACATCTCAAGTCATGTGTACTTGTCCCCTAAGTAACATGAGTACTGTACCTGTCAGTGCTGCTGAGTGCAGGATATTGTACACTTATGTCCCATGCACTCTTAAGCAGAAAATTACATATTTGCACAGTTGACATTAGTAGAGATGTGTATCATTCAGGCAAGCATACCCTTGGATTCTGTACCATGTGAGTGGGCTCCCATCTGACACACATTTGGGCTCTCATACAGGAGTTATGTGCCATGTGAGTTACATATGTTAAGACAGCTCCAGTGTCTCTGGCCTCGATAACCCCTCTATCAGGCTATGCAAATGCAGCATGTGTGGTTTGCTAAACAGTACATATACATGGGGGAGAAGGAGGTATACAATGCTAGGTCACCCTCCAAAGATGTATCATGAAAAACAGAGCCCGAGGTATTGGGTTCTGAGACCTAGCTTGTGACAGGGCTACCGACCAATGTGGTCAGACAAAGCCCAAAAGAAAGAAAAAATTCTTTCTAGAGTCCCCTCACTCACCGGGGTTGTCCCACCGTGACATGCTTCATCATTGGGGCCATCCCAGTTCTCTATGAACTGGGGCGTGCTACGACTTGTGAACTACGTAGGAGCACTATATTGTGAAGGACTATGTGTGGTGCAAAGTGTAGTGGGTGTAGGTGATTTAAAAATACCGTGCTAGTGGGCCTAAACAAATGCTATTCTTGCTCCTAGGTTGTTATGGTTTAAAAAGGGGGTAGAACACTGTATGCCAGCCTATAATGGAGATGGGATCAGTGTTACGGTCGACATGTTTCAAGATTCCCCTAGCTTTTCTTCAGGACCACACAGGGACCAGCCCTGTGTATGCCACTCCTGTTTAAACCTAAATAGGAAAACAAATATTAAAGGATAGGTGGATGCTGCTACCAATAAAAGCATGCGTAAAACTACATACGATTTCTATTCTAAGCAGTATATTTGTAAAAGTGCCTAATAGCACTCCATGGTCTCGGGGGGTGGGGGGTGGGGGGGGTGTCTCCCCATTTTTTAACCATACCAACCTAGGAGCAAGAATAATATTTGTTTAGGCCTCTAGCACAGTATTTTTAAATCACCTACACCCACTCCACTCCACGTTGCACCACACATAGTCCTTCACAATATAGTGCTCCTACGTAGTTCGCAAGTCATAGCACGCCCCAGTTCGTAGAGAACTGGGATGGCCCCAATGATGAAGCATGTCACCGTGGGGCAACCCCGGTGAGTGAGGAGACTCTAGAAAGAAATTTTTCTTTCTTTTGGGCTTTGTCTGACCAAATTGGCCGGTGGTCCTGCCACAAGCTAGGTCTCAGAACCCAATACCTCGGGCTCTGTTTTTTATGGTTTGCTAAACAGTCAGAGATATGTAATCAGGCAAGCCAGTGCAAAACACAGCGTAGCCATAGTGGGCATCAATAAGCTATACCCATTACTAATAGGAAATGCTGTTAAAGACCAGTGATATGTGTGTTCTCACATTCAGAGGTGAGCTAAGCAGTGAAAGGGGCTCATTAATGATTGACAACTCAGAGGAGGTATGCCAAGGAGGCTCATTGGCACATCACCATGGGGCTTCTCTAGCAAAGCCACTGCATCTCCTTTGACATTGTTAGAAGTGAAATGCCAGAAGTCCAAGGGCCTTGTAAATAAGCCCCTTTCTGTATGATGTACGTTCTGTGCTGTCGATCACAACTATACATGACAAATGTCTGCTGAGAAATAATCTTCTCTGGAGCACATCTGCACTACCTGCTCTGTCATCCCATGAGTTGTCTGGATAGGCTATGGCAATATACATCAGCTCCATGCATGCCTGAGACTCATCTCTGTCACCTACTGTAACACTAATACTAGTGTGGGCCACACAGAGTCACAGATAGCACTGGTGCACATATTGTGTCAGCACTATATGCATGGCATTTGCCCTTTTGCATGGAACATGGCTAATTAGAGCCAGAGTGTCTTGTGAGCAATACCTACTGGTTCAACAAATTATCAATGGGTACATGAGAAAAATACTAGAACAGACACATTATGTGTACTTACATGTTGCTCCATCAACTTCAATGCCTACATAATATAGGAAGTCGGACTCCCTGCCGACCACATCTGCCCAGCGATGCTTCAACTGCTGGGTGTACCGATCCACTCCATAGAGTCACAGCATTTGGAGGCGTATGCTTTTTCATTGCTGCTTCCTTATTTTCACCGGCTAGCCCTGGATCACACAGCCCCCATGGGCTACCATGTTTGGGAGGTAATTGCAGACCAGCCACAGGACAGCCCCAAACTTCTGCTCATTCATGGGGTGACTACGGCTATGTCCTGGCATGATCCCACCCACAATAACCTAACTCAAACACTGGAAACCCCCACCCCCCCAAAAAAAACCCTACTATCCTTATAACAAATATAGCCGAAATGACACACGCTCAACAGCGCACAGGACAATAAGCATCAATATACTACAAAAATAACTGTGGGGACATACCAGGGACAGCAGACATGATGCACCAGCTCTAAACACACCGACACCCCTCTCCAGCACAAGCACAACACCACCACTCTCAAGCACAGTCAGTAAAACGTGACTTATTGTGAAAGTGAAAGTTACTTCACAGTTCCTGGTTTGCAGCATGGAGGATCCATGACATCACTTCCCTTTATCCTTTACTACAATTCAATTCAATTCTTTCTTTATTCGTCCTTCCGAAGGTCATAAAAGATACACCATATTAAAAACATCCTATAAAATCATACACGTCTCAACAATACAAAACTCATATTCCATTTAAAAAGAGTACAACAGCAAGCAAATACTGTAATTTTTTCTCTGAACTAAAGAAACAATGCAAAGCGATTGGGTTCATAAGTAGCAGCAGATATTATCTAATAGTACAAAAGACAACAGCAGCCATAAATAGCAGCAAATAAATAACCAATAGTACATGAATTATAAAAATCATTTCTATAAAGGGGTTAGCAGCAGGGGTGGACATTTTAGCAGCAATACAGATACGATCCATACAGGAAAATGGTAAAGTGCATTGGAATTAAAGAGCATGCTCTTCTCTTTGCTAAAATACACTTCAAAAAGCTTCCAACAGCAAACCAAACATCATGGTTATTGAGTTGCTGCAGAAAATACAAAGCCTCTTTGCACTTGGAAAATTTGTGTCTGCGCAAAAGAGGTAATAAAACGTTACTGTTAAATGAAAGATAAAACTGACAAGAAAAGACAAAATGTAAAAGTGTTTGATTTGAATGTTCATCACAAGGGCAGATAGTAATAGATTCTGAAGAATACTGACCCAAGGGAAAGCATACCAACCACCAAAACTACCCCATCCTGAATCTAGTCAACAGATTCCTTTTGTGCACATTATTTACATATAGTAAATACGGGGCACTATGGGGAGGTACTTGTATAAGGCAATAATCCCTGACAGTGGGTGTAGCTACTTTGGACAGTTCCCTAGACAATTCCTTATGTTTCCGAAAGCACACCAAAACCCTCTGTCGATCTCCTTTGCTAATTACTTCATTTCCTGGGTGAATGCAGCACGTTTTCAGCTAATGCGTAATTTCTTTTACGCTACTGCTTAATACGTTGATTTCACAAAAGGCCTAACAATGGAAAAAACGTGTGCTGGCGGTTAGGCCTCATTTTAGCCCTATGCGGCAGCGGAAAAATTTGACGCTGAATGGTGTTGTGTCATTATTATTTTTTTTACATTAGAGGTCTACATTATTTTCTTTAAGATTTGAGATGTGCAGTTCATGTAAAAATTAACAGTGGGGGGGTGTGGCTTAGCACCCGAAGGAGATGGCGGTGATGGCGTAAGCGCTCTGTCGCGGCTGGGGCTTATCAGCGGACCGCGTTTGCTTTCACCCCCACAGACGGAGGATTTTGCCATCAGAAGGTCTCTGGAGTATGCTGTGACATTTTGCGGTAGCCTTTGGGGTCGCTTGCCATCCTTTTCGAGCGACGCTCTCCTGGACGCGGCTTCATGACGGCCGCGGCCGCCATTTTGCGACACTCCTCACTGTGACGCTCCTCACGGACGTTGGCTCGTCGGATTTACCGGATCTTCAATGGCTTTTCGAATTGCCTGAGAACTTCTCCTTTTTTCATGGTGGGCCATTTTATACTTGCTAATTGACTTTCTTGTTTTCAACAGCCTCTCGCATATGTTTTTGCGCTGCCTTTTCTCATATTTCCTATGAGCTGCCATTTTGTGACTCAACAGATTATGAGTCATTTGATCATATTGTGCCTGCGCAGCCTCAACTATTTGCATTTCACCTAATGATGCTCCTTTTTTTTCTTTGTGGCTTTGCCTTCTTTGCTTCTTTTTCTAAGCACTAAAGACTGATTATGGCTCTGCTGAATGGATTTTCTGGTCGTTCTCCTTCATGGCAGCTACTTTCTCCGTGCTTATTTACAGCATAATATGTGAATTGCGGTCTCTAGGTTTTGTTCACCAAAGGCTCTCACCTTGTTGCTGCTTTTCTCTGCCTCAGTCCTCAGCAGCCCTTGCTTTTGACTTTTGACTATTGATTCTGCCACTTTCTTTTTTTTTCTTGCGCTGCATATGCAACCTGGAACTAATCCCTAATTCCTGCGACATTTATTTATTTGTACAATGCTGACCACTCGTCCTGGAAGCTAAGGGGTCTTTTCTTTTTTTCTTTTGCTTGTCGCTTAGATGTGCACCTGATGAAGCAAAGCTTCGCATATTTTGCGACTTGCTGAAGTCAAGAACCTCGTTTATGTGTAACAAAGTAATAAGTGTAAGTCTTACTAACGTTTATATTTAGTTTAAATAAAGATTAAGACGCTTGCCTATATGTTTTACTAAAATAATTTACTCAAGTCACTTAAAATGGCTGCCGCTTGTATTTAGTTACTGCGCATGCGTCAGCCACACTCACGTGTCCTGACGCGTCTGCAGAGTTGGAGGGAAAATTATGCGCATGCGTAATACATAGCTGTGCCCATCATGTGGTACTGCTCGTGCCACTGCTCTTGTGCCTGTTTCCATGTAGCTAACATTTAGACTGCATAAGTATATGTTATGATGATAAGTTGAAAGTACAACCCTGTGAATGTGATTTCATAACGTTATTTCTGTGTATTAATTTGTTCTCGCTTACTTTTCATGTACCGCGGGGAATGGGGGTCCAAACTGATTGGGAGCCATATTGACGGTCTCTTCTGCGCATGACCAGGGAGCATTGAAAGGTGGCCACTTTGGACAGTGGAACTCAGCCAGCTGGCAGCCACAGTCAAGATGCGCCTGGGAAAGCCACCTCTGCGCTACGAGAACGGCGAATGTTGCTCCTCATGTGTTACAATGTTAATTTTCACTCGTATTTCTGCACAGTTTCTCATGAGAACCCCAATCTCTCTAGGCGGTACCCAAGTATGCTAATATAGGCTCAAATTAGCGTGTTCTGATTGGTGTGTTACCCAAATCCTACTTTAGGACCAATCCAAATTGAGGGATTCTGACATTTTGCAACATTGGGGGGTGGTACACCGTCCCAAAAGAGTATATCTACCCTGGGTTTACCTAGAGAATTGTCCGACTTGTCTGGTTTAGCTGACCTGTCACTGACCCATCGTACTCATTAGGTGACTGAAGATACAGAGAGCTGCAGAGCACTCTGTCCGAAATTGACCATAGACTGAGGTTCTACTGAACCTTAAAGTGCTGGCAAAGCACTTTGCTGGGAGTTCGTTGACCCAATCGGGGTCTTGATCGATAGCTGCAGAGAGGGTGGAGCGCAGGCGTTGCTTCCAAACTGCGGGTGCGGTCCTGTCCTGAGCGGTCCTGTCCTGAGGGTTTGCTGTCCTGTCCTGAGGTCCTGTCCTGATTCCTAATCTGAGGGTATCCTGTCCTGTCCGGGGTGTCCATTCTGCACCTGCTGTCCTTTGAGGGGTATCCTTCCTTGAGGGTTTCCTGTCCTTAACTGACCCGTGGCCAGGGTTTGGTTTCCACTCCAGTCTAGGTAAATACTGCTCTAAGTTCTTTTAAACTTGCACCTCTCTATATTTCTACCTTTTGCTATAATAAAGTGACACCTTTGCATATGTTGATTTTCCATGCTTTTACCGCAAACTATTGAACGAAAGTCATCTGCATATTTTTCATGATATGTTCCCATGTCTCTCAATCTTTTAGAGATTATATTTTGCATTGCTGTTTGTCATTTTCTGATATGGTCTAGAACCTCCTTACCTAGACTGTTTAAAGGTCCCTTTACTTTAAGTTTAGCGTGTTACTCTTTATAGGCCCTCCTATAGTAACCCATGCATAGTCTGCCCAGGCTTAAACATTTCTGAGATTTTAGTATTTTTCCCATTTGCATTCCATATTACATTTGAATGGTTACCCTGTCGTTATTTCTCTATAGTTATATCATTTACATTATCTTGGTTATTGATTGCTTTATCTTTGTGTATCTAATGCTTGATGATAACGATCTTTAGATAAACATTTTAAAACTTCCAGTTGTCCGTGGTCATTTAAACAATATTGAATGTTATTTGAAATTTGCATTTGCTGCCTTTCCTTTTACAGCTAGGCCCCTGATCCATTGAAGTCATAGGTACCCGTGTCAGTGGATGGTAAGTCGGGTACACTGAGTCATAACAAGTAGGGAAGCACACACAATTGATAGCAGCCCGTGAAGTCGCCTGGTCAATGAATAGTGTGAATTGAAAGTATATGGGCCCTGAAGCCGGAAACGGCGGAATCATTGGCTGGGTGACCTCGCGCGCTCTATCAGTTTTCTGGTAAGCAGAGGTATGGTTAGGGACTAGCTAAAGGTTAGGTAGAACTAGTTAGACTAGTTGAGTCGGAAGCTGCTAGTACATTAATGCTGCTATAAGAGCGGCTGTTCCGAGGGAACTGATCACTCTCTTGTGAATACGCTGCTGAAATCAATGAACTGTTTTTTCATTATTATTCTTGTTCTTATATTGTTATATGTATTAATCCATGCGTTTGTCAACCGTTTAGTTTCTTGTTGTCCGAACTCCCCGGGGAATTGAAAGGGCAAGTGGTGAATAGAAACCATTGTCCTGAGGTCACAGGCTTAAAGGAAAGTTAGGTGCAGGTTAGGATAACCGGGAAGCACTAACTAGGGTTTTCTGAATACATGTGTGAATAAATGTCAGTAACGAGGTTCATTGGCAAAATTCCCATAGTGGCGTAACCTAGTAAGGGTCACATCGGAAAAGTAGCAGGTTCCTCGGAGCTTGGGTGAAAGCAAAGGGGTCCGCTGAGAAACCTTAGACTCGGAACATATCCCAGAAAGAAGTGGATGAGTTTAGGGGAATAACAGGTTCACCGATGCTAGAGTGAAGGGTAGGCGGAAGAGATCTGCCCGCAGCGCGTGAAAAGTAAATGGAAGTAGTTTACTTGCAGTAAAAGAAATCTTTCTGTCTAGACACTTGAGCACTGTGGCGAATGTGTATTCGTTGTTAAATAACCAAGCACTGAGCACTTTAGAAAGAAAGAAAGAAAGTTTCCGTTACCTTGTGAAGGGAGGGAGTCAGCCGCGAAGAGCCTCTGACGTCACTCCGTGCCGCGCTGGGACTGGTAGAAACAGCGGGCGGGTAGCGGGGCTGGAATTGTAAAGGAGGGGTGAAGCGCCGAGGAGTGGGAACTGTCTCACGAAGGGGCCGCGCACCCATTGGTCGAAACTATTTGAACGCGTGCACCTCATTGGTCGCACAGAATTGCAAGGCGCGTTCTGATTGGAGGTAGCTTTGTAAACAAAGTTGAGAGTAGAAATCGTATGTGGCACTCGTATTGTCCAGAGACTAGACCCGATCCAAGAAACCAAGGGTTCGAAAGGGATCAGTGGAAAGCCAATAGATACGATATTATGTACGGAGGAAAGAGAAAGATGTCCCTTGTAAGTAGGGTAAAGAATTATTTCAAAACGGACAAACTGATTAAATCTAGGGAAGGCGTTGTTGTCCCGCCACCGAATACTCCTGCCTCATTCATGATGTTTGACCGAGGGTACAACACCTGTGTGTGGTTGGAGAATTGGGTGAAGTACACAAAAGATGACGGAGTATTGGCTTTTCCGTTAGACGGTACTTTTAATGGTAGAATTTTATTCAATTTGAGAACCCGCATGAATGAATTGCATCCCAGACCGAGACTAACGCAGTATGAGGCATTAGAGGAATGGGAGATTGAGGCTTTTGAAAGAGAGAAACCCCGAATGGACAAAGGTCTGACCAAATGGTACCCCAGGCTGAAACAAGAGACCAGGGATAAGAGGATGAAACAGTGGAGGCAGAGCATGATTGTTGAGGGTCTGTTTCCTATGATGCCAGCATGTACCCCGTCGGGGGGAGAAAAAAGGACAGAAAAGTGTAAGCATTGGGGAGCTCTTGGAGAGTCAGATGATGAATTGTTAGATGACATCTTTACGAGAAGTCCGCCCCCTTATAATGAGGGAGCCCGAACTTCCAGTACAGGAGAGAACCACCAGCGTCCATCTATTAAGGAGGAGGACAGATCCCTATGTAGGGGGGAGGGGGCCAGGTATTGCCCTATTTTGAGAAACCCGAGCCCCCGGAGGTACGCAATATATATCCTAGAATGCCCGAGAGCTCAGAGGAAAAATATTCCCGTGAAAGAACATTTTACCCCAGACCTCTTTATGAGAACGAAGAAAAACCAGTAGGATCAGGGGTACCCTTTTTGCAGCCTCCATATGGGGAAGAGCGTAGGTCATTTGGCACGGGAACTTTGTTCCCGAAACCAAATTATGGTGGGGGACCAAGTGAGACGCATCCTACTGCCCCGAGTTTTACGCCTCAACTGACCCCACAGATGATACCTGACCGAACATTAGGAAGAGTGTTAGATGAAAGGGAGCAAGAGGCCATAGCTAAACAGAGGTCAGAAATAATTCAGAAAATTTCCCAGTTAAATACCAGTCCTGAAGCTTTGACTATTCCGGTAACGATCGGACCCGTGGTTCCGTTGTACGGGAATAATCAAGGAGGTCTGAACCCTCCAGTTGTGAACCCGATAATGGCCCCGCCGAGGCAAGAGCCCTTACTAATAGACGATCAGTCCAGTGAGTGTGAGTCTGATGTTGTGTTCTTGGATCTGCCAAACAAACAGACCGGAAAGGGAGTGCAGAAGAGGCATAATCCTTTTGATGCGAAAGAAATTAAATTAGAATCAGCAACAGGGACTAGGAGTGTCTCTTTGGTAACGCCGGAAGAAATTGAAAATTGGAGTCGTGAATTAGAAAAACAGGCTCCGCAAACGAAACCTTTAGACCTCTACAAACTGAGAGTAGAAATAGAGGAATTAATGGCAGGAAATGTGGGGTTAGACAGATTGAATACCTATTCTGAAGAAGAGTTGCTGTTTATGTGTAAAAGTCTTACCCGGAGTACTAGGGTGCTCCATGAAAAACTGACCGACACTGCAGCTAGTATGGGGATAGATATATCAAGATCGAAGCCCTTGCAGAAACCATACCGAGCTGAGTTTTCCGACAAAGATTTAGAAAGTCTGAATGTGTCAGGAAGAAAATTGCAGATTAAAGAGTTGCTTGCAGTTTTGCAAAAATGGGGAGACGTGGAAAGGTGGAAAACGAGGTGGGCACATAAGAAAGAGGAGGCCCGCTCCAGACAAGCTACTTCTGAGTTCCCTCTGAGAGAAGTAGACAAGCCCGAAACTTTATGCCCCATGCGCGAAGTACCCGGTGGGAGGTATGTGCACGTTCCGTGGTCCAGACAGGATATTGTGTCCTTTACTAACGATTTCCCAAAATTGCAGGAGAAGCCAGTTGAATGGTACCGGCAAGTGGAAAGGTTTGTAAAGGTACAGAAATGCCTGTGGAAAGACCTGGATGGGTTTTTCGACATTGTGGTCCCAGTCGATCTATGGACCGAGTGTAAAATAGCTATAGCCTGGCCTAGTGAGGAATACCCGAGAGATGAAAAAACTGGGGAACCATCGAAAGAAGTGATGAGAAAATATGAGCAAGTAATTCAGCATCTGAAACTAAAGGTCCCAGCAAAGGAAACTGATTGGACCAGGATAGACAGAACAACGCAGGAAAGAGAGGAGACAGTGCACTCCTATTATGAAAGGCTGTTACAGGTGTTTAAAACATACAGTGGTATAGATAACATCGAGATGAAGGACATGACGCACTTCATTTACAGGTTTGTAAATGGTTTAAGACCTGAGATTTGTCAGTGGATAAAAGATAACAAAATCTGTTGGCACTCCAAAAAGGTAGATGAGGTCCTGCGGTACGCAAAGTACTGCGAGGACGAGATGGCAGAAAAGAAAAAGGCTCTAAAGGAAAAAGTGATGTGGGCTCAGGTGAAGCTCGCAGAGCAGCAGGAAAAGCAGTTGAGTAACATGGTCAAAAATGCTAAGAATGAAGGCCCTGGGGGAGGGGGAGGAGGCAAGCCCCGGCCCAAAATGAGCAGGGAGGAGGCTATGAAGAAATTTCCCTGCCATCAGTGCGGCGAAATTGGACATTGGCGTAACGAGTGTCCTTACTTGCCCGAAGATAACTCCAAAACTCCTGATTTAACTCCACAGACGCAGAAAGAGAGACCGAGAAAGACTCAACCACAGGTAAAAACAGTTCAGGTGCCCCGAGCACCAAAGCAAGTATACAGGGGAAAACAGGCAGAGGGAGATGAAATAGAAGTCTGGGAAAGCAATGAGAACAGAAATGCAGCAACTTCGCAGTATCTTTTAAATGATACCTTCCTTTGTGATGACCAGTACTGACGGGGCCTGAGAGGGGAGGACGAGGAGTGCGTACTTGGCGCCTCCTTGCCGGTAGACCAGTCCGGACCATACATTGAAGGAAAGGTTGACGGAAACGATGTCACCTTTCTGTTGGACACTGGCGCTACCCGTTCTACTGTGAGAACAGTGGACGTTCCAAACCTACCCCTCTCGGGAGAAGCCATCCAAGTAGTGGGTGTATCTAATCAATTGATTAGTACTCCTGTTACCAAGCCCATGGAGATCTCAATCGGAAACTTTAAGGAAATGCATAGATTTGTAGTTTGCGACACCAGTCCAGTAAACTTACTGGGACGTGATTTGCTGTGCAAAATGAACTGTACCATCTTTTGCACACCAAAGGGTGTTGAAATTCAGACCCCAGATGAAGACGGCATTTATAAATTAATGTTAGTCCGCCCTGACTCGGAAATTAAACGAATGACCATGCAGGATTTACCCAAAGAACTCCAGGAAGCAGTGAAGCCGGAGGTGTGGGACTTTACTGGGAAAGATGTAGGGTTGATGAAAAATGTGGACCCCATACAGATAGCAATAAAGGACAATGCGGTATACCCCAATACTAAACCCTACAGGATGAATGCAGAAGTGAAAGCTGGTGTTGCTGTGGAAATCAAGAAATTGTTAGAAGGAAACATCATACAGGAGGTGATGAGTAGCCCATGTAACTCTCCGATTATGGGCATTAAGAAACCTAGTGGCAAGTACAGAGTAGTGCAGGATTTGCGAAAAGTTAACAAAATAGTAGTTCCCTGTTGCCCTATTGTCCCGAACCCGGCAGTGATTCTGTATCAGATTCCCTGGGATGCTGAGTGGTTCACAGTGATAGACTTGTGTCATGCATTCTTTTCCATTCCTTTGCATCCAGATAGCAAATTTCTTTTCTCATTTGCCTTCGAGGGTCACGTGTATTGCTGGAACCGGGTCCCTCAAGGGTATACAGAGAGCCCCTCTATCTTTAATCAGATCTTGAAAAAATGTTTGGAAACTTTGGTCTTACCTGGGAACTCTGTCTTAGTGCAATACATAGACGACCTCTTGGTGGCGTCTAAAAGTCATAAGGATTGTGTGATTGACACCATTGCCCTACTGAATCATCTGTGTGAAAAGGGACATAAAGTGTCCCCTGACAAGTTACAGTTTTGTGCAAAATCAGTGAAATATCTGGGGCACCAGATAGAAAAAGGTGTCAGAAAAGTGACATCGGAGAGAGTGAGGATAATTCAAAAGATGCAGTTACCCCGTACTCAAAAAGAGATCAGAATGTTCCTGGGTGTGATAGGATACTGCAGGCAGTGGATTCTGGGATTTGCAGTCCTAGCCAGGCCCTTGATAAAAATGACCAAGAGAGGGACACCCGAGATTGTAGAATGGGATGATGAAAGCTTAACGGCCTTCACCAAACTGCGAAATTGTCTGTGTACTACTCCTGCATTGGGAATGCCAGACTATTCCAAAGAATTTGCCCTATTCTGTGACACTCGCGATAATTGCGCATTGTCAGTCCTAACTCAAGACCATGGCACGACGAGAAGGCCTGTGGCATATTTCTCTGCCACCTTAGATCCAGTGGCTGCTGGATTACCAGGTTGTCTGAAAGCAGTAGCTGCTACCTGTGCCAGTTTAGAACAAAGTGAGTCAATTGTCATGGGACATCCGGTAACTGTGTATGTTCCGCATGGAGTGGTAATTTTGTTGACCAGAACAAAAACACAGTATCTCACCCCTAGTCGGCTGACTAAATATGAGAGGATTCTTGTGGGTGCTGCAAATGTAAACATTGTTAGGTGCAGTATTCTGAACCCAGCCACTTTACTCCCTGACCCAAAGGATATGGAAGGGGGGGTGGATGATGAACACGATTGCATAGACTTAACTGAATTCAACACCAAGCCACGCCCAGACATAAAAGAAACGCCCTTGCCTGAGCATGACAAAGAATTATTTGTAGATGGTTCATGTCTAAGGCATGAACAAGGAGGCCTGAGTGCTGCCTATGCAGTAGTGTCCTTCGAGAAAATTGAGGAAGCAGGTTATCTATATCACATCAAGTCTGCACAAGTAGCCGAATTGATTGCTATGATAAAAGCTTGCCAAATTGGGAAAAACATACGCATAACAGTGTATACTGACAGTCAGTACTGTTATGGGGTTGTGCATGACTTTGGCCAGTTGTGGCTGCAGAGGGAGTTCCTGACTTCATCGGGTACTCCTATTCGAAATGGAAAAGTTATTCAAGACCTTTTAGAGGCAATACAGTTACCAAAGGAACTGGCAGTGGTAAAATGTGCTGCTCATAAGAAGAGCATGGACAAGGTATCACTGGGGAACGATTATGCTGATCGAGTGGCCCAATGGTGCGCAAGAGATCGGTATATCGTGAATCCAAAACGAGGGGGGCCAGGAACCAGCTGCCAACTTCAGGTGTTTGAGGAAGTGCCTACATGGGATGAGGTGAAAGAGTGGCAGCAGGCGGCACCTTGGCAAGAAAGAGAGAAGTGGAAGGAAGATGGATGTAGACCAAGACGTGTGGATGGTGTCATTATAGGTCCAACTGGTATGCCTGTGTTACCTAGACACCTACTTAGCGCAA
This sequence comes from Lissotriton helveticus, assembly GCF_964261635.1. Classification (NCBI taxonomy): domain Eukaryota; kingdom Metazoa; phylum Chordata; class Amphibia; order Caudata; family Salamandridae; genus Lissotriton; species Lissotriton helveticus. The sequence continues at coordinate 779,197,895 of NC_136070.1, forward strand.
TGGCGAGGTTGATACATGAAGGATCACACATTGGTAGGGACGCCATGATTCTAGTGTTCCAACAGACTTGGTACAGTAAGAAGTTCAGGAAAGTAGCAGAGTCCCTCTGCCAGAGGTGCCTGTCATGTCAAAAGATGAACCCAGGGAAGAAGACTGTAGTGGAACTGGGAAAAATTGGGAGGTCCGGGGGTCCCTTTGTAAGGATACAGGTTGATTTCATCACCATGCCCCATTGTGAAGGGAAACGATATGTCCTTGTCATGGTCTGTTTATTTTCAAAATGGGTGGAAGCTTTCCCTACTCCCAAAAATGACGCAAAAACGGTAGCTAAGTGTTTATTAAAAGAACTGATAACTAGATTCGGGTGCCAGTCACTATTGAATCAGATCAAGGCTCACATTTTCATAATGACGTCATCGATGAACTCTGTAAGGCCTTTGGAATTGCACAAAAGCTACACTGTGCCTACCGTCCAGAGGCTTCTGGAGTGGTGGAACAAATAAATGGAACTATCAAAAACAGACTAGCAAAACTGTGTGATGCAACTAAATTGAACTGGGTGAAGGCCCTGCCCTTGGTCCTAATGGGACTCAGAAGTATTCCTGATCGCAAAACAGGCCTAAGTCCCCATGAAATAATTATGGTAAGAATAATGAGACAAGCATGGGTACCAGGAAGCAAACTGTTGAGTATTACTGATGATTTGGTACTTGAATACTGCAAGAGATTGGGTGACCAAGTGCGTTCTATCTCTCGCCAGATCGGAGAAGACGCCAACCTCAATCCAACGACTCCTCTCCACAAACTGGTCCCGGGGGACTGGGTGAAGATAAAGAAGCACACTCGGAAGACCTGCCTGGAGCCAAGGTGGGGAGAAAAACGTCAGGTGATTCTGGTTACTACCACAGCAGTCAAGTGTGCCGGGGTTCTGCGTTGGATACACGCCAGCCACACCCAGAAGGTACCACCAGACGAAGTGCCTGAAGCTGAAGGACGTCCAGCAGAGGACTCTGCAGGAGCCAGACCAGAAGTAGCTGACAGCGTACAGCCCAGTACCATTCAAGCTGCAGAATCAGCAGACGTTGGCCCAAGAATAGTTGACAACGAACTACCAGGAGTCCAGCCTGCTGAAGGGGTCCAAGAAGCTGAGCCAGAAGTAGCTGAAGACGAGCTGCCAAGCATATGGCCAGAAGAGTGGATTCCATTGATTGACCTCACTGAAGACCCTATTCGAACAAATGAAAGACTTTGGGAAGGTAGAGAGTGGACTAGTCAGGAAAAGCAAGGCATAGGCGAAGAGCCTCAGAATCTTGAGATTCACATCAAAACTGAGGAAGGAGAAGGTCAGACAGGGACAGAGCACGTGATTGATACAGAACAAGTGAATAAGACTGAACAAGTGCCCGATACTGAACAAGTGAAGGATCTTGAACAAGAGAGGAATACAGAACAAGTGATTGATACTCCTCCACTGACACCTGATATCGGGAAGGGACAGACTAGACATAGTGTAATAGTTCGAGCAGAAGAAAATCAAGAGATCGAAGAGCTTGAACGGGATCAGATAGGATTAGGAGAAAGTGTTCAGGAAATAGAATCAGAGACACTTGAAGAGCAAACACACAGTATACCTGAACAAGGCCAGATTAGTACCCAGGCAGAAGAAACAGATACTAGCCCTGGAATTAGTCAGATAGAAGAAGAGGAAACTGAAGCAGAATTGCCACAAGCTAAGGAGAATAAAAGGGCAAGAGAAGGAAACGAAGTCCAAGTACCAACCAAGAGACTTAAGAAAAGAAAGCATCTTGAGCCTAAATACATAAAGAAATTGAGATTGAGAATCAAAACAGTAGAAGAAAAACGTGCAGAAGAAAGGAGAAGTGCTCGTATAGCAGAACAACCAGAAGACTCTTCCAAAAGAAGGAGTGATCGAATAAAGAGACAAAACAAAAAGTACAAGTCACCTGAATGGACACTTGTGTTAGAAGAGCTTGAAGATCTCGACATCACTGACGTAAGCGACGGAGAGCCCGTCCCTGAGTATTCTGACGAAGAGGAAGAAGAGCCACCGTGAATTTGCACAAAGTAAGATACTCGTGTAAAGACACAAAGAGGGGTCGAGAAACTTCTTCTGAGCCAAAATGACTGATTCAAACGTGAGTGGTAGACCTAGTCGCAGCTGTTGCAAAACTTGCTGCAAGGTATGTGTCTGTAGTGTAGTTGTCCTGATATTACTCTGGATAGGACTAACAATCTTTATACCCTTTGCTGTGAGTAAAGATACTAACATTGTCCCTACTGAAATTGTAAATACCGACAGTGAAGAGCTGACAACACAGAGTGTAGCTAGACATGAAAGAGCACTGAGACAAACAAAACAAGACTTAGAAGCATCAGATGAGGAACTACATTATCATAGAATCAAAAACAGGACACGCTTAAATGTTTTCGCAAACTTGTTAATACACTATGTAGAGACTATGGAAATTGAAGATTGCTATGTCTGCATGAAGCTACCTACTTCTGTAGCTGAAGGCGTGACATACCATCACTTGCCACTGACATACGGAATTTCCTGTAGCATTTTAGCTAGCTTATTTTACAAAAGAGGACCGTTACAGTACTATTACTCTAACAATGACGTGATCTTTTCTGAACTTCCTATACGTGGGAACTTGAATCCTGTACATACCAAAAGTGACGCAATACGATACATGGGAGATTATTTCCTGACTATAGGTAACATTGACATAGTGGACGCACACAGAGATAACTTGACTTGTTCTTTGCATGAGCAGGAAAAGATGTTCCTAAACATGGCAGAGAAAAGGAGAATTAAAATACAAAAGAAGGCTAATGACGAAAGTCAGAAAAAGCCAAAGTGGGCAGAGAACATGGAAGGCACCTCAACTGGTGGGGCGGGTCCTGCTCTGTTGCTGGATTTTGAAAAGAAAGGCAAGCTATGTCTTCACCGCGAGAAGACTAGCTATTATAATAACGTTTTCATTGGTTCCAGTGAATGCGAACATAATTACAAGGTAATTGGAGGTTGGGGTTTCAAAAATGGGTCAGAGCCTGTGTTTCCTGGAATTTATTATATTTGTGGGGACAAGGCTTATTTCAAATTGCCGGATCACTGGTATGGAAGTTGCTATTTTGGCATTGTCTTCCCGAAAATATACCATGTGAATGGAGGCGCTGGAAGCAATGAAAATACTAATGGCTTAGTGCGTAGTAAAAGAGAAAGCATAGGTGAAATAATGGGTAGTATTTTCAGTGCACCGATACCTGGAGTGGGAGTGGTTCTGAACACTCACAGAATTTGTAAATTGTCTACTATAGTGGATGTATTGTCTACTGAGACAGCTCATGGATTTCTGCTGGTCAATACCGAAATGGTTGCGATCAGATCAATGGTTTTGCAGAATCGACTTGCTCTTGACACCTTATTAGCGAAAGAGGGCGGAGTCTGCCGGATGTTGAAGGCGCAACATTGTTGCACTTATATTCCAGATAAAAGTGTACAGATCAAAAGATATGTGAAAAATATTACTAATTTGGCAAAGGAACTCAGACCACTCGAGGTTGATAGTGCCTGGAAGAGACTGGTAGATGGTCTCTCAAATATAGGTCATTGGTTCGCTAGTATAGGTAAAGGCTTATTGCTCAAAGTACTGATGCCAATTGGAATTATAGGTCTCATCCTATTTTTCATATTTGTCTGCTGCAAATGCTGCAAGCGCACCGGAAAGCATGAAGTGAATGCCAGAGGGGTGAAACGAAGTGTGGATGAGATTGAATTGGAAGAAGTGAATGATCAGATATACAAAAAGGTGAAGACTTCTCACCCTACCAAAACTGAAAGAGAGAAATTGGAACGATTGCTGGAAGAGATAGAATTGTATAAAGTGTGAAAGAAAGTTGGCATCTGGTTCCATTTATTTGTGATGATAGTAAATATCATCAAAGAGGGGATTGATGAAGCAAAGCTTCGCATATTTTGCGACTTGCTGAAGTCAAGAACCTCGTTTATGTGTAACAAAGTAATAAGTGTAAGTCTTACTAACGTTTATATTTAGTTTAAATAAAGATTAAGACGCTTGCCTATATGTTTTACTAAAATAATTTACTCGAGTCACTTAAAATGGCTGCCGCTTGTATTTAGTTACTGCGCATGCGTCAGCCACACTCACGTGTCCTGACGCGTCTGCAGAGTTGGAGGGAAAATTATGCGCATGTGTAATACATAGCTGTGCCCATCATGTGGTACTGCTCATGCCACTGCTCTTGTGCCTGTTTTCATGTAGCTAACATTTAGACTGCATAAGTATATGTTATGATGATAAGTTGAAAGTACAACCCTGTGAATGTGATTTCATAACGTTATTTCTGTGTATTAATTTGTTCTCGCTTACTTTTCATGTACCGCGGGGAATGGGGGTCCAAACTGATTGGGAGCCATATTGACGGTCTCTTCTGCGCATGACCAGGGAGCATTGAAAGGTGGCCACTTTGGACAGTGGAACTCAGCCAGCTGGCAGCCACAGTCAAGATGCGCCTGGGAAAGCCACCTCTGCGCTACGAGAACGGCGAATGTTGCTCCTCATGTGTTACAATGTTAATTTTCACTCGTATTTCTGCACAGTTTCTCATGAGAACCCCAATCTCTCTAGGCGGTACCCAAGTATGCTAATATAGGCTCAAATTAGCGTGTTCTGATTGGTGTGTTACCCAAATCCTACTTTAGGACCAATCCAAATTGAGGGATTCTGACACTTTGCAACATTGGGGGGTGGTACACCGTCCCAAAAGAGTATATCTACCCTGGGTTTACCTAGGGAATTGTCCGACTTGTCTGGTTTAGCTGACCTGTCACTGACCCATCGTACTCATTAGGTGACTGAAGATACAGAGAGCTGCAGAGCACTCTGTCCGAAATTGACCATAGACTGAGGTTCTACTGAACCTTAAAGTGCTGGCAAAGCACTTTGCTGGGAGTTCGTTGACCCAATCGGGGTCTTGATCGATAGCTGCAGAGAGGGTGGAGCGCAGGCGTTGCTTCCAAACTGCGGGTGCGGTCCTGTCCTGAGCGGTCCTGTCCTGAGGGTTTGCTGTCCTGTCCTGAGGTCCTGTCCTGATTCCTAATCTGAGGGTATCCTGTCCTGTCCGGGGTGTCCATTCTGCACCTGCTGTCCTTTGAGGGGTATCCTTCCTTGAGGGTTTCCTGTCCTTAACTGACCCGTGGCCAGGGTTTGGTTTCCACTCCAGTCTAGGTAAATACTGCTCTAAGTTCTTTTAAACTTGCACCTCTCTATATTTCTACCTTTTGCTATAATAAAGTGACACCTTTGCATATGTTGATTTTCCATGCTTTTACCGCAAACTATTGAACGAAAGTCATCTGCATATTTTTCATGATATGTTCCCATGTCTCTCAATCTTTTAGAGATTATATTTTGCATTGCTGTTTGTCATTTTCTGATATGGTCTAGAACCTCCTTACCTAGACTGTTTAAAGGTCCCTTTACTTTAAGTTTAGCGTGTTACTCTTTATAGGCCCTCCTATAGTAACCCATGCATAGTCTGCCCAGGCTTAAACATTTCTGAGATTTTAGTATTTTTCCCATTTGCATTCCATATTACATTTGAATGGTTACCCTGTCGTTATTTCTCTATAGTTATATCATTTACATTATCTTGGTTATTGATTGCTTTATCTTTGTGTATCTAATGCTTGATGATAACGATCTTTAGATAAACATTTTAAAACTTCCAGTTGTCCGTGGTCATTTAAACAATATTGAATGTTATTTGAAATTTGCATTTGCTGCCTTTCCTTTTACAGCTAGGCCCCTGATCCATTGAAGTCATAGGTACCCGTGTCGGTGGATGGTAAGTCGGGTACACTGAGTCATAACAAGTAGGGAAGCACACACAATTGATAGCAGCCCGTGAAATCGCCTGGTCAATGAATAGTGTGAATTGAAAGTATATGGGCCCTGAAGCCGGAAACGGCGGAATCATTGGCTGGGTGACCTCGCGCGCTCTATCACACCTGGTAAAGTTTGTCTACCATATGGGCAGACTCACAACAAGTTGCGCCAATAAGACCTCAAAGCGCACTTTCATCAAGAATTCAAAGGTTTTTTCTGCATTGGCCCAGTTGGAAGCTTCACAAGAACCTCCTGTTCTCATGTCAAAGCCGGTCATGGAGCCCCTTACTCAGCCCAACGGGAAGACCACTGTTAAGCGACTAAAAAAGGACCCCCCCCTCACCGTCTGCTTCCGCTCCATCTGCATCTATTGAGTTTTGATTGGAGGAAATTAGGGCACTCCGCCCTTTTATGGAAGAGACTAATGCTAAATTGCAGGTTCTAACTGACAACTGGACACAAATGGAGGCAAGACTCACGTCGGTGGAACGCAGTATTTCTTCTCTTCAGGAGTCCTCTGCTAAGGTTTCACATATGCACTCTCAGATTTCTTCTCTCCAGAAGCAGGTCGAGGACCATGAGAACAGAAATCGATGCAATAATCTACGCATTTAGGCCTGACGGAGGGCTGCGAGGGGAGTGATCCCATTGCTTTCTTTAAATCCTTTCTTCCTAAGCTCTTGCATCTTCCAGAGGATACCATGCTCAACATTCAAAGAGCTCACAGGCTTGGCCGAGCTCCCTCGTCTACTTCTGCCTCGATGAGACCCAGGGGTGTGATCATGTATTTCTTGCAGTATACTGACCTTTTAACGGTCCTCTCAGCAGCTAGAGCTTCTCCACCACTTACTTGGTCTTGTTCCCCTGTGTTTTTTGCGCAGGATTACGCTAAAGCCACGGCCAGTCGCCGCAAAGCCTTTTTGGATATGAGACCTGAACTTCGCTCCATTGGTGCTAGATATGGACTTTTTCATCCCTGTCTTTTTAGGGTTACATATAACAATAAGCCGACAACTTACGAAGATCCTGTGCGACTCCAGAGCTTTCTAAATTCCTGTCGAGGAACTAACATGGACACTTCTGGTCCCTCTTCTTCATTCCCTCCTTGATTCTTTTGACTAATGTTGCCTCTTTCATTTTGGACTCTCGTGCTACTCACTTGAGTCTCCTATCATCACCATAGTTTCACATACTTTATGTGACAGTTATCTTTTTCATGTTGATCTTGTTGTTCATAATGTTCATTGTTTACTCTTCCCTCTGCTTGTTGCTTTTGATGATATGACCTCCTCGTGGTTTTTGATTCTTTTCCTGTTTTTTCTTCTAACGCTTTCCTCTTGTTTCCACAGATCATACACCATGTTCCGTGTTTCCCCGGCTGGCCGGTTCGCTGGCCCTGATCGTCTTGTCTCCTCTAGTTGGTTCTACCCCCCTCCTCATATGTATGGTCTCCTTTCCTGGTTGTGATCCCTCACCTCCCCTACCTGTAAGTACGTCTCCTTACCTTATTGAAATGCTAACTTCTGTTTCTGTCCTTACCTCTTCTTCCCTGCTATCCTTCCTTATTGTTCTCTTCTTAAAGGTGTCACTTTTTCTTTTTCGTTTTCAGTTTCTCTCTTCTCATTCAATTCCTATTTCATCTTCTCTTTTGCTTCTCCTTCATGCATCTTTCCTTGTTTCTCTTTGCTCTGAGGCTCTCTCTCATTGTAGTTGCTATCTTTTTTTCATTTCTTTTTAATGTCAGTACGTATTGTTTCATGGAACGTTAAAGGTCTTAACTCTCCCATTAAGAGACAACGAATTCTTTCTCACCTTGCCAAATTGAATGTAGATTTTGCCTTTCTGCAAGAGACTCATTTATCTGAAGCGGAATCTGTTAAGCTTAAAAGAGGTTGGGTGGGAGAGGTATGTTTCGCTCCTGGAGATGGTAAGCGAAATGGTGTCGTTATTCTTATCCGTAAATCGCGTACTTACTCAATTTTGGCTAATGAATCGGATTCTGATGGTAGATGGTTGTATGTCAAGCTTTCCCTGAGAGGTGTTCCACTCTCCCTTTTCAATGTTTATGCCCCCACAGGTGGTGCTCTACTTTTTTGGCATGAGATGGCTACTCGCATCACTAGTCTCATTGACGATAATTTTATTATGGCAGGGGACTGTAACCAGCCTCTCGATCCATTCTTGGACCGGAACTCCAAAGCTTCCTTCGTCCCAAACAAGCCTCAAAAACTCTTTACTCATGCAGTGTCACAGCATAAACTTATTGATGCTTGGCGTCTTTGCAACCCGACGGCTAAAGAGTTTACCTTTTATTCTCCCTCTCACCACTCCCAATCACGCATTGATTACGTTTTTGTTTCCCATCACCTCGCACAGTCTCTTACTCATGCGGAAATTGGCCCTATTCTATTGTCTGATCACGCCCCAGTTTCTATTAATATTGATATTCTACCCAAAATTACTGGACCAAAGAGGTGGCGTTTCAATAATTCCTTACTTTTAGATCCCAAATTTACCACGTCCTTCACTGAATTTGCTAATGAATATTTTACCTTTAGTGATACCCCTTCTATTCCCACTCACACCATTTGGGATGCATTCAAGGCCACAGCCAGGGATTTTATTATCCAATATGAGGCTAACATGCGGAAGATCGTACGTAAATATACTAGTGACCTTCTCCGCAAAATCAAGGGTCTGGAGCACTCCTATTATACCTCTCACTCAAAGGAAAGCTTGACAGCACTTATTGATGCCAAGTTGAAATTTAATAAAAAATCTACAGAGGACGCTTCTCTCTACCTATTGAAATCTAGTTCGAAATTTTACGGTGGGAAAAACAAAGCAGGGAAAATTCTAGCTAATTATTTAAAAATCAAACACAACAAATTAAATATTGAATCTGTACTTGATGATAATCCTGTTCTTAGACATAAAGATACCAAAATCCTTGATGAATTCTCCCGTTTCTATTCTACCCTTTATTCCTCTGAAACTCATCCCACCCCTCAATCTCTCTCTGACTTTTTCTCTACCATTCATCAACCAGACCATTTTTCTATTGACTTAACCTCTTTGGAATTGGACGTCTCACAGCAAGAAGTACTTTCCGCCCTTAACTCTCTCAAAAAAGATAAAGCTCCAGGGCCAGATGGCTTCACTGTTGAGTTTTATCATCATTTTTCCAGATTGCTCATGCCCAAATTACACTCTCTTATCGATTCTTTAGTTACCCTTGGCAGCTCTTCAGGTACCTTTTCTGATGCTCATATTTGTATAATCCCTAAGGAAGGGAAAGACTCTCGATACTGCAAAAACTATAGACCAATTTCCCTTGTCAACATTGATTATAAGATTTACGCCAAATCCCTTGCAGCCCGATTGGACCCCTTTCTTCCAGATTTACTTAGCCCTGAGCAATCTGGTTTTGTTAAGGGACGTTTTATTACTGATAATACTAGATTTCTTTTTAATGTTTTGTCTAAATCTCCACGCTTTCAAGATTCTCTGGCGGCAATTGCCCTGGACGCAGAGAAGGCGTTTGATAGGGTAGAATGGACCTATCTTTTTTATGCCCTCAAGTGGTTCGGTTTTGGTCCCAAATTTGTGTCCTTAATTTCCTTTCTTTAATCCAATCCCAGAGCAGCGGTCTGTGCAAATGGTTTGGTTTCCTCATTTTTTGAGTTGGGCAGAGGTGTCCGGCAAGGTTGTCCTTTATCCCCTTTTCTTTTTAACTTAGCTTTGCAACCCTTTCTCGCCAAACTTAGGCAAAACCCTGATATATGCGGCTTTCAGACTTCACACTCTCACATTAAACTTGCTGCTTATGCAGATGACATTTTGCTTTTTATCTCCAATCCTACTGCCTCTATTCCTGCCTTCCTTGCTGAAGTTCGTCAGTATTCGCAGATTTCTGGATACAAGTTGAACAACGACAAATGCGAAATTTTACCCCTTACGAAATATACCTTCAAACCTGATTTTGTTGCTTCTAATTTCACTTGGAGTTCCTCTCACATCAAATACTTAGGTTTACATGTCACTCCCTCCATCACAGATACGGTCTCACTTTCTCTCAACAAATGTATCCAGAAAGTCTCCGATCTCACCAGTAAATGGCATCCACTATATCTTTCATGGTGGGGACGCCTCGATACTATTAAAATGATGTTATCCCCTATTGTTTTGTACACTATTTCTAATATCCCTGTTCCTATTTCCATGAAGTTCTTCAAGAAGATCAACACCATTCTTTCCTCTTTTCTCTGTTCAGGCAAAAAATCCTGTATGTCTCTTTTCAGACTCACACGTCCTAAATCTGAGGGAGGTGTCAATTTTCCTGACTTTCCAACCTATCACAAGGCTTTCCTTTTGTGCCAAGCCTCCTTTTGGCTGCGGGACCCTGATGAACCATGTCCTTTATGGGTTACTGTGGAACGTCTCTCGCTCTCTCTCTTTACTTTTGCTGAGTTTCTATCTTTCTCCCGTAAACCACAGCTACCATCCACCCCCATACATAAATTCACAGTCAAACTACTCCTAGCCTCCTCCCCGACCACTCCCTCCTCCGTAGCTGATTTTTTTATCCACTACCATTTGGCATAACAAAAATCTCCTTATCAATAACAAACCTTTCTTTTGGAAATCTTGGAGGCAGAAGGGTTTAATTTGGGCTTCTCAACTTTTTTCTCACTCCACTTTTTTATCTTTCTCAACATTACGCCATTCCTTTGATTTTCCCGCTTCCTTTGCTCGTAAATATCTTATACTTAAGGAAGTGGTTCTGTCTGCTTACACCCAGATCCAGCATTCTCACAATCATTCTTCGTCTCCTAACCGTACCTCACAACTTCACTCCTTTTTGGCTGCTTCTTCTATAGCTTCTCTCATTTATGCATTTCTTCGTTCCACACCTTCTCCTCGTCTTAAGTCTAAGGTAGAAGAACAATGGGAATGCGACTTTGCTACCTCTTGGCCTATTTCTCTGTGGGATAGGTTGTGGGTCAAGATCTGCAAATCCTCTAGATCTGCCACTTTAACACAGACACTATTTTTCATTTATAATAGACTTCTTTTTACACCATACTTGCTCAATAAGAGATTTTCCTCTGCCCCTGATTCATGTTGGTCTTGCTCTACACCCAATGCAACTTTATTCCACATGCTTTTCTCCTGGACAATCGTACACAATTTCTGGAAACAAATTTGGACCCAAATTAATGATATTTTTCACACTCAAATCCCTTTTTCTTTTATTCACATTGTTTTAGGTAGTCTCTACCCATGTTGGGATCATGTCACTTTTGATGTACGAATCTTTGATTTACTTATAGCAGTTGCATTCCAACAAATTACTGTTAACTGGAAGAATTTTACTAATATATCGGTTAAAGCATGGTGGTATAATGTTTGTCACAACCATAGGTTAGATACTGCCTTTGTTTTTCCTCTTCATATGGCAATGAAACGCACCAATTTATGGCTCCCTATCACATTGTACCTTGATGCTTGTGCTAAAAATTCATTTCATTTGCCACCCATTCAGCAAGAAGTCTCCAAACCCCCTTGATTGACCTTATTGTTCCTAGGTATTTTCTTGTCTAACAGATTTTACTACTGTTTTCTTTTTTTCCCCCTTTTTTATTGTATAGCCTTATCCTCTCTTCATACCCAGTGTACCTTTTGTTATTTGTGGAATGTTTTTCTAGATTGTTTTGCTTCTTTCCTGTATCATATATGTATATTGTATTGACACCTCCTATTGCTCAATAAACTCATTTTTTGAACTGCAAAAATTAACAGTGGCTGCAGTGTTGTGTGTGATGGGTGGAGATGACCTATTTAAGGTCTTTGCACATGTGTCATATGTGGGGGATCATCTTTTTCAGGGATCATACTATGCATAGTACCCAAACACTTTGGTAACACAATGGCACACCTTACCAGAAGTGCTCTGTGTGCTAAGCTATTAATGGCACCCATTGACATTGCATTAGCTTCCCCCAAGGATGCAAGAGACTACCACTGTCATGGGGTAAGTGCAACCACATCTCCGACTGCTCAGCCTGAAACCAAATAGCGCTGTGTCCCACAGTTGAAGCATCAGGCTGCTGTAAAAGTAAACATTTGAAAGTGTGCAGCAATTGACTGCACACACCTGGAAGGCGATGTATGGATGGGGCCATTTGATTCTTTGCATAAGTGCCATTTGTATCCAAGGGCCGTACCCCACAGGAAAGGACCGTGTCGTCATTTGTGGCCACCATGATCCTTAATGATGGTGATTATGGAATAGTAGGTCCATGCATGCCTTGGTGTGTCCTTCTACATATTGCGATAGTAGGGCCACGGAAATGACACCATACCTACACAATGCATCAAGACGGTGTTGCTTGTGCGTAGCAGTGGGTGTACACATGCAATACTGTTGCACAAGCAAAGTATGGTATGTTGATTTTGTTTACCAACCAAATTTTGATAAGGTTTGTAGTAGCAGATAATACAATTTATTAAAACATTGTTAGGCTGCGAGACAACTTAATGGATTTGACATGTGGGTACGTTTGTTTATGTTGCATAAGTAGACTTGAGTATTCCATATGGATTATGAATGGGAACACACTCCCAAAACTACAAAGTCATCATACAAAGAGTGGCCTCTACTTTTGGACAAGCATCAGGAGTGACAGACAGTCACAGCCCACCATCTACATTACCACACCATGTTAACTGTGGCTGGCAATGGAGGGCTGTCTGCTACAGGTAGTTGGCATGCACACTATTTCATTTGTACCAGATGATGTTCAATGCTGTTTGTTACACATTGCTACTTACATATTCTGTGGGTCAAATGTGGAAGTTTAGTGTGAGTATGGAATACAAATGCTTACACAGTGGTAGTGCTCTGACATTTTATTAACAGATAGATGTACAACGTGTAATATATCATCATTGTTTCACATGATGTTGGACAATCATGCTTCAGAAAATAAATTATTAATGATGTTGTCCCTCCACCATATTGCAGAAACTGATGCTCCAAGTTGCTGAGGCTCCTCATCTTCCTCCTCTTCATTATTCAGCATTTCCTGATCCAAAATCTCATCTAGCCATGTCACATTTGTCCTGACACATAAATTGTACCAAATGCAGCAGACTAAGATTATTTTACAGACCATGAGTGGGGAGTAGACCAATCTGCCCCCAGATACGTCAAGGTTCCGGAAGCGTGATTTTAGTACTCCGTATCTCCGCTCATTGATGGACCTAGTGCGACAATAGGGCAAGGTTGTAGCTCCACTGGGCTTCTGTTCGCATTATCCTTACAGGAGTCATGACCCACTGTATCGGAGCGTAGCCTTGGTCGATTGCAAAGAAAGGAGGTGTAGTATTAGGTAAGTGTCAAGATAAGGGTTAGCCCAGCATTTATTTCCAATATGGTCTGTGACCAGCTCGACTCATACACCTTGCTTACTGTAATAGCCATGCTATGACATTGTGTGGCATACAGGCAAGTTGGGATTAGTAATGGCTAGCACTGCTACACATACCAATGTGCTGTCCTCTGAGATACACTATTTGTCATTCTGCTGAGTGCCAAATCATGGAGGTGATTTGTCACCAATGCGGTTAGCCTATTTGCAATTGAGTAGACCCATGCCTCACAATAATCTATTGTGTCTATTATTGGCAACTATTGCAATTCCTGAACTGATACCTGTCTGATTTGATGACATATAACAGTAGCTGGGGATGTGTGATACTTCTGTTACACACATTGTATACACATGGCAGTGCACAGAGTCCACTATGTTGACAGTACACACGGGGTTTAAGGTTTGTGGTAAAGTTGCACTGTACAGTGCAACTGGTAGACTGCATACACCACAGTGTCACACATCTTGTGGACAGTGAAGGCTATATCTTCCACATGATTCAGTGTCCATGGTTGTGGGTCTGCACAGGCAGAACCAGTGCAGCATAGCTCCAAGACAGACACATTATTTCCCTGAGAACTGTATTGTTGGCTTCATGGCAGACATAGTTTGTGAATGAGGGTGCACTTTACTGCAGTCTGGCACATTAGATGCCTGCAGTAGTGGTTTCTGCACCAAAAATCTTCTTGTTGTACACACTTCAAAGTAGCCGGAGCGTTACTGGCATCCGCTGTTGCAGCTTTTTTGTCTGTCCAAAGGATTGGAAAAGCACCGGACCGCCTCAGAGTGCAGACTAAGCCAAGGGCTGCTGCCAGGAGCAGGTTGTGACTACACAAGGACCTGAAATGAACTGCATTGTCGGCCAGGCTGATACCTACACGAGGGGCTGTAATGTCAAGGGGACCCATGGAAGTCCTAGGATATAAATCCAAACCCAGGCTTTCCATTCGAACACACCGCACCTTTGCCCTGAACAGCAAATGCCCATTCGGGCTTGAAATCCTTTTGCCTCCTGCCAGAGTAACCTACCCAGGAACAGTGGCTTCTGGGGACTGTAGTTGACAACTGGACTACAGTGGGTGTGCGATCAGGGGAGTTGAGCACTCCATCCAATGGGAGTGTGTCAGGACACTCAAAGGTGTAGGTGGAGCAGCATCCTGGTTACAGCGGCATCCAACGAAGGATATGAAAGACAAAATGCATCATGACCAAGCTGTCTAATTAAAGGCTTCCAAAGGATTTTCCCCGAGTGGCCTCTTCCTTTTCTTTACTAGAGGTGTTTGGATGGATCTATGCACGCCAGCCAGAGCATGAGAATTGGCCCCGTTATTCAAAGTGGCCGCAGCGTTACAGACATCAGCTGCTGCAGCTTTTTTGTCTGTCCAAGGGATTGGAAAAGCACCGGCCCGCCTCAGAGTGCAAGCTAAGCCAAGGGCTGCTGCCAGGAGCAGCTTGTGACTACACAAGGAGCCGAAATTCACTGCTATGTCGACTCGCGGCCTGGCTGACACCTACACGAGGGGCTCGAACATCAAGGGGACCCAAAGAAGCCCTAGGACATAAATCCAAACCAGGGCTTTCCATTCTGACACAAAACACCTTTGTATACCTGCATTCCGCAGGATGCAACAATCAAAGTTCTGGCTGATGTCTTAGAGCATACCACTTGGGATTATAACACCTCTCGTACTTTCATTATTGACTGTGCCACACTGGCCCTAAAACGCAACTTTTTTCAGTACCAAGATAAGATCTATTTACAGAAGACAGGGACCTCAAGGGGCAGTACTTTTGCTCCTAGTATTGCGGGGTTGTATGTTCATAATTTTGAAAAAACCCATATCCTTGCAGCAACAAACCCCTACACTCTCAATGTTATCCTGTGGCAAGGTACATTGATGATGTGCTTTTAATCTGGCAAGGGTCAGAGGATAGCCTTTTGGCGTTTTTGGATTGGGTGAACACCTGTGATTCTCACCTAAAATTCACCCATCAGTACCACCCTGACTCCATTGTATTTCTGGATGTCACAATAACAAGGGTTGGGATCATCTGACGACCAAGACTTACTACAAGCCCACCAGTAAGAACAATCTGCTCCATTTTTCAAGTTTTCATCCGCGCCCACTGCGGGAAAACGTACAGTTTGGCCAGTACCTACGTATTCGTATGAACTGTAGCAGTCTGAATGACTATAAAAAGCAAGCAGAAGACTTGACTGGCAAATTACTTAAAAGAGGTTACCCTGCAACCATTCTGAAAAAAAGCTGCAAGAGGGCAAACAATCAGAATAGGGAGGCCTTATTGGAGGATTACAACAAGGACAAGGAATCCGAGATTCCATTAACCTGTGTGACCGCGTACAGCAATATTTCAAATGCTGTTAGCCGTATCATTGGTAAACACTGGAGAATCCTGACAAGTAATGGGCGTGAGTGGCAGAAACCACTTTTCTCCTACAAACGTGAAAGAAGCTTACAGGATGCTCTAGTTCATACCCGCCCGAGAAATAATAACTTAATGCAGGACCCGAACGTGCTTGCTGCCTGGGGTTTGCCCCAAGTTCTTGGTCATTTTCCATGCGGCGGGTGCAGTGTGTGCCATCTGACATCAGCAACAAAGACATTGAATTTGGAAGAAGGCAAGCTCTGGCAAATCAGGAGCCATACTAACTGCAACTCTACTAACGTAATTTACTTAATTGTCAGTCCCTGTAATCTCAGGTACGTGGGCATGACCACGCGAAAAATTAAATTATGTATAGGGGAACACCGCAGTAATGTGAGATGTCACAAAAGTAACACGAAATTGACAACTCACTTTTTGGAACAGGGCCATTGCCCTAATGATATCCATTGGACAATTATAGAGCAATTAAAACAAGGCAGTGAGAGTGCCATCTTTGAGAAGGAGCAAAGATGGATTTACCGTCTGTCCACTCACCTACAGGGATTGAATGATGACATCCTCTGGGGCTCTGTAATGCGACGATAGGTCCACATGAGAAACCAGTTTATTTTGATTGGAGTTTGTGACTTTGTAATATCCATGCCCTAATCACTTGCAGTTATTTTACCCTTCATAGACTATTGCATTGACATTCTTGCAAGTCCGTAGGTACTCTTACTTGTATGGCTTAAATGTGTTGCAATCACGCTGCCCCAGTGCCAAGCTTTGTAATAAAAACACCTAATTCATTTGTAGGAGTTAAACATGTTGTAAATAGGCTGACTCAGTGTTAAGTTTTTTTATTAAAAACACTCAATATATAGGGATAGTCTTAAGTTCCTGAATCAGGACATAAGTGGATGTGAGTTATTTACGTCCCCTCCTTTTTTTTGCGTGTTTCTCGGTCAGTCTGAGCAGGACACATTCAATATAAAACGGGGTTATGGCGGCCCGCTTTTTACTACTTCCTGCATATATGCACTGATCGACTGGAGTCTTTATAGCACATTGCAACTTTTTGTATGTCCAATAAAGTTTATTGACAAATGGGTTGTGATACAGTGATAAGCCAAAAGCAGCGGCTTTCCTTTTAAAAGGGAGTGACGGCAACCCACGGACTTGCGGTCATGTGACTGTTACTGACGTCGTTTCACGTTTTTCGACGTCGTAACGCGCATTGTAAAAAATAGCCGATTCCGCGGGTCCAGTCTATTCGGGCCGTGGATGTGACCGCAACAGGTTTATACGAGGGGAGTCGCCGGGCTGCAAGTAAGCGGTTAAGGGATATTTGATAGTTCCCACATGACAAGCCGCTGGGAATAATTGATGTACATAGTTGAGCTTTTAGAAATCTTAATGAGAAAAATAACATGAACCTTCACTCCGGTTTGTATTTTGACAGTAGTTCCGGGCGTGAAGATTTTTCCCCTGCCATGAGCCTAGGAGGCTCTTTTCCCGTTATAAACGAGTAAGTGTGTGCATTGCCTAAAACGATTTCTGTGTGTGTTTTTTCTATCTGAAGGCGTAATCTGAAGAATTAATTTTTTCACGGGCACTTTCAAAGGAAATACTTGGGAGCCCATATACCATTAAGGGTTGTGTGTCGATCCTAACATTGACAACAAAAATATAGGCGAATTATGCCCTCTGGCACATCATGATCTCCTCGACATCAGGTTGTGTGCCTAACTAAAAAAGATATGGCATGTCCGAATATTTTCAGGACGGGCCATTTTTACTCAAGCATTGCATGAGATAATTAATTACATGCACTGTTGACGGTATTATTACCGGATCACGAGGTGTTATTCACAATTGTATTGTACTTTGCAAGTAGCACTTCAGTGTGGATTGACATACATGTTTAATTATGTTTATGTTTGTGGATTTATTTTCAGATCTCACAACCCTCACTATCGGAGGGGTCGCACCTGGAAGCTCTCGTGCTTGGTTTATTTACAAGTTTGTAATCTACCTTTTTTATATTCTTTGTCCCCGCCCATTATGGATTTGGCGCCTTAGCGTTTGCTTCCCTTGAGGCGAGGGTATGTATGGTCCTGAGGAATGCTGAGCTGACTTTTGGCTCATTAAAGCTGAAACATGTCGACCTTTGTTTAGGACATTCGGTTCAAACTTACTTAACCACTTGCATGTCCGACCTTTCACCTTTGTTTTTAATGGAGTTAGAACTACCCCTTTATTAAAAATTCTAGTTCAGGGAGTAGTCCACACTCCTTTTAATATGCACTTTTTTGGTACTACTTTCATGTACTAACAACGAGAACCCAATGAAGACGACTGGCAGCCAACTTCTTGTTGGTGCCTGAGGGTTCTTTTTCCTCACTGCTTTCGTAACAACTTTTTTCTTGTGTGTTTAATTCATGCCTTGTATATCAACTTATGGTGGTGGTAATTAAGTTTCTTTACCCCTCCTTTTTCTTTTCTTTTTTCTCTTTTCTTTTTTCTTCTTTTTTGTGAGGTACTCTTCTGTTGTTTTGTAATGATTATCTCAAGGGGTATAAGAGTGGCCTAACGACCCGTTCTCTCTTGTTGATTACTTACGCCTGGCAGCGTGCAGCTGCGAGAGTAATAAGCATTTTTAACAATTTCCTTCTGATAAGTGCACCGTTTTACGCCTTCATGATGGAAGACTCTGGCCTCTCTTTCTCGCGAGAGGAGGCTGACGCTATTCTTAATGATCCCTCTCTGTTCGTGGATCCATTAGTTGCCCAGACAATATCGCAGACTTCAGATGTAAATGTAAATGTAAATGTATTTCGATTTATATAGCGCACGATTCACCCAGGGGTCTCAAGGCGCTTGCTTAGGGAACCCGTCCTGGTATTCCCCTGTGAGATACCCCAGCAGGGTATTCACAAGGTGAAAGCCAGGCATCCCGCCGCGAGGGGCCGTAGTGGAGATTAAGCAAGCTATTGCCCAGAGTCGCAGAGTGTGACCCCGTGAGTTGAGTAGGCACCGGAGCGAGAATTGTCGAGTCCGTGGAATTTTTGAGCCCGAGACCCGCCGAGGCGGGGAATCGAACCCTGGTCCACGGCTGATCTCAGCTTCCGGGTCTGCCGCCTCTAACCACTGAGCCACGCTTCTCCACGCTTTGGGATAAATTAGGCGAACAGAAGAGAAGTCGCATTAGAGCCATTTTACATGGCACAATGATGAAAGAATACTTGACAAATAAGATTGCCACCAAGGGTCTTTTGGTGACCAACGCCCCCCGTATCTTTTTGGAAGACAGTGTATTTAGAAAGGAATGGGCACAGATTGCCTGGCACTGCACACATGACTGGGCTCTCTTGAATATAAAAACTGCACTTCGCCTGTCGGAGGCTCTGCTAGTGGAAATCCAGGTAACAGAAACCCATATAAAAACAACAGTAACGGGTTTTAAAAAGAAACTTGATGAGTTCAATAAGGAACTCAATGAATATAAGGAAAATCTGGCCCAATCAAAGATCCAAAAATTTCAAAAAGATTTGAAAAATGGTCCCATGCTAAAATCTACCCTTATGCGAGTGCAGAATATACGCCACCTGACCGAACAAATTATAATTCTGACGCATCAGATGATTCGAATTCCAGTGGTTCCAGTGCCGGAAGCACAGGAAATAAACAATGAGGCAGGGGTCGGGGTAGAAGACCTCAAAATACCCCCCAGTGGTTTCCTTACCAACAACAGGGTGGAGGGGGTTTCCATCCTAACCCATACAATCAGCCACCTTTCCCGCCCCAGATGGCTTGGTATCCACATTTCGTACCACCTCCACAGTTCCAACCGAATATGTATCCCCCTAATTTTTTAGGGTTTGGTCGGAGAGGCAGGGGCAAGAGGAGAGGCATGACTCAGGTCCACTGGCAAACACCAGAAGCGGTGGGCGACAACACACGGAGCAAGAGCCAAGAGCAGAGGGCGGGCCCCAGCAATGCCAAAGTTTGATCACCAATTTGTCGAGTATAACTCTTAATTCTGATGAGATTGCAGTTTTGGAAAAGGAGCTTGGGTTTATACCAACACCACGTCTTGACCGTTTTAAATTGCACTGTGAACTCAGTGTTTTTTTTCGTAAACTGAGGTTAAAATCTATTTTTGAGTACCAGAATTCAGTTGACAGTAATACTTCAACTAGTGACACTAATTTCAGAAATAAATCTACTTTCACACCTCCTTCACATTTAGTGCCCGCCGAGATAATAGCTTTTGAGCAGGCCGTATCCCATGAAGTAGAGTTACTGGAAGAACCAACGCCCTTTAAGAATCTAACGGCGTGTCAATTTAAAGCCATTGATTCACTCCAGAAGAACCCTGATATCATAATCAAGAACGCTGATAAGGGGGGTGGCATCGTCATACAGGATACCACCGCTTATGATGACGAATGCAGACGCCTCCTTGATGATACGAGAAACTACTTGGTTCTTGATCAAGATCCCTCTGCTTTTCTAAAAGATGAGATCATGGAGTTGGTAATGACAGCAGAGCGGGACAGCTTTATCAGTAAACATGAAGCAGACTTTCTTACTAACTCTGAAGAAAAAATCCCGTACTTTTACTTTTTACCCAAAACCCATAAAAATCGGCTTCCACCTCCTGGAAGGCCCATTGTTTCGAGTATAGGTTCATTATTGGAACCCCTTTCAAAGTACTGTGATTTTTTCTTTAAACCATTGATACAGTCCACAAGTACTTACATCAAGGACACTAAAAGCTTATTAGCCATGCTTTTAACAGTCAAGATGCCTGAAGAACCATGCTTTCTAGTCTCCTTAGACATAGAAAGTTTGTATACCTGCATTCCGCAGGATGCAACAATCAAAGTTCTGGCTGATGTCTTAGAGCATACCACTTGGGATTATAACACCTCTCGTACTTTCATTATTGACTGTGCCACACTGGCCCTAAAACGCAACTTTTTTCAGTACCAAGATAAGATCTATTTACAGAAGACAGGGACCTCAATGGGCAGTACTTTTGCTCCTAGTATTGCGGGGTTGTACGTTCATAATTTTGAAAAAACCCATATCCTTGCAGCAACAAACCCCTACACTCTCAATGTTATCCTGTGGCAGAGGTACATTGATGATGTGCTTTTAATCTGGCACGGGTCAGAGGATAGCCTTTTGGCCTTTTTTGATTGGGTGAACACCTGTGATTCTCACCTAAAATTCACCCATCAGTACCACCCTGACTCCATTGTATTTCTGGATGTCACAATAACCAGGGTTGGGATCATCTGACGACCAAGACTTACTACAAGCCCACCAGTAAGAACAATCTGCTCCATTTTTCAAGTTTTCACCCGCGCCCACTGCGGGAAAACTTACCATTTGGCCAGTACCTACGTATTCGTAGGAACTGTAGGAGTCTGAATGACTATAAAAAGCAAGCAGAAGACTTGACTGGCAAATTACTTAAAAGAGGTTACCCTGCAACCACTCTGAAAAAAAGCTCCAAGAGGGCAAAAACTCAAAATAAAGAGGCCTTATTGGAGGATTACAACAAGGACAAGGAATCCGAGATTCCATTAACCTGTGTGACCACGTACAGCAATATTTCAAATGGTGTTAGCCGTACCATTGGTAAACACTTGAGAATCCTGACAAGTAATGGGCGTGAGTGGCAGAAACCACTTTTCTCCTACAAACGTGAAAGAAGCTTACAGGATGCTTTAGTTCATACCCGCCCGAGAAATAATAACTTAATGCAGGACCCGAACGTGCTTACTGCCTGGGGTTTGCCCCCCGTTCTTGGTCATTTTCCATGCGGCGGGTGCAGTGTGTGCCATCTGACATCAGCAACAAATACATTGAATTTGGAAGAAGGCAAGCTCTGGCAACTCAGTAGCCATACTAACTGCAACTCTACTAACGTAATTTACTTAATTGTCTGTCCCTGTAATCTCAGGTACGTGGGCATGACCACGCGAAAAATTAAATTACGTATAGGGGAACACCGCAGTAATGTGAGATGTCACAAAAGTAACACGAAATTGACAACTCACTTTTTGGAACAGGGCCATTGCCCTAATGATATCCGTTGGACAATTATAGAGCAATTAAAACGAGGCAGTGAGAGTGCCATCTTTGAGAAGGAGCAAAGATGGATTTACTGTCTGTCCACACACCTACAGGGATTGAATGATGACATCCCCTGGGGCTCTGTAATGCGACGATAGGTCCACATGAGAAACCAGTTTATTTTGATTGGAGTTTGTGACTTTGTAATATCCATGGCCTAATCACTTGCAGTTATTTTTCCCTTCATAGACTATTGCATTGACATTCTTGCAAGTCCGTAGGTACTCTTACTTGTATGGCTTAAATGTATTGCAGTCACGCTGCCCCAGTGCCAAGCTTTGTAATAAAAACACCTAATTCATTTGTAGGACTTAAACATGTTGTAAATAGGCTGACTCAGTGATAAGTTTTTTTTTAAAAAACACTCAATATATAGGGATAGTCCTAAGTTCCCGAATCAGGACATAAGTGGATGTGAGTTATTTACGCCCCCTCCTTTTTTTTTGCGTGTTTCTCGGTCAGTCTGAGCAGGACAGATTCAATATAAAACGGGGTTATGGCGGCCCGCTTTTTACTACTTCCTGCATATATGCACTGATCGACTGGAGTCTTTATAGCACATTGCAACTTTTTGTATGTCCAATAAAGTTTATTGACAAATGGGTTGTGATACAGTGATAAGCCAAAAACAGCGGCTTTCCTTTTAAAAGGGAGTGACGGCAACCCACGGACTTGCGGTCATGTGACCGTTACTGACGTCGTTTCACGTTTTTGGACGTCGTAACGCACATTGTAAAAAACAGCCGATTCCGCGGGTCCAGTCTATTCGGGCCGTGGATGTGACCGCAATAGGTTTATACGAGGGGAGTCGCCGGGCTGCAAGTAAGTGGTTAAGGGATATTTGGTAGTTCCCACATGACAAGCCGCTGGGAATAATTGATGTACATAGTTGAGCTTTTCAAAATCTTAATGAGAAAAATAACATGAACCTTCACTCCGGTTTGTATTTTGACAGTAGTTCCGGGCGTGAAGATTTTTCCCCTGCCACGAGCCTAGGAGGTTCTTTTCCCGTTATAAACGAGTAAGTGTGTGCATTGCTTAAAACGATTTCTGTGTGTGTTTTTTCTATCTGAAGGCATAATCTGAAGAATTAATTTTTTCACGGACACTTTTAAAGGAAATACTTGGGGGCACATATACCATTAAGGGTTGTGTGTCGATCCTAACATTGACAACAAAAATATAGGCGAATTATGCCCTCTGGCACATCATGATCTCCTCGACATAAGGTTGTGTGTCTAACTAAAAAAGATATGGCATGTCCGAATATTTTCAGGACGGGCCATTTTTACTCAAGCATTGCATGAGATAATTAATTACATGCACTGTTGACGGTATTATTACCGGATCACGAGGTGTGTCTTATTCACAATTGTATTGTACTTTGCAAGTAGCACTTCAGTGTCGATTGACATGCATGTTTAATTATGTTTATGTTTGTGGATTTATTTTCAGATCTCACAACCCTCACTATCGAGGGGTCGCACCTGGAAGCTCTCGTGCTTGGTTTATTTACAAGTTTGTAATCTACCTCTTTTTTATATTCTTTGTCCCCGCCCATTATGGATTTGGCGCCTTAGCGCGCGCTTCCCTTGAGGCGAGGGTATGTATGGTCCTGAGGAATGCTGAGCTGACTTTTGGCTCATTAAAGCTGAAACATGTCGACCTTTGTTTAGGACATTTGGTTCAAACTCACTTAACCACTTGCATGTCCGACCTTTCACCTTTGTTTTTAATGGAGTTAGAACTACCCCTTTATTAAAAATTCTAGTTTGGGGAATAGTCCACACTCCTTTTAATATGCACATTTTTGGTACTACTTTCATGTACTAACAACGAAACCCAATGAAGACGACTGGCAGCCAACTTCTTGTTGGTTCCTGAGGGTTCTTTTTCCTCACTGCTTTCGTAACAACTTTTTTCTTGTGTGTTTAATTCATGCCTTGTATATCAACTTATGGTGGTGGTAATTAAGTTTCTTTACCCCTCCTTTGTCTTTTCTTTTTTCTTCTTTTTATGTGAGGTACTCTTCTGTTGTTTTGTAATAATTATCTCAAGGGGTATAAGAGTGGCCTAATGACCCTTTCTTTCTTGTTGATTACATACAAAACACCTTTGCCCTGAACAGCAAATGCCCATTCAGGCTTGAAATCTGTTTGCCTCCCGCCCGAGTTACCTACCCGGGAACAGTGGCTTCTGGGGACTGTAGTTGACAACTGGACTACAGTGGGTGTGCGATCAGGTGATCGGGGGTTGAGCACTCCATCCAATGGGAGTGTGGCAGGACACTCAACGGTGTGGGTGGAGCAGCATCCTGGTTACAGCGGCATCCGACGAAGGCTATGAAAGCCGAAATGCATCATGCCCAAGCTGTCTAATTAAAGGCTCCAAAGGATTCTCCCTGAGTGGCCTCTTCTTTTTCTTTACTGGAGGGGTTTGGATGGATATGATGTGATGTGTGTATATGATGTGTGATATAAGGTAGCGTGGTTGAGTTGATCCTGTGAGGTTCATATATGCCCATATTTCTCAACTTCACAAGTCTGGAATACATCTTCAGGCCTCCTGACCATGGGATTTACATGTAATAAACAGACTTGAGACAGGGATTGCCTTGCTTCAACAATGTGTTTGGAAGCCTCAATTTACTAGTTATTACATTTGTGAGGGTCTTTGACACAACTGATTGCACACACAGGGTCTCATGTAGCATTAGTAGCCACTGAGCATCAATGAACATGAAATGGCTAAGCTAACCTGCATCCAAAGAGAAGTGATGGCATGTGCCCTTCAGGAGACACAAAGCACATCCACATCACAAACCCCCCACGCGCCATGGTGTACACATGTCAGCTTAATGTCCTCACATGACTTCATGCTTTAAGGGCCAAATTCCAGCATCAATTACATAAAATCTATGCTTCATGCGGAAAGCTGAACATATAATAATTGGACATAAAAAATGAGACGTGATTATGTATACCCTTTTCACCTCCCCTAGGAAGGCACACTATTTGCAGACTGTCCCAGGGTCCCTGTACATAGGATGTGTGTAAACATGTGTGATCTTCATTGGTGTTGGATGGGAAAGGCCAACACAAGGCACATGGTGGACATCTTAAATGTAGAGTGAATTAGAGATGCACTTTGTTGTAACTTGTTGTATTGCATACTTATGAGCCCTTGCAATGTCATGCAGACATATTTATCATTGTCACATTGACATAATTCTTATGTTCTTAATAATGGCTCTCTATTTTTTAAGACTTTTTTGTGTTTTTGAGTTTTCAATTGTTTTGCTACCGATAAATACCTTTTCTCATGTTTCTTTAAGTTAAGCCTGTCTGCTCTGTGGTGTAACTGTGAGGGGTAGATCCCAAGTTTTGTTTTTGAACTTGTGTGTTAGACCTAACAGAATTTTGGACTTATTACGTGGGAAAGACTCACATCTTCCTCAACTAACAATCCATTTTCTTACACTTGGTGACCTTTGATGGATGGTGTTTTTCATATGAACTTTCTACTCCATCCTGTCCCCTTTCTTTAGAGTTGCAATTCTTACTAGAAGGTTTCCATTTTACGTTTTCATTATCTGCTTTTAGTTGCCAATAGTTTGCTACTAAAGCATTGAAGGAATTTCTGGAGGCCAGATTAAAGTTTTGCTTTAGTGGCAAGAGTCTTTAAAAGCTTTTCAATGTCTAGACCTTTGTAATGATCTCTTTTTCATTCTTGGAATCTTCCTTCAGTGTTGTGATCATTACAAGCACCTCATTTCAAACCTTTAGTTTTAGTGGATTTAAAATTACTTTCCAACAAGGTTTCCTTCTCTGTTGCTATAAGTTTACACATGGGGTTGGGGAGGTTTCTGCCTTAATGTGTCATCCTCCCTTTTTGATTATTTTTAATATAGGGTAGTGTTAAGACATCCTCCCCTTTCCTTCCTAAAGTGAACTCTTCCTTTCATTTGTCACAAGAGGTGCTTCTCCTTTCTTTCTTTTCATCATCATCTACAGAGAAAGAACAACGGTTGCATTCTTTGGATGTTCAAAGAGCACTGTTGATTTATCTAACAGGTCCAGTGAGATCAGAAAGTTTGATCAGTTGTTTGTGACTTATGGCCACGCAGGGAGAGGTAAGAGAGCAGCAAAGATGACTGAGCAGGTGGATAAAGCTACTATCACTCAGGCAAATTAGTTTGACTGTTCAAAGTTTGGTCTAGCAACAAGAGGAAAAGCAAGTCCTGGGTTGAATTGCAAGGAGGTTCTATTCATGGGAGCTTCAGAGCTGTAACTTGGTCTTCGGAACATACTTTTGTAAAACATTACTGATTAAAGAATGTAATTGACTTAAAAACTAATTTTGGTGTTGGGGTTCTGAAATCAGTTATGACTTGAATTGTGAAGTTTTGTTTCACAAACTTTAGTTGCGCAGTTTGCCACACATAAGATTTAAATGATTCATGGGTGTGCATACGTAAGAGTTTAATCTGAATTTTGTCAAAGGTCTTTTTAGATTTAGTATATCTCAAACATAATGGCACAAATGTGGGATGTATAGTTTATGCCTTGATTACTTACTGGTTGTTGCAAAACATCAACCCTCCCTCCTTCAGTCTTTTGATGGAGCTTGGAAATGTTAGGAATACTCTGGGAACACCAGCATTCTATGCCACTGGTTAGTGTGGGTGAGGTTTTCGTTTTCAGAATCTCCTGGGCTGTTCTTATCTCAAGGTGTATTCCATCTCATAAGTAATGACTGTGGCGAAGGATGAGTAGTACTGATGATAGCAATTAAGTCATCGGGGCATTAACAGAGAGTACATTGTAAGTGATATTAGTGTTGGAAGAACTGTTTTCTGTTTTGTAAATTTATTTCAGCTAATTAAAAGCATTTGTTTGTTCAGTAAAATATGTAAAACTATAGAAACTAAAAAATAAATATTTTCTCTGCGGTAAAGTGCAAAGTTACATGATATAGCTCTGTTTGAACTGACGCTGCACATTGCACTTTGTTCCAGGGGCTCTGACCCCCAACCAGGTACGCCGCACTTTGTCCCGGAAGACTCCATTCCCCACAAGGCTTTGCGCCAGGAGGCTCCAACGGGAAGCAGGAAGGGGACGTGCCCGGAGGCGCATAAAAACAGTCCAGGGCTCCCGCAGCGCCAGAGCTCTGTTTAAACTGACGCCGCACATTGCACTTTGTTCCTGGGCTCTGAGCCCTAACCAGGCACACCGCACTTTGTCCCCGGGACTCCATTCCCCACAAGGCTTTGCGCCAGGAGGCGCCGGTGGGAAGCAGGAAGAGGACGCGACCGGAGGCGCATAAAACAGTCCAGGGATACCGCAGCATGGGACGTGCGCAGCCGGGAGTGTCCACACCAGGAGGAGACTAGGATGGGACCCCCCTAACATCTGATCAGCAGCACAGCGGATTGAGGCCTCACAGTTAACAGATAGCAGTGTGTTAATGACTTTAAGCCCTGATTGATCATTTTATTCCCTGCTGTTTAGGTTCTTGGTTTTGGCTTTCACCATGAGTGCACGGAAGGGAGTAGTGGGGACTTTGGACGCCTTTATTATCTGGGCTGAATCAATGCTCAGTCATGAGATTGAGCAGGCGGAGCGGCGACTGTCATTAGACCCCTTTACCCTGCATAGACGTTTATCACTAGGCACTTCTATTGTGGATGGTGCTTTAGAAACCTGCCGGACTGCGACCACACAAAGCATGCAACAAAGTTTGCCTCAGCACCCTCACGCACCTAGCTCGGACACCCCCATTGTAGCTACTTCAGACGGTCCTCGTACAGCCACAAGGGCCAGGACATCTAAACCCAACATGGGAGGAAAGAAGAAAGTGACTTTGGAAAAGAGCAAAAGGGGCGTGGGTACCCAGAAACAACATACCAAAAAGAGCCACGAGTGGTGACGACAGAGGTACAAAGAAATTCTAAAAGCACACAGACTGATATCGAGCCCCCGCTTTTAACATTGAGTCCCCATGAAGATGCAACTCCTGACATTATCATGGATACTGTCTTGGATACTGCCTTTGTACGGTTTAAGTAACTATTAGATAGGAACTTCAGCTCCCTCTGGGATTGCTTAGAGCATCTGGAAACTGCAATGAATAACACGACTGGCCAAAGGGATTCTTTACAAAATGTTGTAATTGCAGGAGGGGTGCAACCTGTTGGTTCAAGTGTTATAACAGGGTCCGATTCTTTGACTTCAGCTCCAGAAAAGTCTACAGGTGTTCCATCTGGTAATTTTTGTGTTACATGTCCAAACTGTAGCAAATTTAAGAATCTTTTTGTATCTAAGCCTAATGAAGCACAGGGAAATCAGCGTCATGTTACCAAAACACACAATATACCTGGGACCTCCCAGAACTCGCCCTTTATTAGTCTGCCTGGCTCAGCTACTAGCTTATCTAGAGAGAATATCAAGTCAGGTAATGGCTCTATGAATATTATGAGAAAGGGTCACAATGTTGCTAACATGAAGATTTTGGGATTACCGCCAGAGGCTTGCCCGTATGTCTTAGTGTTGGCAGGGATACCATCTCTCAAGAAAGATCAGGGGGAAACCTGGCTACAGTTGCAAAACAAATGTGGGGATTGGTTGTCCAAACACAGGAGCTTTAAGGTGTCAGATATGTATAACATCATTATGGTTAGAAGAGTTGGGTGGGTGGGATTGACACAAAGAATATTGAAGGGGACTGTATAGTGATTAATTTTCGCAGTCCGCCCATGGTCAGATCACTGCATAGGGCACCGGAAGAGTTCATTCTTAATTCCACACACATTTGCACATTGCCGTTGGGCTACTTTTATAGGCCGGTCCCTGGACCTCTAATAAATAATACTCCCTTTTCAATCTTGCATAACAGGTTCTCGCCTTTATCTGACCTAGATACTCAGGACTGACTAACGTCGCACCTGTTAACCACGGAAGAAGACCCTCTAACGAATGCACATGTTTATCTCTCTGAGTCAATGAGCTATGTCTTATCTCATAAAGTTGACCCACAGATAAATATTGAAGTGTGCTCTTTGGAACATATACATTATGTGATGCCCGATGTAGTTGGCCCCCCTTTGGAGGTAGTGGGGAATCGCTCTGTGTTACCCAACAAGTAAATTAATGATTGTAACCTAAAGATGCTAAATTGGAATGTTGCAGGCCTAGAATCAAAAGTGCTTTTACCACAGTGGATACATGTTGTACAAAAGCAGGACATTCTTATGTTTGAGGAGACATGGGCCACCAAAGATCTGAATATTGACGGTTTGAATGTCATAATATACTTGCCCTCACTCCAAGGCTTGGCCGTCCATCTGGAGGCCTTTCAATCTGGGTTAGCACTGCGGCTGGAGGTACCGTATAGGTGATAGATACTAAAGATGATAAATTCCAAGTGATAATATATAAAAGGGGTAAATCCATATGTTTAATACATTTTTATAATAATGATTTTTATTCAGTACCTAATATGAATTTTATTAATTTGTTTAATTTCATTGCATCCCTACAGCTAGGTAACACTATGGGTATTTGTCTGGAGGGTGATTTTAATGCTAAAATACCTATTGATTTTATGACACCCATTGCGATTAGTAACAAGGTACATCAATGCCATAGAGGTATTGAATTATGAGACCACTTGTATAAACATAACTTGTTAAACGTGATGGAAATTGCTGAGGTAAATTATAATGGGGCTACCCCGGAACCAACATTTAGAGGAAGGGGTAGTTCCTCCACCATTTAATATGTTTTCATTTCTCCCACTCTTGAGGATTGTTTAACCCAAGCTATGGTTGTTCTTGACATTCATGGCGACCATAATCCAAATACGATAGAACTACAAATCGCCCATAAACCAAACTATAATAATGAGTGTGGTGCAAGGGTTTTGACACCATCTTCTGATAACTTAAGACTGGTTTTGCGGGGAGTTAACTATATTGATCTTTTGCCAAAATGGTTAGTGACTACTCAAGTCTTATCGATTCATGTTTGACATTTTAGGATCCCAACCTGGAGGTAGTTGGAGACTTTGGGAAACTATGTGAAGAGATCAATATATTGTCAAAACCATTGTCGAGAGTAAAACCTAGGTTAAGATGGTTTAATGGTGAATGTTCACAAATAAATAGACAGTTACGTCTGGCATTATCAAAAACCCCAAGAGACCTCCTTTTGGTTAAATCGTTGAGAAAAAAGTATAAGATTGTCTTCCTACAGAGGAAGGAGCAGATTTTGAATGAGCACTGGGATGATCAAGGGGAGGCCGGCCTTCTAAATAATGGTAACGCTTTCTGGGCTGCAGTTAAAAGTATTAGATCCCTCGCTTAACCACTAACTTCCATAAGCTGCAATGTGACAGGTGAGGTGTGGGAAGCCCACTTTTCGATGATTTATTCATTGGCTACACAGAGCGAATCCCCCTTAGATCCTGAATACCCCTCTGTGATTGAAATAACTTTGCAGGAAGTTGAAGATGCTATTAATCAGAGTCTGAGTAATAAAGCCCCAGGTCCCTATGGGCTGCCTATTGATCTGATCAAACTTAAACCCGAGTTCTGGGCGCCCTTTTTATTAAAAAATTGCAATCATTGAAATAATGCCCCACACCCAAGTACCTGGTCGACAAGCATTATTGTGCTAGTTTTTAAAAATGGTGACCGATCTAAACCCAATTGTTACAGGCCAATCTCCCTAATAGACAATACAATGAAAATTCTAGGCAGGATTTTGTACAACAGAATAAAGACTTGGGCCGAGGATGACTGTATCTTACAATCATGCCAGCTGGGATTTCGAAGCAAAGTGGGGACAATCGAACAATGTCTGAACCTCAAATTAATTATTGGGAAATATACTTTAGCTAAGCAAACCCCTATATATATATATGGCTTTTATGGATATTACCTCGGACTTTGATTTTGTTAATAGGTCCCGGTTATGGTCTACCCTTTTGAAGTATGGATTAGATAAGGTTTTAGTTCGTTTTTTAGCATACCTGCATAGGGATCTACGTGCTTGAGTGAGGATCAATACTAGTGGGGAAGTCTCAGGGGACATCAGAATTGATAGGGGTGTAAGGCAGGGGTGTGTTCTTGCCCCGCTGCTTTTTATTTTATATATTAACAATTTGCATGAATCCCTTACGGCACTTACTAATGATGTCCCAAAAATTAACGGCAATCTAGTACCCACCTTATTGTATGCTGATGATGCTGTTTTAATGGGACGAACGCCAAATGCCTTACGAATTTTAGTGCGGGGCTTTGTGGAATTTATGGGTAGTTTAGATTTGTGTACTAATTTTAAAAAACATTTATAATGTCTTGTGGGCCAAACAAACATATTTTAAATTCTATTATCATAGATGAGCAAAAACTTTACTGTACAAGTACCTTCCCTTATCTTGGGCTTGTTTTTCTCTGCCAATGGTTCATGGATTGACCATGTGACACATAGTAGGAACAAGTTCTCTAAAGTTATCAACTCAATTATCAGTTTACCACAGCCTAAAAAGTCAGGGATAATACTAGCACTTTTGAAAATTTTCAAAACACAGTGAACTCCAACTGCGACATTTGGCGCACAGATATGGGGACACACAAAGTGCAAGAGTATTCAACTTGAAGAAAACAGATTCTGTAGGAAAGTACTGGGAGTCCCGATTTCGACCTGCACGGTGAGCAGAGTGACCCTTGACCCTGATTTATGTAGGTTGCTCCCCCACGCCGCACAGCACCACCTGCGTGCCCATGTCCCTCTGCTTTCTTCCACCACCGTAGGTTTGAGGCCCTGTGCCCCGGTTGTAATTATTTCACTGTATTGTCTTTATTGGTAAATTATGTTGTTGTCTCTCTTTTTTTCTCTGTACCCCTGGTTGTATCTTGATTTCTGTTCACTGTATTGTTTTTCCGTGATATTTGTGTAATTGTTTTTCTTCTTCTGAGCCCTGGTTTTCCACCCTTTTTTTCCTGCCGCTGTGCCCCCTGCGGCCCCGCCCTCTGCTCATTCCATTTGTCGTGTAGCTTTCCCCTCCCTCCTACCTCCCCATATAATGGTGGTCACTGCACAGTCGCGCCACTGGCGCACCATAGGTGCTACATAGACAAGCCCGTCCGCGCCTGGACCGCGCCTAGCGCCAGACCTCCTGGCCCCCGCAAACGCCACAGCGCCTGACACCGCTACGATTCCAGCACCCTCCACGTACTCATCACTGGGTGATAACACACCTGCTGCCTGGCTGCTCCGAAGCGCACCAAAGGACCCTTCTCCTGCAGGAGCTGCAGCTTCACCAGCCTCCAAACCGCCCATCAGGAAAGGATGCAACCACCTCAGATGCTTCTTACTCAACACCCGATCTGCCAGCAAACACTCCATCGAACTCTGGGACCTACTCGACTCAACCTCTCCAGACGTCGCCTTCCTGACGGAGACCTGGATGAACCCCTCCTCGGCATCCGACATTGCCATAGCCATCCCTGAAGGCTTCAAGATCACCCGTAGGGACCGCACCAACAGAACAGGAGGAGATGTTGTATGTCGATTTAGATTCGGTATGCATTTCTTGATTCATGCCCTTATATAGGTACATTTCACGTTGCCCTTATATAGGCATAGATATCCAGCCCTTATTTAGGCATAGTCCATGCTACCCAAATACAGGCCTGGCTACTTCCATCCGTTCATCTATGTCACAACGAGTTCTTGGAAAACCAGACTCTTAAGCCGTTAGGGACCCCTTGCTTGGATATTGATTTCTCCAAGAACTCATTTATTATGCATGAACATCTATTCCTTAGGGGTACATTCATGACGTTCATATGCCCGACTTTACGTCAATACTGGCATTCCTAAACACCTTCAAGGTATAAATATACCTTCACTTGCTATGGCAAAGCACGGTGTGGTTCGGTGCAGTTAGACTACCTACTTGCACGACGCAGCTCGCCACCGCAAGTACCGAAGGAAGCCACCTCCCCAGCTGACGCACTGACTAGACGCTGTCATCCTCCTGCCGAGAATCCAGCTCCTGTGTTTCTGACTCCCCTTGCGGGGTGTTGGGAGATCGAGTCCAGGGAAAGAGATACCAACCTCTCTCATTCAAAGCTATGGAGCTGATTAGAACCTAGAGAAACCTTTGGCAGATTCATGGCAAAAATAAACTATAGCTAAAACAGCACCTACTTCTTCCCTCGTACTCGACCTAGGTTAGGTGCACTGGGGTAGGCGTATTTTAGAAGCGCCATTTGAGTATTATAGCCTGTGTTATTTTTGTATGTATTTTTATATATCTCATAGCAACAGACAATGCTATTACAGTATTATTTTAATATTACTGTTTACGCTGTACGCATTATACTTCGCATTCTGTCTAACGATTGTAGCAGTTCATATCTCTTGCATGAGAAACAAGACTGTTCAATAAACCCTTTTTATTGAAATGCCCGTCTCTCTATTCCTATGCGACTCTGTAGAAACGAAGCATGCACGATTGACTGAGTGAAAAGTTATCTATTGTTTCCGCGACTCTGAAGCTATTGTTCTAGTTCTAGGGGAAACAAAGTTGTCATGTTTATGCGGTTGTCAGAGACTAATCCTTTCTTGTTTATTCGAGAAAGTTAGCTGGCACACACAATTAAGTTTAATATACTCAATAGAGACCTCACTCCTATGTCAAATCTATTGTGTATATTATTCCAATGCACAGAGCCTATTGGGAATATAGGGACTACCCTACATGGCGCCCAACATTTTGGTAAGGCACTAATTTAATGCTGGATCCTGGAGTAACTCAGTTGTGCTTTCCTCAGAGACCACTTTGTCCCGTAATACTCCAATAGACGTCTGGAGTGGGTAAAGGATAATATCCACCATAGCTGAGTAGGATGAAAAATCCTATGTATTAGCTTTTTGGTTTGTTCAAAATTGAAGGATACAGTGTTACAAAATATTGTGCACCTTATCTTTGTTCCCTTGAAACTTGCTCCGCAGTTTTCATTAAACAAAAATTTCCCTAAACGAGGATAACAACACTGGAACCGGTGGAGCTGCGGCTGATCCAGCCGATGCAGCTTTTAACTATATAGGTTTCCAAGAAACCGATGCGAATGCTGTAATAATTCCTCAAAATTTAAGGAAAGCCATCACTATAAAACTTATAAAACATGGCCTATCATCATGAGGTGGTAGGGCAGTTTTTTTGATAGAGGCACAAGAATATCACCAGACAGAGGTATTCTGTTCATGGATAGTATTCCCAGAAGCAAATCCAATAACACATATGTTTAACTTCTACAAAGAAGATGATGCACCAGAGGAATATATTCCTTTCAAGGATATTGAAATTCCACTCACTTACCAAGAGCATGAGCTCTGGTTTAACGGTGCCCTCAAATATTTAAAGCACATTACCAGGCTCGGTCCACTAGGTAGACCAGATTCAACATGGCCGGTTTTAGCCGGCTGTACACCACATCCTGACATTAACAACATGTCAGACGTAGAATTACTAGCTCAACTTAAAGAATTTATCAAAATCTACAGACAATTGGTCCAATATGTCATGCGGACTCTTACCGTCCAACCTACCATAGTTATTCTAAATTACGCACAAAACGTAAACAAATTCCATTCTGGATAGCTCAAAAATTTACTCATATCAAAGCAGTATTTCCTAATACTAGCCCTCATGAAAAACACATTTTAACAATATGTCTACCAATGGGGATCACACCACATCTGGAGGACTGCACCACTTGGGGTACAGACTTCGCTGCAATCTACACTAAAACACATGGTGTTCCGTCTATGGCGGTAATACCTGATGTACTGAAACAGATTCAAAACAAATACGGGTCAGACCCTGCTTGAAATGTAAGTATTAAACTACTGAAAGATTTCAAACAGGTCTCTACAATAATATTATCAAATATTAAAGGAGAAGCAGCATCAATGGAGATCCGACAGAAATTAAGGGAATTTGATGTATAAGAGTAACAACAAGAACTGGCCAGAATAATTGAGAAATCCTATGAAGAGACAGCTTGGGTGGGAAACCAGTAAAACCACAACTGTCTGAAAGTCCACAAAAGGTCTTTATTAAAAACCCTCCTACTCCTTCTAAAAAGAAGTGGGAAAATAGCAAACAAACTTCTAAAGAGAAGCGTTCACATTCCAGAGGTAGGTCTCCTCAAAAGGAGCCATCTGAAAGGAGGTATAACCTCAGGAAAAGGGATAATTTTAGAAAACCTGATAGATATCAAGATACTGATACACGTTCCTCTTGTACCTTTCAGACTTCATCACAGAAATCCAAAAGAAGAGGACGATCAGAAAACAACGAAGAACGCGTGAAGTCCAAAGACGATCAACGCGTTCAGAAAAACAAGAAACCTCAATTTACCAAAAAGAATGTAGCATGTCTAAAAATCAGACATGCCGAGGATCTTGAGGACACAACTGAAGAACAGATAATGGGCACAGAAAATGTTGGAAAGCGCAGCAGAAGTCACAATAGCTTGCCAGAACCTGAAGGGGCTTCTGAGACAGGGGACGTGAATGAAGACATTAAAGTTGGAACTACAGATACCAGGGTTAGTTCTCCACATAAGTTATATGAAATAACACTCCGGATGGAGGGCGACATACCAAGAAAAGTGAAAGCACTCTTTTGGGAGCGACTTTCTAAGGGTTATGACATTCTTCTAGCTGAACAAGACTGGCCACCAGTGTTTGTCAGGGAGTGCCCACATGGCGAAGACATCATTATGCCAGCCTTCTCTAATCATATTCCAATACATTTAAAATATACCTATGCCAGGAAATGGGCAGT
This sequence comes from Lissotriton helveticus, assembly GCF_964261635.1. Lineage (NCBI taxonomy): Eukaryota > Metazoa > Chordata > Amphibia > Caudata > Salamandridae > Lissotriton > Lissotriton helveticus. The sequence goes on from NC_136070.1 coordinate 779,233,665, forward strand.
CACCCAAGCTCCTGCATTACACAAAAATCATGTAGGATGGATTGAGGATTCCCCTCACCATAAAATCCAGTTAAAAAATCAACCAACTGCACATAGGCAGTACCCAGTTAAGCAAGAAGCTAAAAAAACAGGTCAGGGAGATCTTAGATCAACTTCAATAGCAAGGGGTGATTGAAACGTGCATCTCATCAATGAACAATCCTTTGTTTCCTGTCTCCAAACCAGACAATACATATCGTCTAGTATTGGATTACAGACATCTAAACTCTTGTTGCAAAACCTTTTCAGTGCAAAATACACACAGTACGGCATTAATGAATAATATTGTGCGTAAAACATATAAAAACACATTAGACATTTCAAATGGTTTCTTCTGTCAAAACATTGCACCAGAAAGTAGGTATTTGACCGCTTTTTCAATAATGGGGACACAGTGTCACTTCTGTCATCTCCCTCAAGGATTCAAGAATAGTCCTGGGTTATTCTCAGCAAGGGTAACAGAGTTACTACAAACTTATGATGACGAGGCATTGTCATACGTCGATGACATCTATCTGACAGACGATGGCACTTGAACAGGGTGAACACCATTATACTGGGCTTTGCCTCTGAAGGCTACAAATTCAATTTTAAGAAATCAAGAATTGCCCACCTCAATGTCCTTTTCCTAGGATATGAGTTATCAAGTGAAGGTAAAATCCTGGCAGCCAACTTTTTAGAAAAGTGTGCGTGGGTCCAACCTTCAAAAACAATGAACAACTTCCGGTCAATTCTAGGATTCCTGAATTTCGGAAGAACTTACATTCTAAATTACGTAGAAAGGGTAAAAAATCTCCACGAATTAATCAAGCCTGATTTCAAAATACTAAATTGGACACATAAACACACAGAAATTTTGCGTTCACTCCAAACAGACATGTTAGCAACAAAACATTTGCAAACTCGCGTAAACGTACGCAACTTAGTGATCCGAATAATTCCGGGTCAATGCGGATTCACCTACTTAACTTTTCATGAAGGTGAAAAAGTACCAATAGCATACAAATCACATTTGTACACACAAGCAAAAATGAAATGAACTTCTACATAAAAAATTCTGTCAGCTGTTCAAACCGCTGTAGCAACAGAGAGAGCCCTAGCACAGGGAAAACGCATTATGGTCGTAGCTCCTGTACCTGCCTTAGAGGCAGTGACAAAAGCAAGCCTTCTGAATGCTAAAGCTTTACATCCGAGATGGATACAATGGGTTAATTCTCTTGCTGCAACTGATGTTGAATACGTTTTGATCCTTATTTAAAAACACAAGCATGTCTACAATACGAACAAGAATGTCCTCTGCCTACTGAAATTCTGCCTCTAGATGAGAAGGAATGTATAATTTATACTAACGGATCAGCACAGCCCGCTACGGTGGGTAAACTTGCTTACAGTGCTGCATGTGCGATTGTTAAAGGTCGTATGCGTGATGGCAAATTCAGACCCATGGTCACAAAAACGCAATCTCTAGGAGATTGTACAGCTCAGCGAGCTGAACTACAAGCATTCAAAATGGCACTGGAAAATACGGATTGCGAATTCCCCACACTCATAGTGTGCGATTCTTTCTATTGTGTCCAATCCTACAATTAATATTTACAGAATTGGCTTCAAAACGGTTTCAAAGATGCAAAACGTGGCACAATCAAGCATAAAACACTTTGGGAACAAGTAGTTCAGTTACGAGAAGGACTACAAAACACTCACGTGATACACACGCTGAGTCATCAACGTGATGGCGTTCACGTTTAAGGGAATTCATTGGTTGATAAAGCCGCGAAGGCAGCTGTGCAAACGGCTTCCGTAGCTGCAATCACTCATTCAAAAACGAAAATAGACAATGAAATAACACTGGCTGTCAATGCTTCAAGCAAAGGCAGCGGTAAAACATTACCTAAAGGGTTTCCACTCAAATACTCGTATATAACTGATGCGAACAATGTTCTGTTTGCTCAAATCCCTGGAGTAGGGGATAGGGTAATTCCAAACATGGAACATAGATTAGGACTAATCCTAGCAGCGTATGAAGGGCTCGCCTCTGCTCATGCAGGTGTTTCCGCCACAGTGTCATTGTTAAAACAGAGATACTGGTGGCCAGGTATTAGGAAACAAACCAGAAACTATGTTTTGGAATGTGAAATATGCCAGAAGATGAAAGTCTCTACTGTGAAACGTCAAGCGCAGAGGCCCCTGTTAATTTCGGATAAACCATTAGCTTGTGTTTACCTGGACCACTGCGGTCCCTCACAGAGGGATGGTAACTATAAATATACCATGGTTGCAGTGGATTCATGTTCAAGGTTCATTTGGATGTGGCCTCAGCGCTTGGCTGATGCTCGAACTGTTATAAAAGATTTGCAAGTCTTTATCGGCACATACGCAATCGGCACGCTACATTCTGACCAGGGTCCTGCGTTTCCAGCTTACAAAGAGGTCATGGCCAATTTGGGCATTGCATTGCGGTATTCTAGTCCATTCCATCCTGAGGGAAATTCAGTTGTGGAGAGAAAAAAACAGGACATAAAGCAATCTGAAACAGCTAGGGTATTAGGTTTGGGTGACGGGTGGGTCAAACATCTAATAAGTGTCCAACGTAGTCTTAATAACTTGCCAAGAAGTTCTCTAGGGAGTATCACTATGTGACGGGGAAGGGGGACTCGCAGGAATGAGACAGACATCACCGCCTTATAGTACTGGTCTCACTCCTTCCCCGTCTATTTCTCCACAGTGTCCCCCACCCATTCAACCTCCATGCACTACGCCGACACCAGACCCAGAGCCCTGTTACTTTAATTGGGCGGAGTTGGCGGGAGTTCCAGCCCCTTTCACCGACGTCACTGGAGAAGACGACTTGAAAGCCTGGACACCCATTGGAGGAGTGTGCGAGCCACCAGCGCGGAGTGAAGCCGAAGCTGAGGAGGAAACGGAGTTTGCGGAGTTGAGAGACACAGAGCGAGTATTCCAGCGGAGCCCGAGCACCACGATCCTGAGCGGGAGACGAGAGGAGCCAGGAGGCCAACGTACACACGCGCCGCCCAGCCGCTCTTCAGGAGAAGAGTGGCTCACACAGGTACGAGCGCGAATTGCAGGCTGGGCGGGGAGACGAATGTGAAACGATCCCCTCACCGTATTCCTGCTCACGAGCACCTACCTTCCCCTCCTGTACACCGCCTTCACAGTGTGCTTCTGTGTATATCGCACCGTGTGCCTCCCTCACTCCCTTCCCTTCTTTGGTTAGGAAAGAGAGCATTTCCTGACTGTATTTTTCATTTCTTTTCTTTTGGGGCATGACCTTGTGAGGAGCCATCCTGGAGAGACGACGTCGGACTCCAAAAAGCTGCCCCTTTCCAGACGACGAACCGGAATCCTCTCTGCCTTATTATCGCCCCAGTCCACGAATGCGTAAACTTTTGTTAAGCTTGAATAAAACTCCTGAACGCAAAGATACTGTGTCCTTGCCTTCATCCATCCCGCTCACACACTCCATATGAAGTCCTTTTTGGGACAAGAATGTTGGTCCCGGACCTTGATTGTCACACATCAGTGGTGGAACAAAAAACATTTGATATCAAAGATCGCTTGGCTGTTTTACAGGACTTAAATGAACTAAGAACGAAGCAAAGCAACGTGTTCCTGAAGCCAACCACCACTGGGAAAAAACCAATCGTGCCAGCAAGGCACGTCTGGATCCCAAAGCTTGGTGATCTAGTCAGAGAAAAGATTGCGAACAAGAAGCAATTTGGGCCTTCTTACAGACAACCAGTACCTGTCCTAGCAATCTACGGATCAAGAACAGTATTACTGCCACCCCTTGCTGGTAAAAAGGAGAACAGGATTGTGTCCATTGACCTGATAAAACCACACTATGTGGCCGATACTAAGCAGTAGGCCAAGTGGACTCTGCCAATGTAGCAGACGCACACCTCTAGCTACAATCCAAGACATTCAAACTGAGAGACTCGTCACCTTTGAGGAATCTGCAGTGCGAAAAGCAGGACTATGCAACAAAGCTATGGAACTTGTACCTCTTTAGACCCAAATAACAGTTCGTCAAGAAACACCTGTCTACAACGAAGTAGCACCTGCCTACGATGATTTAACAAGTGATCAAGTGGTTCCAGCAATTTCAACGAATCCTGATGCAATCCCAACAATTGACAGAACTGCCTCTGGCTATTTCATTAACTTTGATATGTTTTCCGAGGATCCCAGCGAGCCTGAAACAACGCCAGCAAAAAGAACTTTCGAAGAACAAGCAAATGACCTTTTTCATCACCTGGAAAAGACTTATCTGATTTCACGATGGATTGAGCTATGGATTGTGTTGGGAATATTTTTTCTTCTACTTTGGGTGACTCTGGTAATAACTCTGGGTATGCTGATAAAAGGAAGATACGTCAAAATGGACACAGCAAGTAAGAACGTCAACTTACTCCTCAAGCCACACAAATCATCCCATCGTGAACAAAGAGACTTGTCATCAGTAAACATCACAGCCGTTCCTATACCAGATGGTATAGCTAGGGACAAAACCGAATATTACATTTTTGGCCCGTCAGAGCTGTTGAAGATTCCACACTTATTCAAGATTTCATTAAGTGACTTTGTTTTATCTAGTACCTTTTCAGATGATTGGGACTTCGAGACTGTTACTAATATGATGTCAGATCTGGAAATGTCTGCAGTATTCACAAATCTTGAATATTTAGAAGGTTCATCAGACTATGAACAAATGTATTGTTATAATCATTATGGTCATAATTTCTTGCACAAATCTGCAAATCCTAGAAATGTATTAATGTACAACCAATGGGAACATTGTCCTACGCCACCAAAGGGTAGCTCAAAAACTTTTGCTATGTAATTTCCATACTTCTCAGGGTTCAATATATCCAATGCTGAATTGTTTTACTTTAAAAATGTAAACAAAACAGGAATGAAAAGTATGTTGACAAATACAAAACAGATTTATTCTGCAGCCTTTTATGCCCAACTGTCTAAACTAGGTTTCGACTTTTGGAAAGACAACACTGAAACAAAACTGTCTGGGGTACAAAAGATTGGCAGGTACAGGGGGTAGAAGCTATGTTTAGAGCCTGTATCATCCCTGAGCAAATTATGTTTTTGAATGACACTGTCCAACAAACGTCTTGCCTGAGGTTAGCCAAGATCAAAGACATGAACAATCCGTCCATACCTACACCTACACCTACACCTGATAGTGATAACACTTCAGAGGGGGAGGTCAACGTACATACTATTTTGCATCACAACAGAACAGATCCAGATTGGAATAAATGGTTGATCTGGCCCACAGACACAAACAACTGTCAAGATAGATTCCTGAACAAAACATAGGGTTTCACATTCAATAGGCCAGACCCAAGATATGTTCAAAGACAGCATACTGGGATAGTAACAACATACAGTGTAGAGAAGCTCTGCCTTGATTGGCTACAAAGATCTATACTGATGTAAAGCAACACTTATCTTTACTCAAAGATGGCGCTGATCTTAGGGAATTCTTGCTAGGACCAAGAAAACCGCGTCAAAAACATGTTATATATGCCTGTATATATGCTGCATATAATGAAATATGGAAGATTACGCAATCAGAGACCGCAGAACGAATACGAGAAATTGATCGTATTAATTTAGAGAAATCTCTCCCTATGGTTGACTATCGGTTAACGACTCTGTCGTCTAGGATATATTCATTGGACAACATAGTGTCTTCTGCCATAGACATCATGGATCAGGACTTGGTCATGTTGCAACATGGTCAGTCACAATTATGTTCTATCATGCTATTAGGCTGGACGTTGCAAAACCTTCATTCAGGCTATGTGCCTTGGCGTTTAATCAATACTACGTCACTGTTTTCAGAATTAAATCTCACTGATAAACAGATCCAATTGGCACAAAGGGGAGCAGACTATACAGTGCTGAGAATTGAAAAACTGGAAAGATTGCCGTTCACTGTAGCGGAGAAACCAGCTACTGAATGGATCATACATGAAACAATCACTCTGCCTGTTACAATTTTCCATTTTCAGTATTGCCTAAAACACATACCAGCAGGCACATTTGAAAGGTTGGGTAAAGAATATATCAAGACATCCTGGAATTTACCATACACGCACATGTTGGAGTGGGGGACTTGAAGTGTTTCTTAGCGGTTCAAACTATGAAAACGCACTAAGCGGTTCTCTCCTTTGTCAAGGTATTCATTTGCACGGGGCCTGCAATGGTTCCTCTAACAACTTATCCTGTCACCTGCAAGGTTCACCAGCTGCAGAGATTGATCCATATTTTGGACAACTTTCAAATGGAAGTTACATCATTTTGAACGATCACAGCTGCTGTGGCATGTTGCCATGTATATCATATCTAGTAACTGTGTCAGCCAGGGTCACTTGCTGTATGCAAGTATTGTTTCCAAAAAGCAAGACAGCCAGGGAGTTGCCACTGTGGTCTTCACTGAACATCTCTTCTATACGAATTGGTACTTTAAGCAGAATGAAAGCCATTCTTTTGCAAAAAACTGTGCTACTGACCTTGGCCAAAGCAACCTATGATCTACAAATCGCAAGGACTTTTGCCGAGATACATGCCATTTTGAATACAAACTGCCCTATACATTTCTCAGAAATGTTAAGTCGTATCTTAAACATGTCTGATACGAGCGGTATTGTAAATGTATGCAAGTCCGTATTTTCTGGACTTTTAGCACCTTTGCAAGCAGTTATAGGAATATTTCCAAACTTCGGGCACTCTGTGTTTGGCGGATTGCCCCTCCCTTTGGGACTCGTTGCAGGGATATTATTGTTGCTCATACTGCTGCGATATGACATGCCAAATCACCAGCGACTCCCAGTTCTCCATGGCAATAAAGTGTCGTGAGCGCATCGTCCAAATTTTCTGACTACCTCGTCTACGAGAATTAAATACCACATGGTTTCTGTAATTTAGTCCTATTTGGCAAGATTGCATCTCATCTGTTCTACGCTGACTGCTATGCGGAGAAGAATGAGTGTTAGACACATGTCTCACACTCCTATCAGTCATGCCAACGGATGTTGATACTTTGCTTGAACCAGTTATGGCCCATGCTCTGTGTTGTCCCCAGCAGCTACCTATTCTGATGCAGGCATTCATTGAGATCTCACAGTTTGCAAAATTGCAACTGCTGAGGTACGAGAGGAAACTACAGGCACGCAAGTACCATCCAATACGAACATTGCTAATGCGAACAATGTTGACTGCGATGCTTCACATCTATGTGCAGTTAATCTTCTAAACAAGGTAATCCAACTTTCACCTACAATGGTAGACGTCATTTTGTCAACAGACATTGAAGATTTCATATTTTCTCCAAGCCCTAACACGGACTTTTGATTTTGGCACACAATGTTCTGAGAGACTTTGAATTTGACATTTCATTTTTTCAAACAAGGTACTATCTTTGGAACTCTTTTTCCTATTATTAATTTTTTTTCTCCAAATTTGTATTTTTCATTTTTTGGCACTAGTAATCTGCTTAAAGTAGAACTGTTCATAGAGAACAAGAATTCTTTGAATGCTTCCATAGACAATATATGACCTTGTCCACATACAAACAGTTTCAGGGCTCGAAAATTCCACTCGACCGCTCGCAGAGTCGAGCTAAATTTAACAAGGTTGAGCTGTTTTTAGGTCCTACTATTAAAAATTGTAGGCCGATCTCCTTACTCCCTGCCCCGGCAAAGATGTTAGAAGCGCACCTTAATACACATCTTTCCACCTTTCTTGAGCCTAGTGTGTATCTTGATAGCTCTCAGCACGGATTCAGAAAACATCACAGCACCGAATCCGCTCTCACTGTTGTGGTGGATAATATTCGCCGCAAAGTTGACCTTGGCCAAACCACAGTGCTGGTCCTACTAGACCTCACGGCTGCGTTCGATACCCTGTCTCCCGCCGTTTTAACATCTCGGCTCAGGGAGGCAGGGGTTACTGGACCGGCCGTGAGTCTTCTTAACTCCTTTCTCCATGACAGAGAACAGAGAGTCATGCTTGGAGTTTCCTCTCCTCTGCCAAGTCATTGCAATGTGGGGTGCCTCAGGGGTCGGCCCTTAGCCCGACCCTATTTAACATCTACGTGGCCCCCCTTGCTAGACTAGTAAGATCTCAGGGGATGGAGGTGGTGTCTTACGCCGACGACACCCAGATCATGGTGTCGCTGGCCCACTCTGTCAGTACATCCGCATTCAGCTTTAGGTCATGCATGCAGCGTGTGGCGGAGTGGATGATCCTTAACTCCCTAAAGCTGAATGGCGACAAGACAGAGGTCATGGTCTTCGGTAAAGACCAACACGTGTGGTCGAGCGAGTGGTGGCCTTCATCTCTCGGCACCTGCCCCACTCCCTCCCAATCGGCCAGAAATCTCGGCGTCATCTTTGACACTTCACTCTCCATGACGCTCCAAGTGAATAGGACAGAGGCCACTTGCTGGGGTGTTATCAAGATCTTAAAAAGAATTCTCCACTATCTCTCCTTCCAGGCGCGCAAACAGATTGCGATTGCTCTTCTTGGCTCCAGGCTTGATTATTGTAACTCTCTCTATGTGGAGTCCAACAAGGGCCTTATCCATCGACTGCAAACTGTACAGAACGCCGCAGCGCGCTTCGTCCTGGCCCTTCCCATAGCATCATCTGCCACCACTGCTAGGAGAGATCTTCACTGGCTCCCAGTCCAGTTTAGAATCTCCTTTAAGCTCCTATGTCTCACATATAGAGCACTTGCGGCTGGCCCTGCGGACGCACTTGGTACCCTGTTTACCCGCTATGTACCCACGAGATGCCTACGATCGGCCGGGCTACACCAATTGGTAGTGCCCCGCGCTAGGCTGACCAGATGGGGAGCGAGAGCTTTTTCTGTTGCCGCTCCTCAGCTTTGGAACTCCCTTCCGGTGGAGATCAAAACCCTTCCCTCCATTGACCTGTTTAAAAAGGCCCTTAAAACTTGGTACTTCATCAGAGCCTACCAATGAGATATTGCTGTCTGACCTGGATTGTTCCTTTATTTTAGGCGCCTTGACGCCCATTGGGCTAAGTTAGCGCGATATAAGACACAATTTCATTCATTCATTCATACTAGCCCTTTCTGGCGAGTAGGAAAACAAACAAACTTTTGTCCTCTGTCTGTGAAAACGGAGCAAATGTGACAAGATAAGATTTAAAGGCATTTTTATTGCTCACAAAGTTAATTAGCAATAAAGATGCCTTTAGATCTTGTTATCTTGTCACATTTGCTCCGCTTCCAGAGACGGAGGTCAAGCAGCTTGCAGTTAGGTCGAGGACATTTTTAAGGTACTAGTCCTGCAGGACTAGTACCATTTTTCTGATTTTTCGAGCCCTGAGTTTTATGTAATCTGACATGAAATGGTTTCAGCACTCTTTCTTCTGCATTCACAAGCCATTTCATAAATGTATATTTTCGTGATTCATTCATTTAGCATTCAAATGTCAAAATATATGCTTAGAATGGAACATTGCTTTAATGTGTACAGAACCAATGCAATAGTTTAAATACATTATTTACAATGTGTTTGAAACATGCTTTTAGCACTTCATGTATAGATATGATTTAGATATGTTTAACTTGTTTAGAACTTAGTAATGTCGTACATAAGAAAGTGGAGTGCGCCTTGTATGTCGATTTAGATTCCGTATGCATTTCTGGATTCATGCCCTTATATAGGTACAGTTTACATTGCCCTTATATAGGCATAGATATCCAGTCCTTATTTAGGCATAGTCCATGCTACCCAAATACAAGCATGGCTACTTCCATCCGTTCATCTATGTCACAACGAGTTCTTGGAAAACCAGACTCTTAAGCCATTAGGGACCCCTTGCTTGGATATTGATTTCTCCACAAACTCATTTATTATGCATGAACATCTATTCCTTAGGGGTACATTCATGACGTTCATATGCCCGACTTTACGTCAATACTGGCATTCCTAAACACCTTCAAGGTATAAATATACCTTCACTTGCTATGGCAAAGCACGGGGTGGTTCGGTGCAGTTCAAGTACCTACTTGCACGACGCAGCTCGCCACAGCAAGTACCGAAGGAAGCCACCTCCCCAGCTGATGCACTGACTAGACGCTGTCATCCTCCTGCCGAGAATCCAACTCCAGTGTTTTTGTCTCCCCTTGCGGGGTGTTGGGGGATCGAGTCCAGGGAAAGAGATACCAACCTCTCTCATTCTAAGCTATGGAGCTGATTAGAACCTAGAGAAACCTTTGGCAGATTCATGGCAAAACTAAACTATAGCTAAAACAGCACCTACTTCTTCCCTCGTACTAGACCTAGGTTAGGTGCACTGGGGTAGGTCGTATTTTAGAAGCACCAGTTGAGTATTATAGCCTGTGTTATTTATGTATGTATTTTATATATCTCATAGCAACAGACAATGCTATTACAGTATTATTTTATATTACTGTTTACGCTGTACTCATTATACTTCGCATCCTGTCTAACGATTGTAGCAGTTCATATCTCTTGCATGAGAAACAAGACTGTTCAATAAACCCTTTTTATTGAAACGCCTGTCTCTCTATTTCTATGCAACTCTGTAGAAACGAAGCATGCACGATTGACTGAGTGAAATAGTTATCTATTGTTTCCGCGACTCTGAAGCTATTGTTCTAGTTCTAGGGGAAACAAAGTTGTCATGTTTATACGGTTGTCAGAGACTAATCCTTTCTTGTTTATGCGAGAAAGTTAGCTGGCACACACAATTAAGTTTAATATACTCAATAGAGACCTCACTCCTATGTCAAATCTATTGTGTATATTATTCCAATGCACAGAGCCTATTGGGAATATAGGAACTACCCTACATGGCGCCCAACATTTTGGTAAGGCAATACTTTAATGCTGGATCCTGGAGTAACTCAGTTGTGCTTTCCTCAGAGACCACTTTGTCCCGTAATACTCCAATAGACGTCTGGAGTGGGTAAAGGATAATATCCGACATAGCTGAGTAGGATGAAAAATCCTATGTATTAGCTTTTTGGTTTGTTCAAAATTGAAGGATACAGTGTTCCAAAATATTGTGCACCTTATCTTTGTTCCCTTGAAACTTGCTCCGCAGTTTTCATTAAACAAAAATGTCCCTAAACGAGGATAACAACACTGGAACCGGTGGAGCTGCGGCTGATCCAGCCGATGCAGCTTTTAACTATATAGGTTTCCAAGAAACCGATGCGAATGCTGTAATAATTCCTCAAAATTTAAGGAAAGCCATCAATATAAAACCTATAAAACATGGCCTATCATTATGAGGTGGTAGGGCAGTTTTTGTGATAGAGGCACAAGAATATCACCAGACAGAGGTATTCTATTCATGGATAGTCTTCCCAGAAGCCAATCCAATAACACATATGTTTAACTTCTACAAAGAAGATGATGCACCAGAGGAATATATTCCTTTCAAGGATATTGAAATTCCACTCACTTACCAAGAGCATGAGCTCTGGTTTAACGGTGCCCACAAATATTTAAAGCACATTACCAGGCTTGGTCCACTAGGTAAACCAGATGCAACGTGGCCGGTTTTAGCCGGCTATACACCACATCCTGACATTAACAGAAATGAAGCATGCACGATTGACTGAGTGAAATAGTTATCTATTGTTTCCACGACTCTGAAGATATTGTTCTGGTTCTAGGGGAAACAAAGTTGTCATGTTTATGCGGTTGTCAGAGACTAATCCCATCTTGTTTATTCGAGAAAGTTTCTAGTGACCTCTGAGTTAGCTGGCACACACACAATTAAGTTTAATATACTCGATAGAGACATACTGACCTCAATCCTATGTCAAATGTATAGTGTATATTATTCCAATGCGCAGAGCCTATTGGGAATATGGGAACTACACTACAGAGGAATCGCCATCCTCCACAGGAACACCCTCAGAGTCTCGACCAGCACCACCGATGCCCTCAGCATCGCCGAACACCTACACTTCCAGATCCACACGGATCCTAACACCTCCCTCAGAGGGACCCTCTTCTACAGACCCCCCGGGACCCTGGGCACAGTTCAGCGACTCCATCGGTGAATTCGTCAGTACGCATGCCCTTGCCTCCACAGACTACATCCTCCTTGGGGACCTGAACTTCCACCTCGAGAATAACAACACCACCAACTCCACCTCCCTGATCGACAACCTTGCCAAACTCGGACTCAGACAGCTCGTCACAACACCCACCCACTCCACCGGCCACACGCTTGAACCCATCTTCTCCGCAAGCTCCCACTTCACCTTCAGCCACACCACTGAACTCCACTAGACCGACCATCGCTGCATCTACTTCACCTTCCGGAAACCCAACACGCACCACCACACTGAACAGATCCCCCGCCGCAGCTGGAGCAAAGTTACCGAAGACCAGTTAAACAACACCCTCGCCCGAAGCCCTTCCGGCAGACCCCACCGACACCGCCGCCCGCAACCTCAGACAGTGGATCAACGACTGCGCCAAAACTCTTGCCCCGAGCAAGAAACTCCCCCAACAGATGAACCAACAAGAAAGCCAGCTGGTTCACCGCAGACCGCCAGGTCTCCACCACGAACAGACACCAGACAGCTACACAGCCCACAAGAACGCCACCTGCAGACACCATCACCTCATCAGAACCACCAAAAGGGCCTCTTTCAAGTACCGCCTAGACAACAATGCACACAACAGCAAAGAGCTCTTCAACATCGTGAAGGAACTCGCCAACCCCAGCTCCAACACCAACGACATCCCACCATCGCAAGACCTGTGCGTCTCCCTTGCCACCTTCTTCCATTGCAAGATCGCAGACATCCATGACAGCTACAACAACCCGACCATCCTCGACAGCCATCAAGACCTTTGACCCCACGGCCACCATCCACATCGAGCCCTTGCTCACCTGGACCAACATAAACGACGACAACACCATCAAAATCATGAGCACCATCCACTCCAGCTCTCCGTCAGACCCATGCCCACACCACATCTTCAACACAGCCAGCACCACCATCGCAGCCCACCTCCCCAAGGCCATCAACATCTCCTTCAAGACTGCGACCTTCCCGGAGAGCTGGAAGCATGCCGAGATCAACGCCTTACTCAAAAAACCCATGACTGACCCGAAAGACCTCAAGAACTTCCGTCTTATCTACCTGCTCCCATTCCCAGCAAAGGTCTGAGAAGACTGTCAACAGACAACTGACCCGCTACCTCAAGTAGAACAGCATCCTAGACCCGTCCCAGTTCGGGTTCCGCAGCAACCACAGTACTGAAACTGCCCTAATCGCCGCCACCAATGACATCAGGGCCCTGCTGGACAACGGCGAAACCTCGGCCCGCATTCTCCTGGATCTTTCAGTCGCCTTCGACAGCGCCTGCCACCACACCCTCTGCACCCACCTACACAAAGCAGGGATCCGAGACAGGGCCCTGCAATTAACCACCTCCTTCCTCTCCGGCAGAACCCAGAGCGTCCACTTCCCCCTTTCCGATCCAAAGCCACAGAGATCATCTGCGGAGTACCACAAGGATCATCCCTCAGCCCGACATTGTTCAACTTCAGACAACAGCGCAAACAATTAGGCAGCTTTTGTCTTTCCTTCCTCTGTATGCAATACTAAGACTAGTCCTAGAGACTAGAGGTATGTTTCTTAGTTTAATGTATTGGGAACATGGATGATTTAATGAAAACTTTCCAAATAGGAGATTCTTTTTTCCTTAAAATAACATTAGAAAATGATTACTCAAATAGTTGTAACTAAGAATATTGGTGATTATGTTTGTCCATAAGATGCAAGATATGTGATTGATGTTTGAATAAATCTCCTCGTACCAAGTATGATATGTGAATAGATTATGTTCTCTATGTGACACATAGGTCGAATTGTTTTTAATAAGATAATGATACAAACGTCAGCATTAGTAGGGAACCTGTATTAAATGTAATTCTTTAATGTTTACATTCTTTTCTGTAGATAAAGCCATCCTGAAGAAGGTGTCTCATCTTTTCAAGCACCAAAACGCCGTGTCGACTTTTTGGTTTCTGTATTATTAATTGTATATTGTGTTATGTATGTATTTACCACAAGGCAATACCTTGCGTGTTTTTAATAAATTATTGATGTTTTTAACCTTTAATCACTCTCTCTAGTATATTGTATTTTACAACGTTCCCCTGATGTCGTATGCATTTCCTTTACATTTATATCTAGTAGGTTTTGTGTACCTATAGTCAGGTACTTGTCGCTTACTACCTCCTATATGGTTACTATAGCAGATGGTAATGTGACCTCTTTGAGATTGTATATCTTGACATAGGGACCTGTTTGTTCATTCAACATCTACATGGCACCGCTCGTTCACGTCGCCCGACTGCACAACCTCAACATCATCTCTTACGCTGATGACACCCAGCTTCTCCTCTCCCTCACCAGGGACCCCCTCACCGCCAAAACCAACCACCACGAAGGAATGAAAGCCGTTGCCGAATGGATGAAGACCAGCCGTCTGAAGCTGAAATCGGACAAAATGGAGGTCCTCATCCTCTGCTCCACCCCCTCGGCCTGGGATGACTCCTGGTGGCCGACCGCACTGGGAGCAGCACCAACACCCACCAACCACGCTCGTAACCTGGGGTTCATCCTCAACTCAACACTCTCCATGACCAAGCAAGTCTCGTCCTCCTGCTTCAACACCCTCCGCATGCTCCGCAAAATCTGCAGGTGGATCCTCACCAAAAGAAGAACGGTCACCCAGGACCTCGTCAGTAGCAGGCTTGACTACGGAAACACCCTCTACGCAGGAGCCCTGGCAAAGCGCCTGAAACGACTCCAATGCATACAGAAACCCTCTGCATGCCTGATCCTCGACATCCCTCGCCACAGCCACAACACACCCCACCTGAGAGACCTGCAATGGCTTCCCGTCAACACAAGGATCAACTTCAAGCTCCTCACCCACACACACAAGGCACTCCACAATACCGGTCCGGCATACCTCAAACGATGACTCACCTTCTACACCCCGAACCGCCAGCTCCGCCGAACTCACTCTCGCCACCGTACCCTGTATCCGGCTGGCAGATCGTTCTCCCACCTCGTCCCTAAAGCCTGGAACACCCTCCCCACCCTTCGGCAGACCCAGGACCTACTGGCCTTCAGAAGACTCCTCAAAACCTGGCTCTTCGATAAGTAGCAGCATCCCCCCCCTCGCCTTGAGACCCTCGCGGGTATGTAGTGCGCTTTACAAATGTCTTGATTCATTGATAATTCTGGTTATCAATACTAAGTGTTGTATGTGCAAAAATCCGGGCATCCCCCAGAGAGTTAGCGGGGAGCATTTCTACTCCTGGTGTAAGCTGGGGCAAATTGAGTGAATCAAGTATCTCTACTGTTTCAACCACCTCATTTGTTTTATTCACATCATTATTACTCCCAAGGGGCATTTCTCTCTGAGATGGAGTTGACTGATGGGCGGTAACCATCCTGCACCGTAGTTACACTGCACATCATCCCCTATGTCCCCTGAATCAAACTGTAGGAGGATGGATATCGGACTATGGTTACCCCCAACTTTTTGCCTAGTGTTTAGCTGGTTTTCGACTTAGTTGGCCTGGGATCCCGCTATTCAGGGCCCCAGGCTATCTGCTCTCACTGTAAAATGGACTCCATGTACTTTAGGTACATCTCCAATTGGATGTTGGGTCACCTTGTGAGCCCCTGTATAGTGTACCATAGGTACCCAGGGCATAGGTGCATCCAAGGCCTACCAGGGGCTGCAGCATGAATTATCCCACCCCTGGCTGGCCATCCAAATTGACACAACTGGCTGATCACTCAGCTGGGGCAAGGTCGTGTAATCACCCCTTGCTTAGATATAGTATTCCTATATCTAACCTTACATCTAGACACATATGCACCTATAAGTCACTCATATGGCAGGCCTTAACAATCCTGAGGGCAGAGTGCTTGGTTTTATGTGAGATGAGGCTCTAGCATGAGCTGAGCCTGTCTGCAGCTTTCAGAACCATGTCCTTATAGCAGTTCTAGGATATAGCCATACCATATACTCTTTAGTGCATTATAATCCTCGCGGTTAAATGCTAACTCTGGTTTGGCTTTATCAAAACATGTCGTGTACGGTGCCATACGCTTTGGAATACTACCCCCTCGCCAGTTCTGGCGACAGGGGTAGCATTCCACCCTTCTAGAGGGAGAAGACATGTTGTTCCTGTTAATCCCGGTTAAAGTTAACCAGAGCCTCAGCATCACAAAATGGATGCTGCTGCCACAGACACAAGTCTGACCTCCTGCTGCTGAGAGTCCTTCCAGCGAGGGAGGCTTGGACAATAGGTTTCCTGTCTAGCCTGTTGGCTAGTGGCCTCTGTGACGACGAACCTTTGAATTTGAACCGCACCAGGTGGGCCTCTGCTTCCCTGCAAAGGAGAGGCCCCCTAGACCTGGAGAAGTGGAGAAGTGTGGCTTACTAGTTAGAGGATGCAGACCCTGAAGCAGAGGTCAGACCCGGGACCAGGGTTCAGTTCCCGACGCGGCAGGGTCTTGATCCCAAATATCCACGGACACGATAATTCTCGTTTCGGTGCCTACTCGAGTAACGGATTCACACTCTGCAGCTCTGGGCATTAGCTTCCCTAATCTCCACTACGGCCCCCCCGCGGCGGGATGCCTGGCTTTCACCTTGGGGATGCCCAGTTCAGGTATCTCACAGGGAAAAGCCAGGACGGGTTCCCAAGGCAAGCGCAGAGATGCCTACGGGTAATCGAGCGCTATATAAGAACGCATAATAATAATAATAATAATAGACCTTGCTGATCTAACTCGAAGCGAATATTCGATTCCTGTGTGGGTTGCATTTGCCAAGACCTGTTGACTCCAATCCAGAAGCCGACACCGCCAACAGCAGATCCTTCGTGGGACAGTCCGTATCCAGCTCCGGGTCATCGTCGACGCCTCCTGGTCCACAAGGCTGCAGAGTCAAGCTTCACGGCATCACCTGATTGCTTCGCGCCATCGCCTGGTTCCTTCCTGGTTCCTTCCTGGTCACTGGCTAGTGACCCAGACTCTGTCCCCTCTGCTTTCAGGTACTCTTCATCCTCGATCCGCCCTTGGATCCATCCGGACACTTCTCTCCTGGTCGCCTGCAGCATCTTTTTACAGGTCTCCATAGGATTCAGCGACGAAACCCGACACAACTTGACACCTATGCACCCGTCTCTTGTGGGTGCGGTAACGCGGGCACTCCGGTGCTCCTGTGGGTACTGACTATCCTACTGTCCTAATTTTCAGAAGCTTTCTCCTAGTACATCCGGAAGTGTCCTAAATCAACTAGTTTCTAACTCTTGCGTTCCCATTGTATCCCTATTGTAATTTGCGTGTTTGTATAGACACTGCACACGCATCCCGTGGGCCTCCTGCTTCCTAACTCTCATTAGCTCAGTGTATCCCCAGCGATTCTCTAGGCCCTAGGCCTACTCTCAGTTCGTGATGTGGTACTTATACCACTATTTTAGTATATGGTTTGCAATGCCCCTAGGGCTCAACTGTATTTTGTGCAACTTATTGTATGATACTTGAGTAACTTGTTATGTGCTTTGTCCTCTGACCTCATAAAGAGTTCAGAGGGTTGTGTTAGTAATAAATACATATATATTTTATATATAACCTGTGTGGTGTCCTTTCATTTGGTATTCAAGGGGTTACATATGGTAAAACAGCTTGCTTCACATGCTCTCTGAAGTTTTAGCCTAAGACTGCTTTGTCCATGCTACCACTAGGATAGCTGGTCTATAAGGTTGACTTTACAACCATCACCATAAGGGTTGTTTGGACTGGTGCAATGTGCTCACTAGAATAGTGAACATCATATACCAGGCCAACTTCTCACATTGGTGTGCAGCGGTTGGGATAAGAGCTTGCTGTTGTTTTACCAATTGTAATCTTAAGATATCATTTGAAAGATCACATTAGGTACCTATAGGTATATATAACAAGTCTTATAATACTTAAGTTCTACTGAACTTAGTTGTTGTAGAGCAAAGGGCTTAGCACACCCTGACTACAACTCCTAGAGAGGTTTAGTAGGAAACACTTAGTGTAGGTAGGTGCACACACCACACCACACTAGATCATGTCAACCACAGGAGAGCCTAGTGTGACTCTCCCTGTGGGAAGTGACCCTGGCAGGGCACCTTCAAGATATGATACCCTAACCTTCCATGAGTTGAGGTACTTGTGCATATCTAGGAGGTTAAAACAGGGTTCCAACCCTACCCTCAAGCACCTGATAGAGCTCATGGAAGGATATGATGCTCAGAAAACCTCTAACCCAGGCCCCTCAGGGAATGCAGATGAGGTCCTACCCTCAGCAGAAGATGCCACTGACCCTACAATCATAGATGATGAAGAAGATGTGGAGGCAGAAGATTCTGGGGAGGAAGTAGACAGCCAGGTCCAAGTTGGAAGACTTAGCCAGGCTAACCTAAGCCTACATGGGGCTGCAGAGGGGCTAGCCCCATACAGGCCTATAAGTAGACTTAGCCAGAGGTATAGGAGGGGAAGATCCCACTCTAGGAAATCTCTCCACTCTAATGCTTCAAGAGGCTCTAATGCTCCTGCTCAGAGGGGAATGACTTCTCCTCAGAGAAGAGAGCATCAGGCAAGGATGAAGGAAGACAATCTGAGGATTGAGAGGGAAGAACTTGCCCTCGCCAAGGAGAAACTTGCCCTTGCCAGAGAGCAAATGTTAAGTGGATTAGATTCCACTGGTGGCAGCAATATCCCTAAGGATAAAGATAGGCCCTATGATACTAGAAACCTAAGCAAGATTGTCCCACCCTACAAAGATGGTGATAACATTCACAAGTGGATTACTGCTTTGGAGAGGGCTTGCAAAGTACAGCAGGTACCCCAAAGTCAATGGGCAGCAATCTTATGGCTCTCCTTTTCAGAAAAAGGCAGAGATAAGCTCCTCACAGTTAGTGATGGGGATGCTAACAAGTACACAGTCCTGAAGAGTGCTCTGATTGATGGGTTTGGCTTAACCACTGAGCAATATAGGTTGTTGTTCAGGGATACCCAGAAGACACAGACTCAGGACTGGACTGATTTTGTAGATTGTACTACTAAGGCGCTGGAGGGCTGGTTATTGGGCAGCAAAGTACAAGACCATACAGGATTGTACAATTTGATTATGAGGGAGCAGATCCTTAGTAATTGTCAAAACCAGCTTCTACACCAGTACCTGCTGGGCTCTGATCTGACCTCTCTACAAGAAATGGGTAAGAGGGCAGACAAATGGGTCAGAACCAGGATTAGGCCTAAAAATCAGGGTGGTGACCAAAAGAAAGATAATACCAAGCCTCAAGAGAAATGTGGGGATAAATCTAAGGACAAATCCACTACAGGGCCCCAAAATTCCTCTGAGGGGGTGGGTCCCAAACTCCTTCTTCTACCATTAAGAAACCTTATTGTCATGTCTGTAAACAGCCTGGCCATTGGAAAACTGACAGCAGTTGCCCCAAGGCCAACAATAAGGAAAATATTCCACCAAGTAATACTCCCAAACCTCCTGTTACTACTAGTAGTAATCCCCCAGGGGGTGGGAGTGCCCCCAACAATTTGGCTGGGTTTACTTGGGGAACTCAGGTGGGCTCTGGCCTAACCAGGTCCCCTTCCATAGCTACTCTTGTCTGTGAAAATGGCATGGGGTTTGCCAACTTCACTGCTTGTCCCAACACTTTGGGCAAGTACAGACAGGAGCCCCTCATCAATGGTCAGAAAGTTGAAGCCTACCGAGACACAGGGGCTAGCATCACTATGGTGACTGAGAGTCTAATCCCCTCAGGACAACTTTTACCTGGGCACACATACCAGGTGGTCAATATTGATGAAGTACAGAAAGATCATCCCATGGCAGTAGTAAATCTCAGCTGGGGAGGTGTCACTGGCCCAAAGAGATTGGCAGTGTCTACAAACTTGCCTGTGGATTGTCTACTGGGAAATGATCTAGAAATCTCAGCCTGGGCTGAGGTAGAACAAGAAACCCATTCCAAAATGGTAGGTCTTCCTGGAAAGGTTAGTGGGGCTGTGATAGCCACAGCCCCAGCTCAAGATTTCCTCCCTGAAAAGGTTGGTAGGGCTGTGATGGTCTCAGCCCAATCTCAAGCAGACTCCTTTCCTGAACAGGTTGACAGGGCTGTGATGGTCACAGCCCACACGCAAACAGAGTTCCTTCCTGAAAAGGTTGGTAGGGCTGTGATGGTCACAGCCCAAACTCAATCAGATTTTTGTGTTGTGAAGCCTGAAACTATGGATCACTCCACACAGACAGAGAGTATTGGGGAGGAAGAAAAGTATTCCTCCCACGAGACATTAGGTGAGAGTCAGCCTCCTCAGGGAACTGACCCTACCCCTTGTGAAGAAACTGCCCCAGAGGTAGTCAGGCCTTGCCTGGCAGAGCCCCTGATGTCAGTGGACCCTTCCAAGGTGGGACCCAGTCTGGAGCAGGTAACCTGCCCCTCTCTACCCTGCCTCAGTCAGCCCAGGGATGTAGAGGTCCGGGAGGCCAGTGGACCCCAAAGGGCCCCGTCCAAAAGGACCCCCCCCCCATCAGCAGATTAGGGGCACCAAAGCTAGCAGCCCTAGCAAGGTGAAAATTCCAAAAACTCATGAGGGATCTCCCTTACTCTTAGTTAGGAACCTCCCCCAGATGGACTATGTTGGGCACAGCCAAACGTGGGACCCAAAGGCCCCAAACCTGACCTGTCCCTCCAGTAAGTCAACAAAAGGGACCCAGCCTCCAGCTGTAGGCAGCCAGAGGTTGATCCTGAGAGCACAGTGCAACTCAGTCATGGAAAGAAAGGCCTATATGGTGGATAGTGATTGGAGGAAGCTGAGCCCTACATTAGTGGAGCCTCACTTCAGTACTCCATCTCAACAGCAGCCTTTTACTTTGCCAAAACACACCACAGGTAGAGATTCCCTATGGTGGCGACCCTCTGATACCCCTAGGGTGAGGGCTTGCTTAGTGGACCATGAGACAGGGGATAACCATGCCAGTGCAGGTACCTCCTTATATGGCCACTCAAGTAATATAGGCTTACCTGGTCAAGGATAGCCTTATCTCCTTTGGTTTGGGGGTGTGTGTGTATGAGGATGGATATCTGACTATGGTTACCCCTAACTTTTTGCCTAGTGTTTAGCTGGTTTTCGACTTAGTTGGTCTGGGATCCTGCTATTCAGGGCCCCAGGCTATCTGCTCTCACTGTAAAATGGACTCCATGTACTTTAGGTACATCTCCAATTGGATGTTAGGTCACCTTGTGAGCCCCTGTATAGTGTACCATAGGTACTCAGGGCATAGGTGCATCGAAGGCCTACCAGGGGCCGCAGCATGAATTATGCCACCCCTGGCTGGTCATCCAAATTGAGTCAACTGGCTGATCACTCAGCTGGGGCAAGGTCGTGTAATCACCCCTTACTTAGATATAGTATTCCTATATCTAACCTTATATCTAGACACTTATGCACCTATAAGTCACTCCTATGGCAGGCCTTAACAATCCTGAGGGCAGAGTGCTTGGCTTTATGTGAGATGAGGCTCTTGCATGAGCTGAGCCTGTCTGCAGCTTTCGGAACCATGTCCTTATAGCTGTTCTAGGATATAGCCATACCATATAC
Organism: Lissotriton helveticus; assembly: GCF_964261635.1. Classification (NCBI taxonomy): domain Eukaryota; kingdom Metazoa; phylum Chordata; class Amphibia; order Caudata; family Salamandridae; genus Lissotriton; species Lissotriton helveticus. The sequence continues at coordinate 779,255,457 of NC_136070.1, forward strand.
TCTTAAGTGCATTATAATCCTCGCAGTTAAATGCTAATGTAGTGTAGTTCCTATATTCCCAATAGGTTTTGCCCATTGGAATAACATAAACAATAGTTTAGACGTAGGACTGAGGTCGACTAGGTCTCTATTGAATATGTTAGACTTGATTGTGAAATGCCAGCTAGCTCAGAGGTCACTAGAAACTTTCTCGAGTAAACAAGAAGGTGTTAACTTTCCTGAATAGACAAGAAGGGATTCGTTTCTGACAACCGCATAAACATGACAACTTTGCTCCCTCCAGAATAAGGAGTATATCTCCAGAGTCGCGGAAACAATAGATAGCTATTTCACTCAGTAAATCGTGCATGCTTAATTTCACCAGAAGTGCAGAGAAATAGAGAAACGGGCGTTTTCAATAAAAGTGGTTATTTATTGTATTGTATATAACTTTATTCTATATACAATATCATAAAAGTATAAAAACGTAAAATGGGATGAAGGATAAAAACTTCTCTCAATTAAAAAACATAGGGCCAGATGTAGGTAGCCAAATACCGGTCGGTAACGGCCGATTTCGGTTGTTATCGACCGGTATTTGGCTTTTGGCATGTAGGTGGCTCGGAATTTACAGAATCGGTATATTTACCGATTCGGTAAATTTACCACTTCGGTATTTTTCCAAATCGGTAAATATACCGATTCTGTTAATCCATATGTAGGTGGCACAGTTTGCAGTGCCACAGGCCCTTAGGATTTCTTATTTTACCACCCAATCCTATTGGGTGGTAAAATACCGAATTCCAGTGTACATGCACATCTGTGCATGTACACCTATGCCATGTGACACACAGACATGCCCTTAGGGCATGTATGTGTGCCACATGGCACACAAGCCTGCAATTGGGGTGCTACAGGGTGTCAAAGTGACACCCCGTTCCCCCTGCCAAGATTCGGTATTTACCGATTCTGTAAATACCGAATCTGTATTTTCCATTGATTCCTAAGGGCTTCAAGGCCCATAGGAATCAATAGGAAATACCGATTCGGTATTTACAGAATCGGTAAATACCGAATCTTACAGATTCGGTAATTGTAAAATAAAAATTACCTACATCTGCCAACTTCCAATTTACCTACTCTTAAATACCGAATCGGTATGATTCGGTATTTAAGAGTAGGTAAATCGGAATTACCTACATCTGGCCCATAGTATTTACAAACGTGCAATATATAGCAATGTCCATACATGATATGTAATACATAATACATACAATAACAGACAATTTAATCATGTATTGGATAAGCAGTTAAAAAAGGTTTATCATAAAAAAATGAGGTGTATATCATTACAGTGTGACAGTCCGCAGTTCCACAGCCTGTGCTTGGCTCACCCTAGAAAGTTTCATCCTCCTCAGCGAGGCACAGCCCAGATATTTGGCCACCTCACAGATTAGGCTGGGAATCGAGGTTTCCGATGATAGAATGCGCAGCGCCACCCTGTAGTCTCTACAACCTAGGTTGGAACAGTCGGGTTTCAGCCATTTCCTCCTCGCCTGGCCATAAGCTGGGCAGGCGAAGAGGAAGTAGGCGACCGATTCCGTGGGGGAGGCACAGCCCGGGCACCCCATGTCGCTCCCCCTCCTGTGCCGCCAGCCTGCTCTGAAGTCGTTTAGTGGGAGGGTGCCAAATCTAAACTTCAGGTACAGGGCCCTATCTCTCGGGGACTCAATGAGATCTAGGAGAGGTTCTAGTTTAGGCTTAACGCTCAAGTAGATTTCTGTCAGTGTACCGCGGTTCTTGCTTCTTCCAGCGGCCGCGGCCACCCACTCCCAATAAGCGTTTTTTACAACTACTTTGGGTGGCGGGGTCTGACTTGCCCAGGCGTCCCCCAGACCTCTATCCCCCACTAGCTGTTTCAATTTTGATAGCCAAACTATTCTGTGGCCCACATCAACTTCTATTAGTTCGGACAGTACAGTGGCATAGTGGCATAACTCCGGGGATCTTCTAAGGCGTGTCCACACAACAATAAAGGGCGCAGTCTTGCCACCTCGTTTATTGGATGTCTCCCCAGGTCATAACAGAGCGGAACCAGTGGGGTCGATGAAGAAAGCGAGAGCAAGTCTCTAAAGAACTTGTTTTCAGATATTACTAGGTCTGTGACCTTCTCAAAACCCCACAGTTCCGCTCCGTAGGGCCTTACCCTCGTAGACCTTAATGGCGGGTGCCACAGGACGGCTGTAGGAAAGGCGCTGATGTTTAGAAATAGCCCCAGACACTCTCTTATGATTGAGGAGCATTTTGGCAAGGTGCGAGGACCAGGTCATCCGACTGTTTAGCCCCACTCCTAGATAGTCAAAGGCCTCGACAAGTTCTAGGGGGGTATCATTTAGTCTGATTTTATTTTTAAAAAATGTCAATGGTGCCAGGGCCATTAGTTTGGTTTTGGTTGTATTATTAATCAAGCCTCTGGCATCACAAAACTGGATAAAGCGGTCAAGTATTTTTTGCAGCCCCATGGGACTTTTTGAAATCAAAAGCGTATCATCCGCAAAGAGCAGTGTGGGGATTTTTTCCCCTGCCAGGGTTGGGGCGTCAGCCCCATCTTCCCTCAGATGGTCCATCACTCCATTAACAAATAGGGAGAACAGGGTCGGGGCCATAACACAGCCCTGGCGGATTCTCTCATGACCGCTATCCTCTCAGTCAGTTGACTCTCATTTCCCCACCTCACTCTAGCGTAATTCCCCTCGTGGAGCCTTTTCATCAGGTCTAGGATTGGAGCGGGGGTGCCAAGATCGAACATTGTCTGCCATAGCATGTCACGAGGGACCAGGTGAAAGGCCGTTTTTAAATCAATGAATGCCAAATAAAGGCTGCCCTTTTTTATTGTAACAGACTTCCAGTAAAGAGCAAGAAATCTGAAGACCTGGTCCAACGTGCCAATCCCATGTCTAAATCCAGCCTGGAAATGTGACAAAATGCCCTCTTCATCAATCCAGGACCTCAGTCTTGTCAGAAGGACCCTACCAACCACTTTCTGAGATATATCGATCAAGCTGATCGGTCTATAGTTGGCAGGGTCCTCCCGCTCCCCTTTCTTGTAAATAGCCACTACCTCAGCACCCTTCCATGAGTCCGGCACTGGGTGTCCACCTGAGATAAGATTGAGGATCCGAAGAATAAATTGGGCCCAAAGATTTTTATCATGCAGCATTAGGTCCCCCGGGAGACCATCAGGGCCTGCGGCTTTGCCCGGGGCAATTGTTGTGATTGCCGAACGTACCTCTCTTAATCCAAACAGATCCCCATGTGTGTGGGGCTCAGGGGGGGAAGGTCCTAGCGCCATCTCAGTGGGTGTGTTCTCTACCCCACTGGAATACAGGCCATAAAAGTGCTCGTACCATTGGCGCCCCATTATATGGTTTGCTGTATGGTCTACTCCTTTTCTGGTGCCAATGCTAATTAACTCCCAGAATCTCGTGGAGTCTTTCAATTGGGCAGCAAATTTCAAATCTTGCCAGTGCGTTTCCTCCCACAGACGTTTGGCTATATCCACCGTCCGGTAGTAGTGGTTATTTATTGAACAGTCTTCTTTCTCATGCAAGAGAAGTGAGTTGCCACAATTGCAATACTTGTCATAAAGTAAAGTGCGTACAGTAAAAGGAGTATTATATAAATAATACTGTAAAAGCATGGTATGGTTTCTAAGCCATACAGTGTTTAAAATAGATAAAATATATACATATATAAAATCATGACTAAACGTACTCAACTGGTGCTTCTAAGATACGCCTACCCCGGTGTACCTAACCTAAGCCTACTACGTGGGAAGGAGTAAGTGAGCTGCAGTTTAAGTTAAGATAGTTTTTGCCAAGAATCTGAATCAAGAATTCTCTAAGGATCTAATCAGCTCTGTACCTTGGTTATAGAATGAAGGAGGTCTTGTATCTCTTTCTCAGGACTCGATATCCCAGCAACCCGCAAGGGTGACTGGAAACACTGGAGCTGGATTTCTCGGCAGGAGAAAAGACAGCGTCTCTCTCAGTGCGTCAATGGGAGGGTCGGCTTCCTTTGGCACTTGCCTCAGCAGGGCGTCAGGCAAGTAGATAGCTGATCTGCTCCAAACCACCGTGTGTTTTGCTAGGGCAGCTGTTGGTATATTAATACCTGGAAGGTGCCGAGTTTGACGTAAGGTTGGACATAAGACGTCACTAAGAACTCTCAGTTCTTTTTAGGACTCCAGGACTTCTAGGACAAATCAATACAGAAGCAGGGGGAATTCCCAGGTTGCTGGAGGCTTGATTTGTTTAAAAACGCGTTGTGCTTTTTAGGATTCTATGGGAGTAGCCTTGCCGTATTTGAACTGCATTGGCCATGACTAAATATGGATATGATTCTTATGCCTTTATAAGGATATGATTTGGTATAACCACATAAGGGCATAAATCGGGAATATTTAAATAGGGTTCTAGATACGTTCACAACACCCACTCCACGTATAATGTCCATCATTACTAAATACTAAGCAATATTAAACATATAACTATGCATGTGTTTTCCAGCCCACCGCAAAATCCATAAAATGCATTTGAAATGGTATGTACACTAAAAATGAGTATTATACTGTACGTTTTCAAGCAGTGATATCATTCAGATAATGCATATAGTACATTGAAATATTGGCTGAATGAAGCATGAACTTTACATTTATGAAACGGCTCTTAATACAGAAGAGAAGGTCGAGACCATTTCATCACATATTTATACAAGATTGTACATGTGCTAGAGGCTAAGTCAAAATATTGTCTCTAGAGTTTCAAAAATAGAAATCTTGTTCTCTAAGAATAGTTCTACTTTAAGCAGAGTATCATGTACCAAAAAAAAAGTAAATATTTTGGGAACGTGGAAAAATAATTTCGCTTTTAGGCCAAAAAATAGTTCCACAGTTTTTCAGAAGATTCTGTTTCTCCAAATTGAAGGTCGAATTCAGAGTTCAGGGAACGATATGTGCTCAAAAGTTATTCTCGTTGTTAGGAGAGAACATTAACTCAGATAGGCTGGCAAAGAATTCGTCTACAACAGTAGGTGAAAGTTGGACCAGGTCCGAAAAAGTAGAAATAGTGCATATATGAGAAGCATTGCCATCATTGGTGTCTAGATCAGCAATGGTCACAGAAGGTTGTACCTGTGTGCCGCTTTCATCTTGTAGCTTACCGCCACCTAATCGTAATGTTGAGGTCTCAATGAATGCCGTCATCAGAATAGGTAGCCGCTGGGGACAACACGTTGCATGTGCCGTTACCGAACCAAGCAAAGTATCGATATCCATAGGTACTGCTGATGGTAGTGTGAGACAGACGTCTAACACGCATTCTTCTCCGCATAGCAGGCATCGTAGAACAGATAGGATGCAATCTTGCCAGATTGGTCTGAATGAAAGAAACCAAGTAGTAATCAGATCTCTTAGCCGAGCTAAGCCGAGTACTTTAGTTATTCTTTCTCGGTATCTCATTGCTAGGATCGTTTCTTCCATGGTTGCCTGAGTTTTGCTTGTGGCTGGATTTGCCATATCGGAGCAGAAAGAACAAAAATAAAATTCCTGCTACGAGTCCCAAGATGAGAGGCAGGCCGCCAAACACAGAGTGCACGAAATTCGGGAAGATGCTCAGGACTGCTTCAAATGGTGCTAACAGTCCCGAAAAAATTGTCTTAAAAATATGTGCGATGCCACTGGTATCCGACAAGTTTAGGATTTGACTTATGATTTCTACGAAATGCACGGGGCAATTTGTTGATAATAATGCATGTATCTCTGCCGCTGTCCTTGCAACTTGCAGATCATACGTTTCTTTAGACGAGGTTAAAGGCACAGTTGTATGTAAAAGAATAGACTTCATTCTGCTTAAAGTATCAATTCGAATAGAAGAGATATTCAGAGAAGGCCATATTGCTGCCTCCTTGTCTGGTTTGCTCTTTAGATACAATACTTGCATACAGCAAATGACCCTGGAAGTAACACTCACGAGATAGGCCGTTCCTGGCACCATGCCACAACAGCTGTGGTCACTTATTATAACGTAACTGCCGTTGAAAAGTTGTCTAAAAATGGCTCTATCTGTGTAGCCGGGGTGCCGTGCAGGTGGCATGAAAGGTTATTTGATGAACCTTCGCAGGCTCCATGCAAGTTAATTCCTTGACACAGAAGTGTACCGCTTAGTGAATTTTTACAGTTGTTACCACTAAGAAATACCTCTTTTTTCCCCCACTGTAACATCTATGTGTATAAGGTAGATTCTAGTTCGACTTGATATAACCTTTACCCAACCTTTCATACAGGCCTGCTGCAATGTGCTTTTGGCAATATTGAAGCTGAAAAGTTGTTATCGGAATTGTAATTGTACCATGTATTATCCATTCAATGACAGGTCGTTCTGACATTGTTAATGGTAGTTTTTCTAGTTTTTCAATGCTCAGCACCGTATAGTCTGCTCCTTTTTGTGCCAAAGAGATTTGTTTATCTGTAAGTTTAAAGATAGAAAATAATGACGTTGTGTTGATTAGACGCCATGGCACGTAGCCTGAACGCAAATTTTGTAACGTCCAGCCTAACTGTACAATAGAACGTAATTGGGACTGGCCATGTTGTAACATTAGCATATCCTGTTCTATTATATCAATAGCAGATGATACAAAGCTGTCCAGTGAATATATTCTGGAGGACAGAGTTGTTAACCCATTGTCCACTACAGACAGTGATTTTTCCAAATTAATACGCTCAATTTCTCGTATTTTTTCAGCAGTTTCAATTTGCATTACTTTCCAAGCTTCGTTGTAAGCAGCGTATATACCGGCGTATATGAAACGTTTTTGACGCTGTTTGCGAGGCCCCAATATGAAATCTCGCAAGTCAGCCCCTTCTTTATGTAAAGTCAAGTGTTGCTTAATTTCAGGCAGTGTGGATTTCTGTAGCCATTCGAGGCATAGTTTCCTACACTGTATGTTGTAACTATCCCAGGATGTTGTCTCTGCGAATATCTTGGGTCTGGCCTGTTCTTTTTGAACCCCTGTGTTTTGTTCAGGAATCTATCTTGACAGTTATTAGTGCCTGTGGGCCAGATCAACCATTTTCTCCAATCAGGATTTGTTCTGTTTTGGTGTAAAATATGGTATACGTCTATCTCCACATCTGTAGTACTATTACTATCAGGTATGGGGTTTGGAATAGACGGTTTGTGTAAGTCTTTTATCTTGGCTAGGCCAAGACAGGTTGTTTGTTGAATGGTGTCATTCAGGAATATTATCTGTTCTGGGATCATGCAGGCTCTAAATAATGATTCTAGACCTTGTACCTGCCAATCTTTTTTTACCCCAAATGGTTTTTGTTTCAATGTTCTTTTTCCAAAATTCAAAACCAAATGTAGACATTTTTTCATAAAATGTTGTGGAATATATCAATTTAGTGTTTGTCAACATGTTTTTCATTCCTGTCCTGTTTAACATTTTAAAATAAAACGTTTCTGGATCAGTGATGTTAAACCCTGAGAAGTATGGGAATTTCCCATATAATGTTTTCGAGCTGCCTTTTGGCGGTGTTGGACAATGTTCCCATTGATTATAGGTAAAAACATTTCTAGGATTAGCAGATTTATGCAAATAGTGATGCCCATAATGATTAAAGCAATACATTTCTTCATAGTTTGATGAGCCTTCTAAATAATCATGTTCTGTAAATTTTGCTGACATTTCTAAATCTGACATCATTTTATTAATATTTTCAAAGTCCCAATTATCAGAGAAAGTACTAGGTGATAAAAAGTCACTTAATGAAACCTTGAACTGATGTGGATATCTCAAAAGTTCAACCGGGCCATAGATGTTGTAATCAGTAGTGTCCCATGCTTCACCACCAGGTATAGGAATGGCTGTGATGTTTACTGATGATAGTTCTCTTTTTTCAATGTGAGAAGATCTGTGAGGCTTTAGGACCAAGTTGATGTTCTAACTTGCTGTGTCCATTGTACTATATTTTCCATCAATTAACTGTCCCAAGCTTAAAACCAAAATGAGCCAGAGTAGGAGGAAAAGTACACCTAACACAATCCATAATTCAATCCATGGTGAAATCAGATATGTTTCTTTGAGTTGATGAAAGAGTTCAGTCATGTTTTCTTTGAAAGTTTTAGTTGCTGGCGTGTCTTCATGTTCACTTGGATCTTCATAAAAGTCATCGAAATTGATGAAGTAGCCAGATGCAGTTCTGTCAATTGTTGGAATAGCTTCCGGATTTTCATTAATCTTTGCATTTGTATAGTCAGAGGCTACATCATTGTAGATTGGTGTTTCTTGACGAACTGTTGCAATTTGGGTTTCAAGAGGCACAAGTTCAATGGCTTTGTTGCATAGTCCTTTTTTATTCACTGCAGGTTTATCAAATGTGATTAGTTTCTCAGTTTGAACCTCTTGAATTGTAGCAAGGTTTGGTCTTCTGCTACTTCTTGGGAGTCCAATGGGCCTACTACTTATTATTGGCCACATGATTGTGGTTTTACCAGGTCGATTGATACAACTCTGTTCTCCTTTTTACCAGCAAGGGGCGGTAGTACTACTCATCTTGTTCCGCTGACAACTAAGACAGGTACTGCTTTTCTGTAAGAAGGCCCAAATTCCTTCTTCACCGCGATCTTTTCTCTGACCAGATCCCCAATCTTTGGAATCCAGACAGGTCTTGCTGGGACAGGTGTTTTTTTTCAGTGGCCGTTGGCTTTAGCTTTGTGTTATTTAGACTTCTTCTTGTTTCATTTAAGTCCTGTAAAACAGCCAAACGATCTTTGATATTAAAGGTTTTTTGTTCTACCACTAAAGACTGACAATCGAGGTCTTCGATTATCATTCTAGTACCAAACAAAAGTTCATACGGAGTGATTCCCCCCAGAGAATTTCTTGGCAGATTATTAAGACTACGTTGGACACTTGTTAGATGTTTGACCCACCCGTCCCCCGAACCTAATACCCTCGCTGTTATGGATTGCTTTATGTCACGTTTTTTTCTCTCCACTACCGCATTTCCCTCGGGATGGAATGGACTAGAGTACTGCAATGCAATGCCCAAGCTGGCCATGGCCTCTTTGTAAGCTCGAGAGCTAAACGCAGGACCCTGGTCAGAATGTAGCATGCCAATTGCGTATGTGCCGATAAAGACTCGTAAATCTTTTATAACAGTTCTGGCGTCAGCCGAGTGCTGGGGCCACATCTAAATGAATCTCGTCTTAATATTTATGGGATCGCATTTTTCCGTATGGATGTCTGCCACCTTTAAAGATCTTATTTCAGCTCGCTCAGCGGTACAGTTTCTGAGTGATTCAGTTTTAGTGACCATCGGTCTGAATTTACCTAAGCGCCAGCGACCTTTAACAATCGCGCATGCTCATTGTAAACTTGTTTTTCCACAACGTAGTGTTGTGCAAATCTGTTTGTGTATATTACACAGGTGTACTGTTCGAGAGGCAGAATTTAGATTGACAGAGGACATTCATGTTCGTATTCCAAATCTTCAAGTTTTTTCATTTTCGGATCAAATGCGTGTTTCACGTCTGTTGCAGCAAGAGAATTTTCCCATTGTATCCATTTTGGATCTAAAGCTTTAGCATTCGGAATGCTTGGTCTAGTTTCTGCCTCAAGGGCTGATACTGCTGTTAAAACAGATATGCTCTTCCCTTGGGCTAGGGATCTTTCTTTTGCTACTGCAGTTTGAACCGCAGTCAGAATTTTTTCAGTAGTTGAATTTATTTCAGCTTGTGTGTACAAGCGTGATTTATAAGCTATTGGTACCGTTTCTCCCTCATTAGAGGTTAGGTACGTAAATCCACATCTTCCTGGGATGACTCGGATTACAAGGTTGCGTTCATTTGCGCGTGTTTGCAGTTTTGTTTTAGTTAACATATCTGTTTGTATTGATCTTAACATTTTTGTGTGTTTCTGAGTCCAATTGATTGGTTTGAAATTAGGTTTTATTAATTCGTAGAGAGGTTTAACCCTTTCTGCATAGTTTAGAATGGAATTTCTTCCGAAATTCAGGAAACCTAGAATTGATTGTAAGTTTTTCAGCGTCTTTGGAGCTTGGAGTACTGCACACTTCTCTAAGAAGTTGTCTGCTAGGCGTTTGCCTTCACTTGATAATTCATATCCTAAAAATAGGACAGTTAGGTGGGCAATTCGAGATTTTTTTTAAGTTGAATTTGCACCCTTCAGATGCGAACCCAAGTATGATGGTGTTCACTCTTTTCAAGTGTGTCTCCAGGTCATCGTCTGTAAGATAGATGTCATCGACATAAGATAATGGCTAATCATCATATATTTGTAGTAATTCTGTTACCCTGGCTGAAAATAATCCTGGGCTATTCTTGAATCCCTAGGGGAGACAACAAAATTGCTTCGGGCCCCCATACTTGAGAAAGGGTCAAATACCTGCTTTCTGGTGCTATGTTTTGACAGAAAAAACCATTAGAAATATCTAATGTCGTTTTATATTTTTTGCGCACGATGTTATTCATTAGTGCTGCACTGTATGAGTTTTGTACTGCAAATGTTTTGCAGCAGGAGTTTACGTGTCTGTAGTCCAAAACTAGACGATATGAATCGTCTGGCTTGGAGACCGGAAACAAAGGATTGTTCATTTGTGAGGTACATGTTTCAATCACCCCCTGATATTCAAGTTGATCTAAGATCTCCCTGACTTGTTTTTTAGCTTCTTGCTTAACAGGATACTGCCTCTGTGCAGTAGGTTGATTTTTTAACTGAATTTTATGGTGAGGAGAATCCTCATCCCATCCTACATGATGTTTATATAATGCAGGGGCTTGGGCCACTGCCCATTTTCTAGCATATGTGTATTTTTTATGAATTGGAATGTGCTTTGAGAAGGCAGGCATAATCATTTCTTTGCCATGTGGGCACTCCCTGACAAACTCTGGTGGACAGTCTTTCTCTGCTAGAAGGATATCGTAGCCTTTTGATAGGTTCTCCCAAAAGAGACCGCTTATTTTCCTAGTTTTGTCCCCTTCTATACGCAATGTTATTTCATATAATTTATGGGGTACACTAACTCTGGTGTCTGCAGTTTCCACCTGAATGTATTAATTCGTGTCCACTGTCTCCAGAAGATTCATCAGGATCTTGCGAGCTATGGTCACTTCTGCTGCACTGTCTAGCATTGTCTGGGCCCATTCTCCGTTCTTCAGTTGTGTCCTCGGCATGTTTTATTTTAATACTGGCTACCTTCTTTTTTGGAAATTGTAATTTTTTACTTTGATGAGCAGATTCATTGTCTTTGGACTTGACGCGCTCTTCTTTATGTTCTGACCGTCCTCTTCTTTCCGATTTCTGTGAGGAAGTCTGAAAAGATCGAGAGGGACATGTATCATTATCTTGATATCTGTCAGGTTTCCTTAAATGATCCCTATTTCTAAGGTTGTATCTTTTTTCAGAGGGCTCCCGTTGTGGAGACTTGCCCCCCGTTCTGGAGATCTAGTTCTCCGTTGGGGAGACCTTCCTCTGGACTGGAACTGTTTTTCTCTGGGAGTGGTTTGTTTATTACCCTCCCACTTCTTTTTGGTTTAATGAGCTTATTTTTAATAAAGCTCTTTTCGGGATTTTCAGTTAGTTGTGGTTTTAATGATTTCCCAACCAAACATCTCTACCTAATTCTTCATAGGATTTTTCAATTATTCTGGCAAGTTCAAAAGGTTGTTCTGCTATATCTGTTTCTTTCAACGATTGGGGGCAGGTTGTACCGTCAAGTGTCAATTGAACTAATTGTCTATATGCTTTAGTTAATTCTTTTAGTTTAACTAAAAGTTCTCCGCTTGACATTTTTTCAATGTCAGGATGTGGTGTGTAGCCGGCTAGACTGGCCATGTGGCTCCTGGTCTACCTAGTGGACCGAGCCTGGTGAAGTGATTTTGATGTTTTAGGGCGCCATTAAACCAGAGCTGGTGCTCTTGGTATGTTAGTGGAATTTCAATGTCCTCAAAAGGAACGTATTCGTTGGAGATTCCCCTATTTTGTAGTAGTGGAAATCGTGTGTCACAGTATGTGCTGCTGGAAAATGTATCCAGGAATAGAATACCTTTGTCTGCCGATATTAATGGGCCTCTACCACAAATATGACTGTACCACCTCTTGGTGATACTCCATTTTTTATAAGTTTGTAAGTTACACTCTTCCTTACATTGACTGGTATTATTATAGCCTCCGGGTCATCTTGCCGGAGACGTGTGTCTTCCGCTAAAAGTTGAGCTGCTAAAGCATCTCTTTCTTTATCCTCTTCACCTTCCAACATTTTGCTGACAGAAAGTTTGCAGAGCAAGTTTCAAGGAAACAAAGATTAGGTGCACAATATTTTGGAACACTGTATCCTTCAACGTTGACTAAACCAAAAACTAATACATAGGAATCTCTTCCTACTAAGTTTTGGCGGATGTTAACCTTTCACCCACTCCAAAAGTCTGTTGGAGTTTTTACGGGAAAAAGGGGTCTGTGTGAAAAGCATGGACTGAGTTACTCTAGTATCTAGCGATAAATTATCGCCTTACCAAATGTTGGGCGCCATGTAGTGTAGTTCCTATATTCCCAATAGGCTCTGCGCATTGGAATAACAAACGATAGTTTAGACGTAGGACTGAGGTCGACTGGGTCTCTATTGAATATGTTAGACTTGATTGTGAAATGCCAGCTAGCTCAGAGGTAACTAGAAACGTTCTCGAGTAAACAAGAAGGTGTTAACTTTCCTGAATAGACAAGAAGGGATTAGTTTCTGACAACCTCATAAACATGACAACTTTGCTCCCTCCAGAAAAAGGAGTATATCTCCAGAGTCACGGAAACAATAGATAGCTATTTCACTCAGTCAATCGTGCATGCTTAGTTTCACCAGAAGCGCAGAGAAATAGAGAGACGGGCATTTTCAATAAAAGTGGTTATTTATTGAACAGTCTTCTTTCTCATGCAAGAGAAGTGAGTTGCCACAATTGCAATACTTGTCATAAAGTAAAGTGCGTACAGTAAAAGGAGTATTATGAAATAATACTGTAAAAGCATGGTATGGTTTCTAAGCCATACAGTGTTTAAAATAGATAAAATATATACATATATAAAATCATGACTAAACGTACTTAACTGGTGCTTCTAAGATACGCCTACCCCGGTGTACCTAACCTAAGCCTAGTACGTGGGAAGGAGTAAGTGAGCTGCAGTTTAAGATAAGATAGTTTTTGCCAAGAATCTGAATCAAGAATTCTCTAAGGATCTAATCAGCTCCGTACCTTGTTTATAGAATGAAGGAGGTCTTGTATCTCTTTCTCAGGACTCGATCTCCCAGCAACCCGCAAGAGTGACTGGAAACACTTAAGCTGGATTTTTCGGCAGGAGAAAAGACAGCGTCTCTCTCAGTGCGTCAATGGGAGGGTCGGCTTCCTTCGGCACTTGCCTCAGCAGGGCGTCGGGCAAGTAGATAGCTGATCTGCTCCAAACCACCGTATGTTTTGCTAGGGCAGCTGTTGGTATATTTATACCTGGAAGGTGCCGAGTTTGACGTAAGGTTGGACATAAGACGTCACTAAGAACTCTCAGTTCTTTTTAGGACTCCAGGAGTTCTAGGACAAATCAATACAGAAGCAGGGGGAATTCCCAGGCTGCTGGAGGCTTGATTTGTGTAAGAACGCGTTGTGCTTTCTAGGAGTCTATGGGAGTAGACCTGCCGTATTTGGACTGCATTGGCTATGACTAAATATGGATATGATTCTTATGCCTTTATAAGGATATGATTTGTTATAACCACATAAGGGCATAAATCGGGAATATTTAAATAGGGTCCTAGATACGTTCACAACACTAACTCTGGTTTGGCTTTATCAAAACATGTCGTGTAAGGTGTCATACGCTTTGGAACACTACCCCCTCGCCAGTTCTTGTGACGGGGGTAGCATTCCACCCTTCTAGAGGGAGAAGACATGTTGTTCCTGTTAATCCCGGTTAAAGTTAACCAGAGCCTCAGCATCACAAAATGGATGCTGCTGCCACAGACACAAGTCTGGCCTCCTGCTGCTGGGAGTCCTTCCAGCGAGGGAGGCTTGGACAATAGGTTTCCTGTCTTGGGAGGTGCTAGCACCACCGCAGACAGGCCATAGTGTATTGGGGCAGGGAGGGCTGAATGAAATTAGACACTGCCTGGGGCACACAAGGTGCTCCATGCATAGTCCGGTTCAAACCAGTTGCTGGGGCACTCCAGCCCCAGCTCTGGCGAGAAACTGGACAAAGGGAAAGGGGTGTAACCACCCCCTTCCCTGGTCCCACCCTGTAATGACCTACTTCTCTGTATGTTTTGGTGCTTCTGTCAGTCACCAGGCCATTACTTACCACATCCTTTCTCAGGATCCAGAAAGACACCACATTTCACAATACTTACCCAAGAAAGGAATAAACACTGACAACATATAAGACCATTGCCGAGGAGCTCGCAAATAACAAGTCACAACACCTCCCCATCCGAGAGGGTACACAACGCATGCTCCTCCTAGCAATGTATTGGATAGAATAATTAGAATTTAGACATCCCTGATGGGAGGCAATTTCCCTTCCGTATCAACAATTACCCATTAGAGGGGAATCGCCCATCCCTCTGTAAGTACTTGGTAAAAAAGTGTCCCGACCTTCCCTCACAAGGAATACAAACAAATGATATGCTCTAGGGTTTCTTTATTACATGATAATAGGATGACAAAAGAAAGAAATAACTAAACATCAAAGTAATCATTAGTAGCAATCATCAACACATACATATACATAGAACCTGAAAATAAAAGCATAGTTAGATACAATAAGTACACCTGGAACACCTCACCATAATCTTAGGCGTCACGTCATCTGAAGAAGGGTCCGTCTCTCTTTCCCTCTCTGGTTGGGTCAGGACTCTCTGTTGCACAAACACGACTGCACGTCTGCACCGTGATGTATCAGCATCTCAGCATCTCAACATCTCTCCCTCTCTCGGACCCCCTTTCTCTTATATAAAATGCAGCTCCCCATCGAAGTTTGTAGCTAACTCCGCCTACAGTTCTCACTGGATTCCTGTACCACCTCGTACCAAGAGCACAACAAGCAGCTGGCCAAGCGTTTTGCTATGACTTGGCACGAAGAGAGCACATTCCACCCGATAAGAACCGGTCCTGTCTGGTTCACTACTGGTGGACAACACATGTAACCTAAAATATGACCTCTCACCTACAGAGGCTCAGAAGATGGCTGCAGTTTAGAATATGGAGTTGCTTAAGCATAGGCCTCTACTACTTGGAAAGCAGAATGATATTAGACCACGTCAAAGCCAATAGGCTAAAGTCATAATTCACCTAACTCAAATAACACTATGCACTTAATCCCTCAGTATCCATTATGGAGCACCTGTGTGCACCATCACCAACAACACTGTACCTCGACATCCCATACCTTTTATTCTTTGGCAAGATTATTCTAATGCAAGACCATCCTACATTAGGTCTAAAGTAACCTAGCACACTAAAGTCAGTACACAATGGTGGTGATCGAGGGTCATCACAGACCATCAGACCACTAAAGTGGCTGATTCACTACACACCCATAAGAGGGACCTAGCAGGTAATCCAGCCTCTTTGATTGGTATAAAGGTAGGAGCTGAGTCAAGAGACTTTAGATTTATCCTGAACTGAAACTTGAAACGAAACTCTGGACCTTCGACATTCTGTTGCAACTAGAAGACTGAAGAATCTCCCTTGTGGTCAAGGAGTGACCACCCTGTGCAAACAGGTACCATCCAGCGATCTGCAGTTTGCTTTGTCGATGCTCCCGCCAGAGCCCGAGCACAGGTCCTGACAAGAACTGGACTTCCAGACTTCCTTGAGACCGATCCACTGCCACAGCAAAGCTGAGACCCGTGGAGGTGACGAGAGACGTGGGACCTGACAACTTGAAAAACCTGCTCATTCCTACTTGTGCAGCTTCTGAGGCACCCTCGAAGTTGTGCATTGGGGATTGAGAAGCCCCAGCCCCGAGCACCTTTTGCAGCAACGCACAGCCCTCCACACTCACCGAGTGCTGCGTGGGGCCTGCTAGTACTTTTGTGCTCGACGCATCTGTCTGGTCACTTGCCTGTTGGCTAGTGGCCTCTGTGACGACGAACCTTTGAATTTGAACCACCTGCCTGGTTGCTCCAGGTGGGCCCCTGCTTCCCGGCAAAGGAGAAGCCCCCGAGACCTTGCTGGTCTAACTCGAAGCGAATATTTGATTCCTGCGTGGGTTGCTTTTGCCAAGGCCTGTTGACACCAATCAGGAAGCCGACGCCGCCAACAGCAAGATCCTTCGTGGGACAGTCCGTATCCAGCTCCTGGTTGTCGTTGATGCCTCCTGGTCCACGTGGCTGCAGAGTCAAGCTTCACATCATCACCTGATTGCTTCGCGAAATCGCCTGGTTCCTTCCTGGTCACTGGCTAGTGACCCAGACTCTGTCCCCTCTGCTTTCAGGTACTCTTCATCCTCGATCCGCCCTTGGATCCAACGTGACACTTCTCTCCTGGTCGCCTGCAGCATCTTTTTACAGGTTTCCATAGGATTCAGCGACGAAACCCGACACAACTTGACACCGATGCACCCGGCTCCTGTGGGTGAGGTAACGCGGGCACTCCAGTGCTCCTGTGGGTATTGACTATCCTAGTGTCCTAGTTTTCAGTAGCTTTCTCCTAGTACATCCGGAAGTGTCCTAAATCAACGAGTTTCTAACTCTTACGTTCCCATTGTATCCCTATGGTAACTTGCGTGTGTGTATAGACACTGCACACGCATCCCGTGGGCCTCCTGCTTCCTAACTCTCATTAGCTCAGTGTAGCCCCAGCGATTCCCTAGGCCCTAGGCCTACTCTCTGTTCGTGACGTGATACTTATACCACTATTTTAGTATATGGTTTGCAACGCCCCTAGGGCTCAACTGACCCAGGCGGCATTAAAGGGTTTTGTTTCATCTTCTCCTCTGGTATTACAGTTGATACTTTGTTGCAAGATGGTATCATTATCAGAGCCCCCGGTGAAGCAATGATGTCTGGGCTCTTACCTTCGACCTGGCTATTTGAGCAGTAGCAGCAGCCCACAGCGCCTTGAGACCCTCACGGGTGAGTAGTGCGCTTTTCAAATGTCCTGATTGGTTGATTTGTCATGCAGAACTAAAATTACATTATGTGAAGACTTTATAAAGGCACAACCAATACTCTTTTGGCTTGCGATCTGGAAGAACCCTTGCAGCGTCTCTGACTAGAGAGATCATTAGAGACTGCTTAAAGTGTGATAAGGGGAAAGATATACATGGCTCACTGCAACAAGGGATGCCCTGAGTAGTATCAACCATGCTGAGATTTTTACAAACCCAGAAGACTCAGTTGACATGAATAAAAAAGTGATTCGGGGGTTTTATATGATTATTACAGGACTCTAAAATTCAAAAGGGAGATCCAGAAAAAATCTGTAGAAAGTTATTTGCCAGTTGTGGAAGAATCAAATACCCCACCTAGTTACCTCCTAAAGCCAATCAGACGTTGGGAGAGAGGATTATTGTTTCATCTAAGGGCTGATACAGTCAAATTTTTGCTTTGTTTTCCTTTGGGGTACACTGCGAATCTGGATCAACTACCTTGCCCATGTGATGACAGGAGTGGGCAGACAACACTCAATTTTTTACTCTTTTGTACATTTTATGGTATACCTATCAGCTCCCATTTTATTTTTTAGGAATACACGACCCATACATTTGGAAGAAGCCTACTTTACAATCCGTAAGTTAATGGCACGTGTAGGTACCTTTTTAAAATTGTAAGTGCGCGCTCGCAATTCAATGTGCACTTTATGATGTTCTGTTTTTATATAGAGAATGAGTTTGTAAAAGTTATTGACTTATGGGATTTTCTGTATATATTGGTTTTATGATATATTAATTGTTATGCATGACTTTGTTTTTATTTGGCTCTTGTCTATGGATTGTTATATTCACCCTTGTTTTACTATGATGATCTATGCTTTTATGGATAAAAAAATGTATCCGAATAAAGATCTGAAACGATTAACACAGACAATTAAAGTACGCCATTCTAGCAGCAGGGACAGGATAACCTTGGATTTCCATTTGAGTCAATATCCAGTAAGGAAGCTAAAACTTTACAAGAATTTACCCCAGGAGGTTAATGCTAGCAACCAGACACTGACTGCTACTTAATTATAAGACAGAGCCTCATCTTTGACACTATAAAGTGAGATGTGTTATTGATCGCTATGGCCAGTTCTTGTTGCAGAGATTGGTATCAGAAAAAGTGTAGTGTAGTTCCTATATTCCCAATAAGCTCTGCGCATTGGAATAATATATTCAGCAGTGTAGACGTAGGACTGAGTTCAACTAGGTCTCTACTGACTATATTAGACTTAAGTTTTTGCCAGCTAGTTTAGAGGTCACTAGAAACTTTCTCGAATAAACGAGGAGGAGTTTAACCTCCCTGGATAGACAAGAAGGGATTAGCTTCTGACAACCATATAACATGACAACTTTGCTCCCTCAGAATAAGAGTGTATCTCTAGAGTCGTGTGAAAATAATAGACAGCTATTTTGCTCAGTCAAGTGTGCATACTTAGTTTCACCAGAGTGCAGAGAAAAGAAAGACGGGCGTTTTCAATAAAAGGTTGGTATTTATTGAGCAGTCTTCTTTCTCATACAAGAGAAATGAATTGCCACAATTGCAATACTCATAGTAAAGTAAAGTGCGTACAGTAAAAGGAGGATTAAGAAATAATACTGTAAAAGCATTGATATGGTTTCTTAGCCATAAGATACTTTAAAATAGATAAAATATATACATACTTATATACATTGACTAACGTACTCAACTGGTGCTTCTAAATACACCTACCCCGGTGTACCTGACCTAAGCCTAATACGTGGGAAGGAGTAAGTAAGTAGCAGTTTAAGTTAAGTTTGTTTTGCCAAGAATCTGACTCAAGAATTCTCTCTAAGGTTTTAGTCAGCTCCGTACCTGGATTTTAGAAAGCAGGAGGTCTGGTATCTCTCTCTCAGGACTCGATATCCCAGTAACCCGCGAAGGTATCTGGAAACACCGGAGCTGGATTTCTCGGCAGGAGAAAAGACAGCGTCTCTCTCAGTGCGTCAAAAGAGGAGGGGCAGCGTCCGTGGGCTCTCGCATCAGCTGGGCTCTCGGGCAAGTAGATAGCTGCTCTGCTCCAAAATCACCACCGTGTGTTTGCTTAAGGCAACGTTGGTATATTTATACCTGAAAGGTGCCGGGTTTGACGTAAGGTTGGACATAAGACGTCAATAAAGATGTCACTAAGAACTGGCCGTTCTTACAGTGCTTTACAGGAGTTCTAGGATGAAGTCAAAACAAAAGCAAGGGGGATTTCCCAGGTTGCTGGAGGTTTGGATTTGTTTAGAGAACTCGTTGTGCTTTCTAGGGGGCCGGGGAAGTAGCCTTGCTTAATGGGACAGCATGTGCTACGACTGAATATGGATATGATTATTATGCCGTTATAGGGATATTATTGATTATAACCGAACAAGGGCATAAAATAGTAATATGGAATTAGGCTCCTGGATAAAAACACAATACCCACTCCACGATCTAATGTCCATCATTACTAAAACTAAGCAATAGTAAACATTTATAGGTGCATGTGTATTCCAACCCACCCCAAAATACATTTTTTGCATTTGAAATGGTGTATGCGAAATACACGAAAATGATATTAGTACTGTACGCTTTTCAAGCAGTGTAATCATTCAGTTAAAATGATGCATATATATGATTAGCTGAACGATTTGCGAAATTTACACATGAAATGGCTTTAACACAGAAAAAAAGTCGAGACCATTCCATCACATAATAATACAATCGCTGTAAATGTGCTAGAGGCTGAGGTAATATATTGTCTCTAGAGTTCCTAAAAATAGAAGCTCTGTTCTCTAAGAATAGTTCTACTTTAAGCAGAGTACAAGTGCCAGGAAAAAGGTAAATATTTTGGAATCGAAGAAAAAAATAATTTTGCTTTTAGTGGGAGAAAAATAGTTCCAAATATTTTCAGTAGCTTTTGTTTATCAAAGCTGAAGGCCGAATTCAGAGTTCAGGGAACGCTGTGTGCTCGTTTGCTTAAAAGTTATTCTTTTTGTTCAGGGGAGAACATCATTTCAGACAGACTCGCAAAAAAGTTGTCTACGGCTTCAGGTGAAAGTTCGATTAAGTTCGAAAATGCCACAACTGAGCAGTCTCGAGCATGATTGCTATCATCGATGTCAGGATCAGCAATGCTCACAGAAGGTCGTACCTGGGTGATGTTGCTCTCATCGAATGTCGTGATCAGGATGGGTAACCGCTGGGGACAACACGATGCATGAGCCGTTATCGGACTTAGCAAAGTATCTATATCCATTGGTACTGCTGATGGTAGTGTAAGACAGACGTCCAACACGCATTCTTCTCCGCATAGCATACATCGAAGCACAGGTAAGATGCAATTCTGCCAGATGGGTCTGAATGAAAGAAACCAGGTCATATTCAGATCTTTTAGCCGGGCTAATCCAAGGACTTTAGTTATGCGGTTCCCGATAGCGTATAGCCAGGATCGTTTCTTCCATTGTTGCTGGAGTCTTGTCTGCGATTTGGCTTGCCATATCGAAGCAGAAGTAGCAAAAATAAAATGCCTGCTACGAGTCCCAACAGAAGTGGTAGGCCGCCAAAGACAGAATGGACAAAATTAGGAAAAATGCCCAGAACTGTTTCGAAGGGTGTTAACAGTCCCGAAAAAATTGTCTTAAATATATGTGGGATACCACTGGTATCAGACATATGTAGGATTTGGCTTAGCATTTCTACAAAATGCACGGGGCAATTTGATGATAAAAGGGTATGTATCTCCGCCGTTGTCCTTGCAACTTGCAGATCATACGTTCCTTTTGATAACTTCAAGGGCACAGTTGTCTGTAACAGGACATACTTCATTCTGCTTAAAGTATCAATTCGAATAGAAGAGATATTCAAAGAAGGCCAAATTTTTGCCTCCATGTCTGGAGTGCTGTTTGGATACAATACTTGCATACAGCAAGTGACCATGGAACTAACGCTCACAAGATAAGATTTTCCTGGCACCATACCACAATAGCTGTGGTCCACTATTAGAATATAACTCCCGTTAGAAAGTCGTCTAAAGAATGGCTCTATTCGTGTTGCAGGTGTGCCATGCTGGTGACATGAAAGGTTGTTTGAAGTCCCCTTACAGGCCCCATGCAGGTCAATACCTTCGCACAGAAGTATACCGCTTAGTGATTGTTTGCAATTTTTTCCACTAAGAAATACATATTGTTTCTTTTCACTATAACATGTGTGTGTGTGTAAGGCAATTTCCATGATGACTTAATGTACCCTTTACCCAACCTTTCATACTGGCCCGCTGACTCTTGACAGTATTTAAATTGGAAAGTTGTTTATCGGAATTGTGATTATTCCATGTATTATCCATTCAATGACAGGTCTTTCTGACATTGTCAATGGTAATCTCTCAAGTTTTTCAATGCTCAGAATCGTATAGTCTGCTCCTTTCTGTGCCAAACTGATTTGTGTATCAGTAAGGTTAAAGATAGAGAATACGTTGTGTTGATTAAACGCCAGGGCACGTAGCCTGAACGCAGATTTTGCAACGTCCAGCCAAGCTGTAAAATAGAACGTAATTGGGACTGACCATGTTGTAACATTAGTAAGTCCTGCTCTATGATAAAAATAGCAGAGGATACAATACTGTCCAGTGAATATATTCTGGAGGACAGAGTCATTAACCCATTGTCCACAACAGAAAATGATTTTTCCAAATTAATACGATCAATTTCTCGTATTTTTTCTGCTGTTTTAATTTGCATCACTTTCCAAGCCTCGTTGTAAGTAGCGTATATACCGGCCGCTATGAAACGTTTTTGACGCTGTTTGTGCGGTTCCATTATGAAATCACGCAAGTCAGCACCGTCTTTAAGTAAAGTCAAGTGTTGCTTAATTTCTGCCAGTGTGGATGTATGTAACCATTCGAGGCAGAGTTTTCCTACACTGTATGTTGTAACTATCCCTGGAGGTTGTCTCTGGGAGTATCTAGGATCTGGCCTATTCATTTTTAACCTCTGTTTTTTGTTCAGGAATCTATCTTGACAGTTATTTGTGTCTGTGGGCCTGATCAACCATTGTTTCCAATCAGGATGTGTTCTGTTTTGGTTAAAAATATGGGATACGTCTATCTCAACATCTGTAGTGCTATTACTGTCAGGTGTTGGCTTTGGAATAGACGGTTTGTTTAAGTCTTTAATTTTGGCTAGGCAAAGACAGGTTGTCTGTTGAATTGTGTAATTCAAGAATATAATTTGTTCTGGGATCATGCAGGCTCTAAATAATGCTTCTAGACCTAGGGCCTGCCAATCATTGGTACTCCAGATAGTTTTTATTTCAATGTTGTTTTTCAAAAAATCAAAACCAAATGCAGTCAATTTTTCAAAAAATGTTTCCGAATAGATCAATTTAGTTTTCATCCCTGTCTTATTTAACAGTTTGAAGTAAAATGTTTCTGCATCACTTGTGTTAAACCCTGAGAAGTATGGGAATTTCTCATAAAATTTTTCGAACTGCCCTTTGGTGGAGTTGCACAATGTTCCCATTGATTATGATTAAAAACATTTCTGGGTTGAGCAGATTTGTGCAAATAGTGATGTGCAAAGTGGTTGTAACAATACATTTCTTCATAATTAGATGAACCTTGTAAGTAATCATGTTCTGTAAATTTTGCTGACATAACTAAATCTGACTTTGCAAACACAACAATGATGGACAGAATGTGGATCAATGTCACACATTCACCCCAGTCCAAAGATCTGGGCCCAAATCCATCGTTTTTCCATTCCACACCACCCTGGGTTAGACAATGGCGATATGCAAATCAGCGCTGACCCTGTGCCCCATGGGAACAGTCCAGTCCGAACTACAAAAGCCATGTCCTTCCCAGAACAGAAACAAGCATCCGAGGACCGGCCCGGTTTCGAGGTAACACCTCTCATCAGCCCGGCTAGCTTGATTCCAGTGGTGTGGAGTGCCTGGGACTCACGTCTGGGCATCCCCAGTACACTTAGAGCGGTAATTGCAAACACAACAATGATGGACAGAATGTGGATCAATGTCACACATTCACCCCAGTCCAAAGATCTGGCCCCAAATCCATCGTTTTTCCACTCCACACCACCCTGGGTTAGACAATGGCGATATGCAAATCAGCGCTGACCCTGTGCCCCATGGGAACAGTCCAGTCCGAACTACAAAAGCCATGTCCTTCCCAGAACGGAAACAAGCATCCGAGGACCGGCCCGGTTTCAAGGTAACACCTCTCATCAGCCCGGCTAGCTTGATTCCAGTGGTGTGGAGTGCCTGGGACTCACGTCTGAGCATCCCCAGTACACTTAGAGCGGTAATTGCAAACACAACAATGATGGACAGAATGTGGATCAATGTCACACATTCACCCCAGTCCAAAGATCTGGGCCCAAATCCATCGTTTTTCCACTCCACACCACCCTGGGTTAGACAATGGCGATATGCAAATCAGCGCTGACCCTGTGCCCCATGGGAACAGTCCAGTCCGAACTACAAAAGCCATGTCCTTCCCAGAACGGAAACAAGCATCCGAGGACCGGACCGGTTTCGAGGTAACACCTCTCATCAGCCCGGCTAGCTTGATTCCAGTGGTGTGGAGTGCCTGGGACTCACGTCTGAGCATCCCCAGTACACTTAGAGCGGTAATTGCAAACACAACAATGATGGACAGAATGTGGATCAATGTCACACATTCACCCCAGTCCAAAGATCTGGGCCCAAATCCATCGTTTTTCCACTCCACACCACCCTGGGTTAGACAATGGCGATATGCAAATCAGCGCTGACCCTGTGCCCCATGGGAACAGTCCAGACCGAACTACAAAAGCCATGTCCTTCCCAGAACGGAAACAAGCATCCGAGGACCGGCCCGGTTTCGAGGTAACACCTCTCATCAGCCCGGCTAGCTTGATTCCAGTGGTGTGGAGTGCCTGGGACTCACGTCTGAGCATCCCCAGTACACTTAGAGCGGTAATTGCAAACACAACAATGATGGACAGAATGTGGATCAATGTCACACATTCACCCCAGTCCAAAGATCTGGGCCCAAATCCATCGTTTTTCCACTCCACACCACCCTGGGTTAGACAATGGCGATATGCAAATCAGCGCTGACCCTGTGCCCCATGGGAACAGTCCAGTCCGAACTACAAAAGCCATGTCCTTCCCAGAACGGAAACAAGCATCCGAGGACCGTCCCGGTTTCGAGGTAACACCTCTCATCAGCCCGGCTAGCTTGATTCCAGTGGTGTGGAGTGCCTGGGACTCACGTCTGAGCATCCCCAGTACACTTAGAGCGGTAATTGCAAACACAACAATGATGGACAGAATGTGGATCAATGTCACACATTCACCCCAGTCCAAAGATCTGGGCCCAAATCCATCGTTTTTCCACTCCACACCACCCTGGGTTAGACAATGGCGATATGCAAATCAGCGCTGACCCTGTGCCCCATGGGAACAGTCCAGTCCGAACTACAAAAGCCATGTCCTTCCCAGAACGGAAACAAGCATCCGAGGACCGGCCCGGTTTCGAGGTAACACCTCTCATCAGCCCGGCTAGCTTGATTCCAGTGGTGTGGAGTGCCTGGGACTCACGTCTGAGCATCCCCAGTACACTTAGAGCGGTAATTGCAAACACAACAATGATGGACAGAATGTGGATCAATGTCACACATTCACCCCAGTCCAAAGATCTGGGCCCAAATCCATTGTTTTTCCACTCCACACCACCCTGGGTTAGACAATGGCGATATGCAAATCAGCGCTGACCCTGTGCCCCATGGGAACAGTCCAGTCCGAACTACAAAAGCTATGTCCTTCCCAGAACGGAAACAAGCATCCGAGGACCGGCCCGGTTTCGAGGTAACACCTCTCTTCAGCCCGGCTAGCTTGATTCCAGTGGTGTGGAGTGCCTGGGACTCACGTCTGAGCATCCCCAGTACACTTTGAGCGGTAACTGCAAACACAACAATGATGGACAGAATGTGGATCAATGTCACACATTCACCCCAGTCCAAAGATCTGGGCCCAAATCCATCGTTTTTCCACTCCACACCACCCTGGGTTAGACAATGGCGATATGCAAATCAGCGCTGACCCTGTGCCCCATGGGAACAGTCCAGTCCGAACTACAAAAGCCATGTCCTTCCCAGAACGGAAACAAGCATCCGAGGACCGGACCGGTTTCGATGTAACACCTCTCTTCAGCCCGGCTAGCTTGATTCCAGTGGTGTGGAGTGCCTGGGACTCACGTCTGAGCATCCCCAGTACACTTAGAGCGGTAACTGCAAACACAACAATGATGGACAGAATGTGGATCAATGTCACACATTCACCCCAGTCCAAAGATCTGGGCCCAAATCCATCGTTTTTCCACTCCACACCACCCTGGGTTAGACAATGGCGATATGCAAATCAGCGCTGACCCTGTGCCCCATGGGAACAGTCCAGTCCGAACTACAAAAGCCATGTCCTTCCCAGAACGGAAACAAGCATCCGAGGACCGGACCGGTTTCGATGTAACACCTCTCATCAGCCCGGCTAGCTTGATTCCAGTGGTGTGGAGTGCCTGGGACTCACGTCTGAGCATCCCCAGTACACTTAGAGCGGTAATTGCAAACACAACAATGATGGACAGAATGTGGATCAATGTCACACATTCACCCCAGTCCAAAGATCTGGGCCCAAATCCATCGTTTTTCCACTCCACACCACCCTGGGTTAGACAATGGCGATATGCAAATCAGCGCTGACCCTGTGCCCCATGGGAACAGTCCAGACCGAACTACAAAAGCCATGTCCTTCCCAGAACGGAAACAAGCATCCCAGGACCGGCCCGGTTTCGAGGTAACACCTCTCATCAGCCCGGCTAGCTTGATTCCAGTGGTGTGGAGTGCCTGGGACTCACGTCTGAGCATCCCCAGTACACTTAGAGCGGTAATTGCAAACACAACAATGATGGACAGAATGTGGATCAATGTCACACATTCACCCCAGTCCAAAGATCTGGGCCCAAATCCATCGTTTTTCCACTCCACACCACCCTGGGTTAGACAATGGCGATATGCAAATCAGCGCTGACCCTGTGCCCCATGGGAACAGTCCAGTCCGAACTACAAAAGCCATGTCCTTCCCAGAACGGAAACAAGCATCCGAGGACCGTCCCGGTTTCGAGGTAACACCTCTCATCAGCCCGGCTAGCTTGATTCCAGTGGTGTGGAGTGCCTGGGACTCACGTCTGAGCATCCCCAGTACACTTAGAGCGGTAATTGCAAACACAACAATGATGGACAGAATGTGGATCAATGTCACACATTCACCCCAGTCCAAAGATCTGGGCCCAAATCCATCGTTTTTCCACTCCACACCACCCTGGGTTAGACAATGGCGATATGCAAATCAGCGCTGACCCTGTGCCCCATGGGAACAGTCCAGTCCGAACTACAAAAGCCATGTCCTTCCCAGAACGGAAACAAGCATCCGAGGACCGGCCCGGTTTCGAGGTAACACCTCTCATCAGCCCGGCTAGCTTGATTCCAGTGGTGTGGAGTGCCTGGGACTCACGTCTGAGCATCCCCAGTACACTTAGAGCGGTAATTGCAAACACAACAATGATGGACAGAATGTGGATCAATGTCACACATTCACCCCAGTCCAAAGATCTGGGCCCAAATCCATTGTTTTTCCACTCCACACCACCCTGGGTTAGACAATGGCGATATGCAAATCAGCGCTGACCCTGTGCCCCATGGGAACAGTCCAGTCCGAACTACAAAAGCTATGTCCTTCCCAGAACGGAAACAAGCATCCGAGGACCGGCCCGGTTTCGAGGTAACACCTCTCTTCAGCCCGGCTAGCTTGATTCCAGTGGTGTGGAGTGCCTGGGACTCACGTCTGAGCATCCCCAGTACACTTTGAGCGGTAACTGCAAACACAACAATGATGGACAGAATGTGGATCAATGTCACACATTCACCCCAGTCCAAAGATCTGGGCCCAAATCCATCGTTTTTCCACTCCACACCACCCTGGGTTAGACAATGGCGATATGCAAATCAGCGCTGACCCTGTGCCCCATGGGAACAGTCCAGTCCGAACTACAAAAGCCATGTCCTTCCCAGAACGGAAACAAGCATCCGAGGACCGGACCGGTTTCGATGTAACACCTCTCTTCAGCCCGGCTAGCTTGATTCCAGTGGTGTGGAGTGCCTGGGACTCACGTCTGAGCATCCCCAGTACACTTAGAGCGGTAACTGCAAACACAACAATGATGGACAGAATGTGGATCAATGTCACACATTCACCCCAGTCCAAAGATCTGGGCCCAAATCCATCGTTTTTCCACTCCACACCACCCTGGGTTAGACAATGGCGATATGCAAATCAGCGCTGACCCTGTGCCCCATGGGAACAGTCCAGTCCGAACTACAAAAGCCATGTCCTTCCCAGAACGGAAACAAGCATCCGAGGACCGGACCGGTTTCGATGTAACACCTCTCATCAGCCCGGCTAGCTTGATTCCAGTGGTGTGGAGTGCCTGGGACTCACGTCTGAGCATCCCCAGTACACTTAGAGCGGTAATTGCAAACACAACAATGATGGACAGAATGTGGATCAATGTCACACATTCACCCCAGTCCAAAGATCTGGGCCCAAATCCATCGTTTTTCCACTCCACACCACCCTGGGTTAGACAATGGCGATATGCAAATCAGCGCTGACCCTGTGCCCCATGGGAACAGTCCAGACCGAACTACAAAAGCCATGTCCTTCCCAGAATGGAAACAAGCATCCGAGGACCGGCCCGGTTTCGAGGTAACACCTCTCATCAGCCCGGCTAGCTTGATTCCAGTGGTGTGGAGTGCCTGGGACTCACGTCTGAGCATCCCCAGTACACTTAGAGCGGTAATTGCAAACACAACAATGATGGACAGAATGTGGATCAATGTCACACATTCACCCCAGTCCAAAGATCTGGGCCCAAATCCATCGTTTTTCCACTCCACACCACCCTGGGTTAGACAATGGCGATATGCAAATCAGCGCTGACCCTGTGCCCCATGGGAACAGTCCAGTCCGAACTACAAAAGCCATGTCCTTCCCAGAACGGAAACAAGCATCCGAGGACCGGCCCGGTTTCGAGGTAACACCTCTCATCAGCCCGGCTAGCTTGATTCCAGTGGTGTGGAGTGCCTGGGACTCACGTCTGAGCATCCCCAGTACACTTAGAGCGGTAATTGCAAACACAACAATGATGGACAGAATGTGGATCAATGTCACACATTCACCCCAGTCCAAAGATCTGGGCCCAAATCCATTGTTTTTCCACTCCACACCACCCTGGGTTAGACAATGGCGATATGCAAATCAGCGCTGACCCTGTGCCATGGCTTTTGTAGTTCGGACTGGACTGTTCCCATGGGGCACAGGGTCAGCGCTGATTTGCATATCGCCATTGTCTAACCCAGGGTGGTGTGGAGTGGAAAAACGATGGATTTGGGCCCAGATCTTTGGACTGGGGTGAATGTGTGATATTGATCCACATTCTGTCCATCATTGTTGTGTTTGCAGTTACCGCTCTAAGTGTACTGGGGATGCTCAGACGTGAGTCCCAGGCACTCCACACCACTGGAATCAAGCTAGCCGGGCTGAAGAGAGGTGTTACCTCGAAACCGGGCCGGTCCTCGGATGCTTGTTTCCGTTCTGGGAAGGACATGGCTTTTGTAGTTCGGACTGGACTGTTCCCATGGGGCACAGGGTCAGCGCTGATTTGCATATCGCCATTGTCTAACCCAGGGTGGTGTGGAGTGGAAAAACGATGGATTTGGGCTCAGATCTTTGGACTGGGGTGAATGTGTGACATTGATCCACATTCTGTCCATCATTGTTGTGTTTGCAGTTACCGCTCTAAGTGTACTGGGGATGCTCAGACGTGAGTCCCAGGCACTCCACACCACTGGAATCAAGCTAGCCGGGCTGAAGAGAGGTGTTACCTCGAAACCGGGCCGGTCCTCGGATGCTTGTTTCCGTTCTGGGAAGGACATGGCTTTTGTAGTTCGGACTGGACTGTTCCCATGGGGCACAGGGTCAGTGCTGATTTGCATATCGCCATTGTCTAACCCAGGGTGGTGTGGAGTGGAAAAACAATGGATTTGGGCCCAGATCTTTGGACTGGGGTGAATGTGTGACATTGATCCACATTCTGTCCATCATTGTTGTGTTTGCAGTTACCGCTCTAAGTGTACTGGGGATGCTCAGACGTGAGTCCCAGGCACTCCACACCACTGGAATCAAGCTAGCCGGGCTGAAGAGAGGTGTTACCTCGAAACCGGGCCGGTCCTCGGATGCTTGTTTCCGTTCTGGGAAGGACATGGCTTTTGTAGTTCGGACTGGACTGTTCCCATGGGGCACAGGGTCAGCGCTGATTTGCATATCGCCATTGTCTAACCCAGGGTGGTGTGTAGTGGAAAAACGATGGATTTGGGCCCAGATCTTTGGACTGGGGTGAATGTGTGACATTGATCCACATTCTGTCCATCACTGTTGTGTTTGCAGTTACCGCTCTAAGTGTACTGGGGATGCTCAGACGTGAGTCCCAGGCACTCCACACCACTGGAATCAAGCTAGCCGGGCTGAAGAGAGGTGTTACCTCGAAACCGGGCTGGTCCTCGGATGCTTGTTTCCGTTCTGGGAAGGACATGGCTTTTGTAGTTTGGACTGGACTGTTCCCATGGGGCACAGGGTCAGCGCTGATTTGCATATCGCCATTGTCTAACCCAGGGTGGTGTGGAGTGGAAAAACGATGGATTTGGGCCCAGATCTTTGGACTGGGGTGAATGTGTGACATTGATCCACATTCTGTCCATCATTGTTGTGTTTGCAGTTACCGCTCTAAGTGTACTGGGGATGCTCAGACGTGAGTCCCAGGCACTCCACACCACTGGAATCAAGCTAGCCGGGCTGAAGAGAGGTGTTACCTCGAAACCGGGCCAGTCCTCGGATGCTTGTTTCCGTTCTGGGAAGGACATGGCTTTTGTAGTTCGGACTGGACTGTTCCCATGGGGCACAGGGTCAGCGCTGATTTGCATATCGCCATTGTCTAACCCAGGGTGGTGTGTAGTGGAAAAACGATGGATTTGGGCCCAGATCTTTGGACTGGGGTGAATGTGTGACATTGATCCACATTCTGTCCATCACTGTTGTGTTTGCAGTTACCGCTCTAAGTGTACTGGGGATGCTCAGACGTGAGTCCCAGGCACTCCACACCAATGGAATCAAGCTAGCCGGGCTGAAGAGAGGTGTTACCTCGAAACCGGGCCGGTCCTCGGATGCTTGTTTCCGTTCTGGGAAGGACATGGCTTTTGTAGTTCGGACTGGACTGTTCCCATGGGGCACAGGGTCAGCGCTGATTTGCATATCGCCATTGTCTAACCCAGGGTGGTGTGGAGTGGAAAAACGATGGATTTGGGCCCAGATCTTTGGACTGGGGTGAATGTGTGACATTGATCCACATTCTGTCCATCATTGTTGTGTTTGCAGTTACCGCTCTAAGTGTACTGGGGATGCTCAGACGTGAGTCCCAGGCACTCCACACCACTGGAATCAAGCTAGCCGGGCTGAAGAGAGGTGTTACCTCGAAACCGGGCCGGTCCTCGGATGCTTGTTTCCGTTCTGGGAAGGACATGGCTTTTGTAGTTCAGACTGGACTGTTCCCATGGGGCACAGGGTCAGCGCTGATTTGCATATCGCCATTGTCTAACCCAGGGTGGTGTGGAGTGGAAAAACGATGGATTTGGGCCCAGATCTTTGGACTGGGGTGAATGTGTGACATAGATCCACATTCTGTCCATCATTGTTGTGTTTGCAGTTACCGCTCTAAGTGTACTGGGGATGCTCAGACGTGAGTCCCAGGCACTCCACACCACTGGAATCAAGCTAGCCGGGCTGAAGAGAGGTGTTACCTCGAAACCGTGCCGGTCCTCGGATGCTTGTTTCCGTTCTGGGAAGGACATGGCTTTTGTAGTTCGGACTGGACTGTTCCCATGGGGCACAGGGTCAGCGCTGATTTGCATATCGCCATTGTCTAACCCAGGGTGGTGTGGAGTGGAAAAACGATGGATTTGGGCCAGATCTTTGGACTGGGGTGAATGTGTGACATTGATCCACATTCTGTCCATCATTGTTGTGTTTGCAGTTACTGCTCTAAGTGTACTGGGGATGCTCAGACGTGAGTCCCAGGCACTCCACACCACTGGAATCAAGCTAGCCGGGCTGAAGAGAGGTGTTACCTCGAAACCGGGCCGGTCCTCGGATGCTTGTTTCCGTTCTGGGAAGGACATGGCTTTTGTAGTTCGGACTGGACTGTTCCCATGGGGCACAGGGTCAGCGCTGATTTGCATATCGCCATTGTCTAACCCAGGGTGGTGTGGAGTGGAAAAACGATGGATTTGGGCCCAGATCTTTGGACTGGGGTGAATGTGTGACATTGATCCACATTCTGTCCATCATTGTTGTGTTTGCAGTTACCGCTCTAAGTGTACTGGGGATGCTCAGACGTGAGTCCCAGGCACTCCACACCACCGGAATCAAGCTAGCTGGGCTGAAGAGAGGTGTTACCTCGAAACCGGGCCGGTCCTCGGATGCTTGTTTCCGTTCTGGGAAGGACATGGCTTTTGTAGTTCGGACTGGACTGTTCCCATGGGGCACAGGGTCAGCGCTGATTTGCATATCGTCATTGTCTAACCCAGGGTGGTGTGGAGTGGAAAAACGATGGATTTGGGCCCAGATCTTTGGACTGGGGTGAATGTGTGACATTGATCCACATTCTGTCCATCATTGTTGTGTTTGCAGTTACCGCTCTAAGTGTACTGGGGATGCTCAGACGTGAGTCCCAGGCACTCCACACCACTGGAATCAAGGTAGCCGGGCTGAAGAGAGGTGTTACCTCGAAACCGGGCCGGTCCTCGGATGCTTGTTTCCGTTCTGGGAAGGACATGGCTTTTGTAGTTCGGACTGGACTGTTCCCATGGGGCACAGGGTCAGCGCTGATTTGCATATCGCCATTGTCTAACCCAGGGTGGTGTGGAGTGGAAAAACGATGGATTTGGGCCCAGATCTTTGGGCTGGGGTGAATGTGTGACATTGATCCACATTCTGTCCATCATTGTTGTGTTTGCAGTTACCGCTCTAAGTGTACTGGGGATGCTCAGACGTGAGTCCCAGGCACTCCACACCACTGGAATCAAGCTAGCCGGGCTGAAGAGAGGTGTTACCTCGAAACCGGGCCGGTCCTCGGATGCTTGTTTCCGTTCTGGGAAGGACATGGCTTTTGTAGTTCGGACTGGACTGTTCCCATGGGGCACAGGGTCAGCGCTGATTTGCATATCGCCATTGTCTAACCCAGGGTGGTGTGGAGTGGAAAAACGATGGATTTGGGCCCAGATCTTTGGACTGGGGTGAATGTGTGACATTGATCCACATTCTGTCCATCATTGTTGTGTTTGCAGTTACCGCTCTAAGTGTACTGGGGATGCTCAGACGTGAGTCCCAGGCACTCCACACCACTGGAATCAAGCTAGCCGGGCTGAAGAGAGGTGTTACCTCGAAACTGGGCCGGTCCTCGGATGCTTGTTTCAGTTCTGGGAAGGACATGGCTTTTTTAGTTCGGACTGGACTGTTCCCATGGGGCACAGGGTCAGCGCTGATTTGCATATCGCCATTGTCTAACCCAGGGTGGTGTGGAGTGGAAAAACGATGGATTTGGGCCCAGATCTTTGGACTGGGGTGAATGTGTGACATTGATCCACATTCTGTCCATCATTGTTGTGTTTGCAGTTACCGCTCTAAGTGTACTGGGGATGCTCAGACGTGAGTCCCAGGCACTCCACACCACTGGAATCAAGGTAGCCGGGCTGAAGAGAGGTGTTACCTCGAAACCGGGCCGGTCCTCGGATGCTTGTTTCCGTTCTGGGAAGGACATGGCTTTTGTAGTTCGGACTGGACTGTTCCCATGGGGCACAGGGTCAGCGCTGATTTGCATATCGCCATTGTCTAACCCAGGGTGGTGTGGAGTGGAAAAACGATGGATTTGGGCCCAGATCTTTGGGCTGGGGTGAATGTGTGACATTGATCCACATTCTGTCCATCATTGTTGTGTTTGCAGTTACCGCTCTAAGTGTACTGGGGATGCTCAGACGTGAGTCCCAGGCACTCCACACCACTGGAATCAAGCTAGCCGGGCTGAAGAGAGGTGTTACCTCGAAACCGGGCCGGTCCTCGGATGCTTGTTTCCGTTCTGGGAAGGACATGGCTTTTGTAGTTCGGACTGGACTGTTCCCATGGGGCACAGGGTCAGCGCTGATTTGCATATCGTCATTGTCTAACCCAGGGTGGTGTGGAGTGGAAAAACAATGGATTTGGGCCCAGATCTTTGGACTGGGGTGAATGTGTGACATTGATCCACATTCTGTCCATCATTGTTGTGTTTGCAGTTACCGCTCTAAGTGTACTGGGGATGCTCAGACGTGAGTCCCAGGCACTCCACACCACTGGAATCAAGCTAGCCGGGCTGAAGAGAGGTGTTACCTCGAAACTGGGCCGGTCCTCGGATGCTTGTTTCAGTTCTGGGAAGGACATGGCTTTTTTAGTTCGGACTGGACTGTTCCCATGGGGCACAGGGTCAGCGCTGATTTGCATATCGCCATTGTCTAACCCAGGGTGGTGTGGAGTGGAAAAACGATGGATTTGGGCCCAGATCTTTGGACTGGGGTGAATGTGTGACATTGATCCACATTCTGTCCATCATTGTTGTGTTTGCAGTTACCGCTCTAAGTGTACTGGGGATGCTCAGATGTGAGTCCCAGGCACTCCACACCACTGGAATCAAGCTAGCCGGGCTGAAGAGAGGTGTTACCTCGAAACCAGGCCGGTCCTCGGATGCTTGTTTCCGTTCTGGGAAGGACATGGCTTTTGTAGTTCGGACTGGACTGTTCCCATGGGGCACAGGGTCAGCGCTGATTTGCATATCGCCATTGTCTAACCCAGGGTGGTGTGGAGTGGAAAAACGATGGATTTTGGCCCAGATCTTTGGACTGGGGTGAATGTGTGACATTGATCCACATTCTGTCCATCATTGTTGTGTTTGCAGTTACCGCTCTAAGTGTACTGGGGATGCTCAGACGTGAGTCCCAGGCACTCCACACCACTGGAATCAAGCTAGCCGGGCTGAAGAGAGGTTTTACCTCGAAACCGGGCCGGTCCTCGGATGCTTGTTTCCGTTCTGGGAAGGACATGGCTTTTGTAGTTCGGACTGGACTGTTCCCATGGGGCACAGGGTCAGCGCTGATTTGCATATCGCCATTGTCTAACCCAGGGTGGTGTGGAGTGGAAAAACGATGGATTTGGGCCCAGATCTTTGGACTGGGGTGAATGTGTGACATTGATCCACATTATGTCCATCATTGTTGTGTTTGCAGTTACCGCTCTAAGTGTACTGGGGATGCTCAGACGTGAGTCCCAGGCACTCCACACCACTGGAATCAAGCTAGCTGGGCTGAAGAGAGGTGTTACCTCGAAACCGGGCCGGTCCTCGGATGCTTGTTTCCGTTCTGGGAAGGACATGGCTTTTGTAGTTCGGACTGGACTGTTCCCATGGGGCACAGGGTCAGCGCTGATTTGCATATCGCCATTGTCTAACCCAGGGTGGTGTGGAGTGGAAAAACAATGGATTTGGGCCCAGATCTTTGGACTGGGGTGAATGTGTGACATTGATCCACATTCTGTCCATCATTGTTGTGTTTGCAGTTACCGCTCTAAGTGTACTGGGGATGCTCAGACGTGAGTCCCAGGCACTCCACACCACTGGAATCAAGCTAGCCGGGCTGAAGAGAGGTGTTACCTCGAAACCGGGCCGGTCCTCGGATGCTTGTTTCCGTTCTGGGAAGGACATGGCTTTTGTAGTTCGGACTGGACTGTTCCCATGGGGCACAGGGTCAGCGCTGATTTGCATATCGCCATTGTCTAACCCAGGGTGGTGTGGAGTGGAAAAACGATGGATTTGGGCCCAGATCTTTGGGCTGGGGTGAATGTGTGACATTGATCCACATTCTGTCCATCATTGTTGTGTTTGCAGTTACCGCTCTAAGTGTACTGGGGATGCTCAGACGTGAGTCCCAGGCACTCCACACCACTGGAATCAAGCTAGCCGGGCTGAAGAGAGGTGTTACCTCGAAACCGGGCCGGTCCTCGGATGCTTGTTTCCGTTCTGGGAAGGACATGGCTTTTGTAGTTCGGACTGGACTGTTCCCATGGGGCACAGGGTCAGCGCTGATTTGCATATCGCCATTGTCTAACCCAGGGTGGTGTGGAGTGGAAAAACGATGGATTTGGACCCAGATCTTTGGACTGGGGTGAATGTGTGACATTGATCCACATTCTGTCCATCATTGTTGTGTTTGCAGTTACCGCTCTAAGTGTACTGGGGATGCTCAGACGTGAGTCCCAGGCACTCCACACCACTGGAATCAAGCTAGCCGGGCTGAAGAGAGGTGTTACCTTGAAACCGGGCCGGTCCTCGGATGCTTGTTTCCGTTCTGGGAAGGACATGGCTTTTGTAGTTCGGACTGGACTGTTCCCATGGGGCACAGGGTCAGCGCTGATTTGCATATCGTCATTGTCTAACCCAGGGTGGTGTGGAGTGGAAAAACGATGGATTTGGGCCCAGATCTTTGGACTGGGGTGAATGTGTGACATTGATCCACATTCTGTCCATCATTGTTGTGTTTGCAGTTACCGCTCTATGTGTACTGGGGATGCTCAGACGTGAGTCCCAGGCACTCCACACCACTGGAATCAAGCTAGCCGGGCTGAAGAGAGGTGTTACCTCGAAACCGGGCCGGTCCTCGGATGCTTGTTTCCGTTCTGGGAAGGACATGGCTTTTTTAGTTCGGACTGGACTGTTCCCATGGGGCACAGGGTCAGCGCTGATTTGCATATCGCCATTGTCTAACCCAGGGTGGTGTGGAGTGGAAAAACGATGGATTTGGGCCCAGATCTTTGGACTGGGGTGAATGTGTGACATTGATCCACATTCTGTCCATCATTGTTGTGTTTGCAGTTACCGCTCTAAGTGTACTGGGGATGCTCAGACGTGAGTCCCAGGCACTCCACACCACTGGAATCAAGCTAGCCGGGCTGAAGAGAGGTGTTACCTCGAAACCGGGCCGGTCCTCGGATGCTTGTTTCCGTTCTGGGAAGGACATGGCTTTTGTAGTTCGGACTGGACTGTTCCCATGTGGCACAGGGTCAGCGCTGATTTGCATATCGCCATTGTCTAACCCAGGGTGGTGTGGAGTGGAAAAACGATGGATTTGGGCCCAGATCTTTGGACTGGGGTGAATGTGTGACATTGATCCACATTCTGTCCATCATTGTTGTGTTTGCAGTTACCGCTCTAAGTGTACTGGGGATGCTCAGACGTGAGTCCCAGGCACTCCACACCACTGGAATCAAGCTAGCCGGGCTGAAGAGAGGTGTTACCTCGAAACCGGGCCGGTCCTCGGATGCTTGTTTCCGTTCTGGGAAGGACATGGCTTTTGTAGTTCGGACTGGACTGTTCCCATGGGGCACAGGGTCAGCGCTGATTTGCATATCGCCATTGTCTAACCCAGGGTGGTGTGGAGTGGAAAAACGATGGATTTGGGCCCAGATCTTTGGACTGGGGTGAATGTGTGACATTGATCCACATTCTGTCCATCATTGTTGTGTTTGCAGTTACCGCTCTAAGTGTACTGGGGATGCTCAGACGTGAGTCCCAGGCACTCCACACCACTGGAATCAAGCTAGCCGGGCTGAAGAGAGGTGTTACCTCGAAACCGGGCCGGTCCTCGGATGCTTGTTTCCGTTCTGGGAAGGACATGGCTTTTGTAGTTCGGACTGGACTGTTCCCATGGGGCACAGGGTCAGCGCTGATTTGCATATCGTCATTGTCTAACCCAGGGTGGTGTGGAGTGGAAAAACGATGGATTTGGGCCCAGATCTTTGGACTGGGGTGAATGTGTGACATTGATCCACATTCTGTCCATCATTGTTGTGTTTGCAGTTACCGCTCTAAGTGTACTGGGGATGCTCAGACGTGAGTCCCAGGCACTCCACACCACTGGAATCAAGCTAGCCGGGCTGAAGAGAGGTGTTACCTCGAAACCGGGCCGGTCCTCGGATGCTTGTTTCCGTTCTGGGAAGGACATGGCTTTTGTAGTTCGGACTGGACTGTTCCCATGGGGCACAGGGTCAGCGCTGATTTGCATATCGCCATTGTCTAACCCAGGGTGGTGTGGAGTGGAAAAATGATGGATTTGGGCCCAGATCTTTGGACTGGGGTGAATGTGTGACATTGATCCACATTCTGTCCATCATTGTTGTGTTTGCAATAACTAAATCTGACATCATATCATTAATACTTTCAAAGTCCCAATCATCAGAGAATATACTCGGTTTTAAAAAGTCACTTAATGAAACCTTATACTGGTGTGGATATTTCAAGAGCTCGACCGGGCCATAGATTTCCTAATCTGTTTTGTCCCAAGCTACCCCGCCGGGTATTGGATAGGCTGTGACATTCACTGATGATAGTTCTCTTTTCTCGATGTGAGATGACTTGTGTGGCTTTAGGACCAAGTTGATGTTCTGACTTGCTGTGTCCATAGTACTGTATTTTCCCTCAATAAATCTTCCTAAACAAAGAACCATGATGAGCCAAAGCAGGAGGAAAAGTACACCTAACACAATCCAAAATTCAATCCATGGAGAAATCAGATAGGTTTCTTTGAGTTGATGAAAGAGTTCTGTTACTTTGTCTTTAAAAGTTTTTGTTGTTGGCTGTTCTTCAGGCTCGCTCGGATCCTCAGAAAAGTCATCGAAATTGATGAAGTAGCCAGATGCAGTTCTGTCAATTGTTGGAATCGCTTCCGGATTTTCAGTTGTTTTTGGATGTTTTGTTTCACTAGCATAGTCTGAGGCTACATCGTTGTAGACTGGTGTTTCTTGACAAACTGTTGTAATTTGGGTTTCAAGAGGCACAAGTTCCATGGCATTGTTGCATAGTCCTTTTTTATTCACTGTAGGTTTATCAAATGTGATTAGTCTCTCAGTTTGAACCTCTTGTATTGTAGCAAGTTTTGGTGTTCAGCTTAAGCATGGGCGTAAAATCCGCTCCGCTCGCGGATTTTTCGGATTTTCGGCAAATCCGCAATCCGCGAACGCTCGCGAATTTGTCGAAAATCCGTGAATCCGCTCGCGGCGGATTTTTTGCTTGGTTGCGGCGCGCGGCGTGGTGCACGGCGTTCACTTTCCGTCATTTTAGCGTTTGCCGAGTTGTTTTTCTTTGCGAGTGACGCGCCATTTTAGATCTTGCTGCGTGTTCCCGCGGGAGTTTGTCGCCCGCGAATACGTACTCGCGGCTTGCCACCTTGCACAGCACACCTCGCGAGAGTTCGCAATTGCGAACACGTAGTTGCGGCGGAAAGGAACAATCTCGCACTTGCGAAATAGAGATTTTGCAATTTCGCACAAGAAAATCACCAGCAAACAGGATAAACCTTCAGAAAATTATGATTTTTATCAGAATCACTCCTCAGGTTGACATTTGCATGGCTTTTTTTTTTTGCAAGGAGTCCATTTTGGGGGGGGGGAGGAAGGAAGTGCCCCACAGTCTCCAACTTCCTGTTCCTGTCCAGCAGGCTCCTCCCAGTGCTTTGTCCATCTCCTGGTCACTTTCATTTGGATCTGGAGCTGGAAGGATTACTTTTTGTGGGTGCTGCTGGATATTTGGATTTGAGGCCTTTTTGACTGTCTTTGGATCACTTTTGGATTAGAAATCAACTTTCACAAGTAAGTTTGTTTGGGGCATTACAGTTGCTGCAAGTAAAATTTTGGAACTTTTTCAGAACATTAAATAAATTATATTGTGGGTAGCCACAGTATCCAGTAGGACCAGGGTTGGTTAGGGGTGCATGATACAACTGTTTTGTTGAATTTAAACACCATTGAGGCCATGGATGGGCTGGGATTGTGCTGATTTTTGTCTTTTTTTTGGGACTGCTGGTGGGGCCCTTTGCCCAGGGGTGGTGAGTGTTGCATGGGCCTAGTCTTTCTGTGGGGTGTCTTCTTAAATTTAAACATAATTGAGGCCATGGATGGGCTGGGATTGTGCTTATTTTATTGTTTTTTGTCGTTTTTGGGGGGCTGCTGGTGTGGCCTTTTGCCCAGGGGTGGTGGGTGGTGCATGGACTGAGTGTGCCTGTGGTGTGGTCTCACTCTCTTTAATGTAAACATCATGGATGGCATTGGATTGTGGTGATTTCTGGCTGTTTTTCTGTTTTTTGGGGGTGTACTGTTGATGTGGACTGGTCATGTGGGTGGTGGTGGTGGCCATCTTGAGTGCTGGCTGGTACAGGCAACATGTGCCTGGGGTGTAAGGGGCCATTTTGAGGAGAGGCAGTGTCTGAGGCCTGCACTTATTTTGCCTACTTTTCATCCATTATGCCCAGGGGTAGTGAGTGTTGCATGGGCCTAGTGTTTCTGAGGGGTGTCTTCTTGAATTTAAACACCATTGAGGCCATGGATGGGCTGGGATTGTGCTGATTTTATTGTTTTTTGTCGTTTTTTTGGGCCTGCTGGTGGGGCCCTTTGCCCAGGGGTGGTGAGTGTTGCATGGGCCTAGTCTTTCTGTGGGGTGTCTTCTTGAATTTAAACATAATAGAGGCCATGGATGGGCTGGGATTGTGCTTATTTTATTGTTTTTTGTCGTTTTTGGGGGGCTGCTGGTGTGGCCTTTTGCCCAGGGGTGGTGGGTGGTGCATGGACTGAGTGTGCCTGTGGTGTGGTCTCACTCTCTTTAATGTAAACATCATGGATGGCGTTGGATTGTGGTGATTTCTGGCTGTTTTTCTGTTTTTTGGGGGTGTACTGTTGATGTGGACTGGTCATGTGGGTGGTGGTGGTGGCCATCTTGAGTGCTGGCTGCTACAGGCAATATGTGCTTGGGGTGTAAGGGGCCATTTTGAGGAGAGGCAGTGTCTGAGGCCTGCACTTATTTTGCCTACTTTTCATCCATTATGCCCAGGGGTAGTGAGTGTTGCATGGGCCTAGTGTTTCTGAGGGGTGTCTTCTTGAATTTAAACACCATTGAGGCCATGGATGGGCTGGGATTGTGCTGATTTTATTGTTTTTTGTCGTTTTTTGGGCCTGCTGGTGGGGCCCTTTGCCCAGGGGTGGTGAGTGTTGCATGGGCCTAGTCTTTCTGTGGGGTGTCTTCTTGAATTTAAACATAATAGAGGCCATGGATGGGCTGGGATTGTGCTTATTTTATTGTTTTTTGTCGTTTTTGGGGGGCTGCTGGTGTGGCCTTTTGCCCAGGGGTGGTGGTGCATGGACTGAGTGTGCCTGTGGTGTGGTCTCACTCTCTTTAATGTAAACATCATGGATGGCATTGGATTGTGGTGATTTCTGGCTGTTTTTCTGTTTTTTGGGGGTGTACTGTTGATGTGGACTGGTCATGTGGGTGGTGGTGGTGGCCATCTTGAGTGCTGGCTGGTACAGGCAACATGTGCCTGGGGTGTAAGGGGCCATTTTGAGGAGAGGCAGTGTCTGAGGCCTGCACTTATTTTGCCTACTTTTCATCCATTATGCCCAGGGGTAGTGAGTGTTGCATGGGCCTAGTGTTTCTGAGGGGTGTCTTCTTGAATTTAAACACCATTGAGGCCATGGATGGGCTGGGATTGTGCTGATTTTATTGTTTTTTGTCGTTTTTGGGGGGCTGCTGGTGTGGCCTTTTGCCCAGGGGTGGTGGTGCATGGACTGAGTGTGCCTGTGGTGTGGTCTCACTCTCTTTAATGTAAACATCATGGATGGCGTTGGATTGTGGTGATTTCTGGCTGTTTTTCTGTTTTTTGGGGGTGTACTGTTGATGTGGACTGGTCATGTGGGTGGTGGTGGTGGCCATCTTGAGTGCTGGCTGGTACAGGCAACATGTGCCTGGGGTGTAAGGGGCCATTTTGAGGAGAGGCAGTGTCTGAGGCCTGCACTTATTTTGCCTACTTTTCATCCATTATGCCCAGGGGTAGTGAGTGTTGCATGGGCCTAGTGTTTCTGAGGGGTGTCTTCTTGAATTTAAACACCATTGAGGCCATGGATGGGCTGGGATTGTGCTGATTTTATTGTTTTTTGTCGTTTTTTTGGGCCTGCTGGTGGGGCCCTTTGCCCAGGGGTGGTGAGTGTTGCATGGGCCTAGTCTTTCTGTGGGGTGTCTTCTTGAATTTAAACATAATAGAGGCCATGGATGGGCTGGGATTGTGCTTATTTTATTGTTTTTTGTCGTTTTTGGGGGGCTGCTGGTGTGGCCTTTTGCCCAGGGGTGGTGGTGCATGGACTGAGTGTGCCTGTGGTGTGGTCTCACTCTCTTTAATGTAAACATCATGGATGGCGTTGGATTGTGGTGATTTCTGGCTGTTTTTCTGTTTTTTGGGGGTGTACTGTTGATGTGGACTGGTCATGTGGGTGGTGGTGGTGGCCATCTTGAGTGCTGGCTGGTACAGGCAACATGTGCCTGGGGTGTAAGGGGCCATTTTGAGGAGAGGCAGTGTCTGAGGCCTGCACTTATTTTGCCTACTTTTCATCCATTATGCCCAGGGGTAGTGAGTGTTGCATACTTGCATGTCCGTAGTCTTTCTGTGGGGTGTCTTCAATGTAAACATCATGGATGGCATGGGATTGTGCTCATTTTTCTGTGTTTTGTCGATTTTTTGGGGTGTATAACTGAACTGATGTTCCTCTGTCTTCCATTGCTTTTAGGTGCACAAGAAGACTCAAGAGAACCACCAGTGCCAGGAAGAAGTCCTGCAGCGGTGTGTGTGTGCAGCATAACGTCACGCGACGTCACGTCTGGACACAGAACCCTCTGCAACTCGTGCAACTGCTGCCTGCTGACCTGCTCTGAAGAAGATGGCCCCAAAAAAAGTAACCCGTAGCTCCTCTAGCAAGAAAGGTGCCAGTAAGGAGCAGAAGAAGCAAGTTACCAAGGAGACTGGTGTGCCGGCCGCCCCTTTTTTTGGGAGTAAAAAAAAAAGTATGCCTGCAGCAGCAGCGGGATCTGCTGGGGACCAAGCTGGGAGCAGCACCCCCGCTCCATTGGGCTCAGTGCCACCACCACCACCACGCCAACTTAAGTCCAAGCCCTTCACTGCTGCAGAGGCACTTAGTCTAGTTGTTCAATCACCATCGACCAGT
This sequence comes from Lissotriton helveticus, assembly GCF_964261635.1. Lineage (NCBI taxonomy): Eukaryota > Metazoa > Chordata > Amphibia > Caudata > Salamandridae > Lissotriton > Lissotriton helveticus. The sequence continues at coordinate 779,297,968 of NC_136070.1, forward strand.
GATGTTGGCTCATCGCAAGAAAGTAGCAGCAATGTCCCTCAATCAACACAGGTTGTTGTAGCTCATCTGACGAGTGTTGAACAACCACAGCCGCAACAACAATCACATGTGCAAGTACAAGCCCAAGTACATGTGGAAGGAGAGGCAGCGCAAGGAGATGCGCAAGCAGAGGTGCATGGAGGGTCACAAGTGCCCACAATAGTTGTTCCTCCCGAAGTAGGGGCACATCAGGAAATCGACAATCAAGGCGAGGTATCATTTGAGGAAGCCACTCCTCCTGATGATCCTTCATTGTCTTCCACACCCCTAGCAAGGAAGAGATCAAGGGTGGTGTCTACATCTTCTTCAAGCACACCTCCTTCTGATGATACGGATCAAACTTGGGAACCAGCACCACAGCCGTCTGAGAGTGAGGCACACCATGATCCAACAAAGGTACTTAAGCGTAAAAGGAAGCTCGTCCAAAGTCTCAGACTTATGGAGTGTGATGAGGCTCAACAAGAAGTGGCGGATACTGCTGCTGATGAAGACTCTGCCAACGACGACCCAGTCATCATAAAGGTCACTGCAGCCCCAGCGGGCATGCAGCAAACAGACATTTTGACCCTAGCCCGAAGAGCTGCTGCGCGTGATGATGATGATGATGATGTTGTCGATGAGGAGGCAGTGGAAACACCACAATCATTGGAGTTAAGTAGTACACCAACTCGTCCCGCTTCCATATTTCTTTCTGGCAAGAAGAGACCTGCGTCAACCTCGACCTTAATTAGTGGCGGTGAAAGTGGAAAACGTACAAAAGTTGGCCAATCCAGATCCTCCACTTCATCTGGCATTAGCTTCATGACCACCACCACCAGTATCGCCGCCTCCTCCAGGTCCCACAGACACTTCAAGTCCCCAGTTTGGGACTTCTTTACTGTTTGTCCCAAAAATCCAAAGTTTGCCATTTGTACCCTTTGTAAGCTTGCAGTTAGTCGTGGTAAGCCAGGTAGCAACTATGGTACCGGCGGCCAGAGTGGTCATCTTGAGAGAAAGCACGCTGTCAAATGGTTTGCGCACCTAGCTGCGATCAAGAAAGGCCAAAATCAAGGAAACGTTGATGTTTCATCTGATGTTGACGAGCAGGAAGAAGACGTGTCAAACACTTCCCTTACACCCAGTACCCCTCTCAGCAGCACACCCAATGTGAGGCACACTAAGAGTGTTGGAGCGAGTGAGACACCAACGCACAAAAGTTCACCAGCGAGCAAAATTGGGTCAACGAAGTCATTATCAGCCCGTAAATGCTTGGTCCAGGGCAACATTAGAACAATGCTTACTTCAGAGGTGCCATATGAACGCAACCACCCACTGACGCGTCTGTATAACACTAAGCTGGCTAAAATGCTAGCTGTGGACCTTCTACCTTTTTCTTTTGTAGAAGCGGTAGGTTTTCTTGAATTAGTTGCAACGCTCTGCCCTAAATGGAAGGTTCCGAGCCGGTTCTATTTTGCCAGAGTTGCGGTTCCAGCACTACATGAAGATGTGCTGCAGGCGATTGGGGCAGCTTTGCAGAAGAGTGCTGTTCACACAATACATCTGACAACAGACATGTGGACCAGTGGCCCAGGCGATGATTACATGTGCATCACTGCACACTGGGTCTCTTTTTCAGGTGTTATAGCAAAGCTAAACGCAGGTGTTGACCCGGACCAAGTTTTCAAAGCTGCTCGGAAACATGCAACACTAGCCATGTTTGGCTTGGAGAAAAGTCACACAGCAGAAAACCTTTTGCAAGAGTTTAACAAAAAGGTCTTGACAATGCTATCCCCCCTAAAACGCAAGATTGGTTATGTTTCCACGGATAATGGCGCCAATGTAGTTAAGGCCATGTTACAGGGTGACCATGTTAGAGTGCCGTGTTTGGCGCACTGTATCAACCTGGTAGTTCAAAAATTCTTGAGTGATAAAGAGAGTCCAGCGTTCGAGGTAATGGCCACCTGCCGCAAAATGTGCAACCATTTCAGCCATTCTTTTAAGGCCCGGAAGCATCTGCGGAGACTGCTACTTCAACGTGGAATGCCAGTGAAAGCACTCATCCAGGAGGTGGCAACACGTTGGAACTCAACCTTCTACATGCTTGAGCGTCTGCATGAGCAGTATACGGTACTCGATCACTATTTCTTGACAGAGGCTACATCTCAGAAGGAGGACCTGCGGATGAGTAAGGCGCAATGGGCCATAGTTAAAAGCCTGACAGACATGCTTCGTCCTTTTGAGTTCTTCACGCGTGCAGTCAGCCAGGAGGACTGTAATTTGGGAAAAGCTATCCCATTGTTGTGCATACTGGAGCACCAACTGATGGCGGTTTCTTCTGAGTTTGAAAAAGATGAAAAAAAAAAAAACCATTTCATTTTGTCTGAGAAATTATTACATCGCCTACGTGGTGATGAACGTCTTAAAAACATCAACTCAGATCAGCATTACATTTGTGCTACTATTCTGGATCCACGCTACAAAAAGGCGCTGGCAGACAACGCATTCTTTCCTTTCGCTGATGCAGATGTTCAAAAGTACAAACATTGGTTAGCCTGGTCAGCCAAGAGGTTTGAAAAAGAACGGCAGGTTATTGAAGGAGAAGCCAGTACATCAGCATCAGCAGGCCATCCGCAGTCACAAGAATCCACTTCTGCACCTGTGGCTGGGGCACAAGTGACCTCTCAGCCGTCAAAGACACCGGCAACTGGATCATCTGCACCACACACAATGACAACACTAACAGTGGCTGGGGAGGAGGATTGGCTAAGTTTGATGGGGTATGGTTCTCGAAAAAATGTCACAGGCACAGCAAAAAGTAAGCAAAGTGGAGGAACAGTTGATGACCTTGAGTCGATGGTGCAGGACTATCTGAATGACTCAACAGTGGTCTTTCTTAATGAGGAGCCATTGCAGTATTGGCATGGCAAAAAACAATTGTGGCCACAGCTCTACAACCTGGCTATAAACTATTTGTCTTGCCCACTCGCAAGTGTGTCTTCTGAACGTGTTTTCAGTGCTGCTGGTGGCATTGTAACTCCCAAACGGAGCCGCCTATCGCCCAAAAATGTGGAGCGGCTGACAATGATCAAGATGAATCAGCACCTCATACCACCAGATTACAAAGTGCGAGAAAGCACGCCACATGAAGACGAGGAGGACAGCAACGTAGATGAGGGGATTTTTTCTCTGTTCGGTGCCACTGACCTCATCCAGCCTGAATTCGCAGAGTATGATGACGAAATCTTGTTCTTATTCCCTGACACCGAGCCCTGAAAATGAGACAATCAATCAAGAACTTTCTTTTTCGTCCTTATTCACTTTTATTCCTGTGTGCTTTGTGTCTCTCTTTCTTTGTTTTGCACAGTTAATTTAATTCAAACTTTAATCACCTAATCCCAAAAACAAGACCATCATCAGAACTGTCTTCACTTGTTTGCTTATTGATTTGAAGGTGCCGCAGTCTACATTCCTCAGGTTCACAAGTTCTGAAGAACATGCTCCTCTATCCTCCTCCTCCAGACTGCGATTTACCTCCAAGCAGAGTGCTGGATTACGCACAATGAAGAAAGACTCAGCACTTGTGGGGGTGTTGTACTTCTTTGCGGGTGAGTTGACGGTTTTGGGCCCATTGCTGTGAAGCTCTAATAATGGACAAAAGTGTTTTGGACCAAATATGAGGTGGAAATTTCTTGCCGTTTTTGCTGACTTGCTTGCCTTTGAGGTGCTCTTTGGCGGGGTTCCGGGAGTTTGTGTGTAATTTTTGGTGTCTATCGAAGCACTGCTGCGACAGTCTAATCTTGATTGCATTTGCTTTTCAGGAAATCCGTGGTGGAAAACAGGAGTTATGATGATTGATGATGATGACCTAGCTGAACAGCGCGGCATTTGGAACGAAGGCCGAGAGATATTGTAACTTGTAAGTATGAGATTTAGCTTTTTCGCTGTTTGGGGGTGTTGTCGGGTGTTTTTTTGGGGGTGGGTTGGCGCCGGCGGGTCTTGCCTGGGGCATTCCTGGGAAGGTCTAATACCGGATACAAGTGTTTTGGACAAAATCCATAAGGAACAGCCTTTTTTTTGCCATTTCTTCAGACATCTTGCTCAATGTAGCGTTTTGGGGGGCTTCCTGCTGTTCGTGGGTGGGTTGCGGCCGGGGTCTCTGTCGAAGCACTGCTGCGACAGTCTAATCTTGATTGCATTTGCTTTTCAGGAAATCCGTGGTGGAAAACAGGAGTTATGATGATTGATGATGATGACGACCTAGCTGCACAGCGCCGCGTTTGGACCGAAGGCCGAGAGACATTGTAAGTATGAGATTTAGCTTTTTCGCTGTTTGGTGGTGTTGTGTCGGGTGTTTTTTTCCGGGTGGGTTGGCGCCGGCGGGTCTTGCCTGGGGCATTCCTGGGAAGGTCTAATACCGGATACAAGTGTTTTGGACAAAATCCATAAGGAACAGCGTTTTTTTTGCCATTTCTTCAGACATCTTGCTCAATGTAGCGTTTTGGGGGGCTTCCTGCTGTTCGTGGGTGGGTTGCGGCCGGGGTCTCTGTCGAAGCACTGCTGCGACAGTCTAATCTTGATTGCATTTGCTTTTCAGGAAATCCGTGGTGGAAAACAGGAGTTATGATGATTGATGATGATGACGACCTAGCTGCACAGCGCCGCGTTTGGACCGAAGGCCGAGAGACATTGTAAGTATGAGATTTAGCTTTTTCGCTGTTTGGTGGTGTTGTGTCGGGTGTTTTTTTCCGGGTGGGTTGGCGCCGGCGGGTCTTGCCTGGGGCATTCCTGGGAAGGTCTAATACCGGATACAAGTGTTTTGGACAAAATCCATAAGGAACAGCCTTTTTTTTGCCATTTCTTCAGACATCTTGCTCAATGTAGCGTTTTGGGGGGCTTCCTGCTGTTCGTGGGTGGGTTGCGGCCGGGGTCTCTGTCGAAGCACTGCTGCGACAGTCTAATCTTGATTGCATTTGCTTTTCAGGAAATCCGTGGTGGAAAACAGGAGTTATGATGATTGATGATGATGACGACCTAGCTGCACAGCGCCGCGTTTGGACCGAAGGCCGAGAGACATTGTAAGTATGAGATTTAGCTTTTTTGCTGTTTGGTGGTGTTGTGTCGGGTGTTTTTTTGCGGGTGGGTTGGCGGGTCTTGCCTGGGGCATTCCTGGGAAGGTCTAATACCGGCTAGAAGTTAGTTGGACAAAATCCATAAGGAAACACCAGTTTTGGCACTTTTTGTAAGTTAGGGTTCGTTAGGGTTAGCCCTAGCAGCAGGATTGCATGTGTTTAGGGGGGTTCGATTGCAACGCGGTTCTGTTGTTGTAGAGCACTGTTGGAGCGATGCTGGCTATGGATACTTTTGCTTGCAGGCAAGTGGTTTGAATACAATCCACGGTCTGTATTTGGGTCTACTGTTACTTTCAAAGTACGTTTTGTAACCATTTTTCTGCTAGGCATCGTTTTTGGAGATATGATTGGGTTCTTCTACATTTTTGCGACTGGCTTTAGTAAGGGTCTTGGTGGGAGCATTGCTGGGAAGGTCAAATTTTGTTCTAAAACACAGTAGTACACCCACCTTGAGGGGAAAGATCCGCTATAATATTTTGGCCATACTTATTGATCCTTAAAAAGGTGACTCAGACAGAGCACGCAATTTCAAAAATATTGTACTGTCTATTAGGGAAATCAAAGTGTCACTTTTTGAACCACACAGCGTACATACCTTTTATTTATTTATCAGTGGTATTGTAATAGCACTTCCTGTTTTCCGTTCAATAATTACAGGCCGGGTTTCAGTCAACATCCGCCAGGCAGGCAGTGGACAGGGTGTCTCTTCTGTCAGTGGTCACCACCACATTGATGGACGAAGCGTCAGCTGGAATGGAGGAGTGCCGCCAATAAGAGGAATTGTTTGCTGCATGCAACTTACTTACCAATTTCAACAGGACAACTCCAACAACATACGCAATACAGATACAGTATCCATTGTTGTCTTTTATTCTATGAGTGTGACTGCATGTGCTTACCTTTAGTTTGTAACCAAAGATTGTCTGTAAACTCTGTATCTTCAATTATTGTTTGTCCATGCTCTGCTTTTTTTTTCTTCTCTCAACAAAACCTACCCAAAAAGAAACCCCCATTCCCATCCATTTTACAAACCCTAACCCTCTTCCCCCGGGCTGTGTTGTTTTGCTTGATGTCTGACTAAAATGACATCAATAATTCCACACACTTGCTGGGGAGGATAAGGTGATAGCAGCAACAGGCTGGTGAAGGAATACGAGGATATCTTCTAGACTTACTCAGCTTCAGTACTATATCTTCTAGTAGTAGTAGCCAATGTCAAATAAATTCAACGCAAGTACTAGTTATACTTGCAATACTTTACCATTTGTTAGGCTACATTATGGCACTGTTCTAGTGTACTGTCACCTGCTATTTTCTCGATCGTACCGTAACCGTTGTAATGCTACAGTAAGGAGTACAAACAAGGTTTCGTTTTCTTTTTTTCCATAGGCATGCAACTGCCACTGTGTCACACCACTAGTAACACCGCAATGAGGAAATGTCACCCGCCCAGGAATGACAACGTTAATCCCCATTTCACCTGGAGCCAGCCCTGGGCCTAGCCCTAATTTCTAACACAAATTACAGGTAAGATAAGCGTTTGGTGGGAGGTAGTATAATGGAGTATTATTTCGGAGTAGACAAGAGATTGACGGTTGTACTACTAAAGTCCTACGACTGTTCAGGAAAACAAAGTTACTGTTACACCCCCGCCCCCCACCCACCAGACTGAAAAGCAGTAAAAAACAGGTATGGTCAGATAAAGTTGAAAAATATATTTATTTATCCCTAACAAAATAATCTCCCTCACCCACCCTAACCCCAACGATTGTCTCTGAAACGTCCCAAAACGATCCCAACTCCCAAATCCCACCCCCCAAAAGTCTATAAAAAAAGGGCAAGGGACACTCCACTACTGGAGGGTGCTGGTGCTGGTGCATGATGCGGCATGGGCATCATACTCCTTGCGGAGGGTGGCAAGCTCGGAGCGGAGGCCCTTAACCAAGGTCTTATACCTCAGGACCTCCTGCTCCAGGTTGGACATGCGGACTCGTAGGCGGCGTTGGCGTTCCTTGCAGCTCCTGTGGGGGGCAGCTGGTATTTCGGGTGCTTGGCGGTGGCGGTCGGCTTTCTTAGCCCGGCTCGGTCCCGCTGGTTTAGTCACGGAGGAGGATGCAGTGGTCACAGTCGAAGATGTTGCCCCGCTCGACTGCGTGTCCTCCTCCTCCTCCAGGGCCACCAGCCGCCGATACTCGGCGACTGTGGCCTCCAGCCTCCGTTGCCGGGCCAATCTAGCCTGCTCCCTCCTTGTTGTTGATTTGGAAGGAGCAACTATATGAAGAAAGAAAGACATAGTCTGTAACCAATGCTCCTTATTAATAACACAAAGTGATTGAGCCGAAAGTTGGGTCACAGAGTACAAGTAGCAAATTGAAAGCACAGTACATAACTATTGAGGACAGTATCTATGTAACCTCCCACTTCTGCATCCTTGCTCTAACAGTAGTGGTAGTTTAATGAACTAATTCTACGACCACTATGGACTTCCATTACAGTCGACTATGACAGTACACCAGTCTTATTCTTCTTCTTCTCTCTTGTTTAGGGAAATGGGTACGTTATCTTATGCAAGCCGGCAGAATGACATGGACACAGCACAGTGAAGTTGCACCCGAGAAAAAAAGTTGCACACCATGATGATGGAGACAGACTTGCGTTACTGTACCGGTCCAGTACATGCAGGTGGTGAAGCTATTACTTTTCTATTACGGGTGGCACTGAGAATACTCTGTTACAAGGGCTACTGCTTAATTAATTTACCTTTCACCCTACAGTGCAAATGAGTACTAGAAAAGGAAACTGAAGAAGCTAACTAATTTGATTATCTATCACTTCACATGGGACGTATTTAATGACAGATGAGATGACTTTAGGTGCTTTGCTTAATATTGAGTGAACACAGTGATACACCCACACATGAATGACGTACTACAAGTAAACTAAAGTTACTAAGAGAGGTACGGAGTGTCCACCGTAATAACCAGATATATGCTGTGAATGCAAACGCAATACAAAGTACTGCTACTATTCATGGTAGTATTGGACACATTTACAATTTCTTTTCCTTGCCTTCCCTGCACTGGGACGGACGTGCGGGTGCGGTGGTACATGCTCTTCAAGGTAACACTTACTTCACCTGGCGACCATCTACTCTCTCTAGATACACATTTGCTATGTAAGAGTCAGAGAATACCATGCTCCAGGCATCCATTCATTCAAAGTATACGCACACATACAGTTTCTGTTTCACCCACCCAGGCTGCTGTCCTTCCACCCATCCTTGCTTCATCATTGACCCAGCCATGCACCATACCATATTCTTTCCTTCCCAGCCACCTCTGGGTCCAAGCAAACACATATCGTTCTTCTTTGCCAGCCATCATACAAGTTCGCGTCCCACTTACTTACACCCTTCTTTCGCTTTTCGTTCATCCCATCCATCACGTTCGTCTAAGAACTTATTGGGATTCTTCTCACCAAAAACTTCACAGCTAAGTCGAAGTACATTTCGAGGAGGCTACTACCTGGTTGATTTGTAATTGTAATACACCCGTGCAGAAAGCACACTATGCAGTCTTCAATCTCAATAAGTAAGGAATATATAGCTTACCTGTTTCCGCCACCACCGTTTGATCCCCCACAGGAACGGCCACCAGCTCTTCTAACGCCGCCTCCTCCCCAGAGGCCTCCGAGTCCAAGTCCAACACAGCCACCTCCGCGCTGGCCCCGTCACCAGATGTTACACCTACAAAGTACATTTAAGAAAGTTAGAATACACCACTCACTACTATATAATATTTGGTCTAGGAGAAATGTTAAAAAAACAGAATACAATGTAATAATTTGTGACTGTCTACTCCATAGTAAAAATTTCCCATTTTCCAGGGAAGGCTGTTGTCTTGCTGCACTTTTATGCACAACTGATGAATGCTTGCTTTTGATTTTTAACACGCACCACTTTTTCTCCTAACAGACAGAAGCTTGACTCCTGAGTCCTAAGAACACGACCAGGATCAAGTTCAAACTAGGTGAGAGTTCGGCTCGACCACAAGAAATGTGTCCAATTAATCGTCAGCACTAACCACTTTTCCGTTTACAGTTAAATAGTTTTATGACAAAGTAGATTTTAATAAATGTGTTTACTTTTAATAAAGCTTTTACACTTAAATAGACTCTGTGGTTTTTGTTCCTCTAGACTAGAGTGGATGAGCTAAAGGTTTTGGAATTTTTGCAAGCATGAGTGCCTCTGACACTTCTTGACTGTGCTGTGACTCCGTACTACTCTCTTGTCCTGCGTACGATAATCTAGAGATCATTGGGGATCTATAATCGGTGACTTCGGGAGCTGAATGACTCTGCCACACTATCTAGTCAGTAAGGAGACAGTGCATAGAGGTATTGCTGAATATAATGGGAGTCCAATGGAATTGCCAAATGTCCAATCTTAGTTAGCTACACAGACAGACTAATAAGAATAGTCTAGTAATACCACAGGGAGTCATATTCGAGGCAGGATAAGAATTTATATCCAGTCTACAAGAAGATCAAAGACGATTTAGAAAAAATCGAATGAGGAACGCTAGGAAAAAATAGGTACTGTTTATTAAAATGTAAACTTACTGGGGCCAGCAAAGGAGCCCTCGCCTGCCCGATCCTGGCCTGCATCCTCAGCACCCTCCTCCTGTGTCCTCTTGCCCTTGGGGGGAGCTGATGTACAACATGAAAGAAAGAAAAACCATAAAACATGGATGAGATTTTTCAACCAAATCAAACATTTCAAAAGAACAATAACAACATATTTTGGAAAAATAGCAAATAGATAGACAACTATTCCACGGGATCTATCTCATGTGGTATACTACGTTATTCGTATTGCCTGATTTGCGGAACGTTGACTTAGAAAGTTCCTATGTAACTCAATAAACAGACTACTAAAGAGGTTTGCCTAGGCCTGGCACTGCAGGCAGTAGTGCGCAACACGTGACAGACAAAGTCCATCCTGCTTGCAGATCAGTGAATACTCAAACTATCAATCCACCCGCCACCACCGCCACTATTTCTTCTGATAGCCATGTGACTGTCTAAAGGAAGGACACTGGACTTCAGTCTGTTGGGGCTGATTTATAAGTCCCTTGCGGAAGTTGCGGCTGATTTTCCTCCATTGTTGCGTGCCTTTTCTGACGCAGCGGCAGAACAAAAGACTCGCCATGGTGTTGGTGCGGCGTATATATTAAAAAAAAAACCACATATGGGCATATGGGCGATGCATCACGTTGTAAAGCCCTGCGCCATCAGGGGGCGTTCCGGCGCAAGGGAGGGCGTACCTGCGCAGGAACGAATCCTAAAAGTGGCTGAGGGAAATCTACAAGATGTCAATCAGTCATTTTTAGGACAATGATGCATGACTCAAACCCTGCGCGCTTGAAGCCGACGTACGGCTTGATGCAGCATTGGGGAGATAGGGTACCCCAGAGCATTGCTGGAGCTGCGCCATCGTTGGCACGCAACTCCAGCAATGCGCTGCCTTTACGGCACAGATGCGTAAGGCTTCTGTGACGTTTTGGGCCAATGGGTGGTGGTGGCATGGCACACAATTACTGCCGCATCCCTGCTACTTTGCAGGGATGCGCCGGTAATTGAAAATATGACCCTTACTGTCTAGCATTACGCAGTTCTTTTCTTTACAGTACACTCATACATAATTTCTCAGGCCAATGAAATGCTTCTGAACACAACATACAAAACAAAGAAGCATAGTAGCAAGCAAGGCTACTGAGAAGGAGAGCAGTGCACCTGAAAATGAAATGCATAGAAGATTTTGAAATATAATTTACCTCAATGTAATCGGCAGCATTATTGCTCTTGGTAAAGAACAAAGATTTGCAAATAACAGAGCAGGATAAAACAGAATAGTAAATGTACTACTACTACTACTCACCAAGCCCGGGGACCTCTACGCCGAGCGCGTCCAGCAAGTCCCGCTCCCGGTCCATGACATCGGTCCAGCGGTGGGTGGCCTGGTTATATGTGCGCCGGACCCCAGAGATCTTGTACATGGCCCGGCACACCTTCTCCCACCGCTGGCGGCGCTCCCGGATGCCATAGCCGGTCGCGATCTTGCCGCCTCCCAGGATCGTCTTGGGGAGGCGGCGCTGGACATGGAAGATCAGTGCCGCCACTTCCTCCGCGCTGAAGATCTCCCTCGGGACCACTTGCTCCCCCCTTAAACGCCCGCACGGGAGCCGGGCACGGGGTGCGGGACCCTTCCCCTTCTCAGGGTGCTTCCCGGCTCCCTTTACCATGGTCTGGGCAGAAATAAACTTAAATGATAAAGAAGAAATAGAATAGTGAAGAAGAAAAGAAAAGAGTTTAAAAAAGTAGTTTAAAAGTAAATAAAAGCTGCAGAAAACACAAAAATATAGAGCTAGAAAAATAGAGGGTTAGATAATAAGTAAAATTAGATCAAAAAAACTTCAAACAAGCAAAGGATGGCAGAGATTGAGAGAGGATACAGAAAGCATGCCCAGAACCATAGCAATGAATGAGAAACAAGATGGCCGCGCCCGTTCACGACCGCGTGGGTAAGTTCGCGCGAGATTTTCCTTGCGAGTACGCGCGAAATTGTACTAGCGAGCAGCACACTTTGCGAGATTACACATAGCGGGCGGAAACGGAATTACGTCACGCCAACAAGATGGCCGCGCCCGTGTACGACCGATAGGGTAACTTGGCAAACGAATAGCTAGAAGCGCCTCGCGAACACGCGCAAGATCACGCGAACATACACGTCGCAACAAAAACAATTTTGTATTCGCACGTATTCGCGGCTTCCGAAATCGATCTCGCACGGATTCGCGCCCCAAATAACGCGCGAAATTGCAAAAAAAACGATTTTAGCTAAAATGAAAGCAATGAGCAGGTGCAAAAGTTCAAACTTAACATTAGTAACATTCAAGGTAGTGCTTCCTGATGGGCCCCTCCAGAGTTTGCAACAATTCTATGACCCTGCTATGACCCAAACAGCAGGCTCATAGAATAGCACCATAAAGGTCCTGTAAAAAAAAAATTTCACTGCAACAAAAAGCAAATTACAGATAAGGAAGGAAGCAGGTGCCAGCCAGACTGGAACTTTCAAAATTACTGACACATTAATGAAACACAAATTAATTGATGGCAGTTGAAGAAGGGCAGGTGTGCTAGCTTTTTTCAACCACCATAATCTACAGTAATAAATAAACCTAATAGGTGCCTGTGAGGATGTACTAGAGGGTGGCATGGGTGTCCCAGAGGGTGGCAGTGGTGAAACAGAGGGTGCTGTGAACCTGTGATGATAAACCAGACGTAGAAACAACATAGTCGCGGCCGTTGCAAGCCGAAAAGTAAGTTCGCAATTGCGAACTTGTCCCAAAATCGGCGCGAACACGCGCCAACACAAAAAACGGAAAAATCCGCAAATCCGCTAGAGTTCGCGGATCTTCGCGGATTGCGAATCCGTAAATACGCAAGTTCGCGGATTGCCAATCCGCAAAATCCGCCCATGCTTAGTTCAGCTACATCTTGGGAGTCCACTGGGCCTACTACTTATTATTGGCCACATGATTGTGGTTTTACCAGGTCGATGGATACAACTCGGTTCTCCTTTTTACCAGCAAGGGGCGGTAGTACAATTGATCTCATTCCGCTGACAGCTAAGACAGGTACTGCTTTTCTGTAAGAAGGCCCAAATTCCTTCTTCACCGCGATCTTCTCTCTGACCAGATCCCCAATTTTTGGAATCCAGACAGGCCTTGCTGGGACAGGTGGTTTATCTTCAGTGGCTGTTGGCTGCTGTTTTAGCTTTATGTTGCTCAGGTCTTTTCTTGTTTCATTTAAGTCCTGTAAAATAGCCAAACGATCTTTGATATCAAAGCATTTTTCTTTTACCACTGAAGTCTGACTATCTAAGTCCTGAATATGCATTCTAGTCCCGAACAATAGTTCGTACGGGCTGAAACCTTTTAGAGAATTTCTTGGCAGATTATTAAGACTACGTTGGACACTTGTTAAATGTTGAACCCACCCATCACCCGAACCTAATACCCTCGCCGTTATAGATTGCTTTATGTCTCGGTTTTTTCTTTCCACAATCCCATTTCCCTCAGGATGGAAGGGACACGAGTACCGCAATACAATGCCCATGCTGGTCATGGCCTCCTTATAAGCTTGAGCTAAAAGCAGGACCCTGGTCAGAATGTAGCATGCCAATTGCGTATGTGCCGATATAGACTCGCAAATCTTTTATAACAGTTCTGGCGTCAGCCGAGCGCTGGGGCCACATTTTAAGTGAATTTAGTCTTAAATATTATACAATGGGACGCATTTTTCCTGTTTGATTATGCATATAGATCGCCTTATGCTCTCTATCTGGGGTTCTGGCACTACTCTGGCTGGTTCGTCACTGCGATCTCTGTTGCAGTTTTGACAGCTCATTACAAATTTGTAATGTTGCAGGCTCATCCCCGGCCACCAGTATTCTGATTGTAATTCTCTCAGAGATTGCTTGATCTCTCGGTGCCCTAGACCTTCACCCATGTGTGCGTCTGCTATTAACAGGACTCTCCTGTTCGTGTTTGGAATTACTCTATCCCCCACTCCAGGGATTCGAGCAAAAGGAACGGAGTTTGCATCGATTATGTATGTATAATTGAGTGGATAGTTCAGAGGTAATGCTGCACAGTTGCCTTGTAAAGACGTTTTTACCGCCAGCATGGTTTCTCCGTCTATGTATTTTTCTGAACGCTTTTTTGTGGCTACGGAAGCCGGTTGAGCTGCTTCCGCTGTGGCTTTGTGAGCCAATGAATTCCCTGCAACGTGAACGCCATCACGTTGATGAGTCAGTGTATGTATCACGTGAGTCTTTTGTAGTTCTTTTCGTAAAAGAACTATTTGTTCCCAAAGCGTTTTTTGCTTGATTGTGGCACCTTTTGCATTTTTGAAACCGTTTTGAACCCAGTTCTGCAAATCATTATTGTAAGACTTGACTCAGTTATGCGAATCGCACACTATTAGTGTCGGGAATTCGTGATCGGCAATATCAAGCGCCATTTTTAAAACTAATAATTCAGTTTGTTGACATGAATTGTCTTTTACAGATTGAGACATTGTTACCAGTGGTCTCAATTTACCTTTGTGCCACCGGCATTTAACAACCTCGCACATAGCATTGTAAGCTTGTTTTCCCCAAACTGAGGGTTCTGCATATCCGTCTGTATATATTACACAGGCGTACTGTTGTAGAGGCAGAATTTCGATTGGCAGAGGATATTCTTTTTCATACGTTAGATCTTTCAGTCTTTTCATGTTCGGGTCAAAATAGTATTTCACTTTTTCTGTAGCAAGAGAAATTTCCCATTCGATCCATTTTGGATCTAATGCCACGGTAGTTAAATTCCGTGGGCTTGTTAATGACTCAAAGGCTGATTCTGCTGTTAAAACAGTTATCCTTTTGCCTTCGACTTGGGCTCTTTCTTTTGCTACAGCTGTTTGAACCGCATTTACAATGTTTTCTGTAATACTGAATGTTTTTTCAGCTTGTGTGTACAAATGTGATTTGTAAGCTATTGGTACCGTTTCTCCCTCATTAGAGGTCAGGTACGTGAATCCGCATCTTCCTGGGATGACTCGAATTACAAGGTTGCGTGTGTTATCGCGAGTTTGCAATTTTGTTTTAGCTAACATGTCTGTTTGCAATGATCTCAATATTTCTGTGTGTTTTTGAGACCAATTGATTGTTTTGAAATCAGGTTTTATTAATTCATAGAGAGGTTTAACCCTCTCTGCATAATTTAGAATGTATGTTCTTCCGAAATTCAGGAAACCTAGTATTGATTGTAAGTTCTTCAGCGTTTTTGGTGCTTGGAGGACAGCGCATTTCTCTAAGAAAGTGTCCGCTAGGCTTTTGCCTTCACTTGATAATTCATATCCTAAAAACAGGACTGCTAGATGGGCAATTCGTGACTTTTTAAAGTTGAATTTGTAACCCTCTGCTGCGAACCCAAGTATTATGGTGTTCACTCTTTTCAAGTGAGAGAAATTTTTCTCTGACCCCATTATTGAGAAAGCGGTCAAATACCTGCTTTCAGGTGCTATGTTTTGACAAAAGAATCCATTAGAGATGTCTAGTGTCGTTTTGTATTTTTTGCGCACAATGTTATTCATTAGTGCTGCACTGTGTGAGTTTTGTACTGCAAATGTTTTGCAACATGAATTAAGGTGTCTGTAGTCCAAAACTAGACGATATGAATCATCTGGCTTGGAGACAGGAAACAAAGGATTGTTCATTTGAGAGGTGCATGTTTCAATCACCCCTTGGTATTCAAGTTGATCTAAGATCTCCCTGACTTTCTTTTTAGCTTCTTGCTTAATTGGGTACTGCCTTTGTGCAGTTGGTTGACATTTTAACTGGATTTTGTGAGGAGGAGAGTCCTCATCCCATCCAACATGATTTTTGTATAGTGCAGGAGCTTGGGCTACTGCCCATTTTCTTGCATATGTATATTTTCTATGAATTGGAATATGATTTGAGCAGGCAGGCATAATCATTTCTTCGCCATGAGGGCACTCCCTAACACACTCTGGGGGCCAGTCTTTCTCAGCTAAAATGATGTCATAGCCTTTGGAAAGGTTATCCCAAAATAGACATCTTACTTTCCTAGTCTTATCTCCCTCTATACGTAATGTTATTTTGTATATTTTATGAGGTTTGCTAACTCTGGTATCTGCAGTTTCCACCTGAATGTATTCATTCGTGTCCACTGTCTCCAGATGATTCATCAGGATCTGCTGCGCTGTCTAGCATTGTCTGGGCCCACTCTCCGTTTTTCAGTTGTGTCCTCAGTATCCTCGGCATGTTTGATTATTTTAATACTGGCTACCTTCTTTCTTGGAAATTGTAATTTTTTACTTTGTTGAGCAGGTTCCTTGTCTTTGGACTTGACGTGCTCTTCCCTGTGTTCTGACCTTCCTCTTCTTTCCGATTTCTGCAAGGAAGTCTGAAAAGATCGAGAGGGACGTATATCAATATCTTGATATCTATCAGGTTTTTTCAGATTATCCCTATTTCTAAGGTTGTATCTTTTCTCAGAGGGCTCCCTCTGGGGAGACTTGTGTCCTTGGTCTGGAGATCTTTCCCTCCGCCGAGGAGAGCTTCCTCTGGACTGGAATCTTTTTTCTTTGGGAGTGGATTGTTTATTTCCATCCCAGCTCTTTTTTGGAGTGTTTAGATTATTTTTAATAAACGTTTTTTCAGGATTTTCAGTTAGTTGGGGTTTTACTGGTTTCCCACCCAAACTATCTCTTCCTAGTTCTTCATAGGATTTTTCTATGATTCTGACAAGTTCAATTGGTTGGTCTGCTATATCTGTTTTTTTCAATTTCTGGCGGATCGCCACAGATGCTGCTTCTCCTTTTATGTTGGCTAATAATATAGCCTAAACCTGCTTGAAGTCTTTCAGTAATTTCATACCCAGAGTTAAAGCAGGTTCTGGACCGTATTCATTTTGAATCTGTCTTAGCACATCTGGTATTACCGCCATGGACGGAACACCATGTGTTTTTGTGTAAATGGAAGCAAAGACTGTGCCCCAAGTGTCACAGTCCTCCACATGTGGTGCGATCCCCATTGGAAGACAGATAGTCAAAATCCTGTGTTTCTCAGTAGGGGTAGTATCCGGAAATACTGCCTCTATTTGAGTTATTTTTTGTGCTAACCAGAATGGAATCTGTTCCCGTTTTGCGGGTGTTTTACCAAGACACGATTGTATGTTCTGTGGTGTAATTTTGTTTGTGTTCCCCTGATGAGGGGTCAGCTGTGGAATGTTGATAGCTGGTTGGACTGTTGAAGTCCGCATTACATATTGGACTAATTGTCTATGTATTTTAATCAGTTGTTTTAGCTGGGCTAAAAGTTCTGGTACTGACATATTTTCTATGTCGGGATGTGGTGTGTAGCTGGCTAGAACCGGCCACGTTGCTCCTGGTCTACCTAGGGGACCGAGCCTGGTGATGTGATTATTATGTTTTAGGGCGCCTTTAAACCAGAGCAGGTGCTCTTGGTATTTTAGTGGTATTTCCACCTCCTCGAAAGGGGTGTACTCATCCGGAGGTTCCTCTATTTTGTAATAGTGGAAGTCGTGTGTGACAGCGTTTGCTGCTGGAAAGTTTATCCATGAATAGAATACCTCTGTCTGTCGATATTCATGTGCCTCAATTACGAATACGACTATTCCACCTCTCGGTGTTAGTCCGTTTTCTATAAGTTTAAGAGTTATAGTTTTCCTTATGTTGACCGGAATGAGATAACACTCGGGTCATTTTCTTGGAGACTTGTGTCATCCGCTAGGAGACAAGCCGCTATTCTAGCTGCCTCCCTTTCGTCTTCACTTTCTGACATTTTTACTGACAGAAAGGTTTTTGTTGTTGCAGATCAAGTTTCAAGGAAACAAAGATTAGGTGCACAATATTTTGGAACACTGTATCCTTCAACGTTGACTATACCAAAAACTATACATAGGAATCTCTTCCTACTAAGTTCCGGCGGATTTTTTAACCTTTTACCCACTCCAGACGTCTTTTGGAGTATTTACGGGTAAAAGGGTCTGTGTGAAAAAGCACGACTGAGTTACTCTAATGTCTTGCGTTAGATTTATCGCCTTACCAAACGTTGGGCGCCATGTAGTGTAGTTCCTATATTCCCAATAGGCTCTGCGCATTGGAATAATATATTCAGCAGTGCAGACGTAGGACTGAGTTCAACTAGGTCTCTACTGACTATATTAGACTTACGTTTTTGCCAGCTAGCTCAGAGGTCACTAGAAACTTTCTCGAATAAACGAGGAGGAGTTTAACCTCCCTGGATAGACAAGAAGGGATTAGCTTCTGACAACCATATAACATGACAACTTTGCTCCCTCAGAATAAGAGTGTATCTCTAGAGTCGTGTGAAAACAATAGACAGCTATTTCGCTCAGTCAAGTGTGCATACTTAGTTTCACCAGAGTGCAGAGAAAAGACGTGCGTTTTCAATAAAAGGTTGTTATTTATTGAGCAGTCTTCTTTCTCATACAAGAGAAATGAATTGCCACAATTGCAATACTCATAGTAAAGTAAAGTGCGTACAGTAAAAGGAGGATTAAGAAATAAAACTGTTAAAGCATTGATATGGTTTCTTAGCCATAAGATACTTTAAAATAGATAAAATATATACATACTTATATACATTGACTAACTCAACTGGTGCTTCTAAATACGCCTGCCCCGGTGTACCTGACCTTAGCCTAATACGTGGGAAGGAGTAAGTAAGTAGCAGTTTAAGTTAAGTTTGTTTTGCCAAGAATCTGACTCAAGAATTCTCTCTAAGGTTTTAGTCAGCTCCGTACCTGGGTATTAGAAAGCAGGAGGTCTGGTATCTCTCTCTCAGGACTCGATATCCCAGTAACCCGCGAAGGTATCTGGAAACACCGGAGCTGGATTTCTCGGCAGGAGAAAAGACAGCGTCTCTCTCAGTGCGTCAAAAGAGGAGGGGCAGCGTCCGTGGGCTCTCGCATCAGCTGGGCTCTCGGGCAAGTAGATAGCTGCTCTGCTCCAAAATCACCACTGTGTGTTTGCTTAAGGCAACGTTGGTATATTTATACCTGAAAGGTGCCGGGTTTGACGTAAGGTTGGACATAAGACGTCAATAAAGATGTCACTAAGAACTGGCCGTTCTTACAGTGCTTTACAGGAGTTCTAGGATGAAATCAAAACAAAAGCAAGGGGGATTTCCCAGGTTGCTGGAGGTTTGGATTTGTTTAGAGAACTCGTTGTGCTCTCTAGGGGGCCGGGGAAGTAGCCTTGCTTAATGTGACAGCATGTGCTACGACTGAATATGGATATGATTATTATGCCGTTATAGGGATATTATTGATTATAACCGAACAAGGGCATAAAATAGTAATATCGAATTAGGCTCCTGGATAAAAACACAATAGGAGCAGGAGAAATATGCAAGGCCCACTGCCTTTACTTAATATTAGTTTCCCCTGTGTGAGCCAATGAGTCAATCTTTGCATTATCTTTTCAACAGCTTTTCGTCCTTGCCATAAATTTGATGAACTTGGGACACTACATGTACAAATTCACCCCACATACAAAATAATATGGTATGGTGACATGTGCGGATACCATATTGATTAAAAGCACTACGGAGCCAGAATCCATTCATAAGCGTTATACAAGTGCAAAGGACATGGGCCAGCATTTCTTTGTGATGTGCTCATAGTGTGCAAGCAGCAGTAGGTGAAGGATGTGTCCACAACCATGAGACACAGTGTCTAAGAGCAGCATTACAGCTTTCCCAATGGCCTTAGTGCTCCTTGGAGGGAGTATTGTATTCTGTGGTTATGTGTGGCAGCAGCTAAGTTTGTCAGAAAAGAAACAGAAAGATCCCTTAACCAACAGAGACAAGTGAACAGAAGAGGATACCCTTGATTTTTTACTCTGGAAAAATGTCCAATCCATTAGAAATTAAGCTTTACTGATTAAATATGACACTCAGAAATGTCCTGTATTTCGAATTCAGGGTGTCGTTGTACCATGGACAAGAGGTTGACCCTGCACCCTAGCGAAACAAGTACTCTTATATATAAATATCCTAGTGCATCATATTTAAACAATAGAGCAGGGTATTGATTAATAGCTTCCCAGATGAAAATAACAGATGGTCATGTTTCTTGATTGTAGCCAGTATAATCCTTTTATTGAAAAACACTTTATTCTTTTAAAAAGCACCACACAATTGCTTGCCAACACGTATCATCTCTCATGGGGCTTCTTCAGGCCTAAAAGCAATTACAAAACACTATTTACAATATGAACACAATAAAAATATACACTACATAAAAACCATACAGTTCATCATAATTCATTATTAAACTAGCACCGTACTGCTATTAGTCGCCATCACTGTTGGACATAACTCTCACCATGTTAATTTTAGATCCTCGGGAAGCTTCTCAGAATCTCACATAATATTTGTAACACAATCATTTTAGCAAAGGGAGGGAACAAAACAAAAAAGTACACATTCTACTACAAAGAGTCTTACATCAAAGCTTTGATCTGTATAAAAGCACACTATTGCCCTGTCGCGTATGCCAAAAGAAAAAGGAATAGCATAGTAATATCATCATCAGAGCGAACACCATTCACTTATATGCTAAATATGTTAATTATGCTATATTGGCAATAATTCATATCCCAAATCAGACATACATGGATTATATACGCATGTGTGGTAATATTTACACTCTCATTCATACCTTAATGAAAGTCTGTTCTGTCGTTGTACCATGGTCGGGTATGGAGCAGGCACCCTCATATACAAAGGGTCTGAAACTACAGGCTTGGGTTGAATAAAAGTTAAGGTTTTTAGTTACTAAGCATGGTTGTTCTTTTGGTGATTTATATATTCAGCAGCTGTAAGAACTAGAGTATCTGTTTGAGGACAGGCTGAAAATATTTCAGGGTGATGTCCTTGTAGTCAAATGAAAAGAATGTTGACATCTTGGTAACAGTGTACTAAGTGTTTCTGAAGGCAAGCTCTTCCAATAAGAACTGCATAAGTCCGACATTTTGATGACTTGGTATTACATTTTGTTTGATTATACGCAGAGATTTTGGAAATAGATGAGACAGACCATCAACTAAGACATGTTTTGTGCCTGGTATATAGGTTATGAAGAAGTCATATTGAGAAAAGAAATAAGCTTCCAGGGCTTCATAGGTGCCTTTGCGTCATAGGTTTCTTAGACACTCTAAGTAACGATGATCAATTTGAACTTCAAAAGGTTCTTGATTTTCAATAAAATGTCTCCATTATTTCCAGGCATCTTTAATGGCCAAACACTATTTTTCTAGAACATAGTAGTTACATTCTCAAGATGCTAAACACAGTATGAAAGAGGTAACAGATGAGATGTATCAGACCATCATCTTCAGTTGCTCTTTCTATTTCTATTATAAACTGTTCGGAGGGAACTGGATATCAAAGAATTAGAGCACGGATTAAGGACCATTTGAGTTCTTGCATGCATTTTTTAGTTAAGGCATATCAACAAAATCTTTCTTCCATGTGTCCTTCATAAAGATCCTAGTAACATTGCTGGCAAATTTGGAATAATCAGTAATACATTGTCCATAAAAATGTTAAAATCCTAAGAAGGATTGCATTTTCTTGACACTAGTAGAAGTGGGCCACTCAGGAATTGCAGAAATCTTGGGAGAGTGAGGCGATGGCTGAATAGAGAAGGAGCTCCTAGTCCTGTGTATGCCCCATGAATAAGATCCTGCGGTACTGAGAAATGGTGGCTTATAACCCTGGGGGTTGGGACGTCACAACAGTCAGAGACAAGCAGAAATTAAGTCTACCAACAGCGGTGGAGAGGAGAGAACAGTCAGCCTGGGAGAAACTGAAACCACAAGGCTTTGCACTTTGTCATGGTACAGATAAGAGGCAGAGTAAGAAGGGATTCATTTATAAACGGTTTGCACTCCTTTCATCAAACTTTAAATCCAATTTAATCAGACAGTATCTTCACAGTAGCGTGCTCACTGTTGACGTGCCAAGCCCAAACTGCACGTGTTGAACCAAACTTCATCAAAAATTGGGGCTTTTTTTCAAAAATACATTCTCATCTATTCCTTTAGACTCATGTGTTTGTATCCACATTTTGTTACACGATCGTCAAAGACTTCTTAATCCATTCATTTTACATCCTCCTACAACGTGGTGCAATTTCCAAAGTTTCTCATGCTGACGAGAAAAATGAACGGTAGATATATGTAACAACTGGAAGGTATAGAACCGCTAGTTGCTAGGATGGGAGGTTTCCAGCTGGTCTGAGGGAGATAAGCGAACGATAAATCACTGTTGAAGAGTCTCGTAGAAGTGCTTAAAGTATATATACGTACTTGTGTTTAGTTGTCAGAACGAGGGAAGTATAGAGAGGGAAAGAGATTAGTTGGTGAGAGGAGGGAGAAGCTATTGATAAAGATGAAAGTGGAGGTGAAGAGGAGTAGTGCGAAAGAAACAGTGATTAGAAAGGATTTAGAGGGGAAAGTTTTGCCACATACAAACACGAGGGTCACTCCTGGAAATAAAAGTAGACAAGAAGTTTAGTAAAGAAATGTTAATTTGAGTACATCTATATTTAAAGTGGAAAACAAAGAGGAAATGTACCTATATGAGTTTTTCACAAAATGTGTCTTATTGTTATTTACAGTTACCCCAGACGAAGAACCCGGTGGGGTTCGAAATGCATTGGGTTTAAATAAACTGCTTTGGAAGAACTTTGCTTCAGTGCGTGCTTGGGGAGAAAGGTTCGAAAGGCCGACCATAGCATGAGAAACTTTGGAAATTGCACCACGTTGTAGGAGGATGTAAAATGAATGGATTAAGAAGTCTTTGGCGATCGTGTAACAAAATGTGGATAAAAGCACATGAGTTTAAAGGAATAGATGAGAATGCACTTTTGAAAAAAAGCTGTCGCCACTGGTTTAGGGCAAAAGAAATGCCCCAATTTTTGATAGAGTAAGAAGGGAACCTGCGTGGTACCAGAAAGTCAGGGTGAGAGCAGCCTGCTGCAGTGGTCAGGCTGTGTCCCTGCCCTGTGATCCATATCTAGCACCACATAAGAGGAGGCATCTCAGTATAGAGTAAGCCAAGAGGAGGAAGTCGGAGTAGAGGAACTGGACACCCATTACACCATGCCTCCCACTTCTCGATCAATCAATCAATCACAGTACTTGTAACGCGCGCTACTTACCCGTGAGGGTCCCAAGGCGCTGTGTGGAGGGGGGGTGCTGCTACTGCTCGAAGAGCCAGGTCTTGAGGAGTCTTCTGAAAGTGAGTAGGTCTTGGGTCTGCCGTATGTGGGTAGGGAGGGTGTTCTATGTCTTGGCGGTGAGGTAGGAGAAGGATCTGCCGCCCGAGGTTGTTCGTTGAATGCGGGGGACAGCGGCGAGGTCGAGGCTGGCGGAGCGGAGCTGGCGGGTGGGGATGTGGAAACTGAGTCTGCTGTTCAGGTAGGCTGGTCCGGCGTTGTGGAGTGCTTTGTGTGCGTGGGTGAGGAGCTTGAAGGTGATCCTCTTGTCAACGGGGAGCCAGTGTAGGTCTCTCAGGTGGGGGGTGATGTGGCTGCGGCGGGGGACGTTGAAGATCAGTCGGGCGGAGGCTTTTTGGATGCGTTGTAGCGTCGTAGGTGTTTGGCTGGGATTCCTGCTTAGAGTGCGTTGCCGTAGTCCAGTCTGCTGCTGACGAGGGCCTGTGTCACCGTTCTTCTTGTTGCGGTCGGGATCCACTTGTAGATCCTGCGGAGCATGCGGAGGGTGTTGTAGCAGGAGGAGTAGACGGCGTTGATCTGCTTAGACATGGAGAGGGAGGAGTCAAGAACGAATCCTAGATTTCATGCATGGTCGGTGGGTGTTGGTGCTGTTCCCAGTGTGGTCGGCCACCAGGAGTCGTTCCAGGCTGAGGGGGTCGGTCCGAGGATGAGGACCTCCGTCTTGTCCGAGTTCAGCTTCAGATGGCTGCTCCTCATCCAATCGGCGACAACCTTTATTCCCTCGTGGAGTTTGGTTTTGGCGGTGTGCAGGTCCTTGGTGAGGGAGAGGATGAGCTGGGTGTCGTCAGCGTAGGAGATGATGTTGAGGTCGTGATGGTAGGCCACTTGTGCGAGGGGGACTATGTAGACATTGAACAGCGTTGGACTGAGGGATGAGCCCTGGGGGACGCTACAGATGATGTCGGTGGCTTCGGATCGGAAGGGCGGGAGGCGGATGCTCTGGGTTCTGCCGGAGAGGAAGGAGGTGGTCCAGTCAAGAGCCTTCTCTTGGATTCTGGCTTCTAGGAGGTGTGTCTTTAGAGTGCGATGGCAGACCGTGTCGAAGGCGGCTGACAGGTCCAGAACGATGAGGGCTGATATTTCGCTGTTATCTAGTTGCCGCCTGATGTCGTCTGTGGCGGCGATGAGGGCTGTCTCGGTGCTGTGGTTTCGTCTGAATCCGGACTGGGACGGGTCCAAGATGTTGTTGTCTTCGAGGTGGCGGGCCAGTTGCATGTTGATGATTTTCTCTGTGACCTTTGCTGGGAACGGGAGCAGGGAGATGGGCCAGAAGTTCATGAGGTCCTTGGGGTCTGCTTTGGGCTTCTTGAGGAGGGCGTTGATTTCGGTGTGCTTCCAGCTTTCCGGAAATGGCGCTGTTTCGAAGGAGATGTTGAT
The DNA here is from genome assembly GCF_964261635.1 of Lissotriton helveticus. NCBI lineage: Eukaryota > Metazoa > Chordata > Amphibia > Caudata > Salamandridae > Lissotriton > Lissotriton helveticus. Next base: position 779,322,410 of record NC_136070.1, read on the forward strand.
GACCTTCCGTAGTTGGGGTGCGATAGCTGCGTCTGCTTTATTGAATACGTGGTGTTGGCAAGGGTCAGACGGAGATCCTGAGTGAATGGAGTTCATGACCTTGCGTGTCTCGTCGTCGTTGAAGTTGGACCCAGAGGTCAAGTGGTTGGCGCTGGTGGTGTTCACAGGGGAGGTGGAGTCTGGCGTAGTTGGGGCGGTCGTGGTGTTGAAGCTGTCGTGGATGTCAGCGATCTTGCGGTTGAAGAAGATGGCTAGGGAGTCGCACAGTTCTTGTGAGGGCGGGATGTCATTGGCGTTGGCGCTGGGGTTGGAGAGTTCCTTTACGATGCTGAAGAGCTCTTTGCTGTTGTGTGCATTGTTATCCAAGTGATCTTTGAAGGAGGATCTCTTGGATAATCTGATGAGGTGGTGGTGTCTGCGGGTGGCGTCCTTGTGGGCTGTGTGGTTGTCCGGTGTGCGTTCATGGAGCCATGTCTTCTCCAGTTTCCGGCATGCGCGTTTAGAGGTCTGGAGCTAGTTGGTGAACCAGGTGGCTCTCTTGTTGGCGTGGCTGTTGGAGGGTTTCTTGAGCGGGGCGAGGGTGTTGGCGCAGTCGACGGTCCACTGTTGAGGTTTCGGGCTGCGGCATTTGGGTTGGTGGGGTCGGTGGGTGGGTTCTTGGCAAGCGAGGTGATCAGCTGGTCTCAGGTGACTTTGCTCCAGCAGCGGCGAGGCAGCTGTTGGGTGCGGTGGTGCGTGGTTGGTTTCTTGAAGGTGAAATGTATGCAGCGGTGGTCGGTCCAGTGGAGTTCAGTGGTGTGGTCGAAGGCGACGTGGGAGCCTGTGGAGAAGACGGGATCCAGCGTGTGGACTGCGGAGTGGGTGGGTGCGGTGACGAGTTGTCTGAGGCCCAGGTTGGCGAGGTTGTCGATCAGGGTGGCGGAGTTGTCATCGTTGTTGTTCTCGAGGTGGAAGTTCAGATCCCCGAGGAGGATGTAGTCCGTGGAGGCGAGTGCGTGGGTGCTGGCGAGGTCGGCGATGGAGCCGCTGAACTGAGCCCGGGGGGTCTGCAGATGAGTGTTCCTCTGAGGGTGGTGTTGGGGTCGGTGTGGATCGGAAGTGCAGGTGTTTGGCGGTGTTGAGGGTGTCGTCTGCGTGGGTGGCGACCCTGAGGGTGGACTTGTGGACGATGGCTATTCCTCCTCTGATTCCGTTGGCGCGATCCCTGCGGGTGATCTTGTAGCCGTCCGGGATGGCTATGGCGATGTCGGCTGCAGAGGAGTCGTTCCACCAGGTCTCGGTCAGGAAGGCCACGTCTGGGGCGGAGGTGTTAAGCAGATCCCAGAGCTCGACGGCGTGTTTGCGTGCGGAGCGGGTGTTGAGGAGTATGCAGCGGAGGTGGTTGGGTCCAGTCCTTGGAGGTTTGGTGGTTCTGTCACAGGTGAAGCTGCAGGTGTGGCAGGAGAAGGGTCCGTTTCGGGGTGGCCTGGAAGCAGGTGTGGTTTCGGCCAGCGTTGAGTGCGTGGAGGGTGCTGGCGTCATAGTGGATTCTGGTGTTGTGGTGTTCGCGGGGTCCAGGGGTTGTGGCGCTGGGCGTGGTCCAGGCACAGATGTGCGTGGCGCGCCAGCGGTGCGCCCGCTGCGCAGCTGCTTCTCGGCCTGCATATGAGGTGACTTGGGAGGGAGAAGCAGCTGGGAGGCAGGAGCGGGGAGGCGAATTGGTGTGCAGGGGGCCGGGGCTGCAGGGATGCAGCGACTGGAAAGGGTCGGATCGGGAGTGGCGGGGGGAACTAGTACACAGGGCAGAGGGGAGGGAAAAACCCAGGAAACACGGAGGCAGCAAGGAGGCAGGAACCAGGCAGTCAGGTGACAAGCAGCGGTGTGGGGGCGACCTGCCTGCAAGCAGGGTCAAAGATCACAAAAAAGCGCAGAAAGGTCACAAAAAAACGGGGGGAGACGAGTGGCACAGAGGCACAAAGGTCACAAGAAAGGGCAGAAAAGGTCACAAAAAACTGGGGGAAACGAGTGGCACAGAGCCAGAAAGGTCACAAGAAAGGGCAGAAAGGTCACAAAAAACGGAGGGAAACGAGTGGCACAGAGGCAGAAAGGTCACAAGAAAGGGCAGAAAAGGTCACAGAAAACGGGGGGAAATGAGTGGCACAGAGGCAGAAAGGTCCTAAGAAAGGGCAGAAAGGTCACAAAAAATGGGGGGAAACGAGTGGCACAGAGGCAGAAAGGTCACAAGAAGGGGTAGAAAAGATCACAAAAAACGGGGGGAAACGAGTGGCACAGAGGCACAAAGGTCCCAAGAAAGGGCAGAAAGGTCACAAAAAACGGGGGGGGGGGGAAAACGAGTGGCATAGAGGCACAAAGGGGAATAGAGGCAAGAAAAACTAGTACAATCACGGGGGGGTAGAAGGCAAGAAAAACGAGTGCAATCAGGGGAGCAGAGGCAAGAAAAACGAGCGCAATCAGGGGAGCAGAGGCAAGAAAAACTAGTACAATCAGGGGAGCAGAGGCAAGAAAATGAGCACAATCAGGGAACAGAAGGCAAGAGAACGGGCACAGATAAGAATGCAGGCAGAGGGGGTAGACAGGCAACAGCGGTCACAGACACCAGAAGACAGTATGGGCAGTACAGGGAAGACAGACAGACAGCCACAGTGATACAAACCTAAGGCCTACCATTGGCCACCAGGGATGAGGCGCAGGTGGTAGCCTGCGGGTGGAGGAGGGCCTCAACTTCTACAGCAGCGGCAGTTGGGGCAGGGTCAGGACACACAGGCGGAGCTGTGTGGTGGGGGAGTGACCTACCAGCAGGGTCAAGGGTCGCTACTTGCATCACAGGATGCTCTTCCACAAACATAGCCTGCAGTGTCTCATATAGCTGATGTGGACACTGAGAAGTTTGCAAGATAGCCCCAAAATACCAGGTCAAAGGAGGCAGAGGCAATGAGAAGACCGTATTGGGCCCTAGATTGCAGTATAGTCCAAATGAAATAATAGATGAAGGGGCCATCGGGATTCAAACATAATGAAGAGAAAATGTGTCAATAAACAACCGGAAAGGAAACTTGAAAGGTACACATTTCAGCTCAAAACTTCTATATAAAAAAACAGGAACTGCCTCAGCAGGAAATGGCCACATTAATGGAAGAGCAAGGATGCACACTGAGAAACATATTGGCAGCAGCACAGGAGTCTAAAGAGACGACTGACCACTAGTTAGTTAATAGACCTCAACAGTGGCACAGTGGCACAAACAAACACAAAAGAGGTGGTAACCCTTAAAGGAACTGTTACCAGATTGCAATCCTTTATAGAACAACTGGTTTTCAACAAGATGGAAGACATGAAGGGGCACTCCAGGTGAAATATACTATACGCTTGGCTGATGAATGGAGGGGCAGTGTCCAGAGCTGTTTGTGGAAGACCTGATCTTGAAAACACTAAATCCAAACAACTATTGAACCTCTCCCTACAGCGAGCCATAGGGTCAAGAACCCAGCCGCCCAAACCTGGAGCCTCTCACTGGTAATAATTGCAAGGCTATTCAACTTTAGGGTCAGAGGCACTATCCTACAAACTTCAAGCATGAGAGGCAAGTTGAGGGTGAAGTGAGGAAAGATCTTATTCATCCCAGACTTCATGCAAATGGTGAAGCAACACCAGAACACCTTTGATACAGTTAAATCTGTGGTAATAAATAAAGGGATCAAATATATGATGCTGTACCCCCTAAAGTTGAGACTTGATGCCTGGCATACGGTTGAGGAGCGGAATAGAAGGTAGAGGCACCAAAAACTAGGGGCAGGGAGTCCAAAAGGAGCAAACGAGAGATACTATTCTTCCCAGACTTCATGCAAATGGTGAAGCAACAACAGAGCGCTTTTGACACAGTTAAGCATGAGCGAAGACATTGAGATGTCAAATATATGATGCTGCTCTATCTGAAGATGAGAATGCATGAAAGGAATATGAAAACAGGAGCAGGGAGTCCGAGAGGAGGAAGTGAAAGCAAATAAAGGATAAGGAAGATGAAGCGGCGAACCAGAGAACAGGCTAACTGCACTGAAAAAGATACGCAAACTAGTCCTGCAGAACCCGGCAGTCATCTTGGTAATGGCAATATACTTTAATTTAAGTTTAACTTTGTTTTTATTGACATTCTTCAGCCATGAAATAACAGACATATCAATCAAGTGGTAACACCGCAGCAATACCGCCCTGTAAGGGCCATACATGTATAAATCCTCGAACATTGCACGGATGGCATACTAGTCAGTCCTGCCATCAGCGATGGGGTAGTCCATAGAGTCTCTGCATGTTCCTGCAGCACTAGAAGTCGTTAGCATGCAGCAATGTCAAAGAAAAGGAAAACATAAAACAAAACCTTACTCCTATAGAACCCCCCCCCCTTTCCCACCCACAAACTTGTGTGCTTTAGGACTAATTGAAATAGAACGTTATAGCTGGCAGGAGCTAGTGTGTCATTCATGAGGACAGAGGCGGTGTATCCGGAGTTGTAAGATGGAGGAGCCGGAGGTATCTTGGGCATGTAATCTCATTAATTTCAGTAGCTAGCAACAAGACTATTGGCTTCCACATTTCGTTAAAGGTGGTTGTGGAATTAGCGAGAGACGCTTGTATCCTTTCCATCACCAAAATGTACCACAACCTGTGCAACCACCCAAGGTAGGACAGTTTAATCTGTGTTTCCCACTGCAATAAGATGTTTTGGAGAGCTGCTCCCAGTGCTATTCCCATCTGTCTCCCCCTCCTAGATCGTAATGGATATGTCAGGGGGCTAGGTAGCCCAAGCAGTATATAGACCGAAAATCTAGGGATTTGCATTTCAAACTGCCTATCTATATCATCTAGGTTTGCCAGATACTTTAATTTAGAGATAGAGGCATGCCTAGTTATGTCTAGTTATATAAACCAAAGACCTTCATTCACAAGCTGCAGGGGGGTAATTGAGCGTACTACGCACCCCAGACACCAGCGGGGCCGAGCGGAGCAAGGCAGCCCCTCCCTGCACCACCGGGAGATTGAAAAACTGTTCGCGCCTCCCCCTTCGCGGGAGACGCTTCAGTCACAAGCTGCAGGGGGCTAATTGAGCGCACTATACGCCCCAGACACCAGCGGGGCCGAGCGGAGCAAGGCAGCCCCTCCCTCCACAAGCAGGAGCATTTTACAACCAGAATCTCCCGCCCAGCAGGACGCGCGCGGGCGGCGCCGGGCTAAGCCCGGGCAAAGGGCAGGCCGTCTGTGGCCGTCAGGGGCCAGGAGGAGGCCGGGCTGGGCCACCCCCCTGGGCAGTAGCGATGGGGAAGCGCAAGCAGGACAACAATGGAGATGGGGAAGGTAAGAAGGCGAAAGTTCCAAGGAAGTCAGAATCCATAATCTCATATCTAACCTCCGCAGTAGGGGTTCTAAGCGTCAAAATTGCTAACGCTGAGAAAGAACTTGGCTTGGACACTCCCCTTAATACTAGTGTGGACAAAGCAAATATGCCTGCCTTGGGTTCCACGTCCAATATTCCACTTGAGTCTGCTGTGGTGATCATCAACCCGCCGCAGGTTCGCACCATTGAGGCGGCTCTGATCGAAGACACAGCCAGCGATAAAGGGGAGCAGCCGCCGGGTCAAGTCTCAAAGGGCACTGATAGGAAGCGTAGGCGCCCGAGAAAGCCCTGCGATAAGTCCAAAGTATGTGCTGCCCCAGCTACCGACCCAAGCCTTCCTGTCCAGTTGGCAGAACTTGTGGAGGGACTGTTTGAATCACGGCTGGAACCCGCTCTCGCGAGCATTGCCAAAGACATTGTGGACACATTAAACTCTTGTGTTGCTAGCCTGCTAAAGAAATGTGATCATATCGATCAGTTTATAAAGGAATACAGGGCGCGTCACTCTGTGACCACTGAATTAAGGGATGTACATGACAGAAATAAGCTCAAGGTTAGGCACCAGGCACCTAATGAAACGATCCTCCCCGATGAGTCCCATATTAAGGTACCTAGTTATAAGAGGCAGGGTTCCATGAGTTCGGCAATGGGTAGAGAACAGTCGTACAGCATAGAAGAGGCTAGACCGAGGGTGGCAAACGGGTCGAAATCTTCCGGCACAGGCCTCGGTAGCAAAAAGCCTGTTTTTCCCAGTAGGTTCACATTAGACCTCCCTCCAGATGCCGCACCCCTGGTGGCAGTACTAACTGGGGTGTCCCCCCTAAACAATGACATGGTTGAGTCGGTGCAAGATCTTATGGGGAAGGCTAAAACCTGGTGTACCGAGCTTAGCAGTGGGGGCGTAGATATTTCTTCCCATATTAACATGGTAAGACGGGTTGGTTGGGTGGGGAAGCGCAATACGTGTATAGCTGGGGACTGTGTGGTGGTCAATTTTAACAGGGCAAATGTTGCAGAAAGTTTATTTTGGGATGCCTCGGATATTGGGGGTTATGGAATTAGGCCACTTCCCCATGGCTACTTCTATACTCCGGTAGCCATTTTACGGAGAGTATCTCATTCACAGGAAACTAAATTAACTGGACAACCCCATTCCCGAGTGGCACCCCATAACAATAATTCAGAACGACAAACTACCCAGAGAGCGGAGGGTTGTGCTCCATCTTCCTCTAGTCTTTCTACTGTATGGCATTCCGATCTAGTGTTGGCTCATACGTTCAGTCCCCTATCCAGCATGGATGCTAACGATTGACTGTTGCATACAGATGAACACCTAGCTGAACCTACTAGGGTGTTAGGGCAAGCCTCCACCTGTAAAATTCTTAGTTGGAATGTGGCGGGTCTCAGACAAAAATGCACCAACGATAACTGGATACATTTAGACAGAAAAGGTGTTGATCCCCTAGCCAACCACATAACGGAACAACAATGGTACAAACACTTTTCTAACTTGTATCATTGTGGAAAAGAAATAACCTCACTACATTTGGATCAAGCATATCCCAATAACAATAGGACAACAACCAATGAGCCTTTTACAGCATTGGAAGTAGTTGCAGCCATAAGGAGAATAACTCCCGCAAGAGCAGCCGGTCAGGATGGGATACCAGGTGATCTGTTTCTACATGATCCCAAGCTGTGGTCCAATTTTATTGCCCCCTTGATAAATTTAATACTCGCTGGGCACCCAGTCCCCGACTCCTGAAAGGGAGCAGAAGTGGTCACAATCCACAAGAAAGGTGATAAGGAGGACCCTGCCAACTACAGGCCGATTAGATTAATCGATGCTATGCAAAAAGTAGTTGGACGGGTGATTGTGAATAGAATAGACAGATGGGTTGAGGAGGGTTGTATACTCTCCCACTTCCAGGCAGGTTTCCGCAAAAATGTGGGGACTATGGATCAGGTCTTCAGGTTTTGGGCAATCTATTGGAAAACAGTTACTGTTAGAAGGGGAAAACTCTATCTGGCCTTTGTAGATTTAAAAAGCGCCTTTGACCTGGTACCTCGTGACAAACTCTGGAGGGTGCTATTGGACATGGGCTTCCCATGCTATCTTCTTGAACTGATAGTTAAGCTCCATGAGGATAGCTATGCCAGGATTAGATGGGGGAGCCTGGGGCAGCTAACGGGGAAGGTGTCCGTGAATAGGGGGTTACGCCAGGGTTGTGTGATGGCGCCGACACTGTTCTCTCTCTTTGTTAACGGGGTTGTGGAGAAGCTGAGGGAGGACAGTGCCGATGCCCCGGTCTTGGCAGGAGAGAAAACACCTACTCTCCCATTCGCGGACGACACCCTTCTGTTGGCCAAAACCCCGGTGGGCCTGCAAAAACTTCTGGACAAATTTAGTCTATTCTGTGATGAGCGTGGACTTACCATTAACACGACTAAAACAAAGTTGATGGTATTACCCCCCCAAAAAGGGGAAGGAATCCCCAGATCACCCTTAATGGAACTCCACTTGAGGTGGTGGAGGAATTTGACTATCTGGGAATAAGGATAAATAGTAAAATGAGGTGGGATTCCCATATAGCCAAGATGGAACTAAACCTCAGGAGAGTTTCGGGTGCAATATTAAGGAGCCAGCGAATATCAGTCAGTAGACCAATTAGCCCTGCTCTTGCTGTATATGAAGGAAGGGCGATGCCCTCAGCGACTTACGGGGCAGAATTATGGGGAGGAGAAAATGTGGAGGTATTGGTTAAGGCAGAGAATAAATTTATAAGGGAGCTGGTTGCCTTACCTGTATCTACCTACTGAAACCATTGTACCTGGATATGGGCAAACGCGCCATCTTAGATGTAGTTCACTTGCGTCCATTGCTGTTCTGGGTTCGCTTAAGGAGGACCCCAGAGCTAGTACATTATGCCCTAGTGTTGGATAAACTGATTGCACTGAACACTGGTGGTAAAATACACTGGGTAAACAAACTTAAAGAGATGGTTCTGAAGTTGGGTCTGACTGATGCCTGGACCACCCAGGCACCACCCCCAAAGCACTTAATAAAGAAAATTTACTGGGAGTGGGTGGAGGCTCAAGAACAGAGGAAGCCAAGTTGGGGCACCTTAACTACGCAATTTATAGAACATAAATCAATCAGAAAACTGGAACCCTTTCTAGACCTGATAACAACACCTAGAGATAGAGTGATCTTTTTAAAGATGAGATATGGAACTTTACCTCTTAATCAGTTCACTAAAGGATGGAAAGCCTCAAGGTCATTGAATGGTGCATGTCCTTGCTGTCCCTGCAAAACAGAATCTCTTGCACATTTTCTATTCGGCTGTAAAAGCTATAAAAGGGCAAGACAGAGATGGCTTAGACCAGTTTGCAGGGAGCTTGGGACTAGAGACTTTCGGTCTGCTCTTCGTATTATTACAACCAATACGTTCCCACTTTTCATTGTTCGTGGTGTGGCTATGTACTTATCTAGTGCCTGGTTCACTCGCTCAAGGATATGTAACGTTACCAATACTTAGGCCGTATGTATACGATTGCCAATTAATAACTTGTTTTTAAATTTCGTGATACCTAATATTGTCATATGTTTTTGGGTTGTATAATGTTTTAATTGTATATAGAAATTTTTAAATAATCGTAATGAAATGTTCTGTTAATGCCAATGTTTTATGATCAATGTACTTTTATGATATGACAATATCGAATAAAGTATCAATCAATAGAAACAATATGACATTATTGCTTTACAAGAGGCCTGGGACACAGTAAATAGCTTCTGCATGGATGGGTACTCCTACTTCTTTGTGAAGGCAGCTCCGGGGTTAGGGGGTAGACCCAAAGGTGGGTTGCTCCTTCTTACATCGCTGGAATTAAGTGGTTCTTTCAAAAAGCTCGAGGTGGCTGGTCCCAATTTCCCTACCATTTTATTGATCAATTTTTATAACGCCTATGAGAAGGATCTGCGGAACCTACATTTAAGTTCTCTGGCGGGATTTTTAGATGAATACAATTCAACACATAACACTTTATTCGAAATTATATTAATGGGAGATTTTAATATCCACCTGTGTAGCTGGGACTGCCTTGCGGACCACCATCTAGGTTCCCCGGGTTCCATTACTACGCACTTCGAACATAGTCCACAGGGCGAGGCATTGGAGGACCTATTAGCTAACATGAACCTCTTTGAGGTAGTTGGTCTTTGGGGGGAGGAAAGGGCCCCAACATGTAAGGGCAGAGATTCGGATACTGTAATTGATTTTATCTTTGTCTCAGCCTGGGTATTAACGAAGGCTTCCCTCTATGAAGTAGTAGTCTCAGTCCATAGTGACCATAATCCACTAGCTTTGGCCTTGGACCTGGGGGATGTCACTACGAGTAGGGTGGTTAGCTCCGCGGATACTAACACCTTAATCCCTTAAGACCAAGGCGGGAGGCTTAAGTGGACTAGGGTGGTTCCAGCTACATTTATGGAAGATCTATTGGCCAAGGCAGATGCGGACTTTGCAGTCTGCCTAGATAGTTCTGCCCCGGGCAGCGAAATTATTGGGGCCTACGTTGCCGATTGTACCCAAATTAACCAGGATCTGAAGGCAAAAAACAAACGGAATGTTGTTAATCTACCTAGGTGGTTTGATGGTAATTGCTCGAAGGCCCATGAGGTCCTATTACAAGCCTTAAAACAAAAACCTAGAAATCGAGATCTAGTTGTTGGCCTGAGGAAGAACCGTAAATTAGCTATTGCCAATCGGAAAAAGGTCATTAAAACCGAGGCCTGGGACAACCTCTTATCAGCCGATGTTCTAAGGGATAGCAGCAAATTCTGGGCTACCATCAATCACCCCTTTTTCTCTGGCCAATATAATTCAGTTTTAGACTGTGTTATCCCCGATGATAAATGGCTTTCACATTTTAGCAAGATCTATGATAGTGAGGGGGGTGCATCGACAAAGCAGGGCGGTGCTTTTTTACACTTAGCCCCACCACTACAATTTGTTTTGGACGAGGTTCAAAGGGCGATAGAGGAGATGTCCAAAAACAAGGCCCCAGGCCCAGATGGTGTCCCCGCGGACCTTTATGGGACCCTACCAAATTTCTGAGCTAAGATCTTAACAAATGTTTTTGATTCCTCAAGCATCAGTGGGTTCCCGTTATCTTGGGCGACCTCTATTATAATCCCCATCTTTAAAAAGGGCCTGAGGAGTGACCCCTCCTGCTACAGACCTATTTCTCTGATTGCCTCTGCCGTTAAAATCTTGGGCAGAGTCATCCTGCACAAACTCAGAGACTGTCTGGAGGTGAGAGGGGTCCTCTCTAATCTTCAATATGGGTTCCGGGCAAAAAGAGGCACCCTAGACCAATGTTTAAACCTGCAATTGCTAATAAGTAAATATACCCAGGCAAAGAATGGAATGCTATATATGGGCTTTATGGACCTATCAACGGCCTTTGACCTGGTTAATCGGGCAAAACTATGGACCATTTTATTGAATTTAGGGGTAGACCCATCCTTAGTTAATTTTTTAGCAGCCCTTCACCAAGGTCTTTTAGCTTCGATTAGGGTTAATAAGGACGGGGGCTGTAGCAGTCATTTTAATTCCAAGCGGGGTGTCAGGCAGGGTTGTATCCTGGCGCCCCTTTTGTTCACGTTATATATAAATGCACAGGATAAATCCTTGGAGGGGGCTTCATTAGATGTCCCGCGAGTAGGAGACTCTGTAGTCCCAGTCCTCCTTTACGCGGATGACGCTGTGCTGTTGGCCCGTACTGGTCGGGGGCTGCAGAGTCTGCTGGATGCCTTTGGGGACTTTATGGGGTCGCTAGACCTAAAGGTTAACAATAAAAAGTCACACATTATGGTTGTGGGCAAACGTACTAGGGCCCAGAGAATAAAATGCTTTACTTGTAATGGGGCGGAGGTATCTAGGGTATCGGTTTTTACATACCTAGGTGTCATTTTTGATGAGAAGAGCACCTGGGGTCCCCAACAGAAAGCTAAACGTATCTCCTTAGCTAGATCAACTTCTGCATTATTGGGCTTTGCGAAGCGGCTGGGGTCGCGTCCTATTGAAGCCCTCTTAACAGTATATAAGTCAAAATGTCTGACCATTGCCCCTTATGGTGCTTCCCTGTGGGGCTTCTTACCCCAAGAAAAACTACAGATTGTTGAAAACAAATTTCTAAGATCTTTATTAGTGGTCCCTAAATCTACCCCTACATTTTCATTGCATTCTGAGTTAGGCTTGGGGTATATTACTGACCAACTGCGTTTGGCCCCATTAACCTGCTGGGCAAAAACCTGGTTGAACAGTGAGATTACATTGAACCACACTATTTTAAGAGATTGTATGGCACTAGAGAAGGTTAAGAAGATTCCTTGGTTAGTCTATATTAAAGAGATGTTTTTAAGGCTTGGGCGCCCAGATTTGTAAACGTCGCCAGAGTTGCTAAGAAAGGATGATATGAGTTGGATTAAGAATAACTTTTTGGGTTTATTAGCACTGGAACGGGAGGAAGTGGAGTTGAGGAAACCCTGTGTTAGAGCCAACTATGTTCTTTCCACTTCACTACTCATCGAGCCCTACCTAAAGATTGTCACAATTCCTTTTCATCGTCACCTTTTAATTAGATTCAGGTTTAACATAATTTATCTCACTCTGGGTCATTTCCCAGTATGGGGCAAACCTGAATCCTCTATTTCCTGTAGTTGCGACAACTTTTCTAATCAGGATGCAATGCACCTTATTACGTTCTGTGAACATTATGCTGACATCAGGAAACAGATTTTAGTACCGTTACTGAGAGAAGCTGGGTTTGTTCAAGTTAGGCCTGCCCTCACTTATTTACAACTGTTAAGTAGTACCCGGGTAATTTTTGGAGTGGCTAGCTTTCTGGTGGCCGCTGTTCGTAACAAAGCAAACAGAATAGCAGCTAGTGATCCCCCTATGTGACTCTTTTTTTTTCTACTGAAGTTTGTATTTAACCCTATTATGGTATTCTTATTACTTTTATGTTTTTTTATGATGAATTTGCAACTATATTTGTTTTTAACTGAATGGATGAAATATTGTAATTGTCATTGCTTTTATGATTTTAATTAATCGTATAAAGTTTTTCTTGACTTGACTAAATCAAAGACCTTTGCAGAGACATCAAAGCTGGAGAGACTTATGTTGGTGTTATATAGATGTGCTGAGGAAGTGAAATAAGAGAGTTAGACAACACATTTTGTTTAGTTGCTCACAAAACATCTTCAAGTTTAGAATACTTCTTTGTACTAAGCAAACAGGTTCAGCAACGCATTCTTTTCGCAAGGGGAAGTTCAAACACTCAGCAATTAGGATAACCATGTTACCCAAGAGTGTGTTAAAGGCAGAGGGATGAAGGCAGAGGGATGGAGCTTAAACTCCTGAGATTTCCGATACAGAGCACGATAATGTCCATTAAATAGAAACTCAGCAATTCTGTGAAGAAGATGAGGGGCAGTAGAGTCAAATATGACAGTCATGGAAGTGTGGAAAATGGGTTAGTGAGCAGATTATATCTCAAGTAGTTGGGAGAGGAGAGAAGAAACTAAAAGGAAACCCAGCAAATGGAAAATGAGTTACCAGAAATAAAAAGACAGGAAGGGTAGGAACCAACCCTGGATGAGATCCATGCATTTGGGGTAAAAAGAGGAGTACAAGTCACACTTAGAGACTGGGGTAAAAAATATATATTTTATGCAACGGAAAAGACTGGATTGTGTGGGGCACAAGGCAGGGAAGCTTAACCAAATAACTGTTGAACGTACTTGGATCTCTCTTTTAAGAGATAATGAGGGAAAAAAGAGACACCATAATGTGGAGATGACAGATACCTTTGCAGATTAACTTCAATTAATGTATCAATGAAGGTTGAACACTTTTCTTGCCTCAGAGGGTGAATTTGCGGGTGATCTGCTGATCCCTTGGCTTGCAAAGTTGAACTTTGATACCCTAGATGCAGAAATTAGATAGATGAAATACAAGATACTATACAATAACTAAATAGTGATAAAGTAATTGCCCAACTGGGATTCAGGTAGAATTTCTTAAACGACTGATGAGTAAGCTAATGGAACCACAAATTTGCTTTGTATCATATCCCAAGGGAGAGAGATCCTTATTCCCGAACCTCCACGGGGCTATGGTGGTTATGATACTTAAGCCTGGTAAACATCAGGATGAGTGCACCTTGTGTTGCCCTATTTCCCTTCTAAATGTGAAAAAAAAGCACTCGAAAAAAGATAGATTACACAGGATGTTAGAGAACTTGATAAACATAGAACAATCAAGCACTATGTTGACAAGCATTACGTGAAGAAGCCAGCGCGGTGCACTTTCTAGATGCAGATTAAGAATTCAGCTCTATTGAGGGGCCTTTTCTAATTGCAATTCTGAAAAATAAGGATTTGGCGCATAGTTCAGTGAATGGGTACATTTATTGTACTCTGCCCAAGGGCAAGTGTTAAAATCAATGGGACACAATCAAGGTCCTTTCCCTGGAAGGAGGTAGAAGGCAAGGAAGTCCTCGCTCTCCGATTGTGATTGCTGTAGTAATAGATCCTCTGGCATGCAGGATACGAGGAGGCCCCCTAATGAAAGGACGTACATGTATGGAGGATTTAGAAGTCAGAATAATCCCCTGTGAAAACATAATCATGTATTACTAGTACTTTAATGCCAATATCTATTTTCACCTGTATATCACAATGTGTACTGATCCATTTTATAACCAAATATGGATGTTGTTTTCCTATTGATTTGAAACGCACTTTAGCCTCATAATAATTATTAAGCTTCATGCCTCTAGTAGGCCTAAAATCTACTTCTTCAGAGTAGTACATATGCACATTTCCTGCATCTCACAGCGAAGTGTAGCCTCACATATGATATTAGCAACTAGAAGCACAATTTTAAGAAATGATAAAAATCAGCAATGTGCTGATGTATTGCATTTCGGTTTCAAGGACATCTCACATTTCCTATGAGAAGATTCTGCCACCTGCTTATAAAATGCATTTTTGCTGAAAGTAACACATTTCTGCCACTTGTTTCCACTCCATGGATTGTATTAAAGGAGCAATGTATACAACCATACAAATTAGCAGTGGGCAGATGATACACTTGTCTTCTCATAACTGATGTTCCCTCAGCTCCCTCAGGGTTGATGCTTCCCCAGCATCCCTCATAACTGATATTCTCCCAGCTCCATCATGACTGATGCTCCCCCAGCATCCCTCATAACTGAGGTTCCCCAGATCCCTCATGACTGATGCTTCACCGGAATCACTTATAACTATGTTCCCCAGCACCCTCATGACTGATGTGCCCCCAGGATTCCTCATGGCTAGTGCCCCTCAGTACCCTCATGACAGATGCACTTCTAGCTCCATCATGGCTAGTGTTCCGCCCCAGCGCCTTCATGACTGATGCTTACCCAGCACCCTCATAACCGATGCTTCCCCAGCACCCATAATTTCAATTACACTTGAACCCCTGCAAGCGTTCCCCACTCCACGTGAACCAATGGATTTGCTACTCTTGCTGTTTCTAAGGCGTTGGTGTGGTTTTCCATTAATTCCCTGCAAGTCTCCCCCAGAATCGTGTGAGCCAATGGCAAGCCTTGCTCTTGCTTTTACTAAGGCCTTGGTGTTGTTTTCCACAATGCATGTTCAAGTGAAAATTATACATTATTTTTCTTGTTATTTCATACCAATTAACAAGTTGCACCTACCCATTTTGTAAGGTCATAGAGAGTGTGCTAACACATGTTTTCCCCAAGGTTTGAGAACCTTGCAGACAGCCATGTGCCCCATGTGCTGCACATTATCTAGCTACATCCATTGAACCTTCAAGAGTGTAAATAAACCACACCCAAACCAGAATCGTGACTTGGCCTCACTCCCTGTAGAACAAGCTTCACTCTTCCCACTCACCTGAAGAATCCTGCCGAAACCAAGAAGCGTCCCAGTCTCCTTAAAGTCCATCTGAACCGATGGTTCCAGTGGCATTTGCTCCCTCAATGTCTCCTTGCTCTCTCCTGCACAGCTACTACAGACCCCCTGTGTTTCC
This sequence comes from Lissotriton helveticus, assembly GCF_964261635.1. Lineage (NCBI taxonomy): Eukaryota > Metazoa > Chordata > Amphibia > Caudata > Salamandridae > Lissotriton > Lissotriton helveticus. The sequence goes on from NC_136070.1 coordinate 779,337,911, forward strand.
CTGAGTCAAGACTTCAAGATCTTCTTTTAACTTCAGAAAAGTTGAAGAACTAGGTAAAGTATGTTATATCAGGTTAGTGCACACTAAACCTCCTACAGAAGTAAACAGGACCGAGTATCCCCATCTTCAAAAATTGTACACTTTTCCACCATTTCCTCCCTGTGATTTACTCCAACACCTTTTTTTAAACTTTATTTTCACATTTTCCCAGTTATCAGCGATACAGGATTGTTAGATCACTGTCAGTCATAATAACCAAATGTATAAATCACATTTGTATATATAGGTGTTAACGTAAAATATATCTATTATTTCCAAAATGTCTGAATCTTTACATCATTCAAGTCTCAGTCCCCGCTGTCCTTTACGCCCCTTAGTCCACTTACAGTCAACACACTCCCCCATTGCATTCTTGGTCATTGCAGAAACACAAATCCTAGCCAGTGGAAAAGACATTACCTCAATATAGGTCTCTAAATGTATGCAACAATATGTTTGATAAGCGTGGGCAATTATCCTACTCCCTCCGGGACCAGTCCCTGCTCCAGTTGTCAATTTGAGTTCTGCTGCATTGTAGCCACGTATGACCGATAAGGGCCCCAAATGTCCTTAAGGCATGATGAACTGGGCAACATACTGGCATACATCTCACTATTTGCATTGCAATATGCCAAGCTGTACGCCAGCCCTTCAGGTTAGGCACAGCCCTTCAGCCCCAGTTTAGAGCCACTTCTCTCTTGGCCAACAGCCGAACCAGGGACGCAAATCTTCTGACTTTTTTAGGGAAATTAGCAGTGTATCCCAGCAACGTTACTTCCGGAGTGGGGAGAAGGGTCAGATTAGTCATGCTTCCCAGCACGCTGTGGACTTGCTCCTAATAATTCTGCAGCTTAGGACAAGTCCATGTGAGATGTGCAAAATCTGCGTGCGGGGCGTTACATTTCTGGCAATTGTGTGGTCTACAATGGTGTAATTTGTGTGCTTGGGCAGGAGTAAAGTAAGTACGGCATAGGAATTTAAAGTGGAGAAGTTTGTGTCTGCTATTAAGAGAATCTTTCATCGTGACCTCACAGCATCTCTTCCACTGATCGTCAGTGATGGTGCGGCCTAAGTCATTTTCCCATGCAAAATTAATCGTGTCGTCCGTCACCGGCCTCATGTCGGCAATTGCTTTGTAAAGTCTGGATATGAGATGGGCACCAGACTCGCTCTCTATGATTAACGTTAGTGGCGTGAACGTGTCAGGTTCTACGGGATAGGGAGGCAGCATGGCACGCAGAGTAGAACAAACTTGCCCCACGACAAAGTTGTCCATGACAGAGATGTCTTGGAAACAGGCGTCTTCCGACACCGAGACGATGTGCCCCTCCGGGTATAGATCCCCATTCGAGACTTCAAATTTGGCCAGAGTGTGTTGTACTAGTTTCTCCCCAGTTATTGGCAACCAAGAAGGATTGGGGAGGGGTAGGGCAGATGAACACAGTACAGTGGCACTGGCGAGCTACTCCAACGCTTCTAGTGTACTTATACTCCGGACCACCCTACAACCTTGGTGCTAGAACAGTCACCCCTCAAGGATTAAAGACTTAGGGCCAGATGTAGGAGCCAAAATACCGGTCGGTAACGGACGATTTCGGCCGTTACCGACCGGTATTTAGGATTTGGCATGTAGGGGGCATGTCATTTACAGAATCGGTAAATTTACCGATTCGGTAAATATACAGAATCGGTAAAATACCGATTCTGTAAATTTACCGATTCTGTAAATGAGATGTAGGTGGCACTTCAGAAAGTGCCACAGGCCCTTAAGAGTCGGTATTTTACCACCCAATCCTATTGGGTGGTAAAATACCGAATACAGGTGTGCATACACATCTGTGCATGCACACCTGTGCAAGGTGACACACAGACATGCCCTTAGGGCATGTATGTGTGCCACATGTTAGACGTGCCTGTATTTGGGGTGCTAGAGGGTGTCAAAGTGACACCCCCTGCACCCTTGCAGAAATCGGTATTTACCGAATCGGTAAATACCAATTTGGTATTGCCCATTGATTCCTATGGGCTCGGTAAATACCGATTTTTACAGATTCGGTATTTCAAAAAAAGTATTTTCCTACATCTCACTCCTTCTAATTTACCGATTCATAAATACCGAATCGGTAAAATTCGGTATTTATGAGTCGGTAAATTGAAGTTACCTACATCTAGCCCCAAGTCCTGTGTTTCCCTGATTAACAGTAGTCCCAAGAGAAAACATTTCAGAGTCTTTGATATGCACATCAATATTGTACCCCATTTTGTGTTTCAAGTATATCTTTAGGAGTGCAAGTCACTCTGACCTATGCTCCAAGTGTATCTCGTGGAGTGCTGATTAATCCAATCTGCATTTCAAGTTTATTTCTAGGAATGTCACTGCAATCTGTGATTTTGGTATTTTTGCTTTGATGCCGAGCTACTGATAAAACTTGTTGGTCAATGCATGTTCATTATATGTAAAGACTTATTACTGTACAGATGGTAACTGCCTCCTCTTGTTATTTTCAGTCCATTGCGTCATCACAAAGCCAGACTTTCTGGTACAGTGCACATTTACCTCGCAAACACAGAAGGTCACAGAAGTGACACATCCTGAGCAGATCCAGTACCGCAAGTCTCTTTCCTTCTTTTATCCCAACTCCCTTCCCCTCAGGGGACATTGTGGACTCTCAGGTTTCGGTTCCTGGATCTGCATTGTCCTCAGGTGGGATAGGAGGTCCAACACTGACTCCAGTGTCATCTCTGCGTTTGGACCAGGTGAGTGGAGGACAGTCACCACCATGGAGTTCAAATATTGTGGCATAGATTTATGCACATAAACATAAAGATGGTACTGTTAAAATTCAGCAAGATGTAGGCTATTTGAGAAAACTGTCCTTTCTTCTCTAGGATGAGCTGCCATTTTTAAAATGATCACTCTATCTAAGGTCTAGTATGTGCTGCAGCATACTGCATCCTGTATCCCAGATGCGTTCTTTAAAGAGATAGATGATATACTGTGCACTTTGCTGTAGAATGGGGGCTGGGAGCACCTACAATATCCTGGAGACAGTGAGATGGGGGATATAATAAAGTGGGATAGCACTGACAAATATGTGGAAATACTACTGGGCCTCCTAATTAATAGTTGTTAATGACTGGGCAATCACAATGCAACAAGAATCCTCTATTAGTATACATTGAGATGCCATAAGTAAGGAAGGCTGCATTGTATGGTGGAAGAAAACCAAACCCCAGACCCAGCCAAACATTATGACTGACTAAATGATTCTACCACTGTTCTAATGTTAATTAAAAATCCAATTCACTAATAAATATTTAGGGAAAGTTACACATTGCCAGCCTACACCTTTAGTAGGCCTATTGGCGTTAGCTATGCTAGCAGCTGGGCTCTGTCAGTGCTTCCCCACAATGAGGTGGGAAAACTGCTCTCAGAGCCTAAACAATGCCGTAGGCTATGTGGCAGGGAGACCTAGGTGTGAGATATGTAACGCCTATAAGCTCAGGAAGGGGATTAGGGGAGGGTTCAGAAACTTCATTAACTTGAAAGGGACCAGGGTGAGGCCTGCCCATTCTTAGTTAAGTGTAAAGATAGACCTGGTAAGAGGCCCCTTTGTTCCCTTGGCCATCTCTACCAAGCTTTACACCAGCCCAGTACAAGGTGGAGCATGTCCCAGAGCCACTTTGTTTTGTTGAAGAGGAGGGAACTGCTCATTTCCTGAAACATAACCCTGACTGCCATGCCTGTAGCCTTCAAGGTCGAAAGGCACCTCCATATTGCATTTCCGACATGCAAATTGGGAAATGTTTTCCTAGGGACCTTTTTCTCGTTGGTTAGGGATTTAACAGAAATCCCCCCCTCACCCACTGGCCAGTGAATCCTACAAAGTGGTACTTCACCCCTAGCTTATCAGAGCACATCAGGACTGGTGGAAGAACAGAAGCGGAATGGACCTACAGATGTCTGTGGCCTGTGTAGAGACCTGAAGGGCTCTATCTACTACCACATGTACCCAGGACTGAGAAGCGAACTCCAATGGGGCGGAGCTTGCCGGCTCAACAAGATGGCTGCGAGCTAGTTGAGCTCTGCTACGCCATAACATCATCCTGGAATATCCTGGCAGACCCTGCGGTCTAAGAAATAATAACAAGGACACCTTGAGTGTTGGAGGCCTGCGGTGCTGAATCCCGCTGGTTCGCTACAGATACACGGTGAAACACCGGAGATGTGAGCGCTACACCGTGACGCACGTTCAGCATCACCCAGGGCCTGGCTACGAGAAGAGGCGACTCTCCAAGTAGCGGCCCGGCGTACAGAGTGCCCGGTCTCCTGATTGTACTATCGCCACAACTGAATTTAGCTGGCAGGCGGAGAGCAGGGGCAGGCACCGGCACTGACAGAGTCCTCCCGCTCTGTGCTGACGACCCTGTGGACCTGTGTTGGGGCGTAGCGTTGCTGAATGACTAGAGCCTGAAGTCCTGGTCTAGTGTATTGATGCGAGGTGAAGTGAGCCGAAACCCTGCTGCGGCACCCCATCGACAGAGGCCCGGTGCACTCCCAATTAAGAAGGTGAGGAACGGGAGGCCCAGAACTGTCCCGGGATATAATCGCTCTGATCGGCCTTTGCTGCTAGAGTCTGTGTCACGGTCAAGACCCCCTGGTGCACTACGGGGAATAAGCTTAAAGGGCGCGAGGTAATTGCAGCGGCGTTTCACGGAGCCTGGAACTTCCTCCCTGATCTGGCACCTCTCTGCTGGGGTTTTGAAATTCTCCTGGTGAGACGTATTGAACTGGCCTGGTCCCCAGTGTTAACGGCGGCAACAACAAAGAAGCGGTAGGGGTAGCCCAGTGGCTGTTTCCTCTACACAATTGATTTTTAAGGTGACGATTCCCAGGGTACGAATGGGGAAACCTACGGATATACACCTAACCTGGTTGACATTGGTGAGTCTATGCAGGGTGGATCTGGGCCCATTTGATCTCCCACCACTCCCTCCCCCACATTGCTAGGGGTGCTGGGGTTTCCCTAAGCGCGCCCATAGGGGGACACGATCTTGCTCCACCAGCTACACCGCGACTCCATAAAGGCAAATCTCTGCAGAGATCCCTTTGAGACTCAATCAGGTGACGATGGGGAAGGTGGACAAAGCCCAGTACAAACTCCTGTTCGAACAGCGCAAGACTAGGACACAAGAGACCGGCGATTCACAACCCCCTCCAGAACAGGATGCTGCAAGTGAGGAGTCCCCTACAGCTTTCCGAAAAATCCTAGCCACACTTCGGTCCAGCCTCAGCTCGATAGATGGCAAGATAGACTCGCTGGTCTATTGAGTGGACCGAATGTCCGAACGCCTCGATAAGCACACCAAAAGGATCGATATGTCAGAGAAGAGTATCACTGAGGTCGAGGAGGAACACATGCAGGCAGATGCAACGCAAAAGCAGATGGGCAAGGCCCTCATGCAGCTGCAAGATAAAGCTGAAGACCTTGAAGCAAGATCTTGAAGGAGCAATGCCACATGGGCCTGTCCGAGTCTACTTCCACCTGGAATATGGAACTATTCATTGAAACTCTGCTAGTCTCACTTCTGGGCCGAGACATTTTCTCCACCATGTTTGTAATTGAGCGGGCGCATCACTCGCTGGGCCCATGGCCTCCACCAGGAGCTCCCTGTGCCCGATTATCACCAAGTTTTTAGACTACAGAGTTCGGGACGCTGCCCTGAGAAATGCAAGAGACTTGGGGTCTTTACAGTATGAGGGCTCCACACTATTGTTGTACCCCGACTTCATGGCCAAAGTTGCACTACGAGCTCAGTATCTGGACTACGCTATGCTCTACCCAGCGCATCTGTTAATTACAATGAAGGGAGTTTAAAAGATTTTCCTGGATCCCAAGTCCTTGCAGAAAGCGCATAAGGATTACATCAAGGAGCAACAACGTGCACCCACAGTGGAACAGTCGCAAGGTGCATGAGATAGGCACTATGGACGAAAATGATTAGAACTGCACTGCAAATTTCACTTATAGTAGGACATAACTGCGCTGGGGGGAGGAGGAAGAGGTGGGAGTTTGATTTATACCAAAGGTGCTCAGGACACATGGGTATTTAGTAAGCAGTTAGCAAGACGAATTGGTGCACTTTAAGTAGATAGTCACAGAGAGGGTAGCTCTCTATGTAAATAGTACCACTAAGTCTCCACTCAAGAATTGGTATTTTGCACCTGCACTTCCCTGAATACAGGTATATAGTAGCTTGAGCTGCGAGTGTGTAGAGCCAGCAGAGCCAGATGATTAGAGTTTCCACGGATGGAGTAAGCGCGTTAACCAAGTAAGGAAATCATGTTGCCACTCTGATGTTAGGGGACAACTGCAGTACTATACTTGAAGATAGACACATTCTACACTGTGCAGCTACAGAATGTTGGGTGAGCAATAGGCTTCAGATAGATGGTGCCTATTGGGCCTCGGACCCTAGGTAGTCTGTGAGATAACACAAATTATTGAGACAAGGCAGGCAAGCTGCCACAATAGTATTGATATGGCTGATTGTTACTTTTGGCGGATGCCGGAAGTATATGGGCGGAGAAGCAACATCCACCCCGGTGTGTGAACCACTAGATGGCACTATGCCACTTCTGTTTGTGTTATGGGGGGCTATAACTTGATTGTGTCCAGTTGGATTGACCCAACGTGGGAGGGGGTGTTTATGGGGTACCTTTTGTTGGAGCCACAGCTAAGTAGGGATCAAGACATGTATTCTAGAGACTTACCGTATTTGATGGAGGTGGACATGGCGGTACTGATTTTGTTAACCATAGCTACCTGTAACCCTAACCGATGACACAGCAGGAAGGTCTACTAATTCGATTTTTAACATGGAATTTTCAAGGCCTTAATAATTACCACAAGGTGCGTAGTGTAATCACGTACCTTAAATGCCATACTGTAGACATAGCCCTAATCCAAGAAACTCATTTGCCCATGGACAACGTGATGTTAACACAAAGAGTGCTGCAGGGCTCGTTTCACGCCTCAGGGTTTACTTGCACCACCAGAGGGGTACTCACATGGGTAAACTCGAAATCAGGAATTCAAATTGTCCAGGAAGTGTCAGACGTCAAGGAGAGGTTCACTATTTCCAGGTGTAGGGGGAAGGGGCTAGACTCACGGGTAATTAACGTGTATGGTCCCAATTATGATAACCCTCACTTCTACAAAGCCCTTTTCGCTTCTCCCAGTATCGATGCATCGCTTCCACTGTTAGTGGGAGGAGATTTTAACTGTGTTCTGGATCCAACACTAGACCGCTCCAGGGGTACTGAATGTCACACTTCGGCCTCAGCAACATTTATCACGGACACAACACTACGATTAGAGTTGGTGGATGTTTGGAGGGCAAGATTCCCGGGGCAAGGGGGATACACACACAATTCTGCTCCACACGGACTTCATGCGAGAATAGACTATAGGCTGTTGTCGCGTGAAATGTACTCGGAAGTCAGGGACTGTAGAGTTCACCCTCGTACCCTGTCGGACCACGCTCCCATCCTCTTGGTTGTGCACAGCCCACAGAAGCAATCCGCCCCATTTACCTGGAGATTCCCCCCATTTTCACTGCTCTACACTCTATTCAGGGCTGAGACGGCTGAGGCAATTGAGGACTTCTTTGCAAACAATATAGGATCAGTGTCACCGTTTTCCACGGTCTGGGAAACATTCAATGTGTTTATTAGAGGTGTAGCTATATCTAAACACTCTGGGGTACTGCGCGCAATCAGGAGCAGGCTAGAACAGTTAGAGAAACGTCTTACTGAGTTGGAGACTGCACTGCGGCGTGATGGGGCAATAGACGGAGATAATTAATTGCAAAAAACACTAGCGGAGTTTCAGGAGGGTGCTAATAACTAGGTTCAGCATATGGGGAAATATGCGATCACTAGAAACTATGGGGAGGGAGAGCGGTCAGGGGCCACACTTGCGGTGCTACTGAGGAACATGAATAGAGGCATCGACGATCACGGCTTTTCGGTTGGAAGAGGGTGAGATGCTGGTAGATCCTGAAGGTATTACCAAACCAATTTAAGCAGAACTATGAATCCATTTATCGCTCATGTCCCCTGGCACAATACAGCGCGACCCGGGACTATTTGGAGCATGTCAAATTGCTATGGCTCACTAACGACCACCACGATTATCTCATGTGGCCACTAGAGCCCTGAGAAATACATGAGGCATTATGGTATATGCGATCTGGCAGTGCCCCGGGACAGGATGGCCTATCGGTGGCTTTTTATAAAGTATTTGCAGATCTCCTTACTGCACACTTAGTTATGCTTTTTGAAGAGCTTTACGAATCAGGGGAACTCCCTCCATCAATGAGAGAGGCTATGATACTCACCTTATTCAAGCCTGGTAAGCCCCCAGAGGAGTGCTTCTCTTATCACCCGCTGTTGTTACTGAATGTGGACACCAAAATATATGCCAAAATATTGGCAAACCACCTTGCACACCTTCTTTGGTGCTCTTCAACATGTTAACCGAAAGGTAAAGGCTAATGCGGTATTTCTAGATGCTGAAAAAGTGTTTGATTATATAGAATGGCCAGCTTTTATGAATAGTACTGGAAATGATGGGGGAGGCGGAGTATTCTTGAACTTAGTTGCTGTATTATACAACTCACCCACTGCTAGAATATGTATTGGAGATATGGTTACTGCCCCGGTAAAAATCTCCAGAGGCACTAGGAAGGGATGCCCGCTGTCACCTCTTATGTATGACATGGTAGTAGAACCCTTTGCATGCGCCCTTAGAGAATATCATGGATTCTGCAGGATCCGGTTCCCTAACTACAACTTAATAGTGTCTTCATATGCTGACGACACGTTGCTTTACATTAGGAAACCGGAGGTCAATCTGTCCACGGTGCTGAGGGATGTTGTTTGATTTGGTGAACTATCTGGCTTAAGAATTAATTGGACTAAGTCCATAATCTTCCCACTGACGCCCTCCACCACACCTTTTGAACTAGATTTCCCCTTAAACTGGACTAAGGAGCTGGTCCGCTATTTGGGAATACAAATTCATACAGACCCTGAGACAGTTTTTAAGGAAAACTACGGGAGGGCAGTCATCAAGCTAGAGGAAGGCGTTGAACGTTGGATACGTTTGCCTATCTCGCTCTTGGGGAGGAAATCGTTGATGAAAATGGTGGTATTGCCGAGGTTTTTATTCTTATTTTAAATATATCTATGGTCCTCCCAGCTCATTTTTTAAAAACCATTACTTCTATATTGACTAAACTGGTGTGGGCAGGAAAGCAACCGAGAGTTCAGTGGAAGGTTCTCACTCTTTCTTATTATCTGGGGGGCTTTGGGAGCCTCTGACATGGACTTGTACTACAGAGTTGCACAGAACTCACATGCCTTTCACTGGATACACCAAACACTAGGCCCGCCACACCTGCACATCGAAAAGGTAGCGGTCGCCCCATAGGACCTCCCTACTAGTCTATTTCAGCCTCTGTATCAACGTACATGGATTCTGGATTCCATTAACTCCATGGTGCACGCATGGCATGACTTGATTAAAAGACAAAACTGGAACATACTATATTCTTCACTAGCTCCACTGGAATGTAGAGATTGCGCAGCTCTCAAGGCACTGCAGGCTTTGAGTGTAAAGGCTACATATACAAGGGGGTCCTAGTACATCGAATTTTTAGAGAACCATATGGAAAAAACATATGACAAAATAAATGGAAACAAAACTTGTCTGAAAACTTGTCACGTCTGTTTCTACTCACAGTGTGAAAGAGAAACATAAATAGCACAAATTACGAAAAACAGAGGCGTTTTTTCATCATCATAGAAAAGTGTGGCCCAAGAAGTGAAGGAAAGGAAGGTTGTGCAACGTGAGGATACATTTTCTCGTATACAATCTCAAGTGCGTGAAAGAACTTCCTAGTTTGCAAGGCAGTACATAATTCTCACTGGCTTCAAGCATGAGCCAGCTTTGAAAGAGGACAAATAAATGAACAAAACATTCTTATGTTACAACGTGCAGCATATATCGGATTAATTTTTGCATAAGCCGTTGTTATGGTGGAGAAAAAGTCGACGTTTCGACCCCAAAAGATGGTAGGCGACCATTTCAGCCTTAAGGCGGGGTCTTCATCAGGACGTGGGGGGGAGAGAGTGTTTGCGCGAAGGGGCCAGGGAGTCTAGAAGAAAATGAAGGATCATGAATGAACTACTCATGAAATGCCTGAATCATACACACTACTGTTTATGAACGAACAAAAGCTTTTACCATGGGGTAGACATCAGGACATTTGGGCCGTGAGGCTCCAAATCCAGGGAAGCGTGGGAGATCTAGAATGATAAGGAAACTCATGTAACCTCAAAGTAACCCTGATAAGCACAAATGCCAACCATGGCAGCGGCATTCATGCGTGTAACTCACTATTGTGTTTGCGATCACCAAGAACATGAATTACTCGGGTGATGTCATCAAGAGCAATAAATGAACACTGTTAGAAACGGAGAGATAAAATGAAACAGCAACAGAGTCAAAATTTGTAAGATAGACTAAATTAGTACAGATGAAGATCTGTAATTGAAGGGTCCAATTGCAAAGTTACTCACAAAGTAGTTGATACAATCTGGCAAATCGGTAAACATGGGCAGCTCACGAAGTCGGCATCCACTGCAATGAAAATCAAATGGAAAAAGCTACAGCCACCACTCGGCTAAATAGGTCTCAAATCACAAACTTCAAACACGGGGACCAGCCCCTGACGGGTGGTGTCGGTCTAAACCACTCATACCTTGTTGATCGGTCGCAGCGCGGCACGCCGTAACCGTGTTCACCCTCCGAATCCCCTTAACCTGGTGGAGCGGTTCTGGCCGGTATTAAACAGCAGCTGCCGGGAAGCGTGCACGTAAAACACGCCGGATGCGTGGGAAAACAGTGAGAAAAGACTATATCCATCGCTAGTGGCCCATAGGGTGGAAAAAACTCGCTGGGACATGCGGATGAGTGATGGTTCCTATTGCTAGGGGGAGCGTGATGAGCATAAATACCAGGGTGCTAGGTCGAACAGCGTATATCAGTTGGAATTGGATGAACAATCAGTGCATAACAAGCATGCGTGTAATTCAAAGACAGGCTGGTCATCCTACTTGCATTTACTATTGGTACATGTGTATTTACATGCGTAGTCAAATGGGCGCATACCTCCCAGACATAGGGGTAAAAAGCGCCAACATTAGCGTGCAGAAAGCAGCATGTTATTACATCGTCAAAATAGGCATGCACATAAACACGCGTACCTCCCTGGCACGGGGGTAAAAGCGCCAACATATTATCCTGTCTGTATGGTCCTCTCTGCACGTAATGACGTGAACTCCTCATGCATGATGGCTAAGGGCGGTCATATGTTAGATTGCTAACCTCTATGTAAATAGAGAACTATGTATGATTGCTGGCCTCTATGTAAATAACGAGCTGTGTATGATAACCTCTATATAAATAACACGCTGTGTTTGGTGGTCAGTGACTGTGTTAAAATATGGGTGGCTGTTAGCTGCATGGCATTAAAGACAGACTGGACTGTGAAAAAGGACCAGATCAAGGTTCATCGCATCAAAGCGTTGTCAATGGAGTCAAAAAAGGCCATCCATTTAGACTCGCGAACATTAAGAATCGTGGTTATGTCCCCGCCCCTTGGGCCGAGAGTAACTCTTTCAAGTGCCATCCATTTCATGGTTTCAGGTGCATGCCCACGTCTCCTAAAATGTTCCACTAGGGGTGCCCCAGCTACCTCACAGCGAATCCGGCTACAGTGTTGGAGGATCCTGGACTTAACTTCTTGTTGTGTCTGTCCCACATATATCAGTTCACATGGGCATTTGATCACGTAAATCACATTAGAGCTGTTACAATTTGTAAATGATTTCAGGACCACTGTTCGTTCTTTACGGACAAATTCCTTTGTTTGCATGGTGATGTCACACACTCTACATGATCCACAACGATAGTGCCCCAGGATAGGCGGTAGTTGCCATAAAGACAGTACTGTTGAAGGTTGTTCAGTGACAAGGAATGCGTGGACTACCATATCCCTGATGTTTTTGGCTCTCCTAAAAGAATGTAGGGGGATTGTTTTGCTGGATGTCGTCAGATATCAATCCCCAGTATTTATTAACGATTTTCTTGATGGCATTGCTCTGTGTAGAAAAGGTCGTTACGCAGATCAACTGTGTTGTCGAGGGATCCACACGTTCTTTGGGTTGTAAGACACTGTCACGTGGATTGTACCACGCCCGCTTGCGCGCTCTTTTAATCAACCTCCCAGGGTAACCACGTTCCAAGAGGCGATCTTTCAGCTCCTGGGATTCACGCATGTAGTCAGCCTTCAGGGAGTAGTTTCTGCGGATACGCAGAAACTGCCCAAAAGGTAGATTGTCCCGCAGTCCTCGTGGGTGATGGCTGTTATATTGTAAGAGGGAATTGCATTCTGCAGGTTTCCTGTAGAGTGTTGTAAGCACTGAGTTGTTCTCCACAAAAATCGTTATGTCCAAGAAATCGATACGGTCCTTACTTGACTGGAGGGTGAACTGGATATCTGGACTCCTCTTGTTCAGCCATTGATGGAATTTCGATAATTCCTCAGTACTTCCAGTCCAAATTAACAAGACGTCATCAATATAGTGGACTCATAGGTCCACATGTCCTCCGTATGGGTTGGTGCTGTCAAAAATGTACTTTTTTTCAAAATCATCCATATATAATATTGCCAAATCTGGGGCAAAGGTAGCCCAAAACTGATTCGTACCCGCCTTCACGGGCATTTGCTCACCAAATACCTACAGGGGAACATCATACCTGTTGGCTTAAAGATCAAGATTGAACCTGCAATCTTTGTGGACGTGCCCAAATTCAGGGAATGGATGGTGCTGGGAGTAGAGACCGCCGCTGAACACATACAGACACTGACCAGCGAAATCACTGCACTACGAGCGGAGATCGCAGGCGATAGGACCCTCACCAACGCCAAGGATGCCCTCTCAAATCTGGATGCAGCACTGAAAGACTTTGAGGTCACAACACAGAACAAAAAACTTGAAAAACTGGCCCGGGACCTACGCATTTTTGACAAGAAGAACGTGTATCCGTATTTACACTCCGACTACTACAAACAGGACACACAAGGCCATTTTACAAATCGGAACAGGGGAGGATTCAGAGGGAGAAGGAACTATACCATGTTCTCGGACTCATCCTACAGCTCAGGGAGTGACCAAGACCAGCCAGGACCGAGTGCAGCCTACAACTATCAGGACTATTGGTTCCCGCCCCAACAGCCTTTTTTAGAGGCCAAGGACAATGGAGACCACCGCGAGAGCGCAACAGCAATTGGTCCCGAGGCCCCCCACGAGGCCAGATGACCAACAACACGGATTGGGATGCGGAGAGAGGCCGGGCACAGAAGCAAGTGACCTTCCGAGTGGAGAACCATGGAGAGATCTCCACCAAACGGAAGGTATACCGGTGGTAATCGGATCTTCTAATCTACGGACCACCCCGGTGTTGAATAGCTCAACCCTAGCTCTCAACGAAGATGAGATCAAAGTGCTAAGCAAGGGGCTATCATATGTTCCCACTGCTATGCCCAATAAATTTGCACTGAAAACGGAACTGTACAGCTTCTTCCGCAAAATTAGACTGCGCTACTACTTCAGAAACTCCACCACACAACAACGCACATCAACTACAAGCCTGAGAACACCGTCCAGTTTCTTTCCTCCCACTTATGCCATGACCAGCAAAATCTTAGCATATGAAAAAGTGGTATCTCGAGATGTGGAGAAATTACTGAATGGACACAAGTACACCAAATTTAATCTCAGCAAGGCTGAAAGAACTGCCCTCGATACCTTAAAAGACAAGAAGGAAGTAGTGATAAAACCGGCAGACAAGGGTGGAGCCATAGTAGTGCAAGATGTGTTTAAATACAAGGAAGAGATATACAGACAACTGAATGATGGGGTCAGCTATACTAAGCTATACTAAGCTTTCCAGGTACCCATCCAAGGAACTAGCAATAGCTATTCTCGCAGTGACACAAAGAAGAAGGGATGAAAGGTTCATCACTGAACAAGAATTCAAGTTTCTCAACCAGAGTCACCCACGCCTGCCTACTATTTATACACTTCTGAAAGTGCATAAAAATATGTCCAACCCTCCCGGGAGACCTATAGTCTCCGGATGTGGCTCTATGCTGAAGCCATTTTGTAAATACATCGATCATTTCTTGAAACCAATTGCAGAGAATACACGCACGTATTTACGCGACACCATGCAGACCATCAACCTTGTTGATGAGAGACACTTTGACCCCAACAACTACTGGTCACGTGTGACATAGTGTCATTGTACACTAGTATACCACAACAGGATGCAGTAGAAGTGATTGAAAGAATACTTGACCAAAGGACTGCATCGGTACCAGTCCCTACGGATTTTTCTCATCGATCTACTCAAACTGGCTATGATGAAAAATGTCTTCATTTTCCAAAATGAATTCTTTTTACAGACTAAAGGAGTTGCCATGGGGGCAACCTTTGCCCCAGATTTGGCAATAATATATATGGATGATTTTGAAAAAAAGTACATTTTTGACAGCACCAACCCATACGGAGGACATGTGGACCTATGGGTCCGCTATATTGATGACGTCTTGTTGGACTGGAAGTACTGAGGAACTATCAAAATTCCATCAATGGCTGAACGAGAGGGGTCCAGATATCCAGTTCACCCTCCAGTAAAGTAAGGACTATATCGATTTCTTGGACATAACGATTTTTGTGGAGAACAACTCACTGCTTACAACACTCTACAGGAAACCTGCAGAACAAAATTCCCTCTTACAATATAACAGACATCACCCATGAGGACTGCGGGACAATCTACCTTTTGGGCAGTTTCTGCGCATCCGCAGAAACTGCTCCCTGAAGGCTGACTACATGCGTGAATCCCAGGAGCTGAAAGATAGCCTCTTGGAACGTGGTTACCCTGGGAGGTTGATTAAAAGAGCGCGCAAGCGGGCTTGGTACAATCCACGTGACAGTCTCTTACAACCCAAAGAACGTGTGGATCCCTCGACAACACGATTGATCTGCGTAACGACCTTTTCTACACAGAGCAATGCCATCAAGAAAATCGTTAATAAATACTGGGGATTGATATCTGACGACATCCAGCAAAACAATCCCACCCTACATTCTTTTAGGAGAGTCAAAAACATCAGGGATATGGTAGTCCACTCATTGCTTGACACTGAACAACCTCCAACAGTACTGTCTTTATGGCAACTACCGCCTATCCTGGGGCACTATCGTTGTGGATCATGCAGAGCGTGTGACATCACCATGCAAACAAAAGAATTTGTCCATAAGAACGAACAGTGGTCCGAAATCATATATGAATTGTAATAGCTCTAATGTGATTAAATAACGTGATCAAATGCCCATGTGAACTGCTATATGTCGGAAAGACACAACAAAAAGCTAAGTCCAGGATCCTCCAACACTGTAGCCGGATTCACTGTGAGGTAGCTGGGGTACCCCTTGTGGAACATTTTAAGAGATGTGGGCATGCACCGGAAACCATGAAATGGATTGCACTTGAAAGAGTTACTCTCGGCCCAAGGGGCGGGGACATAACCACGATTCTTAATGTTCGCGAGTCTAAATGGATGGCCTTTTTTGACTCCATTGACAACGGTCTCAATGAAATTGAAGGCAGCAATGCCCAGCTAGCCACTTTGATGCGATGAACCTTGATCCAGTCCTTTTACACAGTCCAGTCTGTCTTTAATGCCATGTAGCTAACAGCCACCCATATTTTAACACACAGTCACAGACCACCATACACATCGCGTTATTTATATAGAGGTTATCATACACAGCTCGTTATTTACATAGAGGCCAGCAATCATACATAGTTCTCTATTTGCATAGAGGTTAGCAATCTAACATATGACCGCCCTTAGCCATCATGCATGAGGAGTTCACATCATTACGTGCAGAGAGGACCATACAGACAGGATAATACGTTGGCGCTTTTACCACCGTGCCAGGGAGGTACGCGTGTTTATGTGCATGCCTATTTTGACGATGTAATAACATGCTGCTTTCTGCACGCTAATGTTGGCGCTTTTTACCCCTATGTCTGGGAGGTATGCGCCTATTTGACTACGCATGTAAATACACATGTACCAATAGTAAATGCAAGTAGGATGACCAGCCAGTCTTTGAATTACACGCATGCTCGTTATGCACTGATTGTTCATCCAATTTCAACTGATATACGCTGTTCGACCTAGCACGCTGGTATTTATGCTCATCACGCTCCCCCTAGCAATAGGAACCATCACGCATCCACATGTCCCAGTTGAGTTTTTTCCACCCTATGGGCCACTAGCGATGGATATAGTCTTTTCTCACTGTTTTCTCACACATCCGGCATGTTTTACGTGCACACTTCCCGGAAGCGGCTGTTTAATACCAGCCAGAACCGCTCCGCCGGGTTAAGCGCATTCAGAGGGTGAACACGGTTACGGACGTGCCGCGCTGCGGCCGATCAGCACGGTATGAGTAGCTTAGACTGACAGCACCCGTCAGGGGCTGGTCCCCGTGTTTGAAGTTTGTGATTTGAGACCTATTTAGCCAAGTGGTGGCTGTAGCTTTTTCCATTTTATTTTCATTGCAGTGGATGCCGACTTCGTCAGCGGCCCATGTTCACCGATTTGCCAGATTGTATCAACTACTTTGTGAATAACTTTGCAATGGTACCCTTCAATTAAAGATCTTCATCTGTACTAATTCAGTCTATCTTACATATTTTGACTCTGTTGCTGGTTCATTTTATCTCTCCATTTCTAACAGCGTTCATTTATCGCTCTTGATGACATCTCCCGAGTAATTCATGTTCTTGGTGATCACAAACACAATAGTCTGTTACATGCATGATTGACGAAGTCATGGTTGGCATTTGTGCTTATCAGGGTTACTTTGAGGTTACATGAGTTTCCTTATCATTCTAGATCTCCCGCGCTTCCCTGGATTTGGAGCCTCCCGGCCCAAATGTCCTGATGTCTACTCCATGGTAAAAGCTTTTGTTCGTTCATAAACAGTATTATTATGCTGTTTTGTTACGCGCTCAATTACTGCCGGAGTATCCTGGCACGAAATGAAACAAGAAAGAGACAGAAATAAAGAAGTAAAACACAGTAGTGTGTATGATTCAGGCATTTCATGAGTAGTTCATTCATGATCCTTCATTTTCTTCTAGACTCCCTGGCCCCTTTGCACAAACACTCTCTCCGACCCACGTCCTGATGAAGACCCGCCTTAAGGCTGAAACGGTCACCTACCATCTTTTGGGGTCGAAACGTCAACTTTTTCTCCACCATAACAACGGCTTATGCAAAACTGAATCTGTTGTATGCTGAAGCACTATGAGCACGTTGTAGCATAAGAATGTTTTGTTCATTTATTTTTCCTCTTTCAAAGCTGGCTCACGCTTGAAGCCAGTGAGAATTATGTACTGCCTTGCAAACTAGGAAGTTCTTTCACGCACTTGAGATTGTATACGAGAATTTTTTTAATTTTTTAATTTTTTTATTATTTTACAATAATTATCTTACACAGCCATTGCCTACAACCCGGAGGCCGGCAGCGGTTAGGTCACTATTATTATTATTACTAGTCAGGAGGTCCCACGGTCTCAAGTTACACAGCCTTGTAGCCGACAGCCCGGGGGCCCGGCGGCGAGTCATTCAAATAAATTCCAGGAGCTGATAACATATATTGCAAGGCTGAGAGTATCAAAACTTCCCTATTGGGTGAGCAGATGGACCTCGTTGCTACCCCCAGGGTGCTACCCTATACTATACCTATATGACTGTAAACGCCCTGCAGATTGTGAATCGAATTAAATGAACAAACCCCAAACAACCCCCCACCCCTCCTCCTATGCACACATCTGGCCCATTTCCTGGTCTCCTAAGATTGGATATGCCTACCTTGTTGTTCAACTCTTCCGCCTTACATATTCCAGGCAGCCGAACAAGTGGTCATTTCGAGTATATAAGACTGTGGTGTCATATGGCCCCACCCGTCTGTTCGGGGGATACCCCCGGGGAAGTTGTCATGTGTCTATATACGTTCACCTCTTGTCCCCTCTAACGTCTTCCCCTCTACGCCCTCTCACCAGCGCCCCTCCTACGTGTCTGCATATTATGTTCCTCTGTTTAGTCTTCCTCCAAGGGTTCACAAATGTCTGGCATTGTGTCTTCCTCGTTTGTTACCTCAGCAGCATCCCTCTCTGCGTCCCTAGTTCTAAGATGCGCTTGGTACAAACCCCAGAAATTCTTCGGCGACTCGTGGGGGGCAGCAATTCACTGTAATGTTCAGACTGCGTGCAGCAGTACAGCATATCATGCGCCCATCACTTTACTGTCGGTAGTGGGCCTCTCATCCAGCAAAGAGCCACCACTCGTCTTGCTATTAGTAGTCCCATGTCCGCCAGTCGCCTCACCACCTTCGGCAGCACTTGCGAGTAACCCAGTAGTGCCAGTGCCGATTCTGGAGTCAGTTCAAGCTCCAGTATTTCGCTCAGTTTCGAGAATATGCTGGCCCAAAATCTCTGGATGCCCAGGCACAACCATGCAAGGTGTATGAAGTCCGCTGTTGGCTCGTGGCATCGATCGCACTCAGACGACTGCCGGAGGCCATACCGTTGAAGCCTCTCCGGGGTGTAATACACTCTTTGTAGGTACTTAAAATGTATCAGCCTATGTCTGCCATTCAATGACAGTGTCTTAGTATTTGTACAGCAATAACGCCACATATCATCATCTATCGTTACCTGCAGATCTCTCTGCCAGGCTATTCTGGCTGTCATGAGTTGTTGCTGTCTATGCGACATAGCCATCTTGTACAAAATCGTGATCAATTTACAGGGGGAACTCGTTTTGATCACATGCGTAAGTTCCTTGATCTCTGGTGGTTCCACCATATCCGGAACAAGAAGCTCCAGCAGCGCGCTACGCGCCCTGTGGAATTGAAATCAGGTTAACAGCGGTGCCGTGTCAGGGTCAGATACCACTTGGTCCCATGTTTTCACTTTGCCCCCCGCAAACAAGTCTCCTGCTCGAGCAATGTCCACCTTGTGTAAGGCCTGCATGACTCCACGCTCTGCAAGCAGCGCCAGCCATAGCAGCCACTCAATGGGCATATTAGGGGAGTATAATAAAACACAATCCTGCGCGCATAGGAGATAGTGCCATGCGTGGTTCGTGGCGGAAATAGAGTCTAAAATGCCCGTCCTGCGGTCCACCGGTCTGAATACTGTGGCCGGAAGTGGGAGAGGATCTGCAAAGAGGCGTTCCATGCGTATATGGGGGATCATAGAATCACCGTGAATCCACGTATGCAGGTGGCAGCCTGGGCGACCCTATAGTACAACTCCAGGTCAGGAGCACCCAGTCCGCCCAACTCGTATGGGAGCGTAGGGGTGGTCCATTTCGCTCTGGGTTGTTTGCCTCCCCACGCTAGTCTGATTAAAAGTTGTGTTAGAGTTTTGAAGAAAGCTTTGAATAGGACCATCGGTATTGCACTAAACAGAAATAAGAACCGAGGCAGTACCACCATTTTTATGATGGCTATGCGCCCCATTAGGGATAAGGGTAGCTTGCACCATTTCTCCACCTCATCTTTCAGCCTACTGTAAGCCACACCATAGTTTTCTCTTAGGAGAATTTCCGGATCTGTATGGAGCTGTATCCCCAGGTACCGTACTGACTCTTGTGTCCATTGTAGCGGATATTCCATGTCAAACTGGCATGTCGCTGGGGTCAGCGGGAAGGCAACCGACTTCGCCCAGTTGATTTTCAGACCTGAGAGTGCTCCGAAGCGTACAACCTCTTTGAGTACCGATGTTAGACTAACCTCTAGGTCACGCACGTATAGCAGAGTGTCATCCGCATACGTTGATATTATGATCTTATACGTTGGGAAGTTGACACCTTCGTTGCTATGATACTCTCGCAATGCACACACCAGCGGTCAGCCACTAGCGCATAAAGCAGCGGCGAGAGCGGGCAGCCCGGTCTAGTTCCTCTGCAGATCGGAAAGGGGTCAGACACAAGGTCGCCCATGCGAAGTCGAGCCGTTGGCTGGTGATATAAAGCACCTATCATTTGGAGGAATGGCTCACCTAGGCCTAGACTCCGCAATACTCGCACAATGAATGGCCACTGAACGGAGTCGAAGGCCTTCTCCATGTCAAGAAATACCACGATCGCTTTTGTATCTTGCCTGACATGTTGGACAGTGCCCAGCACCGTTTGAATATTATAGGTGAGATTTCTGTTCGGGATAAACCCCGCCTGTTCCGGGGCTACCAGCTGTGGCGCAAGCAACGCAAGGCGGGTCGCCAACACCTTCGCATACAGCTTCGCATCAACATTGAGGAGCAATAGAGGCCTGTACGAACTGCAATCATTGCGGGGTTTGCCAGGTTTAAGTATGGTGACTATCAGTGCCTCCCTCATGGATTGTGGCATGCTCCCCTCCACACAAACATCATCAAATAGTGTGGACAAGTGCGGGATCAATTTGTCCTGAAACGCTTTGTAGAACCTCACCATGAGCCCGTCTGCTCCGGGGGCACTACCTGAGCGCATACTCGACAGCGTGTCTATAATTTCATCTTTACTGATGGGTTGCATTAAGAATTCACGGTGCGTGTTCGTGAGCATTAGTAAGTTTATATGCTCCAGGTAGTCTGCTATATCGTCTGTGCAACCTCCAGAACCAGAGGAGTACAGATCCGAGTAGTAATTCCTAAACACCTGCCCAATCTCATCCTCATCCGTGACCGTTCCGCCCGTAGCAGTTTTTAGCTCAGAGAAATGCACCTTCTCTCTAGATCCTTTCAATATCCTAGCTAGTGGCGAACTCAGTCGTTCCCCCTCACCATAAGTCCAAGCTGTCGCATATTTCCCCATGTGCTGGACTTCCCTGTCTGCCTCTTTGTTATACTCTGCCACCAGTCTTTTTATATTTTCTGCTATTGCAGTGGTAGGACTTGCCTGTTGGCTCCTTTCTAGTCCGGTTTTTCTAATTGCTGTAATCTCTGGCGAATAGATTTGAGGACGCTTGAGTGTTTAGACATAGCTACAGCTCTAATAAAGACCTTAAATGCTTCCCAAACTGTTTGGAAACTATTAACCGAGCCTAAATTGGTCTCGAAGAAGACATCAATCTCTTCTGCTAGTTCCCCCGGAAGTGTTCATCCAGCAGCGAGTATGGAGGAAAGCGCCATGTAAATGGCGGGATCTTCTTAGCTGGCGTCTCCAGCACTAGCAGTAACGGTGAGTGGTCTGAAAGAGTACGCGGCAGTACTGTGCAAGCCTTGATACGCCCTAATATCGAGGAAGACGCAACCAGTAGTCAATTCTGGTGTGTATATCGTGGTATGCGGAATAATGTGTGCACCCCCCTGCTCTGCGTGTCTGTGTCTCCATACATCCTCCAAGCCTAAAGTTAGAAGCTCTGTCTGCAGCGCTAGTGCTGCCACAGAAGGTCTGCGTGGTGGGCCCGCTGATCTGTCCAACGTCGGATTGAATACCAGGTTGAGGTCACCTCCCCAGAGCACCTGCGTTGTTGGGTAAGTGCGGGAAGTTTGAGCTAGGTTGCTATAAAAGGACGGTGAATCGTAATTGGGGCCATAAACATTAATGACAATGAGATCGTGTCCCTTCCCAGTGCATCTGGATAGCACAAAGCGACCGTCGGGGTCTGCTTGGAGCAGCGACAACGTAAGCTTCGATCTAGGGTTAACCCACGTTAGGATCCCCCTGGAGTGTGTCGTAAACCCAGCAGCTGTGGTGTTGCCCGATAGGCTTCGGCCAAGGTACATTCTGCTTGTGAGTGGCAGATGCGTTTCCTGCAAGAGCGCTAAATCTACCTTTTGACGCTGTAAGTAACTCAAAACCTTCCTAAGCTTACGGTGATCATTTAATCCCCTTACATTCCATGTGAGGGCCCTGAGCACCTTAGTCTCTGTTTTAATTAGCCCTTGACTTGTACTAGTCATCTCTGCAAGTTTCCTGTCGATCTTAAGGCAGATCCCTTCTCAAACCCCTCGTGGGCAGTGTGTGCATGCAGTGTCCCAAAACCATCCCCCCTACTTCTACGCAGGAAAACATAAACATAATTGAACATTTCCTCCCCCAACCCACAGCAGACCTACCCCAACCTGGCCTTGCAGTGCCCCGTCCCTCCCCTCCCACCCCTTCCCCTAACTCTCAACGTGGACAATGTGAACTTCGGTGTGCGTTGAGCGCGGAGGCCAAGGTCGCCTGGCTGCCTATAAACTCTGGTTATACACCTGTCTTTTGGCAAGCCCATACCCTGCTACCGCCATGCCTCACGGTATACTTCATTAGAGCAATAGCACCTTTTTGATATCATCGTTTCTGCACAAAGAGCGTTGTCCCCAGCCCCCCCCCAAACACTGCCATCATCAAACAACCACAGAATGGCTAGCCATGGTAAATCAAGCTTCCCGGTGTGGTTTCCATGTCGCCTGGGCCTCCATCTCCTCCCCCAGGCCTCTACACCATGTCCTGAGCGGCAGTATAGCAAATGTCTAACTCAATCTTTACTGGCAGTAGCCCCAATCAGGTCGCTCAGAGTGGCAGTTACATATGGAAACGACCAGTCTTCACTGGCTAGTCTTACCATACTGTTCGGGTTTCATGGTCAGTCCTGGTCCTCCAGATGGCTGCTGCCTTCACCGTCTTCCTGCATCCCGGTGTTGCCGCTAGTCTGTTCCTGTGATCAGCGTTTCAGAGCCTGATGTAGGGCCTGCGGGTCCGTGAATATGTGCGAGTGGCCCTGCCGGTTCACCCGCAGTTTAGCCGGATACAGCATCGCGTAGTCCAGCCCTAGTTCTCTGAGCCGCTGCTTATGGGGATAAAGTGTTTACGCTCCTCCTGCACCTTGGCCGTGAAGTCCGGGTATAGTGATATCACCGACCCCTCGTATTGGAGTGATGTTTTGGCCCTGGCCAGCCTAAGGGCAGTATCTCTATCTCGGTAATTTAGTACTTTGGCGATGATGGGGCGAGGCGGAGCCCCGGGACGTGGTCGCGGGCCCAACGAGCGATGCGCCCGCTCCACTACAAACATCGTAGAGAACACCCCCTCCCCCAGGAGCGTGGTGAGGAGCTTCTCCACAAAGACCTCCATAGTGCCTGTTTGTGTGGTTTCCGGCAGGCCCGTAATACGTAGGTTGTAGCGCGTGAGCGGGCTTCTAAATTTTCTGTCTTGTCTTGCAGCGTTTGCATTATCTTCTCCAGTTTCTTATGACCCGAGTCTAACTCCGTCTGGGCTTCTTCCACTTCCGTCATTCTTCTCTCCCCCATGTCGTGCCTCTCAGCGTGTTTATCTAGGCGCTCCACCATGAGGTCCATCCTGTACGTGAGTGCATCTATCTTGGAGCCCAGCGAGGACATGCTAGTCTGCAGACTCTTTTCCATGGACATCAGCATATTCTTGATGTCTAACCCCGCTGCTTGATCGTCCTCTGATCTTGTGGACACCCTTTCATCCGCGGGGGCCCCTTGGGACTGCGATCTCCTCTGCGCAAAGGGCAGTTTGCTTTTGAGTTTTGTCGCCTTTCACCATCTTGGGGATTCGTCTTCAGCCCAAAACTATAATACACATCTACGATTCAGCGCTCGGGGAAGAAGCCAAACGTCAGAGTCAATGCCTCACTCCTTGTTAGCTCCGGAATACCAGACCAAGGCCGTCTGTTCATCTCAGCCTCCAGGCTCAGGGAGCCTCTATGCGCCTCTGCGGGCAGTTTGCAGTGACTGGGTGTCTATGCTGCGGCGCAAGGCGCACTCCGCGACAACTAGGCACGGCTTCCTCTCCAGGCGCTGCCCGTCTATCCGTGGGGCTGTCCCTCTTCGTGTCCCATTCACTGTGTTCCCATTTGCTGGAAGGGCACCCCAATACTGTGTCAACCTCGCTGCTCCCTCTGCGTCTGGGGGACGTTAATCTGTGCAAAGGCGAGTAGCACTAGGCTGTTGGCATTCAATCCTGCAAGGGGGACCCCGCTTCGCCGGCTGCTAGTGTTGAAGGTTGGAAGATGCCCTTTTCTTACAGGTAGGCCGCGTCTCCTTGGGCGTCCCCCAGTGTAAATGCTATCATCCCCCAGTCCTCCTCTGCTGCTCGTATTACTGTGCCTGGGTCGCCATGCCCGTGGTGAAAGACAAGGGCCCCCGGGTCCGAGCGCCGTGCTATTAAAATGTAAGTGGTGAGGGTGAGTAGCGGCCTCCACGATAATGATCCCGTGGCCCCGGGCTGCTGTGTCAACAGCCGCCGTGTGCTCTGTGTCTCTTGGGCGGGAATGTGGCTGCTAGCGCTTCGCCTCCAGTCCCGTGCCGGTCAGCAGCTCCTCACGCGTGTCCCTCGCAGTGGAAGGGCCGGACTCGGCAGATCGAGGGCCGGGGGGGAGGGGGGGAGGGGGAAGCAACCCCGCTCCGATGTAGAGACCCCCCTCCTCACCTGGCAGTCCGGGCGTGAAGTCCGCCGCAGGGGCACCGGGCCTCTCCACAGAGCGCCGAGACATCTCCGCTCGCCGCACATCGCAGCACGTCTTGCAGCTTGCCGCCTCACTGTGTCTCGCGGCTTTCCGGCCCTCCGGTGCGTGGTCCGCCTCTCTGAGTCGCTCGGTTCTGGGGCAGCCGAGACTCCGGGGCAAGGGCAACGCCAGCCGCCCCAGTACACCCCTGTCTCGGGGGAGGCCAAGGGCTCGCAATCTGGTGGCTGTAATGTAGGATAATGGCAGGATAGTTAGTTATGCACGGCGGAGCTGTGGGCTTAGGCGGCCATCAAGGTTGCCGGCAAGCTCCGCCCCCCTATACGAGAAAATGTATCCTCACGTTGCACTACCTTCCTTTCCTTCACTTTTCTATGAGGATGATAAAACGCCTCTGTTTTTCGTAATTTGTGCTATTTATGTTTCTCTTTCACACTGTGAGTAAAAACAGACGTGACAAATTTTCAGACAAGTTTTGTTCCAATTTATTTTGTCATATGTTTTTTCCATATGGTTCTCTAAAAATTCGATGTACTGGGACCCCCTTGTATATGTATCATTATAGCACCCAGGTCCCAGTGACTATGTTGGCTTAACCCGTTTTTCTGTACCATTGAGTGTAAAGGAAGCGGGTGACCTCTTTCTGGAAGGGAAAATTCGTACATGGGATTAGGTAGCACCTGAGGTCACAGCGGTCACCCCATTAGTGCAGTTCCAGTACCATAGGCTGAGGCATGCACTGTGAGATACTGGGTGGAGACATGGTGGCCCCACTCACACTCATACTGAAAGCAGACACCTATTAAACAAGTGTCCAGTTTTTATGGAGTTACTCGGGCGTATCGTAAGAACTTCTACACAAAATCTAGGCTGGAGACGCAAAAGGACCTAGTCAGGGCTTTAAGTGGGCCGGGTCTGTCCGGGTCTGAGCACCGGCAGTTATTTTTAGGGTGCCTCAAGAGGGGTCTCTATCGGGCTCTATTTTCGGCCCTCACAGAGGCAGACCTTTATCTTTTTTTTCTTGGACTACAGTGAGTAGAACTGGAAGGTTTACAGCTGTGTTGGAAGATAGGAAGCGATGGAACGTAAGTAATGTGGTGAAGTTGAGAAAAAGTGGCGAGTGCTTCTGGACTCGAGCTTAGTACGGAAAGAATCTTCTTGTGATGTACAATATGCTGATTTAGAACAGCAGGCACCGTTGGCTGGTAAGCAGGTCTGAATGACAGAACGAGTGGATCTGGGAAGGAGTGCACATCACCGGAAGATACCATCAAGGTTGAGCGATTACGCGTGTATGTTTGTGGTCCTGTGTTGTTTCCAATGGGCATTAAGTAATAGGTAGCTTTAGTTGCATTATTTTTACGCTTAAAAATGAATATATTTGCATTCATTGTTTTATTTCCTATGGGTATCATTCAGTATATAGTCTCATTCTGTATTATTATTCTTAAAGACAGATGTGTTTTATTTTACGTCACCATTCTAGAATAGAGAATCCGAATGTATGAACGAAAATGTTTCCCTCCTCAGCAATTGAAGTTAGGAGCTTGCTCAGGTTACTGGCAGAGGTGCAACTAGTGCCAGTGAAAGTCAGAGTGGAGATGCAGGGGCTCTAAGAAGGGGCGCGAAGAACAACCAAGCCTCGTTAGTAAGTAAATGGTATTTTAAAGACCCGTGAAGGACTCGCTCGGGTACATCTGTGTGTGTGCCCGGGAAGCTGATCATCATGTGCTGACACTCACGATAGGGCGGGTAGGGGGGGAGGGGGGGGGAGTAAAGCTGGTGCGTTTATTACTTTTATAAGCAAGTTCATTTTTACAGCATCACTTGGAATACATTTAACAAGTGACGTTTTACACAGGAGCCACTTTCCTGTGCTAGAATTAGTGCCCACTTCGCCCTTACTTGAGCCTCTGCCTTGACATTAATCAGTCCAGTCATAGCCCAGCCCATAGCCACTCACCTGATATCAACCAAAGAAGAGATGGCAGTAGCGACTCTATCAGCTTTTTTTGCTTAATGGCAACCAACATGTGCATGGCAATTTGCAATGCTTGTGGGGGATCAGAGGAAATTAGTAACATATATTCTCATTTAACTGATATGCATGCACTCGGCAGGGCTATGAATGGCTGCGCTCCGAACTACCCCCGATCTCACGAACAAGTCGAATCTATTCACGACTGCTAGGTTGATGCCTCCTATTTATGTGTTTTTATAAAGCGCGTACTTTACCCACAGGTGTCAGAGTGATTTAAAATAGAGTGAAGTAAATTACATAAGGAGTTCGGAGTAACATGGTAGTAGATGGCACTACTAAGGGCTTTAATTGGGCCGGGTCTGTCTGAGCACTGGCTGCTATTTTTAGGGTGCCTCGAATCAGGCTCTATTTCGGGCCTCTCAGAGGTAGTTTTTTTTCTTTCTTTTTTTCTTGGACTGCAGTGAGAGCATGCACATCGATGTGCGCATGCTCATTTTGCTCACTACTGAGTAGTGGAGATCAAGGCATGATGTCATGCCAGGTGAGCCACGTTGTACGAGGACTCTGTGGCATGTTTTGACAGGGGTGGTGGCTTCGTTAAAACTCACCCCTGTGAAGTTGCGTTGCCTTCTGGGAGCAGTGCTTCTAGTACACTCAGCCTCACGTGAAGCCACCCTATACAGGAGGTGTCTGTCTGGGCATTTCCCAGGATGACGACACCGGTCTTGGGGTACTGGGGAGGGTGTATGGCGTTATTTATACATAGCCTTGCTGTATTAAGGAGGGGAGATAGCGAGCCTGAGCGGGTAATTCCAAATCTGATGACACTGAGGAGTCCTAGAGCTGACGGTTTGTCAGAGCAGGGGGTACTGCTACACTAGTTATATTTATTTAGACGACACCCCTACTTAGATAGGCCACACCCCTTTGAGGTTTGCCCCGCCCCTTTTAGAGCACCCCCAGTTTTTTTTACCACTTAAAGCCCTGCCTAGGCTTGAATATAGACGGCAATATTTGGAGATTTAGCTGTGAGGCAACCCATCGGGTGTCCTTAAATGGCCGCCACCGACTAATCCATTTTAAATAATTACCAAAAACACTACTACACTCCTGAAAGGTTATTTCGGTATGGGCTGTGGGATACTTCAGAGTGTGAGAGATGCAGGAAGTGCCCGGCGGATTTCATTCACATAGCTTGGGAAGCCCAACAATTGCCAAGTACTTGGAAAAGGTATTTCAGTCACTGAGTGACATCACATACGTGCAGAGCTTTCACATCGGTTCGGCCATCATGCCGCTTTCCTGATTCGATATCCGGCAATTCAATTGCAATTGCAATTCAAGTTCCTATTGCAGCATCACCGACGGGGACGGGCTGCACTTTGCTTAGATTGAACCTCTGCCGCCAGGAATCCCCTCTCTGAGTGAGGGATACAGTCCACTACTTTATCAGGGACTCTTTCATTCGAGTCATCGATTCCAACCTGCGATTTGGCAGTTTTCTTCCCCCACTAAATGCTTGTGACCATACGTGTATGGCCGCAGCCCCTGCCGCCCTGCTACGCTTTCCACTAGCGTCTATGCGGACCCGATATTAGAATGACCCTATTGAACGACAGCATCTGACGAATGGCCCAGCGTTTGTGCACCTTGACCAGCACCCCTTATCTACTCATTAAGCGCTCGTCCTTTGTTAAGGCACATCCCACTGCTTTTGTCTAGCTGAATATTGCGCCCTGAGGAAGGTGATGCCCATATTGGGGCTCAAAACCGAAATGCGCATCAGTGCTGGATTCCACTTTTGGAATATTTAGTGACAGAAAAAATCCCCCCATTTGTTCTTCAAGAATGTTTAATTATCTATGAAAATGTGTACCTTATTGTGTTATTGATTCGTCTGCTTTTATTTGTTTCTTTTTGAGGCATGTCAGTATCTCTTTGTTAGGCCTCACGTGCAACGTTAAATTCAATTGGGGGGGGTCTTTATTTATGTACATATTGATTGTATTTAAGTGAATGCTTGATATTGTTGGGCTTGTGAGAATGCGAGTATATGGTAAGGTATGTCTGAGATTTGAGTGAATGGGCTGTGGGATGTGTTTGAATATTTAAACTGAAATAATGTTCATGCATCATACTATTAAACAAAAACAAAAAACTTTTTTGATAATCTTCTTCCTCCCTTTGTGGTTTCACTATCAACCCTCTTTATGCACTGGTTATGTTTTTATGATCCATGACTTCCTGCACCTATAAAGCTAAACAGGTACAGAACCTTTTCTTTTGAGTAAATTGTGACATCACAGAGGTCCCACTGCTCCAGAACCTTTAGTTGCCCTGCTGGGCTACACTAAGAAAATAAAAAAGGGAATTAGACGTTTGATCGAAATGGGTGTGTTAATTGCAAAGCGCAGATTAGTATTGCAACACACAGAAGGAACTGTACAGTGAGATGCTTCCCCCAAGAACTTTTGGGGATTATACCAAACATATCTTGCTGGGAAGGCCCACCCCACTACAGGCCCACTCCCTGATACGGAAGACAACCCAGGGTAAATGCTAATGCTAATTGATAAATGTGGCACTGATGTATGTAACCAACCTGCATAATCAACTAGTCATTGTAGTTTTACTATGGGTGATACGGAGCTGTGGTTGTTATGTCTGCTGAACAACTTCTCTGTGGCTCCTTCAGTATAGAAAACGGTTTGCATTACTTTCTTTATTACAGTATGCTTTTATGTATAGGCGTCAAGAATGTGCACTTTGTAATGGTTTATTCTTATGGTATCCTCTGGAAGCAAAACATGTCTTTATTGTAATGTATGACCTACTAAATACAACAATAAAAGATAAATTAAAAAGAAGTGAACTCCAAAGGTCAGTTGGCTAACCCCCTGTGTGGCTATAGGAACACAATAAGCTACAACAGGCTTTTTTCTTGGAGTGATGAGCTGACCAGTAGCAACTGAACCTGGGCTTGACCCTGTTGGTGTTCTCTGCTGGAGTGAGTCCTGGCTTCCAACGTGCTGACACTGAGGTCCTGGGAGCCTTAAAAGTAGCCAACAGGTGCTGCTCCACAAAGTCTGAAAAGTTGTCCAGAGTGTCGGTGGGAGCTCATGGCAAAGGAGTTCAATTTGGTGAGGAATTTGTCAAATCTTTCAGGCTTGCCCTGCTGGATGATTTTGAGCTTTATAAACAACACTAAGCCCAAAGGTAGAAAGATTGGCTAAGCAAAGATACTCAGTGTATCTGTCTGACTAGAGGTCTTCAGCAGCTGCAAAATTGGAATGTTCCCACTCTGAACGTCTCCCACCAAAATGAATGCTTCAAACACCTATCTGGCTTTGAGAGGACAGCATTAGATACAGCCTGAATCCTGTAACCCTACCCAACTGGAGGGTTTCCACTTCTATTTCAAGGACTAAGTCAGAAGATAAAATCTTTGAACAAGATGTCCTGCTTGGGATATCCAACCTTGACTCGGTTGAGCTAAAACCATATCTAAGTCCAGGTTAAGTGTGAACAATTACTTCCAATAGTTTTTTTTATTTGTCCTTGATGCTTTTTGCCCTAAATCTTTACCAGTTCAGATGTCTTGTTCACCTTGTTGGAATATATTCATTTTAGTGCCATTGTTTTTAATAAATGGCTCTCTATTTTTTAAAGAATGTGTTGTGCTTTGAGTTTTCAATTGTTTTTCTACTGATAAATATTTTTTCACACTTTGTTTTAAGTTAAGCCTGTCTGCTCTGTGGTGTAACTGTGAGGGGTTGATCCCAAGTTTGTTTTTTTAACTTGTGTGTTAGACCTAACCGAATTTTGGACTTATTACATGGGAAAGACTCACATCTTCCTCAACTAACAATCCATTTCATACACTTGGTGACCTTTGATGGATGGTGTTTTTCATATGAACTTTCCACTCGATCCTGTCCCATTTTTTCAGTTACAATTCTTACTAGAAGGTTTCCATTAAATTTTTTCACTATCTGCTTTTAGTTGACAATAGTTTGCTACTTAAGCATTGAAGGAATTTCTAGAGCCCAGATTGAAGTTTTGCTTTACCTGCAAGAGTCTTTAAAAGCTTTTTAATTTCTAGACCTTTGTCAATATCTCTTTTTCATTCTTGGAATATTCCTTCAGTGTTGAGATCATTATAAGTACCTCCTTTCGAACCTTTAGATATAGTGGATTTAAAATTACTTTCCAACAAGGTTTCCTTCTCTGTTGCTATAAGTTTACACATACGGTCATTTTCAGAATCTCCTGGGTTGTTCCTATCTCTGAGGTGTATTCCATCTAAAAAGTAAATAATGTGGCGAGGATCAGTAGTACTGACGATAGCAGTTAAGTCATCGAGCATTAACAGAGTACATAGGGAACGATGTTAGTGTGCGAATAACAGTTTTCTATTTTGTAAATTTATGCCAGTTAATTAAAAGCATTTGTTTTTTCAGTAACATTTGTAAAACTATAGAAAATAAAATATAAAACATTTCTCAGAGGTAAAGTGCACTGTGTAAAGTGCAAAGTTAAATGATATTATTAACACAGAAAATTAAAGTATGCCATTCTAGCAGCAGGGACTGGATAGCTTTGGATTTCCATTTGAGTTAATATCCAGTAGGGAAGCTACATTTTTACCGGCAATTACCCCAGGAGGTTAATGCTAGCAACCAGACACTGACTGCTGCTTAATTATAAGTCAACTCTTTATCTTTGACAGTATAAAGTGAGATGTGTTATTGATCTCTATGGCCAGTTCTTGTTGCAGAGATTGGTATCAGAAAGAGCAGGAGAGATATGCAAGGCCCACTGCTGTTACTTAGTCTTAGTTTCCCCTGTGTGGGCCAATGAGTCGATTTTTGCATTATCTTTTCAACAGCCCATCGGCCTTGTCCATAAATTTAATGAACTTGAACACTACATGTGCAAATTCACCCCACATATAAAATATGGTATGGTGACATGTGCGGATACCATATTGATTAAAAGCACTATGGAGCCAGAATCTATGTTCATTCATAAGCGTTATGCAAGTGCAAAGGACATGGGCCAGCATTTCTTTGCGATGTGCTCAGTCTACATGCAGCTGTAGGTGAATGATGTGTCCGCTTTGGAAATAAATCATACAAGGCTAACTGTTCAAAGCCTGTGGGAAGAACACAACCCTCCACTTCCTGTCAAATGACAAAGACCAAAGTGTTAGGTCTAGGAGAAGCATGCAAATCACTACAATCAACATTAATATGGAAGTATTGGGATCTTGCAAATAAGCTAATGGCTGTTGTAGGCGAGTAGATATCATGCCAACAGAATGCAACCTGTCAGGTGTGAGGGCAGCAAGGCTCAAAAGGCTGCAGTGGGGGGCGTGGCTAAGGTGGTGATGTGAACGGGCGCACCTCGAGTGAGCTCCGCTGCCCCGCTGCCTACATAAGCCTTTTTAAGCGTTATTCGGGGGGCTACTTGGGGGACCCCGTCTCCTACCTGAGCCCTGGACGTGAGGCGACCCTCGTATCGGCCACTTTGGTGCGAGAGACCCAGCTGAGGGCACCTGGAGACCTTGACACTCTGCTGCCGGTGCACAGCCGCCATTTCTTCACCGCATCTGGCGGGCGGAGCCTTGGCCTCGCTTCCCCTGCGGGTGGCGCACAACGCTGAGGGGGTGATCGGAACCAACTGCGGACCGCCTGAGGTGAATCCCTGTATGCGGACCGAGTGTTGCGAGACCAGCGGACGGAGGGGACGGAGCTGCCGGCGTCGGGGCGACCCCCGGGCAAGGGTGTTGGGGTCGCTCGGCTGCCGGCCCTACGAGAGGACCCGGCTTTGGCGGAGGCGCAGGACCGCGCTAGACGCGGGAATGCCGCCGGCTGGCCCACTGTCTGGGGACCCTGCCACGGGACCTCGGGCTGCCGCGGGGGCGCCCTAGTGACCTATCCCCACTGCCACCCCCTTCTGCCTACCGCCTGATGCCTCGGCAGCGCCCTGGGCTACTGCGCCACGACTAGGCCCACTACAAGTGCTGTCCGCCATCTCGCGCCTCCGGACTGAGTCACAGCCGCCATCTTGACTGCTCCTACTGGCGCCTCTGGCCCGGTGCCCGACCCAGCTGCCCGTCGGGGCTCCCGGTGAGTGCAACGGGGCCCTGCCTCGAGGGGCGCTCACTGGCCTCGGCCCTACGCCGCTATTCAGCCCCGCTGCCCTTGCCTGGATGCCCACGCTGGACCGGATCCTCCACCCCCCGCCTCAGAGAGGACCTCGGAGGTGACGACGCTGCTTGGGTTGCTGCAGAGTCGGCTCACGTGCTTCTCCCCTCACCAGCGGGTCGGACTGGGCCTGCCTACTGGACGGCTGCGGGAGGAGTGAGGCCCGGTCCCCCTGCCTGGAGAGAACTTTGCTGTCGGCTGGCTGGGCGGGCCGCTTCATCCGCTGGTGCCTGCACCCCCGCGGCCTGGCTGGCCGGCCTGGGACGAGGGGGAGAAACGACTGCAGCCGCGTGAGTACCCCTCCATTTGCACTGGGGCCCTGGGGTGTTCTGGACGCTGCTGCTTTGCCCCCTGTGAGGAATGACAGTGGTAGGGGAGCGGGGTACACCTCGGCTACCCTAGTGAGGGACCGTCACGTGCCGCGGAGGTGAGTGGTGCAGCGTTCTTGGCTCGAGGGGGGGGCTGCCCCCCATAGCGGTCCACTCACGCATTGGTGCAACCTTATGGCCTTTTGAGGGCACGGGCCTCACCCCATCTCCTGGGCGAAGCGGGCCTGCATGTGAGTAGGTGCTCGAGAGGGGAGAAGACTACTGGTGGTGTGCTGAACTGCCCCCACGCTACTGCAGCACCATCGAGGATTCGCACCCACGGAGACGGGCGACACTTCGGTTGGCTGGGCACTGCGCTCTGGACTGACAATGACCCACGGCAGAGGGGGCAGGGCGGACCCGGCGGCGGCGTCCAAGGACACATCGGTGGTTGCCATGTGGGGCAAGGCAGGAGCGTCAGCGCCAATGGAGGAGGTGCCGCCACCTGTTACTGCCTCCCCCCGGTGACCCAGGCCTTCATGTCATCTTTCATGGCAGACCTGAAATCGGAGATAGGATCCCTGAGAACGGAGGTGCACTCGTGCGTCAAATAGCTGCGCAAGGAAGTGACCGAGCTGGGAGACAGGGTTGACGGACTACTGTTGATACGCGCACGGAGCAGCTGTGGCAGAGAGTGGCGGTCCTGGAGGAGCAAAACATCGAGCTCCAGGTCAAGCAGGAGGACCTTGAAAATAAGGGGCGCCGCAACAACCTCCGTATACGGGGTGTGCCACTCGGGGAAGAAGGGACTGACACCATGCCCTATGTGGCCCTACTCCTACACGAGGTGTGGGGCGACGAAGAAGCCCCCCCACCACTCTTGGACCGTGCCCACCGGATCTTCGGTGCGGGAGGCAAGACGGGCCTCCTCCCGGACATTATAACCCGAGTGCACTACTTCACGGAGAAAGAGGCCATATTGAAGGCGGCGAGGGACAAGCAGGACCTACGCTACGGGGGACACAAGATCCAAATCTTCCAGGACTTGGCCCCCAACACGCTGCATTGAAGGAAGGTCTTCCGCCCGGTGACAGAGAAGCTGCGGGCTCTCGACATACCCCACCAGTGGGGACATCCCTTTGCCCTCATCTTTCGCTGGGAAGACAAGCGCAGAGTCATCCGCTCCTACCGCGAGGCGGCACAACTGCTTGGACTCTCGGAATCCCCGGAGCGCAGCCCCTCTCACCCCAAGCGCCAAGAGAGACTCCCGGCCCGACCGGACTGGACCACGGTGACTCGACGTCGTCGAACACCCCCAATGGATGCCTGCTCCACATCCCAGGCCAAGCGGGATATCATAGAACACATCCGCTCCCTTGAAGATGACCGCGAGGGGCACCCCACGAAGCCCCGCACTCCGTGAATGATGAGACACGTCCACCTTTGCGCTGAACTTGTGTTAACGACCCCCGAAGCCGCCCTGGGCAGCGGGGCAGACGGGCCTCGGGGCAACCGAGACCCACCTTTCTAGCAGAACACCCCCCTCTTTGTCCCTTAGGAAGTGACATTCCTGAGACCATCCAAACGCTCGGGTAGAGGATGCCCGGAACCTGGGACATTATACTACGGCCATGTTGGCCTGTTGTGGTTATATACCTTCTATGTACTCTCTTTTCTCCCACTTGTACTATTCTTCCTACTTCTCATCTGAGCCTTTCCTGTACTAGGCCTCTTCTCCCTTGGTGTAGAGTGGTGGTTTGGAGATTATCGGAGATGCCTGCGCGGCTGCGTTGGGTGGGGGAGGCTGACCCCCTTCGGTCACAGGGTGGGGGATGTTGGGTGATGAGGCGGCTCTAACCCCCTTAGTGCCATGGCGGTGAACGTTCCTAAACCCCTAAAGGTCCTGACGCTTAATGTCAAAGGCCTTAACTCCCCCAATAAGTGGAATCAGGTATGGCGCTACCTTCTCCATCATTCCCCTGACATTGTCTTCCTTCAGGAGACACATCTTTTGCGGGGGGACACTAGACGCATGGCGCATCCCAGATACCCCACACAATTCTGGGCATCGGCTGACACTAAAACGGCGGGGGTGGCAATTCTGTGCAGAGCTGGCTTCAGGCGGGGATCCACAAAACCCTACAAGAGTGGAGATGGACGCTTCCTTCGGGCCACGGTACAGGTGGGAGGGATGCAGTTCACTCTAGGTAATGTATATGCACCCAACCAGTCACAAGATAAATATCTCCAGTCGCTCCTACGGGAACAGTTTCAGACCGGCGAACCGCGCACAATACTAGGCGGGGATTTCAATCTAGTATGGGACCCAGACGTAGACCGCAGGGACAACACGTTTAGCGGAACGGGCGCAATGTCAGCCAAGCTAAGGGAGCAGATTAAGGACCTAGGACTCGTCGATGCGTGGCGCTATCATAACCCGGGGATTCGCGACTACACTTTTTACTCGCACTCCCACCGCACCTACTCGCGCATCGACCACTTCTTTACCTCTCTAGACCTGATACGGGACACGCCGAAGGTTGCCATATCGGATATCTCGCTGTCGGACCACGCGCATGTAGAACTGACACTGCAGGATCCACTGGCGCACACTCCCCGGGAACGAAGATGGACCCTCCCACCGAGCGTCCTTCGGGACCCGGTGGATGTTAATAGCATCCGGGAAGCCATAGACTCGTACTTCGCTATCAACGATATCCCGGAAACGCCATTCCCGGTAGTGTGGGATGCCTTTAAGGCCACCATACGGGGTCACATTACCTCCCTGGCGGTAGCAAGACGACGGGCGGCCTATAAACTGGAGGCTGACCTAACGGGTGAGATCAAACAGGCGGAGGCGCAGGACAAGGACCGGCCTTCCCTGGCGTCCAGGAGGAAGTTAGCGAACCTTAGGGGACAACTTCGCCTCCTACGCACCAACAAGGCGGAACACTCCCTACTAGCACTAAAACAAAAATACTATGAGGGGGGGACAAGGTGGGACGCCTGCTGGCAGGAAGGCTGAGGGCGAGAGCGGCCAGAGCCCATATTGCTAATGTACAACGCCAGGATGGTACTAGTGCCGTCACTGAAAGAGCCAAACAGGATGCCTTTGTAGCCTACTATACCTCCCTGTACGCGGGGGAATCCACATCAGTGGAGGCGCGAGCGGCCGTCCTCGCTGAATACAAGGGGACTCCGTTACCGCCGGTATGCGCGATGGAGCTGGAAGGGCCCATACTGGAGGATGAGGTCTCTGCGGCTCTTAAGGATCTCCCCGCCGGGAAAACTCCGGGGCCAGATGGACTGCCACTGACCTTCTACCGAATCTTCCAGACTCAACTTCGCCCTCATTTGCTGAGGCTGTTCCACTCTTTCTCAGACACATCTGGTCCGTCCCCTGATATGGGAATGGCGGAGATTGCGTTGATACCGAAGCCGGGGAAGGACCCTGCGCTATGTCCCTCCTACCACCCCATCGCCCTCCTGAACACCGACCTGAAGATCTATACGAAGATACTGGCTAAGCGACTCAACCCTTACATGCCGGGACTGGTGAACCCGGACCAGGTGGGGTTCATCCGGGACCGGCAGGGGGCCGACAATGTGCGCAGACTGGCACACCTGGTGGGTAAGGTGCGACATTGGGACATCCCGGCTTGTCTTCTCTCGCTTGACGCGGAGAAGGCCTTTGACCGGGTGGACTGGGCCTTCCTGAAAGAGGTCCTCCAGAAACTGGGTCTAGGCCCCAAAATTATAGCGAGTATTATGGCCCCATACCTAGGGCCGCAGGCCAGAATAAGGGTAAATGGCCAATTGACGCCACCGCTGACGATACACAGAGGCACGAGGCAGGGGTGCCCACTTTCGCCGCTCTTGTTCGCCCTTGCAGTGGAACCCCTTGCGGCACTGATAAGGCGCGACCCTAGAATACATGGAATAGCTCACGGGGGAGGGACAACAAGGTGGCGCTATTCGCGGACGACCTGATCCTCACCCTTACGCACCCTTGTGAATCCCTACCAGCGGTCCACGAGGTGCTTTGTCTATTCGAACAAGCGTCGGGCCTTAAAATAAATCATACTAAATCTTGGGCACTCAACCTCACTGTGCCTGCAGAGGACATCCCATCCCTGAAGAAGGCTGTGCCCTATCAATGGGCGGAGAACCACATCTGGTACTTGGGCCTTACCCTTACCCCCCACTTAGACTCCTGGTCCTCGGTAAACTGGACGGAATGTCGCAAAGCGGTGTTAGAGGACCTCCGGAAGTGGAAGCCTCTGATGATCTCATGGCTGGGACGCCTTAACGCGGTTAAGATGTCGATCCTTCCTAGAATTCTATACCTATTCCAATGTCTGCCCACCCCTATCCCGCTCCACTGCATTCGGAGCCTTCAGCACGAGATTGCGTCCTTTATCTGGGGCGGGAAGCGCCCCCGATTCTCGCAGAAGGTACTTATGGAGCCAAGGGATAGAGGCGGACTGGCATGTCCCAACTTGGTGCACTATTACTGGGCCGCGCACCTCCGCTTCGTGGTGGAGTGGGGATCACGTGAAAGCGACAAGCATTGGTTCCATATGGATCGAGCGGTCACAGGACGTACCATATGGGATCTGCCCTGGCTCCCGCGGGCGGCACGCTCCAGAAGTGCATATCTTGCAGTCCCCACAAAAACGGTTCTGGACATCTGGGATAGTGTAGCCGTGTCCCGAGGTCTCACCACGTTCCCATCCCCGCACACCCCGATAGCGGGGAACCCGCAGTTCCCCCCGGCCCATCAGACTCGGGCGTTCGACAAATGGACACAAGGGGACTGCAGAGTTGTTGGAGACCTTTTCCTTGGGGGCTCGCCCAAGACTTGGAAGGACTGCAGGGAGGAATTTAGGGTGCCGAAGACGGCTGCCTTGCAGCACGCTCAGCTGCGCCACTGGACTGCGAGCGACGACATGTATCAAGCGGCCACCCGGGCGTATACGCCCTTCTAGAAGTTGGCACGCTCCCTTGGGGGGCTGAGGAGGCTAATCTCGCAAATATACTACATACTGCAGCACCCCACATCGACGCCTGCACACCCCTATCAGAGACAATGGCAACTGGCGTCGGGAAAAGACATTGACCTCCCCCAATGGAACAGACTGTGGCGGGATATACCCAAGGTGTACCGCAGTATCCCACAGAGGGAAAACGCCTATAAGCTGCTCACGCAATGGTACTACACCCCTCTACGTCTTAGCAAGATGTTCCCCACCGCCTCGCCGACGTGCTGGAGATGTGGCTCTGCGACTGGTGACTTTGTGCATATATGGTGGACGTGTCCGACCCTGGCTGTTTTCTGGAAGGAGGTGCTTAGCCATATCAAAGGGGTGCTGGGGTTCCCCCTCGCCTGAGGAAGTGAGCACGATCCTCCTCGGCATCCACCCTACCGCACTCAAGGCACTTACCCGCAGCGACTGGATCCTTACGCTCCAAATGCTGGGTTCTGCTAAACAGCTCATCGCCTTATACTGGAAGCGAACAGAGGCGCCGCCCATAGCCTCCTGGTTTGTGCGCCTTTGGCAGGTCCTGGCGATGGAGCTACTCACGGCAAGGTTGCAGGTGCGGGATACACGCTTCAAGGCGGTTTGGGAGCCCTTAGTGCGGCACCTCTGCTCTATAGAATATGCGCGACATATGCCCACTAGACTCCGCGCTCTGCACCTCTTCGAGGATGCAATTGTCCCTGCGGACCCGGCCAGGCTGCGTCCTTGATCACCATGCGCATTACAGATGCCATTGCCACCACACACACCCCCCTGCGCTTTGCTCACCAGCAGGCCGCGCGTACCAACCACCCTCCCTGTCTTCCTCTGCCTACCCTCAGGCTCTTTAGTTTCTCCTACTCCCTTTTTCTCCTACTTGCCGCTCTGGCCCTCGTCTCTCTATGAGACAGTTGCGCCCTGTTGGGCAGTTTATGACAGTTGGGCTAGTTGCACGCCCCACGCCTTCCTCGCAAAAGCGGACATACTCTTGCATGTGACAAGTCTCTGCGCAATGCACCCCTAAGCCACGCGGCCGGCCCTCCTTGGAGGGTTGTAGGCAAGACACTGTGTTAAAGCTCCTTCCCCGTCCAAGCTGGCACTGAATCGCGAGAGATATCACATACGCGGCCGGCCTCGGCACGAGGTTGTAGGCTTAACGCTGTGTTCAAAATAAAACAGATTTTAACTAAAAGGCTGCAGTGTAAACTACTTCAGCCATACCACATCCATGAAACACAGTCTCTGAGAGCAGCATTACAGCTTTCTCAATGGCCTTAGCCGCAGTCACAAATGACAACAGAATACAATACTCCCTCCATGGAGCACTAAGTTTGTCAGAAAATGCTACCCTTGATATTTTACTCAGTGGAAAAATTTCCCATCTATACGAAATTGAAACTTTACTTGAAAAATATGACACACAGAAATTTCCTGTATTTCGAATTCAAGGTGTCGTACCATGGTGGGCTATGGAGCAGGCACCTTCATATAGAAAGGATCCAAAACTACAGGCTTTGTTTGACTAAACGTTAAGGTTTTTAGTTACTAAGCAGGGTTGTTCTTTTGGTGATTTATATATTCTACAGCTGTAAGAGCTAGAGGATCTGTTTGAGGACAGGCTGAAAATGTTTGAGGGTGATATCCTTATAGGCTAATTAAAGGAATGTTGACATCTTGGTAACAGTGTACTAAGTGTTTCTGAAGGCAAACTCTTCCAACAAGTTTGATGACTTGGTTTTACATTTTGTTTGAGCATACACAGAGATTTTGGTTATAGATGAGACAGACCATCATCTAAGACATGTTTTGTGCCTGGTATATAGGTTATGAAGAAGTCATATTGGGAAAAGAAGTAAGCCTCCTGGGCTTCATAAGTGCTTCAGTAACAATGATCAGTTTGAACTTCAAAAGGTTTAGATTTCGAATAAGAGGTCTCAATTATTTCCAGGCATTTTAATGGCCAAACACTTTTCTTCTAGAACATAATAGTTACATTCTCAAGATGCTAAATAAAGTATGAGAGAGGTAACAGATGAGATGTATCAGACCATCATCTTTAGTTGTTCTTTCTATATATATTATAACTTGTTCAGAGAGATTTGGATGTCAAAGAACTAGATCACGGATTAAGGAGCATTTGAGTTCTTGCATGCATTTTTCAGCTAAGGCATATCAACAAAATCTTTCTTTCATATGTTCCTTCATAAAGATCCTAGTAACATTGCTGGCAAATTTGGAATATTCAGTAATAAATTGTCCATAAAAATGTGTGAATCCTAAGAAGGATTGCATTTTCTTGACACTAGTAGAAGTGGGCCACTCAGGAATTGCAGAAATCTTGGGAGTGTGAGGCGATGGCTGAATAGAGAAGGAGCTCCTAGACCTGTGTATGCCCCATGAAGAAGATCCTGTATTAGCTGGAACTGAGAAGTGGTAGTTTATAACCCTGGGGGTTGGGACGTCACAACTGTTGGAGACAGGCAAAAATTAAGTCTGCCAACAGCGGTGGAGAGGCCCCGTAGCAGAAGAGTCAGCCAGGGAGAAACTGAAACGACAAGGCTTTGCTCTTTGTCATGGTACAGATAAGAGGCAGAGTAAGAAGGGAACCTGCGTGGTACCAGAGAGTCAGGGTGAGAGCAGCCTGCTGAAGTGGTCAGACTGTGTCCCTGACCTGTGATCCGTATCTAGCACCACATAAGAGGAAGCATCTCAGTATAGAGTTAGCCATGAGGAGGAAGTCCTAGCAGAGTTACTGGACACCCATTACACCATGCCTCCCACTTCTCAGCTACTTGCATTACAGGACTCTCTTCCACAAACATAGCCTCCAGTGTCTCATACAACTTTTCTTCTTCCGGGCAGTGGTTCTTCTTCGAAGTCCTCCATAGAGATCAACAGCGGTTTCAGATGCCACTTCAGTCCTATGCACCCGGCTTCCCTGGGATAAGTAACTATGGTACTACAGTATTCACAGGTGGGGGGCTCTCCAACCTCCTTACATTCACGGGGTTTCTTCAAAGTCCACACAGAAGGGTCCTTAAACTTTAAAACTTCAACCGTGACTCTCCCATAGAATTGAACGTAGGCCACGGTCGTGTTCCCACACTGCACCCACCCTCCATGGGATCCCTACTTATTCACCTTGGGTGGTTCCTTGGGGTTCCAGCGATTCTATATCCTCTAGACTTTGTCTTGACTAGAGTCATGGTTCTTACACCACTATTTTAGTATATGGTCTGTTCTCCCCCTGGAGCCCACTGTGTATTATTGTTATTTACTATTATTTCTGTGCTATAGTATTGTGTGCTTTGGGAGTATCTTCGTGTAGAAGATGCTGTGTCGTACTTAAAGTGTGTTATATCAATAAATAAATATTTGTATAACTACTGTGTAGTTCTCCTTTCATTTAACCAATATTATAAGGTTGCATTCTGGTTAAACAAGCTGCTTAACATTCCTTCAAGAGTAAGCCTGAAGGCTGCTCTCTACAGCTACCACTTGGATGGCTTTCTAAGGTTATTTTTGACCTCTTAAATCACCATAAGGGTTGTTTGGACTGGTACAGGGTACCCACTTTAATTAGTGGACAGCATGTATCAGGCAAACTTCTCACAATCATATACGGCATAATCGCAAAATTTGGAAGCAAGAAAGAGGGACGCTTAAAAAAAAAAGAATCAGAGGAATTCATTTGGCTTCCATTGAATTGCAGGCCATTTTAGGGTGGAGCAAAACCAAAGGAAATGATGGACGGAGCGTTGACAATACAAGCACTCACCCCCAGTCAACTGATCTGGGTTTAATCCATCACCATTCTTTAGCCCACTCTGCCACCCCAGGAAAGACATGGTCATATGCAAATCAGTCTACGGTGATGGATTAAACCAAGATCAGTTGACTGGGGGTGAGTGCTTGTATTGTCAACGCTCCGTCCATCACCACCTTTGGTTTTGCTTTGTTCGCCATAAGTTGGCAGGGTATGCTCAGACTTGAGTCCCTTGCTTACTTTGCCACTGGATTCAAGCAAGCTGGGCTGAAGACGGCTGTAATGCCAGAAACCGGTCCTCGGAAACTTGTTTCCGGTCCAGGGAAGGCATGGCTTGGCAGTTCGGGCTGGACTGTTTCCATGAGGCACAGGGTCAGACTGATTTGCATATGGCCATGTCTGAACTGGGGTGGCAGAGTGGGCTAAAGAACGGTGATGGATTAAACCCAGATCAGTTGACTGGGGGTGAGTGCTTGTATTGTCAACGCTCTGTCCATCACCTTTGGTTTTGCTTTGTTTGCCATAAGTTGGCAGGGTATGCTCAGACGTGAGTCCCCTGCTCACTTTGCCACTGGATTCAAGCAAGCTGGGCTGAAGACGGCTGTAATGCCAGAAACCGGTCCTCGGAAGCTTGTTTCCGGTCCAGGGAAGGCATGGCTTGGCAGTTCGGGCTGGACTGTTCCCATGAGGCACAGGGTCAGACTGATTAGCATATGGTCATGTCTGAACTGGGGTGGCAGAGTGGGCTAAAGAACGGTGATGGATTAAACCCAGATCAGTTGACTGGGGGTGAGTGCTTGTATTGTCAACGATCCGTCCATCACCACGTTTGGTTTTGCTCCATTTTAGGGTGAAAACAGCTAAAATAAGGCTGTATTTGGTTTAAAAAATTGTGCGTCACCCTGCTGACAAGTTGTTTGTCACATATGACATGGGTAGAAATGGGAGTGCATGCAAATATTCTTCAAGCACAGACACTTTGGCAATGGGACCTACAAGCATATAGGTGCTATCGAGTACTGTAGGTGGGATGATAAAGTTTGAGAGGATTCTCTAAAAAAGGCATGAGCAACAAAGTGTAATCAGGAATATTTTATTAGTGGCACATCCTTAGTAATATGAAACACCCTGCATTTATGATTATAATACCTTCATCAACTTCATCCCAATTATTTTCAAGGAGAAAAATGGAAGTACTCCAGAGGTGGGGCTTACATCCCCCACCCTTCAAAAAAAGTAACAGTGGGGGGCCACAGCCGATGGCCAATAGGTCAAGGGAACCGTTGGTTGAAAAAGTTTGGGAACCACTGGGCTATAAAAGCTGTAGTCTAAGGGGTGAAGCTCTGAGAGCACAAAGATGCAATGGCCCTCACTTAAGTCGAAAATAGATTTCTGTACCTGCTGACAGGCCTTCCTGCCAGCACCCCATTACTCCCTCTTAGGATAGATATGGACATTCAGCCAATATCAGAAGGGACAGGATTGAAGCCAATTCTCTATTGGAGGAGATTCTGGGTAACCCATGAGCTCCTAACATACCACAAAGGAATAGAGGAGATTCTGAGACTTCCTGGCTCTGTCAAAATCCCATGGATCAGGTACATTTACAATATATACTGGGAAAGTTGGGTATAGGGTC
Organism: Lissotriton helveticus; assembly: GCF_964261635.1. Classification (NCBI taxonomy): domain Eukaryota; kingdom Metazoa; phylum Chordata; class Amphibia; order Caudata; family Salamandridae; genus Lissotriton; species Lissotriton helveticus. The sequence continues at coordinate 779,381,559 of NC_136070.1, forward strand.
CCTGTGGAAAGATCCGTTGACAGCTGGGTACTTAAGCAGGAATACCATCAAACCGCATGGATTTGAAGCTTTCCTAGCAGGAAAATTTGAGCTCAAGAAGGAAGGGTTCCTTGACAAGACCAAACCAGCATGAGCCAGAAAACAATATCTGCAATTTCATTATGGCACTCTTCCTTTGTTCTCCTTCACCTCAGGCTGAGCTTGTCAGCTTGAGTGGGGTAGACAGGATTGTCCCGCATGTGATACCATTAAGGAATGTGTAAAGCATGTCCTATTTTTTGTTCTGCCAATGTTAAGTGGAGGAAAAAATGGATCCTTCCAGTATATCGAATACTAGGGGTGCGAAAGCATGTAGAGGCTCTTCGTATTTTAAGTCATGACACATAACAATGTATTGTATTTGCCGCTTCACACTGCGCTACCTTCTGGCGATAGAGAGGACCAACCATTTGATCCTTAAATAAAACATGGGGCCTGATACATTGATAACATCAGAAGCTTTTAATGTTTCTATGTAACTCAACAGGAAGCAATTATACTTTTTACTCAACTTCCCACCACTCTCTTTCGAGAATACAATATAAATTGGCTAGCAAGTGCCTACTTCAGTTAGCCCGTAACCCAAAAATCAAACGAATAGTAATTTCAGACCACACTTGCATGTCATTAGATCTCTCCCTAAATTACCTTACCCCTGCATCACAGCAATGGTGTTTAAATGATGAACTACTCGATGATGCTGGCATTAGAGATGAACTAACAAAGACTATTAACAGCTTCCTCATAGAGAACCACCCGGATTACATGTTCCCAACCATAAGATGGGATGCACTTAAAGCAACACTTAAAGGGACTGTGATTTTTGTTAAACTTGTTTTTATTTGCAGTTAACTCATAAGCATTTCGACCACAGCCTTTACATGTTCCACAATGTATTATAACATAAGCAAGCAAAATAAAGAATGTGTGACTGACCATTTCATGTGGAGGGCTCAAAGAATGTGTGTGTCAACGTGCTTTTAGACGCCATGTGCATGAGTGAGCCGGGATACAGTGTGGGTCTCCTGTCCTGGATGTGGCCGGGTAGTAACAGGGGTCACAAAAGTGATAAGGGGGGGAGATGGGGGGACATGGTATTGAGTATTAGTGCTGGTGTCTTGCTTTGGACTGGGAGACGGCACACTAGCTCTGGATAGTACAGATGAGGGGGAGGTTGGCTCTCAGGTGGAGGAGAAAAAGGGAGGAGGGTCTTGGTGTGCATTTCCTTGGTGCCAGAACAACAGATGGAGGCCTGTTCGGGTAGCGAATGGGTTACCAGTTAACTACACTGTGGAAGGCCAGAGGCCACAGGGTCTGTAGCAACATTTTTGCCCAGTTGCCAGAAACACAGGAGAAGCCCAGCCCATTGAGGGGAGACAGGCCTGCAATGTATCCCCCGGACCTCCTCATTATGAAGCCCGTCTTCTTCTGACACGCCCCATTCATGCAAGGTGACCCTCCAGGCCTCCACTGGCGGGGTCGTTGGCGAATGTCAGTTCAGAGTGATGGTGCGCTTTTCCAGCAGTAGTGCAAGGACGGCAAACAGAGTTTTAACTTTGTGGTGCTTCATTCTCTTAAAAATTGCAGAGGGAGCATGCCTCCCAGGAAGCTATGTCCGGTAGTCCACGACCTCCCGAAGTATGTCGGGTATGGAGCACCAGTAATCATAAAGTTCCAGGCATGATAGCATGTGCATTCTGGAGGCCACGTGTGGCAATGGGTGTCCAGGAAGTGTCGGGGCAATTGGCTGAGTGTGAGATATGCCCTGTGGAGTATAAAAAACGGGATATTTTTAATATGGGCATTGTGAGAAACCTTCGAGTGGGCCATCCATTAGAAAGAGTGGGACCGTGTCCTTGAATTCCTCTTCCCATTTATGGCAGAGGTGAGAGAGTGAGGTAGCCGTCAGGCCCCATATGGGTTGTATAGTCAGGTGATGAGGTGGTGACCTGGCCCCATGGTCAGTATAGTCTGATGGACCAGGTGTGTCTCGGGTTCTTCCCCAGGTAGGTCCCAAAGGGCCCCACATGAGTGGAGGATCTAAGGAACTGTGCCAGTGGTAGCCCCCTCTCTACTGCCAGTTAGGAAAAAGGTTGCGTTCTGTTAAAAGGTCCCCCACCTCAAGAACAGAGTGCTGAGTCCAGATCTGTAGGTCCTTCATGGTGTAATAGTATCGGCCGCGGGGCAGGCCAAAGAGGGGCAAGACAGAAGCGCATAGTAGGACCACCCGGGAGAGGCGATAGATCCTGGACATACGCATCCATGCCATCGCCACTTGCAGGTGCCAGGTGGACACGAGCGGGGCCCAGGCAAGAGTAGTTTCTCAGAGCGATAATCGGCAAGGGGCCTGTCTCTGCATAGACTTCACCAAGGTAACAACCAGCTGTCCAGTGGGACAGCCATTGCATCTGCACCCCTGAAAAAGTTGCTCAAAGGACAGGGCCCCAATGCCCCCCTGGTCAGGCGGTAGCTGTAATTTGGATAAAGCAACTAGACAGCAGCCAGATCCCTAGATGAGGGACCCAAGGTGGGAGACCAGCTCCTTAAAAAGGGTCAGGGAACCATAGGGAGGTTAGCGAAGTGATAAAGGAGGTGAGCTAACGCCACGATTTTCACTAGGGCTATCCTCCTTATGGGAGCCAGAGGTTAGGTGCTCCAGAAATGTATCTGGGCTCAGATCTCGCCAGTGCACTGTGGAGATTCCCCTTGCAGAGGATGCTAGCAGAATGGGGAAAGGTGGATTCCCAAATAACGGGGTGCCTGGCTCTGCCACTGGAGGTGGGCGGTGCCAAGAGTCATCCCTCATGGGATCTGCTCAGGATGAAGCAAGTATATGACTTATTTTTCACAATTGACCCAAAGCCTCTCCACTAAGGCAAATTCCATCAGTGTGTCTCGAACTGGCATAAGATCTATAGCTATGTCTCGCACATAGAGGAGTAAGTCATCAGCGTATAGGGATATCACGTGAGTCCTGACAGCCAGTGTGATCCCCCTGTCCCGGCCCTCCCTGTGCAAGCGCAGGCAAGTGGCTCCATAGCGAGCGCAAACAGTAAGGGGAATAACGGACCTCCTTGACATATCCGAAAACGGGGCTGAAATAAGGCTGCCCAGGTGCACACAGGAGACTGTGGAGTATAACAGTATAGTGTAAGCAAGGAGCCTTGTCCCTATCCCCAGGCAGGCTAGTACAGCAAATGTGAAACATCCTTTACCACATAAACGTTGCAACGCATGCCATTACATAGCATGCCGTTGCAACGAAAAAGGTGTGCAGCAGTGGGTAGAAGGTGTTGGAGTTAACTCCAACACCTTCCCTACTGTTGCACACACTGGAGTTGGAATAGAAAATGAATCTATTCAAAATTCAAGCGTTCGCCCAGAAAGTCGGGGTAAAAGTTGGCGTTGCAACGGCATGCTATGTAATGGCATGCGTTCTAACGACAGATATTAACAGCAAATAGATAGCACCAGGATAAGTTGTAGAATGCTTTCTCCAAGGCTAGAATAAGGCACCCCGCCAGGGGGAGCTTTCCACGTACTTGGTCCTGTATCTGGAAAAGGTGGCCTAAACTTATAGTAAACAAAAAACTACTTTAACCATTCCTCAAACGAATCATTGACATAGCTATAAAAAAAATGCAGACACATACTGTGCATTTCTAGCCACTGCTACACCTTCAAACCCCATTATTACCATCTCCGAAGATATTAAAAAAGCGGGATATTCAGCGTAGAGTTTATAAAACGCTCCACATCAGACAATAATGAATAAAACATGTGAATGGAATCTGCTGCATACAGCCCACACCTTGCACAATGATCACCCTTCCTGCCCCCCCATTTCGCTATTTTAGCAGGCGAGTAATAAAGATCGAACATTGCCATGCAACTTTGGGTCCGGAGGCTACCAGAAACTAAAACATAGCTGGCTAAGTCCAATACAGACCTAATATCGACCCCAGGCTTCCCGAATTTGCCCTCCCACTTAAGATTTTGTGCCTCAAGATCCTCCGGAAGGCCAGACAATAAGTGTTGATAAATTGTGCCTATTCTAGCTTTCTTTTGGATCAATTCAAATATAATTAACTTATCTAACATTGAGGGGGTTTCGCTTAGATGTTTATAAATAAAACTTCTGACCTAAAGATATTTAAAGATGTCATGGGTGTTCAGCTGAAACTTATCCCTCAAAAAAGAAAAAGAAAACATTTGCCCGCCCACAACTAAATCCCCTATAACCGTTAAGCCCAATGCCTGCTATCTAAAGACGGTCTGGTCCTGAAAAATAGAGGGTAGGAGTTGGGCGGCTTTGAATGGTGTATACATTTTGACATTAGGAATAGACAATTTCCGCCGGATTTTCTGCCACACTAGGAACATAGCAATAATAACCTTGAACCTAGTCTTCTTGAAGTAGGTCGGCTCCAAAACCTGCATCAAGATGCCCTTAGCAGCCATGCCGGCCTGTACTGCAGGCCTACGCGCCCTCCCGCTGCGGCCCCCTGGACCTCCAGGTGCTCTGCACTGCTGCCGCTTTGCCCCTCAGACTCACCTGGGGCACTCACCCTGCTCCGCTGCGGCCTGACTTTTGTCCCGAGGCAGGAGACGACTGTATGGATTGTGCCTGGCCCCGACCGGGGGGTGTACTCCAGCCACCCCGAGCCTCCTAACAAACTTTCCCGCCTGGCCGCTCCCTATGCAGAACAGCCACATTTGGGGCCTGTACTCCTCTCAACTGCCACAAGCTGACCACTGCTGCTGACCCTCACTCTCCTGCATCCGGCCAGGCTCCATTGCCTGCTTGCCTGATCGATGGACCAGCAGCACCCCCCTCCTGGCTTCCTACTGCCATTGACATCCTGGGCCCCCAGCGAAGCTGCCACGCCTCACCGAGGCCTCCTGCTCCCCCATTTGAGATGCACCAGATTCTGGCCTCGCCTTCCGCCTCTACGCGATGGGATGCTCCGATCTCGCCACTGAGCGTGGAGGGGCCCGACATTAACTCGGTCTCATCCTAATTAAGAGCCAACGTCACCCAGTCAATAACCTGTTGTTGCCCATGGCCCTCTCCATCTCCGCCTCCTGAACAGGTGCTCCGACGGGCCCATTGGACAAGCTGTGAGAAACTGTTGTCCTTCTTTGGCCCGCAACCATCTGGATCGACCCACGCCTATCCTACTGCTGCTTCGGGCTCCTGCCCCAGTGGCACACCTGCCGCCTGCTTTCCACTATATTGCTGGCGTTGCCATGGGCCGAACTGATGGAAAGAAACCCAAGCTTAACTTTAAGACCCGTAAGTCCGCCAGAACACAGGCAGACATGGAAGGTGAGCAGGTCGGCGCCTTCGCTCCTGATCAACCCACATTCACGGACGATCTGAAGGCTCTCCTCCTTGTCATTCAATCCAGTCTGTCCTCCATAGAAGCCAAGATGGACGTGATGAACTCTCGGATAGACACACTGGCGCACAAAAGTGAGCAACATGACGAACGCATCAAGGAAACGGAGCTCCACATCTCCGATCTGGAGGATACCTCCACTACCACTGTGGACAAAACACTAGACATGGAGAAGGTCCTGAAGGTCATAGCCGCCAAAAATGAGGACCTAGAATCCCGCTCGAGATGAAACAATCTGCTGTTCCTCGGAGTGGCAGAATCCACCGTCACGGGCAAAATGGAGTAGTATGTGGAACGCATGCTCACCTCGGCTTTTGGGAGAGAAGCATTTTCGTGGGTCTTCATTGTCGAGCGAGTGCATCGCTCGCTGGCACCCCGCCCTGTGCCTGGCGCCCCTCCTCGCCCCATCATCGGGAGGCTCCTCAATTATAGAGATCGTGATGCCGCAGTATGACTCGCCAGGGAACGTGGGAAGTGTTCTTCGAGGGGGTAGAAGTGTCACTATATCCGGACTTCACTATGGCTGTCCAGGAGGGGCTCATGAAGTTCCTTCTAGTGAAGAAGAGACTCCCACAAATGAACATTGCCTATGCTATGCTCTTCCCAGCACGCCTTAAAGTCACTCATCAAGGGAAACAACACCTTTTCACCAATCCTCAACATGTCTATGACTTCATCAAAACCCTGCCTAAGGGTTCCATGGATCGAGCTTTCCGCTCCACATGATCCATGGATGAAGGCGGCACATCAGATGTAGAGTGATGACTCTACCCCACCCTGAGCTCTCTGCAACCATCTTCGATTGGTTATCTACATGGTCGAAGACCCCTCTCCGATCACAGCGGGGAACACTACTGCTAAACGACTCTCACTGGGTCACTCCCCACATACAGCTTTCATTGCCGAACTTTTGGACAGATGAGACTCTCTACTGATATCCCCCCGAGCGACCTCGCCGACGCGAGGAGAATTTGATTCGCCCTATAGACATTACCCACTCAGGGAACCACTACACTGTTCTGACTTAGTATGTGCACTGATCTGCATCCACCCTCCCCTGTTGGGAGCATGGAGCACGAGGTACTGGGAATGGGAGGGAGGGATACACGACACTGCAGGTTTGGGCTGCTGCTGTGGGAGGGGGAGAGGGGGTTTGTTTTACACCACTTCAGTGCGGAGATATCTCTCCCTGGCGCTCCTCCTTGCCAATAGGAGAATCACTTGCAGATGGGGTAGAGGGAGAGCTCACAAATTTAAAGACTGGCTGCAAGACCTTATATATTGTCAAGACCAATTACATGTCTATGCCGAGCTATTGCCGCCTTCTTCTCGCCCACGTAACATATGGTCTCCCCTCCAGACATACCTTCTAGAACAGACTGCTTCCGATGATGCAGACTCTGAGCCTCGACTTGGAGGTGATGGAACTAACAAATGAGGCGCAACTTGTAGTATGATGTAAGGTTTCACGTTTGCCGGGGGACAAAACCTAGGGAGATAGTAACAAAGGGGTGGTTAGCATTTCATTTATGGTGCTCCCAATACTTTTCAGCTGTCAAAAATGGTCAACCTGTAATGTCAAAGACACTAAGGGGCCGATTCCGATTTCGGCCGAATCGGTCAGTGCCGGCCGGATTCCTTCCCGACCGAGCCATTCCGATGGGCTCGGTCGGGAAGGAAACCGACTCGGATCTCAGGATTGTGGATGACAGGATCGGAGAGCCTGTCCGCAGTCCGGAAATCCTCCAGTACTCCCCCGGTTGCCTCTGTGCGACCGATGGAGTACGATGGCAGCGTTTCACTGCCTCTTCGTGCCGGTCTGTCTGGCACGAAAAGGCAGTCACAAGCTGTCACTGGGGGCCCCCAGCAGAGCCCCATGGGTGTGAGGCCGCCGGATGGTGGCCTGGGGGCACCTATGGTGCCCCCCGTTGATCCCTGCACCTGGTGGTAGGCACCTTTGGGTGCCGGCCACAGGGTGCAGGGATGAACTGCAACCCTGCTTTCTACATTGCAAGCATGCTTTCCGGTCGGCATTGCATTGTAAGGTATACGAATGCGACCAAACCCTGTTCGGTCGCATCGTACTAGCAGGGCTGTAACCGACGACAGCAGGTCAGTCGGTTACAGCTCCTGCCCGATGTCGGACTGACTTAGGTCCATCCGACATCAGAATAGGCCCCTAAGTGGTAATGTTTATCTCTTAATGCTTGTCTTTTATGCTCAAAACCCAATAAAGAAATTAAAAAAAAGAACAGTGGCAAAGCCATCACTGATTTTGAAAGACCTTATAAAGCCATTGGCAAACTATTTGTCAAGATACTGCCATAAATGTTCATTATCACTTGCTGAAAGAGCGTAAAATTCATCTACATGGTACCACTGCTCCTGGGACCAAATCAATTTGCTAGTTGTTAGATCTGTGAGGTGTTCGTAGTTAAGCTTGTTGTTCACTGAGCACATCTTGAAACTCAGAATACTGACTGGTAAATGTTTTTTTATTCTCTAGCAGTTGCTACCATATGACATGCCACCAGTGCTTTAGCTAGAGTTGGATACTTCATTACACAATGCTCCTTACAAAATATTGACTTGCATTTTTTTCTACCCAGTCGATGGTGGGATTGCGATTCTTTAACCAAGGACTGCCTAGGATTACCCTGCATTGGGGTGCATTTATTATATTGAACAGTAAAGTCTTTGCATGAACCTCGTCATAATTTAGATCAGGTTCTGTCGTGTGAAAATGGATTGGGCCAGAGGAAAGAGTACAACCATTTACAGCCATGACAGTTTCAGGAATTTCTTTCTCAATGAGGTTGAGTTGTAAGTCTTGAGCCAGAGTATTGTCCATAAAATTACCAGTTAATTCCGAATCGATCATGTTGTTGATTGGTTTCCACTGATCATTTACACGAAGATGTACTGGTGAGCAAAATGTTCTTTGTTAATATGGAGTTCAGAACTTAAGGAAGGGATATTCTGACTAACCAAGGGTTCCCCTTCCATCAACCATGAGTGGTTCAGTTTTCCACTTGCGCATCAACTTTGGGGGTAAGATTCTGCCTGTAGGCTTGAACAAACAATGTATTACAAAGGGACCTTTACGCCAACAACACAAATTTAAGCCATTCTTTTGTGTTTGCTTTCTTTATTCCTTTGTGAGAGATGTGCGCACCTTACTCATCAGAACAAGAACAAATAACCTCTAAATATTTCCTTAACATTGATACTGGGTGTGACTCCAGCTATTCTAAAATATTAATATTATAGATCCATTAAAGAACATATTATACATATATGTTATTTCACATCAAATTTTATTTTATTCATTTCTAGTTATTATAAATCACTTTTTTATTTTATTTTTTCTGAGATATCAAATTCTTATTTCATAAATAACGAACAATTTACTAAATTAGAAGAAATATTAATTAAACCTCACCTACCCATAACCGCACACTTCTCATGTCACATACATACTGCATTCTTTCTCATACAACTCACTTGGTTAAAAACAACAATATATAGGCAAAAGTTCTCCAAATCTCTGTAGATCCATGATGGTTCAATTTTGTTTGAAATGATTCATGTTAGAACAAATTCTAGAGATTTTACATCTCATCCAAAAAGAATTTAAGAGTCAATTTAGTCCGCAGTGAATGCGCCAAATTCATTTTCGGTCAGCAACCAATTTGCCGATGTGTGTTTCAATGAAACACCTTAATAGTGGTGACATCTTCTTCGGGGCAACATCAAATAGGTGTAGTAATTATAATCAAGGGAGTATGGAGTAAGGCCAAAAAGAGGCTCTGGAAAAACATGGAAATAAAAATTATTAGAAAGCTTCATCAGAACTCGGAATGTTACTCACTGCCTAAACACCACGTGCGAAGGAAGTAGAGAAAGTATATGTGGATTCGAGGAAGTATATCCTAAAGAGAGAGAATTTGAGGCAGGGAACATGGCGGCCGTGAGCTAGGCAGCCGCAGGCGCCAGCAGGGGGAAGTGGGGCTGTGTTCACCAAGGGAGCTCCTAACGTGGTCAAATACATACTGTGATTGAAATGTTGGCTGAGCAGATGTCACTGTGTGCGGTAGGCGTGGAGCTACTTGATTCCAGGGCAGCGAGGTGCAGGGTTTTGGAGTCGCTGTGGAGACAGGTTCCCAAAGACCTTCAGCGCTGCAGGGAGGCTGGCGTGAGGTCCGGTGCCAGAGGAGGCACAAGTTGAGGCTCCCCGCAGTTCATCATGGTAGAGTGTAGCAGCTGATCCTGCTCTCTGGAAGATTTGAGGAGGGCGGGCCAGGTGAGAGAAGAGGTCACATTAAGGAACAACCGGTAAGAAAGTTCCATTTCTTGAGTATGGAGAAAGGTGTCTCAACAGAAGGTGAGGCTGTAGACAAACCTAGGTATACCCTAAGAACTAGGAATATTGGGGGGAGTAAGTTTGCACATCTACCGGTTTCCTTAGAATTCGGCCCCCCTCTGGGTACAGCACAGGAAATAAAGTATGCGGTTAAAGGAAGGTGAAGATGTCAAGTCAGAGGGAGTATCCAAAGCAGGAAAGCTGGTAAATACCCAATAAAAAAGGTTGGGGAAAGGAATAAAAAGGCTCCTACCATTCCTATAAAAATAACACCCTCGCTTAAGTCTTTCTTTCGTGTTCTTCCCAGCATGCAGAGGGGAAATTTGGGAGAAAGGGCTGTCAAAGGAACCGTAGTAGAGGCATCTAATATGAACCACAATGACACTAGTCTTTCTTTCGTGTTCTTCCCAGCATGCAGAGGGGAAATTTGGGAGAAAGGGCTGTCAAAGGAACCGTAGTAGAGGCATCTAATATGGACCACAATGACAATGAGCACAGTACTGATCGCGGCATCAATAGCGTCCCAGCCAAACCGGGATAAGCAAGACCGGAATTGGCCCTGGATCAGCCCATGAGAGCCTTGTTACAGTTCCCACTAGCAGTAGATTCGAAGCTCTGGCAGGGATGGGCTCAGCAGAAGAGACTGAAGATATCTATATAGGGACGGGTAAGAATTATGAAAGATGTGAGGGGGTCCCAGGGAATGCAGATGACTCCTTGGCAGGTATTCTATTGGGGCTGAAAAATTTAATTAGGAATTGCTTTGAAGTCTCAGAGGCCAATCAGGTTGGCATACAACCTTCATGCTCTGAGTTAACTCAAAAACTGGACAAGGTAACCCTCCGTACTAAGTTCTTGGAAGACGAGGTGGGTTCAATTAAACAGGGTGTGGCAAACAAGACCTCCAAGATCTCTAAGTCGGCCAAGGAAAATAAGAGCCGAAGAGACGATCTCAAGAGATTGGAGAATCACTCATGAAGGAATAATTTAACATTTCTGAACATTCCAGAAGCAGAGGAGGATACGAACATGAAGGCTTTTATAATTAACATCCTCTGGAACACAGTCCTAAAAAATAATAACATAAACCACGAGCAAGAAATTCAAAGAGCGCATTGGAAGCCCTTTTGCTGCAACCCTCAAAGGATCAAACCCAGAAAGATTATGGTGAATTTCCTCTCTTATACCATCAAAGAGGCAATCCTTAGCGGAGCCCTAAAGAATGGCCCGTACTCAGTTAAAGGATTTTCTGTGATAATCAGATCAGACATCTGCAAACCCAAAGAACAGAAGCATGGGAGCTAAGAAACAAGATGGAGGAATTAAAGACACTTGGGCCAATGTCCAATTAAAATTTCTTGCAATGCTTCGCATAATGTGGGACAACTGACAGAATAAAAAAGAAGTAATCAGATGAAGGATAAATGATAAATAGCTGACTATAGATTGGTTGCATTTGGAGTTCCCTAAACGCAAACTAGATTGTTAAACAAAGCGTGAAATATGTTTTTTTCCTTCACTGTTCTTTCTTTTTTTTGACATCCTCCCAAATGGCCAGCCCAGTAGGCATTTTAATGCCAACTAAGACAGAGAGGGTTCCCCTGGGCAGGATTAGAGAGGAGGGGTGGGGCGAGGGGGATGGTGATGGTGCACGGTGGGAGCAGTGGGGAAACAATTTAAAATAAAAATTCCTTGTTATCACTCAGTCAGAAATATGTATGTAAGTCGGTGGGAACTAGAGTGGAGATATGATGGGTAACATAGATATTCTTACATGGAATGTTAATGTTTTGAGGTTAAGATCTCAGAGGGTGGTATTTGGAAGAAAGCCAGGCACATATAATGGTGCTTCAGGAGACGCACCTAATGAACAAAACAGTTGCCAGTACTGAGCTGTACTCAAATAATGCTTATCACATAACCTTACGAATCAAACAATAAGGTCCAAGTTTTTAAACCACCATCACTTGGTTTATTACACAGATGAGAGAATTATTTTTCTTTTCAACAAAATATTTATGCATGTATATCAAATATAATACAAAAAAACACACTATGTACAATAATTACACCACATTGTTTCCAAGACACCTACATCCAATACACACCAGCAAACACACCCCAGACAATTTGGCCAACAAAAGTATCACTCACTCTCACACCAATCATACTCCATACCAGCGCAAGTCAAATTCACTATTACTTGACCTGCAGACTGGTAATGAAAATTATTAGTCCCACTAGCAGAACAGCACTAACTCCAATCCATTACATAAATACAATGCACATTGTCAACATATGACAAACTGAGTCAATTCATTGTACAGAATTTTTGTTTGCCATGGGACAAGAAGGGTCGATGCGTTTCGAACCTGGCGACTTTGCAGGGTTCTCCTCAGGACCACAATATTCCTATTTCTTCAAAGGATCACTCAATCACTTGGAAAAAGATTCATATGCCAGCAATTCAAGTGTTGCACTGGACTTTGAACACCAACGTGTGATTTGCTGGTGACTGGAGCCCCATTTACGCCCTCACGCCGTCGAAACTACGGTGAAAAGGAGGTCTCCGAAACCTCGGAACCTAATGTTTCTTTTATTTTTTTTATTTTTTTTTATTTGTTTATTATGTTTTGGAACTCCAAAGAAGTCCACATAAAAAGATACATAATACAAAGTACTCGTTCAAATGCAAAAGACATTTACAAATTTTACCAAAGTACAAAATAATCAGCACAACACAGTTAATAAAAACCCTCTAATAAATATCTAAAAAACATTTAAAAAAGTTAAAAATACTAAAACAAAACATTTCATTGGGAGGATTATATAAAGCATGTAAGAAGGAATTGGCAGTAAGAATATTTAATTTCAAGCATATTTGTCTTAGCCACTTACGACGAAATAAACGAAGTACAGGACATATAAAGAGAACATGTATACAGTCCTGGGTAGACAAATTACAAAAATTACAAATTGCAGAACAACCATACCACCTAGCCATAAGATTATTTAAAGGGAGTAGATCCTGCCTCAGGAGAAGCCAAAACCGCCGTATGCCATGGGATAGGTTCCAGGCGACATAGGGTTGCATGTGTTTTAATACGCAAGTATCAGTAAGGGGGGTTACTCCCTTCTTTACAAGAATGGATTCCCTGTCCAACCTAAAACTGAGATCCCACGAGGCCTGTTTCAAAAGTGATTTTAACTGGACGGCAGACAGAGTGAAAAGAGTATTCTCCTCCAATTGTAGAAGTGCGATAGCCCTTCTAAAATTCTTTACAATTAAGGAGAACTCCCTTAAAGTGCCCAGCAATTCCGACTTCATTAAGTGTCTCAAAGTCCCCACTTCCCCTCTGGCCAGACTGGCTACCCAACGCACTAGCCCTGCCAAGCCCTGCACCCAACTACTACGGATGCCGAACTCAAGTCTCAGGGATGCCACTGTGCAGGCGGTGTTAAGAGAGGGTAAAAACCGTAGAATTTTACCTTCTGTAACGTGTAAAAAACCCCATTGCCCTAGATCGACTATTACAATTCCATACAAAAGGGATGACGGGATTTTCGCCCTAAAAAGCTCTAGCAGGTAAGAGAAATGTCTTCTCCCTGTGGCAGAGTATAATGCACTCAAGCTTTTACCCTGAGACAGGGCCTTCCGGGTATTATTATCAATGTGGGCCTTGTCACTTAGGTTATCAGATATTATTTTCCCCAGGAAGACATAAGACTTAACCACCTCCAGCTTATGACCTCCTACTGACCAACCAAAGTTCTCGTATTTTGTTTTTTTCCTCCCTGAGATACACATAATTTTACTTTTAGCTGCATTTATCATTAAGTAATGGAATTCAGCAAAAAGGTGCAGAGCGTGCAGACGATTATTTAACCCTTTGGGCGTTAAGTCCAATATAAGGATATCGTCCGCATATAGCAAACAGGAAATTGGAGTTCCCCCCAATGATGGTGCAATACCATCACAAGCAGATAAAGACATAGGGAGATCTGAAATATATAGGGAAAAAAGCAGAGGAGCCAAAAGACAACCCTGCTTTAGTCCGTTGATAGAAGGAATGACTTGGGATAACCCCCTTTCCCCTCCTTAAAGGACTTGGCACCATGTATCTGAGTGGAGAGCCTTAACCAAATCTAACAGGAGAGGAGGCATGCCTAGAGCGGCTAATTTTCTCCACAGCAACGGCCGATCCACTTTGTCGAACGCTGTCGAGAAATCTATAAACGCCGCGAAGACTCTTCCCTCACGACCCCTTATATATTTATCAGAAATTATCTGAAGTGCGGTCAGGTTGTCCAAAGTGCCATGTCCCTTGCGGAAGCCTGTCTGTTCTAAAGGTAATATGTGATTCCTATCAACCCAGTCGTTAATCGAGTATAGGAGGCATTTAGAGAAGACTTTACCAATTGCGTCGAGCAGGGCGATTTGGCGGTAATTCTTGGGTTCATTCCTATCGCCTTTCTTAAACAATGGCACCAATATGCTCCCTTTCCAGGACGAGGGGACAGATTTACTCAAGAAACAAAATCTAAATATGAGGAAAAGAATTTTGCTCCAGGCGACTGAGTCCTGTTTCAGGACGGATATTGGGAGCTCATCAGGCCCCATTGCACCAGAAAGGCGCAGTTCCTTTATGCCCAGTTCGATAGTTTTTTCAGAAGGGAAATCTATTAGAAAGTCACTATCATTACAGAATCCCCCATACTCGGCCACCGGCCCATTACTAGCATATAAGTTAGCGATGTAATTGACCCAGATTTGCTCAGATATAGGGATTGGACGGGGACTAACTCTTGTTCCACAACCCTCCCCGATTAGAGACCAGAATAATCTTGCGTGACCGTTTACTACGGCCTCTCACAGATTGATCCATAAAGAATCCTCTTTTTCTTTTTTTATTTTAATCTTGGCCCTGCGTCTCCTTCTTTTTAAGAGGACTATTTTGCGGTATCTTTCGGGGGATCTGGACAAATATTGTTCCCTCACCAGTTTATTTATTTCCTTATTTAAGCGGATGACCGATCTAGGAAGTATGGACTTTTTTGTGGTTAGATTGGATTTTCTTGCGGCTAGAGTGACCTCCTTCATAAAATCCTCAAAAGAAATTAATTCGGCCCCTAGCCAATTATGAAGATCTTTTAGTGTTTTATCCAGGATATGTTCCAGGCCCTTCATGGCTTTTGAATTCCAAAAACATCTTCCAGTTTTATTACTAAAGTTGACCAGATCACCATTGAGGGACCAAGGGTCAGCATAGGGCGGATATATAGAGAGGGTTATAGTAATCACCTTATGGTCACTGAATAAAGTCTGAGAGACCACCAGATCTCTCAGAAGATAAAAGAAGCAATATTCAATGATTATATAATCCAAGATCGACTCACTTTGATTGGATTTATGCGTAAAGTGTGCTGGTGTATCGGAAGGAAGCCTTCCGTTTGCTATAATACCCTCTGTTTCGGACAGTTCTTTCAGGAGCAATTTCCCTCTCTTATTTGTTCTAATTTTAACTGGGAAAAGAGCTTGTGGAATCTGAAAATATTCCTCTTTAAGCTTGTTTCTAAATAGATCCAAGCTTAAATTTGAGACTTTGCAGTTGAGATCACCCAATAAAATTACATGGGGGGAGGGAACTGTATCCCTAATTTGTTTTTTATAAAAACAAAGACTTGTTTTAATACTCCATTAAAATAGTCATCGGGGGGATATAAGCATTTATTATTACCAGGGGTTTTTTCTTTTCCACATTGTCAAAACTAAATAGTGTCACAGCCTGAAAAAGGTTGCTAGGATCTAAGTGGTGAGAATAATTCCACTTTATCCGATTAGATAGCAGGCATGCAATTCCCCCTTTAGCGTGTCCCCTCTTAGAGGGGACAGCCCCTCCTTCTAAGACAAAATAATCCCTCCCCATAATCATTTTGTCCACACACCACGTCTCTTGAATACAGATCACACTAGCCTTCAAGGAATAAAGATACTGCATCTTTTCGGGACTGTTATTAATTCCAGCAGCATTCCATGAGATAATTTTTAAGCTGTTGCTAAAGATGAGAAAATAGTTTAGGGTTGTCAGTTGATTTACCTGATAAAGCACCAGGTAACCAATTCCATTGCTGACTATCCTCTACTCTATTACCATTTAGGGATAAAGAGGGAGGAATTATATGTGTCACTAGACGTTTAGATTTAGAAATGCAGATCTTTAAGTCCTCAAAAATGATAGGAGGACCGGCTTGTCTCGAGCCCAAAGACCTCCTATCAGAGGAGTCATCTCTACAGTTGGAGAAGAGAGGCATTATGTCGATCCCACGACTCTGAAAACTCTCAGCCTGCCTCAGAATGAGGTTCACAATAAGTTTGGAGTAGAACCTTACCCTGATGCATGATCCTGTCTCGACTCTGAAAATTGAGACCAAATCAATGTCATTAGATTGGATTAGCTTCAGACTCTCCATCTCTTTGAAGCACTTAAGAAGCAAAGATCTATTCAGTATTAAGTCAGGATCAAAGAGAGGGAGGAAATCTAACGTCAGCGTGTCTATACTATCCTCTATTGGATTTACCGAGGATTTTTTGGAGTATACTGCACCTTCTACCAATGCAAAAAAAGAGGGAGCCGTAGGATTAAGGGCAAATGCTACACTAGGAGCAGGTTTTATCATGTTCACTATCGGAAAAGGATTTGTTGACCTCCCCAATCCAATATTAGGGCTTCCTAAATTGGGATTCGTACAACTGGAGATGATGTCGTTGTACTCTAAGGGGGGAGCTGGAACATCGTCTATTTGCGTATTGGAGCCCTGCTTCGGATTTCCATCTTCAGTCCCAACAGTAACCGGCAAAGAATTATTATCATCATTCTTAACATGCGAGTCTTGAAGATCATCAAAAATTATTTGTCTCTGCCTCTTTTTTCTAATTCTGCGGATAGGTTTCCTCTTTTTTCCTCTACTCTTTTTTGGCTTTTCCATTTTTACTTTTTCCCCCTTCTCATTAGTCTCTTGGACAAAAATAGGAAAAAACTCTTTAACAGAATTTAAATCAGCTACTTCGCCAGTTTCTTCTACAACTTCAAGAACCAAGTCCGCAATACAATTGTATGCAGAAGATTTAGGGGCTGATAGTAGCTCGTTTCTAACGGTAACAGCCGGGGTATTCTGGGCTGAATTATGAGGAGGGTCCAAGGGCTTAGTTCCTGGAGAGATATCACCACAGGATTTGGGCCCTAGCAAACCATCTTGAGGATCTAAACTGGGTAACTTTTCCAAAGAATTATTTAAAAGGACCTTCAATATCTGGGTAACTGTTTCCAGAATACAATCAGAACTACCCACAAATTTACCCAATAGCAGTAGTATAGAGGACAGCAGATGTTCTAAAGCGATCAAGGACTCGGAGATAGGTTTATCAAGTCTCTCTGGGCAGGGGAAGGAAGTTGGATGAATGCCTGATATATTCAGCTCAGGGCTTTTTGAGATGTTGGACTGGGAGGAAATATCTTGGGATTTAACAGAAGGGGTACTACTATAAAGTTGGAGACCTGAAGGAGTGGAGACAAACGGGGTCTTCATGGCCTCAAATAGCTTCAAAGATCCATCTACTAAGTACCACCCACAGAGATCCAAATCAATATCTAGCATTTGAGAGTCCTCATTACCTACTTCCCTTTGGTGGGAACCACCTGCTAGTTCTTGTATCAAGTTGATCCTAGGCATTGTAGGAATATTATGCTGCTGCACACACTCAGCTCTGGGAGCGGGCGACTTAGCATAAAGGGAATCAGTAAGTTGTGTCGGATTAATTTCCTCACAAACCAGAGAGCTCTTGGCTAATTTATTTTCCATAAGCGGACCCTCCAAAGCCGGCTTAGGTGACCCCACAAGGGAACACACTACACCAATATCCGTAGTCTTGTTCTTATCTTTGGGCTTTTCCCATAAATGGAATAGTTGACACTGGCCCTTTAGTTGCAGGTTTTGAACTTCCTTGTTTCGAAGTGGGTTGGATTTGGTTTTTGCACAAGACCTTCCTACCAAAAGTCTCCCTGAACGAAGCTTTTTAGCTGTCATGATTATAATTAAAATAGGGAGAAATCAAGTAAAATCCTTAATACAAACTAATTAAAAAATAAAATAACTGTAAAAAGTTGGGGGAAAAAAAAAAGAAAACTGTATGGAGCTGAAACAGACCAACAAAGAATCAATGTCTATGCCAGACACGAGGAAACGAACAATGTAATCAAACGAACAATTATTAAAATTAAAATAAAAATGAATGGGCCCAGCCCAGCCTACTTCGGCCTCTGAGGGCCTAAGAGGGCCCGCCCTTTGCCCGCGCTTAGCCCGGCGTTGCCCGCGCGCGTCCCGCGACGCGGGACCTCTATGCTCCTTTTCAAGCGCCGCGTGGCGCGAAATCCTCCGGTGGGCCGGGTCAAGGCACAGGGAATGCTGGAGGTTGTGGTCTCCTCTGTCGGCGGCCGCGCACAGGTGTCAAAGTGCAGCGGCGGCGGGGGAGACCTGCAGGGGGCTACTGGATGACTGCTCGTGCCCCTCCTGCAGCCTCACGGGATCGCTGGGGAGATACGGAGATGAATTAAAAATCCAAGGTCCAAGGTGGCGAGCAGGCAAAAGAACCCAAGGCGTCCTTCAAAAAACAGAGCACCCGCTCCACAGCACCTCTATGCTCCTTTTCAAGCACCGCCTGGCGCGAAATCCTCCGGTGGGCCGGGTCAAGGCACAGGGAATGCTGGAGGTTGTGTTCTCCTCCGTCGGCGGCCGCGCACAGGTGTCAAAGTGCAGCGGCGGCGGGGGAGACCTGCAGGGGGCTACTGGATGACTGCTCGTGCCCCTCCTGCAGCCTCACGGGATCGCTGGGGAGATACGGAGATGAATTAAAAATCCAAGGTCCAAGGTGGCGAGCAGGCAAAAGAACCCAAGGCGTCCTTCAAAAAACAGAGCACCACCTATTGCGGAAATAAGAGCGATTCGAGTTGGACGCGAGCAAAGAAACATTAGGTTCCGAGTTTGGTAATAGTGAATTTGACTTGCGCTGGTATGGAGTATGATTGGTGTGAGAGTGAGTGATACTTTTGTTGGCCAAATTGTCTGGGGTGTGTTTGCTGGTGTGTATTGGATGTAGGTGTCTTGGAAAAAATGTGGTGTAATTATTGTACATAGTGTGTGTTTTTTGTATTATATTTGATATACATGCATAAATATTTTGTGAAAACAAAAATAATTCTCTCATCTGTGAAATAAACCAAGTGATGGTGGTTTAAAAACGTGGACCTTATTGTTTGATTCGTAAGGTTATGTGATAAGCATTATTTGAGTACAGCTCAGTACTGGCAACTGTTTTGGTCATTAGCTATATGGACTCAGCCTTACTGAGTTTGAGTCAAGACCCTATGTTGTTTTCTTGATCAGGAGACGCACCTGGCATCAAGTAAGAGTAAGCAATTATTCCATAAGTA
This sequence comes from Lissotriton helveticus, assembly GCF_964261635.1. NCBI lineage: Eukaryota > Metazoa > Chordata > Amphibia > Caudata > Salamandridae > Lissotriton > Lissotriton helveticus. The sequence continues at coordinate 779,400,851 of NC_136070.1, forward strand.
TGGTTGGATTCAGAACTTTGTAGTCTCTGACCAAGTACAACGCTATAAGGGAGTAGCGATCATAATCAGGAAGGGTGCCAGGATTGAGCTTAAGAGCTCAAGTACAGATAGTTCCTATAGATGGGTCATAGCTGGCATGAAATAGGCGGATTGTGAATTTATTTGTGTAGGTTTTTTGGGTCCCAAGGAGGATGAGCCACAGCATATTGTAGATCTGGAACTAAGGTTAATTGATACAAAACGGGATGATGGACGGAGCATTTGAGCAAATCAAACACTCACCCCCAGTCAACTGATCTGGGTTTAATCCATCATCATTCTTTAGCTCACTCTGCCAGCCCAGTTCAGACATGCAAATCAGTCTGACCCTGTGCCTCATGGGAACAGTCCAGCCCGAACTGCCAAGCCATGTCTTCCCTGGACCGGAAACAAGCATCCTGGGACCGGTTTCGGGTTCATAACCCTCATCAGCCAGGCTATCTTAATCAGGAAGGGTGCCAGGATTGAGCTTAAGATCTCAAGTACAGTCTTGATGAGGAGCAAAGAAACATTAGGTTCCGAGTTTGGTAATAGTGAATTTGACTTGCGCTGGTATGGAGTATGATTGGTGTGAGAGTGAGTGATACTTTTGTTGGCCAAATTGTCTGGGGTGTGTTTGCTGGTGTGTATTGGATGTAGGTGTCTTGGAAAAAATGTGGTGTAATTATTGTACATAGAGTGTGTTTTTTGTATTATATTTGATATACATGCATAAATATTTTGTTGAAAACAAAAATAATTCTCTCATCTGTGAAATAAACCAAGTGATGGTGTTTTAAAAACGTGGACCTTATTGTTTGATTCGTAAGGTTATGTGATATGCATTATTTGAGTACAGCTCAGTACTGGCAACTGTTTTGGTCATTAGCTATATGACTCAGCCTTACTGAGTTTGAGTCAAGACCCTATGTTGTTTTCTTGATCAGGAGACGCACCTGGCATCAAGTAAGAGTAAGCAATTATTCCATAAGTATGGTTGGATTCAGAACTTTGTAGTCTCTGACCAAGTACAACGCTATAAGGGAGTAGCGATCATAATCAGGAAGGGTGCCAGGATTGAGCTTAAGAGCTCAAGTACAGATAGTTCCTATAGATGGGTCATAGCTGGCATGAAATAGGCGGATTGTGAATTTATTTGTGTAGGTTTTTTGGGTCCCAAGGAGGATGAGCCACAGCATATTGTAGATCTGGAACTAAGGTTAATTGATACAAAACGGGATGATGGACGAAGCGTTTGAGCAAATCAAACACTCACCCCCAGTCAACTGATCTGGGTTTATTCCATCATCATTCTTTAGCTCACTCTGCCAGCCCAGTTCAGACATGGCCATATGCAAATCAGTCTGACCCTGTGCCTCATGGGAACAGTCCAGCCAGAACTGCCAAGCCATGTCTTCCCTGGACCGGAAACAAGCATCCTGGGACCGGTTTCGGGTTCATAACCCTCATCAGCCAGGCTATCTTATTCAGGAAGGGTGCCAGGATTGAGCTTAAGATCTCAAGTACAGTCTTGATGAGGATTCAAGACAAAGCATGGTTTCCCCAATACTAGCGCTACAACTATTAAGCATCGGAAGGAAATAGAGTCATTAGTAAGAATCTCAACCCCCCACTGAAAATACAAATGGAGCGCAAGTATCACATTTAGTTGGCCATGAAAAGGAGAAAGGGGAGACAAGTGGAAAAGAAATATCAGATAAATTACCCCCACAAGAGATCACCTTGGCTACTATTTATGAAACAATGATGGGACACAGAGCAGAGAGCAAAGCTGAGAATACCCGAATGCAGGCTACATGTAGTAAGGTCAAGAACGCTGTCAGGCGTGTGATGAAAATAGGTGCAGAAACTGCTGACAGAGTTACTAAAGTGGAGGCCAGGATTGCGGCTTTAGAAGACCATGCTGCTGCACAAAAAGTCGAGTTAGAGTCTATCAAGGCTCATTGTGATGACTTGAGTTACAAATTATCGGAAATTGAAAATCAGGCCCGCAGGAACAATTTACGTTTTTTGGGGGTTCCAGAGAAGAAGGAGGGCTCGGATGTACGTAATTTTGTTGTGGATTTGTTGCAGGAAGCTTTTCCCGATTTGACATCTTGGGACTGGCCTAAAGAAATCCAAAGGGCTCACCAGCATCCATTTACAGTAAAGAAATCTCGTCAGGAGGAAGAGAATCTCCCTAGAGCGATCTTAGTTTGTTTAAATAATTTCCTAGCTCGTGAAGACATATATGCTTGTGCATGACCTGACAGGAAAGCATCTGCTAAGGACTGTAATTTTTTTGTTAGACCAGATTTCTGTCAGGCCACAGTCGCAAGGCGATGGCATTTACGTCAATTAATATCAGACTTAAAAAAAAAGGGGGCGGTGGTGTATTTACAAAACTTAAAGTTATGTTCAAAGGTCAAACAAAATTTTTTGGGTCAGAAATTCAGGCCAAAGAATATTTGGACACTTTGTAGGGGGGATAATGTGGGGGGGGGGGGGTTTCTGCTACGCCGTAGAGATCTTCCATGTTGAATGCATTAAGGTTTTTTTTTAGGTTTTTGTTTCTCTCTCCTAAGTCAGATATAGGTATATCTTTTGTTTCCTGGGGTCGGGGGGGGGCATGGCACACCATATTTTGCAGGGACTAAAGGTCCTTGGGCCTCATATGTTGGGTAGGACGGGTGGGGGGGGGAAGGGTGGGCATGGGAGGTATGGAAGGGACGGTAAGGGGTTGGGCACGGGATCTAGGTGGAGGGGGGGAAAGACAGCAACAGGCAGGAATGGGGTTAAACAGGAAGGAGACAAGCAGATGAAAGGATCTGATAAAAGCTGTAAAGGACGTGAAAGAAACTATAAAATATTTATAGTTAAGAAGACTGGTGGCTTAATTTGGGATTTGGTTCTAGATAATAATAATGTTTATGGATAGGAAAATTAAGATCTGTACATTAAATATATGTGGCCTTAAGGACCCCAAGAAACGACAAGTTTTAGCTAAAATCGTACAGATACTACATATTGATATACTGTGTTTGCAGGAAACACATGTTGCATGGGCCAATAGAGGATATCTAAAAAATTTGGGTATGGAGCTGGTAGTTTACTCCAAACAAACTGGTGTGAAAAGAGGGGTTGCCATACTTAAAAAAGGGGAGTGGGTGAGTGTACAAAGGCTGTGGCAGACAAATGGGGACGTTGGGCTATTTCCGAGTTTAAGGTCGGGCAATGTAGGTTTACACTCTGCAATGTCTATGGCCCCAATTTGGATGATGCGGAACTCTTCCACTTCTTAAATTTAGAACTTGCACAGTGGACGTTGCCAGTGGTAATGTGTGGCGACTTGAATATTAATATTGATTCAGGTGTTAATGTTAGATCTAATTATGTGTATACTGGAAGAAAGAGGCTGGTTTATTCTGCAATTGGGGGTTTGATTCTGGATCATGGTCTTTATGACGTATGGAATTTTAAACACCCGAGGATCCCGGCTTTACTTTTTTTTCTTCCCCTCACTCAAAATTTGTCCGACTGGACTATTTCTTTATCACTTCAGTACTGCTAGCTAAAGCCAAAATTGAGATTCATCCTAAATTGGTCTCAGTCCTCAACCCGATTATATTAGAGTTGGCTTTAGACTCGGAGGAAAAACTAGAGTTTCAACAGTGGTCATTTGATAGAAAATTGCTTTTAGATAAGAAGTACTGTCAGTTCATGGCTAAAATAATTCAGGAATTTTTTGATATTAACAAAGGCACAGCTCCGCAGGAGGTAGTCTGGGACGCATTTAAATCAGTAGTCCGTGGTGTAACCCTTAGTTTTTCTAAATTCAAACGTAAAAAGACCTGGCTTAAACATCGACAGGATTTTGATCAGGTTTATGAGGCCGAGAAGAAGTTGGCAGAGATAATAAGGTCAGGGGCAGATACAAGGACACTTTACTCGGCTCAAAGGGATCTCACTATCATAAGAGCTAGTGCATATGCCAATATAGCCAATCAAATTGCCGAAAATTTCGTTTTGCATAAAGAAGAGGCGTATGAGTTTGGGGAGAAAACGGGTAGAGTGTTAGCGAAAAGGGCACGGGAAAAAGCAGTTTACAATGATATCCCTAAAATGAGAGATATGCAGGGGGTTATGCAAGAGACTAAAGAAGGTGTGTTAAAGGCATTCCAAGGATTTTATCAATCATTATATAGTGATGAGTCAGATAGGGTGGTAGCGAGCGAATATTTAAAGGATGTGATTCCAGTAACACTGTCGGATATTCAAAGTTCGCTATTGTTGGTACCACCAGATTGGGCAGAAGTTGAGCTTGCAATTTTAGGTTTGGCTCAGGGAAAAGCCATGGGCCCTGATAATATTCCATTGGAATTTTATCGGACATTCAGGGATATGTTGAAAAAGGAACTGGTATAAGTTTGCCAGCAAGCTTTTTTGGGGAAGGCTCCTAATTCATGGTCTAACGCAACGATTTTGTTGTTCAAAAAGAAAGGTAAAATAGAAACTGAAATGGGGTCTTATAGGCCGATCTCATTACTAAATTTGGACGGTAAAATTTACTCCAAACTCATTGCTAATAGGTTAAATGATCTGATGCCGAGTCTGGTCTCGCTAAGACAACACGGGTTTATATAGCGATGAGACACCATAGATCATATACGACGGATTATATCCTTGCTGGATTGGTCACAGGGTATGCATTCTCCTGTAGGTGTGGCCCTTTTGGAAGCTGAAAAAGCGTTCGACAGGGTCTCGTGGAGTTTTATGTGGTCAGTCCTGGCAAATAAGGGGTTTCCGCCGGAATTTGTCAGGACAATTCAGACAATGTATACCCACCCGTCTGCTGTTATTCGGGTTTCCGGCAAGACATCAGGGAAGATATTGATAGCAAGGGGGACGAGACAGGGTTGCCCCTGTTCCCCCTTGCTGTTTGCATTGTATATTGATCCCTTTATTACTACCCTGGAGGCAAATACGGCAATTAAACCTGTTCAGATAAATAATCTGGATTTTAAAGTTTGTGTGTATGCAGATGATATTGCGGTATTGACATCAGATATCCGTAATGCATTACCTAATATTATAGAGTCCGCTGAGACTTTTGGCCGGTTTTCTGGCTATAAATTAAATATTGAAAAGACACAGCTTATTCATTCAGAGGCCGGCCGCCCAGAGAATATTAAATTTGAAAAGGAGGCTATTTATTTGGGTATAAAGATTACTGCTAAAATTGAAGATATCATCCCTACAAACTTGGATCCAATTATAGCTTCCTCTAATAAAATATTAGAAAGAATAAATAACTTACAGCTTTCACTTCTTGGGCGTAGCAATGTACTAAAAATGTTAATTTTTCCCAAATTTTTGTACGTATTTCGGGCTATCCCCTTTTTCATATCCACTTATTATTTTTCCCGAATAGAGAGAATGTGCTCTAGATTTCCCCGGGGGTATCATCGAGCTCGTAGAGCATTTAGAAAATGTACACTGTCCAGTGAGAGAGGAGGGTGGGATATCCCGAATTTTCAGTTCTATCATGGGATAGAAATATTACAGCATATGGGGGTATTAATATTACCAGAAGATTTAACTGAGGATTTTCTTGCCCCATCTATATTTGAGATGCTTTTAGGTACTGAGGCAAAACAATGTTTAAACCGCATTGTCGAGCCAAGCTACTACAAAAAAAACAAATTTAAGATTTTCTCTACTGCCTAAACTATTTGGAGGACAATAAAAAAGAGATTTGGAATAGGCCTTAACTTAAACATATATACTCCTCTCCAAAATTGTCCTCTTCTTCCGGAGATATTTAATGACCGGGTAATGCTAAAATGGCATAATCTGGGGATCCGTGAGCTTGGGGATTTGTTTCAGGGGAATTATTTTGTTTCTTTTGATTATTTAAGGAAGGAATATAAGCTACATAGTACCGACTTTTTCAAATAACTCCAACTACGAAGTTTTTGTGAACAGAAAATATCAAAGAATATGATTGTTTTAGGGAAAATCGAGATTATTGAAGCGATTAAGGACAGACATAAAATGGGGCCCTTGAATCAGTTATTTCTGGAAAAGGTAGAAGATGATCTAGTGGTCAATGAAGTAAAATGGCCAAATAAATTGAGTATCGATCGAATTAATTTAGGGAGACGTATAGAAGTTGCTATGAAGGTATTATTAAATGGTTCATTGATAAGTCAACATTTTATGTCAGTTTTTGAGCTATATTATACACCAAGTAAATTGGTTAAATGAAATTCGGGGCGGGGAACTGAATGTAGCCGTTGTGATTTATATGCAGCAGATGCTGCTCATATGTTTGTTTGTTTTTTGCCCTAAGCTTTCCCGGTTTATTGCAGATGTTGAGTTTTACTTAAAGAATAGTCTGGGTATTCGTGTACAATTAACAGCACCAATGGTTATTTTCGGATGTGAAGAGAGTACGGCTCATATGGGTTCAGCCGCAGAAGAAGGTTTCATTTTTACATGTATGTCTGTTTATCGATCATGTATCACGTCTCAATGGCTCGATGTGGAACCACCAAATTTTATCAAGTGGCAAACGAAATTACTGTCTATCTATTATCTTGAGACTGCACTGTATAAAATTAAGGGTATTAGGAAGAAAACTTTTGGGTATCAATTATGGTCTCCAATTACCAATTGGATAGGAAGTTAAGGAGAATTTGCTGTATTTGTATTTGTATCTGTATTTTTTATTTTCCTTAAGTATCTCTGTTGTTTTGCTAGTATGTCTAAGGAGATCTGCATTCAACCAAAAAAGGTTTTATGTTGTTAGGTTACAAATTGTCTCAAAGAAAACGAAGGTGTTTGCCTATTGATATGTAAATACTCCTATCGTCTGTTTGCTGTCATAAAACTTAATAAATAAAAAAAAAGATCTCAAGTACAGATAGTTCCCATAGATGGGTCATAGCTGGTATGAAACAGGCGGATTGTGAATTTATTTGTGTAGGTTTATTTGGTCCCAAAGAGGATGAGCCACAGCATATTGTAGATCTGGAACTAAGGTTAGTTGAGACTTCGGTCCCACTGATTTTGGGTGGGGGTTTCAATATTTTGTTAGATCCCGTTTTGGATCGTTCCACATGAAGGGATTGTGCCCCGGTGCCTAAAACAAGAGGTGCCCTGAAAAATTTGATACAGGATCTAGGGCTTGTGGATGTTTGGAGACATCTGAGAGGTTATTTGAGAGGCTATACCTACCATAGTAACAAATGCCATCATTATTCTAGAATACATTACTTTTTGGTTCAAAGAGGCTTTGTGACAAACACTTAAAAGTTGATATACCATCCAGCACGCATTTTGGACCATTCAGCTGTTACTATGACACTACGGGGGAAAAGCCCATTATAAGGTGAATACTAAAACATGCTCTCCTCTTGGATGAGGAGGTGGTGCTTGTTTTAAAAAAGGCTGCATAAGAATACTTTCTGACTAATAAAGGTTCTGCCACCCCTGGTGTAGAGTGGGATGCTTTTAAAGCATATTTACAGGGAGTATTAAAAGGTGTTCGGTGCTCAGAGGGAATAAAAGAGAGGGTACAACTAGCTGGAATGAAAAGAAAAGTGGGTATTCTTGAGGCCTCCATACAAAACTTAAGTGAGGCGGAAGATAGGGAGAGGTTGGTGAGAAGACTAGAAGAGGTGCAACTAAACTATCAAATTAAACTGGATTCTAAGTGTAAGGCAAAGTGGCAGGCAGGAAATATGAGGCAGTTTAAATATGGAGAAAAAGCCGGGCTGTTACTGGTTTGCAAGGCAAGGGTAGGGTAGAAAGAACAAGAAACATGATTAAAGAGCATTAGGGGACCATTAGGCGAAGTGATAGATAACTGGGAAGGAATGAAGAACCATGTTGTCTCCCTTTTCTCCCTGCTTTATAGGGAAGACACATTCCCAGATCACCTTATGGCTAAACGACTGGCTGGGGGTAGTTGGCCTCCCTGTACTGACTAAAGAAGGGAAAAAGAGTAAGGAAGCACAGATCATTCAGAGAGAGATCAGGATGCTATGACTAGAGCTAAGAATGAGAAGACTGCTGGTGTTGACGCCATCTCCTTAGTTTTTTATAAGTTGCTAATAGAGGAGGTCCTCCCAATCTGGGAGAACTTGCTTAACTCGGTGTTTATGGGGAAGGCGCAGATCCCAGAATCATGGAAAGAGGTCATATGGTCCTGATTCTAAAACCAGCTAAAGACCCTGCGAAGACAGAATCGTACCTCCCGATATCCCTACTTAATGCTGACTATAAGATCTTTGTCACCATTCTGGCTGGGAGATTGACTAAACTGGCTTCCCAGCTTATACATATTGACCAGAAAGGGGTTGTTCCAGGGAGGCAGATTCACGAACTGACTCAGCAATTGATAGGATGCATTGGTTTGGCTACAGTGTGCTCGATTCCCTTGGCGGTAGTTACACTGGATGCTGCTAAGGCCTTTAACCATGACTGTTGGTCCTATTTGGGGGAAGTTTTAGCAGCTGTGGGCTTTGGCCCTTATTTTATAACAAGCCTCATATCCTACTGCTAGGATCCTTCTCAATGGCTTTCTCACGAGAAGTTTTCTGATCTCCATGGGTAAACAGAAGGGCTGCCCTATCTCGCCATTGTTGTTTGATATTTATATTGACCAGCTTGCTAGATATTGCGACAGGATGGTCGGGTCATTGCTTTCAGTTCAGGCACCTATAAAAATATTGTTGCATTGTATGCAAACAACCTTGTAATTTTTACAGCGGATACGATTTTAACTGTCCCCAGGGTGGAAGTACTGGTGAAAGACTTTTGGGTGTTGTCCGGTTATTTTGTAAATAATGCACAGACCGGAATAATGTGCTGAAATGTTCCAGATTGGAAGGGAACTGTACAGGACGAGCCTAGATACCTTAGAATCAGTATCATCAAACCACTGGAGGGACTACCGCAGTTCAATTTGGAGAGTGTGGGAAGGATGTGCAGAAACAGAATCTATGAGACCTAATATGTGGTTTGATTTTGATGAATTGTATTCAATATTTGAGATATGTAGCAGAGTCTATTAAACTTTGAAGGATAAGGATGCTCTTTGCAATGTTCTCGCCGTCACTCTTCTCTTTGTTCTTCTTAAAGGAATCTCCATTCATCGAGGTCAGGATGATGTACCCCCGGAGTCTCTCTCAAAGAGAAGAAAACAACGGTAAGTGGAACGTCCCTATCTTATTATGGTTTACCATCACCACACCCTGAGTGTAGGTAACGGGGGAAGAAAGCAATAACCTGTGCCCAACCAGAAAAATAGGCTTGAACCTTTGTATCCGCTTTTCCAGGGTCTCCTATAACCCCCTGGGTTTATTCCAAAGAAAATGCAAAGTAAAGAGGAAATGATATCTAGCAAGCAATGTTTCCTAGGGGAGAGGCTATTCCTCCAATCTCCCAATATGTCTAGACATTCACTAAATATAATGCCAGGACAGCTTCCTCATAGAGCTTGAAGACATGCAAATAAAGTGCTGAATTTGGAGATACGAGCTTGATGATCCCTGTTTAAAGCAAGTTTCCCTTTCAGAGCCGAACGGGAAAGGAAAGTGCACAACTACACATGCAGGACTGTGTACAGAATGGCATCAGAGGTTGGCTTACCACAATCAAAGAGCAATATACCCTTTTTCCTCCTCTTTGCCTGTTTCACCATTCCCCTCACGTTCCTCCCTCTGGCCGGTACCACTCACCGCATCTGCAGCAACTCTCCTCAATTCCGGTGGCTTCACAGCAACCTCCGGGGGTGTCCACCAGTCCTCGCACCAGCGCTCCCCTTCTTCTTCCGTCTGTTCCTCTCCTGCGATATTCTTAATGTTCTCCCAGTCCTTCGTCGGGTCTTCTCCTGAGCTCCTGTCCTCCAGTCTCCTACTCAGTTCCGCATCTTCCGGGTTTGTTTACGCCGATGCCTCTTCTTCAGAGTCCCTCTCCTTACGTGCTTGTTGTCCCTCCTCTTCCGGTCTCTTCCTGGATTGCCATTGATCGTATGTCTGTCTTGAACTTTCTTCTTCCTGTGAGGAGGAGGGAGTAACTGTTGTTAACTCTTTCTCTGCCAAGCTGACACCCGGACCACAAAAGGTGAAACACAGGGAGTCTCCTTCATTGCTCCGGTCCCCCTCACAGAGAGGATAACAAAAGAGGTTGACGTGATGCTAGCCAGGTGGAAGAGCCTCCCCTTGACTTTATTTAGGAGAGTGAACTTAATTAAAATGGTGATACTCCCTGATCTGACATTTCTTTTTAATTGTATCCCTCTGACGTTTCCTAAATCCATGATTGATAAGATAAAGGGGAAATAAGTTAGTTTCATCTGGGCATCTAAGGGAGCCCGGCTTGCCTGGAAGAAACTGATGCGCAAACTAGAAAAGGGAGATCTGGCCCTTCGAGATTTAAGATTATACTGTATGGCTTTTCAGTTTAAGAACAACTGTAGAATCCTCCTTGGTAGACCAGGGCTCTTGGCATGGGGTGGTTTGTTGGAAGAAATGGTGAAGGAGTGGGGCTCTAAAGGTTTTCTTTGTAAGTTTTGGGCAAGAAAATTCTTCAAAAAAGTTAAGTTGAAGATCTTAAACGCAGCACTTACTCTTTGGTTAAGGGTAAGGAGGATACTTGGAATAGGCTATTTTTGGGATTTCTCCCCAATCTGGGACTTACCAGGCACACCTGAGTGCCTTCAAGATCAGTTAAGTCTCCCATTGAGGGTGTGGGGGAGGCCTCCTGACGATGCAGGGTATGGGGCCCAGGGAAGTGCTGGTCGCAAAAACGGGTGATTCCCTCTCAAGATTCAAGTAGCTGCAGCTAGCATCTAGAGAGTGGCAAGAGGTGGGAATTCGAATTAAAACTACAGAATGAGGCCCCAAGGAAAAAGTAAGTCGCCGATTGGTACTCGACTTTGTGGAAAACTGAAGATAAGAAGTTAAAAGCCCCATATGCGATCTTGGAAGGAGCAATTCAGATGAAGGAGACACAAACAATCTGGCAGCTTTCCTTAAAAAAATTCTATAAGATAGTTAAACTTGCAAATCTGAAAAGGAATATTTTTTTCACAATCAATAGGCTGTATTGGTCTTCCCTGAAACTTGCCAAGTTGATATCAACACCAACTCCAAGGTGCTGTAGATGCAGCACGTTAAGAGCCGATGACCTTCATATGTTTTTTAAGTGCCCAAAATTACAGGAATATTGGCTTGATGTTGAGAAGGCTGTTAATGATATTTTTCGGCTAAATATAACAATGAGTTCAAAACTGGTGTTGATGGGGTTGGAGGAATACTAGTCAGTCCCTCTCGGCAAATAGGAGGGACCGCCTTTTTATAGAATGCTCTTAGCTAGGAGAGAGATCTGTAAGAGATGGACAGATCCTCTTCCCACTCAGGGGTTTGACTGGCTCCAGGCGCTTAAAACTATGGGTAAAATGGATGCGGTTGTTGAGGGGGCCCTCGCAGCATGATCTGGGACGATTACTTGAGATGGTACGGTACAGCAAGGACCCAAGGTGACGTCCTATGATTACACCTGCATGAAACCAGTAACCAGGAAATAGGAAGGACTGAATCAGCAGGGCCAGATGTTTAATTGCAGGTGGCCTGAGGGCCGAATAGGTTGTGTATCAAAGCCCGTCTTTGCAAACATTGGTAATATGAGGACAAAAAAAAAGTAAATAGTGTCATGGAAGACATCAAGTTAGAATAAACTTCAGAGAGTGTTGGGTAAATCCCTGAGTGCAACTTAATATATAAACAGGTGAAAATTGTGTCTAAAGACCCATTTATTTACCAAGGTAAACATCTAAATTAGAGACATTATAATTGGGAAGTAGACCTCCAGACAGGGGCTAGATATGTAGAAAGCGCTATTATAACTTAAAGTGCTGAATGGCAAAGGAGCTATCCCAATCAGACTGAACACCGGTGGTCATTGTTTGGGGAGTCACAAAGTAAGAATACAATCAAAACCAGGGATGGAACGTTCTACTTAGAACATAAGCAGAAAGCAATACTGGAACATTTTACCCGGATTATAAGAAGAGAGAGAGAGAGTCAAAATGATGTATGGGCCATCCACATGTGGAAGGTAAAGATCAATTCCACTGTTTTTTATTCTTATCATCTATTTCTCATGACGGCAAATGTTTCAAGTTTTCCTGACTCTGGCATCCCATTTCTATGCTCATGCTTTACCTATCGCGTCAGCCGTATACTCATTGGGCCATACTAAAATGCGTCCTTTCGGCTTGGGCCCAGCCTTGAACTGTGATCAGGACTAGGTGCTGATACTTTTGTTCGATCGGCTGACAGCATACTACAAGGATGACCGTCTTCCAAGGGTGTGGGATTGTTAATGGACTAAACAGTGCATCATGGGAGATATATTACATTGGCCATATGCTGATGTGACTTTTCTGAAATCTTATTTTTCAACACAACAGAATTAAACACACATCACTTACCCATAGTACAGAAAATAGGAATGACTTCATTTTTATGGAACATTTTGTTTTATGGAAATCTGTATAGCATAATACACAGCTATCCCCCTTACAACCAATGGCCGGCAGAGTAGGATAAGCATACCATAATTGACTCAGACATTTGCCTACAACCCAAAGGCCTGCAATGTTTGATGGTCAATTTTGAAAACAGTGAGAAGAATAATCAATAAACTCCCCCAACCTCCCACACCCTTTGCTCCTCCACACAAGTTATCAAATCTGAGCATATAGGGGAGTTAGTGGTTTAGCTGAAGCCTTGGCTCTCATAAAGGATCAGGAATAGGAGCCGTAGATTTGTTGGGCATGTAAGCTCCCGAAACTCAGAGTAAAGGATCTGGATAAAGGGTGCCTAGAGGGTTGAAAAGTTTCGGCCTTGGAGTCGACAGTCAAGGACAGACGTTCCATACCTAGCACGTACCATAGCTTGTGCAGCCGTGAAACATAATTCAGAATTTTCTCTGTACCCAAGAGCACCTGAATTATTTGTTGTGCTGCCCTCAGGGCCAGGGCCATTTGTCTGTCAAGTTTGGAGCACAGTAGGTCAAGGGGTTTGGTAAGGCTAAGATAGTGTATGCCGGGAATCTAGGAATTGAGCTATTTAAAGCACTGTCTATATCATCCAGGACCTGTGTCCAGAAGCAGGAAAGTGTGGGGCAGTGCCATAGAATGTGAAGGAGAGAGCCAGTCTGACCACACCCATGCCAGTATTCTCTGGGGTACCCCAGATCCCAGCTGTCGGATTTGCTGGGGGTGAGGTACCAGTAGGCGCATTCTTGTAAGCCTTCTCGGTACTAGCCATGTGGTGGGTCTTGTGGTGCACCCTCTAAAAGATGTCACCCCATTCTTTGTTCAACATAGTCTGCCCTAACTATGCCTCCCAACGTAGCTGTCCCTTGGATTTTGTCATTTGTTTCCCTTTAGAAAGAAGAGAGTACAATTCTGCTGTTAGAAATTGTCATCCATCTTATGGACCAGCCATTGTTTAAAAATAGTCAAGGGATGGGAGGCGCCTTGTTTGTATTCCAACTATATCACCCTTAGGCCTTAGTTGTAGGTATGAAAACTCATCTGTTGGGAGTAGGAAGTAGTTCACTTTCATCTGCTCAAATGGAATGATCCCATAAGGGTCAAAAAGGGAACTGTTGTATTGTGTCTCCGGAGCCTTCACATTTTGTGATTCCTTGGAAAGTGGGGCCCTGAATGCAAAGGCTAGGGAGGCTGTTTTGCGGACGGTTGCGGAGCTGGCTGGCAGCTCCCTCCTGGTGATACGATGCCACCTTAAAAAAAGAGATCTTATACTCACCGTGTTGTCACCTCTTTTCACTGGCGACGAATGGTGTGGAGTCACTAGGAGGAGAGCACCTGTTTGGCACCGCCAGATATCTACGAGGGAGACGGATTGTAGCTGAGGACTGTTTCTTGGTCCGCTGATCCGCAAAGGGAAAGAAATCGACGGTGTCACAGGTGAGTAGAAGATGCAAAGTCAAAGGTCAATCTGCGAGAATGTGCAAAGCAAAAGGGAGTTTTACTGAACCAAGAGTTGCTGTTCGAATGGTAGGTGAAAGTGTACAAGAAGGTCTAGAAGGAAAATAATTTATTTTGCTCATCGGCTTGGTGGGAGTTGTGTAGGTACATCCTTACTGTACTATCAAGGTTCATGGCATAGATGTACGCACCATGGCAGAATCTGGTGCGAGCTATACCTTGATTGGAGAAGAACATCTGGAAACATATTCACATCACAATTTATTTGAGCCAGATATTAAGCTAGTAGCTTATGGGAAAAAGCCCATAGAGTTGTTGGGATATGTTGAAGGGTTGTTGGAGTTTCAGGAAGTGGAGACGCATTCCAAGGTTTACATTGCCAAGGATAGTTTGTGTTTGTTGGGGTGGCCCTAGCTAAGGGACTTGTTGATGAAGCTGGATCCTAACCATCCTAAGCAAGTGCTGGGTACACAATCAAGTGTGAGCATGGCATGTGACATGAAGTGGCCAGAGACATTTCCGGAGGTCGTCAAGTGCGAGTTGGCGTTGCTTAAAGGTTTTTCTCACAAGATTATAATTAAGGAAGGAGCAAAGTCAAGGGTGCATAAAACTTGTAATGTACCATTGGCAATGAGGGAACCTCTGAAAAAAGATTTATAGAAGTTGTGTGAGACTGGAATGATTGAGAAAATTGAGGCCTCTGAATAGTTGGCCCTAATGGTTCTGGCCAAGAAACCCAATGGGGATCTCAGGATGTGTGTCGACCTGAGGGATTTAAACCATGCCAATTGGGTTGACAGACATCCTCTGACTAACATAGGGGAAGTTCTGATGACAGATAAGGGTGCAAAGGTGTTTTCTACAATGGAATTCTCATCAGCATATCACCAGATGGAATTACAACCTAGTTCTAGGCATCTCATGTCTTTCGTCACCCTGGAAGGGGCGTACAGGTGCAAGCGCATGCACTTTGGTTTGGCTTCAGCTTCGCCTGTGTTCCAGAGGGCAAAGCACCAGTTGTTCAAGGAGCAGGATAGAGTGCCTTATTTACTGGACGACATACTGATTTTTGTGGAGAATGTAACTAAACATGATGACGTTATGTCTAATGTACTGAGCATTTTATGTGGTGGGCTGATCTTAAAATTGGAGAAATGTAAGATTGGAGTCAGTAGTGTGGAATACCTGGGTCATTAGCTGGACGAAAGAGGGGTGTCTCCTAAGTTGCAATTGGTAAAGGCCATAGAGGATGCCCTGTCGCCATCGGATTAGGATCAATTAAGATCTTTTTGCAGTTGGCCAAGTACTACTCGAGGTTTGTTCCTGGGTTTGTGGAGAAGACTGTGTGCATGTAGGGATTAATGGTAAAAAATGGAAAGTGTGTCTGGTGTTCTAAATGTGAGCAAGAATTCAGGCAACTTAAAAAAGAAATCACATCTACCCCTGCTCTCAAGCCTTTTGCTACTCTAGATATGAGTATAGTGTGCAGTGATGCCAGTGCCACTGGATTAGGAGCCGTGCTCATACAGCAAAGGTAGGAGGTGATGATTGCTTATGCATCAAGAACATTAGGAGATGCTGATCGTATGTATTCCAACATTGAAAGGAAAGCACTAGCATGCTGTTGGGGGTGAATCATTTCAAGACGTTTGTGTGGGGCACACAGTTTGTAGTGATCATTGTTTCTTAGTAGATGTGTTTACCAATAAAGGGACCAATTTGGCTTCATCTATGATTATGCAGTGGGTTCTGAGAATTATGGAATTCTCGTACACCATAGACTACATGCCAGGGAGAAAGAATGTTGTGGCTGATTGTTTATCGAGATTGCCAGTGGAGTGTCCTGGTAATGAAGACTTAGATGATGGTGGACATATGGTGGCTATTGGGCATTGATGCTTTAGCCTTACAACGCTCTGCAGCTCTAAAACGCTTAGCGCGCAGCACGCATTTTAAAAACTTCCTTTTTTGTATTTAATTTATTTATTTGTTTGAAATTATCCCCTGATCTTAATTGCGCCATTCAGGGCCCCTTACCTGCACCATAAAGGAATATTCACCGCGTTTTCGCGGGTCCGGTTCCCGGGCGGTGGTTAAAGGACGGGCGCCATCTTGGAGTGGGCTGGACACCGAGTCACTCCAGGAGGGAGCGGTCTAGCGCTCCTCACGCCCTTGGGGAGTCCTATTTAAGGCGAGCACTTGCCGGTAAGCCCTCGGCATTGATGCTTTAGCCTTACAACGCTCTGCAGCTCTAAAACGCTTAGCGCGCAGCACGCATTTTAAAAACTTCCTTTTTTGTATTTAATTTATTTCTTTGTTTGAAATTATCCCCTGATCTTAATTGCGCCATTCAGGGCCCCTTACCTGCACCATAAAGGAATATTCACCGCGTTTTTGCGGGTCCGGTTCCCGGGCGGTGGTTAAAGGACGGGCGCCATCTTGGAGTGGGCTGGACACCGAGTCACTCCAGGAGGGAGCGGTCTAGCGCTCCTCACGCCCTTGGGGAGTCCTATTTAAGGCGAGCACTTGCCGGTAAGCCCTCGGCATTGATGCTTTAGCCTTACAACGCTCTGCAGCTCTAAAACGCTTAGCGCGCAGCACCCATTTTAAAAACTTCCTTTTTTGTATTTAATTTATTTCTTTGTTTGAAATTATCCCCTGATCTTAATTGCGCCATTCAGGGCCCCTTACCTGCACCATAAAGGAATATTCACCGCGTTTTCGCGGGTCCGGTTCCCGGGCGGTGGTTAAAGGACGGGCGCCATCTTGGAGTGGGCTGGACACCGAGTCACTCCAGGAGGGAGCGGTCTAGCGCTCCTCACGCCCTTGGGGAGTCCTATTTAAGGCGAGCACTTGCCGGTAAGCCCTCGGCATTGATGCTTTAGCCTTACAACGCTCTGCAGCTCTAAAACGCTTAGCGCGCAGCACGCATTTTAAAAACTTCCTTTTTTGTATTTAATTTATTTCTTTGTTTGAAATTATCCCCTGATCTTAATTGCGCCATTCAGGGCCCCTTACCTGCACCATAAAGGAATATTCACCGCGTTTTTGCGGGTCCGGTTCCCGGGCGGTGGTTAAAGGATGGGCGCCATCTTGGAGTGGGCTGGACACCGAGTCACTCCAGGAGGGAGCGGTCTAGCGCTCCTCACGCCCTTGGGGAGTCCTATTTAAGGCGAGCACTTGCCGGTAAGCCCTCGGCATTGATGCTTTAGCCTTACAACGCTCTGCAGCTCTAAAACGCTTAGCGCGCAGCACGCATTTTAAAAACTTCCTTTTTTGTATTTAATTTATTTCTTTGTTTGAAATTATCCCCTGATCTTAATTGCGCCATTCAGGGCCCCTTACCTGCACCATAAAGGAATATTCACCGCGTTTTCGCGGGTCCGGTTCCCGGGCGGTGGTTAAAGGACGGGCGCCATCTTGGAGTGGGCTGGACACCGAGTCACTCCAGGAGGGAGCGGTCTAGCGCTCCTCACGCCCTTGGGGAGTCCTATTTAAGGCGAGCACTTGCCGGTAAGCCCTCGGCATTGATGCTTTAGCCTTACAACGCTCTGCAGCTCTAAAACGCTTAGCGCGCAGCACGCATTTTAAAAACTTCCTTTTTTGTATTTAATTTATTTCTTTGTTTGAAATTATCCCCTGATCTTAATTGCGCCATTCAGGGCCCCTTACCTGCACCATAAAGGAATATTCACCGCGTTTTTGCGGGTCCGGTTCCCGGGCGGTGGTTAAAGGACGGGCGCCATCTTGGAGTGGGCTGGACACTGAGTCACTCCAGGAGGGAGCGGTCTAGCGCTCCTCACGCCCTTGGGGAGTCCTATTTAAGGCGAGCACTTGCCGGTAAGCCCTCGGCATTGATGCTTTAGCCTTACAACGCTCTGCAGCTCTAAAACGCTTAGCGCGCAGCACGCATTTTAAAAACTTCCTTTTTTGTATTTAATTTATTTCTTTGTTTGAAATTATCCCCTGATCTTAATTGCGCCATTCAGGGCCCCTTACCTGCACCATAAAGGAATATTCACCGCGTTTTCGCGGGTCCGTTTCCCGGGCGGTGGTTAAAGGACGGGCGCCATCTTGGAGTGGGCTGGACACCGAGTCACTCCAGGAGGGAGCGGTCTAGCGCTCCTCACGCCCTTGGGGAGTCCTATTTAAAGCTCCCACCCTACGCGCAGCGGTCGCGCCCTCCCTGCGCCTGAGTCGTGCCAGAGTCCTGCCCGTCTGCGCTCGTCAGCGTCTCGGAGGCGTCCGAGGCGGGACTCTGGACGACATTACAGGTATAGCAGGGCTAACTGTTTGTTTGGGGGATGTGTCGTGCACGACTATCCGGGGTGCTGTCTTACAGCGCAGATGTATTGACATCTTTGCGCGCTCTTCCATCGGGGTGTAAATGTCTTTTCCCCGGAGGGCGTCTTTTGGGGAAAGGCTGTCCCACCTGTGGATGGCGCCCTTTGCACTCGCCCACTCCTGTTCGTCCTCATCTCACCCAGAACCATCATTGTGCTCTTTTGAACACAAGGTCTCTGGCGTGTCATGCAACGGATATTTGGAACCTGCTTGCTAATTCTGATATGTCATGTCTATTTTTAACGGAGACATGGTTAGGGGCAGGCTCCGAACCAGATGTTGTCTGTGCTTTGCCGCCTAACTACACCATCTTGAGGAAAGACAGAGTAGGGGGCAGAGGAGGAGGAGTGGCCTTGATAGTGGATAAGGCCTTGGACTGTTCCTCCTTTCCTGTGGAGAACATTGTAGGCTGTGAAGCTTTAGGCTTCACTCTTAACCTCTCGTCCTCCCAGACGTGTACCGGGATTCTTGTATATAGACCTCCCGGCCCGATTGGTTCCTTTATTGAGGATCTGCAGGCAGCCCTTTCTGTACCCTGTCTGCGCTCTGCGCATTGTATGCTGTTGGGTGACCTAAACCTACACTTGGATTCATTATCCGACGCTAATGCATCAAAATTACGGGAAATAACTACAACCTTGGGACTCAAAGGTTTTATTGATAGCCCCACTCATGTCAAAGGACATATGTTAGATGTACTTTTTTCCACGGCGCCGATAGTAGTATCTCCGCCGCTTCCAGTCCTTTGGTCTGACCATTTTTTAATAAAATTTGTTATGTCTTATGTGACTAGGCCTAGGCAAAGAATACAGAAGGAGGGGTCTCGTCAATTCAGAGCTTTCCACCTAGTGACAGCGGATATGTTATCCGATGCTCTTTGCCAATATCCCTGTAACTTGACAGGGACTTTAGAAACTGATCTAATTTTGGTCCAGGAATGGCTTCGGCTGAGATTCATGGAGTTGGCTCCTGTGAAGCTCACGAGAACTGCTCCTCGTCACGACTCTGCTCCTTGGTTTACGGCTACATTACACTCCATGCGCCAAGACTGTAAAAAGGCGGAACGTCTTTGGCGCCGTAAATATGATCCATTGGAGAAATCCAAATACCGTGTGGCCATTAAAGGCTACCATAAAAGTATTGCTGAAGCCAAAAAGGAATACCTTGAGCGTAGGATTGACCGAGCGGACAATACGAGTAGGGAACTCTTTAGTATTGTCAAGGAGTTTGTAGACCCTGCTGTAGGAGCTCTCCCACACTCTCACACCGAAGGGTGGATAAGACAGCTTGCTGATTTCTTTGTCACAAAGATTCAAACCATTCAGGACTCCTTTTCCCCTGTGAACTTATCTGGGGCAGCTGATTGTGTCGCCCAGACTGGACAGGTACCATCCTCAGAAGCCAAAAGTGTACCCATACTATCGGTTTTTCCGCAAATGACTTGCGCAACCTCCCTGGAACTACTGACCCGGCTTCAATCTGGCTCGCCTCTGGACGTATGTCCAGCAAGATGTTTGGGCAGGGTGGCTCCGGCACTTAACAACTTGCTGAACCCCCTGCTCAATCTATCTTTGAGTTCCGGAGCGGTGCCGCGGGAGTGGAAACATGCTCTCATTCTGCCGCTTATCAAAAAGCCTCAGTTAGATCCGCTGCAATTGGCTAACTATAGACCGATCTCCCTCCTCCCTGCTCTGGCGAAGGTAGTTGAGAAGCATGTTCAACTCACACTTACCACCTTTATTGAGAAGAATAACATTCTGCATGATTCTCAATCTGGTTTCCGTGCGAACTACAGCACGGAGACAGCCCTCGTGGAGGTGACCGACGCCATCAGGGAGACGCTCGATCTTGGGGGTAAGGCTATATTAGTCCTGTTGGACTTGTCGGCGGCCTTTGACACCGTCCCTCATGCTGGTCTCCTTTTAAGACTCAGGGAGATCGGCTTGCGGGGGACGGTGTTGGACTGGTTCCATTCTTTCCTTTCGGACCGCCGGCAGGTGATCTGGGCTCCCCCGTTCTCCGCCGAAATGCAAGCGCTAGAGGTTGGGGTTCCTCAAGGGTCCATTCTGAGCCCCACCATATTTAATATCTATATGGCCCCTCTGGCGCTTGTAGCGGAGGCTTATGGGGCCCGGGTCATCTCATACGCTGATGACACCCAGCTTTTGTTCACCTGCAGCAAAGGTGAGGCTTTTGACGGCGACAGGATTAAGGGTTGTTTGAGCGCAGTATTTGCGTGGTTTCTGAGACACAGCCTGAAATGCAACTCAGATAAATCTGAGTTGCTGTTCTTCGGCTGTACTCCTGATCCGGACTGGAAGACCTGGTGGCCCCAGGATATGTTTCCCCCTGAGCAATCATCTTCCCAAGTGAAAAATCTGGGAGTGATGTTTGATGATGCTCTTTCCTTTAGCCCCCATATTATGGGGATATCCGGGAAATGTTTTGGCATCCTCAAGATGTTGAGGAAGTTTCTTCCTCTACTGTCTCTACAATACCGGAAGACAGTAGTCCAGGCGTTAGTGGGATCTAGGTTAGATTACGCTAATGCGCTCTTTGCAGGTCTGCCCAAGAATCTTTTGGCCAGACTGCAAATTGTCCAAAACTCGGCGGCCAGAGCAATCTTCGGCTTGCCAAGGAGAGCCAGCGCTCAACTACTTTTGAATAGGCTGCATTGGCTGCCTATTTCCAAGAGAATCAGATTTAAGATTCTTACGCTGGCCTTCAAAGCCCTTCATTCCATCGGTCCCAACTATATTAGGAAGCGGATTGCTTTCTATGTGCCGCGGAGGGTGTTACGATCTGCCGATTTGGCTAAATTGGAGGTGCCCCCGGCTAAGCGGGTCCGGATGGGAGAACGAGCCTTTCAATTTGTGGCAGCCCGTTGTTGGAATGAGCTTCCTCTCCCTCTACGCAAAGCTACGAACCTCCTGGTTTTCAGGAAAGAGTTGAAGACTCTCCTCTTTTCTGTGTAAATTTTGTGATAACAGTGCTGTTCCCTTTGTGTTTGTAGATCTCAGGCCTCTTTTGCCAAAGCGCCGGGACGCCCCTTTGGGCAGCCGTGCGCTCTAAAAATATGGCCTTAACATAACATAACATTGTTTTTGTTATAACAGAAGGTCCTACTGAGCATGAGGAGGAAGATGAGGTTTTTCAGGAGTTTGCGAGATACATGTCTTCTGGTTTGCCTATTAGAGGGAAGGCTTCTGATGAGGCTGAGTTGTTCTGGAGTATAAGCACAGAGTTGTCGATAGACAAGGGGATTTTGTTAAGAGGGGAGTTATTGGTTGTGCCTGCTGCATTAAGGTCCCGCGATTCTGAATCTGGCGCATGAGGGCCATGTAGGCATGAGTGCGTCTAAGCGTACAATAATGGTGGAATATTGGTGGGTGAGATTGGACAAAGATGTGGAAAGGTTAGTTAGAGAGTGTTTGTCGTGTGTAGGGATTGATAAATCTCAACATACTGTGACATATCTTCCAGTGCAAGGAGAAAAGATGGATGCTCCATGGAACAAAATTGGCTTAGACATTTCTGGACCTTCTAATGTGTTAAGGGCAATTCCTGTGTTTACATTGGTTATTGTTGATTACCATTTGAGGTGGCCTGAGGGGGGAAGTCATAAATCAAGTAACACTCAGTATGCACTCAAGGTTTTGGAAAGACTGAGGGAAAGAGAAGGTGTTCCAGAGGTTATTGTGACCGACAACAGGGTGTAATGTGGGTCTCAGACTATGACATAATTTTTACGTTCGTATATTGTCGAGCACATTAGATCATCTGTATATTATACACAAAATAATGGACTGGTAGAAAGGTGGAACAGGACATTGAAGGAAGGTATTCAATTAACCGTTAGTCAGGGGGGAACAATGGAGAGATGCTGTGCATAAGCTGATGTGGGCTTATCGTACTACTCCCAACAATGTCATAGGCAAGATACCATTGGAGGTCATGAGGGGAAGGAAATCCAAGGAGTGTTGAGACAAATGGAGCATGGAGAATCAACCCTAGATTCCAGGGGTGAGATCATGGCACGGCTGGTTGTTGGGGATTGGGGAGCGGGTGATGCAGCGGGTCTAACACAAAACCCTCTATCTATATCAGCAATCCAGGAGTAACCTCTTTATTTTACTTATCGGTGGGGCCCATTGCACTGCGAGTCACACACACCCGCTCACTCAAATCACACTGCCCCTAAATCAGTGACAAGTAGACGAGCTGCAAGACATGTGGGGTACCTTATTCACCGATACAGTAACTTTATACATTATATACATTAGAATTATGTCATGCAAGTTTAAAAGGAAAACAGTAGTAAAGAATGGGATACTGTTTGGCGTAAGGAGAGAAGACGTTGGGAAGGAGGTTACTTTGTTGCGAGGTGAAGGTCTCTTCGAGTTTTCTGGGTGTCTTTTTGCTGGCTTTAAATTGCTCTTATACTATGCTCTAGAGGATTCACACATTAATAAATATTTGAGAGAGGGCCTGAATTTGGTGATGGTGTTCAGATTTGAAAAAGTCTGCTAGTTGGTGAGCTCTTTGTTGAGCAAGGACTCTGTGGGCTTACCGGCATGAAGGACTACTGGTCCCAGGAAACACTCGGGGCTTTCACCACCTGCCACGCTCTTGCCCCGCCCGCCTGCAGCCACTACAAAGCTCCTCGCGCCTCCCGCTTCGCGGGAGACGCTTCGCAGCAAGGACTCTGTGGGCTTACCGGCACGAAGGACTACTGGTCCCAGGAAACACTCGGGGCTTTCACCACCTGCCACACCCACCAGCAGCTGTGATATCTTTCCTCCTCGCATCCGCTTCGCGGAACGCGCGCTGGCGCGTGCCCCGGACAAAGCCCGGGCCAAGGGCGGGCCCGTCCTAGCCCGTCATCGCCAGGAAGAGGCAGGGCAGGGCCCCTTCTCTAACATCGAGAATACGGGACACAAGATACTTTCTTGCTACCATCGCCATACGACTGTAGGTGAAGATTTGTGGGGACCTGCCATCATCCCATTATTACCAGGCGGCGAACTGTGGGCAACATTTTAAACACTGATTGTGTACTGTCGCTCAAGCTCTATCTGGATAAATACTGTTCTTAAATGGGCAAAAGGAAGGCAATGGAGGGCGGAGGGGGTGCAGGAAATAAAAAGGGCAAATAGTTTAAAAAATCCAGACATGCGGCCAGTAATTGTGTTCTTGATAGAATAGAAAGTATTGTAAATGAGTGTGAAGAAATCCTAGGAGGTGAAAATGTAGTAGCTGATACGAGTGGTGAGCACCAGGAGGTGGGGCTGGGTATTAATCCCCAAAGGGTTATTCCATCCATGTTAAAAAAAAAACGTCCCAACAGCCTAACCATATCTCCTATAGCTCATTGTCAGAAGGTAGCGGGCTGTCCTCTGCATTAATCTCCCCAGTGCCCCCTTCGAATTCAATGGTGAGTGGGGATTCAAGAGATATGAGAATTGATGATGAGCCCTCTCCATTAATTCCCTATTCCAATCGTTTCACAGTACTTGATTGTTTGGAGGAGGGAATAGTTACTCCAGCTGAGAGGGTTGGCAGTAAGCGTGGGCGTAAATTCCGTTCTGCTCGCGGATTTTGCGGATTTTCGGCAAATTTGCAATCCGCTAACTCTCGCGAATTTGCCGAAAATTCGCAAATCCATGCGAGGCGGATTTTTTTGCTTGGTCACACTTGCCAAATAGAATACTATACAATTTTGCGCCGCGCAGCGTTCACTTACCGTCATTCAGCATTTGAAGAGTTGTTTTTCTCCATGTTTGCGGGTGCTGCGCCATTTTGGATCTTGCTGCGGTATCCCGCGGGAGTTTGTCGCCCGCGATTACGTCATCGCGGCTTGCCAACTTGCACAGCGAGAGTTTGTCAACGCGAGTACGTCATAAAGGCCCGTGATCACGCATCGCGGGAGTAAACACTTGCGAACACGTAGATACGGCGGGCAGCGAGATTGCAAAATTTGCAATTTCGCACAAGAAATTCACCAGCAGAATGAAAATGATGATTTTTATCAGAATAACTCCTCAGGTTGAAATTTGCCTGCACTTTTTCTTTTTTGCAAGGAGTCCATTTTTGGGGGGGGTGGGGGTGGGAGGAAGGAAGTGCCCCACAGTCTCCAACTTCCTGTTCCTGTCCAGCAGGCTCCTCCCAGTGCTTTCTTCATGTGCTGGTCACTTTGATTTGGATCTTGACCTGGAAGGATTACTTTTTGTGGATGCTGCTGGATATTTGGATTTGAGGCCTTTTTGACTTTCTTTGGATCACTTTTGGATTAGAAATTTCACAAGTAAGTTGATGTTGTTTGTTTGGGGCATTACAGTTGCTGCAACTACAATTTTGGAACTTTTTCAGAACATTAAATAAAATATATTGTGGGTAGCCACAGTATCCAGTAGGACCAGGGTTAGTTATGGGTGCATGATGCAACTGTTTTGTTGAATTTCAACATCATTTAGGGCATGGATGGCATTGGATTGTGTTAATTTTTGTGTGTTTTTCGATTTTTGGGGGTGTTGTTGGGGCCTTTTGCCCAGGGGTACTCACTCAGTGGTGCATGGGCCTAGTCTTTCTGTGTGGTTTCTTTAATGTAAGCATCATGGAGGGCATGGATGGCATTGGATTGTGGTGATTTTTGTGTGTTTTTCGATTTTTTTGGCTGTTGGTGCCTTTTGCCCAGCGGTACTCACTCAGTGGAGCATGGGCCTAGTCTTTCTGTGGGGTGTCTTGAAAGTAAACATCATGGAGGGCATGGATGGCATTGGATTGTGGTGATTTTTGTGTGTTTTTCGATTTTTGGGGGTGTTGATGGGGCATGGCCATGTGGGTGGGGGCCATTTTGAGGCCTGGTCCAGGGCCATGTGGTGGGGGTGAAGGGGCCATTTTGAATCCAGGCAGTGTGCTTTGTGCCATAGGCCTGCATCCAATGTGCCTTGCTTTCATCCATTATGCCCAGGGGTACTCACTCAGTGGTGCATGGGCCTAGTCTTTCTGTGTGGTTTCTTTAATGTAAGCATCATGGATGGCATTGGATTGTGTTGATTTTTGTGTGTTTTTAGATTTTTGAGGGTGTTGTTGGGGCCTTTTGCCCAGGGGTACTCACTCAGTGGTGCATGGGCCTAGTCTTTCTGTGTGGTTTCTTTAATGTAAGCATCATGGAGGGAATGGATGGCATTGGATTGTGGTGATTTTTGTGTGTTTTTCGATTTTTTTAGCTGTTGGTGCCTTTTGCCCGGGGTACTCACTCAGTGGAGCATGGGCCTAGTCTTTCTGTGGGGTGTCTTGAATGTAAACATCATGGAGGGCATGGATGGCATTGGATTGTGGTGATTTTTGTGTGTTTTTCGATTTTTGGGGGTGTTGATGGGGCCTTTTGCCCAGGGGTACTCACTCAGTGGTGCATGGGCCTAGTCTTTCTGTGTGGTTTCTTTAATGTAAGCATCATGGAGGGCATGGATGGCATTGGATTGTGGTGATTTTTGTGTGTTTTTCGATTTTTTTGCGAGGGCATGGATGGCATTGGATTGTGGTGATTTTTGTGTGTTTTTCGATTTTTGGGGGTGTTGATGGGGCATGGCCATGTGGGTGGGGGCCATTTTTAGGCCTGGTCCAGGGCCATGTGGTGGGGGTGAAGGGCCATTTTGAATTCAGGCAGTGTGCTTTGTGCCATAGGCCTGCATCCAATGTGCCTTGCTTTAATCCATTATGCCCAGGGGTACTCACTCAGTGGTGCATGGGCCTAGTCTTTCTGTGTGGTTTCTTTAATGTAAGCATCATGGATGGCATTGGATTGTGGTGATTTTTGTGTTTTTCGATTTTTGGGGGTGTTGTTGGGGCCTTTTGCACAGGGGTACTCACTCAGTGGTGCATGGGCCTAGTCTTTCTGTGTGGTTTCTTTAATGTACGCATCATGGAGGGCATGGATGGCATTGGATTGTGGTGATTTTTGTGTGTTTTTCGTTTTTTTTGGCTGTTGGTGCCTTTTGCCCAGGGGTACTCACTCAGTGGAGCATGGGCCTAGTCTTTCTGTGTGGTGTCTTGAATGTAAACATCATGGAGGGCATGGATGGCATTGGATTGTGGTGATTTTTGTGTGTTTTTCGATTTTTGGGGGTGTTGATGGGGCATGGCCATGTGGGTGGGGGCCATTTTGAGGCCTGGTCCAGGCAGGGCCTGGCCATGTGGGTGGGGGTCTAGGGGCAATTTTGAAGCCAGGCAGTGTGCTTTTTGAAATATTTTGGCTGGGATGGATTAAACCCAGATCAGTTGACTGGGGGTGAGTGTTTGTATTGTCAACACTCCGTCCATCATCACCTTTGGTTTTTCTTTGTTCGCCCTAAGTTGGCAGGGTATGCTCAGACGTGAGTCCCTTGCTCACTTTGCCAATGGAGTCAAGCAAGCCCGGCTGAAGACGGCTGTAATGCCAGAAACCGGTCCTGGGAAGCTTGATTCCGGTCCAGGGAAGACATGGCTTGGCAGTTCGGGCTGGACTGTTCCCATGAGGCACAGGGTCAGACTGATTTGCATATGGCCATGTCTGAACTGGGGTGGCAGAGTGAGCTAAAGAACGGTGATGGATTAAACCCAGATCAGTTGACTGGGGGTGAGTGTTTGTATTGTCAACGCTCCGTCCATCACCACCTTTGGTTCTATCTGAATAACTCAACAGAGGTCCATCTTTCTCATGACCCATTGGCGTATTGGCATGGGAAAACACTTGTGTGGCCAGAGATCACCAACCTGGCTATAAATTACTTGTCTTGCCCACTCGCAAACGTGTCTTCTGAACGTGTTTTCAGTGCTGCTGGTGGCATTGTAACTTCCAAAAGGACCCGCCTCTTGCCCAAAAATGTGGAGAGGTTAACAATGATCAAGATGAATCAGCACCTCATACCACCAGATTATAAAATACGAGAATGCACGCAGGAAGAAGACGAGGAGGACACCAACTTAGATGAGGAAAGTTCTTCTCTGTTAAGTGACCTACTCCCATATGAATTCGCAGAGTTTGAGGACGAGCTCTTCTTCCCTGACACCGAGCCCTGAAAATTAGTCAATGAATCACTAACCTTCTTTTTCGTCCTTATTCACTTTTATTCCTGTGTGTCTGTCTTTCTTTGTTTTGCAAAATCTATATAAAAAAAAACTTTAATCACCTAATCACAAAAACAAGCCCATCAGCAGAACTGTCTTCACTTATTTGCTTATTGATTTCAAGGTGCCACAGTCTGCATTCCTCATGTTCACCAGTTCACAAGAACATGCTCCTCTATCCTCCTCCTCCTCCAGACTCCTATTTCCCACAAAGCAGATGGCTGGATTACGCCCAATGAAAAAAGACTGTGCACTTGTGAGGGTGTTCTACTTCTTTGCGGGTGAGTTGACGGGTCTGGGGCCATTGCTGGGAAGGTCTAATACCGGCTAAAAGTGGTTTGGAGAAAATCGGATCAGAAAAAGATTTTGCGCTTTTGATCACTTGCCTGTCTTTGGGATGCTGTTTGGTGGGCTTTTAGGTTGTTGTGGGTGGGTTTTGGGGTCTGGGAGCACTGCTGGCACAGTCTAATGTTGATTGCATTTGTTTTTCAGGAAATCCATGGTGGAAAAGGGGAGTTAGGGCCTAGCTGCAGAGCGCATTTGGACTGAATTCCAGGTAGTAGGCCCATTTTTGCTTTTTGCCTGTTTGGGGGTGTTCTGCTTTTTTGCGGGTGGCTGCAGGGGTCTGGGGCCATTGCTGGGAATGTCTAATACCGGATAAAAGTGGTTTGGACAAAATCGGAGGTGACATTTTTTTGGCGTTTTTGCTGACTTGCTTGTCTTTGAGGTGCTGTTTGGGGGGGTTCCGGGTGTTTGTGGGTGGGTTTTGGGGTCTGGGAGCACTGCTGGGTATGGATAGTTTTGATTGCAAGAGGTTTGAAGCAAATCCATGATGGCAAAGGGGAGTTAGGGCCTAGCTCCAGAGCGCGTGTGGAGTGATTTTGGAAATTTGCCTGAAAATTTCTAAGTCCCCATTTTTGTAGTTTTGCTTTTTGGCTGTTTGGGGGTCTTCTACTTCTTTCCGCCTGGATTGACGGGTCTGGGGCCATTGCTGGAAAGGTCTAATACCGGCTAAAAGTGGTTTGGAGAAAATCGGATCAGAAAAAGATTTTGCGCTTTTGATCACTTGCCTGTCTTTGGGGTGCTGTTTGGCGGGCTTTTAGGTTGGTGTGGGTGGGTTCTGTGGTCTGGGAGCACTGCTGGCACAGTCTAATGTTGATTGCATTTGTTTTTCAGGAAATCCATGGTGGAAAGGGGGAGTTAGGGCCTAGCTGCAGAGCGCATTTGGACTGAATTCCAGGTAGTAGGCCCATTTTTGCGTTTTGCCTGTTTGGGGGTGTTCTGCTTTTTTGCGGGTGGCTGCAGGGGTCGGGGGCCATTGCTGGGAATGTCTAATACTGGATAAAAGTGGTTTGGACAAAATCGGAGGTGAATTATTTTTGCGTTTTTGCTGACTTGCTTGTCTTTGAGGTGCTGTTTGGGGGGGTTCCGGGTATTTGTGGGTGGGTTTTGGGGTCTGGGAGCACTTCTGGGTATGGATAGTTTTGATTGCAAGAGGTTTGAAACAAATCCATGATGGCAAAGGGGAGTTAGGGCCTAGCTGCAGAGCGCGCGTGGAGTGATTTTGGAAATTTGCCTGAAAATTTCTAAGTCCCCATTTTTGTAGTTTTGCTTTTTGGCTGTTTGGGGGTCTTCTACGTCTTTCCGCCTGGGTTGACGGGTCTGGGAACATTGCTGGGAAGGTCTAATACCCCAAAGAAAGTGTTTTGGAGACAATCCCTGGGGAAAAAGTTTTTTGCATTTTCTGAGATTTCGCTCACTCTACCGTTTTCGGGGGGATGTTTGTGGGGGGGGGGGGGTTTGCGAGTCTTGGAGCAATGCTGGGTATGGATACTTTTGCTTGCTTGCAAGTGGTTTCAATACAATCCATGGTGGGTAAGGGGGGATTTGGGCCTACTTAACTTTCCAAGTACGTTTTGTCACCATTTTCTACTAGGCCTCGTTTTTGGAGATCTGATTGGGGGTCTTCGACATTTTTGCGACTGGGTTTAGTAAGGGTCTGGGAGCACTGCTGGGAAGGTCTAATTTTGCTCTAAAACACAGTTTACAGTACACCTAGCTTGAGGGGAAGGATCCGCTAAATTAATTCGACCATACTTATTTATCCTTCAAAAGGAGACTCAGACAGAGTAGGCACTTTCAAAAATATTGTACTGTCTATTAGGAAACTCAAAGTGTGAATTTTTGCACTACACAGCGTGCATACCTTATATTTATTTGTCAGTGGTGTTCTAATATCACTTCCTGTTTTTCCATCAATAATTACAGGCCGGGTTTCAGCCTGTGCAATGGGAAAAAAAGGATGAAGTCAGGCTTCACATTAGCGAGCCGCAATTCAGCATCCGCCAGGCAGGCAGTGGACAGGGTGTCTTCTGGTCACCAACATTGATGGACAGATGGAATGGAGGAGTCCCGCTAATAAGAGGAATGGTTGGATTCATGCAACTTACCAAATTCAACAGGACAACTACAAAAACATACAGATACAGTATCCATTCTTTTCAAATGATGTTTTAAGTAATGTTATTGCTGTGAACTTCTATGAGTGTGACTCTGCATTTCTTTGATCTCTGCTTCTAAATTCATCCCTACAGCCATTCTATAGGTTTTACTTCTGCTATTTTTTAAACCTAATTTAATGTAAGCAGTGTTCCTCAGAGTACAGAGATAGGCAAGTGAAAACGCATAATTATTACTGCAGCCCTGTACTGTCGCATTCTTTCATTCACGGTTGTCGAAAGTACTACTTACTTTTCAGTAACCATGCAGGCAGTAGTGCATGCACTTCCTTTATGTCACTTACAAGATTTATGGCTAGCTTTGTACCCAAAGATTTGTTTATCTTCAATTATTGTTTGTCCATGCTGTGCTTTTTTTTTCTTCTCTCAACAAAACTTTCCCAAAAACACCCATTCCCATCCATTTTCCAAACCCTAACCCTCTTCCCCCGGGCTGTGTGGTTTTGATTGATGTGTGACTAAATGAAAGCAATAATTCCACACACTTGCTGGGGAGGATAAGGTCATAGCAACAGGCTGGTGAAGGAATCCGAGGATATATTCTTACGTTGCCGGGCCCTTTTAGCCAGCTCCTTCCGTGTTGGTTTAGAAGGAGCATCTATATGAAGAAAAAAAGACATAGTCTGTAACCAATGCTCTTTAAGATTAACACAAAATGATTCAGCAGAAAGTTGTGTCACAGTAGAACTAGCAACGTGCAAGCACAGTACATAACTATTGTGGCCAGTATCTATCTAACCTCCCACTTCTTCATCCTTGCTCTAACATTAGTGGGAGTTTAAGGAATTAATTCTACAAGCACTATGGACTCACTCCATTAGAGTCGACTATGACAGTACACCAGTCTTATTCTTCTTCTTCTCCTTTGGTTAGCAAAATTGGTACGTTAACTTCTGCAAGCCGGCATAATGCCAGAGCAGTCAACTTGAAAAACAGACGCCCGCCATGATGAGTGAGACAGACTTGCGTTACTGTACCAGTCCAGTACATGCAGGTGGTGATGCTCTTACTTTTGTATAACGGGTGGCACTGAGAATACTCTGTTACAAGGGCTACTGCTTAATTAATTTAACTTTCACCCTACAGTGCCAATGAATACTAGAAAAGGAAAATGAAGAAGATAAATAATCTGTTTATCTATCACTGCACATGGTATGTATTTGCTTACATATGGGATGACGTTAGGTGCTTTGCTTTTTATTAAGTGAACAGTGCTACATCCACACATGAATGACCGAGTTCTACTAAACTGATTAACAGAGGTAGTGAGTGGCCATCGTAATAGCCGGATATATGCTATGCTTGCAATACAAACTACTGCTACTATTCATGGTAGTATTCGGACAAAATTACAACTTCTTTTCCTTGCCTTTCCTACACTGGGACGGACGTGCGGGTGTGGTGTTACATGCTCTTCAAAGTAACACTTAGTTCATCCAGTGACTGTCTACTCTCTCTAGATACACATATGCTATCTAAGAGTCAGATAGTACCATGATCCAGGCATCCATCCATTCAAACTATATGTCAATCATTCTTCTTCATGTCTCTCATCTGGACAAACCTTACGTTTTCTCACGGGAAAACAACCTTTTCATTTTATTTGGGAAACCGCAAGCCATACATCCGTGCTTGACTTGCATTTGAATTTCAACCAAAGCATATATTGCGCACACATACAGTTTCTGTTTCACCCACCCAGGCTGTTCTCCTTCCACCCATCCTTGCTTCATCCTTCACCCAGCCATGCATCATATTCCTTCCCAGTCACCTCGGGCACCAATCAAACACGTATCATTCTTCTTTGTCAGTCATCATTACTTTTAACTTGCTCGTCCTTCCACACTTACTTAAACCCTTCTTTCGCTTTTCGTTCATCCCATCCATCAAGTTCATCTCAGATCTGATTTGGATTCTCGAAAAAAAAAATCACCTCTGAGTTGAAGTAAATTTAGAGGAGGCTACTACCTGGTTGATTAAAAACTTTGTTCTAAATTTGAAAGTCTGCTTAACAGTATAGTAACTTAACTGTAGAACATATATACTACACCAGTGCAGAGAGCACACAATGCAGTCTGCAATCTCAATAAGTAAGGAATATAAGAGCTTACCACTGCCCGCCACTACCGTGGCAACCCGCACAGCAGTTTCGTCCGGCACTTGCACCGCCTCCTCACCAGAACTGTCCTCCACCTCCGCGCTGGGCCCAGCACCAGATGTTCCACCTACAAAGTACATTTAAGAATGTTAGATGTCATAGACATACACCACTCACTAGTATTTTGTCTAGGAATGAAGAAATGTGAATACAGAAACCAATTTCATAATTTGTGACTGTCTACTCTAAAGTAAAAATGTCCCTTTTTCCAGGGAAGGGTGTTGTCTTGTCTTGCAGCACTTTTTGGCACAACTGATGAATGCTTGCTTTTTAACACGCACCATTTTTCTCATAACAGACAGAAGCTTCACTTCTAAGAACAAATCATCATCAGTAGGACGGAGTGACCAACGATTCAGCACCAAAAAGAAAAATTAAAGTTGAAACCAGGTGAGGGCTCGGCTCGCCCACAATAAATGTGTGAAATAAATCACTAACCACTTTTCCATTTTTAATCAACCGTTTATGTTTTATGACAAGCTTGATTTTAATAAATATTTTTACTTTTAATAAAGCTTTAAAACTTTAAAAAAACTCTGTGGTTTTTGGTCAAGAGTGACTGAGCAAAAGGTTTTGCAATTTCCAAGCATGAGTCCGTGCCTCTGACACTTCTGGACTCTGACTCCGTACTTTTGCCCTGCGTTGGATAATCATCATTGGGGATTAATCATCGATGAATTCGGAGGCTAAATGACTCTGCCACACTATCTAGTCAGTAAGGAGATTGGGGGTTCTTCAAAGTCTGATATCACTGAGGTATGTGGAAAGTCTACCTGCGCCTATTATAATTGATAAACAATGCACTATTTAGTGTCCATAGTTCTGTTTGTGCAGATTTGTCCCTGCAACAGTAGTAGTATGGATAGTCCTCCCATCCAAACCAAAAGTAAAGTAGTATCTTATTCTTTCTTGGTGGTCATTCACCTTTTTATTGTTGGTAATTGTCAAAGCATAAACATTTAGAAGACTTGAAAAGACATTATGGACAATCCCAGAGGACTGCACTCAGTGCATAGAGCTATTGCTGACTAGAATGGGAGTTTTGTTTAACACCTTTTGCCAACAGTGCAATCTTAGTTAGCTACACAGACAGACTAATAAGAATAATCTAGTAATACCACAGGGAGTCATAGTAGAGGCAGGATAAGAATTCAGATACAGTCTACAAGAAGATCAAAGACGATTTAGAAAAAATCAAATGAGGAACGCTAGGAAAAAATAGGTACTCTATATTAAAATTAAAACTTACCGGGGCCAGCAAAGGAGCCCTCGCCTGACCAATCCTGGCCTTGAACAGCAGCAGCAGCCAATGACCCCTCCTCCTCTGTCCTCTTTCCCCTGGGGGAGCTGATGTACAACATGAAAGAAAGAAAGACCCGAAAACATGGATGATTGTTGTCAACCAAATCAAACATTTCAAAAGAACAATAACAAAATATTTTGGCGAAATAGCAAATAGACAACTATTTCACGGGATATATTGACCTATCTCATGTGGTCTACTACGATATTAGTATTGCTTGATTAGCGGACCGTCGACTTGGAAAGGTATGTAACTCACTAAACAAACTACTAACAAGCATTTACAATGCAATGGTTTTGCCTTTGTTAAAGTTAGAGCTATTGGCATTGCTCTTGACACTCTGAAGCTCCACTCTGAAGCTCCACTCTGAAGCTCCACTCTGAAGCTCCACTCTGAAGCTCCACTCTGAAGCTCCACTCTGAAGCTCCACTCTGAAGCTCCACTCTGCACTCTGAAGCTCCACTCTGAAGCTCCACTCTGAAGCTCCACTCTGAAGCTCCACTCTGAAGCTCCACTCTGAATCTGCAGCTCCACTCTGAATCTGCAGCTCCACTCTGAATCTGCAGCTCCACTCTGCACTCTGAAGCTCCACTCTGCACTCTGAAGCTCCACTCTGCACTCTGAAGCGCCACTCTGAAGCTCCACTCTGAAGCTCCACTCTGAATCTGCAGCTCCACTCTGAATCTGCAGCTCCACTCTGAATCTGCAGCTCCACTCTGCACTCTGAAGCTCCACTCTGCACTCTGAAGCTCCACTCTGAAGCTCCACTCTGAAGCTCCACTCTGAAGCTCCACTCTGCACTCTGAAGCTCCACTCTGCACTCTGAAGCTCCACTCTGCACTCTGAAGCTCCACTCTGCACTCTGAAGCTCCACTCTGAAGCTCCACTCTCCACTCTGAAGCTCCACTCTGCACTCTGAAGCTCCACTCTGAAGCTCCACTCTGCACTCTGAAGCTCCACTCTGAAGCTCCACTCTGCACTCTGAAGCTCCACTCTGAAGCTCCACTCTGCACTCTGAAGCTCCACTCTGCACTCTGAAGCTCCACTCTGAAGCTCCACTCTGCACTCTGAAGCTCCACTCTGCACTCTGAAGCTCCACTCTGAAGCTCCACTCCGCACTCTGAAGCTCCACTCTGAAGCTCCACTCTGAAGCTCCACTCTGAAGCTCCACTCTGAAGCTCCACTCTGCACTCTGAAGCTCCACTCTGAAGCTCCACTCTGCACTCTGAAGCTCCACTCTGAAGCTCCACTCTGCACTCTGAAGCTCCACTCTGAAGCTCCACTCTGGCTGAACATAACAGTCTGCAGTTTCACACGTTACATTTGTGTTAGCTGCATTACGTCATAATTTATTGTCAAAGGCTGGTTCAAATATGTTCTTTCAATGTTTCAAGCTGTTTTCAAGCGTTCACGCTTTATTACAAATCACAAAAAGATGTTAATATTTCACTTCTGTTCTTGGATTTTCGTCACAATATAAAACTCTGAATATAATCTTCACAAAAGTTATTTACAAAAGTTTAAGCTATTGCCATTACAAATTAAATACATTATTTAACAAATAATTTAACAAAAAAAATAAAAGCCATTGTTATTTGTAATATCAATACATCTAAATCACGTAAATAAAAAACATGTTGCATTACAAATGCTATAGGTGTCACATTTGCGAAAGTTATAACTATTGGCATTGTAAATGACAAAGCTATTAATTTAGCTTTTTTAACAAACACATAAATAAATAAAAATGCCATTTATAAGACCAATAGCTCAAACTTTCCTGATGCGAGACCTATTGCATTTCCAATGCTTGTTTTTGTTTCACTTTTACTTGCGGCGTTACACAGTGTCCTTGATAAGTCGGTAAGCACTATGTTTTTTGAGTCAGTCGATTTTGATTGACCGGCAGTCCTCAGCTAGTCATAAATCCATCATTTAGAGGCCAACCCTTCATTTGCAAATAGCCGTGCTATTCGAAGGTTTCTGACTACACAGTTAATCAAGTACTAAGGCATCTTTTCTTGACCTGGACTTTTCAGCGCTCAATATGGGGGAGTGTCACAGTGATCATCAATTGCCAGTGGCGCTTCTGTTTATTGAATGTGGCAGAGCAGCCCCGTCTGTGCTCTCCACGAAATAACTGAGCTGTCTGGAAGACTCAAGTAACCAAAATAGTCGCTGCTAACATTTTTTGTTTGCACAGGTCGTTATTTCATATCCGGACTGGGCCGACACGGCTGTTCAATCTTCTGAGGTCGATAAACTGAGTGCTGGTAATGTGCTGCTAATGTGTGCAGTTATTTTCCAACACTTAGAAAGGGACGAATTTGAGATTTTAGGTTCACAGATGCCAAGAAGGTTCAACGTGGAGGCATAATCGTAAGGTAGGTTCAACAACATTTTGCAGCCCACGCCGATCTGTCAGTCACGTTCAGCAATCATAGACACATTATACCCTGTGCGGCTCATCTGTGCGGTACACTGGTCATGCTTTCAGAATAAACAAGCATTTGCAATGCAGTAGGTCTCGCATTTGCTGGGTCTGAGCTCTTGGCATTGTAAATGACAATGCCTTTGTTTTGTTTTTTTAAATCTAAATAAAAGACATTGTAATTTACAATGCTAATAGCTTAACCTCTCGCAAATGCAGGACCTATTGCACTAAATGCTTGTCTTGTTTGCTCGCGGGCGCTGCGGGGGAGGGGCATTGCTGCTTAGTGCGATAAGTTTCACTTCCTGCTAGTTCACCGTTTCGGCATGTCGAGGGTCCGTGAGTGGAGCCGGATACGGAGGTAAGTGCGCCTGGTAAGACCGCAGCCAAGCCAAGGGTCACTCCGCCTAATGCATATTTGCTATTATCACAGCCCTTCCCTCAAAATACACTTGCTTGAATCACTGTGCCAGCGATGGCTTTGTGCCGATACTAAGGATGTCTGTTGTTCTGCTGCTCTGTGAACGTTCCCATGAGAGGTCATGGGGTCATGGGTTATCAGCCGTTTACAAGTCACAGACTCCCATGGCTGGAAGCTTATGACCCAGCTTTACTTTAATATTCATGGCAGCCCTGGCAGCTTCTTTTCCCCTCCCTACCTCCTTTCGCTTTTCTTCTTGGTTCCGACAACTTCCGTTTTGTTTGTGTGAGTGGTAAGGGGGCGGAGGGCTTGGTTGAGGGCAAGTGTCTGTTACGGAGCTCTCGCCACGAAGCTCCGCCCCCTCCCCGGCTCCACTCCTCAAACGGTGATTTCAGATCTGTATGCAATATTAACAAAGCAACGCATGGCCGCCCGTGCTTTCCTCGTACTCACTAGTGTTAAGAGGCGGTGGCTTCCGAGTTTCGAACAGCACTTCGCGCTGCAGGAGGTCATTGACAGTCACTAGTCAGCCCACTACCGAGCAGACTGACCCAGACCCAGCCCAGTCCATCCAGGGCTTTCAGTGGCATTCATCACAGTGTCTCACCGGAAGGCGGGCATCAGAGAGAAGCGGGAGGGGGCGGGAAAGGGGGAGGAGAGAGCTGACGACGGCCGGCCGGAGCAGAAGACGGGCACCAAAACAAGCGGGAGGGGGCGGGAAAGGGGGAGGAGAGACGCTGACGACGGCCGGCCGGAGCACGAAGGCGGGCACCAGGAAACAAGCGGGAGGGGGAGCAAGGGAGGTGCCGGCAATGCCGGAACAGAATCGGGGGCGTTCCCGGCGTCGCGTGACGTCGGCAAAAGCCAAAGAATGTCGGGAACGCCCCCGAATCTGGTCCGGCATTGACGGACAGGCCCCTCGTCCAATGGCTAGGCTCCATTTATGGAGCCAGCCAATGAATGACGAGGGCCGACCCAAAGCCACACTACAGATGTCATCAGGATTTCGCCTGCGCGAAAAAGATGCGCAGAGCGCATCTTTTCGCCAGGCAAAACCTAAAAAGGTTCGCCTAGGACTGGCAGGCAGCAGTCCGCAGCACGCGAAGTGACAGACAAACTCCATCGTGATTGCAGATCAGCGACAACACTAAAAAGTTTCCTACTACATTAACCAGTCATTAAAATACTCAAACTATCAATCCACCACCACTATTTCTTCTTATTGCCAGGTGTACAAAAGAAGGACTGGACTTGAGTCTGTAGGGGCAGATTTACAAGCCCCTTGCGGCTCTTTTGCTCCATTGTTGCGTGACTTTTGTGACGCAGCGGCAGAACAAAAGAGGCGCCATGGTGCGGCGTATATTAACAACGTGACGCATATAGGAGATGCATCACGTTGTAAAGCCCTGCGTCATCAGGGGCGTTCCGGCGCAAGGGAGGGCGTTCCTGCGCAGGAACGCATCCTAAAAGTGGCTGAGGGAAATCTACAAGATTTCAATCAGTCACTTTTAGGACAATGATGCGTGACTCAAACCCTGCGCCTGCTTGAAATGAAATGAAATGAAAAAGAAACTTAATAAAGCGCGCTGCGGCCAAGCGGCTTCCTGGCGCTAGGGACTAGATCTGACTCTGCGGAGGAATCCGAGGGAGCTAACCGGGGAATGCTTGGGAGAACAAAAATGTTTTCAGGGCTTTACGAAAGTGGGTGTAGATGGGGATAGAACGAATGGAGAGAGGAAGGCTGTTCCAGAACCGGGGGGACAGAACCGAGAAACGGGTGCCCCCCGTTCTGGTTTTACGGAAGCGGGGAACGTGGAGGAGGGAGAGAGAAGAGGAACGAAGAGCGCGGGTCGGGGTGTAAGGAGTGATCATAGAGCTAATAAAGAGGGGAGCTGAATGAGTATAAGCCCGAAAAGCCAGGCAGGCCAGTTTGAAGAAGGATCTGAGGTGGACGGGGAGCCAATGGAGGGATTTAAGTGCTGGCGTAATGTGGGAAAATTTGGGAAGACGGAGGATGAGGCGGGCTGCCTGATTTTGGATGGCCTGTAGGCATCGGGTTTCATAAGCCGGTATGCCCACGTACAAGCCATTCCCATAGTCAAGGCGGGAGGTGATAAGGGCCATGACTATGGATTTAAGGGCGTCCG
Organism: Lissotriton helveticus; assembly: GCF_964261635.1. Lineage (NCBI taxonomy): Eukaryota > Metazoa > Chordata > Amphibia > Caudata > Salamandridae > Lissotriton > Lissotriton helveticus. The sequence continues at coordinate 779,439,329 of NC_136070.1, forward strand.
CTGAAAAATACCGGGAGATCTTCCGAATGAGACGAAGGGACAAAAAACAAGAAGATACAACGGAGCTGACTTGGGCATGCATGGTAAGGTCATGGCTGACCTTGATGCCCAAGGTCCGAACGGAGGGAGCCGGAGAGGGAGGGGAACCGAAGGAAGGGGGCCAGTGGATCGTGGACCAAGGATTGGAGGGGCCACCCGTGAGGACAAGCTCCGTCTTGTCAGGATTGAGCTTCAAATAGTTGGAGCTCATCCATTCGGAAATAAAAACTAAAGTGGAACAGAATTTGGGAAGAGAATCCAAGGGAGAGGAGAGATCAAAGACGAGCTGGAGGTCATCCGCGTAGTTATACACAGAGACGCCCAGCTCGCGGAGAGAAATGATAAGGGGATGAATATAAAGGTTAAAGAGGAGAGGGGAAAGGGAGGAGCCTTGAGGAACCCCGCAGGTGACTGAGCGAGGGGGAGCGGAAAAGCCCGAGAGGTGGACCGCTTGGGACCTGCCTTGAAGAAAGGACGCGAGCCAAGAAAAGGCTACGCCCCGAATGCCCGCTGCGCTGACACGGTCGAGAAGGATGGCATGGTCGACCGTGTCAAACGCAGCGGACAAATCGAGGAGAACCAGGGCCTGGGGAAGATTGGTGTCAGCTTTCCCCTTAAGTTCGTCCAGGACCGCAATGATCACTGCCTCCGTAGAGTGTCCTGGTCGGAAGCCCGCCTGATGGGAGGCCAGAAGGTGGTTCTCCTCGATATAGGAGGACAGGCAAGATGTAACGTAACTTTCAAGGATCTTCCCCAAGTAAGGAAGAAGAGAAATAGGCCTGAAATTAAAGGGGAGAGAGGGGTCTAGGCCGGGTTTCTTAAGAATAGGAAGAACCCTGGCGGTTTTGAAAGGAGAAGGAACTGAACCCAGGGCCAAAGAGGCGTTAAGAAGGGCAAGGGGAGGAGCGGGACAGCTGGTAAAAAGAACTTTGAGGATCCGTGCCGGAGCACAGTCCGCCGGAGAACCAGACATGACTTTAGAGAGCAAGTTAAGAAAACACTCGATGGGAATAGGAGGAAAATGAACCAATGAAGAGGAGGGCAAAGGGAGGGGACAGGAGACACCGGGTTGACGCACCACAGGAATAGTGGCCTTTATATTGGCAATCTTGTCAATGAAATAATCGTTAAGTGAAGAGCAGAAGGCCTGGGTAGGGACGAGACTGGTGCTAGTGCGGTCGGAGGTGGCGAGGAGATGGACCAAAGAAAAAACTTCACAGGGTTTGTTAGCAGAGAGAGCAACTTTCTCGGTGAAGTATTTAGTTTTGGCCGTCAAGATCGCTTTTTTATAGGCATTGAGGAGGGATTTATATTTAGCACGGAGAATAGGGCAGTAGATTCGTCTCCAGTGGCGTTCCGAGCGCCTGAGGTCGAGTTTAAGGTCTTTGAGCTCCAAGGTGAACCATTTATGTGCGTCGTGGGGGCGGACGGATTTGACCTTTTTAAACGGGGCAACCTGATCGCAGGAGGAAGAGAGCCAGGTGCTGATGGCTTCTGCCTGTGAATCTAAGGAAAGACCAGTGAGATCTGGCACTGAGGAGGCCAGGGAAAACGAAAGAAGGTTGAGATCCGTTTGGTTCCAGCTGCGAGCTAGTAAATTTTTAGGTGGGGGCGGTTTGACGGTTGAAGCAGAAAAAATGGAAAAAGAGATAATGAAGTGATTGGACCAGAAGCAGGGAAATATAGAAGGGGTGAGATCTCGCGGCGCAATGACCAAATTTGGTCGAGAGTGTGGCCCTTGACGTGGGTGGGGGCCAAGATGTGGGACGAGAAGTTCAAACACTGAAGGGTGGCAGAAAAGTCTTTAGAAGCAGAATCTTCCCTTGGGTCACCTGGCCAGTAATTGAAATCGCCAAGTAGGATAACCGATGAGTTGTTGACCGCCAGAGTGGCCAAGAGATCCTGCAATTTAATTTAATTTAATTTTATTTTAATTTAATTTAATTTAATTAATTTAATTGCGGGTTTATATAGCGCTAGGAATCGACTCCCGGAGGAGTATCTCCACGCTTCGACCGCTGGGGAACCCGTCCTGGCTCACCCTGAGAGATGGTCCCTGATGGGTATCTCTAAGGTGCGACCAAGCATCCCCGGCGGTCTGGGGGGCCGTTGTGAAGATGAGGCAAGCTGATGCCCAGAGTTGCCGAGTGTGGTTTCTGACTAGAGTAGGCACCGAGGCGAGAATTATCGAGTCCGCTGACCCTGGTCCACGACCCTGCCGCATCGGGAATCGAACCCCGGGCCGTTCTCTGCTTACGGGTCTGCCGCCTCTAACCAGTGAGCCACACTTCTCCACTGCAAGGTACCAACAAATAGGGGCATGGGTTGAGGGGAACGATACATGAGGACAACGGTGAGAGGGTCGGGGAGGTTAAGAGATCGGGCCACCAGGTAGTCCACATTGGGTATGGGAGGGTGATCAAGGAGCTGAAATTTCAGGGTGGAACGAATAATCATCGCCACACCGCCCCCAGCCTTCCCAGCCGGGCGATCCGCTCGAAGAGCATAGTAGGTATCAGGGAGAATGGCCAGGAGATCCGGAAGAGAGTCGGTGGAAAACCAGGTTTCAGTGAGAAATAAGTAATCTGGAGAATCAATGCTCAAGAGGTTGAAAAGTTCCATTTGATGCCTGACTGTCGAACGCGTGTTAAGCAGGCGGGCATCAGCTGCAAGGGGGGTAGGTGAAGAACAGAGTGCAGGCAGCAGAACAAGGGAGGGATAAATAGGGCTGTGAGTGGGAGGGAGTGAACAAGGGGGGTAGGGGGCAAGAATACCAACGGAGTCAAGACGTTGCAACAGGGAGGGGGGAGAGAGAGGGGGGCCAGGTGTGCAGAGAGTTGTGCTGATGAGTAGACCAGAGGGCGGGCAGGGTCTGTGGCCCCTGGTCCCGGCCAGTCGCGGACGGGCGCAGACGGGCTTGCCTTAGGCGGGCCTTCGGCACGCAAACGGCGAGCCCGCTGTGCCCGTCCGCTGCGCGTACGTGGGAGGCACATGATTTGTAGCAGTGTTCAGGGCGTGGCCTCGCGCCGGTGGGCGTGGCCTGAGGGGAGGCTCGCTGATGGCGGCAAGTGGGGAGAGCCTGTCCCGCAGCAGCGATCACCTCGGCTGCGCGGGGGGCAGGGAAGCAATCAGGAGTTCCAAAGGAAGGTAAGTGGACCAAGGTTTAAAAACGATCAAGTGAGCACAAGTTATTTAAAATGGACAAGATTGGGTTAGGCTGTGCTTCCAGGGAGCCTCAGGAGAGTCTAATGAAGGGCCGAGCTCGTAGTCAGCTCCAAGTTAAGTAGAGCGGTGGGCGTGGCCTCGCGCCGGTGGGTGTGGCCTGAGGGGAGGCTCGCTGATGGCGGCGAGTGGGGAGAGCCTGTCCCGCAGCAGCGATCACCTCGGCTGGGCGGGGGGCAGGGAAGCAATCAGGAGTTCCAAAGGAAGGTAAGTGGACCAAGGTTTAAAAACGATCAAGTGAGCACAAGTTATTTAAAATGGACAAGATTGGGTTAGGCTGTGCTTCCAGGGAGCCTCAGGAGAGTCTAATGAAGGGCCGAGCTCGTAGTCAGCTCCAAGTTAAGTAGAGAGGTGGGCGTGGCCTCGCGCCGGTGGGCGTGGCCTGAGGGGAGGCTCGCTGATGGCGGCGAGTGGGGAGAGCCTGTCCCGCAGCAGCGATCACCTCGGCTGCGCGGGGGGCAGGGAAGCAATCAGGAGTTCCAAAGGAAGGTAAGTGGACCAAGGTTTAAAAATGATCAAGTGAGCACAAGTTATTTAAAATGGACAAGATTGGGCAGGCGTATGGCTTGACGCAGCATTGGGGAGATGGGGCACCCCAGAGCATTGCTGGAGCTGCGCCATCGTTGTGACGCAACTCCAGCAATGCGCCGCCTTTACGGCACAGATGCGTAACGCTTCGGTGGCGTTTTGGGCCCATGGTGCTCCGCATTGTAAATACGGCGCACCATGGGTGGTGGTGGCGTGGCGCACAATTACTGGCGCATCCCTGCTACTTTGCAGGAATGCGCCGGTAATTGAAAATCTGACCCTTAGTGTCTAGCATTACGCAGTTCTTTACACTACACTCATACATAATTTCTCAGGCCAATGAAATGAACACAAAATCGAAAACAAATAAGCACAGTAGCAACGCTACTGAGAAGGAGAGCAGTGCACCTGAAATGCACAGAAGATTTTGAAATATAATTTACCTACAATGTAATCGGCAGCATTATTGCTCTTGGTAAAAATCAAACATTTGCAATATAATAACACACAGAGCGGGAGAAAACAGAGTAGTGATGAAATAGCTAGAAATAGCTACTACTACTCACCAAGCCGGGGATCTCGATGCCGAGCACGTCCAGCAAGTCGCGTTCCCGGTCCAGGAGATCCATCCAGCGGCGGGTGGCCTGGTTGTAGGTGCGCCGGACCCCAGAGTGTTCAAACATGGCCCGGCACACCTTCTCCCACCCCTTCCGGCGCTCCCGGAGCCCGTAGCCGGTAGCGATCTTGCCGCCTCCCATGATGGTCCTGGGGAGGCGGCGCTGGACATAAAAGACTAGTGTGGCCACCTCCTCCGCACTAAAAATCTCCCGAGCTATAACTTCCTCTCCCCTCAAACGCCCGCACGGGAGCCGGGCACGGGGTGCGAGACCCTTCCCCTTCGCGGGCTGCTTCCCGGCTCCCTTTACCATGGTCTGGGCAGAAAGGAAGGTAAATAATAAAGAAGAAATAGAATAGGGAAGAAGAAAAGAAAAGAGTTTAAAAAAAGTAGTTTAAAATTAACCAAAAGTAGCAGAAAACACAAAAATATAGAGCTAGAAAAATAGAGGGATAGATAATAAGTAAAATAGATCAAAAAAAACTTCAAACAAGCAAAGGATGGCAGAGATTGACAGAGGATACAGAAAGCATGCCCAGAACCATAGCAATGAATGAACAACAAGATGGCCGCGCCCGTTCAAGACCGCGTGGGTAAGTTCGCGCGAGATTTCCCCCGCGAACACACATGAACATGTACTAGTGAGCCGCACACTTTGCGAGATTACACATAGCGCCCGGTAACTGAATTACGTCACGCAAACAAGATGGCCGCGCCCATGTACGACCGCTAGGGTAACTTCGCAAACGTTGCGCTACAAGCGGCTTGCGAACATGCAAAAAATCACGCGAACAAACACGCCGCAAAAAAAACAAATCGTGTATTCGCACGAATTTGCGGCTTCAGAAATCGATCTTGCCCGAATTCACGCCCCGCGAATCGCGCAAAATTACAGAAAAACAATTTTGCAAAACTGAAAGCACTCAGCAGGTGCAAAAGTTCAATCTTATCATTAGTAACCATTCCCTCTAGTGCTTCCTGAGGGGCCCCTCCAGAGTTCAGTTGCCTACTTGCAACTATTCTATGACCCTGCTCTGACCCTCACAGCAGGCTCAGAGAATAGCTACAAGTATGCCACAAAGGTCCTGCTAAAAAAAATTAGACTGCAACAGAAAGCAATTACAGATAAGGAAGCAGGTGCCAGACTGGAAGTTCAAATTCAGTGACACAATAATCAATAAGCCCCTAATTCATTCATGTCAGTTGAGGCAGGGCAGGTGTGCTTTTTCCCCCATAATCTACAGTGATGAAACAGAGGGTGGCATGGGTGAGCCAGAGGGTGGCAGTGGTGAAACAGAGGGTGGCAGTGGTGAAAAAGAGGGTGCTGTGATGAACCAGACGTAGAAACAACATGGTCGCGACCGTTGCTACTTGACAAGTAAGTTCGCGTTTGCAAACTGGTAAAAAACCCTTGCGACACCGCAGGAACACTTGTGAACCCCCTCAAAAAAAATCCGCAGAATTCGCGAGAGTTCGCGAATTTTGCGGATTGCGAATCCGTAAATACGCAATTTCGCGGATTGCCAATCCGCTAAATTCGCCCATGCTTAGTTGGCAATGGCCCCAGTGAATCCATGCACTTGTAGAGACGCCCATGAGGGGCTATTACAAAAAGTGGAAACTCTTCAAGGAGAGGTAGACTCCCTGAGGAAAATCGTTGAGGCTTTAAATCGTCGGGCTAACTGTCCCCCTCCTTCTCATGCTCTGTGGCCAAAATCTATCTCTATTTCAGCTGCCCAACTTAGGACCAGGCCTCTGATTGGCTCTCCTTCTAATGGGATCAATGGGGGCCCTCCTGCCTTATGTAATAGAGCCACTCCCGCTTCCTCCTTGGCGCCTCCACTCAGCTCCAAGAAGACCTATGTTGAGACATTAAAAACCTCTGGGGCTCATGGGGCTGTTCATAACATCATGGGGCCTCAGGTTCACCATCCTGGGACTGGTAATGCTACGCTCAATATCAGGGGGCCACAGTGACAATTTCGCATAGGTAGATTGACAAACACTAGGACCACAGTCTACATGGTGAAAGTCCCAAAACATTCTTCCAGCCAGGGGTACGAAGGAGGCGAATATCTCTGCAATAAGGCCATACACTGGCTGCGACACGTCAGGGGTTGCAGATCCATAATCAGGGAGGATATTGTTAGAGCAAGGAGGATCTCATCGTATAACTCTGAGTTAGACTGCATTGAGTTGCAGTTAACCGATGCTACCCTTGCAGAGAATTTATTGGCCCTGGAATTCCCTAAATCTTCCCCAGAGTTTTCTGCCATCCAGATTAGGGGCTCACCCCTTTGGACACCAAGGGGGGTGAGTGGTCACGAAATGCCGGGGAGATCTAGAGGCGGGTCGGGCCTGAATAGGGTAGATTGACCATTACTAGGTCCAACTGAAAGCAGCTACATTGCTTTATTACCATTTAGACGTAGTGAGAGTAATGTCTCAGTTTCTCCTTGTTCTCTGGGACCTCTTAGTACCCAGAGTCAGGTGGTTGAAGGAAGGTGGGAATCTTGTGATGGTCTAGCTGACATAGCTGTAGCGGCTGAAACTAACACGAATACCCTTAATCTCCTTTCCTGGAATGTAGCGGGGCTAGAGAAGAAATTACTGCTCCCTGAATGGAATAAATTTGTCGAACAGTTTGAGATTTGTTTATTCCAGGAGATGTGGAGTCATTCACAAATCCATTCACAAACCCCATTCACAAATCAGGCTACACCACCTATTTCATTCCGGCTATTAGTTCAGGCAAGGGCCGCCCTTCTGGGGGGCTTCAAATATGGGTCAGTATTAACTTAAACTGGATAATCACTGTTAATAAGTCCATCTCACGGGACATTTTGCACCTAACCGTTAGAGGCACACCTAACAGCACAGCATTAGAACTTTTTAACATCTATGCACGGGGTTCCGTGGGTGCCCAGCTTTCGCCGACTGTAATATCTCTGGAAAGCATGCTATCCTGCACCGTTGCCCGCTCAAATATCATTGTAGGGGGGGGGCTTAATTGTACGCTGAACCGCTTATTGCTGAGGATTTTGGGGTATTGTGGAAGAGGACGCAAAATGGGATATTCCTGCTCTTAATCTAGTACCTATTAAGAAGTGGTCTCAGAGGGCAATCCAAATTAGTGCCCTCACTCTGGAATTCAACCTATGAGCTGTGAATGGGAGAACAGGTTCAGATCCACATGGGGTAAATACCTTTAATAGGATAAGCTCCCCGTCCAGAATAGACTACATTCTTATGGATATTCGATTATGGAGAGATCTGATAGATATGGAAGTTAAACCCACCATAGATAGCGACCACAATCCCCTATGCTTAAAAATGAATAATGTATGCCAGTCTTTTGGTGCTGAGGCTCGCAGCCTCCCGTTCTGTCCACCAGAGAGGTAACTCCCACTAACTGTAATAGACGCCTTAAATTGCTTAAAATTTCCAAGCAGGAATATAAACTGGAAAGCATTAAGGAAGTTCTAGAGGCTAAGAACAAGGAATTCTCAGTGCTCTCTAGGGAAATGGGGGCCCAACCCAACCTCTACCCGATCTATCAAGATTCAATTGATAAACTGAGCTCATTTTTAGGTCGAGGCTACCGTCCCACAGCAAAGCTGTAGGGGGCGGAGCCGAAGATTTAATGAGTTCAACAGTGGTGCTTCAACACGCCTCTCTCTTCCATTGGCTAGCTTCGTAAATGGAGGCTAGCCATTGGAAGAGATGTGTGTCAATTACTATTTTACCCGCCTTGATGCGATCCGTGGGCGTTTCTGCCTCTTTTTTTAAGTCCCGCCCCTTGTTGCCGTGTGTCCCGGGCCGCGCTGTGATTAGCTGCCGCCCGGGACACCCCCGTGACGTCACTTCCCGGGCCGCGCTGTGATTGGCTGCCGGCCCGGGACCTGATTTGTTAGTTTCCTGTTCCCGCCCCCTTCCGTTGGCTATGTTGCCCATCTTTCCGCCCCTTTCCTGTTGTCCGTGTGCCGTTCCCTTTGTTCCTGCTCCCCTCCCGCTGTCTGTTGTCTTGCTTTCCCGCCCCCTCCCATTGGCCGTGTTGCCCATCTTCCCGCCCCCTTTCCTGTTGTCCGCGTCCCCGTTCCGGTTGTCCCCGCCCTCCTCCCGCTGTCCGTTGTGTTGCTGTTTGTGGCGGCCATGGAGGTGCGGCTGCTCCCTTTCGGGGCTTATCCTTCCCAGCCGGGTCGGGTATTCGCAACCCGTTCCCTTTGTTCCCGCCCCCTCCCACTGTCTGTTGCCTTGATGCTTGTGGCAGTGCGGCTTCTCAGGGGTGAGTTTCATTCTTCATTTTCTTTACCGTTCCGTTTGTCCCCGCCCTCCTCCCGCTGTCCGTCGTCTTGCTGTTTGTGGCGGCCATGGAGTGCCTCGGTTTTCGGGCTGTCTATGATCAGTGTCTGTGCAGTTCTCTTTTTCTTATCAAAGCCTCTATTTTTACTGTCTTTGATCCATGTCTCACTACCAGAGGGGTCTCGGATCGGCGTCTCACCTTTCTCTAATATATTTCTCCGTCTGCTGACTCTCCTTCTCTGATGCACGTCTCTGTAGCCTCGCCTGTTTCTGATCCGTGCTTCTGCGCCCGCAGTCTCTGGACTCTGTCACTTCAGGCTTCCCTGTCTCGGGTCTGTGTCTCTGTGCTTGGCTTCTCGAATTCTTGTCTTCGTCATCGCTTGTCTCTGCCCTAACTCTCTGCAGTCTCTGATCACTAGCTCGGTATCTAATGCTTCGGATCTGTGTGCATAGATAGGGGTACCTGCACTTGTTCAATTAGAATGGGATTGAACCTGTGCTGCTCAGCAGGCAGGGGAACAATACTTTTAATGGGAGAGTACTGTCAGTTGTAATGCACATACTGGTACTCAGTGGTTAGGAGTACCAGCACTACTATATTTGCTTGTCAAGCACTTTTCTCTGCTAAATGTCCCAGCAGCCGCCTATTTTTTTTTTGTAATTTAATTTTGCGGCCGCCAATGCTTGTTTTGATGAAGTTCTCATCTGGCTTGAGTTCGCCTCTTCTACCATCGTCTCTGACTCCCTCCGTTGCCGAGAGCCACCCGGCTGATACTTGTGTCACGCGTATGTCACCTCCTGTGCTCCGTCCACCCCCCCCTCCTTGTTGTTGCGCTTGAGCGTGATTACTCATCCACCTAGGGAGATCCCGTGCTGGTGATCTGTGTCCAGGGTAAGTCAGAGTTTTCCGCCCCAGGGGCCCTTTTCTGTTCCTCCAATCACTACGCCTCCGCTTGGGGTCACTGTGTTGGTGGTAAGTAAGACGTACATGACTTACATGCCCGGAGGTGTTGTGAGCTCGCACCTGCTTACTCTTCAGGTTTATTATTCTACGCTGCACACTAATCCTCGTGACTGCACCATCCCTGCTTTTCCCCAAAGCAATAGAATACGTAATGCTTAATATTAGAGAGTTGCCTCGTTGCTATGTGTTTGGTACATTTGATATGAAACGGAGTTTAATTTTTCTGTAAGGCAGATGTGGCTTTGCTTGCTGATACTGCTTTTCTCATGTTTGCTTGTCTAGTTTAGGGGCGGTGGTGTGATTATGCTGTATCCCACCTTCTTTTTGTTAGGCGCCTCACTCATGAGTGCATTCCAAATGCGTGCTGTGGAGCTCGACATACTGTGGGTGCTGCTCACCAGAGCTGCCTCTTAGCGCTATGGAGCGGCGCCCACATGGATGTTTCGGTACTCCGAGAGAATAAGCCGGTGTCAGTCTGTGCCTGAGGATCTGCCCCACGCAGACACCCATCCTCATCTTCACCGGAGGTTTGCTCAGTGCAAGCGGGACCCCACAGCCCTCACCTTTTACTTTTCGTTGAAACTGTTTGTTTTTTTACTGTAGTCTTCTTACCGCTATAAATGAGATAATTACAATATGAGCACCTACTGCATTTTTAAGGAATGACAGTGATTAAATACTACCATGTAAGTATGATCGTTATACCAGTCTTTCGGAAGGAGTCTTTTAGCAGCCCTTTTGGCGGGAGTTCCCTTGCATGTTGCTGCACTTTCATTTAATTCTAAGTATGAAATGAACAGGCGATCAGTAATTCTTCTTGGGATTTAGAAGCTCGTGCACTGTACCCCCTGCACCGTGTTTCCGTTAGTTTTCCCTCGTGTCACGTTTTTTGTGTGCGCCTCACACTGTCTTCTCTCTCCTCTGTCCCTCACTGTCCTTAGTCTACTCTGTTCTTCACTGTCCTTCTCTCTCCTCTGTCCCTCACTGTCTCTCTTCTCCCTCATCTGTCCCTCACTGTCCTTCATCTCCCTCCTCTGTCGCTCACTGTCCTTCTCCTCTGTCGCTCACTGTCCTTCTCCTCTGTCACTCACTGTCCTTGTTCTCCATCCTCTGTCCCTCACTGTCCTCCTCCTTCTCTGTCACTCACTGTCCTTCTTTTATCTCCTCTGTCGCTCACTGTCCCTCTCCTCTGTCCCTCATTGTCCTTCACCCTCCTCTGTCCCTCACTGTCCTTCACCCTCCTCTGTCTCTCACTGACCTACTTCTCTCTCCTCTGCCCCTCACTGTCTTTGTTTTCCCTCCTCTGTCCCTGTTCTCTGTCCCTCACTGTCCTTGTTCTCTGTCCCTCACTGTCCTTGTTCTCTGTCCCTCACTGTTCTTCTCTCTCTCCTCTGCCCCTCACTGGCCTCTTCTCCCTCCTCTGTCAGTCACTGCCCATGTTCTCTGTCCCTCACTGCCCTTCTCCTCTGTCCTTCACTGTTATTCTTGTCCCTCATCCTACCCTCACTGTCTTGTTCGCTGTCCCTCACTAACCTTTTCTCTCTCCCCCTGTCCCTCACTGTCCTTCTTCTCCCCCTCTAGCTATCACCCCTCTATCTATCGCCCTCACTCTATCTAGCTATCGCCCTCACTCTATCTATCACCCTCACTCTATCTATCTATCACCCTCACTCTATCTATCGCCCTCACTCTATCTATCTATCTATCTATCTATCTATCTATCTATCTATCTATCTATCTATCTATCTATCTATCTATCTATCTATCTATCTATCTATCTATCTATCTATCGCCCTCACTCTATCTATCTATCTTTCTATCACCCTCACTCTATCTATCTATCACCCTCACTCTATCTATCGTCCTCAATCTATCTATCTATCTATCTATCGCCCTCACTCTATCTATCTATCTATCTATCTATCTATCTATCTATCTATCTATCTATCTATCTATCTATCTATCGCCCTCACTCTATCTATCTATCGCCCTCACTCTATCGCCCTCACTCTATCGATCTATCTATCTAGCTATCGCCCTGACTCTATCTATCGCCCTGACTCTATCTATCTATCTATCGCCCTCACTCTATCTATCTACCTATCTATCTATCTATCGCCCTCCCTCTATCTATCTATCGCCCTTCCTCTATCTATGTATCGCCCTCACTCTATCTATCTATTCCACTCACTCTATCTATCTATCGCATCACCACAGCATCACTCAGCACCACCACAGCATCACTCAGGGGCACCACAACATCACTATGCGCTACCACTGCATCACTGAACGTCACAGCATCACTCATCGCCACCACAACATCACTCAGCGCCACCACAGCATCAATCTGTGCAACTATTCAACAACAAAGATGTTAATATTTCACTTCTGTTCTTGGATTTTCGTCACAATAAAATACACTGAACATAATTTTCACAAAAGTTATTTACAAAAGTTTAAGCTATTGCCATTATAAATTACAATAACTTTTATTTAAGTATTAATTATAAAAAAATAAAATGCCAGTGTTATTTGTAATATTAATACATCTAAGTCACGTAAATACAACACATATTTTATTACAAATGCTATAGGTGTCACATTTGCAAAAGTTAAAACTATTGGCATTGTAAATGACAAAGCTATTAATTTCGCTATTTTCAAAACCAACACAAGAATACAAAATTTGTCATTTACAATACCAATAGCTCAAACCTTCCTAATGCGAGACCTATTGCATTGCAAATGCTTGTTCATTATGGAGGGGAAAGTGGGCCCAAGATGTGACCAGGCAAGGCCCTCCAACCCCTGGCATTCCCAGGGTTGTAGGGAAAAGAGGGTGGCCCTATCTCTTGCAGTTAGGAGAAAAGATTCCTCAGCCATTAGAACAGCAAGGAAGGAGTATTCCAGGGCTCAGGTGGAAGCTAAACGTAATTGGGAAGAAGATCATTGGCAGGAATTAAAGCTTGCCTCTAATCAGAGGGACTCAAAGTACTTCTGGGACCTAATTAATAGTAGGACAAGAAGTAGTACTGTCCCAATCCCCAACCATGACCACTTTTCCAATCTTTATTCAGGTGTCGAATGCTCTGTGCCTCTAGCACATGACCTCCCCTTAACCTCCATTGGTCCCGATCATAACTCAGATTGCTTCGAGCTCCAAGAGGTGGAGCTAGCAATAAATAGCATTGGTCCCGGTAAGGCGGCGGGTCCTGACGGTCTTCCCGGAGACCTGCTCTTGTATGACCCTAAGCCTTGGGCCTCCTTCATCCAATTGATAATGAACTTAATAGCGAGGGGATCACCCGTCCCTGACTCCAAAAAAGGAGCTGAGGTTGTGCCAATCTTCAAAAAGGGGAACAGGGAAGACCCTGCCAACTATAGGCCGATTAGTTTAATCGACGTGATACAGAAGGTGGTTGGCAGGGTCCTCCTCGCTCGGATTGGAGCATGGATGGAGGATGGCAGCATCTTGTCCCATTTCCAAGCAGGGTTCAGACAAAAGGTGGGAACAATGGACTAGGTGTTCAGATTCTTCGTGATCTATTGGAAAACAGTAACTCTAGGAAAAGGCAGTCTGTATTTGGCCTTCATAGATCTGAAGACCGCATTCGACCTGGTGCCCCGGGAAAAACTTTGGTACGTCCTCCAACAACTAGGTATCTCCCCCCTGGTTCTGAATATTTTGCAATGCTTGCAACTATGCAAAAATCAGGTGGGGTACACAGGGGCGACTGACAGAAAGGATCGTGGTGAACAGGGGGGTCCGCCAGGGATGCGTGCTGGCTCCCACCCTGATTTCTTTATACATCAACGGGGTGGTTGATTTCTTAAGGCAAGAACCAGCAGATGCTCCCATCTTGGCGGGGGAGAAGACACCGACCCTCCTGTTCGCAGACGATACCCTTCTGACCTTTAAATCACCGGCGGGACTCCAGAAACTTTTTACAGGTTTGGCGACTTCTGTAATTCTCGGGGGCTGATAATTAATACGTCAAAAGCAAAACTCATGACTATCAACCCATCTAAATGCATTAAAAATGGCATTACCCTGAATTACTCCCCTTTGTACACTGTTGAGTCTTTTGACTACTTGGGAATCCGTGTCTCTAAGAATATGAGGTGGGGCCACCATCTAGCCAAGATGCTCCTAAGCAACAAGCGGGCCTCTGGGGCTATCATTAGAGAGCAATATCTATCTAGGAGTAGGCCAGTAGACCCTGCGCTCGCAGTCTACGACGGCAAAGCACTTCCTTCGGCCCTAATATGGGTCCGAACTCTGGGGCTTCGAGAACATCAGTGAGCTTGCCAAATCTGAGAACAAATTCATGAGAGATCTTATCTCCCTCCCTGTCTTGACCCCTTTGAAACCTTTATTTTATGACATGGGAAGGCGTCCTATTCATGACATTGTACGATTGCGTCCTCTCCTTTTTGGGCACGCTTAAGAAGGACCGTTGAACTGTCCAACTATGCAGCAGCCCTGGACGAACTGATATTAGCTGATACGGAGAGCAGGATTAAATGGATAACTGACCTCCGACAGCTTTTAACAGATATAGGCCTCAGGGAGGCCTGGGTCAGCCATGTCCCCCCATCAGAGCAGGTTCTCAAGCGAGCTTACTGGGATTGGGTCTAGACACATGAGATTTTGAACCCCAAAATAGGGAAACTTACTGAGGGATTCTTCGAACATAAATCTATCTGTAGACTGGAACTCTATCTGGACTTCATACAGGTCCCTAGGGATAGGGCACTGTTTGTAAAGCTGAGATTATGGACTCTTCCCATCAATAGTGTGACTGCTTCTTGGAAAGGTTCTCATTCGACACCTATGCCATGTCCTGGTTGCGATTACCACAATGATTCAACTGCGCACCTTTTATTCGCCTGCCCAGCCTACAGATCGACCCGAGCCAAATGGCTCAAACTGGTCTGCCAATTGATTGGCCCAATGAACCATTGTGCTGCACTCCGCATCTTGTGTACAGCTACATCTTCGTTGACATTGATTTGCGGGGTGGCCAAGTTTTTAGGCTGCGCATGGCTGATAAGAAATAAGATTGTGGCAAAAAAGGCAGTATGCCCCACCAGTTCCGTTATGCTATGAGAATAGAGTTTGGGTTTAGAGTGCCATATGATCAATTTAACTGCTGCTATGTTCTTGCTATAGTGTTTTAGCTTATAAAATGGTCTATGTTTTAACTGTCTGCACTTTTTGAATGAATGGATTCTAATACGTAAATTAGAAATGTAAAGTATAGTATGATGTATGATGTATCTTAACTTTTTTAACATTTTAACCTTTTTAACAACTGTATATGCTTTTATGATATTTTATGTATCGAATAAAGCTCATACTACTACTACCTATACAGTAACTTTATACATTATATACAATAGAATTTTTAAAGGCCCAACAGTCATAAAAACAACATCAAGGTATTCCGCTATTTGGTCAATGGACCAACTAGTAGGAATCAGTTGATAGCGATTTAGTCCAGCTCAATCATTTTAATTACTGGGGTTACTCCTTCAGTGATTTCTGATGTCAATTCATATTGTGGAGTAGTTGGGTAAACTGCTTCTTCCTTTGCAGTAATCGTTACAGGATTTACTCCTTTCGTTAGACCTATACCTTCTCCTGTAAAATCCCACACCTCATTTTAAACTGTTCTTTTCAATTCAATAGGAATCTTTTCTTTACCAAACACAGGAAACATTTCACCTTTCTCTGAATCAATTATCGACATGGTCATTTTATACAAAACATCATTATCTGCTGTCTGGAAGGCAATGCCATCTGGGGTACACTAAATGGCACAATTCATCTTACAGAGTATATCGCGCCCAAGCAAATTTACAGGACTGCTATCGCACACCACAAAGCGATCCATTTCTTTAAAAGAACCAATTTCCACCTCCACTGGTTGTGTGAGAGGGGTTTTAATCTGTCTATTCGTTATACCTACAACTTGGATGTATTCTCCTGAGAGAGGAAGGTTTTGAATTTCTACTGATAACTGTAGAACGGGTAGCACCAGTGTCCACTAGGAAAGTAACATTTACACCATTCATCTTTTCCATCCACAAAAGGACCAGGCTGAACTACCTCTAGAGTTGTGCCAGGCATGCACTCCACTTCCTCTCCTAGGCACTGTCAGAAACTTTCATCTGATTCATCTCCATCCGGTCGCAACCAATACTGTGAAACAGCAGCTCCACACGACAATCTCTTTTCCTTCTCTCCTTCGTAGAATCCTGTCTCTGCACTGTATCTCTGAGGATTTACACTCTGAGGGAGACGTGGAGTCAAGCTATCCAGGCTGATGAAGGCTGATAGCCAGAAACCGGTCCTTGGATGCTTGATTCCGGTCTGGGAAAGACATGGCTTGGTAGTTCGGACTGGACTGTTCCCATGAGGCACAGGGTCAGAGCTGATTTGCATATAGCCAGTGTCTAACCCAGGGTGGTGTGGAGTGCACAAAAACTATGGATTTAGGCCCAGATCCTTGTACTGGGGTGAATGTATGACATTGTTCTACATTCTGTCCATCAACTGTGTTTTTTGCAATTTTCACCCCGAGTGGGCTGGGTATGCTCAGACGTGAGTCCCAGGCTCTCCACACCACTGGAGTCAAGCTATCCAGGCTGATGAAGGCTGATAGCCAGAAACCGGTCCTTGGATGCTTGATTCCGGTCTGGGAAAGACATGGCTTGGTAGTTCGGACTGGACTGTTCCCATGAGGCACAGGATCAGAGCTGATTTGCATATAGCCAGTGTCTAACCCAGGGTGGTGTGGAGTGCAAAACAACAATGGATTTAGGCTCAGATCCTTGTACTGGGGTGAATGTATGACATTGTTCTACATTCTGTCCATCAACTGTGTTTTTTGCAATTTTCACCCCGAGTGGGCTGGGTATGCTCAGACGTGAGTCCCAGGCTCTCCACACCACTGGAGTCAAGCTATCCAGGCTGATGAAGGCTGATAGCCAGAAACCGGTCCTTGGATGCTTGATTCCGGTCTGGGAAAGACATGGCATGGTAGTTCGGACTGGACTGTTCCCATGAGGCACAGGGTCAGAGCTGATTTGCATATAGCCAGTGTCTAATCCAGGGTGCTGTGGAGTGCAAAAAAACGATGGATTTAGGCCCAGATCCTTGTACTGGGGTGAATGTATGACATTGTTCTACATTCTGTCCATCAACTGTGTTTTTTGCAATTTTCACCCCGAGTGGGCTGGGTATGCTCAGACGTGAGTCCCAGGCTCTCCACACCACTGTAGTCAAGCTATCCAGGCTGATGAAGGCTGATAGCCAGAAACCGGTCCTTGAATGCTTGATTCCAGTCTGGGAAAGACATGGCTTGGTAGTTCGGACAGGACTGTTCCCATGAGGAACAGGGTCAGAGCTGATTTGCATATAGCCAGTGTCTAACCCACGGTGGTGTGGAGTGCAAAAAAACGACGGATTTAGGCCCAGATCCTTGTACTGGGGTGAATGTATGACATTGTTCTACATTCTGTCCATCAACTGTGTTTTTTGCAATTTTCACCCCGAGTGGGCTGGGTATGCTCAGACGTGAGTCCCAGGCTCTCCACACCACTGGAGTCAAGCTATCCAGGCTGATGAAGGCTGATAGCCAGAAACCGGTCCTTGGATGCTTGATTCCGGTCTGGGAAAGACATGGCTTGGTAGTTCGGACTGGACTGTTCCAATGAGGCACAGGGTCAGAGCTGATTTGCATATACCCAGTGTCTAACCCAGGGTGGTGTGGAGTGCAAAAAAACGACAGATTTAGGCCCAGATCCTTGTACTGGGGTGAATGTATGACATTGTTCTACATTCTATCCATCAACTGTGTTTTTTTGCAATTTTCACCCGAGTGGGCTGGGTATGCTCAGACGTGAGTCCCAGGCTCTCCACACCACTGGAGTCAAGCTATCCAGGCTGATGAAGGCTGATAGCCAGAAACCGGTCCTTGGATGGTTGATTCCGGTCTGGGAAAGACATGGCTTGGTAGTTCGGACTGGACTGTTCCCATGAGGCACAGGGTCAGAGCTGATTTGCATATAGCCAGAGTCTAACCCAGGGTGGTGTGGAGTGCAAAAAAACGATGTATTTAGGCCCAGATCCTTGTACTGGGGTGAATGTATGACATTGTTCTACATTCTGTCCATCAACTGTGTTTTTTGCAATGTTCACCCCGAGTGGGCTGGGTATGCTCAGACGTGAGTCCCAGGCTCTCCACACCACTGGAGTCAAGCTATCCAGGCTGATGAAGGCTGATAGCCAGAAACCGGTCCTTGGATGCTTGATTCCGGTCTGGGAAAGACATGGCTTGGTAGTTTGGACTGGACTGTTCCCATGAGGCACAGGGTCAGAGCTGATTTGCATATAGCCAGTGTCTAACCCAGGGTGGTGTGGAGTGCAAAAAAACGATGGATTTAGGCCCAGATCCTTGTACTGGGGTGAATGTATAACATTGTTCTACATTCTGTCCATCAACTGTGTTTTTTTGCAATTTTCACCCCGAGTGGGCTGGGCATGCTCAGACGTGAGTCCCAGGCTCTCCACACCACTGGAGTCAAGCTATCCAGGCTGATGAAGGCTGATAGCCAGAAACCGGTCCTTGGATGGTTGATTCCGGTCTGGGAAAGACATGGCTTAGTAGTTCGGACTGGACTGTTCCCATGAGGCACAGGGTCTGAGCTGATTTGCATATAGCCAGTGTCTAACCCAGGGTGGTGTGGAGTGCAAAAAAACGATGGATTTAGGCCCAGATCCTTGTACTGGGGTGAATGTATGACATTGTTCTACATTCTGTCCATCAACTGTGTTTTTTGCAATTTTCACCCCGAGTGGGCAGGGTATGCTCAGACGTGAGTCCCAGGCTCTCCACACCACTGGAGTCAAGCTATCCAGGCTGATGAAGACTGATAGCCAGAAACCGGTCCTTGGATGCTTGATTCCGGTCTGGGAAAGACATGGCTTGGTAGTTCGGACTGGACTGCTCCCATGAGGCACAGGGTCAGAGCTGATTTGCAAATAGCCAGTGTCTAACCCAGGGTGGTGTGGAGTGCAAAAAAACAATGGATTTAGGCCCAGATCCTTGTACTGGGGTGAAT
Source organism: Lissotriton helveticus (assembly GCF_964261635.1). NCBI lineage: Eukaryota > Metazoa > Chordata > Amphibia > Caudata > Salamandridae > Lissotriton > Lissotriton helveticus. Next base: position 779,458,129 of record NC_136070.1, read on the forward strand.
GTATGACATTGTTCTACATTCTGTCCATCAACTGTGTTTTTTGCAATTTTCACCCCGAGTGGGCTGGGTATGCTCAGACGTGAGTCCCAGGCTCTCCACACCACTGGAGTCAAGCTATCCAGGCTGATGAAGGCTGATAGCCAGAAACCGGTCCTTGGATGCTTGATTCCGGTCTGGGAAAGACATGACTTGGTAGTTCGGACTGGACTGTTCCCATGAGGCACAGGGTCAGAGCTGATTTGCATATAGCCAGTGTCTAACCCAGGGTGGTGTGGAGTGCAAAAAAACGATGGATTTAGGCCCAGATCCTTGTACTGGGGTGAATGTATGACATTGTTCTACATTCTGTCCATCAACTGTGTTTTTTGCAATTTTTCCCCCGAGTGGGCTGGGTATGCTTAGACATGAGTCCCAGGCTCTCCACACCACTGGAGTCAAGCTATCCAGGCTGATGAAGGCTGATAGCCAGAAACCGGTCCTTGGATGCTTGATTCCGGTCTGGGAAAGACATGGCTTGGTAGTTCGGACTGGACTGTTCCCATGAGGCACAGGGTCAGAGCTGATTTGCATATAGCCGGTGTCTAACCCAGGGTGGTGTGGAGTGCAAAAAAACGATGGATTTAGGCCCAGATCCTTGTACTGGGGTGAATGTATGACATTGTTCTACATTCTGTCCATCAACTGTGTTTTTTGCAATTTTCACCCCAAGTGGGTTGGGTATGCGCAGACGTGAGTCCCAGGCTCTCCACACCACTGGAGTCAAGCTATCCAGGCTGATGAAGGCTGATAGCCAGAAACCGGTCCTTGGATGCTTGATTCCGGTCTGGGAAAGACATGGCTTGGCATTTCGGACTGGACTGTTCCCATGAGGCACAGGGTCAGAGCTGATTTGCATATAGCCAGTGTCTAACCCACGGTGGTGTGGAGTGCAAACAAACGATGGATTTAGGCCCAGATCCTTGTACTGGGGTGAATGTATGACATTGTTCTACATTCTGTCCATCAACTGTGTTTTTTGCAATTTTCACCCCAAGTGGGCTGGGTATGCTCAGACGTGAGTCCCAGGCTCTCTACACCCCTGGAGTCAAGCTATCCAGGCTGATGAAGACTGATAGCCAGAAACCGGTCCTTGGATGCTTGATTCCGGTCTGGGAAAGACATGGCTTGGTAGTTCGGACAGGACTGTTCCCATGAGGCACAGGGTCAGAGCTGATTTGCATATAGCCAGTGTCTAACCCACGGTGGTGTGGAGTGCAAAAAAACGACGGATTTAGGCCCAGATCCTTGTACTGGGGTGAATGTATTACATTGTTCTACATTCTGTCCATCAACTGTGTTTTTTGCAATTTTCACCCAGAGTGGGCTGGGTATGCTCAGACGTGAGTCCCAGGCTCTCCACACCACTGGAGTCAAGCTATCCAGGCTGATGAAGGCTGATAGCCAGAAACCGGTCCTTGGATGCTTGATTCCGGTCTGGGAAAGACATGGCTTGGTAGTTCGGACTGGACTGTTCCAATGAGGCACAGGGTCAGAGCTGATTTGCATATACCCAGTGTCTAACCCAGGGTGGTGTGGAGTGCAAAAAAACGACAGATTTAGGCCCAGATCCTTGTACTGGGGTGAATGTATGACATTGTTCTACATTCTATCCATCAACTGTGTTTTTTGCAATTTTCACCCGAGTGGGCTGGGTATGCTCAGACGTGAGTCCCAGGCTCTCCACACCACTGGAGTCAAGCTATCCAGGCTGATGAAGGCTGATAGCCAGAAACCGGTCCTTGGATGGTTGATTCCGGTCTGGGAAAGACATGGCTTGGTAGTTCGGACTGGACTGTTCCCATGAGGCACAGGGTCAGAGCTGATTTGCATATAGCCAGAGTCTAACCCAGGGTGGTGTGGAGTGCAAAAAAACGATGTATTTAGGCCCAGATCCTTGTACTGGGGTGAATGTATGACATTGTTCTACATTCTGTCCATCAACTGTGTTTTTTGCAATGTTCACCCCGAGTGGGCTGGGTATGCTCAGACGTGAGTCCCAGGCTCTCCACACCACTGGAGTCAAGCTATCCAGGCTGATGAAGGCTGATAGCCAGAAACCGGTCCTTGGATGCTTGATTCCGGTCTGGGAAAGACATGGCTTGGTAGTTCGGACTGGACTGTTCCCATGATGCACAGGGTCAGAGCTGATTTGCATATAGCCAGTGTCTAACCCAGGGTGGTGTGGAGTGCAAAAAAACGATGGATTTAGGCCCAGATCCTTGTACTGGGGTGAATGTATAACATTGTTCTACATTCTGTCCATCAACTGTGTTTTTTTGCAATTTTCACCCCGAGTGGGCTGGCTATGCTCAGACGTGAGTCCCAGGCTCTCCACACCACTGGAGTCAAGCTATCCAGGCTGATGAAGGCTGATAGCCAGAAACCGGTCCTTGGATGGTTGATTCCGGTCTGGGAAAGACATGGCTTGGTAGTTCGGACTGGACTGTTCCCATGAGGCACAGGGTCTGAGCTGATTTGCATATAGCCAGTGTCTAACCCAGGGTGGTGTGGAGTGCAAAAAAACGATGGATTTAGGCCCAGATCCTTGTACTGGGGTGAATGTATGACATTGTTCTACATTCTGTCCATCAACTGTGTTTTTTGCAATTTTCACCCCGAGTGGGCAGGGTATGCTCAGACGTGAGTCCCAGGCTCTCCACACCACTGGAGTCAAGCTATCCAGGCTGATGAAGACTGATAGCCAGAAACCGGTCCTTGGATGCTTGATTCCGGTCTGGGAAAGACATGGCTTGGTAGTTCGGACTGGACTGCTCCCATGAGGCACAGGGTCAGAGCTGATTTGCATATAGCCAGTGTCTAACCCAGGGTGGTGTGGAGTGCAAAAAAACAATGGATTTAGGCCCAGATCCTTGTACTGGGGTGAATGTATGACATTGTTCTACATTCTGTCCATCAACTGTGTTTTTTGCAATTTTCACCCCGAGTGGGCTGGGTATGCTCAGACGTGAGTCCCAGGCTCTCCACACCACTGGAGTCAAGCTATCCAGGCTGATGAAGGCTGATAGCCAGAAACCGGTCCTTGGATGCTTGATTCCGGTCTGGGAAAGACATGACTTGGTAGTTCGGACTGGACTGTTCCCATGAGGCACAGGGTCAGAGCTGATTTGCATATAGCCAGTGTCTAACCCAGGGTGGTGTGGAGTGCAAAAAAACGATGGATTTAGGCCCAGATCCTTGTACTGGGGTGAATGTATGACATTGTTCTACATTCTGTCCATCAACTGTGTTTTTTGCAATTTTCCCCCCGAGTGGGCTGGGTATGCTTAGACGTGAGTCCCAGGCTCTCCACACCACTGGAGTCAAGCTATCCAGGCTGATGAATGCTGATAGCCAGAAACCGGTCCTTGGATGCTTGATTCCGGTCTTGGAAAGACATGGCTTGGTAGTTCGGACTGGACTGTTCCCATGAGGCACAGGGTCAGAGCTGATTTGCATATAGCCGGTGTCTAACCCAGGGTGGTGTGGAGTGCAAAAAAACGATGGATTTAGGCCCAGATCCTTGTACTGGGGTGAATGTATGACATTGTTCTACATTCTGTCCATCAACTGTGTTTTTTGCAATTTTCACCCCAAGTGGGTTGGGTATGCGCAGACGTGAGTCCCAGGCTCTCCACACCACTGGAGTCAAGCTATCCAGGCTGATGAAGGCTGATAGCCAGAAACCGGTCCTTGGATGCTTGATTCCGGTCTGGGAAAGACATGGCTTGGCATTTCGGACTGGACTGTTCCCATGAGGCACAGGGTCAGAACTGATTTGCATATAGGCAGTGTCTAACCCACGGTGGTGTGGAGTGCAAACAAACGATGGATTTAGGCCCAGATCCTTGTACTGGGGTGAATGTATGACATTGTTCTACATTCTGTCCATCAACTGTGTTTTTTGCAATTTTCACCCCAAGTGGGCTGGGTATGCTCAGACGTGAGTCCCAGGCTCTCTACACCCCTGGAGTCAAGCTATCCAGGCTGATGAAGACTGATAGCCAGAAACCGGTCCTTGGATGCTTGATTCCGGTCTGGGAAAGACATGGCTTGGTAGTTCGGACTGAACTGTTCCCATGAGGCACAGGGTCCGAGCTGATTTGCATATAGCCAGTGTCTAACCCAGGGTGGTGTGGAGTGCAAAAAAACGATGGATTTAGGGCCAGATCCTTGTACTGGGGTGAATGCATAACATTGTTCTACATTCTGTCCATCAACTGTGTTTTTTTGCAATTTTCACCCCGAGTGGGCTGGGTATGCTCAGACGTGAGTCCCAAGCTCTCCACACCACTGGAGTCAAGCTATCCAGGCTGATGAAGGCTGATAGCCAGAAACCGGTCCTTGGATGGTTGATTCCGGTCTGGGAAAGACATGGCTTGGTAGTTCGGACTGGACTGTTCCCATGAGGCACAGGGTCAGAGCTGATTTGCATATAGCCAGTGTCTAACCCAGGGTGGTGTGGAGTGCAAAAAAACGATGGATTTAGGCCCAGATCCTTGTACTGGGGTTAATGTATGACATTGTTCTACATTCTGTCCATCAACTGTGTTTTTTGCAATTTTCACCCCGAGTGGGCTGGGTATGCTCAGACGTGAGTCCCAGGCTCTCCACACCACTGGAGTCAAGCTATCCAGGCTGATGAAGGCTGATAGCCAGAAACCGGTCCTTGGATGCTTGATTCCGGTCTGGGAAAGACATAGCTTGGTAGTTCGGACTGGACTGCTCCCATGAGGCACAGGGTCAGAGCTGATTTGCATATAGCCAGTGTCTAACCCAGGGTGGTGTGGAGTGCAAAAAAACTATGGATTTAGGCCCAGATCCTTGTACAGGGGTGAATGTATGACATTGTTCTACATTCTGTCCATCAACTGTGTTTTTTGCAATTTTCACCCCGAGTGGGCTGGGTATGCTCAGACGTGAGTCCCAGGCTCTCCACACCACTGGAGTCAAGCGATCCAGGCTGATGAAGGCTGATAGCCAGAAACCGGTCCTTGGGTGCTTGATTCCGGTCTGGGAAAGACATGGCTTGGTAGTTCGGACTGGACTGTTCCCATGAGGCACAGGGTCAGAGCTGATTTGCATATAGCCAGCGTCTAACCCAGGGTGGTGTGGAGTGCAAAAAAACGATGGATTTAGGCCCAGATCCTTGTACTGGGGTGAATGTATGACATTGTTCTACATTCTGTCCATCAACTGTGTTTTTTGCAATTTTCACCCCGAGTGGGCTGGGTATGCTCAGATGTGAGTCCCAGGCTCTCCACACCACTGGAGTCAAGCTATCCAGGCTGATGAAGGCTGATAGCCAGAAACCGGTCCTTGGATGCTTGATTCCGGTCTGGGAAAGACATGGCTTGGTAGTTCGTACTGGACTGTTCCCATGAGGCACAGGGTCAGAGCTGATTTGCATATAGCCGGTGTCTAACCCAGGGTGGTGTGGAGTGCAAAAAAACGATGGATTTAGGCCCAGATCCTTGTACTGGGGTGAATGTATGACATTGTTCTACATTCTGTCCATCAACTGTGTTTTTTGCAATTTTCACCCCGAGTGGGTTGGGTATGCTCAGACGTGAGTCCCAGGCTCTCCACACCACTGGAGTCAAGCTATCCAGGCTGATGAAGGCTGATAGCCAGAAACCGGTCCTTGGATGCTTGATTCCGGTCTGGGAAAGACATGGCTTGGTATTTCGGACTGGACTGTTCCCATGAGGCACAGGGTCAGAGCTGATTTGCATATAGCCAGTGTCTAACCCACGGTGGTGTGGAGTGCAAAAAAAACGATGGATTTAGGCCCAGATCCTTGTACTGGGGTGAATGTATGACATTGTTCTACATTCTGTCCATCAACTGTGTTTTTTGCAATTTTCACCCCGAGTGGGCTGGGTATGCTCAGACGTGAGTCCCAGGCTCTCCACACCCCTGGAGTCAAGCTATCCAGGCTGATGAAGGCTGATAGTCAGAAACCGGTCCTTGGATGCTTGATTCCGGTCTGGGAAAGACATGGCTTGGTAGTTCGGACTGGACTGTTCCCATGAGGCACAGGGTCAGAGCTGATTTGCATATAGCCAGTGTCTAACCCAGGGTGGTGTGGAGTGCAAAAAAACAATGGATTTAGGCCCAGATCCTTGTACTGGGGTGAATGTATGACATTGTTCTACATTCTGTCCATCAACTGTGTTTTTTGCAATTTTCACCCCGAGTGGGCTGGGTATGCTCAGACGTGAGTCCCAGGCTCTCCACACCACTGGAGTCAAGCTATCCAGGCTGATGAAGGCTGATAGCCAGAAACCGGTCCTTGGATGGTTGATTCCGGTCTGGGAAAGACATGGCTTGGTAGTTCGGACTGGACTGTTCCCATGAGGCACAGGGTCTGAGCTGATTTGCATATAGCCAGTGTCTAACCCAGGGTGGTGTGGAGTGCAAAAAAACGATGGATTTAGGCCCAGATCCTTGTACTGGGGTGAATGTATGACATTGTTCTACATTCTGTCCATCAACTGTGTTTTTTGCAATTTTCACCCCGAGTGGGCAGGGTATGCTCAGACGTGAGTCCCAGGCTCTCCACACCACTGGAGTCAAGCTATCCAGGCTGATGAAGACTGATAGCCAGAAACCGGTCCTTGGATGCTTGATTCCGGTCTGGGAAAGACATGGCTTGGTAGTTCGGACTGGACTGCTCCCATGAGGCACAGGGTCAGAGCTGATTTGCATATAGCCAGTGTCTAACCCAGGGTGGTGTGGAGTGCAAAAAAACAATGGATTTAGGCCCAGATCCTTGTACTGGGGTGAATGTATGACATTGTTCTACATTCTGTCCATCAACTGTGTTTTTTGCAATTTTCACCCCGAGTGGGCTGGGTATGCTCAGACGTGAGTCCCAGGCTCTCCACACCACTGGAGTCAAGCTATCCAGGCTGATGAAGGCTGATAGCCAGAAACCGGTCCTTTGATGCTTGATTCCGGTCTGGGAAAGACATGGCTTGGTAGTTCGGACTGGACTGTTCCCATGAGGCACAGGGTCAGAGCTGATTTGCATATAGCCAGCGTCTAACCCAGGGTGGTGTGGAGTGCAAAAAACCGATGGATTTAGGCCCAGATCCTTGTACTGGGGTGAATGTATGACATTGTTCTACATTCTGTCCATCAACTGTGTTTTTTGCAATTTTCACCCCGAGTGGGCTGGGTATGCTCAGATGTGAGTCCCAGGCTCTCCACACCACTGGAGTCAAGCTATCCAGGCTGATGAAGGCTGATAGCCAGAAACCGGTCCTTGGATGCTTGATTCCGGTCTGGGAAAGACATGGCTTGGTAGTTCGTACTGGACTGTTCCCATGAGGCACAGGGTCAGAGCTGATTTGCATATAGCCGGTGTCTAACCCAGGGTGGTGTGGAGTGCAAAAAAACGATGGATTTAGGCCCAGATCCTTGTACTGGGGTGAATGTATGACATTGTTCTACATTCTGTCCATCAACTGTGTTTTTTGCAATTTTCACCCCGAGTGGGTTGGGTATGCTCAGACGTGAGTCCCAGGCTCTCCACACCACTGGAGTCAAGCTATCCAGGCTGATGAAGGCTGATAGCCAGAAACCGGTCCTTGGATGCTTGATTCCGGTCTGGGAAAGACATGGCTTGGTATTTCGGACTGGACTGTTCCCATGAGGCACAGGGTCAGAGCTGATTTGCATATAGCCAGTGTCTAACCCACGGTGGTGTGGAGTGCAAAAAAAACGATGGATTTAGGCCCAGATCCTTGTACTGGGGTGAATGTATGACATTGTTCTACATTCTGTCCATCAACTGTGTTTTTTGCAATTTTCACCCCGAGTGGGCTGGGTATGCTCAGACGTGAGTCCCAGGCTCTCCACACCCCTGGAGTCAAGCTATCCAGGCTGATGAAGGCTGATAGTCAGAAACCGGTCCTTGGATGCTTGATTCCGGTCTGGGAAAGACATGGCTTGGTAGTTCGGACTGGACTGTTCCCATGAGGCACAGGGTCAGAGCTGATTTGCATATAGCCAGTGTCTAACCCAGGGTGGTGTGGAGTGCAAAAAAACAATGGATTTAGGCCCAGATCCTTGTACTGGGGTGAATGTATGACATTGTTCTACATTCTGTCCATCAACTGTGTTTTTTGCAATTTTCACCCCGAGTGGGCTGGGTATGCTCAGACGTGAGTCCCAGGCTCTCCACACCACTGGAGTCAAGCTATCCAGGCTGATGAAGGCTGATAGCCAGAAACCGGTCCTTGGATGCTTGATTCCGGTCTGGGAAAGACATGGCTTGGTAGTTCGGACTGGACTGCTCCCAAGAGGCACAGGGTCAGAGCTGATTTGCATATAGCCAGTGTCTAACCAAGGGTGGTGTGGAGTGCAAAAAAACAATGGATTTAGGCCCAGATCCTTGTACTGGGGTGAATGATTGACATTGTTCTACATTCTGTCCATCAACTGTGTTTTTTGCAATTTTCACCCCGAGTGGGCTGGGTATGCTCAGACGTGAGTCCCAGGCTCTCCACACCACTGGAGTCAAGCTATCCAGGCTGATGAAGGCTGATAGCCAGAAACCGGTCCTTGGATGCTTGATTCCGGTCTGGGAAAGACATGGCTTGGTAGTTCGGACTGGACTGTTCCCATGAGGCACAGAGTCAGAGCTGATTTGCATATAGCCAGTGTCTAACCAAGGGTGGTGTGGAGTGCAAAAAAACGATGGATTTAGGCCCAGATCCTTGTACTGGGGTGAATGTATGACATTGTTCTACATTCTGTCCATCAGCTGTGTTTTTTGCAATTTTCACCCCGAGTGGGCTGGGTATGCTCAGACGTGAGTCCCAGGCTCTCCACACCACTGGAGTCAAGCTATCCAGGCTGATGAAGGCTGATAGCCAGAAACCGGTCCTTGGATGCTTGATTCCGGTCTGGGAAAGACATGGCTTGGTAGTTCGGACTGTACTGTTCCCATGAGGCACAGGGTCAGTGTTGATTTGCATATAGCCAGTGTCTAACCCAGGGTGGTGTGGAGTGCAAAAAAACGATGGATTTAGGCTCAGATCCTTGTACTGGGGTGAATGTATGACATTGTTCTACATTCTGTCCATCAACTGTGTTTTTTGCAATTTTCACCCCGAGTGGGCTGGGTATGCTCAGACGTGAGTCCCAGGCTCTCCACACCACTGGAGTCAAGCTATCCAGGCTGATGAAGGCTGATAGCCAGAAACCGGTCCTTGGATGCTTGATTCTGGTCTGGGAAAGACATGGCTTGGTAGTTCGGACTGGACTGTTCCCATGAGGCACAGGGTCAGAGTTGATTTGCATATAGCCGGTGTCTAACCCAGGGTGGTGTGGAGTGCAAAAAAACGATGGATTTAGGCCCAGATCCTTGTACTGGGGTGAATTTATGACATTGTTCTACATTCTGTCCATCAACTGTGTTTTTTGCAATTTTCACCCCGAGTGGGTTGTGTATGCTCAGACGTAAGTCCCAGGCTCTCCACACCACTGGAGTCAAGCTATCCAGGCTGATGAAGGCTGATAGCCAGAAACCGGTCCTTGGATGCTTGATTCCGGTCTGGGAAAGACATGGCTTGGTATTTCGGACTGGACTGTTCCCATGAGGCACAGGGTCAGAGCTGATTTGCATATAGCCAGTGTCTAACCCAGGGTGGTGTGGAGTCCAAAAAAACAATGCATTTAGGCCCAGATCCTTGTACTGGGGTGAATGTATGACATTGTTCTACATTCTGTCCATCAACTGTGTATTTTGCAATTTTCACCCCGAGTGGGCTGGGTATGCTCAGACGTGAGTCCCAGGCTCTCCACACCACTGGAGTCAAGCTATCCAGGCTGATGAAGGCTGATAGCCAGAAACCGGTCCTTGGATGCTTGATTCCGGTCTGGGAAAGACATGGCTTGGTAGTTCGGACTGGACTGCTCCCAAGAGGCACAGGGTCAGAGCTGATTTGCATATAGCCAGTGTCTAACCCAGGGTGGTGTGGAGTGCAAAAAAACAATGGATTTAGGCCCAGATCCTTGTACTGGGGTGAATGATTGACATTGTTCTACATTCTGTCCATCAACTGTGTTTTTTGCAATTTTCACCCCGAGTGGGCTGGGTATGCTCAGACGTGAGTCCCAGGCTCTCCACACCACTGGAGTCAAGCTATCCAGGCTGATGAGGGCTGATAGCCAGAAACCGGTCCTTGGATGCTTGATTCCGGTCTGGGAAAGACATGGCTTGGTAGTTCGGACTGGACTGTTCCCATGAGGCACAGGGTCAGAGCTGATTTGCATATAGCCAGTGTCTAACCCAGGGTGGTGTGGAGTGCAAAAAAACGATGGATTTAGGCCCAGATCCTTGTACTGGGGTGAATGTATGACATTGTTCTACATTTTGTCCATCATTTGTGTTTTTGCAATTTTCACCCCGAGTGGGCTGGGTATGCTCAGACGTGAGTCCCAGGCTCTCCACACCACTGGAGTCAAGCTATCCAGGCTGATGAAGGCTGATAGCCAGAAACCGGTCCTTGGATGCTTGATTCCGGTCTGGGAAAGACATGGCTTGGTAGTTCGGACTGGACTGTTCCCATGAGGCACAGGGTCAGAGCTGATTTGCATATAGCCAGTGTCTAACCCAGGGTGGTGTGGAGTGCAAAAAAACGATGGATTTAGGCCCAGATCCTTGTACTGGGGTGAATGTATGACATTGTTCTACATTCTGTCCATCAACTGTGTATTTTGCAATTTTCACCCCGAGTGGGCTGGGTATGCTCAGACGTAAGTCCCAGGCTCTCCACACCACTGGAGTCAAGCTATCCAGGCTGATGAAGGCTGATAGCCAGAAACCGGTCCTTGGATGCTTGATTCCGGTCTGGGAAAGACATGGCTTGGTAGTTCGGTCTGGACTGTTCCCATGAGGCACAGGGTCAGAGTTGATTTGCATATAGCCGGTGTCTAACCCAGGGTGGTGTGGAGTGCAAAAAAAACGATGGATTTAGGCCCAGATCCTTGTACTGGGGTGAATGTATGACATTGTTCTACATTCTGTCCATCAACTGTGTTTTTTGCAATTTTCACCCCGAGTGGGCTGGGTATGCTCAGACGTGAGTCCCAGGCTCTCCACACCACTGGAGTCAAGCTATCCAGGCTGATGAAGGCTGATAGCCAGAAACCGGTCCTTGGATGGTTGATTCCGGTCTGGGAAAGACATGGCTTGGTAGTTCGGACTGGACTGTTCCCATGAGGCACAGGGTCAGAGCTGATTTGCATATAGCCAGTGTCTAACCCAGGGTGGTGTGGAGTGCAAAAAAACGATGGATTTAGGCCCAGATCCTTGTACTGGGGTGAATGTATGACATTGTTCTACATTCTGTCCATCAACTGTGTTTTTTGCAATTTTCACCCCGAGTGGGCTGGGTATGCTCAGACGTGAGTCCCAGGCTCTCCACACCACTGGAGTCAAGCTATCCAGGCTGATGAAGGCTGATAGCCAGAAACCGGTCCTTGGATGCTTGATTCCGGTCTGGGAAAGACATGGCTTGGTAGTTCAGACTGGACTGTTCCCATGAGGCACAGGGTCAGAGCTGATTTGCATATAGCCAGTGTCTAACCCAGGGTGGTGTGGAGTGCAAAAAAACGATGGATTTAGGCTCAGATCCTTGTACTGGGGTGAATGTATGACATTGTTCTACATTCTGTCCATCAACTGTGTTTTTTGCAATTTTCACCCCGAGTGGGCTGGGTATGCTCAGACGTGAGTCCCAGGCTCTCCACACCACTGGAGTCAAGCTATCCAGGCTGATGAAGGCTGATAGCCAGAAACCGGTCCTTGGATGCTTGATTCCGGTCTGGGAAAGACATGGCTTGGTATTTCGGACTGGACTGTTCCCATGAGGCACAGGGTCAGAGCTGATTTGCATATAGCCAGTGTCTAACCCAGGGTGGTGTGGAGTCCAAAAAAACAATGCATTTAGGCCCAGATCCTTGTACTGGGGTGAATGTATGACATTGTTCTACATTCTGTCCATCAACTGTGTATTTTGCAATTTTCACCCCGAGTGGGCTGGGTATGCTCAGACGTGAGTCCCAGGCTCTCCACACCACTGGAGTCAAGCTATCCAGGCTGATGAAGGCTGATAGCCAGAAACCGGTCCTTGGATGCTTGATTCCGGTCTGGGAAAGACATGGCTTGGTAGTTCGGACTGGACTGCTCCCAAGAGGCACAGGGTCAGAGCTGATTTGCATATAGCCAGTGTCTAACCCAGGGTGGTGTGGAGTGCAAAAAAACAATGGATTTAGGCCCAGATCCTTGTACTGGGGTGAATGATTGACATTGTTCTACATTCTGTCCATCAACTGTGTTTTTTGCAATTTTCACCCCGAGTGGGCTGGGTATGCTCAGACGTGAGTCCCAGGCTCTCCACACCACTGGAGTCAAGCTATCCAGGCTGATGAGGGCTGATAGCCAGAAACTGGTCCTTGGATGCTTGATTCCGGTCTGGGAAAGACATGGCTTGGTAGTTCGGACTGGACTGTTCCCATGAGGCACAGGGTCAGAGCTGATTTGCATATAGCCAGTGTCTAACCCAGGGTGGTGTGGAGTCCAAAAAAACAATGCATTTAGGCCCAGATCCTTGTACTGGGGTGAATGTATGACATTGTTCTACATTCTGTCCATCAACTGTGTATTTTGCAATTTTCACCCCGAGTGGGCTGGGTATGCTCAGACGTGAGTCCCAGGCTCTCCACACCACTGGAGTCAAGCTATCCAGGCTGATGAAGGCTGATAGCCAGAAACCGGTCCTTGGATGCTTGATTCCGGTCTGGGAAAGACATGGCTTGGTAGTTCGGACTGGACTGCTCCCAAGAGGCACAGGGTCAGAGCTGATTTGCATATAGCCAGTGTCTAACCCAGGGTGGTGTGGAGTGCAAAAAAACAATGGATTTAGGCCCAGATCCTTGTACTGGGGTGAATGATTGACATTGTTCTACATTCTGTCCATCAACTGTGTTTTTTGCAATTTTCACCCCGAGTGGGCTGGGTATGCTCAGACGTGAGTCCCAGGCTCTCCACACCACTGGAGTCAAGCTATCCAGGCTGATGAGGGCTGATAGCCAGAAACTGGTCCTTGGATGCTTGATTCCGGTCTGGGAAAGACATGGCTTGGTAGTTCGGACTGGACTGTTCCCATGAGGCACAGGGTCAGAGCTGATTTGCATATAGCCAGTGTCTAACCCAGGGTGGTGTGGAGTGCAAAAAAACGATGGATTTAGGCCCAGATCCTTGTACTGGGGTGAATGTATGACATTGTTCTACATTTTGTCCATCATTTGTGTTTTTTGCAATTTTCACCCCGAGTGGGCTGGGTATGCTCAGACGTGAGTCCCAGGCTCTCCACACCACTGGAGTCAAGCTATCCAGGCTGATGAAGGCTGATAGCCAGAAACCGGTCCTTGGATGCTTGATTCCGGTCTGGGAAAGACATGGCTTGGTAGTTCGGACTGGACTGTTCCCATGAGGCACAGGGTCAGAGCTGATTTGCATATAGCCAGTGTCTAACCCAGGGTGGTGTGGAGTGCAAAAAAACGATGGATTTAGGCCCAGATCCTTGTACTGGGGTGAATGTATGACATTGTTCTACATTCTGTCCATCAACTGTGTATTTTGCAATTTTCACCCCGAGTGGGCTGGGTATGCTCAGACGTAAGTCCCAGGCTCTCCACACCACTGGAGTCAAGCTATCCAGGCTGATGAAGGCTGATAGCCAGAAACCGGTCCTTGGATGCTTGATTCCGGTCTGGGAAAGACATGGCTTGGTAGTTCGGTCTGGACTGTTCCCATGAGGCACAGGGTCAGAGTTGATTTGCATATAGCCGGTGTCTAACCCAGGGTGGTGTGGAGTGCAAAAAAAACGATGGATTTAGGCCCAGATCCTTGTACTGGGGTGAATGTATGACATTGTTCTACATTCTGTCCATCAACTGTGTTTTTTGCAATTTTCACCCCGAGTGGGCTGGGTATGCTCAGACGTGAGTCCCAGGCTCTCCACACCACTGGAGTCAAGCTATCCAGGCTGATGAAGGCTGATAGCCAGAAACCGGTCCTTGGATGGTTGATTCCGGTCTGGGAAAGACATGGCTTGGTAGTTCGGACTGGACTGTTCCCATGAGGCACAGGGTCAGAGCTGATTTGCATATAGCCAGTGTCTAACCCAGGGTGGTGTGGAGTGCAAAAAAACGATGGATTTAGGCCCAGATCCTTGTACTGGGGTGAATGTATGACATTGTTCTACATTCTGTCCATCAACTGTGTTTTTTGCAATTTTCACCCCGAGTGGGCTGGGTATGCTCAGACGTGAGTCCCAGGCTCTCCACACCACTGGAGTCAAGCTATCCAGGCTGATGAAGGCTGATAGCCAGAAACCGGTCCTTGGATGCTTGATTCCGGTCTGGGAAAGACATGGCTTGGTAGTTCAGACTGGACTGTTCCCATGAGGCACAGGGTCAGAGCTGATTTGCATATAGCCAGTGTCTAACCCAGGGTGGTGTGGAGTGCAAAAAAACGATGGATTTAGGCTCAGATCCTTGTACTGGGGTGAATGTATGACATTGTTCTACATTCTGTCCATCAACTGTGTTTTTTGCAATTTTCACCCCGAGTGGGCTGGGTATGCTCAGACGTGAGTCCCAGAATCTCCACACCACTGGAGTCAAGCTATCCAGGCTGATGAAGGCTGATAGCCAGAAACCGGTCCTTGGATGCTTGATTCCGGTCTGGGAAAGACATGGCTTGGTAGTTAGGACTGGACTGTTCCCATGAGGCACAGGGTCAGAGTTGATTTGCATATAGCCGGTGTCTAACCCAGGGTGGTGTGGAGTGCAAAAAAACTATGATTTAGGCCCAGATCCTTGTACTGGGGTGAATGTATGACATTGTTCTACATTCTGTCCATCAACTGTGTTTTTTGCAATTTTCACTTCGAGTGGGTTGGGTATGCTCAGACGTGAGTCCCAGGCTCTCCACACCACTGGAGTCAAGCTATCCAGGCTGATGAAGGCTGATAGCCAGAAACCGGTCCTTGGATGCTTGATTCCGGTCTGGGAAAGACATGGCTTGGTAGTTCGGACTGGATTGTTCCCATGAGGCACAGGGTCATAACTGATTTGCATATAGCCAGTGTCTAACCCAGGGTGGTGTGGAGTGCAAAAAAACGATGGATTTAGGCCCAGATCCTTGTACTGGGTGAATGTATGACATTGTTCTACATTCTGTCCATCAACTGTGTTTTTTGCAATTTTCACCCCGAGTGGGCTGGGCATGCTCAGACGTGAGTCCCAGGCTCTCCACACCACTGGAGTCAAGCTATCCAGGCTGATGAAGGCTGATAGCCAGAAACCGTCCTTGGATGCTTGATTCCGGTCTGGGAAAGACATGGCTTGGTAGTTCGGACTGGACTGTTCCCATGAGGCACAGCGTCAGAGCTGATTTGCATATAGCCAGTGTCTAACCCAGGGTGGTGTGGAGTGCAAAAAAACGATGGATTTAGGCCCAGATCCTTGTACTGGGGTGAATGTATGACATTGTTCTACATTCTGTCCATCAACTGTGTTTTTTGCAATGTTCACCCCGAGTGGGCTGGGTATGCTCAGACGTGAGTCCCAGGCTCTCCACACCACTGGAGTCAAGCTATCCAGGCTGATGAAGGCTGATAGCCAGAAACCGGTCCTTGGATGCTTGATTCCGGTATGGGAAAGACATGGCTTGGTAGTTCAGACTGGACTGTTCCCATGAGGCACAGGGTCAGAGCTGATTTGCATATAGCCAGTGTCTAACCCAGGGTGGTGTGGAGTGCAAAAAAACGATGGATTTAGGCCCAGATCCTTGTACTGGGGTGAATGTATGACATTGTTCTACATTCTGTCCATCAACTGTGTTTTTTGCAATTTTCACCCCGAGTGGGCTGGGTATGCTCAGACGTGAGTCCCAGGCTCTCCACACCACTGGAGTCAAGCTATCCAGGCTGATGAAGGCTGATAGCCAGAAACAGGTCCTTGGATGCTTGATTCCGGTCTGGGAAAGACATGGCTTGGTAGTTCGGACTGGACTGTTCCCATGAGGCACAGGGTCAGAGTTGATTTGCATATAGCCGGTGACTAACCCAGGGTGGTGTGGAGTGCAAAAAAACTATGGATTTAGGCCCAGATCCTTGTACTGGGGTGAATGTATGACATTGTTCTACATTCTGTCCATCAACTGTGTTTTTTGCAATTTTCACCCCGAGTGGGTTGGGTATGCTCAGACGTGAGTCCCAGGCTCTCCACACCACTGGAGTCAAGCTATCCAGGCTGATGAAGGCTGATAGCCAGAAACCGGAAACCGGTCCTTGGATGCTTGATTCCGGTCTGGGAAAGACATGGCTTGGTATTTCGGACTGGACTGTTCCCATGAGGCACAGGGTCAGAGCTGATTTGCATATAGCCAGTGTCTAACCCAGGGTGGTGAGGAGTGCAAAAAAACAATGGATTTAGGCGCAGATCCTTGTACTGGGGTGAATGTATGACATTGTTCCACATTCTGTCCATCAACTGTGTTTTTTGCAATTTTCACCCCGAGTGGGCTGGGTATGCTCAGACGTGAGTCCCAGGCTCTCCACACCACTGGAGTCAAGCTATCCAGGCTGATGAAGGCTGATAGCCAGAAACCGGTCCTTGGATGCTTGATTCCGGTCTGGGAAAGACATGGCTTGGTAGTTCGGACTGGACTGCTCCCAAGAGGCACAGGGTCAGAGCTGATTTGCATATAGCCAGTGTCTAACCCAGGGACGTGTGGAGTGCAAAAAAACAATGGATTTAGGCCCAGATCCTTGTACTGGGGTGAATGTATGACATTGTTCTACATTCTGTCCATCAACTGTGTTTTTTGCAATTTTCACCCCGAGTGGGCTGGGTATGCTCAGACGTGAGTCCCAGGCTCTCCACACCACTGGAGTCAAGCTATCCAGGCTGATGAAGGCTGATAGCCAGAAACCGGTCCTTGGATGCTTGATTCCGGTCTGGGAAAGACATGGCTTGGTAGTTCAGACTGGACTGTTCCCATGAGGCACAGGGTCAGAGCTGATTTGCATATAGCCAGTGTCTAACCCAGGGTGGTGTGGAGTGCAAAAAAACAATGGATTTTGGCCCAGATCCTTGTACTGGGGTGAATGTATGACATTGTTCTACATTCTGTCCATCAACTGTGTTTTTTGCAATTTTCACCCCGAGTGGGCTGGGTATGCTCAGACGTGAGTCCCAGGCTCTCCACACCACTGGAGTCAAGCTATCCAGGCTGATGAAGGCTGATAGCCAGAAACCGGTCCTTGGATGCTTGATTCCGGTCTGGGAAAGACATGGCTTGGTAGTTCGGATTGGACTGCTCCCAAGAGGCACAGGGTCAGAGCTGATTTGCATATAGCCAGTGTCTAACCCAGGGTGGTGTGGAGTGCAAAAAAACAATGGATTTAGGCCCAGATCCTTGTACTGGGGTGAATGATTGACATTGTTCTACATTCTGTCCATCAACTGTGTTTTTTGCAATTTTCACCCTGAGTGGGCTGGGTATGCTCAGACGTGAGTCCCAGGCTCTCCACACCACTGGAGTCAAGCTATCCAGGCTGATGAAGGCTGATAGCCAGAAACCGGTCCGTGGATGCTTGATTCCGGTCTGGAAAGAAATGACTTGGTAGTTCGGACTGGACTGTTCCCATGAGGCACAGGGTCAGAGTTGATTTGCATATAGCCGGTGTCTAACCCAGGGTGGTGTGGAGTGCAAAAAAACGATGGATTTAGGCCCAGATCCTTGTACTGGGGTGAATGTATGACATTGTTCTACATTCTGTCCATCAACTGTGTTTTTTGCAATTTTCACCCCAAGTGGGTTGGGTATGCTCAGACGTGAGTCCCAGGCTTTCCACACCACTGGAGTCAAGCTATCCAGGCTGATGAAGGCTGAGAGCCAGAAACCGGTCCTTGGATGCTTGATTCCGGTCTGGGAAAGACATGGCTTGGTATTTCGGACTGGACTGTTCCCATGAGGCACAGGGTCAGAGCTGATTTGCATATAGCCAGTGTCTAACCCACGGTGGTGTGGAGTGCAAAAAAACGATGGATTTAGGCCCAGATCGTTGTACTGGGGTGAATGTATGACATTGTTCTACATTCTGTCCATCAACTGTGTTTTTTGCAATTTTCACCCCGAGTAGGCTGGGTATGCTCAGACGTGAGTACCAGGCTCTCCACACCCCTGGAGTCAAGCTATCCAGGCTGATGAAGGCTGATAGCCAGAAACCGGTCCTTGGATGCTTGATTCCGGTCTGGGAAAGGCATGGCTTGGCAGTTCGGACTGGACTGTTCCCATGAGGCACAGGGTCAGAGCTGATTTGCATATAGCCAGTGTCTAACCCAGGGTGGTGTGGAGTGCAAAAAAACAATGGATTTAGGCCCAGATCCTTGTACTGGGGTGAATGTATGACATTGTTCTACATTCTGTCCATCAACTGTGTTTTTTGCAATTTTCACCCCGAGTGGGCTGGGTATGCTCAGACGTGAGTCCCAGGCTCTCCACACCACTGGAGTCAAGCTATCCAGGCTGATAGCCAGAAACCGGTCCTTGGATGCTTGATTCCGGTCTGGGAAAGACATGGCTTGGTAGTTCGGACTGGACTGTTCCCTTTAGGCACAGGGTCAGAGCTGATTTGCATATAGCCAGTGTCTAACCCAGGGTGGTGTGGAGTGCAAAAAAACGATGGATTTAGGCCCAGATCCTTGTACTGGGGTCAATGTATGACATTGTTCTACATTCTGTCCATCAACTGTGTTTTTTGCAATTTTTATCCCGAGTGGGCTGGGTATGCTCAGACGTGAGTCCCAGGCTCTCCACACCACTGGAGTCAAGCTATCCAGGCTGATGAAGGCTGATAGCCAGAAACCGTCCTTGGATGCTTGATTCCGGTCTGGGAAAGACATGGCTTGGTAGTTCGGACTGGACTGTTCCCATGAGGCACAGCGTCAGAGCTGATTTGCATATAGCCAGTGTCTAACCCAGGGTGGTGTGGAGTGCAAAAAAACGATGGATTTAGGCCCAGATCCTTGTACTGGGGTGAATGTATGACATTGTTCTACATTCTGTCCATCAACTGTGTTTTTTGCAATGTTCACCCCGAGTGGGCTGGGTATGCTCAGACGTGAGTCCCAGGCTCTCCACACCACTGGAGTCAAGCTATCCAGGCTGATGAAGGCTGATAGACAGAAACCGGTCCTTGGATGCTTGATTCCGGTATGGGAAAGACATGGCTTGGTAGTTCAGACTGGACTGTTCCCATGAGGCACAGGGTCAGAGCTGATTTGCATATAGCCAGTGTCTAACCCAGGGTGGTGTGGAGTGCAAAAAAACGATGGATTTAGGCCCAGATCCTTGTACTGGGGTGAATGTATGACATTGTTCTACATTCTGTCCATCAACTGTGTTTTTTGCAATTTTCACCCCGAGTGGGCTGGGTATGCTCAGACGTGAGTCCCAGGCTCTCCACACCACTGGAGTCAAGCTATCCAGGCTGATGAAGGCTGATAGCCAGAAACAGGTCCTTGGATGCTTGATTCCGGTCTGGGAAAGACATGGCTTGGTAGTTCGGACTGGACTGTTCCCATGAGGCACAGGGTCAGAGTTGATTTGCATATAGCCGGTGACTAACCCAGGGTGGTGTGGAGTGCAAAAAAACTATGGATTTAGGCCCAGATCCTTGTACTGGGGTGAATGTATGACATTGTTCTACATTCTGTCCATCAACTGTGTTTTTTGCAATTTTCACCCCGAGTGGGTTGGGTATGCTCAGACGTGAGTCCCAGGCTCTCCACACCACTGGAGTCAAGCTATCCAGGCTG
Source organism: Lissotriton helveticus (assembly GCF_964261635.1). Taxonomy (NCBI): domain Eukaryota; kingdom Metazoa; phylum Chordata; class Amphibia; order Caudata; family Salamandridae; genus Lissotriton; species Lissotriton helveticus. The sequence goes on from NC_136070.1 coordinate 779,478,076, forward strand.
ATGAAGGCTGATAGCCAGAAACCGGTCCTTGGATGCTTGATTCCGGTCTGGGAAAGACATGGCTTGGTATTTCGGACTGGACTGTTCCCATGAGGCACAGGGTCAGAGCTGATTTGCATATAGCCAGTGTCTAACCCAGGGTGGTGAGGAGTGCAAAAAAACAATGGATTTAGGCGCAGATCCTTGTACTGGGGTGAATGTATGACATTGTTCCACATTCTGTCCATCAACTGTGTTTTTTGCAATTTTCACCCCGAGTGGGCTGGGTATGCTCAGACGTGAGTCCCAGGCTCTCCACACCACTGGAGTCAAGCTATCCAGGCTGATGAAGGCTGATAGCCAGAAACCGGTCCTTGGATGCTTGATTCCGGTCTGGGAAAGACATGGCTTGGTAGTTCGGACTGGACTGCTCCCAAGAGGCACAGGGTCAGAGCTGATTTGCATATAGCCAGTGTCTAACCCAGGGACGTGTGGAGTGCAAAAAAACAATGGATTTAGGCCCAGATCCTTGTACTGGGGTGAATGTATGACATTGTTCTACATTCTGTCCATCAACTGTGTTTTTTGCAATTTTCACCCCGAGTGGGCTGGGTATGCTCAGACGTGAGTCCCAGGCTCTCCACACCACTGGAGTCAAGCTATCCAGGCTGATGAAGGCTGATAGCCAGAAACCGGTCCTTGGATGCTTGATTCCGGTCTGGGAAAGACATGGCTTGGTAGTTCAGACTGGACTGTTCCCATGAGGCACAGGGTCAGAGCTGATTTGCATATAGCCAGTGTCTAACCCAGGGTGGTGTGGAGTGCAAAAAAACAATGGATTTTGGCCCAGATCCTTGTACTGGGGTGAATGTATGACATTGTTCTACATTCTGTCCATCAACTGTGTTTTTTGCAATTTTCACCCCGAGTGGGCTGGGTATGCTCAGACGTGAGTCCCAGGCTCTCCAGACCACTGGAGTCAAGCTATCCAGGCTGATGAAGGCTGATAGCCAGAAACCGGTCCTTGGATGCTTGATTCCGGTCTGGGAAAGACATGGCTTGGTAGTTCGGTTTGGACTGCTCCCAAGAGGCACAGGGTCAGAGCTGATTTGCATATAGCCAGTGTCTAACCCAGGGTGGTGTGGAGTGCAAAAAAACAATGGATTTAGGCCCAGATCCTTGTACTGGGGTGAATGATTGACATTGTTCTACATTCTGTCCATCAACTGTGTTTTTTGCAATTTTCACCCTGAGTGGGCTGGGTATGCTCAGACGTGAGTCCCAGGCTCTCCACACCACTGGAGTCAAGCTATCCAGGCTGATGAAGGCTGATAGCCAGAAACCGGTCCGTGGATGCTTGATTCCGGTCTGGGAAAGAAATGACTTGGTAGTTCGGACTGGACTGTTCCCATGAGGCACAGGGTCAGAGTTGATTTGCATATAGCCGGTGTCTAACCCAGGGTGGTGTGGAGTGCAAAAAAACAATGGATTTTGGCCCAGATCCTTGTACTGGGGTGAATGTATGACATTGTTCTACATTCTGTCCATCAACTGTGTTTTTTGCAATTTTCACCCCGAGTAGGCTGGGTATGCTCAGACGTGAGTCCCAGGCTCTCCACACCACTGGAGTCAAGCTATCCAGGCTGATGAAGGCTGATAGCCAGAAACCGGTCCTTGGATGCTTGATTCCGGTCTGGGAAAGACATGGCTTGGTAGTTCGGATTGGACTGCTCCCAAGAGGCACAGGGTCAGAGCTGATTTGCATATAGCCAGTGTCTAACCCAGGGTGGTGTGGAGTGCAAAAAAACAATGGATTTAGGCCCAGATCCTTGTACTGGGGTGAATGATTGACATTGTTCTACATTCTGTCCATCAACTGTGTTTTTTGCAATTTTCACCCTGAGTGGGCTGGGTATGCTCAGACGTGAGTCCCAGGCTCTCCACACCACTGGAGTCAAGCTATCCAGGCTGATGAAGGCTGATAGCCAGAAACCGGTCCGTGGATGCTTGATTCCGGTCTGGGAAAGAAATGACTTGGTAGTTCGGACTGGACTGTTCCCATGAGGCACAGGGTCAGAGTTGATTTGCATATATCCGGTGTCTAACCCAGGGTGGTGTGGAGTGCAAAAAAACGATGGATTTAGGCCCAGATCCTTGTACTGGGGTGAATGTATGACATTGTTCTACATTCTGTCCATCAACTGTGTTTTTTGCAATTTTCACCCCAAGTGGGTTGGGTATGCTCAGACGTGAGTCCCAGGCTTTCCACACCACTGGAGTCAAGCTATCCAGGCTGATGAAGGCTGAGAGCCAGAAACCGGTCCTTGGATGCTTGATTCCGGTCTGGGAAAGACATGGCTTGGTATTTCGGACTGGACTGTTCCCATGAGGCACAGGGTCAGAGCTGATTTGCATATAGCCAGTGTCTAACCCACGGTGGTGTGGAGTGCAAAAAAACGATGGATTTAGGCCCAGATCGTTGTACTGGGGTGAATGTATGACATTGTTCTACATTCTGTCCATCAACTGTGTTTTTTGCAATGTTCACCCCGAGTAGGCTGGGTATGCTCAGACGTGAGTACCAGGCTCTCCACACCCCTGGAGTCAAGCTATCCAGGCTGATGAAGGCTGATAGCCAGAAACCGGTCCTTGGATGCTTGATTCCGGTCTGGGAAAGACATGGCTTGGCAGTTCGGACTGGACTGTTCCCATGAGGCACAGGGTCAGAGCTGATTTGCATATAGCCAGTGTCTAACCCAGGGTGGTGTGGAGTGCAAAAAAACAATGGATTTAGGCCCAGATCCTTGTACTGGGGTGAATGTATGACATTGTTCTACATTCTGTCCATCAACTGTGTTTTTTGCAATTTTCACCCCGAGTGGGCTGGGTATGCTCAGACGTGAGTCCCAGGCTCTCCACACCACTGGAGTCAAGCTATCCAGGCTGATAGCCAGAAACCGGTCCTTGGATGCTTGATTCCGGTCTGGGAAAGACATGGCTTGGTAGTTCGGACTGGACTGTTCCCTTTAGGCACAGGGTCAGAGCTGATTTGCATATAGCCAGTGTCTAACCCAGGGTGGGGTGGAGTGCAAAAAAACGATGGATTTAGGCCCAGATCCTTGTACTGGGGTCAATGTATGACATTGTTCTACATTCTGTCCATCAACTGTGTTTTTTGCAATTTTTATCCCGAGTGGGCTGGGTATGCTCAGACGTGAGTCCCAGGCTCTCCACACCACTGGAGTCAAGCTATCCAGGCTGATGAAGGCTGATAGCCAGAAACCGTCCTTGGATGCTTGATTCCGGTCTGGGAAAGACATGGCTTGGTAGTTCGGACTGGACTGTTCCCATGAGGCACAGCGTCAGAGCTGATTTGCATATAGCCAGTGTCTAACCCAGGGTGGTGTGGAGTGCAAAAAAACGATGGATTTAGGCCCAGATCCTTGTACTGGGGTGAATGTATGACATTGTTCTACATTCTGTCCATCAACTGTGTTTTTTGCAATGTTCACCCCGAGTGGGCTGGGTATGCTCAGACGTGAGTCCCAGGCTCTCCACACCACTGGAGTCAAGCTATCCAGGCTGATGAAGGCTGATAGCCAGAAACCGGTCCTTGGATGCTTGATTCCGGTATGGGAAAGACATGGCTTGGTAGTTCAGACTGGACTGTTCCCATGAGGCACAGGGTCAGAGCTGATTTGCATATAGCCAGTGTCTAACCCAGGGTGGTGTGGAGTGCAAAAATACGATGGATTTAGGCCCAGATCCTTGTACTGGGGTGAATGTATGACATTGTTCTACATTCTGTCCATCAACTGTGTTTTTTGCAATTTTCACCCCGAGTGGGCTGGGTATGCTCAGACGTGAGTCCCAGGCTCTCCACACCACTGGAGTCAAGCTATCCAGGCTGATGAAGGCTGATAGCCAGAAACAGGTCCTTGGATGCTTGATTCCGGTCTGGGAAAGACATGGCTTGGTAGTTCGGACTGGACTGTTCCCATGAGGCACAGGGTCAGAGTTGATTTGCATATAGCCGGTGACTAACCCAGGGTGGTGTGGAGTGCAAAAAAACTATGGATTTAGACCCAGATCCTTGTACTGGGGTGAATGTATGACATTGTTCTACATTCTGTCCATCAACTGTGTTTTTTGCAATTTTCACCCCGAGTGGGTTGGGTATGCTCAGACGTGAGTCCCAGGCTCTCCACACCACTGGAGTCAAGCTATCCAGGCTGATGAAGGCTGATAGCCAGAAACCGGTCCTTGGATGCTTGATTCCGGTCTGGGAAAGACATGGCTTGGTATTTCGGACTGGACTGTTCCCATGAGGCACAGGGTCAGAGCTGATTTGCATATAGCCAGTGTCTAACCCAGGGTGGTGAGGAGTGCAAAAAAACAATGGATTTAGGCGCAGATCCTTGTACTGGGGTGAATGTATGACATTGTTCCACATTCTGTCCATCAACTGTGTTTTTTGCAATTTTCACCCCGAGTGGGCTGGGTATGCTCAGACGTGAGTCCCAGGCTCTCCACACCACTGGAGTCAAGCTATCCAGGCTGATGAAGGCTGATAGCCAGAAACCGGTCCTTGGATGCTTGATTCCGGTCTGGGAAAGACATGGCTTGGTAGTTCGGACTGGACTGCTCCCAAGAGGCACAGGGTCAGAGCTGATTTGCATATAGCCAGTGTCTAACCCAGGGACGTGTGGAGTGCAAAAAAACAATGGATTTAGGCCCAGATCCTTGTACTGGGGTGAATGTATGACATTGTTCTACATTCTGTCCATCAACTGTGTTTTTTGCAATTTTCACCCCGAGTGGGCTGGGTATGCTCAGACGTGAGTCCCAGGCTCTCCACACCACTGGAGTCAAGCTATCCAGGCTGATGAAGGCTGATAGCCAGAAACCGGTCCTTGGATGCTTGATTCCGGTCTGGGAAAGACATGGCTTGGTAGTTCAGACTGGACTGTTCCCATGAGGCACAGGGTCAGAGCTGATTTGCATATAGCCAGTGTCTAACCCAGGGTGGTGTGGAGTGCAAAAAAACAATGGATTTTGGCCCAGATCCTTGTACTGGGGTGAATGTATGACATTGTTCTACATTCTGTCCATCAACTGTGTTTTTTGCAATTTTCACCCCGAGTGGGCTGGGTATGCTCAGACGTGAGTCCCAGGCTCTCCACACCACTGGAGTCAAGCTATCCAGGCTGATGAAGGCTGATAGCCAGAAACCGGTCCTTGGATGCTTGATTCCGGTCTGGGAAAGACATGGCTTGGTAGTTCGGATTGGACTGCTCCCAAGAGGCACAGGGTCAGAGCTGATTTGCATATAGCCAGTGTCTAACCCAGGGTGGTGTGGAGTGCAAAAAAACAATGGATTTAGGCCCAGATCCTTGTACTGGGGTGAATGATTGACATTGTTCTACATTCTGTCCATCAACTGTGTTTTTTGCAATTTTCACCCTGAGTGGGCTGGGTATGCTCAGACGTGAGTCCCAGGCTCTCCACACCACTGGAGTCAAGCTATCCAGGCTGATGAAGGCTGATAGCCAGAAACCGGTCCGTGGATGCTTGATTCCGGTCTGGGAAAGAAATGACTTGGTAGTTCGGACTGGACTGTTCCCATGAGGCACAGGGTCAGAGTTGATTTGCATATAGCCGGTGTCTAACCCAGGGTGGTGTGGAGTGCAAAAAAACGATGGATTTAGGCCCAGATCCTTGTACTGGGGTGAATGTATGACATTGTTCTACATTCTGTCCATCAACTGTGTTTTTTGCAATTTTCACCCCAAGTGGGTTGGGTATGCTCAGACGTGAGTCCCAGGCTTTCCACACCACTGGAGTCAAGCTATCCAGGCTGATGAAGGCTGAGAGCCAGAAACCGGTCCTTGGATGCTTGATTCCGGTCTGGGAATGACATGGCTTGGTATTTCGGACTGGACTGTTCCCATGAGGCACAGGGTCAGAGCTGATTTGCATATAGCCAGTGTCTAACCCACGGTGGTGTGGAGTGCAAAAAAACGATGGATTTAGGCCCAGATCGTTGTACTGGGGTGAATGTATGACATTGTTCTACATTCTGTCCATCAACTGTGTTTTTTGCAATTTTCACCCCGAGTAGGCTGGGTATGCTCAGACGTGAGTACCAGGCTCTCCACACCCCTGGAGTCAAGCTATCCAGGCTGATGAAGGCTGATAGCCAGAAACCGGTCCTTGGATGCTTGATTCCGGTCTGGGAAAGACATGGCTTGGCAGTTCGGACTGGACTGTTCCCATGAGGCACAGGGTCAGAGCTGATTTGCATATAGCCAGTGTCTAACCCAGGGTGGTGTGGAGTGCAAAAAAACAATGGATTTAGGCCCAGATCCTTGTACTGGGGTGAATGTATGACATTGTTCTACATTCTGTCCATCAACTGTGTTTTTTGCAATTTTCACCCCGAGTGGGCTGGGTATGCTCAGACGTGAGTCCCAGGCTCTCCACACCACTGGAGTCAAGCTATCCAGGCTGATAGCCAGAAACCGGTCCTTGGATGCTTGATTCCGGTCTGGGAAAGACATGGCTTGGTAGTTCGGACTGGACTGTTCCCTTTAGGCACAGGGTCAGAGCTGATTTGCATATAGCCAGTGTCTAACCCAGGGTGGTGTGGAGTGCAAAAAAACGATGGATTTAGGCCCAGATCCTTGTACTGGGGTCAATGTATGACATTGTTCTACATTCTGTCCATCAACTGTGTTTTTTGCAATTTTTATCCCGAGTGGGCTGGGTATGCTCAGACGTGAGTCCCAGGCTCTCCACACCACTGGAGTCAAGCTATCCAGGCTGATGAAGGCTGATAGCCAGAAACCGGTCCTTGGATGGTTGATTCCGGTCTGGGAAAGACATGGCTTGGTAGTTCGGACTGGACTGCTCCCATGAGGCACAGGGTCAGAGCTGATTTGCATATAGCCAGAGTCTAACCCAGGGTGGTGTGGAGTGCAAAAAAACGATGTATTTAGGCCCAGATCCTTGTACTGGGGTGAATGTATGACATTGTTCTACATTCTGTCCATCAACTGTGTTTTTTGCAATGTTCACCCCGAGTGGGCTGGGTATGCTCAGACGTGAGTCCCAGGCTCTCCACACCACTGGAGTCAAGCTATCCAGGCTGATGAAGGCTGATAGCCAGAAACCGGTCCTTGGATGCTTGATTCCGGTCTGGGAAAGACATGGCTTGGTAGTTCGGACTGGACTGTTCCCATGAGGCACAGGGTCAGAGCTGATTTGCATATAGCCAGTGTCTAACCCAGGGTGGTGTGGAGTGCAAAAAAACGATGGATTTAGGCCCAGATCCTTGTACTGGGGTGAATGTATGACATTGTTCTACATTCTGTCCATCAACTGTGTTTTTGCAATGTATCACCTGACTCTGCTGAGTTACTACCTGTTCTTGTGGCAGTGATTGCTGATTCACCTCATTCTGCACCACCTGTGGATTCAGTGATTTATTTTCGGTATTAACTTTTGCACTCATTTTTCCAATGCCCTACCTTTCAGCAATTATGACATGGCCATTTCTTTTTAGCTTCATCTAAATTCATTTGACCTTTTCCCTTACCAATATTAAATTTCATTTTCGTCTGACCTATTTCATTAGCCTGATTAATTAACTGTGCTTCTTGTTGTTCTGAAACCTTCACCTGTGCCCACATAGCTTTTTCTTCAGGCTTACGCTGCCTTGCTTCATTGTCATCACTACAATATTTTGCATACCTCAATACCTGATCAACTGAACTGGACTGCATACACATCTTGTGCTGTTTTATCATGTCACTTATATCAGGTCTCAATCCAAACACAAATCGATATACAAAGTGACTCATATGCTTCTCACTCAAAGTCTCATATCCACTATACTGTTTGAAACTAGAAGTAATCTTTCATAACAAGCCTGTACAGACTCTTTAGCTTCTTGAGTAGTTCTATCGATCTTTACCCAATCGGTTTCTTTTAGAGGAATTTTATTTGTCAAAAATGTTATGACCTGTTTATATTTCCTCATTACTTCCGGACCTGGAGCTCCTGTTTTTGCATCTCTTGGATATTCTTCCTTTGGCCAATCAATTGTAATTTTATATTCTGTCCACAAATCTGCAGGTACAACTATTTCAAACAATCCATCTAAATCTACACACAAATCCTTTGAAACCTTTACAAACCTATCTACTTGTCTATACCATTCTACGGGTTTTTCTCGTAATCTTGGGAAATCATTTGTAAATTACAATATATCTTGTCTACTCCATGGCACATGTACATAACCTCCTCCCGGTATTTCTCATATTGGATATTCTACTACCACTGGTTCCTTTTCTTTAACAGGGAAAGCTAATGATGCTATATCAATCGTCTCATCCTTTTTCTTTATCCACCTACTTCTCCATCTATCTACGTCTCCTCATTGTCTCAGTGATACAATTAATTCTTTTACCTGTGTTAACCGTCCTGATGTATTCAGATTCTCAATATCTTTCTCAGTTAAATCTACTCTGTAGGGTGTCTGCAATATTTTAATTTTTGCAAATTCTACTCCTAATTTATTTTGCTGTTTCTCCCAATTTATCGTGCAGATTTTTTGCTCTCCAAATTATACTTTTGCACATAAATTTTAACTCGTCATCTTGATATGATTTTAGTCTATCTGTACCAATTGTTTCAATAATCCGTTCTTCCATGTCTATTTTTATTTTAACCACATCCAAAAGTTTTGGTTCGGTATCTTTTTTTTGTAAAGTTTTAACCCAGTCATTTAATTCTTCTGCTGTTGGCCCTACTGGTGTTTTAGATAAGTCTATTCTATCCACACTTCTTTCTGGAGTTTCAGTTGCTGATTTTGATCCCATAGGAGCTCTATATATTGGGCTTTGATTTATTGTTAAATCGACAGGTGGTGTTGTTCTAATTTGTTTCATTAAGGTCAGGATACATTTTTTCTCGTACTTTTCGCATACTGAATTCAAAGGAATCGTTAACGAATGCTCATCTATTTTCCTATTCTCAAATACTGGTATCACAGGACCTATAGTTACTGGTACAGTTACAGCTTCTTTATCAAATCAAAAAGAAGGAGAAGGAAGAAACAGTGATCCACACAGCTTCCTTATTCATATATCAAAAAATCAAGTGGGGGGTGGATCACTTGTCCTGCTTAGTTAGGGTTTTAAAGAATTTCCATACACTGTACCGATACATAACCCTCATTCACGTACGGAGGTCGGTGGTGGCGGTATATCTTGATTCTCCGCCTTACTCCTTAGGCACGTGACAGCATCATCATAGGGTCAGTGGTTATGCTTCCTCCACCCGGAGGTATTCCCCTGGTTAGAGCAGTAGTGATCAGTAATACAGGGGGTTTTGTGGTGAATCTCACAGCAAGGGATTTTTGTAAAAAACTTGTTTAGCCAGATTGAAAAAAATCCTTTAAGGGTTCTGAGTTTGGAGTTGGTTTTAAAATCTGTTCCGTGCATAGGGGGATCTGTTAGGAATCACCCGCACTTAATTTTGTCAGTAAAAAGGTTGACATGTTTCAGCCTCAGTATTTGCCAATGTGGGTCAGGTGGGCTTTCTTCAGGACCTAGAGTGAAAAAAGATTTAAGGGAAAAAGTGTGAGAGATCGGTGTGTCTCTATGGTTATAGACCTTTGAGGTCTAAAAGTCTTTATGGATCACGGTGTATTAACCTGATTCCTTAGTTGTACCTTTTAGTCCTCTCGTTCGGACCTCAGCGGGGCAGTCAGGGAGTTCTCAGTATGCTAGTTGCAGACCAAGCACAACTTGTGCTGGCTCTTCGACTTTGGGGTTTCATTAATTTCAGTCTCCATCGGCAGTGCAATTGGTGTCACCACTGCAGACGTCTGTTGATATGGAGGGGGTCTCTTATTTAGAATGTCCTCCAACACCTCGTCTTCTGTATCACTAATTCCACATCCGCTCTTCTCTGGTATTCCATGTTTTCTTTTCTCTGTACATTTTCTTCCCACTATCTCATCCACCGTTCTGACAGGATACATACCATCCCACATATCAGCACACCTCCATCTTCTCATCCTATTCTTGTGATTAGATTCCCATAATATTCCTGGACTATATCTGTTTTCTTTTGTATCTCAGAATCTCTCTCTTTCTCTCTCATACATCTCATCTTCCCATACAATCAAAGCTTCAAATTGTGTTGGTCTAGGTCTCGGTTCAAGTTTCATCACCTTCTCTCTTAAATTCAGTAACACCACTGTGCTAAATGAAACTATCTCTGGAAATGCCAACACTCCATCATTTTAAGTATATTTCACCCAATTCTCTAGCCAAATACAAGTATGATAGCCATATTTTGTCATCAAATATGACGCAGGCGTTTTCTGCGGAGGAAGCACCTTTCCCTCTCTAGTGACTATTTCTTTGTCTTTCTTAAATGATTCTTGATCTTCTTAAACCATGAAGGTTTCTCTTTTTCTTGCTCATAATAATAAGCAATTTTTCACAGATTTTTCTTCCCAAAACAAAGTCGTACACTTCCCTTCAATCTACTCTGATATTCCGTCCAATCCCAGCGCGGAACACACTAACGCACCAATCAGAATAGTTCACGTCACATACACACTGACCTATCCCAGGGTGATTCATACTAACACACCAATCAGAATAGCTCACGCCTTCCGCAAATAGCCAATCCCAGCACGCTCTTGCTGATGTCAGCTCTACTCTCAATTCTGCTGACCCCTCCTTTACAAAATGTATCAGCACTGTATTTATAAACTTTTTGCTAATAAGAATCAGTTAATTACAACACAAAACACATTTCCATTGTCTGTTTTGCTAAACCAAAGAGATAGTTTGTTCAAGCATACAAGAATTCCGAATTTCCAGTAGGCAGCGCTTACCTCTACCCTACCACAGAATTTCGTTTCGCCGATAAAAGTAGCACTTCCCTCTACCTTAACCTTCTAACAAGCAAAAGACAAACCCGTTTCTCTGGGGATAAAACACATGTAGAGACTATACTGCTCCTGAAAATTAAGGCCAGAGTTTCACAAGAATACCTGATGCTATTCACTAAACTAGACTCATACAAACATTCCCTAACATAACACCTTCCTCTGTTATCACAATATTGAAACCAGACAATGCACAATTCCATGTGACTACCTTGTCACATATGTTCACTCCCTGCTTCCCGGAAGCTTCAAAATATCCGACTACATATAACGTGATACAGACTCAACATATAGTGTTAAACATAAAACATCAATAATCATTCATCTCCAAACTGACTTATAGAAACCATAACTCTGCTACCAAGACATCTAATACAGCGGGTCTAACACAAAACCCTCTATCTATATCACCAATCCAGGAGCAACCTCTTTATTTTACTCATCGGTGGGGCCCATAGCACCGCGCGTCACACACACATGCACACTCAATTCACACTGCCCGTGAATCAGTGACAAGTAGACTAGCTGCAAGACATGTGGTGTACCTTATTCACCTATACAGTAACTTTATACATTATATACATTAGAATTTTTAAATGCCCAACAGTCATGAAAACAACATCAAGGTACTCCGCTATTTGGTTGATGGACCAACTAGTAGGAATCAGTTGATGGTGATTAACTCCAGCTCAATCACAATATTCTTATAGCTTTTAACATTTAATTGTCATGACTTTACCTTAATAAACACAGACTCGAGTTTATATTTTACAGAATTTTATTTAGATTCATTAAGAGAGAGAGTTTTAAATTGTGGTAGATTTATTAAACAAGTACATTCTAAAACACTACTCAATAAATTTTAAGCAAAGAAAATCAAAAGTACTCATTACTCCTTGGCCATAGGGCTATGATAGAACCTCCTCGATATCTCCCTACCGACATAGAATCTCCACAACAGATCTAGTTTCTTTTCCCCATCAAAGTTCAAAGTCCAAAAATGTCAAAGTCTCTTGCACCATAAGAAAAATCGTCCCAACCGACAGCATTTCGTGGTGCGAAAATAATGGCCACACCAAGATCATTTACACAAGCTATTTTATACCCTTTCACTAACTATATGAAGGTTCTGCATAAGGTTTTAGATCTCCTCCCCATCGATGCCAGAAAGACCATTGTCCATGCTTTGGTGACCCCCCATCTTGACTATGGGAATGCCTTGCTCTTAGGTTTGAGCAAAAAAGGCCTACACCAACTTCAGTGCGTTCAGAACGCCGCTGCTCGCCTTGTGCTCAGACTTCCTCGCAGAGCATCTGGAAAGACCGCTTTGGCTAAACTCCATTGGCTCCCTATCAAGGAGCGGATCAAATTTAAAGCCCTATGCTTCGTGCATCGAATCGCCCAGGGCAAAGGCCCACACTACCTGAAAAATCTCCTTACCTTACATCGCCCCATTAGGAGCCTGAGATCGTCCGGTGCGATGCTGTTCAAGCCCCCCAGAATCACCAGAGTTAGGATGGGTGGTTGCTCATTTAGATACTTGGCTTCCAAGTGTTGGAATGAACTTCCGCTCGACCTCCGTATGGAACCTTCGGAAATCAGGTTCCGTGGAAAACTTAAAACGTTTCTATTTCCCCCTGTGTAACCCCCTCGCCCCCTTTCCTCACAAAGCCCACCCTGTCTCCTGCCTCTGGCGAATTAGCAGTATTTAGCGCGGGGACACACAGTTTCTTGTGTAGCCAGGCGCTTTAAAAATGGTTTTATTATTATTATCTAAACTGAATATTGAAACTTTTAGGGGCTACACTCATCTCTCATTTGTCCATTGGAGGGATGACGATGAACATTAGATACCAGGGATTTTTTTCTGTTGCAAGGAGCTGGCCCTTGGCCAAGGGCTGCTCCCTGTTATTTGTCCCATGTTTTTGCCCCCCCCCCTGGGGCAGATCAGCCATTTCTTTAGGCTGATCTGCCCCCAAGGGGCAGAAAGCTACTAGACACCAGGGATTCATATAGATACATGTTGGGGAGAGGCCCATTGGTAAAGGGTCGCTCCTTAAATATATTATCACACGTTTTGTCTGTTTTCCACCCCTACTGGGGCAGATATGCCACCTTTTGGCCAATGTGCCCCCAGGGGAGGGGGGGCAGAAAACCACTAGATAATAGGGATTTTATTGGATATGTATGCTGGGGAGAAGCCCCTTAGAAAAGTTTGCTCCCAATTGGTCATTTTGTAAGCCGATCTGCCCCCAAGAGAGACAAAAAAATCAATTGACACAAGGTAACATAACATTGGTGAATGTTGGAGAGCAGCCCCTTGGGCAATGGTCGCTCCTCATTTTTGGGCACGTTTTACCTGTTTTCTGCTCCCCGAGGACAGTGCAGTCCTTTTATGTGCCGATATGTCCCCAAGGGGAGGGGGCAGTAAACCACTACACACCAGGGATTTTATTGAATATGTATGCTGGGGAGCGGCCTCTTGGCCTAGGGTGAGTCCCCTGTATTGTCCACACATGGCTTTTGTTTTCAGACGTTTCTTAGGCCAATCTCCCCACAAGGATAGAAAACCACTTAACACCAGGGAATATGTTTCTTTGTGTGTGAACTAGTGTTTGGCTGGCAGTCTCCATGTACTGGTGTTTGGCTGGCGGTGTGTGTCTACCAGTGTTTGGCTGGTGGTATGTGTTAACTGGTGTTTGGTTGGGGTAAGGGCCACTCCCCTCATAGGTGCCAGTTTCTTGTCTTTGCTTTGTGGCCCCCTAGGGGAAAGATCAGATGGTTTTGATACTGATCTGACCCCAGAGGGAGACTTAACAGTCTTTTATAAAGTTAACTGTTTTATTTCTTGTCATCATTTGCATTTGTGATCTTAATGTTTTATTTCTTCTTTTTCATTGTAGTGCAAAACTTTTGATTTCCTTCGTGGCGACTCTTGCTTGTGGTTTTGGCACTGGTAGATCTGCAGGTTGAGTGGTTGCATGTGTTTGGTAAGGAAACGTTTTTGTGGTATTTACTTCAAATAAGTATCATTGCCCTGCGTGAATGTTTTTTTAATTTTTGTAATAATTGTAGCATAACTAGCTTATGAATTATATTTTTTGTTTTTGTTTTTGCAAATTCACGTGGATTTGTGCATGTGCAAGAGCTATATTTTGTGTTTTGTTATCTTGTGTGTAGTTCTTTGTTTTTCCTATCTAGTGGGGTATTGTTGGTGCTTGCTGTGTCTGTGCAGAATAGGTGCATTTGATCCTTAGTCTAGTTGTCTGTCGCAAGTGAAAGGTATTATATGTCAGTTGTTATATTTACTGTGTGATACAGTTGAGTTTGTTGAGTTCTAATTTGACACGTTTTTTTTGTGTTGTCTAGTTTGTTGTTAGTTTTATAGGTAAGCATTATGACGGCCTGCAAGCTGGCCTCACAGCAGGTTGTAAGATTGGTGTTCGAATCTCCTTCTGAACATGGCTCTGAGACTGACTCTGCATAGGACCAAGTTTAGGATTCTGGGAGTGAATTTTCTGTTTGAGAGGAATCATCTGCTGGTGAATCCACTATTAGTGCTGATGAAGTGCCCCTTTTAGAAGAGGTTAGTGATATGCTGGTTGTGCAGCAAGAGCAAGCTGTACTGCAGCTAGGGGCTGGAAGGCTTCCCATTGGAAGTGCTGAACCCAGGCTTGCCCCTACCATGGTGCAGACTGTTTTGCCTGCCATTAGTAGTGCTTCATAGTGTAGAGTTAATACAGAGAACGTTTTGCCTTTCTTCCAACTATGTGTTTTGAAATGATACTGTCGAGCAGACTAATTTGAATGCATAACAGTTTTTGAGGGACAACAGTGCCATACCTAAAACCCACTCTAGAACTACCAGGGGGACTCCCACAAATCTCAATTAGATTAAACAATTCTGGGGTTTAACTTTCCTGATGGTATTGATAAGGAAGCCATCACTATCTTATATTGGTCTACTAGTCCCTTGATGGCAACTGCTTTATTTCCAGCAACTGTGAGTCAAGAGATAAGTAATTTCTTCTGCAGTGGATGATGCGTTTTGTGGATAATGCTACAGCATTGCCAAGAGATCACCCTGATTGTGACTGCCTCTTCAAGATTCAGCCTGTCTTTGACAATTTAGTAGATCATTTCACACAGATCTATGTTACACGGAAAGATATACCTGTGGAGGAATCTTAGGTCTTGTTCAGAGGCCGTTTGGTTTTCAGCAAATACATTCCCAGCAAAGAGCATGTTTTGGTTTAAGCTGTGTGAAAGTGCCACAAGATATGTGTATAGTTTCAGGGCGTACATTGGTAGGGATTCTTCGATAAAACCCCTTGTCTGTCCTTCCACTTTTGGAGTCAGTGAGAAAATTGTGAGGGAACTTGCCTGAGCACTTTTTCACTATACATCTATACGTGGACAATTTCTACACATGCGTGCAATTATTTAAAGAGCTGCTCAGAGTGGGCACTGTGGCATGTGGTAGAATCAGCTCTAACAGTAAAGATTACCCTAAAAAGCTTGTGTGTAAAAAATTTGAACGGGGACAGAGCAGTGCTTTGTGTAGGCTACACTCCAGAAAGCACATAGGAGGTGTAGATAGAGTAAATCAAAGATTAAAGCCTTACAATGCTACTTGAAAGTACTATATTTGGTAGAATAAGTTGTCTGTTCATCTAGTAGCGCCTGGACGCCTTTGGGCATTCGTGCGCGGTATACATTCTAAATTCATTCATTTATTTCATTTAGCATCCTCAAATGCTTATGTTGTTTTCAAACATCATTCTCCAGAATTCAAGATGACTTCTGTACAGTTTCAGCAGTCCATATTAGGCAGCCTTATTGCAGTTGAGCAGGCAAGTGTTCCTAGAGGCATAGTGGTGGAGGACTTGGCTAGATTGAAAGATCACTAAATCAAGAAGGTACTGTTCCTGTAGAAGAAGGAATAGGAAAAAAGGTGGGTTGGAGAATCCCCAGGGATTCCTGTGAGTATTTCTTAGTGCCCTCATACATCCAAATGGATGTCATGCTTCATCACAGGATGTGCTGCTCATCAGGCTGGTGCTGCAATGCCCTACAGGCCCTGCAAGAGAGCTTTTTATCAGAGATCTTTTTAGTATTTAGCCGTAATGATGCAGGTATGTATGAGGACATGAAACATGTAGGGTGGAGTAGGGGCAGTTAAAGTGTAAAAACTGTCTAAGGGATACCAAGCTGGTTTTAAGATGAGGGTTCTCTTGGCAGAGTTAAAAACAATGGAAATGGGGCTATCATAAAGGTTCAATAGACCAAGATAGCCTTAACGTGTATGTGCGGTAAGGTTGACATGTTTCATGCCTAACGGTCCCACGGGATCGTTGGCATTTCTTTAGGAACTAGGATATCCCTAGCCTACATCTAGAGAGTATTGTGTAGTCCCTGTTAACCTCATATAGGAAAATACCTTATTATATTATTGTCCAACCCTTTTTTATCAATCTGTCAGGCCCCTTAGGTGAAAAGCAGAAGGTAGCACGCTGCTGCTAAAAGAATAGGCCTGCGCAGACAGCACCAGAGACCTACCCCACCTCTGTTCGCCTGGAACGGTTTGCTTACCTGCTAATCAACAACATGTGGAGGAAAAGAGGCAAATTTATCCTGAACTCCATTTGTGAGAAAAAAGATTATGAAGAATTAAGTGCAAACTTAGTCAGGTTGCTCAAAAGTGATTCACAAATCATAACTACCTTGTAATTACTCACAAACGGGGGGGACTGGGAATAGAAAAAGGTCCAGCAAACATGCCCCAGTTTCAGGCTTACAAGACAAGAAGTATGCAGTTCCTAAAGAGGGTCTAGGGCTACCAGGAAGGCGGTGCTAATTTTAGGAGCAAGTACCCTCAAACACCCCAAGGGGTGCCATATTTCATCATCGGGAGCTCCATGTTGAGCTGGTGCTGCAATGCCCAAAGGTCGCATGAAGGGGCTCTTTGCCAAAGTTCTTTTCTTTTTTGCTAATGTGAAGCATGACATCCCTTGGGGTGTGTGAGGGCACCTACTCCTAAAAAGAGAATCCCCACATGGTAGACTCCCCTTTAGGAAATGCATACTACTTGTCTTTTATACCTTCTAATCACCAACATGTGGAGAAAAAGTAGGTAAATATATCTGAACACCATTTGTGAGAAAAGAAGTTATGAAGAATTAAGTGCAAAACTGCCCAAATGTAAAAAAAAAAGTTTATGATTCTAAGTGGAAAGATATGGACTGGGTAAACGGCAGGGGAGTGAAAGGGAGTCGGATGGAAATGGAGTTACAACGACAATCACTAAATCGACTACAATCACTTTTACATCTTTCAAAGCAGTTTCCAAGATGATCTACCCTAAACACCTGATCATGATCATTGGTGAACTCAGTCTTCCTAGGCTCCAATGAACCCATATGCATTAAGAAGATCAAGTTAAAACCCAAAGCTACCACTATATACACATCTTTATTTCCAGCACATGCCAAGTATGAAACCTAAAAAGACCAGAATGCCCTGCATTCCCCTGAAGACCTTTTGCATTCCATGAGGAAATAGTGGATAAAATAATAACATGATAGCATCTGTATACTGTGTTCCTTCTAACAATTAAACATTTAATTAATTTTGCTTAGCCACAAGGTCACTTACTTGTAAGAGTTGAAAGAAAAATAATTACCAATTGACAAGTTACACAATCCAACAAATTAAAGTAGGTGGGAGACCATCAATAACATACAACAGATCAAGGAATGTGAAAAACAAATGATAGCGACCCAAGCAGTATACTGAAAAACGGTACCAGAAGTAAAGAATGAAGAACGCATACTCTGCACCATAGACATAAAATCCCTTTACCCTTCAATCCCTCACTCTGGTGGAATGGAAGCCCTAGATTGGGCCCTTCTGAAATAAACAGGACTAAGAGCAGACAAAGATTTTCTCCTGGAGTTGTTACATTTCTGTCTTAATCATAGTTATTTTCAATGGGAAGATCGCTTTTATTTACAGTTAACAGGAACATCAATGGGCTTTGCAGGAGCGCCAGCGTATGCCAACAAATTCATGGCTAAATTTGAGGAAGACCATGTATATGGAGACAAGGAATGGACAGATAATCTTCCACTGTACTGCAGATATATAGATGATATTTGTTTGATGTGGACCAACACCCGTGAGAGTATTTAACTGAAGATTACATAACTTAACACATTTGATGATCACATTAAATTTACTCATACCATCAGTGACGTATCTATTGCTTTTCTTGATGTACTCATTATCAAAACAGATTCCGGCATTCAAACCCAAGTTCATCAAAAAGAGACGGATAAAAACAACGCATTACTTTTTACAAGTTTCCATCCCAACTATCTTATTCAAAATGTACTATATTCTCAGTTTCAACGCAATAAGAGGATCTGCTCACAAACCACAACTCTAGATGAAAATATCAGGAATCAGAAACAGAAATATAGGGATAGATGTAGGTAAAAGCAAATTACTGAATGGTAAATACCGAATTTTACCGATTCGGTATTTACTAATCGGTAATTGCTATGTAGGAAAAAAAATCGGTAAAAATACCGAATCTGTAAGCTTCGGTAATTACCGATTCGGTAATTACCGAATCAGTATTTGCCATTGATTCCTATGGGCCTTGAAGCCCATAGGAATCAATAGTAAATACAGATTCGGTAATTACCGAATCGGTAAAAATACCCAATTTCCAAGGGGGAACAGGGTGTCACTTTGACACCCTGTTGCACCCCTGTTTCTGGCCTGTGTGCCATGTGACACACATACATGCCCTTAGGGCATGTATGTGTGCCACATGGCACAGGTGGACATGCACAGATGTGCATGTACACAGAAATTCGTAATTTACCACCCAATAGTTTTGGGTGGTAAATAACGAATTCTAAAGGTAGCCTGTAGCACTGTTTAAAGTGCTACCTACAAAAGAAATTACAGATTTGGTAATTTTACCGATCGGTAATTGTACCGAATCTGTAAAATTACAGATTCGGTAAATTTACTGAATCTGTATGTTTTTGCTACCCCTACATACCAATGTCCAAATACCGGTCGGAGACGGACGAAAATCGGTATTTTCGTCCGTTTCCGACCGGTATTTGGACACCTACATCTGGCTCATAGTTCCAGAGGATCTCCACAAAAAATCTTGGATGAAGCCATTGATCGTATGAAGAGACAAGATCGAACTGCATTAATGACTATACAACCAAAAAAGAACCAACAACTACAGGTTTTTGTGTCTAAATACGCCACCAGTTCAGCAAAGATTAAGAAAATCATTAATAAGAGATGGGAGATATTACAGAACGAAACAAATTTCAATTATCTTTTCAAAGGAAAACCACTACACGCATACAGAAGGTCAAAGAACCTTAAGGAACTTCTGATGACGATGGCTCCCGGGGTAACGTCACAACCTCGAAGCACCAGGAAATGTCTTAACTGTGTGCACTGCAACAATGTAATAATTAGCAATAAAATTCAGCACCCCATGACAGGAGAAACAATTACACTAAAACACATTTCCGACTGTAATTCTAAGAATTTGATTTACGGCATAAAGTGTCCTTGTGGACTGCTCTATGTCGGTAAAACTGACAGAAAAATTAAAGTACGCATCCCAGAACACAAAAGTACTATTAGAACGAAGAATAAAACAAGTAGTTCAACAGTTCACTGGACAGAGGCCAAACATACCATCGCACAGATTAAATTCCAGGTCATAGAAATTGTAATTCCCACTCCTGGCAAAGATCTCACAAGATCACTACTACAAAGAGAGGTATTCTGGATCAGGAATCCAGACACACAACATCCCAAGGGTTTAAATGAAAAGATTGACATGAGTTGTTTTCTATAATGGCAATATGTTTTGTGATTGTACAGTCATATGTGAATCCTGATTCTATAATCCAGATGTGTCCTGACTCAAAACAGGACGACGTGCATACCGACCATTCACGACCACTAACTTCCACATAGGACATGAACTCTTACAACCTTGAGAGTCCATGAGGAACACAAGCCTGGATTATTGTTTGTGGGTGATGTGGCAGGACTGGGTAGAACGTTATCGTTCTTCATTTCTCTGCGTTGCTAGTAGTCTGAATATGTTGCTCATATGATAGAATAGTTTGTGGTGTATCCACTAAGATTGGGTATGTAATGACATTGTGTTCACCTGATAGATTTTCATTTTCTGTACCATATAGGTCTTTTCTTTATTCGAATATGACAACCATGTTCCCATGTAGTGAGAGCTCCTTTGCTCCCGAGTCCGTCGTTAGATTTATGCAATCTACGTCGCTTATTTTGAGTGATGAGCTCGTCATTCATGCTGAACATAAGCACGAAGCATTTTTTCATCCGTAAGTTTCAGGTGAACAACTTCGTGAACAAAATGTGTGTAGTGCATCTACTCACAATGGTCTTTACAAGAATATTGAGTTTGCGTTATAGATTTCCATTTCTTATACATTTTCCTTGTAGAGACTTTTTGATTTTTCTATACTCAAAGATTGCACCTACGTTTACATGCAGTGAGAGCTTCTATGCTCCCGAGTCCGTTGTTTGTTTTATGGACTTCGTGTTTCTTATTATGAGTTACGAGCGCGTGATGAAGTTTTTCTTTTAGTAAACATTCTTACTTTGAAAGTGCTTCTGTATATGCTAAAGAAGATTTGTTTATAACGTGTATTTAAGTTGTATAAAGTTGTGTTACATGTCAAATTGGTAGCACTGGCCCATAGCAACAGTGCACAGTGGTCCGGTTTAAGTCCTTGAGGTATGTTTGTGCAGTAATATTGACATGTTAGACATCATGTCCACCACTGTAGCCCGCTAAATTGAAGTTAAGATTACATTTTGACTAGTATTCAAAACAAACAAGGAGTGCTCTCCTTTCCAAACACAGAGACCAGAAATTGACTACCATTGAAACCAACAGGATTTTTACCGGTCAGGATTGTTCTACTTGCATACAAATTAAAACATGGGTTTATTGAAATATAACACATGATTTGTATTGTAAGAAATTAGGTTATTGGTCGATAAGGGTGGAAGCCCCGCTCAGGCAACAATCACTGACAGGGTGAACCACAAAAAACACTACATTAAACTGTACTCTTGTAAATGGCACAAAGTAGTAAGGCTTAACAGAAATAAAGTGAAAACACAACACAAGGAAAAAAAACACCAACGTAGATAAATAGAGACACTTTTAATAAATAAAATGACAACATTCCTATCAGTAGAACTGGAAATATCAATTCAATGCAATTTCAAAAGTTTAGGTAGATATAGCTCCTCAAAGCGGAAAGCACCACTTGCAGTTTTCTGCTCATGCTAGAACAGGGGGACTTGACAATTACAGGCCGATCATGATGGAGCACAGGCTGGATGTAGGGTGCAGGTCAGTTCTGTTGAAAAGGTTACCTTCTCAAAGTCACCAAGGGTCCCATTCGCTGTCAGAAAGAGTCAACAACATTTACATTTCTCCTTTTCATGATGAGGAGTGCACTTTGATGTCAGCCAAGGGTTCAGGGCATGTGTAGACACCTCTTTAGCATCAGGGAACAAGGCAGGCCTCTCGCAGCATGGAAGTCCTCTGGTAGCAGCAGGACAGTCCTTTGGGAAACAAGGCAGGCCTCAAGAAGCAGGGTAGTCCTCTGCGGAGTAAGATAGTCCTTCTTCTGTAGTGTCTACAGGTCTTGGAGTGTACTGAAGAGTTGCTCCGAGGGTGGAGGAATGTCTAGGATACCCCCACATCTGGTTCTGATATTTCTTCCCTACCCCTGGCAAGGCCCCAAGACTTCAGGGATGACAAAAAGCTGGTGTCAGGTTCCTGTGTGTGTGTGTGTGTGATGGAGGCAGCCCTTTGAAATGTAAGTGAGGGCTGGAACAGCTCTGTCCCCAGCCATCTTTTGCAGAATGGCCCATCATGCCTTCATCTAGATCCTATTGTTTCCTGTCTGGACCCAGTACACATTATTGACGGAGGAGCCATTAACAGGCCCATGGAGGTGTGCTAAATTATGAAAGTAGGAGCATTGAAGAGGGTGGGAGTTCACAGTTCAGAATGTGGTAAGGGAAAAAAACGAAAAAAATGGGGCAGTCGGCCCGCGATTGATGCTTTAAAGCTGTGACAACTATCGGTATGTAAGAGAAATTATTAATTAATATGGGAATATCTATCAGCTTGAGGTGTGGGGGAGTGTTTCCACAACGCATGTGTGCATACTTTATATATTGAAAAGAGTGTTAGTGGGACATTAATCACCATGAAGGCAGCAGTTTATTTTGGTTTCACGTTATATTGTTGCTATATGAATAGGGATGGTGGGGCAGAGATTCACAATTATTCTCCTGTGTTATCTTGAAAATTCATGTGATACATATATGTTTAAAAGGATGTTATTGTTTTAGTGATGTGTTAGATGGTTAAGTGGTTGATAAATGTATTTTCACATATTGTAGATACCCATGAAGAAGGTTGAAAGAACCGAAATGCATTGGGTGTAGTGATTGGACTTTGGAGAACTCGGAATTTTGTACAAGTGTTCTGGAATAGGCCTGGATGGACAATTTTGGAATATGTAACACGCACAAGAAACTGGAATTTCGAGCCTTTGACGTGATTGAGGAACTGTGAATAAAAATTGGAGATTAAAAAGGATGAACTTTGGAATACTTTTGGTTTAAGTGTATAAAATTTAACACTAGTGTATCAGGCTGGGCAACCCTTTGTTGAACAGCAAGAAGCGTTCGGCATTATCTGGGCAAATGGCAACTCCTAGAAGCTCTCAGAAACTTTTGGGCAGGAAAATGCTAACTTTGTGAAAGAGTCATTATCAACGAAAGAATCTCTTTCTATGCCCCCAAGAGAACCCTCTGCTCTGCCGACCTAGCCCTAGACACGGTCCCCCACATCCACAGGGCAGGAGCAGGTAGCAGATCCTTCTCCTACATTGCGGCCAAGACCTGGAACGAACTCCCCCTCTGCATCAGATGAAGCCCGACACCGCACCTATTCGGAAAGGATCTCAAGACCTGGCTCTTCGGACGACCGCGGATCTATGTGAACTCCCCCCCCACCGCCTCTCAAAGACTACGCCGTCCCTTACACTGTCTTGCTTGCAATGGTGTAGTAAGGTTTTGCAGGGACACAAGGGACCAAACTTCCCAAATCACTAACTAGTGATTACAAGTCAAGAATTAGAAATAAGGGACGAGGGCCGGATACTTGACGTGATTGGGTTCTTGCTGACGACCTGCGAAGCAACAAGCGAAGGTTCAGATCAGAATGTACTCCTTCTTAAGTTCGAGAAGCTACATTAATTCTTGCACATTAAGAGTTCTATTTTAAGTTTGTAATTTTAGCCTACTTGCAAACAGTGGTTGTCTGTCCTACGTCCCAGTATTTCTTGTGTTAGTTTTTGATAGAGGAATCGTGAAGTTCAGGCAAGGCTTATGTTGTGCAGTGATATTTGTGCAGTAATTTCCAGCTGAAAAAATAAACAAATGAGTAAACTCAACTGTCCCTTTAAGTTTGTATTCACCTTATCTCCCTTAAATATCCAAAAACACCTACTTTAGGAAGTGATGTGAATTTTCATGCGTTCTTTATGTTCCTTGCCTATTGTAGGTGAAAAGAATAGAAACCAAAAAGCATCCTACTACTAATCCTGATATGACAGGTTTCTAAATTATTCATACAATGATTCTATCTTATTCATAAATTACACAGTTGTTTCATTTAACACTTTTGCATGAAAATACACTGGTATATCTCAAGCTTTTTTGAACATAGTCTTTTTTCAAATCATTGGTAAGTCCGATTCTTAGATCTTTTTGTTAGTATCAAGAAAGGAATCTCTAATTTAAAGTGTTAACATCAGAAAAATGATCTGTTAGCTTAAAGTACTTCTTTGTTAATCATAAGTTCCAAACATTATCTCTAGAATCTTGACCTTTATTGAGAAGGGCGCCTAGAAAACTTAAATGTTACTTATCTCCTTTCTTTTTTCTCATTTCAGGTTCTGCCGTCGTGAGAGGAAGAGGAGTTCCAAAGCTGAGAACGGGAGCAGATGAAGATTGCGGAGCGGTAATCAGGTAAGTCGAGAGGATGTCCTATTCAGCTCCGTCCGGGAAAACAAGCGAAAGGCAAAGCGCCTTCCAGAAGGGTGGGTCCGGCTTTTATAGCCAGCCGCACCCTGAACGCCTAACACGTACCGTCACGTTTTAACGGGACGGCGCTGAATAGGCACTTTGTTCTTTACCAGCAAAGCACCACAGAGATTGGTAGCGGTGAATCAGGAATACTTCACTGTCTTTGGTGTTACCAAGTCTCAAGAACACTAAAGAAATACATACAGATAAATATGGATAACTAATTACTACGATGTTTCCAAAATCAGCAGGTACATTTGGATTTAGCCAGTATGAAGTAATTTACCAAACACACTAACATATTGAAAGTTAGGAACGGTTTCAACAAGCATAATAAACATCACCAAACACAATGACCTTATGGAGTGCTGGTGCACCGGAAAGGGGTGGGTTTTCCCTATCAATAGAAACGCTGATTCCTGTGCCCATACAATGTACAGAATCTAGTTTTGGAGCGGTTCATGACAGTATTCCCATTTCAAGATCCCCCCTAAAACCTGTGGGATAGGTTTCAGTTTTGTTGGATATCTGGCATGGAAAGCTTTTATCAATCTGGGTGCATTTGTCAGGTGGGCCAATGGTTCCCATGAACGTTCTTCTGGGCCATAACCTTTCTAATCAATCAAATAAAAAAGTTTTCCACTAACTCTTTTTGAATATAAAATTGTCTTTACTTCAAATTATGAACTTCCTTCAATTTCAATTGGAGGAGGGGGTCGGATTATCCATGTCTTGGTATCATAAGGTTTCAGTAATGACATGTGAAAGACTGGATGGAATCGATATTGGTGTGGGAGTGTTAATTTTACGCTGACTGGGTTTACCACTATTTCGATAGGAAAGGGGCCTATAAAACGAGGATTGAGTTTTCTATTTCCTTTTAACCGTAGATTTTTTGTGCTTAACCACACTTTGTCCCCTTGACTATATGAGGGTTGAACTGAACGATGCTTATCTGCTATGTTGTTTTTGGGTTTATTTTGCTATGGCCAAGTTAAATTAAGCTTCTAGATGGATAGAAGTTAACTTAGAGATGTAATCATGTATAGATGGAACCATATAGGTGGAAACCAAGTGATCAGGAATGTTTTTGGGATGATATCCATAATTACAAAAGAACAGAGACATTTTGATAGACGAATGCTCTAAATTGTTATATGCGAACTCCAATGCACATAAAATATCTGACCATTCATCATCTATATTTGTTAACATGCATCGTAAATATTGTTCTATATTCTGATTGGTGCGTTCTGTTAAACTATCAGTTTGTGGATGGTAACTTGATGACAATCGTATTTCCATGTTCAATAATTTACTCAAATACCGCCTCCAGCGCTCCCTGCCGGTTGGTAATTTTTTTAATGGTATGAAATGGGCCATACGGGTGAATTGGTCTACTACTGTTAAAATGGTTGTAAACCTTTTCTAGTTGGTGGAAGTTCGACTATGAAATCTAATTAGATGGTATGCCAGGGTTGAGGTGGAATGGGCAAAGGTTGTAAAAGACCACTAGGGGCTTGGTGTGGTGCTTTATTTTGAATACACACGCTACAAGTCTCAACAAAATGTTGTATTTCTTTGAACATGGAAGGCCACCAAAATGTTCTTTTAATTACTTAATGGGTTTTTGTAATTACTGGGTAAGGTGATAACAAGGTGTTGTGATGTAATTGCATTATAGACTTTCGAATTACTGATGACGGTACAATAAGTTGATCATTACAAACAGAAGCTTCTCTTTTTCTTGTGAGCATGGATATTTTCTCTTCCACTCATCCATGTCTTTTGACTAAATTTCTTTTTCTATGTCCGTAATTATGTCACACACTGAAAGACTGGCTTGAAAACAAGTTGTTGGTAACACTGGTTTTGCAAGCACAATATCGTCAGATTTGTTTTCGCCAATTAGTAATAAAGCATCTGCTTTTGATTTTGTTTTCCGGGCCGGAAAGTGATCACAACATTATAATCATTAAAAAACAATGACCATCGAAGTTGTCTGGCAGATAAAGCTTTGACAGATCTTAAGGCTTGTAAATTTCTGTGGTCAGTATAGATAGTGATTGGATGACGTGCTCCTAACAAATAGTGGCGCCATTCCTCAAAAACTGTGTTGATAGCCAATAATTATTTGTCTGTAATAGCCTAGTTTTGTTCTGCTGCAGACAGTTTTATAGAATAGTAAGCAATAGGGTGCATCTGACCGGTATCTTTGTTTCGTTGTGATAATATTCCCCCTAAGGCGAATTGAGAAGCATCTGCTTCTACTATGAAAGGTTGTGTAGGGTCAGAATGACCTAAAATGGGTGCTGTGGTAAAGTTTTCTTTTAGATCTTGAAAGGCTTTTTCTGCGGTCTCTGTCCATTCAAATTGTACCCCTTTTCGAAGGAGTCTGGTGATGGGAGTTATTATTTGGGAAAAATTCTGAATAAAACGCCGATAAAATTTGCAAAGCCTAGAAAACTTTGCACTTGTTTTACGGATGCTGGACTAGGCCTAGTACTTATGGCTTCAACCTTTTTTTTATCCATTTCATTTCCGGAAGGACTAATGACATGACCTAAAAAGCCCACTTTAGACACATGAAACATGCTTTTTTCCAACGTGGCATAAAGAGAATTTGAAAACAATTTTTGAAGGATGGCGCGTACTTGTTTCACATGTTCTTCTTTTGAAAGAGAGAATATAAGTATGTCGTCTATGTAAAGTACACCGCACACATCAATGAACTCATGCAATACTTCATTTATAAAAAATTGGAAAGCAGCGTATTAGGGGATCAAGCGGAAAACTTTCTGTTGAAGTTTGTAGAATATAGTTATTTTAAGAGAATTAAATTCAAAACGGCTATGGCTGCCTATAAGATCTGGTTTTCCTTCTCGAAAAAATTTGGTCTAGGGCGATATAATGCTTATACTAGGATGAGTAATAATCCAAATTTTCCTGGTGATTTATTTTCAGGGCAGTGTTTTCGGATTGGGGTAACCATGGGATTTCCAAATTGGGTGATCTGATAGGAGCACAGGGGGTGATGCAGTTTAATAATTTACAAGCAATATACGGGCTGGATACTAACCATTACTTTAAATATTTGCAAAATTGGAGGGCCGGTGGGATTTGCAACAAACTCAATTTTGGACACTATACAGACCGGTATAGATTGCACAATTAAAAGATTTTATTCTGAATTAATAGAATATCAACCAGATGATCTGGAAAAATATGAAGGCAAATGGGTACAAAAAGTGGGTATAGAGAAGGAAAGTTTCTATAAATCTTTGGAATTAGGGCAGAAATTATTATGCTCGGCATCACTCCAGGCACAGCACTTTAAAACGCTGTATTTTCTGTATTACACTCCATCCAGGTTGGCGCAGTGGGGAGGAGTGGCTGGCATTACGTGTCCGAGATGTGACAGTACTCAGGCTGATTTAATTCATATGTTTGCTGCTTGTCCACACCTAAAAACAACCCAAGAGGAAATTGAAGTATTCCTTAAAACATCATTAACAATAGAAATCTCTCTAAGACCATCACTTATACTTCTAGGAAGAGAGGATAGAATAGGTAAGACTAATTACCAGTATTTTATATTTGTGGCTATGGCTGTTTTAAGACTCTGTATTGCTACAGCATGGCTAGATCGATTGCCACCTACTTTCCATCAGTGGTTGAATAAATTATTAGCTATATTTAACCTTGAGAAAGCGATTTACGCAAGGAGGGGCAGAATAAGTAAAAAACTTGGAAATGAGATATGGGATCATATACAGAAGTGGATAGAGGGTAGATTTGAAAATGAATTGTGTTAAATTGCTGTTTTAATGTAACTATGTCCTGCTTTGCCTTCACTTAAAGTTTATCTCTTATGTTTGATTTATTTGTATAATTTTCTCTACGACTTGTGACAGTCCTGCATGGTAAAATGTAATGAATTTTCTTTGTGTTCTGTACAAAGAAAAAAAGAAAAGAAAACAGAAAAAAAAGGAAAGCAGCAAGAGCATTACAGTACAAAGGGCATTACTTGATATTCGAAAAGGCAAATATGTGTGCAAAAGGCCGTCTTCAACTCGTCTCCCTCACGAACTCTTACAAGATGGTATGCTCCGCGCAAGTCCAATTTAGTATAAATGGTTGCTTGTTTAACTGGATCCAGTAATGTAGAAATGAGTGGCAAAGGATATCAGTTTTTTATTGTAACGTTGTTTAAGGCTCTATAATCTATGTACAAGCGTAATTCTCCGCCCTTCTTTGGTATGAAAAATAAAGAAGATGAGACAGGAGACTTGGAATGTTGAATAAACCCATTTGCAAGATATTCGTCCAAATAAGTCCGTAGATGATCATTTTCTTTTTCTGTGAGTGCACATATCCTACTGCACGGTAGGGTAGTGCCAGGTACTAGGTCAATTCAAAGTTCCTATGAGGGGGAAGAGTATTTGCTCTTTTCTTGTCAAACACATCTGTTAAATCTGAATATTCAATTGGAACTCCTTCAAGCAGTAAAATACTTTGTAATTGTTTTGGAAAATCAAATCCTTGAACTATGTTTTCTTTTATTTGTTCATGAAAACATTGGGTACTGCACTGAGAAGAATTGAATGGTATAGTTTTTATTACCCTATCAATACTAGGGTTATGATGTATTAACCAAGGGATTCCTAAAATCAGTCTAAACTGAGGTGCATCTATGACATCAAATGTTATGCGTTCTCTATGAATGTGGGAACAGTCCATTTCTAATGATTCGGTTTCTTTTCGTGTGGGTCCTGACGTGACTTTTTTCCATCGACAGCCCGCACTATTTCTGGATGGCTCTTAATTTCATTTATTCATTGATCTTTATTTCAGCCCGATTTGGCCATAAAAGACACATAAAAACAACAGTACATTTTACACAATGGGTACAAAAGTACATACATGATATGCTGTTGGGGAGCTGGAATACAATACAATTCATCAAGTTTAGTGTTGATTCATGAATTTAAAAAGGCACATAAAATATAAAATTTTGTTATAATACAAAATAAATTTTTTTTAGGGTGGCACCGTAGAGAATGATCCTAGAGATTGACTCAACAATAATCCTCGGACAATCAGGACAACACAACCTCTGCATAGCAAACGGCCAGCTAAGCAACTACAGTTCCAACCCCCGCTTCTTGCGTGAATAACTTACAAGCAATAGGAATCTACTGACACAAAACACAGTACGACGACTAGTATCAGTCTTGATGATCCTGAATGCTTCCACATACGAACGAATACCTAGGGCATTAATTTTAGTATTTAAACCTAATTTACTCAAAACTTGGGTATCAATAAAATTGCTGGTGGCTCCAGAATCAATGAGAGCATCCACTATACGGGAGCGCATAGGATCGGCTAAAGTTTTTAATTTTACCTGAATACATAAGTGTCGAAACCCTAAGGGTGGAACTGTGGAGGCCAAACTAGAATAGGCACTCGACAAACTCACCTCATCTTTTATCGAGTGTTCTAGTTTTTTTTATCGTACTTTAGTGATTGCTACTTCTGAAGTCTTCTGTTTATTTTTATTAGGACGTGTTGGGCATTCTGTAACGAAATGCCCTGTCTTGCCACAATAGAGGCATTGATTAAGCTTTCGTCTTTTCTCTTTCTCTTCATGCGAAAGAGGTCCTCGGATAGAACCAATCTGCATGGGTTCTACAGGATCTGATTTGGTAGCTATTTCCTTATGGTTATAGGGTTTATCTTTAAACAAAATCAGCTTATGATCTATTTTCCCTCGCTCTCCCTTTTGTTCCGACAATCTGTGATTTAGTTTTACAACTAGATCTATAAACTCGTTGCAATCTTCTGGGGGTTCTAAAATCTGCATTAGCATGTCTTTTAATTCCTCTCTTAATCCCCTATAAAAGAGTGATACCCTTTTGTCATAAGGCCAATTAGCTTCTAACACTAGACTATTGAAGAATGAAATGTAATGGAGTAAGTCGGAAGACCCCTGTTTTAAATTCAGCAATTCATTATCTGCTGATTGCACAAAAACATGCTTTGTGAAAGTCTTCTTCATAGACTGTTCAAAATCTCTGAGATTGTACAAAATTGGATCGCCTCTTTCTATTAAATGGACCGACCATAGAGACGCATCCCCTCCTAAAAATTACAGAATAAATGCTACCTTGGAGGAGTCTGTTGGTTTAGCAAAAAAATGTAAATGACATTGGTTCATAAAAATGGTGAACTTGTTACAGTCACCATAAAACCTTTCTGGTTGGGCAAGAGGAACTGGCACAGGAGTGATCACCTGAATTTGCGTTGGGTTACTAGTTGTGGAAGAGGAATCTGTTCGTGTAGCTCCCCTGGCAGAGAAGCATTGCCCGGAGCTGGGGATCTGAAAAATTGGCAGAACCTGAGCACAATTGTGAACCGCTGTTTGGCGACTTGGCACCGGTGTGAGGAGACGAGGACCTGATTGGACGATGCGCGGGCTGTGAGTTGATCCAGCTGAGGTCCTAGGAACCTGATCTCTTATGGCTGGCTCTGACGTAGGGAGCTCTGGGACAGGCCTCTGCAGCTGAGGCTACCTGTGAGACTGGAAGGGCTCGATTGTGCGCTCCACGGAGGTGCAACGCTAACAACCCCGAAATTAGACAGTTCTTGAGACCACCAGGGCTTTATGGGGGGTTATCACTCTTTTATGCTGGGACCTAGCACCGCGACTACAAGGGAACAATCACACGATTGACTCTCCCCAATAGACTGGTAACAACGGACTGCTCTCCAACTAAATCGTATAATTTTCACCGGGCCACAGGGAGCCGGGAAGATCGCCACCAACGGCCGCCTACATAGGAAAATTGAAGGGAAAGAAGGAGGGTGCTCAGCCGCTGTTGGATAGTGAACCCCCTAGCCAGATGGAACAAAACACGCCAGAAATGACTCAAGACCTTAACCTGCAGCAGCAGTTTGACAAAATCTTAACACCAATTGCAGACTCTCGCACCGCTCTTCAGCAAGACATAGCACAGGTGGCCACAGGACTGGGACTCCTTCGGGCAGACCACTCTAAATTGGTGGACTGGGTAAAAATAGTAGAGGGGGTGATTCAAGTAGTAGAACTGGCACAGACTGCGCTGAAAGCCACGATGACGAATGCCCTGGATCGTATTACTGCACTGGAGAAGCGTGCCGAGGATAGTAGGTCTACCCGAGAAAGAGGAGGGGTCGGACATGGTGCAGTACCTTGAGAACTGTCTGAAATCGGTAGTAGCTCCAGAGGGACTGTCTTCCTTCTATACTCTAGAACGAGCCCACCGAGTGCCGGCCACACCTCCACAGCAGGGGCGACCCCCGAGACCAGTAGTAGCCCGCTGTTACACTTCCTGGATAGAGATCTGCTACTCCAGAAGGCACGCACGGACGGCCCCTATCACGTTGGGAACAGCACGGTCAACCTGTTCCCGGACTATACTTTTGTAACCCAACGACGTCGATCATCCTTCCTTTCAATTAAAAGAGAACTGAGGGAAGAGGGGCTTCAGTACTCCTTGCTGTTTCCAGCCAGATTATGAATAATCGTGGATGGCAAGACATGTTTCCATGAAACCCTAGATGAAGCATGTGCATGGTTGGAATCCTACAGAGCTGGGAAAGATGGCAAAGAACGGGGGACTCACGACACCTCGGAGGGGTTGCCACAGTGCAAATCGCAAAGGCTCCGACGGAGAGGGCGAGGCTTGAGGAGGCCATCTGTGTCACAGACCGAGGTGGAGCGGCAGGGAGCGCTGGAGGCAATATCTGCTTTATCAGGAGGACAGAGGATGCACTCTCTGGGAGGCACAGATTCGGACAAAGACAAGGAACGCTCCGATACCGAGATCTCAGAAGCGGATAGTGTTCGGGTGCCGCAGATCACTCCAGCGACGGCGGATGGGAAGTTTGATGAATGACCAATTGCA
Organism: Lissotriton helveticus; assembly: GCF_964261635.1. Classification (NCBI taxonomy): domain Eukaryota; kingdom Metazoa; phylum Chordata; class Amphibia; order Caudata; family Salamandridae; genus Lissotriton; species Lissotriton helveticus. Next base: position 779,510,182 of record NC_136070.1, read on the forward strand.
GCTGGGGTGGTTTACATGTTGTAGCTGGGGCTGCTGAGAGGCATTGGGAACACTGAGGATGAGAGGCACATGATATATGTGCTGCTGCTCATTGAGTTTTCAGGTGGTGATTGGGGGTGGTAATGTATGAAGCATCCAATTGTTTGGGGTTTTCAGGGCGGGATGTGAACAGAGGAAAAGCGCCGGATCGTCGGCGCTGAGCTCCCATCGTTGCCGATAAGGCATGCCCCCAGAGATCGCTGGTGGGCTTAGATGTGTGCTATTTGTTGCAATGGTTTGGATGGGGACTAGCTGTTTGGATCCAGGTCCTGTTCTTGGGGGGGGGGAGGGGTTGCTGGATTGTTGGGAGGGGAGTTGGGCTCAGGGGTTCACTGGTGTGGTTTCTGTAACACGTATTGAGAGGAAGACAGTACATACTAGTGATGAGGGCTGTAGCTGATCTACGCTGTATAACCTGGAACGTAAGGGGGCTCCACATAATGTCACGTCGCCATAAGGTCCATGCATACTTAGTCAGAAGAGGGGTCCACATAGCGCTGCTGCAGGAGACTCACCTCACTAAGACGGAGGGCATAGCTTTGCAAAGGAGGTGGAGAGATCAGGTATTTAACACCACATATTCAGCGTTTGCACGAGGAGCATTGATTTGGATTAGGGCTGGAGTTCCTTTCCAGGCGACGAGGCAGACGATAGATCCAGAAGGCAGGTTTGTGGCAATAGAAGGTAGATTCCGGGGTAGAGATATAGCGCTATGTAGCATTTATGCACCAAACATTGACCAGCCGCGTTTCTTGGAGCATTTCTCTGGCACGTTAGCACATAACTTTACAGGCTCGGTGGTGCTGGGTGGGGATTTTAATACTATAGCAGATGTAGCGCTAGATAGATCGCATCCCACGCTGGCGGACTCCCTCGTACACAGATCAACTAAATGCAGGCTGGACTGGCAGGACAGATGGGCATTAATAGATGTGTGGCGGACGCACCACCCACTTGACCGGGACTATTCATGATTCGGTGATTCATGATCTGCATGTCCGACTAGATGCGATACTATGTTCACCTTCAGTAGTGCCTTCTGTAGTGCATTCTGAATATCTCGCCAGGATGCTGTCCAATCATAATTCATTGTTGTTTACTATGCATTGGATGACCGCGGTGTCGGCCATCCCCACCTGGCGCCTACGGCCTAAGACACTAGAAGACCCGATTTTTCATAGAGAAGTGAGCGAAGGGATGACACACTACTTCACTGAGAATGCTGACACGGCCTCCACAAGGTCTTCAATACAGTAATACGGGGGCTCTGTATAGGTAAATATGTAGGGGTGCGGAAAGTACTACTACAAGATGTAGACCGGGCCGAGAGCAGACTGAGGAAGGCGGAACTGGCACAGCCAGGGCACCCTGAGGCACACGAGGAAGTAATGGCGGCGAAAGAAGAGGTGGCAGTGGAGATAGAGAGACTGCGTTGCTTTGACCATAAAACCTATCTTACGAAATCGCACGAGGAAGGAAACAAGGCGGGAACGCTGCAGGCTTGGCTGGTCAACCCGACAAAAAGGGGCTCACCTATATTGGTACTAGAGGACGATGAGGGGGAGGTAGTTTTCACCCAGAGCGAGATCTTACATCGATTCTTGCAGTATTATGAGACACTATATGATAGTTCGTTGGTGGCGGGGATCTCGAGATCGACTCCTTTCTGGACGAGGTAACAATCCTGGTGCTGGAGGAGGAGCAGGCGAAATGTTTAGGCCAAGACATAAAGTTAGAGGAAATTAGGAGTGCTATCATGCATATGGCCCGAAATAAAACACCGGGGATGGACGGTTTACCGATCGAGTTTACTCGAAATATGTGGACTTACTGGCCCGAGGCTATTGGAGGTCTACAAAGAGGCGAAAGAATTAGGCCAACTCCCTGGCTCCATGCAGGATGCGCTTGTGATCCCACTGCTGAAAACTGGGCGAGCGGGGACAGACACGGCCTCCTATCGCCCATTATCAATGTTGACTACTGATTACAAAATCTTAAGCAGGATTTTGGCGACTCGCCTATTGCAGCATATGGCCACGTTGACCCATGAGGATCAAGCTGGGTTTATCCGACTAGGAATACATCCCTTAATGTTCGGAGATTAATACGGATATTGGAAGATCAGCCGAGAGCGCAACAACCTGTGGTGCTGTCGGTGAACATCGAGAAAGCCTCTGATAGCCTAGAGTGGTTGTACTTATACAAGACGTTAGGACGGTTTGGAGTGGGAACTGACTTTGTGGCTTGGACAAGAGTGCTGTACACATCCGCAGTGGGGAGGGTGCGGGTTGGGTCATTGATATCATCTCAGGCTCGAGGGACGAGACAGGGGTGTTCGCTCTCCCCCTTGTTGTTTGCCCTAGCCATAGAACTGCTGGCGGCGATGGCCAGATTGGGAGAGAAATATGACGGCCTGTGGTGCAGGGGAGAACGGCAGTATATTTCGTTATATGCCGATCACCTGTTGATGTTTCTGGAGGATGCAAGGAGAGCACTGGAGGGAGGGGCGAACTTGCTCTCAGAGTTTGGAGATATATCGCGCCTGCGGTTGAATTGGTCGAAAACATGTTTGTTTCTGATGGGATCTGGAGAGCCTCCACCCTTTATGCCTAGAGAAGTGAGATGGGAACCGACTTGCCTGGCATACTTGGGAATGCATATATATCATAGTACCACTTATATGTTAGAGGGGAATGTTGGGAGAAGTGTGAGGGCATTGAAGGGTAATATAACCTTTTGGGCTGCGCTCCCTCTGTCTGTGACATAGCCCTATTAAACATGGTAGTGCTACCTAGGCTGCTATTTTTTTTTAGAACGCTACCAATATGGATACCGAGCTCGATATTTAAATTGTTGAAATCACTAATAGTGGGATTCCTTTGGGGTCGGGCAGACTAAGAGTAGCGCAGGCGACGCTGATCAAACCAAAGGCAGAGGGCGGGCTAGCGGGCCCTGATTTTGAACTGTATTACTTGGCGGCCCAGCTACAGGTATTAACGCAAGCAGTAGCCAAGGAATTTAGGGGCCCAGTGCATTTACGAGGTAGGGGGACCCCCCGCCATGTCCTCTACTTTATAGTCATGCAACAAAAGCTAGATCTCAGGGATCTCTCTCTGGAAGAAAAAACACTAAGACTATGCTGGAATCGCTCCCAGCGCAGGGCAGGGGTTTTGCATCCCTATGCACCTGAAATCCCATTAGGAATGGCTACTGCGCTACCCCATGGAGGCGATTGGACGCCATTACAGATCTGGGAGCAGGAAGGGATCCAAGTAATTGGAGTTCTCTATGAGGACGGGGAAATGCTGTCCTATCAGGCGTTACAAGAGAGATATGATCTGCCTAGAGGAGAGTTTCTAATACATGCGACGCTGAGAGGTGCGTTACAGGCACACTAGAAGGTAGGCTAACAAAACCCAAGATGACAATGGCGTGTCAATACGCAATGATGGCAGCTGGGATTTTTAAGGCGGTCACCTGCCTTTACTCTAGAATGTTGAATGAAGGGCTAGTGCCCTTGGACACCCTGAAGGTGAAGTGGGAAGCAGGTATAGTGAAACCCATATCGGAAACAGCCTGGGCACAAGTAATGCGTAGGGCTTGGAAAAGCACGAGAAATGCAAGATTCCAGCTGGTGCATTTCTATATACTTCATAGAGCGTATCTGACCCCAGGGAAAATTAGAAATTATTTTAGAATAGAAGAAGCAGCGTGCCCCCGGTGTGCGAGCGAAGGAGCAGAGCTGGAACATATGCTATGGTCATACCCTAAATTAGGAGAATATTGGGAAGAAGTGGGAGACACGCTGAACACGATTACAGAGCGACAGCTGACTTTCGACATTGCTACATGCATACTGCACTGGTTTCCTCACACATCTAAAACCAAAGTAACAAACAAATTTGTAGACATGGGGCTAATATTAGCAAAAAGGGAAATAACAAGACATTGGAAGGCAAAGGATGGTCCTAAGGGTGGGAGATGGAGAACTGAGTTTTTAAAATGGGCAGGTAGTGAGAGTGTGATTAGATATCAGCAGGCAAGACGGCTTAATAATGAAAAGGCACTAGACTCAGCGAAAGCATGGGAACATTGGTACAGGCGTTATTGGAGCACCAGATAGAGGAAACGGAGACGGAGGGCATTGGGAGGGATGGGGTCCCTAATGGGAGCAGTTACACACACCGGTGAGGAGGGAGGGGGAGGGGGGCTTACTGAAGTTTGGGGGTAACTTAATTGGTGATTGGATTTGGCAGCCTACGGGTTGCAGTATGGCTATATATAAATCCTCATTTAGATATGTCATGGCATTAATACTGAATGGATTGTAGGATGCAACAGGGGAGAAGGATATTGAAGGGTTGTTTTATGCTGCTGACTTGTGATAATGATAAGTGTATGATAATTATATAAAGCCAATAAAATACGTTTAAAAAAGAAAAAAGAAAGGTAGCTGGTTTGAGAAAAGGTTTTTGTATTGCTCCTTGTAGAGTTCATAAGTCTCTACGTAAAGCAGCATTTTCTGCTTTAATGTCATTTAGCATGGTGGCAATGTCCTGCAGGGAAATTTGTGAAGTTGTATCCATTGCATCCAGGCAAAATGATCTACGTGGGCTTTGCCTTCTGTCAAAGTCTACGCCGTCCCTTACCTTGTCTTGCTTGCGATGGAGTAGTAAGATTTCGCAGGGACGCAAGAGACCCAACTTCCCAAATCACTAACTAGTAACTTGGGACTAAACTCACTACAAGTTAAGAATTAGAAATAAGGGAGGAGGGCCGGACGTGATTGTGTTCTTGCTGTTGACCTGCGAAGCAACAAGGAAAGGTTCAGATCAGAATTTACTCCTTCTTAAGTTCGAGAAGTTACATGAATTCTAGCACATTAAGAGTTCTATTTTGAGTTTGTCATTTAAGCCTACCTGCGAACAGGGGTTGTCTGGCCTATGTCCCAGTATTTCTTGTGTTGGTTTTTGATAGAGGAATCGCGAAGTTCAGGTAAGGCTTATGTTGTGCAGTAATATTTGTGCTGTAATTTCCAGCTGAAAAAATAAACAAGTGAGTAAACTCAACTGTCCCTTTAAGTTTGTATTCACCTTATCTCCCTTAATTATCCAATAACACTTACTTCAAGAAGTGATGTGAATTTTCATGCGTTCTTTATGTTCCTTGCCTATTGTAGGTGAAAAGAAAAGAAACCAAAAAGCATCCTACTACTAATACTGATTTGACAGGTTTCTAAATTATTCATACAATGATTCTAACTTATTCATAAATGACACAGTTGTTTCATTTAACACTTTTGCATGGAAATACACTACTGTAGCTCAAGCTTTTTTGAACATAGTCTTTTTTCAAATCATTGGTAAGTCCGATTCTTAGTTCTTGTTGTTAGTATCCAGAAATGAATCACTAATTTAAAGTCTTAACATCAGAAAAATTATCCGTTAGCTTAAAGTCCTTCTTTGTTAATCAGAAGTTCCCAAAATTATCTCTACAATCTTGACCTTTCTTGCGAAGGGCCCATAGAAAACTTAAATGTTACTTATCTCCTTTCTTTGTTTCTCATTTCAGGTTCTGCCGTCGTGAGAGGAAGAAGAGTTCCAAAGCTGGGAACCGGAGCAGATGAAGATTGCGGAGCGGTAATCAGGTAAGTTGAGAGGATCTCCTATCAGCTCCGTCCGGGAAAACAAGCGAAAGGCAAAGTGCCTTCCAGAAGGTAGGTGTAGCTTTTATAGCCAGCCGCACCCTGAACGCCTAACACGTACCGTCACGTTTTAACAGGACGGCGCGTGAATAGGCACTTTGTTCTTTACCAGCAAAGCACTGCAGAGATCGGTAGCGGTGAATCAGGAATGCTTATCTGTCTTTGGTGTTACCGAGTCTCAAGGTCACAAAACAAAAGAAATACATACAAATAAATATGGATAACTAATTACCACAATGTTTCCAAAGTCAGCAGGTACATTAGGATTTAGCCAGTATGAAGTAATTTACTGAACACACTAACATATTCAAAGTTAGGAACGGTTTCAACAAGCATAATATACATCCACAAACACACAGACCTTATGGAGTGCTGGTGCACGGGGAAGGGGTGGGTTTTTCCCTATTAATAGAAACGCTGATTCCTGTACCCATATAATGTACAGAATCTAGTTTTGGAGCGGTTCATGACACCGCCCAGCACCTTGAGACCCACAAGGTGAGTACAGCGCTCCAAAATCCCTGATTGATTGAAAGTTGTAAAACCCAAATGCAACTTTACAATTAAAAATTATTTTAAATTACAATGCATTTGATTGCAAACATTATATTTTTAGGTGTTCCCAATCAAAGGTTAGCACTTATTAAATGCAATAAGGTAACCCAAAGGCCTTGCAGAACTGAGAAACAAATGTAGGTGTTTTGTCACATACCCTACTTTTTTAAATACAATGCGCCCTGCCCCATGGGCTTTTTGGGCCTACCCTTGGAGACTTATATATTTTAAAAATGAAGGTTTAGGCCTGGCTAAAGTGTTATTTTGCCAGATTTAAACTGCAGTTTAAAACTGCACTACAGGCCACAGAAGCAGGCCTGAGACAAGTTTTAAAGTGAAACTTTAGTGGGTGGCACAATGAGGGCTGTAGTACTATTTAATTTACAGGCTCGGGGTAAATGTAATTAAATGTACCAATCAGGTGTAGGCCAATTCTAACCTTTTTAAAGAGAGCAAAAGCAGTTTAGCACTGGTTAGCAGTGGTAAAGTGAATAGAGTCCTAATGCCAATAAAAACAAAATTAGAAAAGCAAGAAGAGTGAAGACAAGATGTTTGGGGGGTGGTGACCCTGTAGAGAAAGCCATGTCCATCATGTACATACTAATTGGTCTTTGTAGGAAGATGTATGCGGGTTGTGCTAAGAGACAATTTAAACATATGCTACCTCACCTTTACATGGCAATTTTATAACTGGACTGGAAGCATCCTTTCCCTGAACATTATGCAAACAACCATACAAACAGGTAAATATTCTGATGTAATGCTTTGGAAAACATAGAGAAAGAAGGCAACAGTGATGGAGACAAAGAACCCAAGTTAAGACAAAAAGAACAACAGATTATCCACAACACCAGTGTGGAAGTGTGGAAGAATTATGAAATTGAGATGCAGAGATGTGTACGCTGTTGCTTTATGAAACTGGATTGGTTGGGGTAAGATCATTAAAAAACAAAGTTTGTGATGCCTAAGATGAAAATAATTTAACCTCTTGAGCGCTCATGACGAGGTCAGCTCGTCATGAGCCACGGCGCTCCGGTGCTCATGATGAGCTGAGCTCGTCATGACCGCGCCCGTTACTTGGAACGCTCGCACGCTGGACTGATTCCCCTGCTGTGCTGAACGTTCCATTGGAACGGGCGCGGTCATGACGAGCTCAGCTTGTCATGAGCACTGGAGCGCCGTGGCTCATGACAAGCTGACCTCGTCATGAGCATGGGGGCGCTGTACGCGCCCGCCCCCCAGCACAGCGGGGGAATCCCGCCAGCGGCGAAGGGGTTATTTTCAGAATGACAAGATTTCCCAAAAGAGGTTTCCTACCACATTTGAGAACAAATATCAAAGGACCAGGTAATTAAACCAGCGCAACAGCACCAATTTTGTGTGCATAGTTAATAAAAAGAATCACAATGTACATTTTTCGAAAATGAGTCAGAAATGGTTGAGAAGTTTGCCCACCACAATGAGAGAAGTTATGATTGTAACAATATTGAAGCCAGGGAGGGCATCTAATGACAGTACGTCATACAGACCACTGTCTTTCCTAAATGTAGAAAGTATTATCTACGCAAAAATACTTGGTAATAGATTGGGACCTATACTACCAGGAATAGTACGCCAGGAGCAGGCAGGATTTGTAAATTGACTCATAACCTGCGTACATTGTTTGGAGTTCTGCAATGGGTGGACCCTGACGTTAAGGTGGCAGCAATATTTCTAGACGCTGAGAAGGCATTCGATTCAGTCGAATGGAGGTTTATATTTGCAGTGCTTCATAAAATAGAGGTGGGAGATATATTTGCTAAACTGGTCCTGCTGTTATACACCTACCCTGTTGCTCGTGTGCGAGTGGGAAATCTGTTTTCAGACACCTTTGCGATTACTAGAGGCACTAGGCAAGGGTGCCCATTATCACCACTATTGTATGCAGACAAGCAGCATAGAGTACGTTGGGACTCATTTACTCTGCCCTACGATGTGGGTGGACTAAATGTCCCTGGCCTGGAGATGTACTATAGAGTGGCACAGAGCACACATGCACAATATTGGATACACGGCCTCAAGACACTCTGCATCTATATTTAGAGGGGGACTCTACCACCCTATTTCCCAACCATAGACACTTTTTCATGCTCCAGTCAGGAGACGTGGTGTATTCGACACCCTTGCAACCACGACACAGGCATGGCATGCATTGCTAAACAGACAAGCAGGCCCATTGTTATATTTCCCACAGGTCCTGCTACAGTGGCGCCTATGGTTTCCAGTGGGCCAATAGACTGGGGTGAGGAAGGCTCTATAAACTTTGCAGATAACTAAGATGGGTGAATTTTTTACGGACGGAGTAATACAGGGCTGGGAAATGACACAAGAACAAAACCCCGGCATGATGGCGCTAGCTAAGTTCCACTATTTTATTTTTGTATCCTCATATGTTTGACCAGTATATAAATGGAGAAAGAAGAGATAGCCATATAGTTCCTCACTTTCCAACGGAGAAGACACCCGCACTCTCCACTTGGGAGGAGATGGTAACCATCACGGGGTTCTCTTCTATATAGGCTTTACTCTTTCCTCCTTTTGTTTTTTTACAGGATTTTATTTTACTCTCATGCTATTATCACCAATCCGTCTTGGTATAAAACCTAGCTTTATAAGTTTATCCTGTATTTACTGATTCTTAATCATTGGATTGGTTATGCACTCCAAGAAAAAAGAAAGAAAAAGGTGAAAACTGTGCATAAATAAATGCGTCAAATTAACACCGTGTCTAACAGGGTGCCTAGATTATATTAGGAAGGATTAAGAGAGGTGTTAACTAATGGATGGAATCCGAATTAGTGAAAAGAAGATACTCCTGATATGGGAAAAAAGAAAAAAATCAATTTAAGGTATTCCGATATTCAGTAGTTTTCGACCCAATTATCCCAAATACTCCAGTGTTTCGTTCTCTTATTAGAATGTATTGCTCTGTCCATTTTGACGATTCTATGGATTGAATTTAACCATTCATATTCTAAAAGAGGGTGAGGAAGAATCCACTTAATACAGAGTTCTCTTCGAGCTAATAAGTTTAAAATAAATATAAGAGCTTTTAGTGATTTAGGGATGTTGACAAGGGATTCTTCCTCCGGAATCACCCCAAATATACCCAGTGGAAGACTCACCTTTACTTCCTGGCATTCCAACTCTGACAACACTTTACCCACTTTCTGGCAGAATGGTTGGATGGAGGGACACCACCGGAACATGTGTGCTTCATCCACATTAGGTTCACCGCACTTCTGACAATATCTCACCGATTGTTGGCCCATCTTTGCCAATCTTCGTGGCGTCCAATAAGCCTTGTGAATCGTAAAAAGGTGATTCTTCTTAGAAGGCGCCGATTTTACATAGTACCATAATAACAATGTAGATACTTGCCATAATGTTTCGAGGTCAATCCCTGGTAGCTCCCTCCTCCAGGTCTCCATATGCCAAGTAGCGGGGTCTACTAGAGAATGTACCATTGCCCAATACCATACCAAAACCTCTTTCTGGAGACCCGGACGTAAAGCTATTTTAGGCTCATACAGTTTATTTTGGCTTCCCGCCGGACCCAACGTTTTAACCCAGCCTACTAATTGGCAATATTTGAAGCGGGAGTCTGCCCCTTCTGAAATATCTTGGCGGTCCTGCCAGGATATTAATTGAGTGCCTTCCAGTAGCTGGCCCCATATACGTATCCCCTTTTCCCTTATCGGGATTGCAAGAGCGTCTTGTAGGCACTCCGGAGTACCAGGGGAATTCCATATTGGGGCGTAGTGGCTGTAGTATGGGATCTGAAGAATCTTCCTAATGTGATACCACATTTCACATGTACATTTAAGAGTCTTTAATCTGATTTTTTTTAAAGAATTTTGGGTCTCTGAACTGATAAAGAAAGTGATTAGATATGTCTGGTGGGCCGTATGTCAGGGCACGGAATAAAGGGGTGATATTATTTGAATCCTTTAATAACTGTTGAAGATTGTTCAAGTGAAACGCTCTCAGGTAGTATAGGAGGTCTGGACTTGCTATGCCCCCATTTTCCTTTTTCTCCCTGCATTTCCTCCATGCGATTCTCGGCATTTTGTTTCCCCAAATAAAACTATTAAAGAGACCTTGAACTTTCTTGATCCAGTCGGGTTTAAATTCTAGCGGAATTGAATTAAAAATGAAGGTGTACTTGGGAAGAATGGACATCTTCAATAAGTTTGATTTCCCCAGGAAAGATAACGGTAACGAGTCCCACTGCTGCAATTGTTTTTTAATTTTAGATGTTACTGAGTCAAAATTAACTTTTGCCACCATGTCTAGATTATAGACCAGCTCAATCCCCAAATATCTTATCTTATTCTTGATAAGGTCGCTATTCCAGCTAGTATTCCCCTGCATGATCTCTGTTTTAGAGGGGTTTATCGCATATCCAGATAATTTACCAAATTAGGCTAACTTTTCCCAAATATTAGAATTTACTGTATCAATGTGAGTTGTGAAGATCATCAGGTCATCGGCATAGAGACCTATCTTTTTCTCCCAGTTATTACATAAGGAGGGACTTATATCTTTACATGCTTTCAATTTAATGGTGAGTGACTCTATGTATAAATTAAAGAGAATAGAGGAAAGTGGGCAGCCCTGTATGGATCCTCTACCTATTCGTACTATCTCAGAAAGAGACCCATTTATCAGTACCCGGGCCATAGGATTTCTGTACAACATCTTAATTGCTGACCTGAATACTTCCCCCCTATTAAAACGCTGAATTACCTCATTTAGGAAGGGCTAGCTAACCCTATCAAAGGCTTTCGCCGAGTCACACGTTATTATAGACAAGGGTTTTTTGTACTCTATAGCTATGTCAATGGCCCCAATTAAGTCATGCGTCAAGTCCTCTAAGTGCCTCCCCTTCAATCAACCCTTCTAGTCTTTGTGGATAATTGAACCAACCATTCGCTCCAACCTTTTATTCAGGATCTGCGTACAGATTTTATAGTCGCTGCTAAGCAGCGATATTGGTCTGTATGATTCACTCATTCTATTTTTTTTGTTGGGTTTAAGTAGAATGGTAATGGTTGCCAGATCCCAAGAAGGGGGGTATCTTGTTTTACAATATATGTAGAATTGAAGAGGTCCAACAAAATTGGAGATAAGACTTCCCTTATCAAAATGTATATCTCATTCGGGATAGCATCCGGGCCGGCCGCCTTACCCTTTTTCAAACCTCTGATTACGCTATAAACTTCTTCCAGGTTTATCGGAGCTGCAAAATCCTCTTTATCTTTGTCAGATAGCAAGGGGATATCAATATCGCTAAAAAATACATCTATTTGGTCTTTATTAAAGGATATATCATCTGTATCAAGGTCCTGAAAAAACCAGACAAATTCCCGCTCTATTCTCAGTAATGATGTCACCCTTATCCTGATTTTTCAGATCCATAATATTATTCCTAGTTCTATCTGCTTTGGCCTTCCAGGTCAAGAGTTTACCACTACCCTCCCCATATTCATAATTTGCCAATCTTCTTGCCTCCCATCTCTTTTTTATTCTAAGTTCTAAAAAATCGGCAAGATTAGCTTTAGCCTTAACAAGTTCTACTTCTAGTAGGGACTTTGTTTCGACCTCTGAGGTTTGATTAAACTTCCCTTGAATTATTTTTATCTGCTCTTCCAAAAAGGAGAGATTTTCTATCACATTCTGGCTAATCAGCATGCCTCTAAGAAATGCCTTATATGTGTCCCAGACCTTGTTTAATGGGGCTGTGTCAAGATTAAAAAGAAAAAACTCTTTAGTTTGATCTATAAGATTTTCGACTACTAACGGGTCGGAAAGGAGGGACCGATTTAAAGTCCAACGCCTCTCTGAGAGGTTATTTCTGAGTTCTAAGTGTAAAACAATTGCTGAGTGTTCCCGAAGGTGGGTGGTTTTCCTAACTAAATTAGTCCATGGTGGCACTACTTGTAGAAATAAGAGAGAGGTTCTCAACATCAGAGTCTAACCAAAAGAAAATACAGGGGTACTGTGAAGCTATGGAGGAGAAAATTAACAGCTTAATAGACAGAGTGGGAATAATGGAAACAACACATAAGGAGATCTCAATTAAAGTGGATGCTAACCAAGAAGAGATCATGAAGCTTAAGAAAAGTAAAAGGGAGCTCAGAGACAAGCTGGAGTCCCTAGAAAACAATGCAATGAGGAACAATATTGGAATCCTTAATGTTCCCGAAGGGAAGGAAGGAGGTGACATCAAGGTTCTTGTAAGCTCCCTTATTCAAGAGTTTAATCCCCAATTAGACTCCGATGGTATAGAACAAGATATCCAGAGAGTCCATTGTGGCCTGTTCGTGGCACGCCCCGTAAGAAAAACCGCCAGGAGGATTTTAGTAAACTTCAAAACGTACACGTTAAAAGAAACCATCCTCGCGGAAGCGTTAAAAGTCGGAACATATAAGAAGGAAGACTGGTCGTTCCGCATCAGATCGGATGTCTCTCGTGAAACGTTGGATAGGCAGTGGGAATTAGGGAAATACATCCAGGACTTAAGAGTCCTAGGCGCTACAGCCAATATCCGTTTCACTGCAACGCTAAAGGCCATGATGAACAATAAAATGCATACTTTCATAGCCCCAGAAGATGTAAAATAATTTGTTGACTGGATAAAGGCACAGACAGCAGTATAGTTGAGAGTAGTTGTCCCACCGGGACGTGAGAGAGCTCATAGGAGGTGTCATTATACCCCGAGGTAGCAGGGAGGGTGGGGTGGGTCACTGGTAAAAGTCCTGAGAAATATTCAAAGCACATTGTGTGTGGGGTCATTCGGGAGAAAATAAAAAAAGTATCCTTTAATGTATGAGGCAGTAGAGTTGGTTTTTGTTTTTTCTCTTTTCTTCTACGCAATGTCAGAAAACAAGGGTAGCCATTTTATAAAGGAAACTGTAGGTTATAGGTTATCGTTAAGAGACAGTGGGAGGTGTTATCATGGCAGGATCAGATAAAAGTAATTCTTTAAGAATTTTATCTTGGAATGTGAATGGCCTGATAGTGTCCCCAAGGAGAAATAAAATATTAGAATATTTGAAGCTGTGCAAGGCAGATGTAATTTTCATTCAAGAATCCCATCTTTTAAAAGAGGAATGGCTGGATATTATTAAAACTCAATCATGGATTGAGCCTTGCATTTGCACGTCCCAAACAGTTGTAGTTAAAGGGGTCGCGATACTATTTAAAAAATCATCCCACTGTACTATAGCTGAAGTGAAAGATGACTGTCAGCGTAGATGGGTGAGTGTTAGGGTAAGAAGGCAGGGTATGTGGTTAATTCTTGTTTCATATTATAGTCCTAACATAGATGACCCTCTTCCTCTCCGCTCATTAATGCTTCATTTACTTGAATATGATGATAAGCTTATTATGGGTGGGGATTTTAACGTCATTCTCAAGCCAGATAACAATACTACCTCCAAATTTTGTAATGAGGTAACCTCTAACATGAGATCAGCTCTGAAAGCTATGATCCAAAATTTTGGCTTAGTAGATATTTGGAGAGTACATAACTCAAGACGGAGGGTGACGTTGAGTAATTCTTTAGGGGACTTCACATTCCATAACAAAAAACACGGGCATCGATCCAGGATAGATTTTTCCTGACTTCAACAAGCATAACTAATTTAGTTAGGAAAGCCACGCCACCTTCCTAAGTTCCACTATTACCGAGCCAGACACAAGCTACAAGAACTATTAGGAGAGGATATGTGCGAACCTCAAAGTATGAATGCTGATACAGACAGAAACACAACTTAAGCTAAATACTAAATTCTACACTAAGGTGCATGAGGCGCACCACCCGGCCATCCTGAAAGTTAGACTGGAATGGCAAAGAGACCTAGAAGAACCTATTAGCGACAAGTATTGGCACTACTGCTGCTCCACGACGAAAACCATTTTATTAAATGCCCGACATGGGCTTATACACTTTTAATTCCTCCACAGGGTTTATTATACCCCAAGCGGCAATGGAAATATGGGCTGAGGGAAGACTCAAACTGCTGGAGATGTGAGGAGGAACATGCAAAGTTTATGCATACCACCTGGTATTGCCCAGCAAAATACAAATACTGGTACAATATATTTAGAGATTTAGGCGCAATCACAGGCATAGCACTAGAACCTGACTCGAAAGTGGCACTACTGGGATATGACCTAGATTTTCCATGTACTATTCAACCACTGATCACTATTGAACTACTGTTAGGCAAGCGAAGGATGGCTATGAGTTGGAGAAAAGGTCTGATCTCGTAATTAGAAGACTGGCACACAGATCTGCTTTATTGGAACACTGTCACTGATGCATTCAATGAATTCCTTTCTTCAAAGAGACGACCAAAAAGCTACTGGGCACCATATCAAGTATATTTAGTAAGCAAGAAGACTGGTGTTGAGGAAGGCAAGACAAGTCATACATAAAGAGATAGAGATGAAAAAGTTTAATACCCAGTATGTATGTCAAGCAAAAGAACACCGCTCGGCTAATGTAGTGGTCTAAGTGTATGATATTGCCTATATGGAGACAAAGTGGAAATGATATGGTCAGTGTACTGTACCTGCTACAATGCATGCTAACAAACGTAAATTACTAAAAGAATTTATGCATAAAGACTGCACACTTGTTGTTACTATTCTATCGGAAAGTTCTGTACCAAAAACCTGGGATTTCAATGTCATACTGGTCAAGCATTGAGTTGTAACTGATGTTTCAATAAATAAATGTTTTTTTTGTTTAATTGTTAAGAAGTAAAGCAATGCAATATGCCTAAAGACCACTTAACAATAATTACAAATATTCTTAAAAGCATCAATGAAAGTGCTCATGGATTTTTTTTCTCCACATTTAGAGATCTACGTGATAAAACCACATTCTTTACCATATTTTGGATTTTGTATAACAGGCAGTTTGCTTAAAAGTAGCGATTCAGTGCCTTACAATAACTTTAAAACCTAATCTATGAATTTAACATTTTTGCAGTTCAACTGGGTATTTTGTCCATTGAGGCACTGAATCACAGCCTGCCTGGAGGTTTTTATTTGGAGCTGGTTAACAAGCATAAAATATGTACAAGAAATAGTCTCTTCTTTGTGCCCGCTGAGCCTACTGTTATATTCGGACATTTCCATGAAAAATGGCCCATCCTGTATGACAAAAATGTAATCTCTAATGTGCAACAAGATTAAGTTTCAGATATTGTAGACATGTTGGCTGTACCTAAGATTTTAGCATCATCAAGGAATGTTGTGTTTTGGCAATTACTTCCTTGTCATGAGAGCGTGAGATTCGTTTTACACTTTTGTTACATCTTGAATGCCATAGGCGAGGCTTGCCGCTTCCACACATTCTCGAGGTTTAGTGTCCATAAGGCTGTACCTTAGTATATCTGCCAAGGAGTTTTAGCTCTAGGGTGTATAATTCCAAGTCATATCTAGCGATTAAGGGCCATATGTATCAAGGCCAAATGGGATCGCAAACGCTGAAATTCACAGAATTTCAGCGTTTGCGAACCCATTTTCGCAAAATGGTATGTATGAAAGTATTTGGGTGCAAAATAAGGAATCACAAAATTTGCCATTCCTTATTTTGCGATTGCAGTTAAGGAATCCCAAATTTTGCGATTCCTTAAATGCAATGTATGAGGCAAAAAAAAAATCCAAAATGCCCATAAGGAATCGCAAATTACCACCAACTTGTAGTTGGTGGTAATTTGCGATTTCTTTTACAAATGCAATTTGTAAAGGTGCCATGTGACGCTCATACATGCCCTTAGGGCATGTATGTGCGCCATATGCACACACACATGTCATTTTCAAGGGTGCAGCAGGGTGTTCTTGAGACACAAATTGTGAACTAACAAAGTAGATTGGTGGGACTCGCACAGCCCAATTTCTCTGGTGTACTCTAATAGTTATGATCTGTAGCGTGCTACAGGGGAAGCGCTGTCTAGTCCATACAGCGTAGAAATAACCACGACTATTACAAAGCTACCCCAACATGGGGGAATACTCCTCTGTGCACAGCTATGGCTGACGTATAAAACCTCTGATTCAATCATCCAAATAATAAAGTTTGCTGAATTCAATTTGTTCGGATATCATGTCTTTTTTTATTGTTTTCATGGTTGTGTTCAATCAGTTCAATATATCCTTATTGTTGTCATCATAGTTTCAATTTCACCAGTACATAATCCTCCCTTATTTTATCATTCCCAATGCATTTCGGGCGATGAGAAGGCCCTTCATCATGGGATAACTCTACAAGTAAAGAAAGTGTGTATCAGTAACTGACTGTTTCCTACTGTTCTTAATCCTAAACAATGGCGTGATGTGATAAATCATGCAGTAGCTGAATACATCGGTGTAATGCTGTCGAGAAGACTGTAAACCATATAGTGCCTCCAGTGCCTGTGTTTGAAGCATGCAGATGAATTAAAGTATAATCTGTGATCATGCTCAAGGTGCTATCCTATTAATCAATCGGTAGTGTCAAAACGAGTGAGGAATGGTGCTCAAAAAAGTGCGTGTTGTTAGTAGTAAAGAGTACCTAGCCCATGGTAACGGTTAAATCTCCATATGCTGGTTAATCTGTGCTAGTTGCGCGGCATTATTAAGAACTGTGTGCTTTCTCACAACAGAAGTTCACTCACGTAAACTCTGGTAAAATATACTGCTTGCCTGCGGAAAACAGAATGAAACGCCTATCGTTAGAAGCCGGTAGCGTATACTGCGTGATAACTATTAGCGCGTCCTCGTTAGGTAAGGTAAATTTTATTGCACAGTTAATTACAACTCACAATTAAAATACACTGTTAAAAGAAAAAGTGGTTGCTGACGGAAATAAAAGTATAAGTATCAAAAGTTAAAATGATTCAGTGGTTCAACTTCTTCTGCATTCGAGCCGTAAGTTCGAAAAATGCCCTAGGACATGTTTCCGGCTATTGTGCAGGTATTTCTTTTTGTGCCTCCTTGATTCTCTTTGCCACTACATCAAGAAATTTTGTGGTTCTGCAGTTTAGTTGGATCTCGCTTGGGTTAAAGCACAGTTTAACTGCCTGTCGGCACGACCTGATCCCCTCCTGGTTCCATTTTACACGTAGTAGTGTTCTCCTTATGTCCATTAAGCTGGGACAAATACATATTATGTGGGTTAGGTCTTCAGGTCCTGCCCCACAAAGACGGCAGGTTTGATCTTTATGGTTCCTTTCCCATGGCGCCAGATGAGGGAGGATCGGTAGTACGCCTAAACGGAATTTAAAGAATTTCTCCTTTGTCTTTTGCTTGAAGCCGTGGTCTAAGTATGCTTGTGGTTTGAGGGTTTTATAGTAGTTTAAGACTGTCCAGCCATGGGCTCTTTTCGCCAGGGTTTCTTTGTCTTCAAGTAGCGATACTATTTTCGTTGTTTTTGTTACTTGCTTTTTAAAGCTTTTATGATCTACTGAGCTGTTCCAGAGGTCGGTCAGTTCTAGGCTTTCTAGTGATTGCATCAAGTACTCTCTAGCATGTGATCGTTCACGTCTTTGCAGTTCAGTCCAGAGGTGGTTGTTTAGGGTGCCTGGCTCTCCGTTTCTGAGCTTGTGCCAGCATTTTATAAAGCTGCCCCTTCTTTCCACCGTTTGCTTTTGTATCCCAAATTCGAGACGAATTTGTGCTGGTGAGAAATAATTAGGAAGCTGAAAGAGTGACCTGTAGGTTTTGCCGATCACTTTGTCTAGTGTCTGTGCATCCTTTCCTAGGGTTGATTCGCTCCCGTATGTTAATGTTGGTTGGAGACGGGCTCTCAGTACTTGTAGGAAGGGATCGAGCGTGTGGTCTGGCAGAACCTTCTTAAGGGGTTTCATTGCAAGATAACTCATGGTTCCTTTTTGGTAAAGTGTCTCTAGTTGGGGTTTGAATGACCCTCTGCTGTCCACCAGAACACCCAGGTACTTGTAGCACGTCACTTGGTCCAGTTTGTGGCCATCCAAGAACCAGCTGTTCTTCCTGGTCTTATTGTTGTTCAATGCCATGGT
This sequence comes from Lissotriton helveticus, assembly GCF_964261635.1. Lineage (NCBI taxonomy): Eukaryota > Metazoa > Chordata > Amphibia > Caudata > Salamandridae > Lissotriton > Lissotriton helveticus. The sequence goes on from NC_136070.1 coordinate 779,528,554, forward strand.
TCTTGTTTTTTTCAAGTTTATGGTTAGGCCGTTACGATGTGAAAATGAGCTGGTGGTGTTTATGAGATGTTGAAGGCCTGTTGGAGTGCGGCTTATTAGAACAAGGTCGTCGGCATAAAGGAGATTGGTCAGCGTGATGTCCCCCAACCGGGGCGCGTGCGAGTTGGTTTCATCCAATTTCTCTGGGAGGTCTGCCAGGTAAAGGTTGAATAAGGTGGGGGCTAGGACGCACCCTTGTTTTAGGCCATTATAGGTGTTAATTCGCCTTGAGAGGTGTGTCCCTTTGCCCAGCTTGATCCTGACACAGGTGTTGGTGTGGAGTAGGATAAGTTGTTTCAAGAGCAGTTCTGGAATCCCCCATTTTTTAAGTTATTGCCATAGTTTGCCCCGGTCCACATGGTCAAACGCTGAACTATAGTCGATGAACCATAGGAACAGTGGGGTTTTTCCTAGTTTTGCGGCATCTGTTAGTAACGATAGAGCCATGATGTTGGTGGTTGTTCCCTGCCCTCTACAGAATTCTGTTTGGGTTGGTGGGATTATGTGCTCTGTCTCTGCCCACTGACATTTTCGCAAAATGGTATGTATGAAAGTATTTGGGTGCAAAATAAGGAATCGCAAAATTTGCCATTCCTTATTTTGCGATTGCAGTTAAGGAATCCCAAATTTTGCGATTCCTTAAATGCAATGTATGATGCAAAAAAAAAATCCAAAATGCCCATAAGGAATCGCAAATTACCACCAACTTGTAGTTGGTGGTAATTTGCGATTTCTTTTACAAATGCACTTTATGCAATTTGTAAAGGTGCCATGTGACGCTCATACATGCCCTTAGGGCATGTATGTGCACCATATGCACACACACATGTCATTTTCAAGGGTGCAGCAGGGTGTTCTTGAGACACAAATTGTGAACTAACAAAGTAGATTGGTGGGACTCGCACAGCCCAATTTCTCTGGTGTACTCTAATAGTTATGATCTGTAGAGTGCTACAGGGGAAGCGCTGTCTAGTCCATACAGCGTAGAAATAACCACGACTATTACAAAGCTACCCCAACATGGGGGAAGACTCCTCTGTGCACAGCTATGGTTGACGTATGAAACGTCTGATTCAATCATCCAAATAATAAAGTTTGCTGAATTCAATTTGTTCGGATATCATGTCTTTTTTTATTGATCAACTCATTGTTTTCATGGTTGTGTTCAATCAGTTCAATATATCCTTATAGTTTCAATTTCACCAGTACATAATCCTCCCTTATTTTATCATTCCCAATGCATTTCGGACGATGAGAAGGCCCTTCATCAGGGGATAACTCTATAAGTAAAGAAAGTGTGTATCAGTAACTGACTGTTTCCTACTGTTCTTAATCCTAAACAATGGCGTGATGTGATAAATCATGCAGTAGCTGAATACATCGGTGTCATGCTGTCGAGAAGACTGTAAACCATATCGTGCCTCTAGTGCCTGTGTTTGAAGCATGCAAATAAATTAATGTATAATCTGTGATCATGCTCAAGGTGCTATCCTATTAATCAATCGGTAGTGTCAAAACGAGTGAGGAATGGTGCTCAAAAAAGTGCGTGTTGTTAGTAGTACCTCTTTACTACTAACAACACGCACTTTTTTGAGCACCATTCCTCACTCGTTTTGACATGAATTACGACTCCATCACAAACATGACCGACTCCAAGGCGGATACTTTCGCCTTCACCACAGAGGATGCCGATAAATTTTATGGAATGAACAAAGAGGATATTACACCTACCACCAACACACGCAGTACAGAAAGTAATATCAAACAATTACTCTACCTGTTAAAGAAAGAATCTAACCAGAAACTGCACACCAGCACGTTCGTGCGGTACCATCGGGCCCAACGGATCCCTAGAGGCCTACGGGTTCCACTAAAACCCTTGCTATGCAAGAACAACGCGAGATTTGTTGAGAAATGGTACGCCATCCTCAACAAGTGCTCGCTGGATCTAATTCTGCTCATAATTGAAGAATTGTCTAAAACACTGGAGGAACTGGCAGTAGACATTAAGACTATCCAGACGGAGCTCACAAATGCCATGGAAGCCACAGAACTTGCCAAAATATTGGAAGATGTTAACATTCAATTGGATAAACACACACGGGAAACCCAAGAGCGCAAAATTAGGAAATTCAAACGAGACACTATAGACTATAAGCTCGGCGAGGTATACACTTGGGCAGAAGTGTATGCCCGCCGACGCCCTAACCGGTCATACAATACATATTCGGAAAACGAGACATCATCATCGGAAGGCGACAATAGAACTCAACCCACATCACGGATAGCCCACCCACAAAACCAACAGGCTAGCACATCCAATGCTGCGGTTCATTTTTTGGAGCCGGGCCAAGAACAACAACCAGACCCAGGCGGGGCAAAGCACGCAGAGGTAGAAAAAACACCAGTAGAACCCAAAAACAAGAAGGGCACTCGCAAGAAGTAACAGACCACAACAATTTGGTGATCAACATTTCGTCATATCAATTGTCAAATGAGGAAACACGCACTTTACAAAAAGGACAATCTTTTTTCCCCACCACCAGCACCAACACACTGGAATTGGAGGTCAGTGCCTTTAAACTGGTACGCAATATCCGTCTACGACATTATTTTCAAAACGTAGTTCCAACACCTATGCAAGAGGATGACATCTTGAGAGGACTCCATCCCAAAAGTACATTCATGGCTCCTCAAAGCCATAAGATCATAGACACATTTGAAAATTTAATAAAGCACGAGATAGCGACCTTACCATTTCAGCAACCATTGAAACGGGGAAACCTCACGACAAAAGAAAAGAACATTCTACGCAAACTAGCAAACAATCAGTCTATTGTGTGCCAAACGGCCGACAAAGGCGGAGCACTGGTGATTATGGATGCTGCTTATTATCATGAACAACTGAATGCTCACACAGCGGACAAGAACACATATGCCCTAATTCCTGCAGACCCCACTAGCGAGTACTAATCTTTACTCACCAACATTGTGAACCAAGCATTTGAAAATGGAACTATCACGGACAGAGCGAGGCGATATCTTGTGCCAAATAATCCATCTGCACCGGTATTGTATATGGTACCAAAGGTTCATAAACACCCGACCAGACCCCACTCCGACCTATAGTGTCCACTAAGGGCAGTTTACATGAAACAACAGGCAAATGTATTGATAAACATCTCCAGCCGTTTGTCATTGAATCTGGATCCCATATCAGGGATACCACCGATTTTTTGGTGAAATGGAACGCATGTACACAACAGTTGGAAGACCAAGATCTGCTACTATGTACAGTCGACGTCAGCTCATTGTACACTTCAATACCCCACGACTTGGGTATAGAAGCTATAGAACAGACACTCAGCGGATCGTCGTTAGATGCGGATCTACAAGTACTATTGATGGAATTAATGATATTTACATTGTATCATAGCTATTTTACAGTCAACGACAATTGGTTTCACCAACTATGCGGGACTTCCATGGGAAATTGTGCAGCACCATCCTATGCCAATTTGGTTATGAAGATGTTCGAGGAAAGATACATTTTGAATGACCCAACATGGCAGATCAATGGAAAATTGTACCTTCGGTTCATAGCTTATATTTTCATCCTATGGTCAGGTACCAGTTCAGACCTTCTTGCGTTTCTAGACAAGTGGATCAAGATCAATGATCGCATCCAATTCACTTGGAGTTATAACAAACACTGCATTCACTATTTGGATGTAGCTATCCATAGAAATCAAGGCAAAATATCCACTACTATTTTTCGCAAACCAACAGATCGGAATTCCATCTTACATTTTAACAGTTTTCACCGACCAGGTCTCAAATTGAATTTACCCTTTTCCCAATTATTAAGGGTCAAGCGCATTGTGTCATCCGCCACAGAGAGTGAACAAGAGTTCAATCAGATGCTTAACAGATTCAGAGACGGAGGATATCCCCAAGAGACACTTGATAAAGCAGTTGCTAGATGCACCAAGATAAACAGGAAGGATCTTTTTCAAGTCAAGCCAAAAAAGGAAAACACCCACATGGTGGTGGTGTCCAAATACACCACCATCAGCAACAAGTTCAGAGGAATCATTTTGAAACATTGGTCTCATTTGAGCACTGAACCTGACTTCCAAGGAGCATTTGCACAACAACCGATCTTTGCATACACAAGAGGACGTAATCTTAAAGAGATTCTTAAGAAACCCAGTGATGTACCACAGACAATGACTTACAAAGGATTAATGCCTTGCTACAACTGTAGCAATTGTCATAACATAACACCAGGGAATTACACCTATCATCCCATGAAAGGTCAAAAAATTAAACTTAAGGTCAATGCCACCTGCAATTCATCAAACGTCATCTACATGCTGAAGTGCCCATGTGGCTCTTGCTACATAGGACACACTGAAAGGAAAATCAGGGTGCGCATACTTGAGCAAAAAAGCAATATTCTGACCAAAAATATCAAATCTACTGTTGCAGCACATTTTCTGGAAAAGAACCACACAGTGGCCCAGTTGAAATTCCTCATTTTGGAGCAGATCAAACCAACCAGGAACAATAAAAACACCCTTTTGAAGAGGGAAAACTATTGGATCTGATACATGGCAACGATGCAACCAAACGGGTTGAATGATAGGATGGAGTTCCTATGTTACCTGTAACATGACATATTTCACAATGGTCATCATGATTCATTAAGTTATCTTTTCAAAATCATGTTTTCTGCATATTAATTGTCCATTTTTATTTAACATTTATAATTTTTTTTGTTTTATTCTTACAGCATTTCACTTTATGATATGTTTTATTAGCAATTCATCGTTGCAACATCGTGATTTTCATTCTCAGCCAGGGTATCCATTCAGCCCGTAGAGTTTCAGGCCGAGTTCACCACTCCAAGATGGCGACCAAACACACAGTCCATCTTCTCTGTCTAGTTAGCTCCACACGTCGGCTTTAACTCACACGTTACTATCCCGATAATCTTTAGCCACACAGTGGGATTCACGCGGAAGTAACAGCATTCGAGTGGAATTCTTGCGGAGTCACCTTATATTACTGTTAGTACCCTAACGAGGACGCGCTAATAGTTATCACGCAGTATACGCTACCGGCTTCTAACGATAGGCGTTTCATTCTGTTTTCCGCAGGCAAGCAGTATATTTTACCAGAGTTTACGTGAGTGAACTTCTGTTGTGTGAGAGCACACAGTTCTTAATAATGCCGCGCAACTAGCACAGATTAACAAGCATATGGAGATTTAACCGTTACCATGGGCTAGGTACTATTTACTACTAACAACACACACTTTTTTGAGCACCATTCCTCACTCGTTTTGACACTACCGATTGATTAATAGGATAGCACCTTGAGCATGATCACAGATTATACTTTAATTCATTTGCATGCTTCAAACACAGGCACTAGAGGCACAATATGGTTTCAAGTCTTCTCGACGGCATGACACCGATATATTCAGCTACTGCATGATTTATCACATCACGCCATTGTTTAGGATTAAGAACAGTAGGAAACAGTCAATTACTGATACACACTTTCTTTACTTGTAGAGTTATCCCCTGGTGAAGGGCCTTCTCATCGCCCGAAATGCATTGGGAATGACAAAATAAGGGAGGATTATGTACTGGTGAAATTGAAACTATGATGACAACAATAAGGATATATTGAACTGATTGAACACAACCATGAAAACAATGAGTTGATCAATAAAAAAAGACATGATATCCGAACAAATTGAATTCAGCAAACTTTATTATTTGGATGATTGAATCAGACGTTTCATACGTCAACCATAGCTGTGCACAGAGGAGTCTTCCCCCATGTTGGGGTAGCTTTGTAATAGTCGTGTTATTGAGACACCCCTGCACCCTTGAAATTATTCTCAATTTGCGATTAGCAAATTGCAAATCGCAAATTATTTTATTTTAAAGAGTGCTGCCGGTAGGATATACTGACCAGGGCAAGATCTTGTTAAGCTTTAGTGATAAACACAAAGAATTGTTTGTTGTTAAAAGAGCGTGAATCAGTCAAAACGGTATCACATTTTTCTGAAGTTGTGGCTGTTTTACCAATGCCTTATAATTTGGGCTACACACATAACCCAAACGTCTGTTCACCTATGCCCAATGTTCATGTTATTCACTAAGCTCCAGAATTGTTTAGAATTGTTTGGCCGTACGATTCCAGCTTTCTCAGTAAGACTGTACATTTAGGCAACATAAACGTCAAAACTATGCAGGACTGAGTCTGTGCATACCATCATGATATGTTGACCTGGTTCCTGGCTAGTTCACAGTGTGCCATCTGAGACCCTAAACTGAAAGGGCACCAGATGGTGTCTGCAACTTCAGAACATGTCAACCTGAATTCCCCCAAGGAATTTGTGGAAACAATTCTAACCCTTTTGTTTGTAACTCAGGCATGCCCAAAGAGGCACGCACAAAATATTTAAGAGCGGTTTCAAATATTTATTGAGGCAACTGGAATCTTGTGTAAAATAGATATGCTGCAATGATTAACAGAATGAAGCAGACCAATGTCACCAGCGAATGGTAAACAAGATGAATAATTTAAACATTGCACAATTACAATAGAATATATGAACATATATAATGGTACTCCTTTCTATCTCTGCCTATCTAAATGAGTATAGGTGTGCTAATCTGCCAGATCCCGTAGAGTGGTCTAACTCCTCATTTACTTGTGTACATGTATCATCTGACAGCCATGTCTGATGTATAGCAGGTCACCGTCCTTCTCAGGATAGGGATGGAATCCAGCTAGAATTCAGGCACAGTGGCCATGACAATCCTGTCGAAATGCTCCTATGACTAAGCAAGGGCCAATGCAGTTTACATATTAAACTAAACCCATGCATTCAGTGCCTGAGCTCTGGTCCGGCAGTATCTTGTTTATTCTACCCACCCAGAGCTGTCGCCTAACAACAATCCATAACATAGTTTGCGCAGAGTACCGGGTTGTCAGGGTCTCATAAACTATGAGATGTAAACTCCTCAGAATCCGTTGTGATGCATAAAATGTCCACCTCTTGACACCCCCCCTCTGATAGTAATATCACACAGGATTAGGGCAATCAAGTGAGGGAAGGCATAGGAAGGGAACAGCAGGGAATAGGATAGCTGGAAAACAAATAATAATACAATGAAGGAATGCATACACAATGGCTACTCTCATATATTCTCACTAAAAGCAGACTATACCTCTCTAATATGGCGTATTTCACATCTGTTCTTCCTTCACATTGATGGCTACAATTCTTCCTGGTAATACTCCTAAAATGTACAAACAAGGAATGAATCATGATCTCACCATTCATTCAGAACTGAAAAACAGCAATACATCATATGTCACCAATACATACCAATTTCACATTTTTAAAAATAGAATCATAAGAGAGCGTCCAAAAAAACAACAGAAAAGAAAAAAAAGGAACAGTTCCAGATGCCTTTTTCATACAAAAGCACAGTCTACATTGGAATGGAGAATTCACGATAACTAGACAAGTTTCCAAATCAGCAAGGTTGAATAAAGTACTTAATTAGTTCAGCAGAGAGGAGAAAAAAGGCTTTTACTAGAAGTGAAACAAAGGAGAAAGATCCTTCTATAATAGGAGCCTGCAGACTTCCTACCTGGAAGCGATGACTCCCCAATGGAGGCTCTAGAGTCCAAACGGTAATAACTCCTTACCGCTACTTGACTGGAGGCACAAACAAAAGAATAAAGGGCAGAAAAGAGGCAAGGACTGAAGAAAGATACCGCCCGCACCGCAGGAGGCAATACAAACAAAACAACAAACAACGTCTACGCCTTTCAGAATTCCACCGCTAGACGTGAACTGGATGATGGCAACACCCAGCAGGAACTTAAGGAGCCCTCGAATGAGAAATCACAGGAGGGCTTTCAGCACGACTGAACTCGCCCGGCCAAGACAAGTTCTCAGAAACATCAGAATTCCGCATGCCGGTCGGCGTGCGGCAGTAACACCCATAGTCTTCTGGGAGACATAGTTCCCGAGGAGGCTGTATTTTGTAGGCGCTAACGGGTACGGATCTCGACATGGGGACCTTATACAAACCGTTCTAAGAGATGATAATGAAACTACGAAGAAATGTACATCTAAGCAACTATTTTCGGAGTACGCTGATCAGCAAGCAAAATGGTTTACAGAGGTCACTATTTAAAAAGATGTCAAATTTAAACGTGAATATTTAAAATGGAAGTGTTTGTGCCCAGGGCCAATATAACTACACAACACCCCCTCCTTGTCTGTAGGGTGACTAATCTTTTAGGCTAAACATAAAAATGCATCCTTAATCTAACACAATATATATTTGAAAACTTAAGGCCTAAAAATATGTGTATCGTTTTAATAATAAAAAGCCTAAAGAAAGCCAAATTTCTATAAAGCCAATGAAAGTCATTGCTGCATTAAAAAATGTAGTTTTGCAATTTAAAAAAAGATGCTGAATTAAAAAGGTGCTTGAACATTTGATTGTTTAACAGTTTTGATTGTCAGTAAGAACACTATTGTTCCCAGCATTTTCAGACGATATTTCCGTTGGCAACCCAGATACAAGTTCCAAAGAACAAGCTTGGTCATGTCAAACCCACATAGCAGCCGCTGAAGGTGTGGAAGCCAGTAATGTTCCCGATGACAAGGAGCCAGGTTTCTCATCCATGGATGTCTCATAACATGCATTCTGTAACAAAGGTATACTCACGGGACCTCCGTGCAGGTGGATTCTTAACAGACCCATCAGTAACTCCACATCTAGAGATTAGACCAGTTGTTTAACCAGGCATAAATCCATTGCAGATTCAAAGGTACATAAAATCCAGCTGCACACGGGATGCACACAATATAACCATATAGATGGAACGCACAGAGACCAATTATCGTTCAGTTCCAGCAGCAAGGGTGTCCCAAAATACTGTATTAGTCTCACCCGACACTGGAGCACATTTGGAAGTGCCATTCTCATTTGTCCGTGTGGTGGAACATTCCTTGCGGAGTAGCAAAAACTGAACTGAAATGCCAACAATCAGAAATAGGACGAGCGGCAAACCTCTGAACACGTTGGACACAACAGAGTGTATCAAAGATGGAAATACTCGGAAGACAGCCTGGAATGCACTGATGAACCCAGACCCAATCACCTAAAAAAGTATACTTCGGCAGTATCAGATGCATTACATATGCGGCGCACACGTTCTCCAAAATGTTGTGGGAGGTTGGTGCGTAGTAACAACTGTATCGCAGCAGAAAACATTGCAACTTGGAGATCTAACGTTTCTCTTGCCGATGTTGACAAAACTTCTTTCTGAAAAAATAATGCTTTCAATCAGCTTAAACTATCAAAGTTCACAGCAGAAATAGCAATTTGAGGCCAAATTGTCGGTCCCCTATCTGTGCAGGGCTGGTGCGAATTAAAACATTGCTACAACAGTTCACAATCCCGGAAACCAAAACCACATAGGGTACTCCCGGTTTCATCTCACAGCAAACTTGATCCTTCAACATTAAATAACTTCAATTAGAAATCAATGTACATGTCAGAAGAATTACAGCAGCTGGAGAACCTTTGAGATAAGAGGCTATCTTGGACCCATTACAAGCCCCATGATGTGTTAACTCCCTGCAAACTAATGAATGTAGTCATACCATTGTCTACGACTGCTAATGTTTATTCCAAATGAACTCTGTCAACTTCACATATCAGTTCAGCAGCTTCCTGCTGAGAAACTTTCCAAAGTTCATTGTATACTGCATTAAAGAAATGTTTATGATGTGGCTTTCTAGGACGTAACAAAAAATCCTGCAACTCCATGTCATTAGAAAGGAGAGACAAGAAAGTTTTCCCTTCATCTAACGTGGAGGGTCTTAAACACTCAAGGAATAAATTCCCCACACTATACGTTGTTCCCACATGAGTGCTGTGTTTGCACATAACGAGGATCAGGTCTGTTTATTCTAAAGCCTTCTTTGATGTTCAGAAAACGTGCATGATACCCATTATAATGATAATAAAAAGACATTTGTTAAGTGCACAGCTACCCCAAACGGGGTGTCCCGGCGCTAAAGCAGACAGAGAGCGGGTGAGGAGATATACAAGGGCTAGTCATTCCTACTGAAGAGTCAGGTTTTCAAGGATTTACGGAACTCCTGTTCAGACTGAATCAGACATAAATGGGGGGGGGGGGTAATTTGTTCCAACATTTGGTAGCCCCCACCTCAAAAGATCTGCCTCCCAATCTATTTTTTAAAAATCGTGGGGTGGCAAGGAAGTGTTTATTGTTAGATCTTAATGATCTGGATTGTTGATAAGGTCGGAGTCTCCTCCTAAGATAGGCCGGCAATCTTCCTTTGTCTGCCCGAAAAATGAATGTCAGGGCCTTGAATTCGATTTGCTTTGGGATTGGCAGCCAGTGGAGTTGTCGCATATAAGGAGAGATGCTATGACGGAGTGGAACCCCGCAGACCAGCCGAGCTGCTGCGTTTTGAACAATCTGGAGTCTACGGAGCAGACCCAGTGGGAGACCCAGATATAGACCATTTGCATAATCAAGATGGGAAGGTATCAACGCATGGACTACGGTTTTACGAGTAGCATTAGGCAGGTAATTGATACATTTCCGGATGATTTTGATTTTACCAAAGCAGATGGACGAAACCGTTTGAACCTGCGTTGAGAGGGATAAGTGTTTGTTCCATCTAATGCCCAAATTCTTAACCGAGTCCAAGTTCATCAGGCCACCACAGATTAGACAGGAGAGGTGAGGGTTGATTAAAAAACAAGACCTCGGTTTTATCCGCATTAAGTTTTAAAGAGTTGCGGTCCATCCAGGCGGCTGCGCTCTTAAGGCACTCTTTTAGTGAGTCAAAGGTAGATGCAGACACCTCACTAAAGGTGAACAATAACTGGATGTCATCCGCGTAGGATGTTATCTTAATCCCAGTTTTAAGGATAATCTCTGCAAGGGGAGTTAGATAAACGTTAAAAAGAAGCGGGCTCAGGGCCGAGCCCTTGGAAACGCCTCACTTAAGAGGTTTAACTGGAGACACAAAAAGGTGGGTTCGGACCTGTTGTTTACGGCCCGATAAAAAAGATGATAACCATATCAGGGCCTTTCCCTGAAAGCCTATATCCATTAGGCGATTCAAGAGGATGGAGTGGGAGACGGTGTCAATTGCTGCAGAAAGATCTAACAGCACTAACATCGCCTTAGAGCCTCCATCAATCGCCCATCGAATTGATTCAGCCATTTCAATCAGAACAGATTCCATACTGAAACCAGGGCGAAAACCTGACTGAGAATCATGAAGAAGGCCATTGGTCTCAATGAATCTGGCAAATGGCTGATGCACTAGTTTCTCCAAGACCTTTGCAGGAGCAGGAAGTAGTGAAATGGGTCTATAGTTACTAGTGATTTCAGGATCAGCATTGGCTTTTTTTTAATATAGGTAGGAGAAAGGCATGTTTCCAAACTCCTGGGTGTATGCCCTGTCTGAGTGAGGAGTTCCAGATGGCATTAAGATGAGGATTAAGACACTCTGCTAGGGCACTATATTGTTTTGCTGGCCAAGGGTCAATTGGAGACCATGATGTGCACTTCTGTAATTCAATTATTGAGGCTTCAAGGGATATATCAGAAAATTCTGAGAATCCAGTACCCGGGGTCTGCTCAGGATAACACTCATTAATAGTCGTAGAGACATCGAGTGAAGTGGGGAAGAACTCGTAAATCAAAGTGATTTTATCCTCAATATAATCAGATAATTTGTTGCACAATAAATGTGAAGGGGGATGGTTAAGTGCAAGTGGATCAGTGAACGCTTTCACGATTTTAGAAATGTCCCTGGAGGAATTTTTAGCATTGTTAATCCGATCAGCCAGAAAGTCTCTTTTTATTCTCATAATAAGTTTGCGATATTCCTTAACAGCTAAGCGATATTCTGTTTTACTTTCATCAGAATAAGTAAGTCTCCAACTACGTTCTAGCTTTTTAAATTCTGCCTTTTTTGTTTTAATCTCCTCCGAAAACCAGGGTGCGGAGGGAGACAATCTGGATGACTTTACTAGTTTCAGATGGGCTAAGGAATCCAGCGCCTCGCTGATCCAGTTGTTTAAATTGGAGATGCTAGCCTCGAGGTCAGTGGAGAGAGAGGGCTTAGAGTCCTTCAGATGTAGCATAAGAGACTCAGGGGTAACCCTCCTCCGATTCCTTCTATACTCTATGGGGGTAGAGGAGGCTCTGGCTGTACTTAACACATGAAAGTGGAACGGGATCAAAAAATGGTCTGACCATATCACTGGCAATGGACGAGAAATTGAAATATCAGGAAGATTAGAGCAAATCAAGTCCAAACTATGACCAGCCTTGTGAGTTGGATAGGACACTTGTTGTGTTAAATTGTATTCTGCTAATGTAGAACTGAAATTGGAGCTGTACGGACAAGTAGGATCGTCCACATGTAGATTCAAATCTCCTAGCATTGTAAAGTTGGAGTATCGTATGCTAGCTTGGGAGATATAGTCTGCAAGGGGGGAATGTATTTGGGACAGGAGTTAGGAGGTCTATAGACCAGTAGCCCTGAAGAGGAAGAGGACGCTAAAAGTTTAATACAAAAGCGCAATCCGTTGATGGAATGAAACTGATCAAGAATAGATGTTACAATCTCCCACTACGTTTTGTGAATAATAGCCACTCCCCCTCCCCGTTTCCCAGCTAGCCTGTTTGCACAAACTATGCCATAGTCCTCAGGGATGGCTAGAGTCAGGGCAGGGTTGGTATCATCTCGTAGCCACGTCTCAGTTGGGAACATAAGGTCCCAGTTGTTATCAGTGATGGACTGATAGATGTCTAATGCGTGTTTGGGCATGGATCTACAGTTTATCAGACATGCTTTTAATTTCACTTCTGTAGGCGGTGTGATAATGTTTGACTTACAAGTCTTATTACGCTTAGCAACCGGTACGTGTGCTAAACCCACAATTCATGCATGAGAACTGTTTCCCCGAGTCTCCAGGAGTCAGGGGGGACTATTGATGCAAGATGGAGGTCTTAGGGAGAATAGCTCTGATTGGCTATACCTGTGATTGCGGTCGCTGTGAAGACGGGGAACGCATATGGCCCTGGCTGTCGTCCGGCCGTGGACGGGTGCAGACGGGCTTGCATTTGGCACACCAGCAGCAGATCTGCTGCGCGTCGGCGCCATGGGTTCTAAAAAATAGGCCGGTAGGGAAGGAGCACTATAGCATCACCCTGCGAAGATGGCCGCTCGTAAGTGTCCCACCAGGAAGCGTAGAAAATTCCCCTTGCTTTATAGAGACTCGTCTTCTCCCTTCACACAATCAGCATGAATAGCTGCGGTGGACCGGGGAGTCAACGTACACAAAAGGAACAGAGCATGAGTGAACAACAAAGTAAATTCAAAGCGGGGTGAGATTAAAAAGTAGGTAAATAGTTCAGTTTTTCCAACAATAAAAACACATAAATGTTATATGTAGCGCTAGCGCAGCTCAGCAAGCCAAGTAGTCTCAGCCTATTGGTGTTTAATAGCCACACTAACCATCACTCAGGACTGTAATGCGAAGAATTGTTGTTGAGCTCTTCCTCTGTGTAGTTTATGAGTTGTTGCTGTTGGAAAGTGGATTATTATTAGTAGTGGTAAATATATATCTACCACTAGCGATAAGGTCACTAACACAGTCTGGACTCAGAAAATTATTTTCATGCTTAACCCTTGGTAGCTTGGCTACGAGCAGGCAGGCTTAACTTCAGAGACAGGTATGCAAATCATTTAAAAACACCAATTCAGTAAATAATTAAGACACCACACACAATAAAAATCCAACACCAATTTATAAAAATAGGAAATATTTGTCTCTTTAAAATGACACCAAAATGAAATAAAATCCAATGTAGTATCCAGGGATATGAATTTTTAAAGATTTAGCACTATATTCCACATAGAAACCTATAGGCCTATTGGGACATCTGGCCGTGGTAGATCAGGACAAATTTCAGGCCAACCGCAATGGAGTCTTGCGCGGCTATCCCTCACGGTAGGTCTCGGTCAAAGTTTTTACCTTCTGACTCAGAAACATTTCTGGAGCTTTCTTTCCCGGTGTACCTTGACGCTCTCAGTCAGTCCGGATTTGGTGAGGGTTTGTCGGCTTGCCTTTCAATAATCTCCCGGTCAAACCTATGGAAGTCAGATCTCCGGAGCGTCCCAGAGGGACGAACCGGAGATCCAGGCACGCTCGCGGTTGAAGGTGAGTGGCTTGACTCTTGCAGTTGGTCCCGGACACCTTTTCTACGGTCAGACTTTAAAACTTTTAAAGAGTTTTTTCTTCCAGGGTCCCTCGATCCTCTTTACCAGGCCAGATTCAGTGAGAGTTCGCCAGCTTGGGTTTCGAGCAACTCATGGTCAAACTATGGAAGTCGAACCTCCGGAGTTTTTCAGCTGGACAAACCTGGAGGGCAGGCTGGCTCATGGTTTGAGGGTTCCCGGTTTGGCTCGCCAGGTTGAGTCGGTTCTCTTATAGAGCTTTTTTCCAAAGTTGTTTCAAACTTCTTGAAACTATTGGAACTTCTTCCTGAAGGTCTTTTGAGGGTCCCAATGTGTCCAAAACTTACTCCAAGGGTATGGAAGCTCCAAGATGGTCCTTGAAGGTTTGGGACTTCAATTCCCACAATCCACTTGGACAAAACCTCAGAAATCCACTGGTAGTACTCCGGGCGGGGGATTCTTGGTGGTGATGGTCCAGGTAAGCTCTGTTAAACTGTAACTTGCAGGGAGTCCACTCTTTAGTACCTTTGAAGAAGGTTTGATTCACAGGGCTGTAGTTCGTGCAGCAGGCACAGTCAGAGTGCAGGGCCTGGGTGGTGCAAATAAAACTTCTCAGCGTGGACTCTTCTTCCTTTAGTTTCAAGCAGCAGATCTGAGAGGCACTGCCCTTCACAGATACACATTCAGTGTTCTCTGGGGTCACAGAGGAGGGCACTCCTGTCCAATGATGGTCAGGACAACACCCGAGATCATGACCTTTTCCTCCAAAGTGTGGCACAATGGTCTCCCAGAAAGCACTATTTCTCCAAAATTGAATATGGCTGAAGTCTCAGCAGAGAGGCAAGAGCTGGCTAAACCAAACTCCAGAATGGCTCATCTCCATGTTCTCCCTCCCCCTGGCATCTGCACATTCCTTCCTTAAGCCTGCCTTCTCTTTAGATTCAAAGAGTATGGGTGTAAAGAAACTGGCTTCTTCTGCCTGAATCCATCTTCTTTTGAATATCATTGTTTACAACCCTCCCCCTTGCTCTTGCATTCCTAGATAACAGAACCCCTCTTCTCCCAGAATGGCTTTCACCCCAGTGGCTACTTCAAACCTCATCAAAGCAGTCTGACTACTTCAATTAACTCTGAACAACCAGGGTAGCTCACTGGTAGGCTTAATTTTGTCTCACAGACAAGAAAGCCTTATAACTTTTTGTCTGTACATTTTAGGATACATTTAACAATAGCATATTGTTGGATTTACCAATACAATTCTACTGAGTGTTTGAATTGTATTTTCCGGTATTTCCTGGTGGGAGTTATCAATTAATAACTTGTTGCCCTGTTAATGTATGTGGCTGGGGATCTGCAATGAGGAAAACTAACTGCGAAATTTCTCCAACACCAGGGCTTAGAAAACATCTTTTGTAAGGTCCCTGCCTACTTCTCTGGGACCCACAAGCCATTGAACAACTAGGGGACACTTCGAGGGGTTCGGAATCTGTACAAATATTGCAGATTCTCACTCCACAGTGCTCCTAGCACAAAAGTAATTTTTGGGAGATCACCTTACTACAATGTGGGAGGAGAAATTTGTACTTTCACTACACCCAAGGCATATAAAACCTATTTTGTATGGGTCCTCCTTATAAGTACCTGCCCCCCACCACTGGGAAACCTAGTGGAGACCCTGGGGGTATCTAGTATGCCACAATATTGTGGTTCATAGATTTTTAAATGCCCCAAACTCCAAAGTTGAGTTTTCACACAATTTCCATGTTGAAAGCAGCTCTGTAACACAAGAATGTTATTAAACTGACTATTAAACTGACCTCAGGCCCTAGCAGTGCACACCTACAAGTGCAGAAAGGGTAGCAGGCTTCCAAACTGCCATGCCCTATTATATACCAGGGACTTAATGGTAGTCTTGATTCCCCCTCCCTATTATGTATTAGGGCTTTATAGGGGAGGCCATGCCAATCATATGGGCACCCTAATCCATGGTGTATGTACATGTTTCAACGTATTCCAAGTGTGTTTCAGCATAGTACTGGCCCTGGGCATGTTTAGGCAGAGCCCAGGGACAGTAAGAGTCAGTTACCGCCAGTACCAATCAGCGAGAAAAAATGGGGGTGTCCAGGGCACATGATGACTTTGCAACAGTTGCCAATTGTCTAAATGTTCAAACATGGGAATGGTTGGTATGTTCAACTCTTTTTTCCTAGCGAGGCCCAGACAAGATGTTTGCTGCACTGTTTTGTTCTGGAATATTATCTGTCTTGGTATTAGGCATGCTCTAAACAAAGTCTCATTACCTTGAACCTGCCAATCTTTTATACCCTAAACAGATTTTAAGTCAATATTGTCTTTTCAAAAGCCAAGAACCAAACCCTTGTATTGACAACTGGGAAATAAAAAAAGCAGAATATATCAATTTGGTATCCATTAAAATATTTTCTTTGTCAGGGAAGGAACTAGTTTTCAATATTAAGACACTGGGTCTATAGGGTTGTTGCTAGAAAAATATGCAAACTTCTTGTTTTATGTTTGCAAACTATCCACAGGTGATGTACGGCAATGTTCCTATTGTGTAATATTAAATATTTCACGTAAGGTACTAGTTCTGTAAAAGAAGTGGCACGTATAATGATAAAAATAATACACTTTATCATAACAGACGTCCCACTGCACATATCTTCATTCTCAAATACAGCATAATGTTCTAGCTCAGCAAGCATAGACTTTATGGTATGTAAGTCCCAATCTTCAGAGATGATGCAAGGAGTTATAACACCTTGAAGTCTTAATTTAAAAACATAAGGAATTTGTAACGTTTCTGTCAGTCTAAATATTTCAAAAGGTACCTTATTCCAAACAATTCCATCAAGTACCAGAACCACTTAAATGTAAATTATAAATGCACAAGATCCCTGAGATGGTGGATCTGACGAATCCGAAGAAGGAATTAAAATACATGAAACAGCCAGAAGCAATTTCTGTAAAAACAGGGACAGCATGCGGTTTTATTGGACTTCTAGTTGACTCCAGCAGTGGAACATAGTAAACAACTTTGTTGCTAACATTTGTCAATTCATTTTGTGGAGCTGCATATGAAGCTTGAATGTCGTTAGTTGAGGTGACTGGAAGTAGCATAACTTCGGTATCAGATCTCCCCAGCCGGGTTGTAGCAACTTCAACAATGGTTAAAGCTTGTAGGTAACTACTCTGGATACCTCGTGGACTAATGTTTAGAAGTGACCACATGGTAGGGTTTGATCAGATCGCTTGACACAAACATTTGTTTTTACAACCAGCACGAGGCAGAAAAAGTACAGTTCTTGTACCTTCAACAACCAGTGCAGACACAGGTGCTCTGTATGATGGGGCAAATTCTTTTTTGTCCAATTTTCTCTCAGACTAGATCTCAGATCTTTGGAATCCAGCCAGGAGCTACTGGTTGTGGCTCCACTTCCCCAGTGGCTGAAATGTTTTTTCCAATTCTTTGCTGATGTGCTCACGCAAGTCATGAGTTCCTGCAAGACAGCCAAAAGTTCACTGATATCGAAAGCGTTTCTACCGCCTTGGGGACAGAATCGTCTAGGTCAGGAACACACATTGGGACCCCAAAAAGGATCTCATTCGGCATCCGACCACCCAAGGATAAGTTCTCCGAACCCCATATAGGTGATTCACCCAACTACGGCCTGAAACTAATACTCTATCTGTTAAATACTGCTTTAAGTCACAGTTGTTCATCTATGGGGAGGAGTACTGCATAGTAACACCAAATGTTTCCATTGTTTCCTGGTAAGCCTTAGAGGTGAACGCAGGTCCTTGGTCTGAATGGAATGCAGCTACTGCATATGTCCTGATGAAGACTTGCACATTTTTTATAACAATTAGAGCATCTGGTGATTGCTGTGACCATACCCACAAGAATCAAGAGCAGGAATCCACTGCTAGTAGCATGTATTTATAACAACCGTCACTAGATAATGGCCCATAATAGTCTGTATAAATACAGGCAAGAGACTTGTTGGAAATTAAGAGAGGTGGCTGTGCTAAGGTAGAAGCTTTAATTTGCTGACGGATGTCATATTTAAGGACTTTAGTCTGTTTATATATACCTGGCAACTAAAATAGTTGCTGTAGCAGTGAAACTGTAGTCAACACCCCTGCATGAGCAGAAGCCAACCCCTCATGTGCCGCTAAAATGTATTCAAGGCTGCGGTCTAAATTGGGTATAACTCTCTCTCCCACTTGTGGATGACAAACAGACAGAATATTTTGCACACTTAGTAGGTAGGAGTATTTTGCTTGAAATGATTTTGGTGGGGGGTGCCACAGCGCAAACCTGTGACAGCCTTCATGATGTCTCCGTCTATTCTCGTACTGGAATGAGTCACAGCAGTTTATTAATAATAATAATAAACAATCTTTATTCGGCTGTAACACAGTCATAAAAGAAAGCATACATTAGAAACAATATTAAATTCATTAAAAAAACATATTTCGCCACACAGTAATCATACAAATGTCATTATCATTCTTGTAAAAATCTGGACAAATCTGGGCTCAAAATTACTCTTAGGAATACCAAAAAATTGCACTATTCGTTACATAAGCTCCCTGTGACTTAACTGCAATCCTAAAATGTTTCCTGTGCGTTTAATTCTACTATCATCCCAACCTGGTTCCTTAGTGTCCCTCCGAGCTCAATCATGACTGGATTTTCATGATCTTATCATTGCTCCTAGTAAATGAGTAACCACACTCAGTGTATGAACATCTTTCATGAGTTGCAAATGTAGAAGAGCAACACAAGCTTGCCTGAATCTCAAATCTTTTAAATAAGGTTTAAGAAATTGACGTCTGGGCAGTGTAAAATATTTGCATAAAATGTAAAATATCCTGTGGAGACCTATTGTCGCAGCCAAAGGGCCCTCTATCCTCGGTACGTATGACAAAACCAAGAGAAGAGGAGAAGAGGCAACTAAATGGTGAAACATATTCAGTTTAAAATGGGTAATTAAAAACGCTCATGGGGACTAGTTAATAGGGAGAGGTAAGGCTCCATCCCCAGCGCTGATTTAATTAAAGAGTAGGCTCTTACCACAGACTTTATAAGCTCCCTTCCTTCACGCTCAGTGCTAATAGTTTTAATAAATGGATCTTTAATTAACATTTTATGCTCGCTCTTCACTGTCTTGTAAATCATAAATATAAATATATCTGGTCTTCCCAGGGCACTGAATGATTCCTTAATGCATCTTAACAAGGGGATATTTAGTGCATGATCCAAAGCGAGCTAATCTAAGATTACTGCTTGATTAAAAGAAGCCTTTTCCTTGGACCAAATATTCACCCAGCAGAGCAAGGGCTTACCTGCAACTAAGAGTGTATTATATTGTATCCCCAATTCCTTGTGTACAATGTATGCGGGTGTTCCATGTGACACTTTTAAAATCCGTTAAAATGTTTTATTTTGGGTCATTTGTAAATTATCAGCTTCCTTATAGCCCCAATTCTCACTCCTGTACAAGGCCTTGGAAATTCAGAATGATTGGTATCATTTTAATATCACCCCCATAGACCATGTACCTAACCTGTGTGCATAATTTGTAACAGCTCCCAGGGCTTTATTCATCTCCTTTGCCTTTTCCTCCTTCAGGTTATTCCATTTTAATTGATCATCGAATAAAACACCCAGATACCAGGACTTTGGCTAAGCTAGCAGTGCCAGACTTGTAAGTTTTTGTACTAGTCCCCAACGCCCTATTTCCATAACAATAGATTTAGTAAAATTGGGAGATAAGTCTAGCGTATTCATGAAGGAGACAAACCCGTCAATTAACACTTGTAAAGATCTAGGAGTTTGTGCCATAAGCACCGCATTGTCCGCATATAACAGGACTGGTAGTGAATTCAGGTGGGATTCTAGCCCATTGATATACAATGTAAATAAAAAAGAGGCATGAATGCACCCTTGAAGCACTCCTCTTGTGCATCTAAAATTGTCAGTTAGTCCTCCCTCCTGTGTAAAATGAACCATAGCTGTTGTGTTAGCATATAAAGACATTAAAACATTTGTGAACAAATCCTGGGCACACGTATAGACTCAAAAGTTAATACAATTTTGAAAAGTAATACAGTTGACACCAGTGGTTTTCTTAAGGGATGTTTATGTGAAGATGTTCATGAGGAAAACAAAACGCCAGCCGACACGTGTTTCGTCAACAGGTCAATGCCTGTGACTCTTCAGGGCTTAAAGCGCGTAGTGCGGATATTGAAGGACCGGTGATAATTCCAACCCGGTTAGCGGGTTTCGAGACAGCCGTAGTATGGCCTTCTGGTAATGAAGAATTTAAAACGGGCGGGTACGTCTGTATGGAGTGGAGCCTTGTACTGCAGGGTCCACGTCGTTGCTCGTCTCTCGCCGAAAGAGTCACAGGCATTGACCTGTTGACGAAACACGTGTCGGCTGGCGTTTTGTTTTCCTCATGAACATCTTCACATAAACATCCCTTAAGAAAATCACCGGTGTCAACTGTATTACTTTTCAAAAATTGAATTAACATTTGAGTCTATACGTGTGCCCAGGATTTGTTCATGTTTGTTTGGCGAAGGGCTATCAGCTCCTCCCTCATTCAGGGGTTTTGGGTCTACCTCTGACCTGGCAGCACCACATGCTTTTGTTCTCCATTCTGTCAATACCCGACAAGGTTACCTGCACATGCCCCACTTCCCTGCTACCCTAAAACCCTGTGCAGAATCAACATTAAAACATTTATTATTGCCCTCTCAACGCCTATCTCATCTAATAGAGCCCACAATTTGCTACGGTTCACTCTATCGAACGCCGCAGTAAAGTCCCTAAATCCCAAGTAAATAGAACCTGCTTTGGCGGTTGTACATTTTGTTTTCAACAGATAGAGGTTCAGGCATTGGCCTACTGTTGATTTGCCAGTTCTGAAGCCATATTGATCATCTGAAACAATTCCGTTACTGTCTGCCCATTCTGAAAGCCTATTTATTAAAACCCTACCCAAAACCTTAACAGTGCAATATATAAGGGTTATGGGGTGGTAACGCAATGGGTTGTCCCTGTCACCTTTCTTAAAGATGGGGACAATGATAGCAAAGGACCATGACTTAGGCATTGATGACAATGCTACTGCATTAAGTACCCTGGTCAAAATCAGAGCCCAGACTTCTGTATTGTTCCGAAACAGGTCCGGGGGGATCCCATCCAGGCCTGGGGCCTTGTTCCGTGACAGTCCCTCAATGGCAGTTTTGATCTCATTCAAGACGAAGTTAATCTGCACAACACCTGGGTGTGGCACCAGGTCATCAATATCTTGTTCTCCATCACCATAATCATAGACCCTTTGGAAATGCACCTTCCATTGATCCTGGGCTATATGATGTACCATACTCGGTGTATCAGGTTCAGAGAAACAAGGACTATTGATGACCTTCCAAAAAAAGAGTACTGTCCTTTAATTTGCTAGCCAGGCCTGGTTCTACAATGATGAACTCCGCTCTTTTAGCGCACATTTATAATTTTTACAGGAAGTAGCTACCCTATCTTTATTACGCAGGATCTCTTTCAGGGCTGCTTTTAACTGCCTTAGAGCACCCAATGTCAAACCATCTTGGGTTATCCGAGCAGGGAGGGACTGCCAGCACAGTTAACAAGCCAGCCACTGCCTGTGCGATAGCGACAAAACAACTAAGTACATCTTCGTATGAGGGGGCTGATTCAAGGCACTTCATAATCTCTTTTTGCCTTAGTTTGAATAGGGAGCTAGTGAGAGTGTTAGTGTCCATCTGCGACCACCGCAATCGCCTCCCCTGATCAGGTGAGGTTATTGCCTACATCCTCCCATTGACCTGTGCTGTACTCAGGTCCTGTGCACCTAGCCCCATAATCACAGGGTTATGATCACTAAATGGACTCTCCAAAATCCTGAGGGACTCTATTTTATGACCCAGGAATGATGAAACAAAAAAAAAAATCAATAATTGTGGCATGACCTCTTCCTTTATAAGAAGGTGGTTGAATACTATTAGGGTTCCTTAATACATTTTGCAGTGTCAACATTAAATCATAAGTGTTTAAAAGGGCATTTAACTCTCGGCCATCTGGGGAATGCTCCCTGTGCCATTCCTCTGAAGCCTAGCAAATGGGGGTATCACTCGAGCTTTGACCAATATCAATATCAATATCGGGCACAGATGACAATTAAAGTCACAAAGCAACACAAGATTGTCCTGTGAGAAATCATCACCCAGTGACGATTCCAAGAGCCGAGATAACTCCATCAAACTTGATGGGCCCTGAGTCTTATTTTTTGCATTATAAAAATTTGCCAGTATGAACCGCAGTGTTCTCCCCACCACTATTTTAACACCTTGTGCCACTCTAGAGTTCCACTTCAACCGTTCCATAAATGCACCGATGTAAAGTGCTTTAAAAATAATTAGACCCTCTTTTGCACACCCAGAGGGCGATCCTTCTGCTGGGAGAATAAATGTCTTATACCCTTCTAAGAAAAATGTATTTTTTACCTCCCAAGTCTCCTGCAAACATATGATCTTATATGAGGTTATAAAATTAATCCCTCTCTCATCTCCAAATTTGAAAGCTATGCCTGCCACATTCCAAGATATCAAACTAATATTTCCCACACAATTATCATTATATAAAGTGGCAGGAGCTGTCCCCCGCCGGGTGTCTATCTGGCAGCAAAGAATGATACTATCTGCAGGTTGAGCTAAAATATCACTCATATGGTGTTCCCTAGACATCAAGTCTTGATTGTGCGGTTCAATAGGGGTTATCTGCAATGTACTTTGTGCTGTGTCCTCATCAAGTCAATCCATACCATTTAAATCTGACAAAGGGGCATAAACATTCAGTGTAGTTACTAGACCCTCACATACAGAATCCCCCCTCCTGACCATAGGCAGGATTCGTTGCTGAGAAGTTTGGTGTAGGTCTACAGAAAAAACCTAAAGGTAGGGGTTTGATCTCTGAGGCATAAAAAGAGAACTCAGCAGTGTCTGAAGATGTTATGCACCAATGCTGGCAATCTGAAAAAGACAATCACAGCATCACCCCTGAAAGTTTTCTCCGAACGACCGATCCAGTCGACCCTTCTTGCCATCAAAATGTTAGTGTGATCTGAAACATTAAACCTGCTGTGTGTCCTTAGCCAATGCATTACCTTGTTAATCCGATTTTGTGTAGTTTCTGTATGGTGGGGGCAACACTCTGGCGGTAAAGCAATTATCGACAGACCTACACGGTTTGTAATGATAACATTGGTCCTGGAATGCTCTGGCTCACCTACTTTGGTATGTTACTCCCCCCTTCCTTCAGCTCCCCCAATTATGCTCCACATATCTGGAATAGAGTTACCATGGGGTATCTAACTAGGGAACATCACCTGATTCTGTAACCCTTTCTCTACAGGCAACTTCTTGTGCGTCCCTTCAATTATATTACAGGCTTCCTGAGGTTATGCAGTTGGGGGAGGGGTTGTTTTGGAGACAGTTTTCAGTAAACACTACACTTTGTTAAATGTATCCTTGGTGTCGGTTAAAACTTTGTCCAATTTGCCCGAGGGATGCGATACCAAGTCAGTTATGAAGTCTGTGAACATTTTCTTCAAAGTGCTCCAGAAATCCCCCATATCGATCATGCTAGTTTGTACCACTGGCACCTCTCCTCTCCGTATGGGCTCTTTGCTCTTTCCTATTTTGTGCAGCTTTTTAGGTACCGGTGAAGCATCTGGCTCTGCCCTTACTTTATTGATAGCTTGGGCAAGTTAGAATGCTCTTCTCCCCCCTCTTGTATTGTATCACAGGTGGCCGAGGCTTGTGATTTATCAGAGTCAATAGCCAGTGCGTTCCTATCTGTCGTATCAGCTACTTCTCCTGATGCAGGTCCAGCTGCGGGAGGGCCAATAGAGCCCATAGATAATCTCCTCTCCGTTTTGCCAATCTCTTTTGAGATGGCCCCCACCGCATTTGCCAGAAAGGAGTCAATAGTTGCCCTCTTGTTACTATTGGGATGACCAGTATGCGCAGCCTTTCTCTTTCCCATAATTAAATTTTCCCATAAGAACATTTCTGCTGTTAAAATAATATAATTATCCTCTGCCCCAAAACAATGCTCTCAAAAGTTAGAGGAACCAAAATTACACTGACCATCAACGCCGCTGTAAGATCTTATCCGGGATGCACTCCTCAGGTACTGTGTCCCACAATCTGAAGCCACAACGTGAATGACCAATCAAGAGAGTGGGCCCGACCTGGCCTCATTCGGCTGCAGACGGGCCCCCGTTGCGGGACCCGTGCTTAAGTTTTAAGTGTATTTGGGCACGGATTTGCGGTGGCGGCAACAGCCATGAGGCAAAAGCTCCTGAGACTCATAGGCTGCCCCCTCCTTCCTGCTGCACTGAACGGGCTCCCGCACCACGGGACACATGCGTAAGTAAGTTTTAAGCGCCTCTGGCCGCGGATACGCGGTGGCAGCAACGGCCGCGACGCACAGGCTCCAGGGGCTTGTAGACTGCCCCCTCCTCCCTGCTACCTTGCTACCTTTGTCGCTCGATCAGCCATTGAATTTCATGCAATGTGTATTCCAACATGGTGATGACTGTGTGAATAACATGAGCTTGTGGCAAATTTGCTTTGAGATTTGCCACTGCTCCCCAAAGCATTTTATGCTTGATAAAATAACGTTTTGAATCTCAGAATCCATTCTGGCTCCAACAGTGCAAATTCTCATTGAAGGAATGGACACAGTAATATGAATCACACGCTGTGTAGGAAACTCGGGATCTGACTTTGTTAGTGCCAGAATTAAAGCTGTCAGTTCAGCCAGCTGTGCAGTGCAATCACCTAGTGATTGTGTATATGTTTTTAGAGGCTGGAATTCGCATTCCCTCATTTTATCCTTTACCGCTGCACAAGTGGGGGAGTATTGATGTTTTGTTCCGACTTCAGGCCGGGCAGAACCATCAGATTAACCTATAAAGTCATACTGATCAAGAGGCGTTATTTGACTGTGCAGAGGATATTTTTGTTCATACTGTAAGTATGCTTGTGTTTGTAGTGTAGGCGCAAATATGTAATCTACATCAGTTGTTGTTAGTAAATTGGCCCATTCTATCCATCTTGGATGTAAAACTTTCTCATTAGGAAAGCTAGCCTTTGAGAAAGTCTCTAAGGCTTGGATAAGAGTCACGACAATTATGCATTTTCCCTGAGCCAATGATCTTTCTCCCACCACAGTGGTCTGTCCGGCTGTCCGATTATTTTCTGTAGGAACAAAACACATTTCAGCATTGGAGTATATATGCAATTTATATGCGATTGCGCCAGTTATTACCTCTGATGAAAGTGACACATGTATATCCTATGGTCCCCACAATTACGCAGATTACAAAATTGTTGTGTTTACACATGTGTTTACAGCTAGCAGGGCAGTTTGTACTGCACACAAAATTGGTGTCTGTTCTGCTGTCCAATGTGTGCTTGAAAAGTCTGGATGGATCAGTTAATTAAAATAGTTTTACCTGCTGTGCATAATTTGGTATGTATGCTCTACCAACATTTAGAAACCCTAAAAGTGATAGTAGCCTCTTTTTTGAGGATGGTGGTTGTAAAAGAGCGCATTTCTCTAAGTAATGTGGCTCTAAGCTTTTGCCTTCATTTGACAACTCGTATCCCAAGAACAGGACACAGAGATAGGCAATTTTTGATTTTTTTTTAAATGACATTTGTATCCAACCATAGCAAATCCCAGGATTAAGCGATCTACTCTGTCCAGATGGGCATCTAAGTCATCATCTGTAAGGTATATGTCAGTAGACAATGCTTCATTGTCCAATTATTATTCTGTTACACAGGCTGACAACAATCTGGGCTATTCTTATACCCCTGTGCTAAATGGCTAAATTGTTTTTGTGACCCCAAGGCGATAAATGCTGTCAAATACCTGCTTTCGGGTGCTTTGTTTTGGCAGAAAAAGCCATTTGATATGTCTAAGGTGTTTGTTTTAGATTTCTTGCACGTAATGTTATTCATTAGTGCTGCACTGTGTGCATTTTGTACTGCAAATATGCAAGTGTGACTGTTTAATTGTCTATAGTCTAAGATTAATCTGTATAAGTGATCTGGTTTTGCTAACGGAAACATGGGGTTGTTCATTGGTGAGTTACAAGATGATGCCTTGATATTCAAGTTCTGTTAATATTTCTCTAACTTCTTTTTGAGTCTCATGTTTAATGGGGTACTGAGTTGCACTTGTAGGCTGGACCTTATGGGTTTTAAGTGTTTAAGCAACTCCTCATCCCAGTACATGATTGTGATATAATTCTAGGGATTGTGCAAGAGCCCACTCCTTGGCATATGCAAGTTTAACTGATTCTGCAAAAAGCAGGAAAAGGCTGGATGTATCACCGTTCACCTCATGGGGCTTCTGTTACAAACCTAGATTGCCAATCTTTTTCATGCAAGAGAATGTCATAGCAAAATGTCAGGTTTTCCCAAAAGAGAATCTTAATGGTGAGTTTCTGATCTGGTGTTTTCACCTGAACGAACTCATCAGTTGCTCTCACCACCAGAAACTCTTGAAGATTCTGGCAAACTACTGACACCTCTGTTGCGTTGTCTAGCAGAGTAATTGCCCACTCCATGTTCAGAAGCAGAGTTCTCAGTATTCGTGGCATGTCTAACTGAAATGCTTGTCACCTTCTTATTTTTTAAATGAGCTTTTGTTGTGGATGGTTTTCTTCCTTTTTTACAATGAAGTCTGTAGAGCGTTGTGACTCCTTTGGTTTTCATGTACTTCTCTGACCTGGACTCTGATTATCGTCCTCTCTCCAACTGTTTTTCAGGTGACTCCTGTAAGGAACAAGAAGAGCGTGTATCAGTATACTGAAGCCTATCAAGCTGTTTAAGTTTTTCACGGTTGCACAAATGATAGCTCTTTTCAGAAGACTACTGTGGAGAAGATCCACTCTGTGGTTTACATTTTTTGTTTTTAGCAGACTCAGGTGCCTGTTTGAAGTTATCCTTTTCAGAATTACCCTTAATTGGTGGTTTATTAGGTTTGGATTCCAAAGCATGTCGACCTACAGACATATAGGTTTCTTCAATAGTTGTTGGTAGTTCTCGCTTCTGGCCACTATGGCCACAACTTGTGTGAGATGCTGGTGTCTTGCCAGTGCTGCTGCCTCCCCTTTAATATTACCTAAAATCATTGAGGAGACAGTGGCTAAGTTATCCAGCAGTTTCATCCCCAAGTTGAGTACCGGGGCTGCCAGGTATTCATTTTGAATCTGTTATAGCACATCGGGAAAAACAGCAATGGCTAGCATACCATGTGTTCTTGTCAGATTACCAATTTATTCCACAGGAGTCGAAGATTGTCCCAATGCCCCTTCACCACTACACTCACCCAGGGAAGACTCTCAGTAAATCGAGAGAGACTGCCTCTATTAGTAGACACTCAAGAAATGCTTCTTGTCTCTGCTACTCTGGTCTGGACTGGTTACATAACATCTGCATAGGAAAGATAACATCAAACATACATAGACCTGCAACTATAATATATGTATACTAGTATTATTTCTATGTATTTTAGATTTCAACAATTACCCAAACCATTCGAGGCTTTAGCTTCTCTCTTATACTCAATGCTTTATGATATTCTTGAAATATCCTATTCTTGTTATTAGGACTGTCTTAAATCATGTGTATCACAGTGAGAGTTCCAAAATGAAAATGTACTCCATTATATCCTAGTAAGAGGTACTATGTGCAACACACGGATAAGTATGTGTGTCTGCTTCTTCACTGTTCACTGCTTGGTGCACTATTGAAACCACCACACAGGTAAATACTTCTTTTAAGTTTCATTTACGATACCTTAATCTTCAAGATGAATTCCCATGTTGAATAGCTTACTACTACATCTTTGTTTATTCAAATTCTAATGCCACTTGACGAGTTAGTAATAGCCTAGCTAAAGTGCTTTAGCGCGCGCTAACTAACTTTGCATCAAACATATACAAATGCTGTTTCGAGGGAAATAAATCAAGTTTCTTCTCTCTGAACTCTCCGAGACAAACTGGAACCAGAGGCAGTTGCGAAACAAGAAAGCAGAATTCAAAAAACGGAAATTTTTTGGAAAATATTCTCCTCAGAGAAATAAGAGAACTGCAGCGAGACGTTGAACGCATCTCTAGCCACAGTTGAAGTGCTAAGCTTGTTAGTGATTCCAGCGCACTTCAGAACCTGATCCCGAGCGCGAGGATACAACACTAGAGCGCTGAACTGAATTTCGTAGTGAACTGTCTTTAGCATTCCTTGGCACAAAGGGGCTCCATCTTAAGCAGCTTAAGGGTACCAATTCTTGAACGTGATCTAGTTTAACGCTCTGTAGTCTATAGAAGCACGTAGAGTTCTGTCCTTTTTAGGGATGAAAAATAAAGGCGAAGAGACTGGGGATTGGGAAGGACAGATAAAACCATTCTTTTGATATTCCTCCAAATATGTCTTGAGATGTAAATTTTCACCTTCCGTGAGGGAATATATGCGGCTGCATGGAAGGTTCGCCCTTGATTCAAATTCAATTTCACAATCGTACTCACAATGGGGCAGAAGTTTCTCTGTATTTTTTTTATCAAAGACCATAGCCAAGTCTTGATATTCTTCAGGGATTTCTTTTAAGTCCATAACATAAATAGTATTCTCTAATTGAGCCAACTGTGTAGCCTGCGAACCTTCAGATGTTACTCTTTTATCACAAAAACAATTTTTTAGGCAAAATTCAGATGTCATCTCCACTGTGCGTTTCTCCCAATTTATCTTTGGGTTATGCTCAGTTAACCAAGGCAAACCTAGTATCAATTGGAATTGGGGTGCATCAATGAGATTGAATCTTAGAATTTCACGGTGATTCTGTAAACCAATCAACTCCAAGGTTTCAGTTTCTTCAGTGATGGGACCTGAAGTAAGATTGGATCCATCAACTGCTCTGACCACTTCTAAATGTTTCTTTTTAATTGCATGAATTCCTAAAACTTTAGCATACTTTAGATCACAAAATTTCCTGTGGCTCCTAAGTCAATCATCACAGACACATTTGTGATTTCAGAAGAAAAAAATTTGACAGTAAAAGATACTGTTAAATGTGGAGCAGCAGATTGCTAGGTATTCACAACAAGTTGAGTTTCTGGAGTTGACTCATTCACCTTTTCTGTTCCCACCAGGGCAATTCCCTCTACTGGTGGGATCTGTCTTTTAACCCCAAACTAGATTTGGGATTTTTGGGGCAATCCTTTAAGAAATGACCAGAGGCTCTGCAATATATGCATACATTTTGGTTCTTCTTTTCTCTCTTTCTTCTTTAGTGAGAGGTCCTCTGATTTAACCTATTTGCATCGGTTCTTCACCAGATGAGGATACTGGCCTGTTTACTTCAGATTTGACTCTGTCGAATTGAGGAGCGAAGGTACAGAATTCTTTCTTCTTTTCTGATTTCCTTTCAAAAAGGCAATGTTCTCTTTGCCAGACCAAATCTATAAGTTCTGAAACTTCTTGTGGTCTCTTGGGGATCTGTGCCAAGGTGTCCTTGAGCTCATCCTTTAGCCCTCAATAGAATCTTGCTGATCTTTTACATTCAGGACAACCCATCTCCACTATTAACTTATTGAATTGGACAATATAAACAACAAGATCTCGGTTGCCCTGTTTAAGATCCAATAACTCATTGTCGATGGCTTGATTTGCTTCTCTTCGATCAAATATTCTTAAGAACTCTTTCTTAAAATATTCTAAACCATATAGCACTGGGTCATTATGTGATATTAAAGGCATAGACCATGCGGCAGCATCGCCTCCCAAATAAGACAGCATGAAGGCAACTTTAACTTGATCTTCTGCAAATACCACAGGTCGACAAAGGAAATGTAAAGAGCACTGTGTTAGAAACACTTGTGTCTTATGAGGATCCCCACAATATCTTTCTGGATTGGCTAACGGAACCACGGGGAAACTGAGTGTATTACTTGAGTTGCAACTTCTGCAGCTGCTCTTTGGCTAGAATTTTGACCTGGTAAAGGGGAGGACCCAGCGATCATTTCATCCATTTTTTGTTTAATTAATTGTGTCTCTAGTTGGGATTTTATTAGTTAATTTCCTAAAGATTAATTTTCTTCTAATGATTGAGTCAACTGAATTTGTAAACTCTAAAATACTCGCTAAAGCCTTCATGTCTACCCCCTCCACCATTTTGACTCAGGTGGAACTCACCTGGCACTTTAATCTGTCAGAATACCAATTTATTCCACAGGAGTCGAAGATGCTCCCAATGCCCCTTCCCCAATAAACTCACCCAGAGAAGACTCTCCGTAAGCCCAACAGCGGGGGGAAAGGGGAAGTGGGTAGAGAGACTGCCTCCATAAGAAGACGCTCGAGAAATTCTTCTTGTCTCCGCCACTCTGGTCTTGGCTGGTTACACAGCATCTGCATAGGAAAGATAACATCAAACATGCATAGACTTGCAGCTATAACATATGTATAATAGTATTATTTCTATGTATTTTAGATTTCAACAATTACCCACACCATTCAAGGCTTTAGCTTCTCTCTTATACTCAATGCTTTATGACATTCTTGAAATATCCTATTCTTGTTATTAGGACTGTCTTAAATCATGTGTATCACAGTGGGAGTTCCAAAATGAAAATGCACTCCTTTATATCCTAGTAAGAGGTAATATGTGCAACACACGGATAAGGATATGTGTTTGCTTCTTCACTGTTCACTGCTCAGTGCACTATTGAGACCACCACACCAGTGAATACTTCTTTTAATTTTCATTGACGATACCTTAATCTTCAAGCTGAATTCCCACGTTGAACATCTTACCACTATGTCTTTGTTTATTCAAATACTAATGCCACTTGACGAGTTGGTAATAGCCTAACTAAAGTCCTTTAGCGCCCGCTAACTAACTTGCCGTCAAAAATATACAAATGCTGTTTTGAGGGAAATAAATCAAGTTTCTTCTCTCTGAACTCCACGAGACAAAGTGGAACCAGAGGCAGTTGCGAAACAAGAAAGCAGAATTCAAAAACCAGGAATTTTCTGAAAATATTCTCAGAGAAATAAGAGAACTGCAGGGAGACGTTGAACGTGTCTTGAGCCACAGTTGAAGTGCAAAGCTCGTTAGTGATGCCAGTGCACTTCAGAACCTGGTCCTGAGCGCAAGAATACAACACTAAAGCACTGACCTGAATTTCGTAGTGAACTGTCTTTAGCATTCCTTGGCACAACGGGCTCCATCTTAAGCAGCTTAAGAAAGGTTGTTAGAATCTTCAGATGAAGTCGTTGCTTTCTTCTCGAACGTGGCTATTTAGCCTTTCTTTGTAAACGCACATTTATCTTCTTCTTTTCCTTTCCTGCACTAAAGTTTGCTATTGTGGTCCTGACAGTTCTACTATACACTGCATCAAACACTGTGCCCCAGGTGGCACAGTCTTCTACAGGAGGAACCATTCCTAAATGTAGGAATATTGTGAGAAATCTATGTTTTTCTTGAGGTCCCATGTAGGGAATTTTTGCTAAAGTTTTTTGTGCAACCCAGAAGGAAATTCCCCCTTGTCTGGTGATTTTTTTCCCCAATATTTAATTAATGGTTACTTGACTAATTGCCTGCATTGCGAAATGTGGCTGTGCATCTTGAGCATTCCTCACTGGGTTTAGTGCCATACTTCTGTAAAACCTAACTAGGTCTGTGCATAGTATGTGTAATTCTATTGCGTTTAGATTTGCTATGTCTGGATATGGTGTAGCCTGCCAAGATGGGCCACGTCGCCCATTCCTTGCTGAGGGGAACCAGTCTGATGTGTGCTACGGTATGTGGGAGGGTGCCTAGGAAACAAATTGCATGCTCCTGATATGTGAGCAGTATTTCCAGATCGGCATAAGCTGCATAATTGTTGGGTATTGCTTGTACAGTGTATTCATGAAACTGTCTAGACTGTGCATTTATTGCTGGAAATGTTACCCATGAATAGAATACATCTGTTGAACATGCTTTGTGTGACCCTACCATGAAGGTAACATCTCCACCTGTGGCTTGGAGCCTATAATGTAGTAACATTTGTTTTACCGCATGTCTACTATTACTAGTATGTTTATTGGTTATGTGTTAGCCATGTTGATTTATGGAATTCAGCGGAGCTAGCCATAGTGTAGTGATCCTTTGAAAGATTAAACCTTAAACAACCTACATGTAAAAATATGGCTTCCCTATTTAGCTGAGGAGGAAGTATCCCAAACACCACAAACATGACAGGTTAATGGGTGAGTAGGGTTATTGGGCACTCTTAAGAAAACTACTCAGGGAACCCATTAACCCCTTCGCCGCGGGGCTAATTCCCCTGCGGCGGGGGGGTAGGGGGGCCGGGCACGGTGCCACGGTGCTCATGACGAGCTTGGCTCGTCATGTAGCACGATGGCGCTGTGCTGATGACGAGCTGAGCTCGTCATGACCACCCCCGTTCCAATGGAACGCCCAGCACAGCAGGGGAATTATCCCGGCGTGGGCTTTCCATAGCGGTCATGACGAGCTCAGCTCATCATCAGCACATCGCCTCCGTGCTGCATGACGAGCTCAGCTCGTCATGGGCACCCAAGAGGTAAAATACGTACCCAAACTAGAATGTTAGTAGTGCTATGTCGTATGTTCCTACTTTCTCAGTAATACTATGCATTTAGGCAACATAAAGGTCAACACTATGTGAGACTGAGTCTGTGCACACCATCAGGATATGTTGACCTGGTTCCTGGCTTGTTCACAGTGTGCCATCTGGGACCCTAACCTGAAAGGGCACCAGGTGGTGTTCGCAACTTCAGAACATGTCAATCCGAATTCCCCCAAGGATATTGTAGAAACAAACCTAATCCTTTTGTTTGTAACTCAGACATGCCCAAAGATGTACACAATATATGCGCTGCAATGATTAATAGAATGAAGCAGACCAATGTCACCAGCATGACAAGCATGGAAAACAGGATGAATAATTCAACCATTGTACAATTGCATTAGATTATATGAATACATATAATGGTACTCCTATCTAGCTCTGTGTATTCTAATGAACATAGGTGTGCTAATCTGCCAGATCACATGGTCTAACTCCCCATTTACCTGTGTGTATGTTTCATCCGACAGCCAAGTCTGATGTAGAGCAGGCTGTCATCCTTTTCAGGATAAGGATGGAATCCAGCTGGGCTAGACTTCAGGCACAGAGTGACCACGACAATGCTGTCCAAATTCTTCTCTGCTTAAGCAAGCCCCTATGCAGTTTATATCTTAAACTAAATCCATACATTCAGTACCTTAGCTCTGGTCCGGCAGTATCTTGTTCATTCTACTCACCCAGAGCTGTCGCCTAACAGACAACAATCCATAACGTAGTTTTCGGGGAGTACCGGGGACCTTGTACAGAGTGTTCTAAGAGATGATAATGAAACTTCAAAGAAATGTATATGTAAGCAACTATTTTCTGAGTACACTGATGTGCAAGCAAAATGTGTTACAAAGGTCACTGTTTAAAAAGATGTAAACTTTAAACAAGAATATGTAAAATTTAAGTGTTTGTGCACAGGCCTATGCAACCACACAACAGTTTGTGATGGTGATGCAAAAGAGACCAATTTTAGTTTTGAGCAATGGATTTTGCCTTCTGAAATACTTTGTTATATTAAGTCTTGTAGATGATAATGTTGAGCCAAATTTGCAGTGGTTAGCAACTTTATAAATTTCCTTATTTCCTGGGCCAAAGTTTTGAAGTACCACTCTGTTGTATGTGTGGTACTATACTTCCGCATTAACACATTGTGTTGTACTGAAAGTTTTTATCAGCACAATTACAAATTGTGACCATTCTAGGATGAATTGAGCCATCAATTCCCTTGTTTATTTCATCCTCAGCTGGCGAGGTATTGTACTATCTGGTCTAAAATGGGATCTTACCATTTTAGTTAATATAAGTTTAATGAATATGGATGTCATACTAAACTTTTCTCCTCTTCATGCTTGGTCCCATGAGTTTGGATGATGATCAGTTCTAGGGAGTTGTCACTCTCCATTTGAGCTTCAATTTTGAAAACGTTTTCTTCAATAGACATCTTCAGACTTGTTATGGTCATCTATGAAAGTTTTTGTCAAAGTAGTGACACGGGTTAGAACTACAAGTTGACCGTCTTTAAACTGGTCATTTAAAACTCCCAGATCAAAAGAATAAGGTAAATAAATTAGTACTTCTCCTAAGTTGTCATCAGACAGTGTTCTGTAGTAGGTACATTCCACAGATGATTTTGAAGTATTACTAGTTCTGGCTCTTTTAGCTTGTATCCAGCTTGAAGTCACCACTTAGAAGCCAGTATGCATCTTGGTAATGTGATTTCAGGTCACCTATATTCTCTTCAAGGTTACTTAGTGGCATTTCTAATTTTCGTGCTATCAGAGGATAGATATAAATATTAATTAGTATTAATGGGGTCCTACTTCACAGTGGTGCTCAGTTTTTGATCATGATACAAAGCATCCAGAATACATTTATTTTTAGGGGAACAATTTCCAATTGCAGGGCTGTCACTAAGTAGATGGGTAAACCTCCCTTTGTAAAGCCTTTATTGGGCTCTCTTCTTACCTGCAGATGAGATTTAATGTATATTAAGAGGACTGAGAGATTCACACCCAGTGTCTTGAAATAGAGATATGTCAAACCGTTGCTAGAATTTTGTGGCATCATCGTCTGGGATTAAGCCGACCCACCACCCTATGGTCCATTAACAGATCTGAAAAGTTTGAGGATGGATTGATTTTTTCCCAACAATTCTTCTAATTACCTAATACTACAGGTATCAGTCCAGTCTACTTCTGCTTACCACATATCTTCATCAAGCTTGTATTGTCTTTTTTATCATTGCTAGGTAAATAATTAAGCCTGAGTGTTCTTTACAGTTTTGATTTTCCGAGGCTGTTAAATCTCTTAAAACTAAAGAGCTACATGAGCACGACTCTGAATTGTCGAGTCTGAGTGAATTCTGTTAGATAAAATTTCTATGTACAAGTATTTCTGGGTACTGGGCTTTTATGTCTGGTGTGATCGTAATTTCCCAATTATCAAATAGGGCTTCCAACCATATCCTTTGATTGCGGTGTTGTCATGTCTATGGTGACTACTTTGGTTTCATTAAAATGTTGATACGTAGGAGGCAAGAATTCCACAGACTTAATGTGAGTACAAATTATGTATCCAAGAGCACTAGTTGATAGGTGAGAGTTTAATATATTGCCCGTGATGAATATTTCAGAATTACTTTTTAATTTGTACATTGGGGGAAACAATTATTTATTTGAGCAATTAGAATTTTGTCACACAATTTCTTGTTTATGATAACTGCTGTATAGATGTGCTACAATTTGCTGCGTGAGCGATATAGCAGCATGGATAAGCAAATTTAGCGGCACAATTATGGAAATTTAGCGGCATTTTTGCGGCACTTTATTTTACTCATAATCATTCATTTTCAGCCTTAAATCAATGCAAACTGTTTTAGCAGATTATTCCATTTTGAAATAGGCAATCTGGGATACGGCAAAACCAAAGGCCCAGATCTCTGTACTTGGGTGAATGTATGACATTGTTCTGTATTCTGTCCATCAATTGTTGTTTTTGCAACCTGGGGTATGGAACAGAGGAAGCAGCCCACAGATGAAGGCTGTTATCCCTTGGAAATGCAATCCTCCATTTGCTTTAGTATAGTTTCTGAGAAGCCCATCAAAGATGGCCTTGTAGCATTCCATAGGAAATAGCATTCCAGAACCTACAAACCAGTCGTCAGGCTTTCTGTGTCTCAGGTCATTTACTTTTCTTTCAGGCGTGTGGATCTCAACCAATGGGTATCGACTGAAGGAATTACCATCACAAATCCAGGTTCTGTGTGCCATTTTGGAGAGTTGTTGAACTGCCATAGATATGGTTTCTGGCTAAACCCCCACAGTCACTCTAACATGGTCAAAACAACAACGTAAACGGTTTAACCAGCCTGCTGCCAATCAAGGAGAAGAAAAGGGGCCCGAAAATGGGATAGTGAAACAAAAGGGTTTTAGTGAAATTAAATATTTGCCTAAAATCACGCAATTTCATCATGGAAGCCACGATTTTATCAAGATTTTCTGGTTTCACTCTGTACAAATCAGCAAGTATGTAGGTATCTATTTGTCTTTCTTTATGTTACAACTTTGTTTTTAGTTTTAACCTCCTAGTGCAATCTTCTGTACTTTTTTAAATTATAGCTCCAACTTGACCCGAAGGTATTGAAGCGCTTCACATGCGCACCAGTCACACTACACAATTACAACACAAACACATGCATTGTTTATAGGCATAGGGAGATTAAGTGACTTGCCCAGAATCATAGGATGACGAAACATTACGGAGGTACTCGGATGCTACTGTGGGCTGTACACAGAGACTGACGGCAGATAAAGTCTGGCACATCACGAAAAACCTGGAGGGTCTGATTAACAGCCAAGCGAGGAGCCTGGCTACCTCACTGAGGGCCAGATGTAGGTAATTCCGATTTACCTACTCTTAAATACCGAATCATACCG
This sequence comes from Lissotriton helveticus, assembly GCF_964261635.1. Taxonomy (NCBI): domain Eukaryota; kingdom Metazoa; phylum Chordata; class Amphibia; order Caudata; family Salamandridae; genus Lissotriton; species Lissotriton helveticus. Next base: position 779,565,639 of record NC_136070.1, read on the forward strand.
ATTCGGTATTTAAGAGTAGGTAAATTGGAAGTAGGCAGATGTAGGTAATGTTTCTTTTACAATTACCGATTCTGTAACATTCGGTATTTACCGATTCGGTAAATACCGAATCGGTATTTCCCATTGATTCCTATGGGCCTTGAAGCCCTTAGGAATCAATTGGAAATACCGATTTGGTATTTACCGAATCGGTAAATACCGAATCCTGGCAGGGGGAACGGGGTGTCATTTTGACACCCTGTAGCACCCCAATTGCAGGCTTGTGTGCCATGTGGCACACATACATGCCCTAAGGGCATGTCTGTGTGTCACATGGCATAGGTGTACATGCACAGATGTGCATGTACACTGGAATTCGATATTTTACCACCCGACTCCTAAAGGGCCTGTGGCACTCTTTGAAGTGCCACCTACATACTGATTTGCAGAATCGGTATATTTACCGATTCGGTATTTTACCGATTCTGTAAATTTACTGAATCGGTAAATATACCGATTCTGTAAATAAAATGCCCCCTACATCTCCATTTGCAAATACCGGTCGGTAATGGCCGAAATCGGCCGTTACCGACCGGTATTGGCCGACCTACATCTGGCCCTGAGTCATTGTGCCACCACCAACTGCCAAGCAATGAGTCTGACTACCTCATTGATTCACAATGCATTTACCAACTGCCAAGCTTGGGGCCTGGCTACCTCATTGATTCACAATGCCATTGAGTCATAGCGCCATCACCAACTGCCAAGCCGAGCAACTTCCATAGGCCTTGGTGTCTTCGGCCTCTTCACAGTGCAGTGAAATCTTCATCAGCTGCTAAGCCAAGATCTCTCTTGTGACTAAAGCTTTCTTTGTACTAAGCAGACTTACAAAACATTGCTATTAATGTGAATGATTTTAAACTACCTACAAAAGGCAGGCCATTCAATTATTTTAAAGGGCTAAAATATAATTTTTTTTTAACTTAAATCTTTTTATGCCATTAATTAACAGTTACAGACAATGGTTGGCAGTTTGGGCGAGATCAAGCAAACCCGGGGTTACACTAAAGGCTGCGTCATGGTGAGAGGCAAATCGTCATGTATTCATCAGTGCGTATTGACCTGCTAATGTGGCATTCCCAATCACCTGGTAGGCCCGGCAAAAGCATGCACATCAAGGTGCAGCAGCCGGGAGATAACGGGCTGACGTTTAGCATGAGTCAGCTCTTAGCAGTGCTGGCTAAAAACAAACCCGAGTGCCTATGGCATCCCGGCCTTATCCATTCAGGAAGGACTGTATACTCACAAAAACAAATTCCCAAGATAATAAAAAATGCTGGTAGTACTAAAAATGTATAAAAATAATATGGTGATCACTGGATAAATCAAAAATGATCTTTTACGGAACTGGCTTTGGAAAAAGCTTATGTGGAAACTGCTGATTCTTAAACACACAGCAACTGATGGAATCAGTAGGTGAAAGACATACAATTCCAAACTTGAAACATAAGGACATCGCAGTTTTCACAGTATTCTAAAAGGATCATTATATGTAAGTGGAGAAAATTAAAACCACACATCGAATGCAGACATCTGCTGTGATTAACGATATATAGTGAAGTGGTCGCACAGTGCTGTTGCGTATTCAAAAAAGGAAAAGAAGGGGGGGGACCAGGAGCGTGTTAATGGTCCAGTGCCAATGCTCCACAATATCCAATGGGTTACAGCAAGGACTACCTTCAAAATTTACACCCACGGCAGGGATGGTGCCGAGTGAGGTTCTGACATTTGAAAAAGCTATTCTCAAGGAGGCAAATATCCTGGAAAGGATAACATCGTACAACATGTCCAACAAATTACGTGAGGCAGTCAAATCCCTCAATGACAACCTTACCATTATAATCAAACCAGCTGACAAAGGGGGAGCGACAGTAATACTAAACTTGGAGACTATGAACACGAATGCGTCAGGCAGCTGAACGACACTAAGTACTACAAAGTATTGGCCAACGACCCGACAATCAATCTACTTGGACAGATTCACATCCTGGTGAATGAGGCCTCTGCTGAAGGCTGGATAACAGCGAAGGAGGTCGCTTTCCTAGTAAACAATAACCCCAGGATGCCGTATTTCTATATCCTCCCAAAGATTCATAAGGGCGTAAGCCCTCCACCTGGACGTCCAATTGTATCAGGCATTGGCTCACACTTGGAACCACTAAGCCAATTTAGTGATTTTTTCCTACGCCAGCTGGTCCAAGCTACTCTGGCATACCTCAAAGATACGAGGGATGTCCTGAACCTGTTGCAAACAATCAACGATGACAACACGGAAGAGATCAACCTGCTACTTACACTCGACGTGGAGGCCTTATACACCAATATCCCCCAGGCAGCCACTATCATAGTCGTTGAAGATCTTCTAAAAAACACTGAGCTACCGTGACTCCTGCTAACTTTGTTGTAGCTCTGATCACTTTAGTAATGACCAACAATTTCTTTATGTACAACACAACCATATACCATCAAATACAGGGAACCAGCATGGGGAGCACGTTCGCGCTGAGCCTGGCGGGCCTCTACATGGCCCATTTTGAAGCGACACACATCTTTAAAGACACCAACCCATTCCATCTCAATATGGTAACCTGGAAGAGACATATTGACGATATCTTGATCCTTTGGAGAGGTACCCCAACGATGGCCGAACACTTCCATGAGTGGATCAATGAAAAGGACCCGCATCTACGGTTCACGATGACAGCCAGTGAGAAAGAGATACCATTCCTGGACCTACTGATCAGCCTTGAAGACGGAAACCTTCGGACCTCGATATACAGAAAAACTACTGATTGCAACAACCTCCTGAGTTTCAAGAGCTATCACCCGAAAGCGCTAAGAGAGAATCTGCCTTATGGACAATTTCTGAGGATCCGTCGAAATTCAGCAGCCTGACAGATTTTGAGATCCAATCAGCTACCTTGACCAACAACCTATAGGAGAGACACTGCCCGAAAGATGTTATCTCGAAAGCTAGGAAACTGGCAAGAAACAACAACCGCCAAGGACTGCTGGGGCACAGGATATCAAAAACTAACAACCTGATCACATGTGTTACCACTTACACTCCACTATCCAACAGGATAAAAAAGATAATCAATCGGAACTGGAAGATCCTTAACAGCGATTCTCTAGATCTCCCACCACCACGCTTTGCGTTCAAGAGAACTAAAAACCTCAGAGACCAACTGGTACACACACGCCCACAACCCTCAAGAACTACTAAGGAAAGTACACTGTGGCACCTGTCCGCAGTCACAGGACATCACCCATGGGGCACCTGTGGCGTATGCCCTCTCACAAAACATACCAAACACACCAAAACACTGCAACTGGGGTATTTCAGATGGGAACAACGGAAGCACACCAATTGCAACACCGCCAACTGTATACACCTGATTACATGCCCCTGTAATCTGTCATACATTGGTATGACCACACGAGCAGTCAAAGTGAGGATCACTGAACATAAAAGTACCATCAAACGGAAACGTACAGCCACGAAACTCACAAACCATTTTATTGACACAGGCCACCCCTGCAAAGCAATTAGATGGACTATCCTCGAAGCCAACTCAGGGTGGAACAGCCACTCCCTGCTCAGACGTGAACAGAGATGGGTTCACCGCCTTAAGACGAATACCTGTGGCCTTAACGATGAAATTCCATGGGTAGAACTCTAACCTAAATCTGTACCCACTGGTCCACACCACGATAATATCAACTGTGGGATTCTGTTCCTATACTACCATGTCCTGATGGACACTCAACACGTGTTTCAATAGCTATAGATTGCGTACTAAGCAAATGTCAGGACTAGGGCGGCTTGCGGTCCAGGGCCCGCCCCATCCTGTAGGCACATACGCCTGATCCTGTGCGATCAACCTTTATGTGGTAAAAGTCATAGAGTAGCCCCTGGAGGATTGTGGTGGCGAAAATGTTTAAAGATGCATGTTCTTTTGTCCTAGTATGTTTGTTCTCTTACTAACCTTTTTCCCACTCAGGATGCGTGAGATTTGGCATCTCACGCGAGATGAGTGAGATTTGGCATCTCACGCGAGATGCGTGAGATTTGGCATGGGCGTGCCTACGATGACGTCAGCGGCCACGCCCAGTTCCCTGTGCTCACTATTCAGCATCTTTTGGTGAAGGAGAAAGAGGATCTTGGGGCTCTGTTTCTCGGTGAGGCCAGCCGTCTTCTTTTGATCGGTGGAGAGTGCTGGGTGCCTGAAGACTGCTACAACGCTCGCTGAGCTGCAGGAGGAGTTTAGAATCTGCTGAGGCTTCTCTTCTTGATCGGCTCCCGGTGAGGCTAGCTTTTGGGGGATTACCTGTCACTAACCCAGATTCAGAAGTAGAGTAGGTCGTACTCTACAGGTAAGATTGCGAATCTTGTTAAAAACATTTCAGTGAATTATTAAGAACATTCGTTTTGATTCTCAAGATCATTACCTTATTCACAAGTGTGAATCTTGTTCAGTAGAAATTCTATGCATGTTTTCTCCAGCTGATTTTCATATTCGCGAGTGTGATTCTTGTTCTATAAGTAGTTCCATGATTGTTTAGGTGATTGAAAACCTAGTGAGAGAAAGTCCTAAACCAAATTCTGCCGCTTATGCCTTTGAGCAGTTGATACTTAAGTGAAGTATTATCGCCACAATATAGCGGATCTAAGAAAGGTCAACTAAGAGTCTGATTGTCTGAATAAACGCAAGCCACGAAGCTCTTAAGCTAGTTCCTGATAGAAGGACAAAATTTGATGTCCTAGTTTACGTCTTTGTGCAAAGGAAAGTGCGTGTATTTTTGTTTGTGAGTAACTTTTCCTTTTCAGATCTCCTTCCCAGCTGTTCCCTTCCTAATTCCCTTTCCCCCCGCTTAATCACTTCAATACTTTGTGTAATCATTACAATCAGAGTTGGAGGTATTGAGAGGTGGGCCCTTTATGTCATCACTCCAGACCCTGAGGAAGAAGCAACCTGACAGAATAGTGAGCCCACGAATAATATTCCTCCGGGTCTGAGAGTTTTGACATAATGGCCACCATGGATAATTTAATGAGGGTTATTGTTCAGATGCAAACAGATTTAACTGAAGCTAGGAATGCCACTGCAATGCTCTCTGATAAAGTAGATAGGATACAGCAATTAAGTACTCCACTTCCTCCTGATACAAAGTCTTCCACGAATATTTCTGTAACTGTTCCACCTCAAATCCCTTTAGCACCACCTGAACGCTTTTCCGGAGACCCCTCCAAAGTGCAAATTTTTAAAACTCAAATCGAGTTGCATTTTACTTGTAGACCAGCTGCCTTTCCTGACCCCAATCCAGGATAGCCTCCTTAATCTCTTATCTTTCGGGGGATGCTGCCAATTGGGCGGTTCCGTTGGTTCGACAAGACAGTCCTCTGTTGTACAATTGGCGGAGATTTGTTGAAGAGTTTGAAAAAATCTTTGACAGGCGAACAGTGACTCTGTCCGCAGATCGCGAACTATTACAGCTACGACAAGGGAATAGAGACCTTATATCCTATTTGTCACATTTCAATAGGTTAATTGCAGAAACCTCGTGGCCTGAAGAAAAGAGGGCAGCACTCTTTTATCAAGGGTTAAAAGATGATCTGAAAGACGTTCTTGCGCAAATCGATCCTCAACCAACTACTTGTTCTGAGTTAGTCAATCTAACTTTACGTCTAAATCATAGAATGTCCGAAAGAAGAACTGACAAGAAAAAATATGATAAGTCAAGTTGGAAGTTTGACAGTAAACTCAGAAATCAACTTAGTAATTCAGAAACAACTACAGAACCAATGGAAATGGGGACTCTTAGGCAACCATTGTCAAAAGATGAAAAAGATAATAGACGTAAAAATGGCCAATGTCTTTATTGTGGTCGAAAGGGACATTTCGTGAAAGATTGCACAATAAAACCTAAAGGTAAGACTGTGAGTGCTAACAAGTCTGTGGCTGTGACTACAACTGAGCAAACGTCGGGAAAACTATTGTGCCCAAGATGTTTATAAGGAGATCTCTTGGGAACCATTGCCTTCCCTTCAATAAATTCCTGTGTATTCAACTACAAAGCTCACTTCCGTTTGGCAGTAAAAATTCAGTTGACATAAAAAATATACCAAATGGAAGTCCTAATAGACTCAGGCGCAACAGGGAATTTCGTAGATTTTGAAACAACTCAACGGTTACAAATTGCTTGTGAGAAAAAGTTCACTCCAGAAATTGTGCAAGCAGTAGATGGCAAAATGTTGTCTGGAGGCCCTGTTACCATGCAAACCTCTAAAATTCATATGTTCTGCATAGATGCAAATAACCAACAGCATAAAGAGGAAGTTCATTTCGATGTAATCCAAGCCCCACAATATGGCTTTATTTTGGGAATGCCTTGGCTTTGCTTGCATAACCCTTTAATAGATTGGCAAAAAAGGGAACTTGTTTTTCTTTCTCAATATTGTCACTCCACATGTTTAAAGACCAAAGAATCTACAATGGGACAAATTGCAACCGCGGAAGAGAAAGAAACCGTGCTACCAACTTCCTATGAGGAATTTAAAGAAGTCTTCAGTGAAGCTAAAGCAGCGACCCTCCCTCCTCATCGGTCATACGACTGTCAAATTGATCTTGTGCCTGGTTCATGTGTGCCTAACTGTTGGATATATGCATTATCAGAAAAAGAAAACCAACATTTGAGACAATATCTTGATCAGTACTTGGAAAAACAGATATGGCCTGTTTGAGTATTTGGTCATGCCTTTCGGGCTTTGTAACGCTCCAGCTGCATTCCAGTTTTTTTTAAACGATATATTACGGGAATATCTAGACCTTTTCGTCATCGTTTATATAGATGACATTTTGATCTATTCCGATTCCTTAGCTAGTCATGAAGGTCACGTAAAGAAGGTGTTGGGTACATTACAAACATATACCTTTATTGCAAATTGTCTAAATGCGATTTTCATGTTTTTGAAGTTGAATTTTTGGGAGTTCTTCTTACACTTACTGGCATGAAAATGACTGACAGAAAGATACAAGCAGTTGCAGAATGGCCTATTCCAAACTCAGTTCGTGGTGTACAATGTTTTTTAGGATTTGCTAATTTTTATCGTCGCTTCATAGACCATTTCTCTGCTGTAGTGGCACCAATCACTCGGTTGCTACAAAAGAAGGTAAAATTTGAGTGGACTCCTGAAGCCAATAAAGCATTTCACACATTGAAGCAAGCCTTTACAGCAGCTACAATTTTGATGCATCCAGATGTTCGTGAACCCTTTATTATCGAAGCCAATGCCTCGGATGTAGCTATTGGTGCCATCCTCTCTCAAAGAAAACAAAACACTGGTCAAATGCATCCTGTGGCGTACATGTCAAGAAAGCTAAATCCAGCTGAACAGAATTATACTATAGCTGAAAAGGAACTGCTTGCCATACATGACGCTTTCAAAGAATGGAGGCATTATCTTTTGGGGGCACGATTCACAGTGACTGTTTACACAGACCACAGAAACTTACAATTTATGAGTTCTGCAAGAATAATAACTCCACGTCAATTACGGTGGATGATGTTCTTCGCCGAATATGACTTTATTGTGACCTATCGTCCAGGACAAGATAATAAAAAAGCTGATGCGCTTTCCAGAAAAGATTCCTCATTACACAGATGTGAAGGGATTCCTCAAGCTATAATCAATCCCGACAAAGTAATCTGTGTTTTGACAGCAGATCAGTTCCTTGATGATCTCCATGAAAATTTTCTTCCTTCGTTATGGGCACAATGGTTAAAACAAGATACAACCCAATCCATCAAGGAAGCAATACCATTCCATGGAAAACAAGTGTATCTACCCACTAAGAAATTACAAGAAATAGCGTTCAGTTGGTTACACTCCCTCCCGTTGGCAGGACATCCTGGACCAAAGAAGACTATGGAAAAACTTCAAAAATGATTTTGGTGGCCAACAATTAAACAAGATGTCTACGATATGGCTCGAGACTGTGAAACCTGTGCACGGTTTAAAACTGATCATAGCAAACCAAAATGTTTGTTACAAGTTCTACCTACGCCCACTAAACCATGGGATGATATTTCGTTGGATTTTATTGTTGGACTGCCACAAGTAAATCAACATTCAGTTATTTTGGTAGTCATAGACAGTTTAACAAAATATGCTCATTTTATCGCATGCAAACAATTGCCAACTGCAGGACACTTAGCACAGATATTCTTACAAAACATTGTCCGTTTGCATGGGTTACCATCTGTACTGCTGTCTGATCATGGATCTCAGTTTTCATCTAAGTTCTGGCAACAATGGTGTCGCAGTTTACAAATTTCATCAAACATGTCAACTAGTTACCATCCTCAAACGGACGGTCAAACTGAACGTTTAAATCAAACTTTGAAACAATATCTAAGATGTTATGTCTCTGACACCAAGAGGTCTTGGCTGGATTTGTTATGGATGGCAGAAGTGGCATACAACACATCACCTCATTCGTCTACTGGGTCCACTCCCTTTGAAGGGTTGTATGGTTACGTGCCTAACCCCATTCCTTTAACACTACCCAATATACAGTGTAATACACCAGCTGTTCAGGACACTGTTCAATTCATGCAGAACGTTAATCAACAGATCCACAAACGACTTTTGCAAAGTAAAGAAAAATACAAAGAACAATTTGATAAGCATCATCGATCTGGTCCCCAGTATGTTCCTGGAGACAAACTTTGTCTTTAAACAAAGAAACATGTTCCATCCAAAGTTCATAGGTCCATATTCAGTGATTCATCAGGTTAATCCAGTAACGTACAAATTACTTTTACCCACGACTTTGCGAATTCACCCTGTATTTCAAACCTCTCTTTTAAAATCTGCTGGGCAAACTACGTTTAAAAGACCAGCACCTCTTCTGGTTCATGGGAACTGGGAGTATGAAGTACAAAGAATTTTGGATTCCAAACGCAGAGGTGCTAAATTATGGTATCTCATTTCCTGGAAAGGATATGGGCCTGAAAATGATTCTTGGGAACCAGCTGAAAATGTGCAGCTAATGTTTGATACGACACTTCCATCTTCAAAATCCTTTGAAGCCGGGCCCTAGACCGCTTCGGGGAGGGGGAAGTACTGTCAGGACTAGGGCGGCTTGCGGTCTAGGGCCCGCCCCATCCTGTAGGCACATACGCCTGTTCCTGTGAGATCAACCTTTATGTGGTAAAAGTCATAGAGCAGCCCCTGGAGGATTGTGGTGGCGAAAATGTTTAAAGATGTATGTTCTTTTGTCCTAGTGTGTTTGTTCTCTTACTAACCTTTTTCCCACTCAGGATGCGTGAGATTTGGCATCTCACGCGAGATGAGTGAGATTTGGCATCTCACGCGAGATGCGTGAGATTTGGCATGGGCGTGCCTACGATGACGTCAGCGGCCGCGCCCAGTTCCCTGTGCTCACTATTCAGCATCTTTTGGTGAAAGAGGAAGAGGATCTTGGGGCTCCGTTTCTCGGTGAGGCCAGCCTTCTTCTTTTGATCGGTGGAGAGTGCTGGGTGCCTGAAGACTGCTACAACGCTCGCTGAGCTGCAGGAGGAGTTTAGAATCTGCTGAGGCTTCTCTTCTTGATCGGCTCCCGGTGAGGCTAGCTTTTGGGGGATTACCTGTCACTAACTCAGATTCAAAAGTAAAGTAGGTCGTACTCTACAGGTAAGATTGCGAATCTTGTTAAAAACATTTCAGTGAATTATTAAGAACATTCGTTTTGATTCTCAAGATCATTACCTTATTCACAAGTGTGGATCTTGTTCAGTAGAAATTCTATGCATATTCAGACAATCAGACTCTTACTTAACCTTTCTTAGATCCGCTATATTTCACTCTTGACCCTGAGGAAGAAGCAACCTGACAGCAAACTCTATAAACACTCCTATAGCTGCTGATATGCAACACTAACATGCCTACAACTAATTCACAATCCTCCCTACACATGACAATGGCACCCCAAGAGATCGGAATACTTCTCTTACTGTATTTGCCCTCCCAAAAAAACTTTGAATTGAACCAATCTTTAATCCTCTGTTTTTCTGCAATTAGAACAAGACTGACACTTTTGCACAGCCCCTTGCTTTGACATGATCAATCACACTAGTTCTATTGCAGCGATTACACTTCCTGCACTAGACACATGCGCCTCAGAGTAGGAGTCAATTGCGCATGCGCCAACAAACACTACACTCTGACACAGTCGCAGCAGAGATGAGGATGACGCCGCATACCGGAAGATGGAACCTCCCCGCCGCACCCAGCCGGATCAGTATATCTCGCAGCTCTGGGAACAGGGAGCCTGTCATACTAGCAGGCATCAGGTTCATCGCGCCGGCACCCGAAGTTAATCGTGAGTATACCCCACGGGACCGAGCAGAGGATACTCCTCCTTCACAAGTAAGTTCACGTATTGGCGGACTTATGTCCGTGTCGACATGGACCGGAAGAGTAATTATTTCCTTTTTCTGCCTTATACCCGTAGCGCAGTAAGGTGCGGGCTTCCTATGCATACTGCATATGGAGCACCTATCGGGCTCCGTTAGGTAAGACAGTCTGCCTTCATTCTAAGTGATTATTTTCGAAGGTCCGATGACCGACCACAGACCCACAGTACCCTAACATGGTAGGACATAACTAGTGTGCAGCTCGTAGCAGTTAGCTGTGTTTGGATTGCCGTTTTGGAGCCGTAATTCATCGGGGACTGCGAGGACCAGCAGTCCATTTTCGAGCCCAGCTGCGTCCTCTTCCCTTGAGCTCCCGCCCCCGCCTGGACTCTCATATACTGCTCTCTGCCCCCGCTTCGCGGGAGCAGCTCGTAGCAGTTAGCTGTGTTTGGATTGCCGTTTTGTAGCCGTAATTCATCGGGGACTGCGAGGATCAGCAGTCCATTTTTGAGCCCAGCTGTGTCCTCTTCCCTTGTGCTCCCACCCCCGCCTGGACTCTCATATACTGCTCGCTGCCCGCGCTTCGCGGGTACAGCTCGTAGCAGTTAGCTGTGTTTGGATTGCCGTTTTAGAGCTGTAATTCATCGGGGACTGCGAGGACCAGCAGTCCATTTTCGAGCCCAGCTGTGTCCTCTTCCCTTGTGCTCCCGCCCCCCCGCCTGGACATATTTATTGGTACACTCTCTCTCCACTACGTGGGACGCGTGCGGGGAGCGCGCCTGGAGAAGCCCGGGACAAGGGCGGGACCGTCCAAGGCTGTCAGAGGCCGGGCTGGGCCCATCCTCTTGGCGTTCCTGTCTTCTGCCCTGTCTTCGGCAGCCTAGACTCTAGTAAGACTTATAATTACTTCATCTATTCTGATAAAGGAACTGAAAATCTCCCTCACACAAATAATTGAATGTAGCTAGTTATCGTTATTGGTGCTATAGACTATACTATTATACTCGACGGTTATTGTACTTTTGTACTTGTATAATATACCAGAAAGGATATGGGGAAAAGGAAAATGAATAAATCCAATGCAGGAAACCCTTCCTTGGACCTGAAATCGGATAGTACGTCCTTAATGAAATATTTAACTGGGGCAGTGGGGGGAATTGACAAACAAATCTCCAGTGTGGAAGGTGCCCTAATCAAAGATAAGGAGGCCCTAAAATCTGCAGAGTGTAGTAAAATGTCGAGCACTACAGAGGCCCTATCATTAGAACTTTTAAGATCGCCACGATTAACACAGGATGTAAGTAATGGTTGCGTCCTTATGGGGGGGACGATATCTCGTCAGATGATTCAGATGCTCAGTCACGCCCGCCCCCCAAGAAAGTGTGTATTAAGATCAAACAAGCTCCGACAGTAAGTTTACCTCCCTTGGTTCATAATGCGCCAAGGAACAAACAAACTTTGGCAACAGATTCTACTCGGAAGAAGATACCTCCACCTATGGGGGCAAATAAAAATAAGTAAAATAAATCAGGGGAAGGGTATTAGTACTAGTGCAGGCAATAACAAGGGACAAAAAGCTATTATTAGCTCTAATGATATGGAGAAATTTTTCATGGACCTAAATATTAAACTGAGGACCCTCTTAGACCCTATAGAGAACAGGCTGAACCAGATTGAGCTCAATCAAACGATCATTTTGAGCAAAATAGCTGAGTTAACTTCCAGACCTCTTGCAATAGAAGGCACAACAAATAGGAAAGGTGCCAATAACACTACTACGAATACTATAAAACAGGTATTAATGAGTATAGCAATGTACATCATAATATTACACATATGGGAAGGGAACATAGCCAGCCAAACAGAAACAGGCTCTCTCAACAGGAAAAGAAAGGGGACCTAAGTTTAACACAATATGCCCCAGAAATAAACAAATATAGTACCCAAGGAAAAGGGAAAACCTTAAATCTCCCGCCCGCTGCAGCCCCGTATACGATTATCCTTGCAAACGTTCCTATATTAACTGAGCCCGATAGAGTCGTGGTCTATGCTACGGAACAAAACCATTCATCACCTAGGTAGTAAGAGCGGCTTAACAAAAGAAATGTTTTGGGCTTCTAAAAAGGTAATAAGAACCGCATGGGTGGGAATAGGTAGAAAATCCTTCATAGGAGATTGTATAGTTCTAACATTGGCATCGCCAGCTCTGATTCGTGATGTTTTGACCCGTACTAGCTTCTTCGAGCTAAACCAGGAAGGCATAAATGTCCTTCCCCTTGGCTTCTTTTACAGGCCCTCCTTAGTTAGGAGAAGCCCAGATCTGAGTAGTTACTTCCAGGGACCCCCAACTTATGGATACAATCAGATATACAACGTCCCAATAAATAATAGGTTTAATTCACTACAGTTCATGGAAGACGTGGACTGACTTAAAAACCATCTAAATGAGAACTATGATTACACCAAAAGTGGGGATATAGACATTAAACAGTATAATAAAAATGTAATACATGAGGCAGAAAACAACGTGCCCAGTATACGAAATTTTTCCCCCCTGCACGGGAATGTTGAACAAAGGGTAGATTGGGAACTTGACCCCCAAAAACGTATTGGTCCCATTTTAAATCATGAGGAAGTTTGTAGTAGAACTGACCCCCCCTCTGTAAAACCAGCCATGTGCAAAACCCTAGTAGATAGAGAATTGCAGGTTGACGGGAGGACGACTGATATAGAGGGACCACATGAAAAAACGCCTACACATAATATGGGGGCAATAAAACTTCTTTCTTGGAACATCAGCGGTATCAAATCAAAAGTCACAAACCACGTATGGGTAGATTTTGTGCGAAATTTCAACATCCAATGTCTACAAGAGACATGGTCCTTAACAGAACAACATTTGGACGGGTACAAAACCTTTCATGTACCTGCAATACAGTCCTCACATGGGAGGAATAAGGGAGGCATATGTATTTATGTGTCAAACATGATAAGGGTACATTGCATCAAAATGATAAAAACTACCCCGTACTACCAACTAGTGACTATTCTTATGTCAAATCACACCAAACTGCTAATTGTGAATTTTTATAACAACATTGATAGTGACAAATATAAGATCTTCTTATTAAATTTGAGTGATGACCTAACTGTTTTTATGAATAACTCAGCAAACGATGTAATCATGATCGGGGGGGATTTTAATGTTAGTATTTGTAATCTGAATTCCTGTATACCTGAAAAGCATTGCAATGATGAAATGGGACCTACTAAACACTTCGTGCATACGGACAAGGGAGAGAGACTTAACAAAATAATGGCTATGTTGGATCTTTATTTTGCTAACACTATACGCTTACCATCCAATAATTTTGAACCCACATATATTGGCAGGGATTTTAGAACAGTGATTGATTTTGTTATTGTGTCAGCACGACATGCTAGTCTGGTTAAAAGCTTTAAGATCCACTCGGTTGGATTAAGTGATCATCTGCCGCTCAGCCTGGAATTACTGATGACTAGTTATAGCACTGGGTCAACAATAGAACGTTTGGCCTGGGTGCAAGGCCTAGTTTTGTCCCGCCAAAATGGTTTTAGAATAAGATGGGGGGCAAATAATCCGGAGCTTACCAACAAAAACATAATAACAAAGGCCCAACCATCAATTTCGAAGTGCCTAGAAGAGGATACACCCCATGGCGATGTTTTAAATGCCTTCCTACAGATTACTCAAACAATCCAAGAGGTTATGACCATACCTGGCATTAAGAGGCAAGCAAAAAGTGACGGGTGGTTTGATCGAGAGTGCACCAAAACATATAAATCACTTAAAGCGGCGCTAAGTTCATCAAACAGAGATAGGGATGAAGTCAGAGTATGTAGAAAGGGTTATAACCTGGCAAGGAATAATCGAAAAAAGGAGATTTGGGTGCAGGCGTGGGAAACCTTGCACCAGGCCGCCAGGAGCAGAGATACGTGTCTGTTTTGGAAGGCCGTAAACGCCCCCTTCCTTGTAAACAAACAAGGTGCCAGGTTAGAAATCGCCATAGACGAGAATCATTGGATTGACTTCATTTCTAAGCTGTATAGGCAGAAGAAAAATAGTGAAACATCAGAAATAGAGATAGACGAGGCGGAAGGACGGGGAAACAAGCACTTACCAATTAAGATCGAGATCACTCTGAAGGAGGTGCTGCTGGCAATAAACCAAAGTAAGGGCAATAAGGCCCCGGGCCCTGACGGAATCCCAATTGACTTATTTAAATCGAATGTAGATCTTTGGGCCCCACTTCTTACACGTGATTTAAGGGCCTGTTGTTCTGAGGGTTTTTTAAACTCCTGGTCCGAATCTATAATTGTCCCTATCTACAAAAAAGGGGATCGGGAAAGTCCTTCAAGTTATAGACCGATCTCGTTATTGGACTCCCTAATGAAAGTCGCTGGCCGGGTGATACTAAACAGACTTCAAACATGGGCCGACGAAAATAGTATTCTGAGCCAAGTCCAATATGGATTTAGGGAGGGAATGGGCACTATCGAGCAGGTATTAAATTTTATTCTTCTCCAAGGAAAGTATACTCAAGCTAAAAAGGGGCGGTTATACGTAATCTTTGCAGACCTTACGGCTGCTTTCGACTGCGTACAACATAAGAAACTATGGAGTACCCTGGAGGATTTAAAAGTTGATCCTGCAATAGTGCAATTTTTAAAACAACTGTACACAGGTGCGACAGGTGCGACAGCTAAAGTGAGGTTTGGCTTAAAGGGGGAGTGTACCAAACCATTCCGCGTGGAAAGGGAGTCAGGCAGGGCTGCGTTCTAGCGCCCTTCTCTTCTCCATATACACCAACTCTTTGGAGGAAGAGTTGAGGACAAGCGTTATAGATTGCCCAAGATACAACAATAAGCAGGTTGTCTCCCTTCTCTACGCGGATGACGCAGTATTAATGGCCAGAACAAAAATAGGAATCCAGCGTGCACTTACTACATATACTGAGTTCATGTCATATAGGGGCTTAAAACTAAACGTCAAAAAAACATTTGTCATGGAATGCGGAAGAGGCCATTGTAAAACTACAAATCTGGTTACGGGCAATGAAAACATTGAATCTACGAAAACATTTTCTTATTTGGGCGTCCTACTTGAGGGAACAGGTTCCTGGGTCCCGGCAATCAGAAGCAGGACACTTTTATTTAAAAGATCAATAGCAGCACTAATTAACTTTGTTCGTAAATTGGGCAAAAGACCGCCCGACATACTGTTGAAAATTGATATAACAAAATGTAGGAGTATTGCCATGTACGGGGCGGGTATTTGGGGTTTTAACAACGTGGCGGCAATCCAAATAATTGAAAATTTGTTTCTTAGATACGTCCTTGCAGTCCCACAAAGTACGTCCGTTTTGAACTGCCATGCAGAATTAGGAATTGAGCATATTACTGACCTTATAAAAATGCAGCCCGTCCTTTTATGGCACAGAGTATGGACCTCGAAGGCATTGAGCCTAAATAGAGATATAATTAAGGATATAATGAGTTTGGACCAGTCTAGAAACATCCCATGGTTAAACTATATAAGAAAGTTTCTAAATGACCTCAATAAAACTGAGCTCTACGAAGATCCGGAGCTTATTTGTGCCATACATAGGAAGGCTCTGAAATTAACATGTATGAGCCACCTTGAGGAGATAAGTTGACCGGGGAACTGGGTAAAAGATCGGTGATACAACATCAGATGACGCTAACCAGCTATAGGATCCAACCATACCTATGTTGTAGTATAAATGGATTCGATAGATACATATTAACTAGGCTTAGATTCGAATCCTTTCATCGGTTGGTAACTTTTCCCCAAAAAAATGACTGGTCGAGAGTTTTGGCTATTTGCCCTGTGATAATGTCTCCCAGCAAACAACAATTCATACCGTACTATTATGTAAATTTTATAGGTGTGAATGTGAAAAATGGTTAAAACAATATCTACGACAAGGTCGTTGGCAGCAATATCGCCCAGCATACCTGTTTTTACAACAATTAAATGATGAATATAGTATCCTACTTATGACTGGCTTTTTAAAAAGTTTATTAAGGAGAAGGAATGCAATAGTGTGCTGTACATAGTGAAAAATGTAACCTTCTGCTTTTTAGTTAAAACGAAAATGATGCCGTACGTACTGTTTTTAGGGACGCTTGATGAACTGTGAAAGAAACTGTGTATATATAGAATTTATGCAATATTAAAATTTTTGTTGTTTTTTAAACTGTGGCTTTTATGATTTTTGTATTTCATAAGATCGAATAAAGCATATTTTTGACTTTTTTTTAACTAGTGTGCTGAGCATTCCGTCATCTGAGACATAGCCGCGATGTATTTGAAAACTCAGCACGATGGCGGAGTCTTTGCATAATTGATGTGTGATATGTTTACTCTTGGTACAGGTTTGCCAGTCATCAGTCATTTCACAGTCAGTTGAGACCTGTGGGGTGAGTGGATGCACGGGCTGCGGGAAGCCGACTATCGGGTTTGACTCCTAACTAATCGCTGCTCAAGCCACCCTGTCGGACTGTGCAGGCCTGGAAGCGCCATCGCACAGGTTTCACACCACTGTTTGTGATAGTTCTACGTTTTCCATAATGTCTCTCGACTCTTTATTCTCAGACGCGTCTTCCCAATTTTCTTTGGTTAAGAAGCACGTGTCTCTAAGCAAACACCACTATAATATGTGCAATGTTGTTTTTTGCTTCTGTCTCCCCCTTTTCCTCCTCATTTACGTCATGATCATCTGGGAGGGACTGTAATCTATCCCCTCACTCATCCTTGAGAGTGGCCCCTCAGTCAATTTTTGAGGGCTATTGTTACCCCTCATTTGATATCATTTTCATCGTGCACGACACTCTCACCATTTTTGGTCCTGAAGAAACACCAGGGATCCTTTTGGACCAACTAAGGCGTGAAACATGTCGACCTGATTAGTTACATGGGCACATTACGCCTTCATTGGTAACCCCGAGCCTACGGGTTCTTTTTATCTCACCAATGGTGCCTTCTTTTTAAAAAAATGTCAAGGTACACCCTTAGGTCTTTTCTAAACACTCACCACACGCACGACTTTACTCCACCCACACACCCACATGCACCTTACGGCAGTTGTCTAAAAGATCTCCGCTAAAGTGACCCTTCGGGGCACCCGTAGGGCATTGCACCACCGACCCGACGAGGAGCAACTGCCCGATGATGAAGCATGACATCCCTCGGGGTGTGTGAGGGCATCATAGACAAGGTATGTCTTTCCCAGCACCTCACCTCAATCCAACCACGGAGTCCACGACCTAACACTCCTCTCACCCTACCCCCTCTTAGAAACAGTGCCCCCCCCCTTGCTGTAACGCACAGTGCTGTTTACAAAAATGCAAAAAACAAGGCATCTTGGGAAAACATGAATGCTAAACATTTTTCACTGCTTGTAATATTGTAACATCTATGCAGGCAAGTGAAGAATTACAATTACCGTAGAAATGTAGAACCTTACAACCTTAACCTTTTCCCTGCATTCCTTCAATTTCGCGGGCACTCTTGAAAAAAAATTGCGGCTTTTTTACAAAAGGGCTGATTTTGCGGGCACTTTTGTAAAAATCACAGTATTTTTACAAAAGTGACGATTTTGCGGCAAACCGCAAAATCCTGGAGGACCTGTATAGAGCTGTTCGACGTTGTTTTATATCACATAATTTAAAAAATGCTTTTTCCAGATTAGGGTGAGTGCTCCATATCAATTTTTCGTCACGTTGTAATATTGTCTTTTCTTATATCATGAATGTGTACGTTGTTTTGTTCTAACAAAAAAAAGTTTTTGGAACAGTGTTCACTAAATGGAGGTTCCCAGGAAGGTCCTCAGCAGATGTTTGAAATTTCATAGGATCTTTCGATAGAAAGAAGTGATCCTTGGTCTCCTGAGTGGATTGCCTGAGTGAGTCTTTCAGTGTTTCCAGTGTCTCTATTACCAGTATGGACTCCTTATTTACTGCTGGGTTAAAAAACTGGAAAGTTTTTTGGGCCTTGCAATGCTCTGTTGTGGAGTAAGGATAAAACTGTCACTTTTTAGTAAAGGACTTCCAGCGTAATTTCCTTTTGTGTTTGATCATTCGTTTGAGCGCATACATCAAATTTAGATTGGTTGTAAATTTGACTTTTTTTCAAATTTCTTGACACACTCAAAGTTTTTTTTATATGAATATTTCATCAATGTTTAGTTGGTCATGTACCTGTAAAATATGAGTATTCAATATATCAGAGTACGATTTTTGAGTACTTATGTCTTTAATAGTTTCAATTTGTACTAGGGTGTCAGATTTAGGAATTTAGGGCCATATGTATCAAGGTACCCATTTGCGATTCTGAATTTGAGATATTTTGTGAATCGCAGATTCAGAATCGCAAATTGGTATGTATGTAACAAATGGCAATAAAATAGCGATTTGGTAAAAATCGCTATTTAATTGCGAGATTCCCAAATGCGATTCCTTAACCTTAAGAAATCGCAATTTTGCGATTTCTTAACGGGAAAAATCGCAATTTTGTGAATTCCGCAAATCAGCCAATCGGAAACTCAGGTGTAGCATGATGACATCACAACCAGGAAGTGACTGACTACCCATGCTCCTCCTGAGTTGCTAAGTCAGAGTCAGAGTGAAGGAGTGCTGCAGAGTGAACTGTGCTTTTACATCAACATGGCTGAAACTGGAGACATGCCCAGCCAGGAAACACATCAGCAGCAGCAGCAGCAGGAGGGAGAATGTGCAAGGAAGAGGAAACAGAAATTCTCTGAGGCTGAACTGGAGGCATTAATACAGGAAATGGTGCCAAATCATGAGTTACTGTTTGGCAAGAAATCTTTGAAGATGCCAGAGACCCGCAAAAGACGCATTTGGGCTGACATACAGCAGAAAGTGAACGCAGTAGGGGTGACACACCAGAGTGTCGATGAACTACGAAAGCGCTGGTATGACCTGCGCCAGCGCTCCAAAGAGAAGTTACCTGCCAGGCTGGAGCAGTCCAGTCACACCGGTAGAGGGACCTCAACAGTGTCGGACTCATCACCTCTGGAGGAACTGGTGGAGGGGACCCTGCAACCAGAAAGCGTGATGGGCGTGGCTGATCTAGACAGCTCCGATCAACCAGCATCTGGACCAGGTAAGAAGCATGCCATCACACCCCTAACACCACCCAAACACCCCCCAGCAGCGACATAGGGGCAGGAAAAAAGATTTGTAGTCCAGAGCAGGTACACAGGCAGACACAGCAACGCATTATGGGAGATGTAGTCACATGAAATTCAAAGTTGTGCATTTTCAGCCAGCCAGTCCCAAATAGCATGTGCAGGTCAGGAAAGGGAAATAATTAACAAATGTAATCCCAAACGGTGAAATGTATTATTTTCACAGTGCAAGTGAGTAAAATTAATAAATGTGTGCTATTCTGTCCACAGCACCATCTACAACACAGCCTACAGGCAGTGGAGCATTGAATGATCGTACAAACTTAGGAGACACAGGGCATGAGGAGCACACAGACAGGGAGGACAGCCCTGTCATCCCTCAAAAGAAACAAAGGAGACACATAGTAAGACCACTACCACCAATGGAGTGCGAGGCAGAGGACAGCGATGAAAATGTGCACTCCGAAACCACACAGACACAGCAAGAAGTCCGTGCACGAGACCACCAAGTCCCACAAGGCACAGCCAGGCGTAGACGTCGCACAACCAGCAATAATGAAGATCGGGGTGAGGAATCAGTGTTTGCAGGCCTGGAAATTAATATGTTGCAGGTGCAGCGCCTGCAAGCAAAAAACATAAAATCATTACAAAGTCAGGTGAGGGCAGGCTTCAGGGGAATAACGGGTGAACTGAGGGGTGACATGCTGGCGCTTTGTGAAGAACTATGTGCAGACCGTGTTGCTAGGCGCCGAAAGCTGCAGCGCCTGGATCGATATACACGGGCCAATAACCAATTGGCCTCTGCCACAAACATCCTGTCCAGGCGCAGCATACACATGCAGCTGGAGTTTGCACATGGTAGCCAGGATATGGCTACTGCACTTGTGCACGTAACATCTGCTGTTGACGAGCTGAGGGCAGTTCGTACTACAGGGCCTGGAGTACTAACTCCCAGTGAAGAGGACGCACAGTCAGGACGGAGCAGCAACATCCCACCACCCATCATATAGAGGCGCCGTTGTGGCAGAAACAATAGGCCTACAATGTCCAATGAGGATAACGCTGTGCAACAACCAACAGGGGCCTCAGCTAGGCTGCCCCGCATATGAGGTGTTTACTTTGATACCACTGGGAGAGGGGAGCTACAAACTTGACTTTACACTCACTCCTGTTTTCTATATTGCACTGTGAGGAAAACATGTGCATGACAAAGGGAATGTGACTCCCTTTGGCATTAAGGATGTGTGACATTATTTCTCCTGCAATTAAGGAATTTAAACACAGTCACACACATAAGATATGGCATTGTGTCATTTTTTCTTACCTAGAAATAGTTGAGTGTAATCTTATCACGCCTCTGGCGCCCCAGCTGCTGCAACCGCTACACCAGCTACCATACGTCCTGGTCCAGGCCCCTCCACGTCAGAGTATTCTGATTCACTCAGCTCCAGTAGTGTGCCTTTCCTGGTGGCGATGTTGTGCAGCCTGGCACATGCTACTACTATCTTGCAACATGTTTGTGGGCTGTATTGTAGGGCACCTCCACTTTTATGGAGGCAGTGGAATCTGCTCTTCAGTATCTTGAATGTGCGTTCAAGGGTGCCTCTGGTTGCTACGTGTGCTCTGTTGTATCGCCGCTCACCAGGATTGGCAGGATTCAGGTAGGACGTCAAAATGAAATCCCGGACTGCATTTGCACTGTCATCTGTGGGTTGAAATGTTAATGGTTAGTCACTGAACTGCACATGGTAGTCAGTACAAATGTGCCCTATGTTTAAATACATTTACCTAGTAGATATCCCTCGCCAAACTCCCCTCTTGAGAGTCTACTGTATATCCCACTGTTACGGAAGAGGAAAGCGTCATGTGTGCTGCCTGGATACTTTGCTACTATGTCAGTGATGATGTGTTTGGCATCACACACCACCTGTATGTTTAGCATTTGCGGTTCCTGAACACGTACTCATTGTTTGAGGGGGGGATATTGCAACATGTGTCCCATCTATGCATCCTATCACGTGGGGGAATTGGGCAATTTGGTAAAAGTCCTACTTGGTCTGGTCTAGTTCCTGTGGGCTGCTTGGGAAGTAAATGTGGTGTTGCATCCTCTGTACCATGGCATCAAGGAACACATGGAAAAAGCGCGAAAGTGCACGTTGTGACACCCCTCCTGCTGTGGCTATCACCCCCTGAAAACTACCTGAGGCGCACAGACACAGGACCTGGATGTGAGTGGGGATGGCATGTGTCCTGCGTGTGGAGTGTTCAAGGAAGGGTCTGAGTTCTTCAGTTAAATCAAGAATACTGTCTTCATCCAGTCTGTAGTGGGTGTAGATGTCCTCCTCAGTGCGCTGGTAGATGGTGATGCGCGCACAGAATATCCTCTCCTGGCGTCTCCTCCTCTGTGCAGCAGCTCTGAGTCGCATCCTCCTAGCTATCAAGTAAAGCCCCGCCATTGTGGAAAAAAGTCTGTTGCATTCTGGTGCTCCTTAAATAGGTTGCACCTGGTTACCACCTGCTCCTACTTGGAGGTAATTGCGATTCTGTAAATTGCGAATTTCCAAAAATCGCAATTTGCGATTTTTTCATACATTCCATTGCGATTTCTTTTTTTGCGATTTTCCGTTTGTGAATTTCGCACACTGAGAAATCGCAAAAATAGGAAATCGCAGGAAATTTGCAGATTTTTCAATTTAGCAAAATAAGGAATCGCATTTTATGCGATTTCTTATTTTGAGAGCCACTTTTGCTACATACATTCCAAATAGCGAATTTTCATTCGCAAACACTTATTTTTGAGAATCGCAGCGTTTGCAAATCAAAATTTGCTTCATACTTATGGCCCTAAGTTACTTTAGCTAGACTGAAGCAACACGGTCTTAGCTTCCAGATTTGTTATAAGATACATATTTAACATTTTGTGAGAGAGAGTTATTGTTTTTACTTCCTCTACCAATTAATTTAGGATCCTCAGAAGGGTTTGTAATTTGTTTATTATGGGTGAACAAGTACAAGCATTTGTAGCAGGGACTGTCCCCATTTTACTCCAATTATTTATCTCATTCAGATGTTGAAGCTTAGTGTCAATTCCAGCTGCAAACGTTGCAAGACTATGGGATATGTCCATCTGTAGTTCTAGTTTATCAGATTTCAAATTGAGGGCTTTTACCGTGGCATCTAGGGACCGAAGAAGCAAATGTCATATTGTTGAGTAAGTTATGTGATCTTTCATTCTGTTGTCCCGTGGACTAAAAACGTCTTTCCTAAAAGAGGTAGCTGCAGCTTTTATTGGCGTAGTATAGTTGGTTGGGCTGTCAGAAATTTCTTTTTCATGTTTCTCGGTTAGTAATACCGATTGTCCCATAACTGCTAGTAGCATCAAATCATCTGTCATTTGTTGTTACTGATAGATAAGATTCTTCTCTGGGGCAGTTAACTATGATGATTGCTGGAGCGTGCTTAGCCAACCTGAATGGATAATCAAGATGTGGGTGTGATTCATTAACTCCTCATTAGAGATTTTGCTTATGGGTTGAGGGAAGGGTGTTTTAGGTTGATGTTTGTCATTTAGGATTTTTGGACAGATATACGTAACTTTGTGTTTGTGACTACCTAATAGCGAATGTTTGCGATTGACTATTAGGTAATCGCAAACCGCTATACACAAATGTGTGTTGAACACATTTAATGATTTCCAGTGGGTTAAAAATAGACCTACCTCATTAATACGTCGCAATTGGCGACCCACTGGGATCACTAACATCACAGGGATGGTGGCATAATAGTGTCAGCAGGCCACCATGTCTGTGATTGCTTTTAAATAAAGCAATGTTTTTTTATTTTAATTGTAGACCATTTTCCTTTAAGGAAAACAGGATGCGTTTAAAAAAGAAACATGAAAGGTTTTAATTTTTCATGTGTCTGCTCATAATTTTTTTTTTTTTACAACCATTTACAAATGTGAAGGGGTCCATTGCAAATCGTTTACCACTAACTTCAGGGATGTGAATTCCCATAGCCCGATGCCCAGGACATATTGGTTGGGGTCGAGGGCAACACGTTTTCATGTGTATTTTATTCTTGGAGCAAGTAGCCCAACCCCCTGCAACACAAACCCTTACGCTGCCAGTTTGAAGTGCCATAATATTTGTGTCCATATGTTGACGCTGTTCAACCTTGTATTTATGGTTCATTAATTGAGAACCTTTATTGTTCGGGTGAGCGCTCTAAGTAAATGTTGTAAGCTGACTGCAGTACTGACGGTGGTTCCAGTATAAAAATGTGTACTCACGTTTTCAAAGTTTAGCAATATGAGCTATTCATAATGCTCCCAGAATGTTCTCTGATTTGATGCCCATATTTGCAGATGCTTGAAAGCCAGATTAATGATTCTTTGCTTTCAAAATATAATGTTCATAAAAAAATTAAAGTAGGAAAAAAACATTTAGCTAAACTACTGTATAATTTCTGGCACCATTTCTTTGCAGCATCATTTAGTAAAGTGTGCTGATGCATGCTAGTATTTCCCAAAAATATTCATAATAGAAATTCAGTGTAAACAGTTTCAATAAGATTATGGGAAACATAAAAAATAAGCATTGGCAAAGCCAGTCAGTCTAAAATGGGTGCTAAGCTTTTTAGTTTTGTCAATGTGTGACTTGTTTTGGCATGGTTTTTGTAAAACCTTATTGGTGTGGGAGCTGTCGGACCCTCACCATTATAACAAACATTGGCAAAGCAAGAAATGTTTTGGTCTCTACCACAGTAGTTACTGGCATTGAACACAACTACTTTGTGTGCCGATGTGCTCCTTGTGAAAGAGCAGAATGCTGTCAGTCACAGTGAAGCCAGCCAATACAGAGAGAGAGAGAGAGAGAGAATTTTGATACACACAAAAGATCATGGTTAACGCCAGACCAAATTAGGGGCCCAATTAATAAAGAAAGTCTCAAAAGTACACCCATAGTATATGCTCCTACATGAAGTGCAGCTATACGGCTTTCGTGAATTCTCAAGAATTTACAGAAGTAGGGCAAAAAATTGTACTTCTAGAATATATTTGTGAACTACATTTTAGCATGAGCAAATATGCATGTGTAGATTTGCTCATGCAAATATCTGAGTGTTTGCAAGTTCACTTTCCCTCCACCCACTTTTCCCAAGACTCTGGAGGAAGGTTTACGTCTGCCATTGTCAAGAGTAAATTTTCAACATTTCTCAGTATAGGAAAAGATTAGAGAAGAGTTGTTGAAAACCCTTAAAACATGAAAGTTTGCAGGTTTGAATGCTCAAAAGGGCATCACCACCCTGGAACTATTGCTTACCACTACCTTCAGCCCCAGTATGTAGATCTGCGGAAGCGGGACAACATAAGGGGATTGCTAGTATTCAAACACTACTATGGTATGATCCCTGGCATAATCTGAGAGGCTATATCACAGCTCTTATATAATGAGATTTCTGCCATCATTTTTGCAGCACTACAAGGCACCAAAGGGGCATGTGGAATTTGTTACAGGACAAGTAGATATATGAAGTAACCTGCCCCATGGACAAGTAGATATTTTACTAAATTGCCAACCCCTGTACTTTGATATTTGATATTTGATATTTGTGGGTATTTGTAAAGCGCGAGCGTTCGCTCCCAGGGGAGCATCATGGCGCTGGGCAAGTTACGGAGGAATAACTGGAATACGTGGTGAAATAAAAGATGGAACTAGATGGCAGCCAGGACAGAGGAATCGGAGAGTTTGTAGACCCATGTCTTAAGAAGTTTCCTAAAGTTGTTCTCATTATTGATGACTCTGAGGTCAATGGGCAAGGTGTTCCAGGCTTTAGCTGCCAGAACATTAAAGGACTTTCCTCCTCTGGTCTTATATTTAAATCTGGGGATTTGGACAAGGTTAGTCCCAGAAGATCTCAGGCAGCGCGAAGGATTGTAGCGCTTGAAGCGGTTTACAAAATAGCGGGGTCCTGTATTTTGCATGGTCTTATGGACTGTGAGAAGCAGTTTGAAGAAAATTCTTTTGTGTAGTGGCATCCAATGAAGTGAATTCAGGGCTGCAGATGCAGATGACCTTCTGGGGAGTTGCAAAACCAATCGCGCTGCAGCATGTTGTAAACTCTGCAGCTTCCTGAGGGTAGATTTTTTCACCCCAGCCATAAGGCCGTTGCAGTAGTCAAGTCGGGAGAGTAGAAGGGCTACCGCGACTGACTTTCTGGCTGCGATTGGGAGGAAATCAAAGAATTTCCTCAGAGATTTTATTAGTCCAAAACATCGACCAGCAGTGATCTTGACGTGGTCGTCAAAAGTGAGGGAGGAATCAAATTGTACACCCAGATTTCTGGCTGCTGTAACTGCACTAGGAGGAGCCTCGGAGCCTGTGGGCCACCAGTCTTTAGGGGAGAAAGAGATATTCTTACCTATTGGAATAATCTCTGTCTTTGCGCTATTGCATCTGAGATGATTAGTGTTTAGCCACGCAAAGACATCGGATAGGCAGTTTTTAAAGCGAAGCTCTGCGTCCGTACGCTGTTTGTCGATGGTGACGACCAATTGTGTGTCGTCAGCGTAGGACGTAACCAGGATACCATGCGACTCTATCACAGCTAAGAGGGGTGCCATGTAGATATTAAAAAATAGGGGGCTCAATATGGACCCCTGGGGCACTCCAGATGTAATTAACTTTTCGCTGGAAAGATAGGGTCCAAGTGCTACAGTCTGGGACCTGTTTGATAAAAAAGATGAAATCCAGGCCAAGGCTAAGTCTGTCACACCGATCTCTCGCATTCGATTGATTAGAATAGCGTGTGAAATGGTATCGAATGCCGCTGTGAGATCCAACAGGATGAGGACAGCTTGCTTGCCCTCATCCTGTAGGAATTTAATGGAGTCGGTAAGCTCGATCAAGGCTGTTTCTGTCGAGTGACCGGAGCGGAAGCCCGATTGCTGTGGATGCAGGATGTTATGGGCTTCTGTGAAGGTTTTAAGTTCCTCGTGCACTAAATGCTCCGTGACTTTGCCTAGGAAAGGAAGTAGGGAAATAGGCCGCATATTAGTCAGGTCTGTAGGTGGTTTATTCTGTTTTTTTAACAGGGGTTTGACAGTGGCCTTCTTCCATTTGACAGGTACAATTCCAGATGCAAGGGATTCATTAATGATTCCATTGATGTGGGGATTGACTGTATCAATCAGGTGATGAAGGATGATAGGAGGACAAGAGTCCGTAGGTGCTCCTGATTTGCAGGCGCGGATTGCCTTACTTGTCTGTTCCAAGGATACTGGTTTAAAACTGGAGAGAGGGAGGTGATTAACTGTGACTTGTGTGGTGGTCGTCGGGGGTAGAGGAAAGTCTTTCTGAATGTTGACAATTTTGTCAACGAAGTAGTCTGCAATTTGGTTGCAGAGACTCTCTGACGGAGGTATGTCAACAGTAAGAGCTTTTGGGTGGGTGAAGGACTTGACTATAGTGAAGATTGTTTTTTGATTTTGGTGCGCTTCCATTATAAGATTAGTAAAATAGTCCTTTTTAGCTGCTTTGATGTCAGAGAGATATACTTTTCTCTGGTGAACATAGCGAGTTTTGGAGGTCGTGTCATATGTTTGTCTCCACTGTCTTTCAAGTCTCCGGCATTGGAGGTGGCTATCTGCCAAGGTCTTAGTGTACCATGGGGCATTGGGTTTTCTTTTCTTGGGTCCCTTTCCTTGGTTATTTTTGGGTTCAGAGTTAACCGCAACTATTTGGCGCATCCAGGTGTGGAAGTTACATGAGTCGGCTTCGACATCTCCTGTTAGTGTGGGGGGTAGGGGCAACGGTTTGGACTCAAGCTGTATACGTTCTGCCACCTTCTTCCAGTTGACTGTATAAGCGGCTTGGGTGTGTCTGGGGTGAGATAGGGGAGCAGTAGGTGTCGTAATGTCAAAGGGGATAAAAAAATGATCGGTCCAAATTAAGGGCAGTGGAGGGGAGGTGGAAAGGGTAGGAATATTAGAACAGATGCCATCAATGGTATGACCAGCACTATGGGTGGCCATATTAATAAGTTGGGGGAGGCTGAAGATGTTCAGGGACTGTAAAAAGGAAATGACGTGGGGATCAGTGGAAGATTCCATGTGCAGATTCATATCACCAAGGAGCATGAAATTAGAATATTGTAACATAAGTGCGCCTAAGGCCTCGTCCAGAGAGTTGAGGAAAGAGGAGGGATTGCCCGGGGGACGGTAAAGGAGTCCGGCCGAGAAAGAGAACGATGGAGTAATTTTAATTGAGAACCCCAGACTTTCAACGTCTTTAAGATGGTATAGGTCGAATGTGTGGCAAGGAAATATATCCTTAATTATTAATGCTATCCCACCACCTCGACCTGAGGGTCTGTCCCTTCTAAAAATAGTGTACCCTGGGGGGAGGGCAATGGCCAGATCGGGGTTGGAAGAATCGTTAAGCCAACTTTCCGTAATAAACAAGGCATCCAGCTCTTGGTTTAGTATTAGGTCATGAACGTCTTGGCAATGGCAGGCTAAGGACCTGGCATTAACCAGACCTCCCTTGAAGAGGGTGGGGCGAGTCTTTGGAGGGGCGTGCATATCGTCGAAGCCATTTGTAGGTATCAAAGGTGTCCATTTACAACAAGGACATAACAGAGGGCTGGAAGAGGGATCTAAATGGGGGCAGACATAACCATGGGGGGCGGGTGGAGGGCGTAGGGACAGTAAATGAATGTTGTCATACCTGATAACAGGTTTTGGACCGACAGCATGCCCTGCGCCCAGCGCGATCCGGTCGCGGACGGGCGCAGACGGGCTTGGCTTAGGCGCGGCTTCGGCGCGCGTCCGGCGCGCCCGCTGCGCCAGCCCGCTGCGCCGTCTGGCCGGATTGCACATGATATAGGGAGAAAAGGGGGCGGTAGTATAGCGCGACTAGAGCGCTCTCCCTGCCTCCCTCAAGATGGCGCCCACCGTCGCCGGTGTTAGAACAAAGCGGGAATGGCGGAAAAATAGAGATTTTAGGGTGGTAGCGGTGTCAGTGTGCCTACTAAAATATTTCCCCTTAGCTACAAGCAAGTCCCCCAAATTAAGGCTCTTGACGTAGGCGGTAAAATGTGAATGCATTGTGACTGCATTTCAGCTGCAAAACGTTCACACATAACACTAATAGTTGCTATTAGGAAGGGGTGCCCTTAACACTCCCATTCCTAATACCGAATCACAAACCCATATTGCGAATTGGTTATAGGTTACTGAATCGTAAAATAGTATTTTTGTACATTCGAAAAAGCTTTTTTGTAGTCGCAAACGACCCGATTCACAGACGTAAAAGACCTACATATATCTGGTCTGCTGTACCTTGTGTAGTGGTTACTGTTGCTGTTTTCTTAAGGTATTTAATTACCACTGCTGAAGAAGTTGTTGTGTTTGCTTAACACTCAGGGTCCTTTTCGCACAGTTCTAGAGAGCCTGACAGTTTGCCCTTTGTCCGCATTTTCTTTTCTATTTCATTAATGGAGCTTCAGCCATTCTGAGGCATCCATTACTCATCTTGGTGTAGTGGTTAATTCAGGCTGTAGTATGTTTTATAATTTGTATTGAATTATGACAAGATAGTTAGTGGGTTCACTTTTTTCTAAAGAATTATTTATATATATATATATATCTATCAGGAATCTGTTTAGTGCTGTTTTATTATGCTATCTGTAATTTAATTTTGAAGCTGTTATATGTGTAAACTATTTTGTGACAAACCAAACAGCAGAAAAAGAGGCTGGAAACACTGGTAAGACTCCCTTTCTCTCTGCCCCACCCACACAGTCTTCCTTCACCTTGCATTGGCGAGGGAAGGGAAGCACAACACTTAGGCCATAATTATATTTAGGGTGCCAAATGGGGTGCGGTTTGTAATTCTCTTGGATTCCACTCAGCGTTCACAATATTATAATTTAGTTTATTTTCTACACAACTCTGCCTCTACTAAGGACCCATGAGGTAATCACTTTTCTCTGGCCTATGCAGTATCACTATGTCCTACGGTCCAATTAGCCACAGCCATGCTGCAGTTGAAACTACAGGAGAATACAGGAAATGGCAGGATCAGCATTGCACAGATTCAGTTTAAGGCAGATTCGGTTTCAGTTCAGGACAGGCAATTCAATTAAATTCAATTTCAACTCAACTCCTCCCCAAAGGGATCTGCAAGCTGCACCAGATGCTGCCTTTACACAGATCTCACCCTCAGTACAAATCACCTCTCTGTCCGGTCGTCACTGCACTCACTCCACCACTACAGTGTCACACTCACCGGTTGGCCACACAGCAAAATAAGCGGTCAACCCGTAACCATGGGTACCTGGGTAATACATTAAATCATAAATAAAATTGACCATCTTGGAGAGGATTAAAGCCTATGCTCCCTCAGCAACATAAAAATAGCATACATTTTGCTCACACTCCTGTGCAGACTTGCAGCTGGGACATAAGGAGTGTGAGTATTTTACAAGTTGAAAAAAACCTTTTAACCCGACTTTTACTGTTCTGGGGAAGCGAGAAGTGGGAACTTGTTACCATTTGATGTGTTGTTGGTCATTTTGGAGCTGCCATCTTGTGTTGAGACAGATTATTTTAGTGGGCAGGCCTCTCGCACCTCCGTGCACATTTAGCTCACACTCTGGTGCCAACGCACAGCTGAGATAGGTGTGTGGCTGCTTTACTAATTGAGGAAATTGTTTTAACCTCATTTTCACTGTTCCGGGGAAGCAGGAACTTTTGACCATTTGATGTACTGATGTTGGAAATTTGGCAGCTGTCAACTTGTGCTGACGCACTTTAGTCTTTTTGGTGATAGGGTCCTCTCTACTCTCTGTGTCATTTAGCTCACCCTCTGGCCCAGACGCGCTGTTGGCATGCCAGAGGCAAGTCTGTCTGTGGCCATCCGTGTCCAGCTCCGGCCATGCTGGAGGATTTGCCATGTGTCCTCAGGGTAAGGCAGTCTATATTTCGTAGCAATTAAAAGCCCGTATTGCTCAGGTCATTTTTAATTTCTCTTCAGTGATTACCCCCGCCTTTCCAGTGGGCAACTATTTAAAAGCAGAG
The DNA here is from genome assembly GCF_964261635.1 of Lissotriton helveticus. Taxonomy (NCBI): domain Eukaryota; kingdom Metazoa; phylum Chordata; class Amphibia; order Caudata; family Salamandridae; genus Lissotriton; species Lissotriton helveticus. Next base: position 779,596,398 of record NC_136070.1, read on the forward strand.
ACAAAATATATTGCAAGTTCAACATGTTCACTGAGCAAAAGTTTAATACCTGTTTAATGAATGTGTGCTCCCTTCTCAAGCATGCATTGAATATCTAAGATTTAAATTCCGTGAATAATCGAGATGCCGTTTTCCTCACTGGAACCTGACTCTCTGCAGTCCCTCCTAATTTCAGTTCAGTTCAAAGACATTATTGTGGTTGTATATAACCATAAAAGCACATTCATTTTACAACAATACAGATGCAAGGTAATTGAAAGTATAAAATATTAATATACATTAAATTTGTTCCCAATAAAATAATGTCATTCTTTAAAAATCATGGTTATGGGAATAAATGTAAAACAAACTATACAAAATTTAAATTAAATATACCAATATATAAAATAGTAAAAATATCCCGCTAATCTACCAATCCCAAACTACATACCATAAGATCACCCTCCGTCCAAGCTAAAATTAAAAGCTCCATGAATTGACCTTTTTACCTAACAAAGGAAGGGTGTTATACGTTAGTAGAGTTCTAATCTATTTTTAGCAGATTCCTACGAATTGTCCACATAGAGAGCAAAAACGTTGCTATTGCAACCACGTAGGCTGGGTCAGTATCTGTCTTTAGGACCCTAAAGAAAACAAGGTAATTCCTAATACCCAGGTTCTTACAAAGTTGAATAATTCATTTCTGTCTAGTTCTTTTATATGCCGCACAGAAGAGCATAACATGAACTTCGGTTTCCTCCTCCGTGAGGCATCCGGGACAAAGGCGATTATAAACTCCCGCCCACCAATTTGTAGTTGCATGTAGGGGGAGAGTTCCATATCTGAATTGGAGGAACAACTTTTTCGCTAGTGTAGGTTGTATGGAGTCTAGCACCTGTTCAAATTCATAATGGGACTTAAAATCCAAGAACCCATAGGTAAGGCTTGATGTATTTACTGACTGATAAACGTTCATTAAATTGTACTCTTTTAGCGTATTTGCCAAAGTTTTCTTAGTGATGGCTAGGCAGGATACTTCTAGATTTTTCTGGACTTTTAAAATCCCCCCCACAGCCTGGGTAAGTTTTAAATTGGCCTTGGCCATTTGGGGGCCCCACCACATTTTATCGGTCAATGTGAGACCCAGATAGTCAAAAATGGGTACCCTTTCCAGGGGTCTACCCTCCATCATCGGATGAGGGCAATTGATGGAATTAGCATTGAAAACCATATATTTAGTTTTATTGATGTTGACCACAAGCTTCCTCTTTTTGCAAAACTGGCTGAATTCATTTAACACACGCTGCATGCCCATAGCTGACTTTGAGAGCAGCAGGGTGTAATCCCCAAACATTAGTGTGGGGAATCTTCGAAAAGCCAGTTTTGGGGAGTCTATATCCTTGGTGGCAAGAAGGTCTTCTATCAGCCCGTTTAAGAAGAGGGAAAAGAGGGTCGGGGCAAGCACGCAACCCTGCCTAACCCCCTTAGCAACAGGAAACGGGGCCGTCAGTTGACCATTCCTGCCATACCTCTGGCGAACGTACCTTCATGAAGTCGTTTAAGCTGAAAGCATAGGTATGGTGGGACCCCCATAGCCAGCAAAATACTCCATAGCTGGTTACGGTCCACCATATCAAATACTGATTTCAGGTCCACGAAAGTTAAGTATAGGCTACCACCTTCCAGAACAACATGCTTCCAGTGGAGTAACTGGAGCCTAAATAGCTGGTCTATTGTAGAAGTTTTGGCCCTAAAGCCAGCTTGTAACGGGGTCAAAATATCTTGGTCGCTAATCCATTCCTGCAGTCGTTGTAGTAAAACCCTTGCGTACATTTTCTGAGACACATCAATGAGGCTAATTGGCCTATAATTTGCCGGCTCCATAGGGGACCCCTTTTTATAGACGGGGATAATCTCTGCGCCCGCCCACGTGCAGGGCGCTGGAAGACCCTGTAAAATCGCTTACTTCAATTGACGAATTTGAGTACAGTTCTTTAAAATATGAGCGCCATGCTTCCTCACAGATATTTGGGTCGGTAGTAGTCTTTCCCTCTGGTTTCCCTGTATGAACTAAATTCCAGAAGGCCCTCGCATCCTTTGCGTCTAAGGCAGACTTAATAGCCTGCCATCTTTCTGCTTCCCATTCCGATTTTGCTTTAAAAATATATTTTTTTAAAGCAAGCCTTGCTTCCGCAATAGATAGCAGATTGCCCTCTTTGAGAGCTGAAAGCAGGGTTCGCTTTGCTAACCTACATCCCCTATTGAACCAAAGATTTCTATCACCGGGGGGTTTAAGGTTAGTATGCCTGGTATTATAAAAGAAATCCGCTAGTGTTGCAAACATTTCCTGGTGGATTTCTCCCAGGTCCTCACCAATACCACTATTAGGAGGGTTTTATGAGACAATATTTGTCTTTTCTATCAATGGAATTATACTCTTATACATTTTTGCCGTATTTTCTATAGATTGTTTAATTGTGGCCCATCGAATTCACCTCCCTCCTTCAACTACTCTGAGGTCACTTCTAGGGGGAATTTCAAAACCTTGGTCTGCCTCATTCAAGCAAAAATGTAACAAAGTGATCAAAGGGTTATGGTCACTTTCCGTGCGCTGCACAACACTAAAGTCTAGAACTTTGTTCCACAGTTCTATTATAATTAAAAAATAATTGCCGGTATGTATTTGGAGGCGGAACTAACCAGGTTGCATCCTCATCAGTAGTAATAGGTGGCACAATACCATTGAGGGGTTCATAATGGCAGTTGAAGTCTCCGCCAATTAAAAAGTGCACATCACCCGACAGAGAATTCAAAAGACTTGTCAAGGAATCCAGTGTCAGGGATGTCCCACCATACCGCACTGGCCGAGAGTAAATATTAATAAGTGCCAGTTTTTCTAGATTTTTATAGGTCAGTAGGGTACAGGTTAGATCAGGGCAGTGGATGTCAACTCTTTTCACCACACATCTGAGGTGAGTTCCTACTCAGATACACAAACCACCCGATGGTCTGCCTTTAGGACCCTTAACCACTGGACCATAGTATGTGGCAAACCGCACTCTATGGACGGGGTTTACGGCCCGGTTCTCCTGTAAAAGGCAGATCCCGTGGGAATCAATGAAGTCTCCCCACTCTGGTAAATCTAGTTTGGGCACGAGGCCCGCAGTATTCCAGGACAGCACTTTTAGGCCACCATTGGAGCCCTCTAGCCCACTCCCTATGTTTGGCTGGGGCCCTATATTCTCCAGTAAGCCTACATGATCAGTAAACGAGCAGGGATGGGATAGAACTTCAAGGACTAGTCTACTTTTACTGGGTATGGTAACTATATCCTTCGGTGACGCTTGGATTCCAACCTCTACCTCAGGATCAACTAAAAATAATCTTCCATTATCACTCACTCCTGCTTCCTTAGTTATTGGGTAGTCTTGATTCTTCACCCCAGCGGACCCTCCTTTAATTGTGGTCCTCTGCTTCTCTAATGTAACGACTACAGATGGGGTGGAGGGTAGTAGTCAATCTACCTGGTCCAATTCACTAAACCTGTTACTTACTGGAACACCTAGCAAGTACTGGTTACCCCCCATACCCTCTCTATAGCTCCTGCTCTGATATTGGATTTGCCATCCCATATTATTTCCAAAATGAGCTCGAGTGGAACTGTGAGTGGGGGGGCGGGTAAAAATAGCTTAGATCCAGAGATTGAATTGTTGATTGGGGGGTTTTGGTAGAGCCCATAAAAACATGTTCAACTACCCTGCAGTCCTTAAAATTAATAACAATACAATCCCCCTCTACATCTTTAGGTCTATGCCCCACCCAACCCACTCTTCTAGCAAACAAAATTTGACATTGCACATTCCTTGGTAAAGGTCTATTGTTGTTCAGCCAGTGAATCAATTTGTTTTTTAATTCAATATATGATTCAGTTCTATTAATGTCCAGTTTAGGGACCCCAGCTAGAACAACTACATAAGATGCGCTTTCCAGTGGTAAGTCAATATGGGGTAAATCAGGCTTTCATTGGTCGACATTAGGTTGATTAGATGAGTTTCTGCCTGGAATTTTCAACTTTGCCCCTCCTGAATATTGCGGCTCGTTGGTTGTGTTGTTGGCAGCCATAATCAAGTTGTTGTCTGGATGGTCAATAGTAAGTTGATGGGTGGGAGTAAACGGGGGATTGATGGGGCAGTTACTAGAGTACATAGAGTTGGTGGATGAAGAGCCATCTATAACAGTCATTGCTCGGGTTTGTGCAGAATTCCCCATTTAGTCCTTCATATAGTCCAAATTTGTCCTAGCTAGTTCCTCTATTTTAGTTAGCCTTTGTTCTATTAGTAGCAATCTTCCCTCTAAGGGCTGTAGTGAGGACAGTATAACAGCACTCAATTTCTTCAACAATGATTCTTCAATTAAGGGAATTATGGGGGACCTATTCACCAGGTCAAGAGGAATATTCACAGGTAAAGACTCTATCGCTATTGACTCAGCAGTAGCAGTTCCCCTAGGATTATTGAGCTTTGGCTGCTTGGACTTACTGCCCCGAATTGGTGCTCCCGTCCGCTTCCTTTTGGGGATAGCCCCTTCACTATGCCCTTGTGCCTGTGAAGAAGTTGTAGGCTCTTCTGGGCTAGGTACTACTATGTTTGTATCATGGTTTGCCGGTAGATGATCAATCAATTCTGCCCGGTGTAGCGACTCTCTAGACAGAGTGTTAGGCCCCCCAGGGAGCCCAACTACAACAACCCTTTGATGTGAATGCTCCGGTGTATGGGCATTTGCCAGAGGGCCCAACGAAGATCTCTTGGTAAATGCAGGGTCCAGGGAGAGACGGCGCTCCATTAGAGCTATTTCGTGCTCCAAAATGGACGACGCCCGCATAATAAATTGGTCTAATGTCCCGGCTACATGCCCTCCCATCGTCGCTTTCTTTCCCCTGCCTTCGCGCCCCACCATTGTCACAGCTAAGTGTAGTAGGATTTTTGAGGATACTTACAGCTCCGTAACAAGGCGTTAGAGGGTGGGCCTGGTCCGGACTCCTCCGGGCTGCAACAGGCTTAAACAGGCCCACCCTTGGCGTCCGGGCTTCACGCTTGCGCGCGTTTTGCGCAGCGGGTGCCGGGAGGAGTTTTGTAGGTGGAGGCAGAAGAGGTTAACGAGCCTCAGGTGACAGGCACGGGGCTACTGGGACTCAGAGTCCTCCCGCAGTCCGTAGTCCAGGCAAAGCAAAGTCCCCCTTCGCGAGGCATTTTGTAGGCCGAGGCAGAAGAGGCTAACGAGCCTCAGGTGACAGGCACGGGCTCCTGGGACTCAGAGTCCTCCTGCAGTCCGTAGTCCAGGCAAAGCAAAGTCCCCCTTCCACGAAGCGGCCTTACTTCTGTGTCCAGCACATTGACAGACAGAAAAGTAAGGGCAATGGCACTGTGATCATCTTCTGCTCTGAATATGTCTGGACAACTTTTTGTCTTTGAAATCCCCACCACAGGAGGGTGCTATTTTCTCCATCAAACACTCTGTCAATTTCTCATTATCTGGTGCCTTCATTTATTATCCTCCCAAGCAGGCTAAGAGTTTTATTAGTACTCTTTTGGATAAAATTGCACTTTAATTGGGCAACTTTAAAGTTTTAGGTGATTTTACTATTCATGTAGATTCTGAACATAGCCTTGGCTATTAGCAGATCATTGAGGATTTTGCCTCACTGAATTTGATACAGAAATTATGTTGTCCCATGAGGCCAGTCATACGATTGATCTAGTTTTTACTAACATGCCTGATCTTCATACTGGCACTCCTAGGCCTTTAGCTTGTTTGATCACTACCTCATTCTTTGGGCATTCACACCCCCTAGGAACACCTCTCTGCCTCGTCCTAGTTTGCTTCTCTCTCTCTCTTGCCTTAAAGTTAAAGAAGCAAATTTGACATCCAATCTATCCATGCTTGCTCTGCATCTAAGTAAGTTCTGGTTTGGGACACTCTATCTGTCAATAGCTGGCTAACTATGGCATTACATTCAATTGCCCCAGTTGGAAGTAAAACACCGGCCAAGTCTCGTCCTTAGTCCCGTAATTTCCTCTGGCACTCACCTGTATTAAATCCAGCTGCAAAAAAGTGAACTTTGGTGGAGGAAAGGCAATGGAGCCAATCAGGACGCTGTTGAGAAACAGGCTCTTAGAGATGATCATGATGCCATTTTTATGGCTCAATCACAGCATTCTTTACATCAAATTGCCATAGCTACGAATACTACTAAAGACATTTTTAAAATTGCTCAATCATTTCTGTCTCCCAAAGCTTGTGCTCAGGTAATGCCCCTCTGCGGAAGAGCTCTGTGAGAGTATTGAACACTTCTTTCATGATAATATTTATAAGATCTATGCTGAGTTTCAGGATATGAACCTTTCTGCCGTGCCTGGTGATAGTTGCACATTTCCAAGCTCCTCCTTAGGCTCTTCTCATGCTGCTTTTGAGTCTCTCTCTTTAGCTGTCACAGCGCAAGCCTTATTGAATTGCCAGTATAACTCGCCCTCGGACCCTTGTCCCCCAGCCATTTTAACTAAGGTTAGACATATTAGTAATCCTTTTGTTATTGCTCTCCTGAAAAACTTTTTCAGGTGGTTTGTTTGTACCAAAGTCCTGAAAACATGCTTATGCCCTGCCTCTAATAATCTTCTAAATGTTTAAGCCTGTTTTTTTACCTTGTTTCAGCACGGAATAAGCACTGTTGGAAAGTTTAAAATGTGTCAGATTGTGCCTAGAGCAAGGGCATGCAGCGATAGTGGTCCTACTGGATCTCACTGTCGCCTTCAAGACTGTTTCACACCAGATACTGCTGCAGCAGTTATCTGAATATTGCGTTGGTGGTCAGGCCCTACAAAGGATTTGGTGCCAGATGTACAACCGATTTTTGCTGTCGCAAACGGGAAATCCGCCCATTTGTGACCGCAAAATAGGTCTACCCATGTACAAACCCTATTTTGCGAGTCAATAACCTATTTCCGACTCGCAAAATGGGGTTTGCAACTTGCTTCTCAATACTGACTAGCACTTCAATGTAGGATTGTTTTACAACCGCAATTGCGGGGGCAAAACACTCGCAGTTTAACGCCTACTTCAAACAGGTGGTAAGCCCCCTTCCCCTTTGTGAATGGAAGTGGAAAAAACATTTAAGAGCAGGTAGTGGCCCCACAGACCACTGCCTACTCTTAAAAAATTAAATAGAGACGTGTCATTTTGCTTTTTTAAATGCATCCCGTTTTCCTTTCAGGAAAATGGGCTGCATTTAAACAAAAAAACTGCTTTATTTAAAAAGCAAAGAAGGCTCTGGATCACCACAGCCTGAAAATGGAGCACAGAATTAAAGACGACGCTAATCGTCTCAAAGAAATTGTTCTTACAAAATTAGTATTCTTGACTCAAAAAGCTCTAAAGGCTCTTGTATTTAAACACATCATTATACAGGTCATGTTCAAAATATTTGCACCTGAGACATGATACATGATTTTTGTTGCAATACTAAACAATCTGTTGCATAATACTTTGCATTACAATGTCATGCAAAACAATAGTAATCAATGTTGCATAATTGTCAAAAATAGAATTTGAAAACAAAGTGAAATTAAAGCAATTAAAGAGAGATCCCAATACATTTCGGGTTCCAACAAATGAACCCTTTTTCAGGGGATGTATCTATTGTGTGTCCAAACGATTAATATCCAAAAAGTCTGTCCACAGGAACCTACAACACAATTTGTTTCAATTGGTAACAAGAAAAGTATTGATGGTCAAAAGAATAATACATGCATGAGCATACAGATTAATGGTAAAATTAGAATTAACATGTATAGTAATTTTACCATTGATCTGTCTGTTGACAATTATGCAACATTGATTACTATTGTTTCTTTGCTGTGCTACGTTTTCAGGCTGTGGTGATCCAGAGCCTTCTTTCTATTTAGCACACAGGGAGTGACAGGGGTCTGATCTCTCTCACTATAACGGCAGCACGCGCACAAGCCCAAGATCTATCTAAACTTGAATTACATTTGGTTTACATTGAGTAAGCGAGGTGTGCAGTTACAATCACCTTTTTTTATTTAAAAAGCAGTCACTGACATGGTGGTCTGCTGCCTCAGCAGGCCACCATCGCTGGCAGTGCTAGCCATTCCCAATAGGGTCCCAAATTGCACCTGCCTCATGAATATTAATGAGCATGCAATTTGCGACCCCATTAGGAATTGCAAACAGTGTCTGAGACACTGTTGTAAATTAGATTTTGCGTGTCGCAAAACAATGCAATTTGCAAATCTCGCAAATTGTAAGGGTCGTACATATGGCCCTTGGTCCTTCCAATTTGATCACTCTCAATCTGTCTTTATACCTTCTCTTCTGTCTTCATCAAAGCCTCTTCCTTATGGTGTTCCACAATGGTCTGCCCTCAGTCAAACTGTTTTAAACATTTATATGGCATCACCGGTCGAAATCATTCATCCTCTGGGTTTTAAGGTGGTGTCGTATGGGGATGATAAGCAACTCATGGTGTCTTTCAATGATGCGAATAGCAATGTTTAACAATCCTTTCAATCTTGTTTAGTGCGCGTGGCTAATTGAAAGAAACAGAGTTGCTTGAAACTAAATGCAACAAAAACTAAGGTCATACTTTTTCACTGCTACCGTTCACTTTGAATGTAGTGCCTGATGGCCTGCGGAACTTGGCTCACCTCCAACTCCAGTGGAGCAGGTCACAAATCTGGGAGTCAGATTTGACAATGATCTCTTGTTTGTTCCTCAGGTGACTGGCACTTATTTTTCCATTTTAAAATGTTTTAAAAACATTTTGAATCTGGTCACTGAATGCTACACTTCCCCCAATGACTATGTGAACATTCTTTACCTTGGCCTTCCTCTCTACCTCCTTTAGTGCTTACAGCTGGTTTAGAATGCTACTGATCAATTGCTTCTTGATATCCCCAGGCATATTTCTATTAGTGCTCACTTAATATCTCTGCATTGGATCCCTTTTCGCAAGGGCATTTCTTTTAAATGCTTGCTGCTCACTTTTCATGCTTTTCATGTACCTCCAGAACAGAATTCAGTTGCATGTTTCTGCTAGATCACTAAGAGCCCACAATCAGTTAAGGCTTGTGGTTCCTTTAGTGAGTCATGCTGATAACGGAGATAGTTTGTTCTCTTATCTAGCCCCAAAACTTTGTAACACTATGTCTCTCATTATTTGGGCCTCGCCTGCTCATTAGGCAGCCATTTTGTCATTTTATCTGCTATTGAGCATTGGGAGACCACTAACAGCTATGTGCTATATAAATGGCATATTCACTCATTCATTCATACACAACAGTTATATATTCAATTCACTGATTTCTTTAACCCCTTGCATGCTTGCGACGGAACCATTCTGTCACGAGCCACGGTGGTGCTGTGCTGGGTACGGAATGGTTCCGTCACGGCCTGGGCGCCGCACCTGCGCGACGCTGATTTCGCGCCTGCGCTGAGCGTTCTATTAGGTGGGCGGGGCCGTGACGGAACCATTCCGTCATAAGCACAGCGCCACCGCGGCTCATGACGGAGTGGTTCCGTCACGAGCATGGCGGCACCGCGTGGCCCCCCTCCCCCCTAGCGCCGCAGCGGAATTACCGCCGCGGCCAAGGGGTTAATAGATCACAAAAGTAAATGTCCAATAGGTTCTCCAAAAAGAACTGTGCCGCGAAGGTGATTAGTGACCAAAGTGAAAATATGTGCACAATAAATATTTATAAAGGTTGACCAATGTTAACTAAAAATATATTTCTGAAAAGCACAGAACTCATATACATGAAATTTACTGTACAGTCAAATATTTTAGTAATAGACAACAATCAAATTCGTCGGTGTTTTGACCCCTCAAAAATCTATTGCCATGGGATCTTCATCAGGACAAGGACCAATGGTAGCAACCTACAGCAAACAAAACCAAGGAACTCAGTTAATAGCTAATTCAACTGGAAAGTAAACAATGCTGTCTGAAGGAGTTATCCTCTTACCCTAAAGATGTGACCAGACAATCCTGTAACCATCAGGATGCAAAGAAATCTTGTGCCAAAAACAATATGATTTAATCCACAAATGAAACATAGTGGGCAAAACTTAAATTGGCAACCTGCACCCTGTGAGTGTGTGGTAGAAAGACAGCAGTTAATGTGTGTGAAAAACCAAACCACCATCCTCTGCCCAAAACTTTATAACGCTCCACAAACCAGATTTAAGGTACTCATGTTTGGCGGGCCTGGGTCACGGTATCCGGCCCACGAACCATCGCCTTCAGCCTGAACATGTGACTTTGTCCCAGTCTAGCACAACCAGATATCCACAGTTGGCGCTTTGTGCTTTTTGGCACTATTCTCACTGAAATATATAAACCTGAATATCTCTGGTTCCACTGATTGGATATTTGTTGTTTTGGTCTTGTTTTATTTATTAAAAATTACTTTATTTTTCAAAACAGGTCTGGGATTATTTTGTGGTGTGCTTTCAGAGTGTTACTGTTTGAAGTATTGCACAAATACTTAACACATTGCCTCTGACTTAAGCCTGATTGCTCTGTGCCAAGCTACTCGAGGGTTGAGCACAGGACAAATTAGGGTTTGCTTGTGACTTTACCTGAGAAGAAATGTAGTTGCTGCTTGAGAAGGGCTTCACACCCCTCAAACAGTAACTCAGTGTGTTACAATGAATATTTTAGTGTATGACAGCGTGTGCTGATGTATGATTATGGGTGTGTTATGTATGTTGATTTTGTGTACAAATGTTAATGGGATGCTGGATATAATAGTTAGTGTATTTGTTGGTTAAGTGCTGTTGATTGGTTAAGTGCTCCTGGGTGCACACAGCTCAGCCTCTCGCACAGCAACAGAAGCCGTATTATATGTGACTTAAGGACAGGATGTCTCCTAATGCACAGAACACACCTAGCATATTCCCTGTATGCAGTGGCTGCATGGGTTTTGAATACTACATGAGCTGGAGTCCCACTCATTTACCATTAAAAACTTGAAAAGTCCCTGCTCCCTTCTAAGATTGCTATACTGGTACTGATTTCCTTCCAAACATCCCTGGCTGTTTGTGGCCTTGAGAAGACATTTGTGTGGAGAAGGCAAAGTGTTCCAATAGCTATTGGATCTGTCCTGACAATGTTTACCGCAGCTGGTGTGCCCTGAACCGGCACTGCTCAAGTGAGCCGCCTTGTACCCCATGTGTAGCTTTTATGTGTGCTGTCACCTTCAATTTTTATTAACTTCACACCTGTCTGAGTGTACAAAACAGTGCTAGAACCTATTTAGTCTGACCTGCTCCTCTCTGGTCCATCATTGGCCACAGAGGAGGAGGGCAGAATTCACCTGGCTCAGCCTGTAGTCTCCATTGTAAATACAGCTCTGAGACAAAAGTCAGCTGCTGTCCCAGCATAATAATAAAGTGCTGGGGTAGAGCTATACAACTATTCCAGCACAATGTTCTCAACTGTAACAGCAATGCTGGTATTGTTGTAAGCAGTTCCTCTCATCTTTGGCCTGCAGCATTTGTCGTGCAAAGAACATGCGAAGCAGATATTTGCAAGTGAGTATGTAGCTCATGCCTTACTCTAACGTGAGACGCGAGGTGATCGTATTAGGACTGGAGAGTCCAAGCTACCAAGCCATCCCGAGACGCACCCACGGACCCTTCAGCTGCCGCTCCTGCAAGTTCACCTGCTTCCGGACCTACACTACACCCGCACCCACCAAGACCAAGACGAGCAACAACAGCAGCCCCCTTAAGTGCATCCTGCTCAACACCCGCTCCGTCCACAGACACGCCGTCGAGCTCTGGAACCTGCTCGACACCACAGACCCAGACGTCGCCTTCCTCACGGAAACCTGGATGAACGCCTCCTCAGCGCCCGACATCGCCATCGCCATCCCGGACGGCTACAAGATCATCCGGAGAGACCGCGTCAACCAGACAGGAGGAGGCATCGCCATCATTCACAGGAACACCATCCGCATCACGACCAACACCGACGACACCATCGCACCCGCCGAACACCTGCACTTCCAGATCCACGTCAACCCCAAGACCACCCTCAGAGGCACCCTCATCTACAGACCCCCGGGACCACGCACACAATTCAGCGAGGACATCGCCGACTTCATCAGCCCGCTCGCCCTCCCCTCAGCCGACTACATCCTCCTCGGGGACCTCAACTTCCACCTGGAGAACAACGACGACCGCAACACCACCGCCCTGCTAGAAAACCACGCAAACCTGGGACTCAAGCAGCTGGTGACCACCCCCACCCACCTCGCCGGACACACACTCGACGCCGTCTTCTCATCCAGCAAAGACATCGCCTTCAGCCACGCCACAGGACTTCACTGGACGGACCACAGCTGCGTCCACTTCACCTTCAGAAGAACGACGATCCACCACCACCAGCAACATGTTGCCCGAAGAAGCTGGAACAAGATCACAGCCGACCAGCTCACCGCTTCCCTCCCGCCAGCTCAGCGAACCCCAGCCAGGCCGCCGACAACCTCACGAAGTGGATCAGCAACTGCGCGGACGAACTCGCCCCTTTGAGGACCCCGCCCAGCAGACCCGGCAGCAAGAAAGCCCCATGGTTCACCGACGAACTCAAGAGCTCCAAGAAGGACTGCCGAGCCCTCGAGAAAGTCTGGAGAAGGGAACCAACACCGGACAACATGACCACCCTCAAGCTTGCCACCCGGAAGCACCACCAACTGATCCGCGCCACCAAGAGAACTGCATTTAAGGACCGGCTGGACAACAACGCACACAAGTGCAAGGAACTCTTCAACATCGTGAAAGAGCTCTCCAACCCCAACGCCGGAAACAACGACATCACCCCATCGCAAGACCTCTGCAACTCCCTCGCCTCCTACTTCCACAACAAGATCACGGACATACACAACAGCTTCAGCATTCAACCATCGCACACAACGACCGCAGCAACGCCGCCCACCACCACCCTCCGCGCCTGGACTCCGATCAGCACCGATGACACCGTCCGCATGATGAACTCCATCCACTCCGGATCTCCCCGACCCCTGCCCTCACCACGTCTTCAACAAGGCCGACGCTGTCATCGCACCCCACCTGCGGGACATCATCAACACCTCCTTCGACACCGCCACCTTCCCGGAGGGCTGGAAGCACGCCGAGCTCAGCGCTCTACTAAAGAAACCACCGAACTCAAGAATTACCGCCCCATCTCGCTCCTCCCGTTTCCAGCCAAAGTCATCGAGAAGACCGTCAACAAACAGCTGGCCGCCTTCCTCGAGACGAATGGATCCCTCGACCCCTCACAGTCTGGCTTCCGAGCCAACCACAGCACCGAGACCGCCCTCATCGCTGCCACCGATGACATCCGAGCCCTGATGGACAACGGAGAAACAGCGGCCCTCATCCTCCTAGACCTCTCCGCGGCATTTGACACTGTCTGCCACCGCACCCTAGTGCAGCGCCTCAGCAACGTCGGAATTCAGGAGAAGGCACTGGAATGGATTGTCTCCTTCCTCGACGGAAGAACACAGAGAGTCCGTCTACCACCGTACAAGTCAGAGGCCACCGAAGTCATCTGCGGCGTCCCTCAAGGATCCTCGCTGAGCCCCACCCTCTTCAACGTCTACATGAGCCCCCTCGCGCCCATCGCACGCCAACACAACCTGAACATCATCTCCTACGCCGATGACACCCAGCTGATCCTCTCCCTGACCAACGACCCCGCCGCGGCCAGAGCCAACCTTCACGAAGGGATGAAAGATGTAGCCGAGTGGATGACGACCAGCCGCCTGAAACTGAACTCAGACAAGACGGAAGTCCTCATCCTGGGCTCCTCGCCCTCCGCCTGGGACGACTCCTGGTGGCCCCCCGCCCTGGGCACCGCACCCACACCGACAGACCACGCACGCAACCTGGGCTTCATCCTGGACTCCTCCCTCTCCATGACCAGACAAGTCAACGCCGTCTCCTCGTCATGCTTCAACATCCTGCGCATGCTACGGAAGATCTTCCGGTGGATCCCCACCGAGACCAGGAAGACGGTCACCCAGGCCCTCGTCACCAGCCGACTGGACTACGGCAACGCCCTCTACGCCGGAACCACCGCCAAGCTCCAGAAGAGACTCCAGCGGATCCAGAACGCCTCAGCCAGACTCATCCTCGACATCCCCCGACGCAGCCACATCTCCGGACATCTGAGAGACCTGCACTGGCTCCCCGTCAACAAGAGAATCACCTTCCGTCTCCTCACCCACGCACACAAAGCCCTGCACGATCAAGGCCCGAGCTACCTCAACAACCGCATCAACTTCTACGCTCCCAAACGCCACCTCCGATCAGCCAGTCACGCCCTCGCCGCCGTCCCCCGCATCCGAAGAACGACAACAGGAGGAAGGTCCTTCTCCTACCTGGCCGCCAAGACCTGGAACTCCCTCCCGACCGACCTGCGCCTGACCCAAGACCACCTCTCCTTCAGGAAGAAGCTCAAGACCTGGCTGTTCGAGCAGTACCCCCCCCCCCCCCCCCCAAGCGCCTTGAGACCCTCCGGGTGAGTAGTGCGCTCTATAAATGTCCCTGATTGATTGATTGATTGAGAGAGCTTTATCTGCACCGATCGGGCCCTAGGAAAAACTAATTTATGTAATCGTTGTTTAGAAAACATAATCAGTGGAGACTGTTTAATCCCATATAAAATAGGAACAAGGGACCATTCTAGTTTACAATAAAGATCCACATGTTTAAGTGATTGTTGGGGAAAACACCCTGAGGAGGCATAAGGAACCAAGGTTTCATCCAACAAAGAGGAACACACGCTAGATTCTAACTAGTGGGAGGCATCTATTCTTATCCTGAAGAAGGTGGTTTGGATCAACCCACCGAAACGCGTAGATGCTGAAACTTCTTAACATTAAATCGACTCAACATTGGTTGAAATAAGAAACTTTCAATGATAAACGGTGGTGGTTCAACCAGAGATTTACAGGCATATGCATCAAAAGAAAAACCGGTCACAAACAGGCAGATTCTCAGAATCTGCCCCTTTGCGACCGGTATTTTTGCATTTGGGATGTATCATCCCAAATGCAAAAATCGCAATTTAAGTAATCTCTAAATTGCGATTACTTATATTGCGATTGCATTTAAGGAATCGCAAACTGAGATTCCTTAAATGCAATGTATTAAAAATTTGTGATTTTGCTAATTGGAGTCACACATTACCATCAATTTATACTTGATGCTAATTTGCAAAAACTTTGAAAAATGCCCTAAAGTGCATTTTCCAAAGTTCCATTTTACACACACACATGCCCTTTTGACACCCTTGAAATTGCATGCGCAATTTGCGAGTACCTACTGGGTACTCGCAAATTGCGAATGCAATTCCCATTCATTCCCGGAATGAACGGGAAGACATTCCTTAATTGCGAAGCGCAATTTGCCAGTCGAAATTAAGAAATGTTTAGATATCGCTTTTTTTTAGTGATTCCTACATGCATAGGCTTTTCCGATTCCTTAATAATCGCAATTAAAGAATCGTAAAAGTCTACCTTGATGCATGTACCTGTTATTGTTTGAATAGTAGACCTTGGATGAAAAAAACTAATGTCTATGGTATTCTCCCCTTGTGTGAAAATGATTTTTCAGGTTGTTTTTAATTGGGTGAGCCAAATTTGGAATTTGGTATAATTTTGGTGTGTATCTGAATTTTTGTATGGAACACAGAATCTGATGGACATGCTCGTTTTGCACATATTTATTGTTACATTGAATGTGTTTTAATGAAATGCTCCAGCTTTTTAAATAAAAGTTTATTATTTTATATGAATTTGAATAGTACCTCTTGGTGATATTGGTTTAATTTTGGATGAATGGTCGTGAGGCTTTTAAATAAACAAAGTGGAATCCACTCAAGGTGGTGGTGATCCTTAAAGTGAAGGGGAGACACACAGTGTTGTTTAAATGCCCCTCACACACCAACAGGCCCCTTGGTGTCATGCTTCATCATCGGGGCCTTCGCACCCCTCTACGGGATGCGGCGTGCTACGACTCGCGGATACGCAGGAGCACTTTGAAGTGAACTATGTGTGGGGGTGTGTGTATATAAATGTGAGTGAGGTGAGGTGAAAAAAGTGAAAGGTTAAAAAATACCTGGCACGTGGGAAGGAAAATTATTTAATTTAATCCCCGGCTGGTATTACTAAAAGAAGTGCAGGGCGTGGTTAGATAGATACGAGTTAAGGTATCAAAAACCACTAGTAGAGTGTCAACATGTTTCGGAGGTCACAGCCTCCTTCTTCAGGACAAGGGTTGTGCACTTACCCTCCCCTTACTCACATGCAAAATGTAAAAGTGTATTAAAAAATTAACAAAATTACCACAATGTGTAATATTCCTAACAGTGTTTAATAGTGTTAGCGAATGCAGTTGCGCCCAGTTGGCGAAGAACCTGTGGAAAGAAATGCATAGATAAATACATGCATATGTCACAGACAGGTCACTGGAGAAGAAGAAACCTTCTCTGAGTATCACCAGGTCAACCAAAAATAACGGGACCCTG
The DNA here is from genome assembly GCF_964261635.1 of Lissotriton helveticus. Taxonomy (NCBI): domain Eukaryota; kingdom Metazoa; phylum Chordata; class Amphibia; order Caudata; family Salamandridae; genus Lissotriton; species Lissotriton helveticus. The sequence continues at coordinate 779,612,986 of NC_136070.1, forward strand.
TGAGGAAAAGAAAAAACACACAAGTGGACATACCAGTACTGAAACACACACATATATACAAAACACAGAATTACTCTCTGCTCTGATGGAAAGAGAGCACTTGATAAAAAAGGAGAAAGTCTTACTTAGAGTTCTACAGTATAAGACCTCATGAGCCTTAGCGTGTATTGGGGATCCCTCCTTCCTGCTCAGGAAAGACCTAGAAATAAACTAGGTTCAGTTGGAAAAAATGCGCAATATTCAATCTACCAGACTACAGGGAAATGCTACTCCTTTGTCACCCATAGACTCACGGTTACTGCATTGGCAAATCGCCTGCCTTCCCTCAACGCGGCTCCGATGAAGTGAGCCTGTGTAGCGTCAGGGCCCTTATATATACTGTGCCTCATAGTAATTGGCGAAGGTAAATTGGTTAATTGGAATCGGTATATGCCCAAATTCGGAACAGGGAATCACAGCAGGTCCGGTGTTGCGCTCACGGTGAACGCTATTGGCGCGCATGCGCACAACACCCTGTCTCATGCGCATGCGCGGCCGAAAAAGGCGACCGCGCATGCGTGGGGCAGACGCGCTACACATTATGCCGCGATAGACAAGCAGGAACAAAACATGCATTGCCTCTACCTTGCTCACAGGAGCGCAGTTTATAAAACGGGCAAAGGTCTCATTTTGGAATTACGAGGGACAATAAAGTGTAATGTTGGATAGGTATTCAATTTGCACAATACTGTGAGGAAGGAGCGTCTAATACATAGTAGTGTAAAAAAACCATGATACATAGACCCCAGAATTGATTCAAACAGTGAAATACCGTATTCTAATAGGTTGTAGGGGGAAAGAAAGGAGAGACACTGCCAGGGTTGGTACTCAGATGGAAGTCAGTTGCAGGGCATGGAGGCCTTGCGCACAAGATGAGGTGATGGCTGTATAACCTGATAGACCAAATGCATCATGATCTAGGGTGTGGGCAGAACAATGTAAAAGAGATAATAACTATCTCAAAAGGCTCCAAGGGATGGAGTCATTAAGCCCCGTTGTGTCAGTTCCCAGCCTGAACACCCACCGTTGTTCCTTTTCCAAAAGGCCCACCTCTGAGGGTAACTGTTCAATAACAGTCCACTGCAGCTCATTCACACAGTGTTGATGTTCAATGAAGTGGGTTGACATTTTGGTAGTGAGTTTCTTACATCTGATGTTACTCTTGTGTTCATTTAATCTCACTTTAACAGGTCTTGTTGTCATACCAACGTATTCTTTTCCACAGGGGCACGTGATCAAATACACAACATTCTTGCTGTTGCAATTTGTGAACACCCGTTGCTCCCATTGTGTCCCATTTGAGAAGGTCAAGGTCAAGCTTTTTTTAGTGAGGTGGCAGTTGTTGCAATTACCACATGGATAGTGACCATGTATGCCCTGAAGTCTTGTTTGATCTTTTTTTATTGGAGGGGGTCTTGTGTGGACCAGCATGTCCCTCAAGTTCCTACCCCTTCTATGGGCAAACAGTGGCTTCTCCAAAGTTAAACCGCTACTCGTCAGAGTGCGCCAGTGTTTGTTCACCAATTTTGTCACCTGATTGGTAACTGGACTATATGTGGTGACACATACTGTTCTTTTTTCGGCTCCCTCCCTCCGAGGATTATCCTCAAGGAGGGCCTCGCGATTGTTGTGCCTCGCCCTTTTCGATGCTTTTCTGATTACAATTTCAGGGTATTTCCTTTGTCTCAGTTTCATACTTAGATCTTTAGCCTGAGATTTGTACTTGGCAATGTCACTACAGTTCCGCCGAAGACGCAGGAACTGTCCATAGGGAAGGTTCTCCCTCAGATGACGCGGGTGGAAGCTGTCGAATCTGAGGAGACAGTTCCTGGCCGTTGGTTTGAAATGTGTTTCTGTTTTGAGCATTCCTGCTTCACAATAGATATTTAGATCCAGAAAGACCATGCTTTGGTTAGACATCTGGTGAGTAAATTTTAAGAAGGCATTTTGGTTATTAAGCCAAACGGTAAAGTCAGTTACCGTAGTCACATCTCCTTCCCAGATGACCAAAATATCGTCTATATACCTCCGCCAGGTGAGAATCCTCGTCCTGTATGGGTTGTCTGGGTGGAGGATTTTAGTGGACTCTAGGTGATGAACATATAGTCCAGCCAGACTCGGGGCAAAGGTACTACCCATACTGGTCCCATGTTTTTGCCAGAAGAGGGTGCCCTCATATTCAAAAAAATTTTTGGTAAGCGCCAAGGAGATGCATTCCAGTACCACATGTTCATCACCTAGAGTCCACTAAAATCCTCCACCCAGACAACCCATACAGGACGAGGATTCTCACCTGGCGGAGGTATATAGACGATATTTTGGTCATCTGGGAAGGAGATGTGACTACGGTAACTGACTTTACCGTTTGGCTTAATAACCAAAATGCCTTCTTAAAATTTACTCACCAGATGTCTAACCAAAGCATGGTCTTTCTGGATCTAAATATCTATTGTGAAGCAGGAATGCTCAAAACAGAAACACATTTCAAACCAACGGCCAGGAACTGTCTCCTCAGATTCGACAGCTTCCACCCGCGTCATCTGAGGGAGAACCTTCCCTATGGACAGTTCCTGCGTCTTCGGCGGAACTGTAGTGACATTGCCAAGTACAAATCTCAGGCTAAAGATCTAAGTATGAAACTGAGACAAAGGAAATACCCTGAAATTGTAATCAGAAAAGCATCGAAAAGGGCGAGGCACAACAATCGCGAGGCCCTCCTTGAGGATAATCCTCGGAGGGAGGGAGCCGAAAAAAGAACAGTATGTGTCACCACATATAGTCCAGTTACCAATCAGGTGACAAAATTGGTGAACAAACACTGGCGCACTCTGACGAGTAGCGGTTTAACTTTGGAGAAGCCACTGTTTGCCCATAGAAGGGGTAGGAACTTGAGGGACATGCTGGTCCACACAAGACCCCCTCCAATAAAAAAAGATCAAACAAGACTTCAGGGCATACATGGTCACTATCCATGTGGTAATTGCAACAACTGCCACCTCACTAAAAAAAGCTTGACCTTGACCTTCTCAAATGGGACACAATGGGAGCAACGGGTGTTCACAAATTGCAACAGCAAGAATGTTGTGTATTTGATCACGTGCCCCTGTGGAAAAGAATACGTTGGTATGACAACAAGACCTGTTAAAGTGAGATTAAATGAACACAAGAGTAACATCAGATGTAAGAAACTCACTACCAAAATGTCAACCCACTTCATTGAACATCAACACTGTGTGAATGAGCTGCAGTGGACTGTTATTGAACAGTTACCCTCAGAGGTGGGCCTTTTGGAAAAGGAACAACGGTGGGTGTTCAGGCTGGGAACTGACACAACGGGGCTTAATGACTCCATCCCTTGGAGCCTTTTGAGATAGTTATTATCTCTTTTACATTGTTCTGCCCACACCCTAGATCATGATGCATTTGGTCTATCAGGTTATACAGCCATCACCTCATCTTGTGCGCAAGGCCTCCATGCCCTGCAACTGACTTCCATCTGAGTACCAACCCTGGCAGTGTCTCTCCTTTCTTTCCCCCTACAACCTATTAGAATACGGTATTTCACTGTTTGAATCAATTCTGGGGTCTATGTATCATGGTTTTTTTACACTACTATGTATTAGACGCTCCTTCCTCACAGTATTGTGCAAATTGAATACCTATCCAACATTACACTTTATTGTCCCTCGTAATTCCAAAATGAGACCTTTGCCCGTTTTATAAACTGCGCTCCTGTGAGCAAGGTAGAGGCAATGCATGTTTTGTTCCTGCTTGTCTATCGCGGCATAATGTGTAGCGCGTCTGCCCCACGCATGCGCGGTCGCCTTTTTCGGCCGCGCATGCGCATGAGACAGGGTGTTGTGCGCATGCGCGCCAATAGCGTTCACCGTGAGCGCAACACCGGACCTGCTGTGATTCCCTGTTCCGAATTTGGGCATATACCGATTCCAATTAACCAATTTACCTTCGCCAATTACTATGAGGCACAGTATATATAAGGGCCCTGACGCTACACAGGCTCACTTCATCGGAGCCGCGTTGAGGGAAGGCAGGCGATTTGCCAATGCAGTAACCGTGAGTCTATGGGTGACAAAGGAGTAGCATTTCCCTGTAGTCTGGTAGATTGAATATTGCGCATTTTTTCCAACTGAACCTAGTTTATTTCTAGGTCTTTCCTGAGCAGGAAGGAGGGATCCCCAATACACGCTAAGGCTCATGAGGTCTTATACTGTAGAACTCTAAGTAAGACTTTCTCCTTTTTTATCAAGTGCTCTCTTTCCATCAGAGCAGAGAGTAATTCTGTGTTTTGTATATATGTGTGTGTTTCAGTACTGGTATGTCCACTTGTGTGTTTTTTCTTTTCCTCACAGGGTCCCGTTATTTTTGGTTGACCTGGTGATACTCAGAGAAGGTTTCTTCTTCTCCAGTGACCTGTCTGTGACATATGCATGTATTTATCTATGCATTTCTTTCCACAGGTTCTTCGCCAACTGGGCGCAACTGCATTCGCTAACACTATTAAACACTGTTAGGAATATTACACATTGTGGTAATTTTGTTAATTTTTTAATACACTTTTACATTTTGCATGTGAGTAAGGGGAGGGTAAGTGCACAACCCTTGTCCTGAAGAAGGAGGCTGTGACCTCCGAAACATGTTGACACTCTACTAGTGGTTTTTGATACCTTAACTCGTATCTATCTAACCACGCCCTGCACTTCTTTTAGTAATACCAGCCGGGGATTAAATTAAATAATTTTCCTTCCCACGTGCCAGGTATTTTTTAACCTTTCACTTTTTTCACCTCACCTCACTCACATTTATATACACACACCCCCACACATAGTTCACTTCAAAGTGCTCCTGCGTATCCGCGAGTCGTAGCACGCCGCATCCCGTAGAGGGGTGCGAAGGCCCCGATGATGAAGCATGACACCAAGGGGCCTGTTGGTGTGTGAGGGGCATTTAAACAACACTGTGTGTCTCCCCTTCACTTTAAGGATCACCACCACCTTGAGTGGATTCCACTTTGTTTATGTATACGTTCAGGGAGACTGAATCCACTGACTCTCTCTCTCCCCCCTTCTGTTATATTTCGTGAGGCTTTTAATTCATTTAACCAAAGGGAAACTGTTTAATTTTTACTGGTTGTCAATCTGACGCCCTATCCCTTTGGTTAAGGGGGGGGTCCACTTCTGTTGTTTAAATATAACTACTATTCTTTCCTCCTGGACAGCCAGGAGGAGAACAGAGCAGAGGGCCTTTTGTTCTCTACATTACAGGCCAGAAGTGGATGGGCCATTTAACCTGAAAGATGCTTAACTGATGGTTCCTATATTTATCTTCCCAGGACGTTCCTGCAAATCATTTGGCAAGGCCACTGTTTCAAATTCAAGGTAATTTCCTTTGGGCTAATTTCAGCCTCCAGGTGCTTCACCAAGCAAATGAGACTAGTGGTGGATTCACTAAGAGCGAGGGGAGTACTCTTTATAATCCACCTTGATGATCTCATTCTAATGGCGCAAAATCTATAGACTGTGCTTTGACAATTGTCATGGACAATCCACCTCTTGCAGAAACTCAGTTATGTAAAAAAACAACAGAAGTCCATTCCAGCTCCTTCTCACCGTCTGGAATTTCTGAGCTTCCAGAGTGTTCTACCTCAATTAATTCTTTCCCCTCAAAAAATGTGTATGATCAAGCGTGAATTGAGGCCTGTTCTTGAGATGGGTGGCCCGGTTTGTGTGCCTTTTGACTTCCTCAATACAAGCCAATTTTCCAGACCCTATACACTACAGGGCCATTCATAGGGTTAAGATTAAACACCTGTGGAAAGGTCTGACCTACACGGACCAGATAAATATGTCTGAAGAATCCAGGATGGAGATGGCTTGGTGGGTAAACCACATTGAGTCCTGGAATGGCAAGGCAAAATTTGCAGATCATTATAGAGTTGAATGTATGCAGATGAGGCTGGGGAGAGAAGTGAGGTTCAATCTTCACATGGGGTAGATGGCTGGATTTGGAGTTGAATCTCCACTTCAATTGCCTGGAGCTTCTGGCGTGCGCCTTTGCCATTAAAGGGCTGTCTCTCTTGCAGACGGACTGTTGTATTCTGTTAGGGATGGACAACATTTTAGCAGTCCGATATGTCAACAAGCCGGGCAGGAAAAAATCTGAGTTATTGGCGAAGACAGACAAAGATTCTTGGCACTTATTTATTTATTTATAGGGCGCAATAGCTACCTAAAAAGGGTTTCTCGGCACCAAAATGGATTAGGTGGAAAAGTGGCAGTTTGTTGAGATCATTGATTAAATAACCAAGTCTTCAGGTATCTGCGGAAATGGGTGTAGATTGTTTCTTTGCAGGTAGCTAAGGGAAGAGAGTTCCAGAGGGAGGGGCCGAGATAGGTGACGGATCTGCCTCCCATCCTGGGAAGTTTGAATCTGGGTACAGTAAAGTTTTCGTGAGATGCAGAATGAACGTGGCGAGTAGGAACATAGGGGCTGACAAGAGATTGCGATACTGTGGCGCCGTGCCTATTTTGATTTTGAACATGTAGCTCAGGGCTTTGAACTTCATACGGTTCTCCACCCTGAGCCAATGCAGGTCACGGAGGTAGCTAGAGATGGGGGTAGCTCTGGGAACCCTGCAGAGTAATCTTGCTGCAGAGTTCTGTACCAACTGCAGCCTGCGAGTCACAGACTTGTTGGAGCCAAGGTATAGAACATTAACCTAGTCAAGGCTTGAGGTGATAAGGGCTTGAACTACTGTTCTCTGGGTAGCATCTGGCAGCATCCAGATGATTCCTCAGCAACTTCAAGATGGTGAAGAAGGTGGCAGTAACCTTGACTGCCTGGTGGTGCATGGTTAGCGAGTCGACACTGGTTAAGCCTAAGTTGCGGACATGGCTGGACGGCCGAGGAAGTACACTCATCTCGTCAGGCCAGTGTAGTGGGCCTCAGAGATCTTTGTTATTGCCAAGGATCAGGACCTCAGTTTTATCGCCGTTAAGTTTTAGATGGTTGTGGTTCATCCATGTAGCAATTTTACCAAGACCTTACTGAAGGAGAGATGTTGTACTGGGAATAGTATTAAAGAGAGAGAAAATAATCTGGGAGTCATCAGCGTAGGTAAATAGAGTCAGTCCAGCATCTTCAGCAATGTCAGCTAGCGGTCTGACGTATAAGTTAAAAAGCAGTGGGCCAAGGATGGAGCCCTGGGGCACCCGATAGGGTGAAAGGTGAATGTCAGAACTAGCAGTGGCGGAAAAAATTTGGAAGATGCGGTTAGCCAAAACAGAGATAAGCCAGTCTAAGGCTGAGCCACAAATGCCAAGTGACCTCAGCGTGTTGATTAGTATAGGGTGAGATACTGTGTCAAACACTGCGCTGAGGTCTAACAGTATGAGAGCAGCAGTATCTCCAGCATCCAGATGATGGCACAATCTCTCCGTGCCTCCAGCATTGGATCTCAGTCATGAAAGAATATCTCCCAGGTCAGTGGAATACAATAGCCAATTGGCACTCTCATTTCCTCTTTGACTCTGTGGTGAAAGGCACAACCATGGGTCCCTATTGTTCTGCAGGTCATGTGCCCTTCCGGTGAAGTTCCTGGGTTGTCATAAACTGTTGCTGGACCCAGTGAGTCAGCCCCATCCACTGACGCAGTCAGAGAACCTCACGCTAATGGAGGGGGGGGGGAGTTTCAGGGAGACATGGAATTTGTCAGCCATTTTGCAGAACGTTGCTTTCTACATCAGACATGCATGGGAGTCTAGCATCCAAGTGAAGTGAAGTCAATTCTTTATTCGATCCAGTTTAAAGTGATCATAAAAGCACAAACAAATACATAATAAAAACAGTAAATGATTTGCAATTAATCTTAGATAAAAAAATCTACGACAACAAAATCTTTCCACATACTAAAAAACTTTAGTTTCATGAGCAGCCCAATAATATTGTGCAAAAAGTACCGCATAACAAGCCCAACACTTTTAGCAGCCCCCCCTCCTCTTTCTCATGCAGGCCCATAAGATCATAGCTACCGAAAAGCATACCAGGGGATCAGATAACAATTTAAAAAAATATAATGCGACCGACATTGATTACAATTCCCTCGCTTTAAAATTGGCATGAGGTAGGCGTTCCTTTCTTTCTCATAGATCTTGCAGAATAGCACTCGGTGCAGTTCAGTTTGTGTTGAGAGGTTATCACATGGGCAGATACTTAAATCTGAGTGGTTATAAGTTTTTTCTGGGTAACCTAACATCAATGGTATCATATTCATACGAAATCTCAATAGTATGAATTTGTGTTGCGGAATAGTAGCATTTACTAAATAGAAGTACCCTCCCTTTATCAATAGCGGCTTCTGGCAATAGGTACTGCTTCTTTCTATCTGTAATATTCCTTTCGTTTATAATCTGCCAACAATAAAAACATGTTTGTGGCCTTTTGTTTTGAAACCTTTCTACATTCCAGTGGGCCCTTAAATAACTCAGGGAGGCCAATATCCTTCCGGACTGACACTACATAATGAGCCACCTAGATCTTCTGTGGTTGCCCATGCTTAAGCAATTCCGTATTATAGTTTGTGTCAATGTCAATATATCCCTCCGCCAAATTGAGTGCCACACGAGAATTGGGGCTAGTTGTATTGAGTCTGCAATGTAGGGCAAGCCCAGTTCCAAGTGTAAGATGTAATTAGAGGAAAGAGGAAGACCCACTATGGATTTAAAAAAACTATTTTCAATAGTTTGAAGTGCATTTATCACTGCCATACCCCAGACTGCAGCAACGTAAGTTACTGTCGCCTTTCCTTTGGCCTGATAGATGTTTTTTATCGGTAGTAATGGTCTTGTGCCCAGTTTTGGGGCAAATAATTTTACAGCTGAGAGACTTTTCCCAATTACCAACTTCCTTCTTTTTACCAATTTGACCACAATAGATTCTTTATCAAAGAGGACCCCCAGGTAGAGAAAGGTGTCACCACCTCAATTCTTCCAGGGTCCGCGTGTAAGTACAAGGATTTATCTCTTTTTCTTGCCCCAGCTATCTAAGTAAACAAATTATGAAGGAATTCCTAGTCAAACCTCAACCACGGGTAAAGCCACGCAACTTGCCCTCCTCCAGATTTTAACATAAGATCTGAAGTTGTAAAAAGGTGAGTCAACTGCAATCTGTGAGCTGCTATTAAGCAACCCTTCTCTATGGCCGGATGAACAGTCTGAACCCAGCAAGATCCCTATTCAGGAGAGCAATTTGGAGAGCCAAAAGTGAAAAAAATGAGGATTTCTGGCTTCACCTACTAGCAGCCAGCAGGGAAAGGAACCCAAGAACATTTTGTGACTGATCAATCAAGCCACAATTGGAAGCAGCTCCAGCGCCAACATTCCAGAATCAGAGTGGGTCGCTTTTTGGTCAGACCACTTTTTATCAGAGCCCAAATGCTCAATGTAATCCAGCAGCCCGACAAGCGTCCATAGAGCCTGACCTGTGCCCTTAAAGCCCAGCAAAATATCTGGCTCCTCAAAACCTTGTGAAGCTTGTAGTAGCCTAGAGGAACATTGCACACAAAAATTGGCATTGCTGCTCAAAGACGGAGCTCCTGGCCCTAACAGGCAACCTACTGCTTTCCTTGCATCCGACTCAGCTCTCTGGTCCGAGGTACTAACTCCTCTGTTCAAATATTGCCTGGTAACAGACTGCATTCCAGAGTCTAGGAGAGCATCCATAATCCAACCAATTTTTAAGGGGGGCTCCAGGGGTGAGGAATTTAATAAAATATCTACTTGTCCATGGGGCAGGTTGCTTCATAAATCTACTTGTCATCTAACAAAATCCATTTGTCACTTTAGTGTCATGTAGTGCGACGGCAAATTATGGCAGCAATTTCATTGTATAAGAACTCTGATATAGCCTCTCTGATTATGCCAGGGCTCAAACCATAGTAGTGTTTGAATACTTGCAATCTCCTTATGTTGCCACATTTCCATAGATCTACATACTGGGACTGAAGGTAGTGGTAAGCAATAGTTTCAGGGTTAGAATGCCTTTTGAGTCTGTGCAAACCTGCTAACTAACATATTTTAAGGGTTTTCAACAACTCTTCTTCAATCTTTTCTCAAACTGAGAAATGTTGGAAATGTACTCCTGACAATGACAGATGTAAACCTTCTTCCAGAGCTGGAGGGTAAGTGAACTTGCAAACACTCAGATTTTCGCATGACCAAATCTGCACATGCATATTTGCTTATTCTAAAATGCAGTTCACAAATATTTTCTAGGAGTACTATTTCTTATCCTACTTCTGTAAATTCTGGGGAATTCACGAAAGCTGTATAGCTGTACCTAATGCAAGGACATATACTATGGGTGCACTTTTGAGACTTTCTTTAATGATTGGGCCCCTGATTTGGTTCGGCGTTGATCAAGACCGTTTACGTTTATTAAAATTCTATCTCTCTCTCCCTGTATCGGTTGGCTTCACTGTGAGTGACAACATTCTGATCTTTCACAAGGAGCATATCAGCACACAAAGTAGTTTTGTTCAGTGCCAGTAACTGCTGTGGCAGAGTGTGCTTTTTGAGGCCAAAATTTGTTTTGCTTTTGCCAATGTTTGTTATAATGGTGAGGGCCTGGCAGCTCCCACACCAACAAGGTTTCACAAAAAACTTGCCAAAACAATCCACACATTGACGAAACTAAAAAGCTGACAAGTCTGGTGGCTCAGTGGACTAATGCATCCACTGCAGGGGCCTGTATTTGACCTCATGGTCACAGGTTCAAATCCAGGTGGGTCCACTCAGCCTTTCATCCGTTTGAGGTTGAAGAATGAGTACCCTTGAGTTGGGTAACAATAAACATCTGTTACACTATAAAACATCATATGAGTCCGATAAAAAGTTAATGTCTTGATGATCTTAAAAACCATCAAAATATTAAACAGAAAAAAACAATATTCCGCCTTTTTGACTGTTATAAACAAAAGTATTACAAAGAGGTGAGATAAACAATTACTCCATGGCACGAGGAATTAATCGATCTAAAATTCAGATCAACATGTATAAAGGAGCAAAAGATTCAATTTAAACATCAATATAAGATTCATACAAAAAGTGTTCATATACGAAGATCAGCCCTTTATAACACACTTCATCATGGTAGTAAAGATTACAGCATAACAAGGTAAAAATAGCCCTGCATTAGCTTTCCATGATGGCAGGTAAGTTAAGAACAACTGTGTTAATACTAAAATGGAATACTGGGTGCGTATATATAGTCTCATTGGGATGATATTACATTATTTAGACACTAAACATAGTTATATTGCCAGCATGACCACAAGGCTAGCTCAATGACAGCCTATTCAATGTCTAATGGCCCCAATTAAGAAACTTGCTACCTCAACACAGACTAAAGCAGAGGCTAGCATTTGTAAATAGACCAATGCCGGCCTTAATTGCACAAAATTATGGCCCCTTAGCAGGGGAAGAATATACTTCCTGGGCAAGGAGTCTTAATAAGCGCAGAAAAACATTATTTGTAGAGTGTCTTGCTCAGAGAAGTTGTCACAGGGACAAAGGTTTGTTGAGTCCGGTTTAAAGTAACCTTTTGGAAAGGCCAGTAACTAGGGAACCATATTCAATTGGAATTTCGTCAAAACAAAGAGATTGTGAACTTTGTTTACATATATTAAATATGATTGCATCTGCTGGCCCAGGCTCAATGTGACAAACTTTCTCACCGAGGGCTTAATTAGTTCTTGTTCCTCCCTTAGGCCTTGACGTCTGTCTAGAAACTGCTGTTTAACTGCTCTGATGGCGGACTTAGCCAAAGGAACAGGGGACAAAAACATCTGGGCAGCCAAGATTCTCAGTCTGATCCTTGATATATTTCAGCCAGGGAATATGTAATGCCTTTTCCAGGGCTAAACAATCTCGGATAATTAGTTGATTTAAATTTGGGATTGGTTGAGCCCAGATTCTCAGCCAACGTAAGAGTGGCGCATTCGCAATCAGGTCTGAGATATAACCCGCTCCCAGCTACTCGTGTAGATCAAAAATTGGGGTAGATACAGGGACCGAGAGAAGTTTGCGCATAAAATTGTTCTCGCCCCTTGAATTTTTTTCACGTCTTTGTAACCCCAAATGTCACTGCCATCGGTGGTCATGAGAATGCACTTCACATTATAGACCTTCAAGAGCGCAGGCTTTGACCCTATTCTTTTCGCAAAATGTAATGTTGCCCCTGCTGCCCTGGCTAAAACATTCATTGTAAGTGCGCATTGTGCGCACCATGAGCGCTGGTCATTGAAAAGTACCCCTAGGTATGGGAAGGTGGACACTTTAGTTAGCTCGGCACCCTTGCAGTAAAATTTGGCCTTTGCCGCCCTCCTAGAGGCTATGGTCATGGCATGCGATTTTGTTAAATTAGTTATTAAATCCAAATAGTCCATGAAGTCTATAAAACAATTTAAAAGTAGTTGAAGTCCCCTGGCAGTTCTAGACACTAGAACTGCATCGTCGGCGTACCAAAGTGCAGGGATCATTATGGTGCCGGTTCTTGGTATGTCTTTACAACAGGTTATGAAGGAATCCCCTTAGTTTATTAATGTAGAGGGTGAACAGCAGAGTGGCCAATATTCATCCCTGCCGAACCACTCTTTTTACTGCCCAAGAGTCGGTCAAAATTCCATCTTCGTTAAAACGTTGTATTGTCATGGGCAGTAGCCAAGGAGATCAGGTCGGCATCTAACCCCATGTCCCGAAGGATCAACCGCAGCTTAGACCTATTGACAAGGTAAAAAGCTGAGGTTAGGTCCATGAAGGCCAGATGTAGGTCCCCTCCCTTGGCGACAGTGTACTTCCCTATCACCAAATGAAGGTTAAGGCATTGGTCCAGAGTCCCTTTCCCTTGCCTAAAACCATACTGGAGGTCGGAGACGATGTTCGCACGTTCAAGCCAAGCTGTTAAAAGTCCAGTACTACTTTCCCCATGATTTTAGCCGCAGAATCAAGGAGCGAATAGGCCTATAACATGCTGGGTCTTCCTTTGCGCCCTTTTTAAAAATGGGTATAATAACCGCCTTAGACCATGATAAGGGAAAACCAGACATACAGGCTGTGTTAAAAACATGTGTTAAAATCTTAGCCCAGACTTTTGGGTCTGCCTTATAAAGGTCACCCGGTACTCCATCAGGGCTGGGCGCTTTTCCCCCTGAAGTTGTGATGATGGCTTTGTGAACCTCATCCATGTTGAAAATAAGAGGGGAATCTACTAATCCGGGAACGGTTTGTCCCATGGAGTCCCCGAGGTTGTTATCACTGTAGATTTTGCCAGAGTGCTGAAACCATTTCTCTGAGGGAATTAACAGTCTCTGCAGGTATTTGGTGAGTCATCAAAGAGAGGACTATTAACAACAGACCAAAATTTGGAGCTGTTAGCCAGCAAACTGATTTGGCTAAGCTCCTCCCAAAACATCTCCCTTAATTGTTTTTTCCTGCTCTGTGCTGCAAGTTTATATGCCTTTCTACTACTTTTAACTAATAATGCCACCCTCGGTTTTTGCTTTAAGGCCTTCATAAGCTCCTTATGGGTAGCCATGCAGGTATCATCAAACCACCTTTGTAGATTTGAACACCTTACTCTGGTTGAGGTAGATAAATTGGAGGCAACCTGTTTCGTAATTAATTCAAAGGTGTCCAAAATACAACTGGCATGATATTCCTGGTCTAAACACACCTTAAACTCTGTTGCGCAAATGGTAAACAAATTATCAATAAAGCTTTTGGGGTGATCCTTTCCCACCTCACTCTGTGCGCTTGGTCTCTAGGATTAATATTTGTATTAGTAAATGGGCCAGTAATCCTATCCTTGAATACAGCTAGTAGATGGAAATTCAATGTCAAAGGGTTATGATCACTAAAACAATTTTGGGTAACACTTAGAGTTCCTACAGCTGATATCAGCGTAGAGGATACCAGTATATGGTCATTTATACTTTGACAATCATGACCAATGTAGATAGATACAGATACGAACGTATCTGATTGTTGTAGGCAATTCAAGTTATGGCTGCAGGCCGTCTTCCTCATCCAGCATTGCTAGACAGTTAATGGGGCAAGTACGAGTGTTAAAATCTCCTAAAATTAGCGTATCATAATAGGCTTCTGTTCTTTCACCCTTACTCACCAAGAAGCCCACTAGTGCCATTAGGTGCTCAGTCTTGTGGGTCCTGGTGAAGGAATTGTAAAAACTAATCACAAGGAGTGTTGGTAAGTTCTTCCCTGACAATTCTACAGCTAACAAATTGGGGCGAGCAGGAGTCAATCAGCTTGAGGTTATAAGAGAGTTTGAGACTAAACATCAAAAGAAGGCCCCCCCCCCCATCTCTACCCATGTTTGACGGTGTAGCGGGTTTACAGAATGATATAAAACCATCCAGATAAAAGTGGTCAGTGGGCTCCCATGTTTCTTGTAGGGCTATGATGTGGTGAGAGGCAAGGAAGTGTACCCAGGAAATATCGCCCTTTTTTGACCTTAGCCCAGCTATGTTCCATGAGAGAACCATCATCCCAGCTTCGTCAATTGTAATCTTAGTGGGATCAGGTTTTGCTCGGTTAACCCACTGTGATTGAATAGGGCACAATGGAGTGGAATTAGAGTGACAAGTATCAGAAACAAGTAATTCTGCATCTGTTAAGTGCAGAAGGCTTTCTGTTGGGGCAGATGCTACCGCAGGAGGAGGTAGTCAATATTGCATGTCCACGCCTGAAAGGGCTTGAAACCTATTCGCAGTGTAAACAGGAGGGGACACGTTAAAACAGGGCCCTTGGTTTGGCTTATAAAAATAACCAAGAGGTAGTTAGCAAATGTTGGTACTCCTAAGGGTTTCAAGCTCACATGGCCTCAGTAGGTATCTCACCAAGGCTGGCCTGCGAAAATTAATTACGATGCAGTCCCCTTCGATATTTTTTATAGGTGCGCCAACCCACCCAACTCTGCATACCATGATGATGTCCTTTGAATCAGATACTTGTAGCCTCCTAAACCTTGACAGCCAATCAACACACTTGTTGCACAGTTGTTCCCATGTCTCGTGCTGGTCCTTTTTTAGTGTTGGTACCCCTGCCAGGACCAACACGTAGGGACATGCGGCAGGCGGCAAACTCAAAATGTCTTGATTCGCTGCCAAGGCATTGCTATTTTGTGTGGAGTAAAGCCTTGCTACTCGGCCTGCCAGTCAATGGGTTCTGAGAAGCTCCCTTGGGTCTACTTGGGCCGCTTTCATTCCCCCGTCGACAGTAAGTGCGTGTAATAGTGGCTTCATTGGACAAAATTTGGTCTAATGGCACATAAGGGTTATTTGAAGGAGTAATAACACTAGCAGTGGAGGGTTGATTTCCAAGAGGGGTGTGAGTCGATGTACTCAATGTACCTGTTATTACACCCTTAGTGCCCCACCTCCTCCCTTCGAAGTAGTGGGTATTTGTACATTCCCTGCTAGATTCAATAAAGTTATGGGTAGTTAATGAGACACTCACCCGCCTTATCCCAATACCGCTTCGTAGCGGGGTGGCCCAGCCCAGCCTCGACCAGTCTTGGACAGGCGCAGACGGGCCCCGCCCTTGGCCTGCATGCATCCTCCACCGCGGGGGGAGAGGCTGTGCTTTGAGCACGATGGAAGCTCAGGCGCCTCCCCCCTCACTTGCAGCACCTGTGGGTATCTCATTGCACCCTGGGAGATGTAGTCTCCAACCAGGGTGTGGTGATGTCAACACGGGATTCTGGTGGCCCTGGAACTCCTGTCCCACCAAGGCAGGATCAGCGGGATGGTGGGCGGTAGTGCAGGCACAAGGACACAAGAACAGGCTCCCGCGCTGCAGGGGAGAGGCTGTGTTTTGAGCACAATGGAAGTTCAGGCGCCTCTCCACTCATTCGCGGCACCTGTGGGTATCTCGTTGCACCCTGGCTGATGTAGTCTCCAACCAGGGAGTGGTGATGTCAGTGCGGGATTCCGATGGCCCTGGGACTCCTGTCCCACCAGGGCAGGATCAGCGGGATGGCGGACGCCGTCACAAGGACACAAGAACAGGCTCCGTTAGTCGCAGACTCCCGTCCAGAGGTCTTAAAACCTGTATTCCTCTGCTTTTCTTTGAACTTCAACCAATTTCAACAAGTGAAGACATTTTTATACTGGGCCACTGTCAGTAGTGCAGTCAGAGCTTACAACATTTACTTACAGCGCTCACCCTAATAATCAAGGCTTTCAATTAATTCACCATAGATACAAGTTTGAACCGCATTAACATGTGGACAAATATATTACCTTAACTGCAGACAGTGCCCTTCCCTGAGCCATAATGTGGTACTTCAAACTGGCATCCAAAATGTTTGTGCTGCAGGGGGTTGGGCCTACTTGTCCCAAAGGAGACATAACACATGAAAACGTGTTTCCCTTGAACCAAAACAATATGTCCTGGGCATCGTGCTGTAAGAAATCCAACCCTAGCCATTACCACCTTATAGCTCTAATTGACAACAAAGACAAACTGCAAGCCAGCTGTTACAATCTTGTTATTTTATTGTGTTTTCATTAACAGTATTGCTTATCACTTGTGTTGGACATGGTATGTCCCTTTCCCCCCCTCCCCTGAATTCCTATTGGCACATTCCTTATGCTCTGGAGGCTAGCTTAGAATGTTCATAAGGACCGCACCTGAAACTGGTGGAGAGAGGAGTTGTGAAGAATAAAGGTTTTCTTACCTTAATGGTTTTCGTCTTTGTATCACCAGCCTACTACTTGATTATATCAAAGCTAGGTCAGAACTTCAGCAGATCATACCCAAAAAGCAATGTGGCTTTAAGGACAAGTGTGATACCTCCTTTAATCTGATGGCTCTGGCCCTCGTGTGTGACGAAGAACTCAAAGGCAATATGGCGCTCTATTCCTGCTTTGTGGACTTTAAAGCCGTCTTCGAAAGCATTCAAAGAGGGCCCCTTTGGCGTAAACTGTGGGAATGGGGGTTGCCAAATGACCCACTGAGAGCAATAATATAGTTGCACAACATTACCTAGGTTCGAATTAAACTAGGAGACGGCTCTTGCATCTCAAGGAAAATTCCCATGAGCTCTGGATTGAAGCAAGGCTGCGTACTGGCCCCCCGTTATTTAATTTATATAGAGTTGACAAGTTGCAGCAACTTGATGAAACAAATTGCCACCGCTTAAGCTAGGAGGTCAAGGTATGTGACACCTGCTATATGTGGACAACTTGGTGCTTATCAATCAGACAAAGGTCGGCCTCCAACGACTCTTGACCACCTTACACAACTACACAGATGAGAGCATGTGGAGAAGTGTGGCTCAATGGTTAGAGCGGCAGACCCTGATGCAGAGGTCTAGCCCGGGACCAGGGTTCAATTCCCCGCCTTGGCGGGTCTTGGGCTCAAAAATTCCACGGACCTGATAATTCTCGCCTCGGTGCCTATTCCAATCATGGAGTCCCACTCTGAAACTCTGGGCAATAGCTTGCTTAATCTCCACAACGGCCCCAAAACGCTAAGGATGCCTGGCCTCCACCCTGGGGGTGCCCAGGAGTGGACACCTCACTGGGGAAGCCAGGATGGGTTCCACAGTGGTATTCGTACAAGCGCCTTGAGACCCTTGCGGGTGAGTAGTGCGCTATATAAGTATCAAATTTAACATTTTTTACATGCTGGAAATCAATCAAACAAGGAAAAAAACAGTCTTACTTAGCCAAAAGTCAAACTAGGCTTATCAGTGGCTGCTCTAGGGCACCAGGCTCCAGCACAGTAAACACTACAAATACTTAGGAACTCTGGTAGATGGCAAATGATTGCTCACTTCTCACAAATGCACCACAATGAACAAAGGCGCTAGCCCAATGTTTGCCCTGTCATCCATCGCACTAAAGCTACATGGTCCTAGTCTCAACCGCTACTCCAGGTGACGAAAGCAAAACTCATCCCAACCCTAACATACAGGAGTGTAGTCACCCTGGGCAAGGAAGCAGGGACCGTAGACAAACTGGATATACAAATCCACTCTGCGACTTCCTATAAGAGCATCACTGGTGCAAGTGAGACTTGAGTACAACATTACAGGACAGCACTGGGCCAGAGGCAGCAGTTTTCTTAACTTATGCCACCGGCTCAAACAGGCATTACCTAATACCATGCATGGCCTAATCTGGCAAGAACGTATGAAATTTGACCCAAGATCATCATCGTACAAACAACACCTTGACGCTAAACTATCTGAATTCTCACAAACCAAACCCTGGAATAAACCTCTCTCACAACACGTCCTCAAGAGCCTAGCAGCCCACATGGCCAAAAAACTGTAAAGCTGGAAGACATTACAACTTTGTCCAAGTGCTCTCACATGTGGTCAGTCGTAAATTCATATTCTTTACTTAAGCCGCCGGGCTACATCATCTGCACCTATAGGATCAAATGGCGCGCTTTGGCCTTAAGAAGGGGCGAGTGGAACTTTTGTGCTCACTTTCCACCCTAGCACCGCCTAGCTACCTACAATACTAGCTGCCGCCTATGCGTACAAGGTAGAGAAAGTCCAAGCTACAGCCTATGCGCTCGTCCTCAACTTATGCAGCAAAGTAGAACTCTCCTCCGAGTTAATTTCATCCGGGGGACTTTCTCTAAATAGGAGCTTACCTTTTGCGACTTGTTTCTGTGCCGGTCCTGCTGTGGGGGTGACGCTCCAATCCTGACAGGTGAATCTACGCGGCAGTAGTCCAACGGAACGCCCCGTCTCTCCCTGACGTCGCAGCTACCCTGTCATCAGCGCGACCGCAGTGGGGGGAGACCGAGGGGCAGGGAGGAACCACATCTCCCAAGTGCCCTTGCGTTTCCCAGCCGCCTCCGGGGGATCGTGACGCGCCAGGAGGCGCTTTAAAGTGCAGAGCGTCCTCCGCGTCGCGGGAGCGCGCGGGAGCAGCGCCGGGCTAAGCCCGGGCAAAGGGCGGGCCCTCTACGGCCCTCCTAGGCCAAACAAGGCCGGGCTGGGCATACCCTTTAACTTCTACGCCCCGACCCCCGATGTATGTATACAATTTTCTAATTACGAACTTATACCATCAGAAATGTCTACATCTGCGGCTGATGAACTCCCACCCAGGGTAGGAGTATCTATCCTCGGCCCCTTGGATAGATACTTCTCGAGAACAATTGCCGACGTAGATAGAGATATAGCATTGGCAGAGCGACGTGCGGAATGTCGCCTCTCTATTGAACTATTAAAAAACACAGTCATTGCTCCAATTTCTAAGGAAACAAATATACCACACTTAGAAAACGTCACAATTGAAAACACAGACGCTGATCTGTTTAATACTGGGAGCATCCCTTTTATCTTTCAAGTCAGCTCTTCCCCAAAGCTAGCTAACATGTCGATATCTGTTGTCACCCAGTCAGACCCACCTCTCCCTACCAACCTTTTAATCGATCTTAACACCCCCATAGATCCAAAGGCTCCGAAACATCCTAGTCTAAATCTTTCTGTGGCTCAAATAGGCTCAGGGGTTGATCAACATGTGCAAACACGACCTCCCCCTCCTATGGAACTTAGATCATTAACTGATAACAATTCTTTAAAAAACAAACGCGGAATTATTCGTTCACCTCCTAAAAAATGAAGGAAAAGAGGCGGGGGAAACATAGCGAGCCCTGCTTGTAACTTGTTGCCATCTAAAGTCTCTTTGAGACAGGAATTAGCTGGAATTGTAGAAAGGGACCCAAGCTTAGCCTCGACTAGTCCATCTAATATCATCCCTTCTTATGTGTCTCCATCATTGAAAGACTTTACTGAGGTGATGGAACAGCTTTTGAAAGTCTTGCTGCTACCATTAGTAGAGAGACTCAAGAGACTAGGCGCCCAATTAGATACCCTTGTCGAAGGTGCTAAACAAACGATCCAAACAAAAAATGATGTAATAAAATCAACAAACTCGAAGGAGGCAGAAAAAGTGACAACTAAGGTTACAGCAACATCCGCTGTAAAAACAGCTACCATGCAAATACCTTCTGCAAAAATAAAACTAGCGAATAATAAGGTCTCTTCCGTCACCAAGAAGATGCCCCAGAAGTCACAGTCTCTTCGAGTAAATCCACCTGTGGAATCAGCAAGATTGGGGCATGAAAAGACCTACTCCCAGCTGAACAAGGACAAAACCAAACCAACCCAGATTCTACGTGAAAGAAATGTGGATCTACCCCCAGACGCCTTCAACTATGTTATTATTCTAACAGGGGTTTCGCCTTTACCATCAGGATCTTTTGAAAATCACACCAGCCTAAAAAATAAGGTTATTTATTGGCTATGCAACAATAGACCACTGCCACCTCACCTAAATGGTGATATAATTTCTGTGCGACGAACAAACTGGGTGGGAGTGCGACCAAAGGACATTGAGGGCGATGGTGTGATTGTCACTTTTAGAGATCACAGAGTCATCTCGCACATCAGGGATTGGTTTACAGATACTAGTAGGGGGTCGAGTATTCCTAAAAATTTGAGTTACTTCTATCCTGAAGCCTTGATGCCCCGCAAGAATTATTGTTCAACACAGCCCTGTGAAAACTATTCTTCCCAGCAATATAGATATTCACATAACTCCTATCCCTTAAGGCCAAGATATATGGAAAACACCTTTCCTTGTTCCTTCCCTCATGCTTTCTCTGGCTATGGCCACTGCCTGCCACCTACAACGCCTCAGTGGAATATTCCTTGTTTTAACCCCTATGCGCCTCTTTCCGGCCTGGATGATATTGAATGACTTTCCACCTTAGATGTATGCTCAATAAATCGCTTTGAGCACCTTCCTAAATATCAAAAGCCGAACAATGCGCCTTCAAAAAATCCAACGTCAAAAGCATCTTTGGGGAGTAAAAATGGCAGTGAGGGTGTAAGGTCTTCTTTTTGTAAAAACAGTAGCCCGAAGAAAGGACTTCTTCTCGAGTCTTTGGACTGACACAAAAATGTATACCTTTCTATAGTTGGATCACAGCCCGGTACAAAAGTTTCTGGTAGCGCATTGGTTTTATCAAGGTTGGATAGCCCCGAGAGAGGGAATGTAACTGGTGCGAGCTCTGATGTAGCACCTTTAAATAGCGTTTCTCTGTGTACCAAGATAGATGCTGGTGGGTCAGCAAGTCGGGCAGTTCTTTCGGACCCCTTAACCAAACAATCTTGGGCAAATCAGGAGAATAACACAGAGGTATCTTATAATCATCCTATGAATCGTGCATCACTTTCCCAAATTCAGATACTTAGTTGGAATGTGGCTGGCATTTCCACTAAAATAGGCTTATCATCTTGGCTTGATTTTGTTAGTTCTTTTTCAGTTTTATGCTTCCAAGAGACGTGGGTACAAACCCCGGTTCATCTTCTGGGCTTTCAGACCTTGCACTCACCGGCGTTATCGAGCAAGCAAGGAAGAAATAGGGGTGGGCTGTGTGTTTTCGTTAATATTGCTAGGGGTCTGAGCGTACGGAAACATTCTCTCACGGAGTCTTATCAAATTATCTCCATTCAAACCAGTAAATCTTTGCATTTGTTAATAATAAATTTTTATAATAATATGCCATTACATGGTTTGGAGAGGGTGTTAAATGATTTGTTTCACGCCGTTGTTTCTGTTAAAGAGTTGCTTGGGGGGGAATGGGCCATTGCCTTTATGGGCGATTTTAACTGTTACACCTGCCAGTATGCTTCAAGGGGACTTTGTGACTTTATTTCTTCCCTGGAAAATGATGATACTTCAAACCATTTCATGCATTAAAAAACAGGGGAGGCAGTAAATAACTTTTTAGCACATTTTAACTTAGCTTTTGCAAATGAGCTATGCTCACCTCCAATACCCTTTAAACCCTTTTTTCATGGAAGAGGCTCAAACTCTACCATTGACTTTGTATTCTTTTCTAAGATGCACGCCTCTTTGATAGCCTCATGGGATACGCTAGATCAGATATATGGTGATCATTACCCCATAGCCTTCTCCATTTCGTTACCATCCCACATTATAAGTCACCATTCTCATCCGGTAAGGTATGACCAACCAATTTCAATAGGGGCGGTAAATGGCTACACTCTTAAATGGGAAAAAATTGACCCTGCTGGCCTTCTTAAGAACTTAATAGAGATGAGGCGGGAAGAGGTGCATATTTGTCTGTCTATGACAGAACGCCCTCAAAAATTTTTACAATCTTTTTCAAAAATACAAGAAACCCTAAAAAAGTTACTTACCCGCCAGTTCAAGCCAGGACCCTCTATATCTAAAGGATGGTTCGATAACAATTGTACACGAGCACTCAAGATATTGAAAAAGGCTTTACATTCCATACCGAAGTCCTTACCTGAGATACGTCAGGCTAGATATCGTTACCGCCATGCTATCAAGAGCAGGATAAAAACTTTGAAGGCGGAGGCTTGGCAGACATTGTTGGCAACCTCCGAAAGTCGCAATTCCTCGGCTTTCTGGAAGTTTGTCAACGCCCCACTCCCGTGGGTTAAAATGCCTGAGAAGAGGTTAGACCTAGCCATTGATGGAGATATTTGGGCTGCCTATTTTCAACAGCTGTATAGCAACCCAAGTCCTCTCGGTACACCTCCATCGGACCTTATTCCTTCCTGTCCTAGTATTACAGTGGGCTCGAGAGAGTGTGTTCCTGACATTGTTTTTTCATGTGATGAGGTCATCCTTGCTATTAAGGAGAGTCGATCTGGCAAGGCCCCCGGTCCAGATGCTATACCAGTGGATGTCTTCAAGGCTGAAATAGATTTTTGGGCCCCGTTATTAACTTCCGTTATGAACTGTGCAAACGTTTATGGTTTAATCCCAACCTGGTCAGAGGCCCTTGTGGTACCTATATACAAAAAAGGGGATAGGCATGTACCCTCTTGTTATCGTCCTATCTCTTTGCTTGATGCCCTAATGAAGGTTGCAGGACGCATTATCCTAAAACGTATGCATAACTGGACAGAGGAGGCAGATGTCCTCTCTAGATTTCAATACGGGTTTCGAACAGGTAGGGGCACGGTCGAACAGAGTTTAAATTTATATTTTTTAATTTCTAAATATGTCGAGGCTAAAAATGGGAACCTTTTCGTTACATTTATAGATTTAAGTTCAGCGTTCGACTGTGTTGACCATAACCAGTTATGGAGTGTTTTGGAGCACTTAGGACTGAACTTATCTATTCTTAATTTTATCATTGCTTTGTATAGGGATGCAGGGGCCAGGGTGCGGTATGGACAGAGAGGGGAGTGCTCCTCAAGATTCACCATTGGCAGAGGTGTGAGGCAGGGGTGCATCTTAGCCCCCCTGCTTTTCTCGCTCTACATAAATGCCGTTGGCGATTTCATGCGGAGCTTTGAATGTGATTACCCTAAGGTAGAGGGCCATGCCGTTCCAATCCTGTTGTACGCAGACGATGCGGCTATTTTGTCTCAAACAAGGTTGGGGCTGCAAAGGGCGGTCACTAAATTTACTCTCTTTATGAAAGAAAAGGGTTTGAAGGTAAACATTGCTAATACCTTTTCCTTGGCTTGTAGCAAGGGAATAAAGAAAACCCCATGCCCGATATTCATCGAGGGAAAAAAGATAGACACTGTAGAACAATTTCCATATTTGGGTATTTGCTTTCATAGAAAGGTGTCCTGGCAACCCGCTGTAAAAGCCAGGAAGCTTGCTTTTACAAGAGCGATTGGCGCACTTCAAGATTTTGCTAGTTAAATTGGGGGAAGACCAGTCAAGCAGCTTATTACCATTTACAAGGCAAAATGCGTATCAACTGCAATCAATGGGGCAGGTCTCTGGGGGACCGATACAATAACATCAATCCAGAAGGATGAAAATAAGTTCCTCAGATACCTCCTAGGTTTGCAGAAGTCAACGTCCACCTATTTGACGCACATAGAGTTGGGGCTACCGTTTATTTCTGACACAATCAAGACTGAGCCCATTCTCTTATGGCATAAGCTTTGGACTACTCCAGAGACGGCCTTTAATCGTGAAGTAATAGCTGATTGCCAAAAATTGGAGGGGGCAAAACACACAAAATGGATGTCTTCCGTTGAAAGGATGTGTTTTGAAATTGGCCGCCCAGAGTTTTTTATTGACCCATCGAGTTTGGAGCAAATATCGAGGAAAGCCTTGAGAAGGCTCATAATGGACCATTTAGAAGCCAAAAGATGGTCTACTCAAAAGGACAATAAAACTGTTTTGGCTTTCCAAAGGATCACTATGGTTCAGGGTCTTCAACTATACCTGGCAACTGATATTAATTGCTTTTCAAGAATGCTCCTCTCCAGATTTAGATTGGGTTTCTTTTTTCGGCTAATTACTTTCCCCTCTTGCAATGATTGGTCCCGAAACCTGCTCCCTTGCCCTTGTGATGATATTGCATCCCAATCTAATATACATTGCATACTTTTCTGTAAATACTATCAAGTACCTAGAAAATCCTTACTGAAACCTCTACTGAAGACCTGGGGATTGCGGTCTTGCAAGGATGCTTTTGTTCGCTTACAACAATTGGAGAATAGGGAAGTGATACTTATCGTGGAAAAGTTTTTAAAATTGCTGCTAAGGTTCAGGAACTCGATATGATACATGAATTTTTATAACTTATATTCTTTTATTGTTAAAGTTAACTCATTTGTTTCTTGTGAAGCTATGTTTTTCTGGCATTTTATAGATGTATATGTGGTTTCTTAATTGCAATTCAATTATTGTAATGTGTGCTTTTATGATATCCTTGTGATTATCGAATAAAGCTTATTGATTTGATTTGATTTGAATTTCATCCGGCTAGGGGTGCCCCAGCCAAAACTCAGCATTAAACATTAAAACTGTAAAATTCCATAAAACTGCAGCAAGCAAGCTGGACTCAGCCAATTGAACCAATACTGAAGCATCTTCATCTCAAACACCAAATAGTCCACCCCCTGTGCTGGTGACCATTACTATCTGCATATAAGGGGCCAGCTGAACTTGCCACATTCCTAAAACATATTTTTTTGGGACTGCACAAGGCACACCTCGAGCAGGAGAACCCGCCCGCTTAGCCAATTGCTGCACTTTAAGTACTGTTACGTGACATTTCCACATTGCTTTCAGCGTCTATGTCAAGTTGGACCCACCTTGTGCCTGTGTCTGCTGTTTTAACGATTTTTTAAAGAACTTTTCCCACTGCTTTTAATTGTTTTTAAAGATTTTTGTCCACCTTGCTTAGTTATTTTTCATGCCCTGTTCTTTATAGGGTCCAAGGTCTCTATTTCTGTGTGTCGCTCAATCTCTTTCCTTAAAAGCTTGCTGCACTAAAAGCATCAAGGTCCGACAGAATCAGCGTAATTGGCACCGGTGATATGTACATATGGTCTTATCTGTATGCTGTTTATTTTCCTTGTATCTGTTTATAAAGGTTTTATTAACCATACAATAAATAAATAAAATAAAGCTAGATCATCTTGAACAGGGCTGAGCAGTCCTTCCCGGCATGCTCTCACCACCCACCCCAGGTTCCGTTTGAAATAGAGATTTCTCTGCAGCGTCATAAAAATACCTAGATACGTAAAGCCGCCCTCGGCTCGGGCCAGGCTACGGGGGACCAAGGACATGTCAATCCTGCCCTGTGGAAGGTAGAGTACTGGCTTGCCCCAATGGATACAATAGCCAGAGTAACTTACATACTCCACAAACAGGTGGAGAATCAAAGGGAGGGTCATGGATGGCTCAGTAACGTAGAGGAGGATGTCATCCACAAAGAGCGAAATTTTCACCTTCTCTTCGACCACTCCCGTGATTTGAAAACCACTGACCTCAGGGTTGTCTTGTACAACAAGCCACCAAATTCAGTGTGCTGGTAAACAGGAGGGGGGACAGTTGGCAGTCCTGCCTAGTACCCCTGCCAATAGGGAAGTCAGAGGACATCTTTCCATTGACTCGCACTTTTGCCATCGGTGTCCGATAAAGTAGCTCTACCCACTTCCGATGTTAGGGACCAAAGCCAAGCTTCACCAAACTTTGTTCTAAAAAGGATCAATGCATCGCATCGAAAGCCTTCTTCGAGCCATGCGCTAAGGAGGACGTGGGCCTTCGGCCTGTTGTGGATTTTATTCAGCCAATTATGCACCCACCATAAGTTATAACGGGGTGACCTGCCAGGCATGAAGCCTAACTGATCTCTTTGAATCTGGCGGGGGGAACCTGTTGAATTCTAGTGGCCAGTATTTGTCTGCAAGATTAGAATTGAAAAAAATGTATTCTATGCGAGAGTGTGAAGGAGGTACACAGCTGTTGAAATATTGACAGTGCTAAAGAAAAGCTGTGGGGGATGGTTAAGTGGTGCAGAAGATTGGAAGTTCACACAAAAGGAGAGAATGAAAAGATGGTGCAGAAGAGGAAAGAGGTGAAGTGTGAGGTACACTATTGCAGGATTTTAGAATTATGTGGGAAGAAAAAGAGCATAATTGTCTAACAGACCACAACACTCTAACTTGTTATGGCATGTCTGTCTGA
This sequence comes from Lissotriton helveticus, assembly GCF_964261635.1. Taxonomy (NCBI): domain Eukaryota; kingdom Metazoa; phylum Chordata; class Amphibia; order Caudata; family Salamandridae; genus Lissotriton; species Lissotriton helveticus. Next base: position 779,639,591 of record NC_136070.1, read on the forward strand.
GAATGTAAATGCATGTTTTCAGCCAAGCCCTTAATTACATAGGCCATGCCTCTTGGAAAGATTCTTTATCCCTACATCCTCGTCCCTATCATTAAGTGTGAGGTGATCCCCCACCTCTTGCTTCTTCCTTTTGCCACACCTTTTTGAGAGACCACCCCTCCTAACATTTTATACACCAGTGGTCAGGGCTTTAAGTCGGCCGGGTCCTGTCAGTGCTCAGCACCAGCAATTGTTAAAAGCAGGTGCTGAGACGGGTCTCTACGGGCGCTCCATTTTTGCCCTCACCCTCAGGGTGAAAAAAATATCTTAATTGTGTATGTAAAGCGCTCTGATACCCACAGGTCTAGCTAGCGCTATATAAAACTTTATGAACTAATAATTCTATTACAGGACCCGAGGCTTCGGATTATGCTTTCTCTTTCTTTACTGAAAATCAAAATAGCCAATGAAAAGTACAATTATCACAATGCCATGGTGCCACACCAATAACCATAGAGACTATCTCCTATAAATCGAGTCCCAAACATGAGCACTTCCTCAATCTTTGTTGCTCGCGGCCGAGTTAAGTACTATTTGGTTTTCCTCAATACTTAATTGCATAATGGTGATATTGACATAGTAATTTATACTGTTAGTATGAAATGTGTATAGAGTTTTACCTTGCTTGATCATGGAGTCGAGATCCGTTGGTGGCGGACGCCACCGCGTATACGCAGGCTATTATTCCTCCTATTGTTATCACTTAGTGTCGGCTTGCGGTGTGCGCGCTTACTGCGTTTTTTGCTCACAGGCACACAGCGCTGATAGCTTTCTCAATTCCTGACCGTTTCATTGAGAGCCTCTGGAGCAAGGTAGTGGTAGCCCCCTATCATCGGGCCCACGTATACTAGAGAGCCGGAAGTCGTGTAACCCAATTGGGCTACATTTGGGAAGTTTTTGGCTAGGTGACGATCAAAAAGTGAAGAACACCGTATCTCCGCTTTATCCCACCATGGAGCAATCCATGCAGTGTCTGTTATCTGGAGTTTTACGCCAACCTTTGGCTGCAACAATTGAAAGACCCAGGCCGGGTGCAGGCCAATTTATCCACATTTCTACCTTTGGCTCTCACACCCTACTGGCTGCAATATTTTAGAGTACAGCTGGGCTGAGGAGCTTGATCAATCTGTGCACTGTGGGTGGCTCCTCCAAACTCCTCTGGAATTGGTGACTTGGCAATTACTTCAAGAGCAATTTAGCTGCAATCCTATTTTACAAAGCTCCATTATGAAAGACTGGACCACATTTGAAGAAGATGAATACAATTATTACGAGGAGCAGCAGGGTCCCCTCCTGAAGGACAAATTGGTAGATGCTCTGGACGCATCGGTGCAACAGTCAGTGAACCGAGCAATTGAAATCACCGTCCCTCAGAGAGTAAACCAAGCCTTGGCAGCAGTGCTCAAGCCTATCACTGCCCAACACCAACCTTTTGCGAAGCGACATGGCTTGCAAGTCCCTGATAGCGCAGGTTCTGTGCCAATATCACCAGAAGAGAAACGCAATGGCAAAGCCAAGTCCTCTTCATGGCCGCATGCGCAGGCCCTAGATAGTCTACCCCAGGTCTTCATTGGGGATCACCAGTATTCGGTTACGGCTATGACACCTCCTTCACCCAATAAGCCCCAAGAAACCGACACATGTACTGACACGGATTCCACTTATCACATCTCCCCACCTAGGAAAAAGAAGGCCAAGAAGGTGCATATTGTTCCTCGCACTTCCATTAATTTCCAAATTGCGACTCGTTTTGACTTTAACCCCCTGGACATTGTCCACCCAAGGTCTTCTGACTGGGCTCCGGCTCCTCATGTTTCTGACTACATCCATCAGAACCTCCGCAAGCACTTTGATAAAAAGGTTCATAGCAGGCTTAGAGCGGAGTGCCCTCGTCCAAACATACCGGACGAGGTGGCCAGGGCGTCAGATATTGACCCCAACATGCTGGTGTTCTAAAAGAAGTTCGCAAAGGACCCCAAAAAAGGAATAAATCGTGCCTGGTGGGGTTGCCAAGACAATCTGTTGAATGTGACGTGTCCCCTGGCCAAGATTTTAAAGAGGACATTGTGGCCAAGGTCACTGGAGCTCCGGTGGACCCAGATATTTTGGCTTGATGAACCCAGCGGGCCGTTTGCTTCTTAGGCAATGCAAACTGCGCCATCTCAACAGAGCAATGGATATCCATGCTGATGCGAATGGACACAAATCTTGCGGAGTTAGCCTCTGGGGAGGCGGGACTTTGGCAGCAGGTGTCCTATTTGGAGACAAGTTTGTAAAAGACGTGTCTAAGTATGTGGGTACCTTCACATCTTTGGACAAAGCCCAAACAAACATTAAACGTGTTTTCCAAGCTGGCCTTTTTGGACTGGCCAGACAAGGTAGGGGCCACTCGCCAGGCTGCCAATATTATCAAGGCCCTCCCAGATGTAGTTACGGTCATGGTAGAGGGGACTGGAATGACAATACCAGGGGCGGTGCCTTCAACCTGACCAGAAGATTCACCCATCGCCACTTTCAAAGAGGAGTTCAACGAGGCAACTTCGAACCCCAAATTACCTCAGGTAAGCGTACTGAGTCGAATATCATGTCCTCGGGGGGGGGGGTCGGATTCGATTGTTGCTACACAATTGGTCGGCAATTACATGGAATGCGTGGGTCTTACAAACAGTTCAGGGTTTTCACATAGACTTTTTCCAGACCCCAGCACAAGAATTCATTCCACTGCAATTGTTTTTTTCCAACAAGACAAAGATTTTATAGAGCGCGAAATAGGAGACCTGCTGGAGAAACGTGCGGAGGCTTACTGGGACAACAGCCCCGAGGGTTTCTGCAGCAATGTCTTCCTTGTGCAGAAGAGAGGAGGAGGACACAGACTAGTTCTAAACCTAAAAGGGTTCAATCAATTTGTCCAATACAGATACTTCAAAATGGAAGGAATTTATTTATTAACTGACATTTTGAGACAGAGAGACTGAATGGTCCGCCTGGACCTCAAAGATGCCTACTTAACCATGCCGATCTTTCCTCCTCACCGGCGCTTCTTACAGTTCCGGTGGCAGGACAGATGGCTGGAATACTTGGTCCTGCCTTTCGGTCTTTCTCCAGCTCCTTGCTGTTTCACCAAGTTGATGAAGCCAGTGGCCGCTCATCTCAGGGAACAGGGTGTTCGTCTCATAAATTACCGAGACTACATTCTCATCAATGCCTCGACCTTCTCTCTAGCATCTCAACACCTTAAATGACTGCACATCTGTTGGAGAATCTAGGTTTTGTAATCAATGCATCCAAATCAGTTCTATGTCCAACTCAATCGATAGAGTTTCTGGGTTTTGTGACCAATTCTCAGACAGCCCAACTTCATTTGCCCAAATCCAAGTTGAGAAATCTGAAGGAGTTGAAGGTGTCATTGACCAAGTAGGTTATGTCTTTGAGAACTATTGCTCGCCTGATAGGGCTTCTAGCATCATCGATATAAACAATCTTCCCAGGCCCATTGCACTACCGAGCACTTCGATGTCTAAAGATACTGCACCTTCAGAAGGGGCTTTCATACTCAGATCAGGTTCCCCTCATGGAGGAGGTCAGGGAAGAACTCAAGTGATGGCTAGCCCACATGGATGCCTAGAACGGCCAGGCTATATAAGGCTCTCGCCCGGAAGAGGTGATAGAATCCGATGCCAGCCAGTTGGGCTGGGGGGCGGGATATGGAGAAATAGCTATAGGAGGCAGATGGTCCCTCCAGGAGTTGTCATTACATATCAATTGCCTGGATCTCCTGGCGAGATTCTTTGCGATTCAAGCTCTCTCATCCAAGAAGGTATCTTGTTGCATCCTCCTAAGGATGGACAACATATTGGCGGTGAGATACATCAACAAGTTAGGGGGGACGAAGTCCCCGATGTTGGTGGAGATCGCCAAAGACTTTAGGCATTATTGCCTGTCTCACCAAATAACGGTGATAGCGGAATACCTTCTGAAACAGGCCAGCACAATAGCGGACTGAAATTCCTGTCACTTGAAGGAGTACAGCGACTGGCAACTCAACCCCTTTGCAATTTCACATGATTCACTCAATATGGGGCCCTTGCAGGATAGATATTTTTGCCTCCAGACTCAATCGCCAGCTAGATACCTTTTTCAATTAGAAACCAGATCCTCTAGCGAAAGCCATGGATGCATTCACTCAGGACTAGTCGAAGACATTGAATTATGTATTTACCCATTTCGTTCTCATTCCCTGGGTAGCAAATCTGATAGCCTGCCAGAAAGCAGATATCCCTTTAGTCACGCCAGTTTGGAAAGCCCAACCATGGTTTTCAATGCTTTTGGAGTGGACATGAGACCTACCTCTTCTCCTGCCGTGGTCTCAGACAATGCTCCAGGGCCCTCAGGGGAAACTGGTTCAACTGGTTCTCTCGAGGCAGTTGTACCTGATAGCCGGGAGGCTTTTAGGCAACAGTGGACATTGCCAAGAATTTCGAAGGAAGCTTCAGGTTTCATCCAGCAGGCCTGGGCTCCCTCTATTAGGGAGCGGTATTGCTCAGCAAGCCGAGCAAGGTTGGGGAAGCAGGTGGGTCCTGTGGAGAAAGATCTCTCACAAGTGTTAAACTTTCTCTCTAAGAGAGCTTCCGAATGTTTATCTTACAGGTCAATTAACAATTTCTGATCAGCTATCTCGGCTGGCATGCTCAGTTAGACGGTAGACCGGTAGGTATGCATCCTCTGGTATGCAAGCTTCTTAAGAGAATACGAGTGGCAAATCCTCCTAAGGCTATTCTGTTTTATGGGATGTGTCTAAAGTTTTATGTTTATTCAACAGTTGGCCAGATAATGCTGAGTTATCTAGGAAACAATTATCTGCTAAATTGGCTATGCTTCTTTATCTGCTTACCGACGAGTCTCTGATGTCAGAGTTCTTGACCTCATTTGTGATTTCTACAAGGACAAAGACTTTCTCACGATCTATTGATTACAATGCATTTACTGCTAATGATAAATTGTGTGTAGTCAAATGCTTTAAAGTAGGGTCCCCAATCACTCAGGACAGCCGGTTGTTCAAGACTTTTAATTGCGCTACAAACACCTTTTAAACCAGTTATCTTTGCCACAATTGCGAGATGTCTCAGATATGTAATGTCAGAGGCTGGTATTGATACTCAATCGTTTGGTGCTCATTTGGTGAAAGGTGCTATGGCGTCAAGAGTCTTTTATGCTAGGTACCAGTGTGCAAGACATTATGAGAGCAGCTGATTGGTCGTCTGACTACTTTTAAACAGTGTTATTATAAACCTGTGGGTGATATTTCTTCTGTTGTTCTGAAAAAGCGTTAAACTAGCATCAGGCGAAGCCTCCGGTACTGTAATAGAATAAAACATTTGCTAGCATTCGCACCCAGAATTTTCAATTCTATGTCAGGACCGGAGGCTCCGATTATGCTTCTCCTTTCTTTACTGCAATTTCTCAGCAGCCAAAAAAAGAAAAAGTAACCAAAACACCACAATACCCATGAGTACCTTACAGGTCACATGACCAACCATAGAGTGTCCCCTTTATAAGTTCCAGTCACAGTAACAAGGTCCTCTTTCTTTGCTGCTCCGCAGCCAGTTAAGTTATTATCCACTATTTCTGCTTTTGTGTTTGTCATTATCTTTAATTGTGGGTTGTGATTTCACTGTGATTGGGATAATACTGTCATTGCTGCTGTTGCTGCTCTCCTTTTTTCATTGTGGTAGAATAGGCTAATTCCCTGTCACCCGATCGATAACCTCGCTGAGCGCGTGTTGGGAGCACTCTGCCTCCCGAACCGGGCGCAGCGCCCGCGTTGAATATTCTCTGTGGAGCGGAAGGAATAGAGAGCAATGACGTGCGTCAATGACACGCAGACCTCTTTCAGTAGACACGAGCGGCCCGCAGTGGCTATTTTGCCCGTTCCTGACAATCCTTTGGGCTTTTTTGTACGTGAGAGCAGCTTTTAATGCTCTGAATCTATATTTAGCTCACTACTGGCTTCCGGTGACGTCCCGCTTTAGTATTTGTGTGTGGGGCTGTAAAATAAAGAATTGGCTCTGCCTAGAGTGGATCTGGCAAGCCCTCCCTCCACTTTTTAAACTTAAATATTCCTGGAAATACTTTTTTTTAAACAGTTTTTATTAGATTTTTACATATTTGAGTTATAAAACATATATTTCCGTTGTAAACATATATGAATATAAACGTGATTCATAAGCTACATATTTTTCATTCCACCTTCACAGGGGTGTTACACAATAAGTACAATTGACATTTCAACCTTCATTGTGGGTAAAATCCGACTCTGTGCAGTGGTGTGCATCACCCTCACCCAGCACGCCTGGAATTTCAAACTCCTTTTATGTTTGTACTTTTTGACATGAGCATCCAGAACAATTTGTAAACAAACAGTATCAGTGCTGTGGTCCCTGCTGTCCTCCCCTGTATCAACCTAGGATGAGTGTGGAAGGAATACGAGGCAAGGAATGGGGTTGCAGGGGATGGGTCATATAGGAGTCCTTGGATAATAGGATGGTGTATTATTGTGATTGCTGCACCGGTGTATTGCCTTTTGTGGCGTGCGTACTATGTGTGAGAAGGTACGCTTTCAGGGGGTCCCAAATGTCCCTGGGAGGCTCTAGGAAGTAAGCCTGCATAATTAGTGAATTGCTCCTGACAATATATCAAATCAGTGAGCCGGTCTTTGAATTTCGGTGCGCGTCCTCTGCCCCAACGACACGCAATTCAGCGCTTCGCCATGAGTAAGGCTATGGCGAGATATTCGCGATAGGGTTTGGCAACATGTTTTGTATAACCAAGCAAGGCGATCAAGGGGGTGCGCTCCAGGGTTTGAATGGTCATCTGAACCAGGGCGTCAAACACGGTTTCCCAGTATGTGTTTACTTCAAGACATTCCCAGGGCAAGTGTAAAAAATCTGCCTCAGGGGCACTACATTGCATGCATTGATCGGAGTTTATATCTACGTAAAAGTGTAAAACCATATGCTCTAGGGAGTCAGCTCATAGCACCCACTGCAGAGGAGCCAATGTGGGGGGCTCATGTGGAAAATCTGGTGTTAAAGTACGGAGGCCTTGCCGCAGTCGTATATAGAGGTAAACATCTAAAGGAGTTGGTTGGGTCTCTTTAAATATGTGGGTTAGTGTTCTGTTGTAAATTAATCTAGGACCCTAGTGTAAATGTTCCCGATTCATGCCCTTATATTGATACGGATTATCCTATCCTTATATAGGCATAGAAATCATTACCATATTTAGACTGAGCCTATGCAGCCCAAATACGGCATGGCTACTTCCACTATATTCCAAGTATCAGCAACGATTTCTTAGAGAAACCCACCGTCAGCAGCTAGGGGCATCCCCTTGCCTGAATACTAATTTATCTTGGAAATTATGGAGTTTTCGAAGAACTAAGTCTTCTATGACATTATTAAGTCCAATTACACGTCATAGTATAAATATGCCTAGATTTGCCCAAGCAGACACACGGTGGTTTGGAGCAGATCGACTAACTACTTGCCCGACGCCCTGCAGCAGCAAGTGCCGAAGGAAGCTGACCCTCCAGCTGACGCAGTGAGAGACTCTGTCTTTTCTCCTGCCGAGAAATCCATCTCCAGTGTTTCCAGGCTACCCTTGCGGGTTGCTGGGAAATCGAGTCCTGAGAGAGAGATACAAGACCTCCTTCATTCTAATCCAAGGTACGGAGCTGATTAGACCCGTAGAGAATTCTTTAATAGATTCTTGGCAGAGAAATAATAAACTTAAACTACTCCTCACTTACTTCTTCTCTTGTGCTAGGCTTAGGTCAGGTACACCGGGTAGGCGTATTTTAGAAGCACCAGTTGAGTACTTTTAGTCATTATTTTAACACTGTATGTATTTTATCCATTTTAAGGCAATTTATGGCTTAGAAACTATATCATGCTTTTACAGTACTACTTTATAATACTGTTCATATTATATACTCTGTACTTTATTACCAGTATTAAGATTGTAGCAGTACATTTCTTATGCTTGAGAAAGAAGACTGTTCAATAAATACTTTTTATTGAAAACGCCAGTCTCTCTATTTTCTCAGCACGTCTGGTGGAACGAAGCATGCACGAATGACTGAGTAAAATAGCTATCTATTGTTTCCGCGACTCTAGAGATCGATTTCTTATTCTTGGGAAACAGAGTTGTCATGTTTATGCGGTTGTCAGAAACTAATGCCTTCTTGTGAATTCGAGAATGTTTCTAGTGACCTCTGAGCTCGCTGGCACTCACAACTAAGTCTAATAGATTCGGTAGAGACCTAGTCGACCTCAGTCCTACGTCTAAACTACAGGATTTATTATTCCAATGCACAGAGCCTAATGGGAATATAGGAACTACACTACATGGCGTCCAACGTTTGGTAAGGCGATAATTTAACGCTACATACTAGAGTAACTCAGTCGTGCTTTTCACACAGACCCCTTTCTCCCGTAAAAACTCCAATAGACATCTGGAGTGGGTGAAAGGCTAAATATCCGCCAAAACTGAGTAGGATGGAAAATCCTATGTATTAGTTTTTGGTTTGTTCAACGTTGAAGGATATAGTATTCCAAAATATTGTGCACCTAATCTTTGTTTCCTTGAAACTTGTTCTGCAAACTCTTCAAACAGTAAAATAATGGTTACTGACGAAGAATTAGCTGCAGCAGCAGTACAAGCAGATTTAGATGACAGAAATAGGCTACAGAATGGCCCGGATGCTATAATCATTCCGGTAAACGTAAGGAAAACTATAACTTACAAACTCATAAACAATGGAGTATCATCGAGAAGTGGTAAAGTAATATTTGTTATAGAGGCACATGAATATCGGCAGACAGAGGTATTCTATTCATGGATTCATTTTCCTCCAGCAGATGGTGGAACACACGAGTTTCACTACTACAAAGTAGAGGAACCTCCCGAGGAATATGTTCCTTACGAATACGTTGAAATTCCATTAACTTACCAAGAGCATCAGCTCTGGTTCAAAGGCGCCCTCAAACATGAAAATCACATTACCAGGCTCGGTCCACTAGGTAGACCAGGAGCTACGTGGCCGGTACTAGCCAGCTATACACCACATCCTGACATAGAAAGTATGACAGGTAGAGAACTGCTAGCACAGCTGAAACAGTTAATTAAAATACATAGACAATTGGTTCAATATGTTATGTGGACCTTAACAATACAACCTACTGTAAGGATTCCACAGCACACCCCTCACCAGGGTAACACAAACAAAATCACACCACAGACTATACAATCAGTCATTGGTAACATGCCTGCCAAAAGGGAACAAATTCCGTTTTGGTTAGCACAAAAAATTACTCAAATTGAGGCAGTATTTATTTTTTAATTTGTTGTTATTTATAGGCTTTTATAGCGCTAGACTCGACTCCCGAAGGAGTGTCCCTGCACTCAGTTCACCCAGCAGACTGAAGGGACAGTGCTCTCAGGATCCAACAGAGAGGGAGACGCTATATGTAAAACAGAAAGGTCTTCAACAATTTCCTAAAGGCTAGATGATTAGTGCGGATGTATGATGATACATTGCTAACCGCCACAACGCCAGCAAAGACTACGCCATTTTTACATCGCAAACGGCATCACATCGCACGTCTTCAGTGCGCATGCTGTCCCCAGGCTATTGTAGTGTCTCTGCCGCTTTAGGCAAACACATCACAGTTCTTCGCATCGCATGCTATGAAATCGTTTTTGAGAAAGTGTTCATCCTAGTATCTGGGACAATTTGTATTCTAATCCTTTAATGTTCAGTTTGTAATATGCAGCACGTGAAAACACCGCCGTTGAAATGGGTGTTTCCCCCCTCTATAGCGAAGCAAATTAAAAATTTGAAATTTAAAATTAGGCTGTCATTTGATGAGTTCTTCGTATTTGTTCATTGTTATACCACAAGTTTGTCCAACTATTACATCTGTAACCCCTTAGGCCCGCCAAACTTTACAATATTTTACGTGTCTAATAATTTGTGCATTCAAACCGAAGTTTAAAACTGGCTAACAGTGATGACCCCAGGCAGGAAGAAGTTATGTGTCCATCCTGGATGCAGCAGAATGTAGCGGTTACCAATATTCTTTTAAGGGGGGACGTGTGCCTGACTTAGCTTCCACTGCCAACCCAAACAGATCACATTGCATCTTCTCCTGACCCCGCCCCTCCCCCCACCTCTCTCCAAGGTGGCCAGTGCAACAGCTTCGACCATGGGCTCACTTCGGGGACTTTTAGGGATTTCCAGGTCATCTCTATAACCACTTTAGCAAAACATGTGCCGGGTCTATAAATCTCATGAGTTATTTGCATCCTTACAGTGCCTGGATACCCCCACGTGTGACAAGCAGCGCTCCACAATTCCACATACATTACATTTCAGTCTGAGCATTAAGCACTTCCGACATAGTGTTGATTCCAGGGTTATTGTTTTTCCCTGTTAGTTCTGTGAGCACCACAAGTGCCTCTTCCCAGAACCGCAGTATTACAAGGAAGGCATTGCCACACCATGTGAAAAAATCCTGCCTGCAGGTGGCGGCAGTGTTGGCATAAGGAATCTGATCCCTCCTACATATGGGCTGTGTATTTGCGGATGAGGTAAGTCTTGTGTAAGTAATGAAATTGTGTATACTTAAGGCGAACATTGTGGGAGACTCAATGAATGAACTCTAGTGCTTGGGTCCATTGTCTAACCATTATTTCTGCCCCTGTGGTTTGCCCCCATCCAGCCTTCAGAAACAGTGGTGGGGTAGCACGCAGGGTCAGTAATGAGCTATAAAGCATGGCAGATGCCCTTCTCACTCATCCATGTGTAAGCAGTGATTGGTGTGCAGGAGTTGTAGAAGGTAGTACTCTACTTAATTCCCATATTTGTCCCTGTGTCTTCACCAGTGCATTGTAAGCTATAAGCTGACCTTATCCAAAATCGAATTCATTCTGGAGGTGCTGAAATGTGTTTGGGATTCCCCTCTATGAAGAGTTAACCCAATTTGTAGTTGTGGGGGTCCTAGACGACCAGACGATTGGATTCGGTAATTTCCCAAGGGCTACTCTTTCCAGACCCTCATATCAGTTCAGGGAGCATCTTATCCAAGTCCGCAAAAATCCTCTTGGGGAATTCGACCAGGAGGGCTGAGAACAGATAAAGTAGTCTGAGAAGGACCAGCATTTTGGATATCGCTATTCTTACCATAGGAGACAGTGACAGAGAGACACAAAATTTCAATGACTTACATTGTTGCCGCAATCAGATTGCCCAGGTTCCCATCAATTAGCTCATCATCGGCTTGGTACATGTGAACCTCCAAGTACCTGAAGGAGTGATGTCTTAGTGCTATGCCTCTCAGGAGAAGCCCATTGCTCTCCTCTTCCAACAAGAGGGAATAGGCTTGATTTACTCCAGTTGATTCTCAACCATAGGTTGTCCCTGAAGGTATTTAAAATAACTCTCACCTATGGAACTGCCTTCAGTCTCTCTCGAAGGCATCTGATTACAGTGAAATAATCTGCCATTGATCTCCACTGAGTATTCCCTGATCTGCCTCCCTACTGTGCAACCAACATGCCAGTTGCTCCATGGTGATGGTAAAAATAAGGGGAGATAGAGCATACACCTGCCCATTGGAAATTGCTCAGATATCTGGTATGTAATTAGCGCATTATGTTTTCTTTCTTCTACAATTGTCCTTGTTTTCTGTCCATGTGTTCTACAAGAGCCTTTTAGCATTGGATGCAACACCCTTAATTTATCATATACCTCCCCGTGCTCTGTGTGTTATTTCTCCTGTCACTCAATTGGAGAAGCTTTTTGGTCTTGTAGATGGTATGGATTCTAGTAATGTGGGCATTGCCTGTGTTACAGCACATTAAAACGAATTAAAACAAGTGTGTTTCTTGAAGTGTATGGATTCCACCCTTTTTTATCCAGCCATCCATCCACCCACCCACCCTCCCACCCACCCATCCAGCCACCCTCCCTCCCACCCATCCATCCATCCATCCACTCACTCATCCACCCACCCATCCATCCATCCATCCATCCATCCATCCATCCATCTGTCAATCACACGCATCTTTATTGACAATCACACGCATCTTTATTCAATATCGGGTTCATCACCCATCCATCCATCCATCCACCCATCCATCCATCCATCCATGCATCCATCCACACACCCACCCACACACCCATCCATCCACCCACCCACCCATCCATCAATCCACCCACCCATCATCCACCCATCCATCCATCCTCTCATCCATCCACCTATCTGTCAATCACACCCATCTTTATTGACAATCACACGCATCTTTATTCAATCTGGGGATCATCATCCATCCATCCATCCATCCATCCATCCATCCACCCACCCACCCATCCATCCATCCACCCACCCATCCATCCATCCACCCATCCACCCACCCACCCATCCACCCATCCATCCATCCACCCACCCATCCACCCACCCATCCATCCACCCACCCATCAATCAATCCATCCACCCATCAATCAATCCATCCACCCATCCATCCATCCATCCACCCATCTATCCACTGACCCATCCATTCACCCACCCATCCATCCACCCACCCACCCATCCATCCACCCATCTGTCAATCACACACATCTTTATTGATAATCACACGTATCCTTATTCAATCTCGGGATCATCTGTGAACCTCCCATCATAACGCGCATCATAATATGTTTAATTGAATACACGCATCTTTATTGACAATCGCGCCTCATAAGAATTGTAATTGAATACAGGCATCTTTATTGACATTCCAAATTGGAAATCACATCTTTATTAACAATCCGAATTGAAAATCCTCATCTTCCGTGTTCGTAAATGGCATCTGTCATCTTAAATCATCATGTTTCATCTTTAAAATCGAGTTGAAACCATGCGATGTAAATGGCATCTTAAATTATCATGTGTCATCATAATCGAGTTCTTAATCGAGTTCAAACCATGTTCAAACCATGCGATGTATGCTTGTTCACACCAAGCGATGTAAAGCCTCAATCTGCGCGCTGACATGGCTAGCGATGTTAACGTGAATGCGCAATATTAGCACGCGTTCTAAAACCCTGCTATGTACACTCTCTCTCCCACCCATCCATCCATCCATCCACCCACCCACCCACACACCCATCCATCCACCCTCCCACCCATCCATCCATCCATCCATCCATCCACCCATCATCCACCCATCCTCCCATCCATCCACCCATCTGTCAATCACACGCCTCTTTATTGACAATCACACGCATCTTTATTTAATCTCGGGATCATCATCCATCCATCCATCCATCCACCCACCCACCCACCTATCCATCCATCCATCCATCTACCCACCCATCCATCCATCCATCCACCCACCCACCCATCCTTACACCCACCCATCCATCCATCCATCCATCCATCCATCCACCCATCCATCCATCCACCCATCCACCCATCCATCCATCCATCCACCCATCCATCTATCCACCCACCCACCCATCCACCCATCCATCTATCCATCCACCCATCCATCCGCTCACCCATCCATCCACCCACCCACCCACCCATCCATCCACCCACCCACCCACCCATCCATCCACCCATCTGTCAATCACACACATCTTTATTGACAATCACACGCATCTTTATTCAGTCTCGGGATCATCTGTGAACCTCCCATCATAACGCGCATCATAATAATTTTAATTGAATACACGCATCTTTATTGACATTCCAAATTGGAAATCACATCTTTATTGACAATCCGAATTGAAAATCCTCATCTTCCGTGTTCGTAAATGGCATCTGTCATCTTAAATCATCATGTTTCATCTTTAAAATCGAGTTCAAACCATGCGATGTAAATGGCATCTTAAATTATCATGTGTCATCGTAATCGAGTTCTTAATCGAGTTCAAACCATGTTCAAACCATGCGATGTATGCGTGTTCAAACCAAGCGATGTAAAGCCTCAATCTGCGCGCTGACATGGCTAGCGATGTTAACGTGAATGCGCATTATTAGCACGCGTTCTAAAACCCTGCTATGTAAAGGCTCCTGCGATCAAGTCGCGTTGCGATGGCAGCGCGTGAAAACACCGCCGTTGAAATGGGTGTTTCCCGATTAGTGTATAGCCTAAGAGTAGCAGGCAGTTTGTTCCAGAGACTGGGGCCCAGAAATGAGAGAGCTCTTCCGCCCAGTCTCGCCCTTCTAATAGACGGAACCTGTAGAAGATATTGGTTGCTGGAGCGGAGGGTACGTACAGGACTGTAAGGGACAAACTTCTCAGCCAGGTACAAAGGGCCTGAGCCATAAATACTCTTATGGATAATACAGCAGGTTTTGAATTTAACCCGTTGTCGGATTGGTAGCCAATGAAGCTTTTCCAAAAGAGGACGGGAAGGGGTTTTGGGCAGAGCACTGAGAACTGACCTTGCAGCGGTGTTCTGAACCACCTGGAGCCTACTTAGAAAGTTGTCATTTGCTGATATTAGTAGCCCATTACAGTAGTCCAGGTGGCTAAGCACTGAAGCCTGGACAAGGGTCTTTCTAGAGGCGTCTGGCAGTAAAGGAAACACACGTCTAAGGAGTCCAATAACATGAAGGCAGGACCCAGTTGTTTGATTGACATGCTCCTTTAAAGACAGCCCTTGGTCCAACCGTACACCCAGGTTCTTTACTGTCTGCTTAGGGCTGGGGACGGGGCCCAGATCTAATGGCCACCAGTCCGGCGACCACAATAGTGGAGCCTCCCCAAACAGCATGACCTCGGTTTTCCCTACATTACATTGCAGGAAATTCAAGGCCATCCATCCAGACACAGCCCTCATACCTTCAGAAAAGGAGTGCTTAACTGCTGCAGTCAGAGTCTGAAAAGGAAAAAGCAGCTGAGTGTCGTCAGCGTACGACACAGAAATAAATCCATAAGATCAGCCAGGGGGGCCACATACACATTAAAAAGTGTAGGACTCAGACACGAGCCCTGTGGCACCCCCTTGGTGAGCTCCACAGGTGCTGAACGGAAAGAACCCAGACTGACACTCTGCGAGCGGCCCGATAGAAAACTTTTCAGCCAGAACAGAGCCAAACCCCTGACCCCAACCTCCTGCAAGCGACTGAGCAAGATTTCATGCGATATCGTGTCCAAGGCTGCGGACAGGTCCAACAGAACCAAAATCACAGAGCTCCCCTTATCCTGTGACATTCTGATGGTATCAGTCACAGAGAGGAGCGCAGATTCCGTGCTATAGTTGGGCCTGAATCTGGACTGGGATTGATCTAAACCTCCAGTCAGCTCGACGAAATTCATCAGTCACATATACATTGATCATCTTTTAGCTTATAGAGACGGTCAGTGAACCCACAATTCCCAATCAAGTACAGCATCTAACAATCAACTAAAGATCAAATTCTATGTAACAGCATTGCATGATCAAGAAAGCAGCTTAATCCAATCGATATAGATGGAACGCTAGTTTTACGCATAATAAACAGGTCCCTCTGCATGCCTCGAAAAGCTAAAAGATTATCAATGTATATGTGACTTACAACCACCATGTAAATATGAAAAAGCATGCGCAAATAACTTAAAGGTTAAACATTGTTTTTTCCACAGAGGCCCCTGAGGAAGGGACAGGCGTCCCGAAATGCATCGGGCCACCCTCATCAATCGCCGTTCCGTCAGTTAAAACTTGGTAAAATGTATATACATATGTGAATCATGAAGTAATGATTGTTACAAATTTGAATGAAAACACAAGTCATTTGATTGAATATTTAAGAATTGTAATCAAACCCAATTAAAACAAAAAATAAGGAAATTCACAATAATAGTGAATAGATTGTGATTTTTGTAATCTTTGTGTTCGAATTTCTTTCGTTTAAACAAATAAGAAGTTTTGATATAAGTCAAGTCAAGTTTCTTGATTGAAGAAATTAGAAGTGTGATATATTCACCCCAACTGTGCACTAGATATGGTACTGACAGAACGTCATGAACCCACATTCTCAAATTAAGACACCCTAGGGACAGGCAGCCCTTTTAAGTCTAGTAGCATGTTTTAGACAGAATAACAGTTAAAGTGAACTTTCACTCAAGTAAAAACCAAGAGGAGTGCTAGTAACTACAATCCACAGAGATATAAGTTTAACTGCCACATCAAATTACAAGCACCCCATAGAAGTTCAGAATCATGGCTTCCTTTGAAAGTATAGCCAACACCACGGACAACCGGGCAGAAACCAAAGCATATACAGATGAACAAGCAAGTGAAATTTACGCTCTTATCAAGACAACCACAGCTTTCGAGACACACCAAGGATCAACAATACAACAGTAACGTCACCTTGAATTCATAATGCGTTGCAAACTCAATCAAAGGTTACACGCTTCGACCCTTATCCAATATCATAAACACCAAAGAATTCCAAGAGGGCTAAGGCTGGCTATAAAACCTCTCCTCTACAGACTTCAACACAAAAAACAATTCAAGGATAAATGGCACGCAGTGCTCAATAAGTGTTCGTTGGATCTTATATTGTTAATCATAGAAGAGCTATCGAAATCCATTAAAGAACTAGAGGAAGAAATATTCAACATCCAAAGAGACCTATCGGCACGCATGGAGACAGAGGAATGGACAACCAATTTGGAACAAATCAATACTAAATTAGTAAGTTACAGAAACGATCTACAGGAAAGAAAACTAAGGAAATTCAAACGTGATACCATCGATTACCGTTTAAATGAAGTATATACATGGGCAGAGATGTATTCTCAATGACGACCAGCTAGGAAGCAATATTCTTCCTCGGAAGAGAGTGTAGTAACAGATGGAGAACTTCTAGACACCAGACAACCTCTACAAACTGAAGAACCAGGAACATCGTCTTCTCATCGGCAAGAAAGCACAGGAACATCTAAACAGCGTCCAACAACTGCAGCTGAATCTTTTTTATCAAAGGGCCAACAGCCAACACAACCTCCAGATCATACAGCTCAAAAATCAGGAGGAAACGCACAAAAACAAGGAGAGGACAAACCAAAAGAAAAGGAAAAGGAAAAAACGAAACCCAACTTAAGGAGTCAGAGGACATAGTAATTAATAACTCTGCCATCACTTTAACTCAACAACAAACCCAAGTATTAAATAAAGGAACATCTTTTGTAACCACATATAATACCAACTTGCCAGAAACAGAAATAGCATTCTTTAGATTCATGCGGACAATAAAGTTGAGACTTTTTTTGAGTATGTCATACAAGACAAAATGGAGGAAGAAACTCAGGAATACAAACAATTCAAGCCTAAAAGTGTATTCACAGCACCTACATCTCACAAAACTATAGACCTTTTTGATACACTGGTCCTTCAAGATTTACAGGCATTAAATTTCAATTCACCCAAAAAAACGAACTTGAACAAAAGCGAAACACGAACACTGCGACAACTGGCAAACAAAAAAGAACTAACTTTTTAAAGAGCCGATAATGGCGGGGCCCTTGTTATAATGGATACTACATATTATGAGAACAAAGTCAGAGGACATCTGACAGATGAGTCTACATATTTGAGACTGGAACATGATCCAACGACAGACATCATCAAAACATTGGAAAAAATACTGGAACAAGCTATGAACATGGATTGGATATCCACAAAAACCAAACAGTACTTAACCAAACAACACCCAAAACGTGTCCCATCTATACATGATACCATAAAAACACAACCACCGGGAAAATCCCCCCTTCCGACCCACAGTGTCGGGGGTAGGTTCATTGTTTGAACCTTTAGGAAAATACATAGATTTTTTCCTACAAAAATTTGTGATGACCTGGAAAACAAACATTAAAGATACAACAGACTTTCTAAACCAATTGAACAGTCTAGAAACCACCAATAGTGAACAATGGACACTCTGTACCATCGACGTAACTTCACTATATACGTCCATCCCACTGAAAGAAGGAATGGAATCTGCAGAATGGGCGCTATTAAGAATGGAAGAAATAGGAGTAAACAAAGTGTTTCTACTTGAACTATTGTTGTTTAGTCTACAACACAGCTATTTCAGATACAAAGAAGAATACTTCCTTCAAATAAGTGGTACAAGCATGGGTTTTGGGGGAGCACCAACGTACGCCAACATCTTCATGGCGGCATTCGAAGAAAAACACATTCTCACTCAAAAAACATGGAATCAGCAACTAGTAATGTATCGTCGATTCATAGACAATATATTTCTAATATGGTCTGGAACAACGAACGATCTAGAAGATAACATTAGGAAGTTGAATACCCAAAACGCTAGAATCAAATTCACTTACACAATGAGCCAAAAGGAAATATCATTTCTCGATGTGAAAGTAAAGAAAATCAACACAGAAATTCACACTGAAACGTACGTAAAACCAACGGACAGGAATAATACATTGCTATACCAAAGCTTTCATTCCCCGCAACTGATCAATAACCTCCCCTTTTCTCAAATGTTAAGGATCAAAAGGATATCATCCACAGAAGAAGTATGTAAAAAAGATTTAGCTCGTATCAGAGAAAGATTCCTTAACAGAGGATACCCACCAGAATGCATCAGCAAAGCGGAAGCACGAATAGAAGCAACAACCCGAAAAGAATTGGTAACGAATAAACCCAAACCAATGACCATCAATAGAAGTGTATTTGTATCAAAATATTCAACCAGATCAAACAACATCAAAAAGATAATCACAAAAAGATAGGAACTTCTTCAAAAGGACAGATTTCAACAACATTTTCAAAGAAAGACCGGTATTCGCATTCACAAGAAGTCCTAATTTGAAAGAGCAGCTTACATGAAAAAGATAGAACACAAAGGCATGAGAAAATGCAATAACTGAACGCACTGCAACAATGTCATGCAACAAAATTGGATTACAGCAGAGGCGCCAAAGAGCAGAACCAGAGAGTCGGTCGGTCCAGCGCGGAGCAGAGCGGAGCGAAGTAGGAGCCGAAGCTGTGCGGGAGGCTTGTCTCAAACATCCTGACCGAAAGAACTCCCGCCCGCCAGTCGGCCCACAGGGCCCCCGCAACGCGACCAGCAGGCAGTTCAAATAGTGGTGCCAACCCGCTCCAGCAGCGATCACGGAAAACTGGGACCAAGTAGTTTGGTCTCGGCCGCGCGGAGCAAGAGGAACAGGGCGGGGAGCTCGCGGGCAACTCCGCGCCTAAACGTAACCCCGCCCGTCCACCAACCCACCGGATACCCACAGCGCGACCTGAAGAGCAGCCGGCCGCCCAAGCGTGGGTGACAGCTTGCAGATAGCTGACAGAGCTAATAGAACCCGGGGCGGGGCCGAGCGTCCAGGTCTCTCCAGGTCTCAACGGGAGAAGTGCGGCGGCCCCAGAGGAGAAAGCGACCTCCGTAGTTGCAGACCCACCAACGACCTGTGGAGCAGAGGAGATCGGGGACCAGACCGAGGCGGAGCAGAGAGGGAGGAGAGAACCACTGACGGCGCTCCGAAGCGCCAGCGGCGCACCAGCACTGAAGCGGCTCGAGGCATCAGAGAGGAGCCCCGGGAACTGGCAGACACCGAGGAAGGAGACGTACGGCTTGAGCGGTGGCCTCAGACAGAGGGACGGTGAGAGGGGTGCCTGGGTTTGGGGAAGGGGTGGTGGTGATTTGAGCAGTCAGCGCTGCCATTCCCCGCCTGGGTGACCCACCTCCAACGCACCCTGCGCCCTCGAAGAGAGCCCACCCAACCACCTGTCCTGCGCCCAGAGGGTTTTTTTGGCGCCTCTTCACAGCCCACAAAGTTGTCAGGTAACACGTGGGGCAGCCCAAAATAAATACCCTTCCTGGGAAGGCGGAATAATTGCCGCCCCAAGACAAGGAAATGGCTTTCAAGAAACTGAGGTCGCGAACCATTTTTATGAAACGAATGGGAACTGAAGAGGCAATTAGGAAGTCCTCCAATAAAGCGGTGAAAAGTGGACGGATAACAAGGACCCCAGCAATAACCAACTATTTTTCCACACTTACCACCAACGACCAAACAGAAAGTCACCCGCTAATCGAAGGAATCAAACCTGAGATGAAGGAGGGTGGAGAAAACATATCGGGAGCCTCACAGGACCCAACAGGTGATCAAAACCTAACAAACCCAGAATTTGATCCTGAACTAAAAATTAGTCCATCAATTATAGAGGATTCCCCTATGGACTCTGACTTATTCGGCCTAATTACCTCTAGTCCACTAAATATCCAACGCAGTACTGACTGTAATAACTCATGTATAGAAATAATTGTCAAGGAGGACGATAAGACGCTCGAAGCGCAAAGAAGGCCAGAGGAGATACTCACCAGCACACTACAAAAATCCCTGGCTGATTTCGATTATTCACCAGACCTTCACTTGTTTAAATCTTCCAGCTTAACTAATCACAACACACCAGTGTCTAAGTCACTTCTCATCCTGCAAGAAATCTTAGAGTCCGTTCTTTCACTCTTAGGCCACATTCTGGAGAATTCAGACCAAACCCTTGATGCCCAAATAGGAATCTTAAAATTCCTAGTAGAAGAAAAAAGAAAAAAAGACTACACCGAGCCCACAAAAACACAAGAAACCTCAGTACCTACTCAAGAGGCAACAAGCAACAACAACATCAACAACACGCCACAAGTCCAGGGAAAAAGCGACATCGGTACTCAAACGAAAGGAACATCAAACAAGGGATCTCAGAATAACTCCCAGGAGCCAATCACATATTCCCTAAAGAAACTCTTCAGCGAAGATACAATTAACGTTCACAACCATTATCCCATCTTTGCAAACACCAGAAACAACCCAACACCATCCAACTCGGTGACTGATCTAGAAAAGAAGGCTAACACCATTTTCGACGGAAAACAAGCGAGGGACACACAAAAAAACAAGAAGAATCAAGAAGGAGCGGGGAAAAAAAGAGGAAAACCGCAAAGAAGAATCAAAAAGAAGAAAGCGCGTAGGCTCAAATTTCAAAAAGCAATATCCCCCCCTGCATCCCAGCACGAGCACGAAGAAAGCACGAAAACACTGACTCCCATCAAGGGAACAAATCGAAATGCGGCAGCAAACGCAGACATAAAAATTCCTCAACAAAATACCATTTAAAATCCAAGAGCCGAAAAATTTCACCCCAGTCAAACAACCTCAGGGACAAGGGAGCCCTTCAAAGGGCCAGAGGTTTATGACAAAAAAGCCCCATCCGGGGAAGAAACACTGACAAAACATTTACAAATAACAGAGCTTTTTCCCACAGATAGTGTCCCAATAAATCGTGGTAGAATAGTCAATCTATTCCAACGTATTAATTCGTAACACACTTTAACAAGTAATGAAATTGACTTAGTAATATTCCCAGACAAAGAAAACACCAAAACCGCGGTGGTAGTATTCTGGTCACCGGTGTTACCAGGGATTATCCTAAGAGAACAGGAAACCTTACATAAATTTGGCTATGATCTGATCCCAACACAGGAAATCACAGTCAATAATCCGAAAAAATGGATTAAAGGAGCCTTATGGGAAAACCCTCATACTCACACCAAAATTACCAACAGTACTGATGATTCAATAATTAACTCAAATCCAAATCAAAATCTAAGGATTTCAATAAAGAACGGAGAAAGAGAAGTTTGGAGCCAAGACACGGATGCAAAGGAAGCAGCAAAAATATGTATTTCTGAGTCACTGAACGGAGGGAAAAGTGCGAAGTATTCGACCCAATCCGTTTAGCAACGGCCTTTCGATAACATCTTGGAACATGGCAGGGAAAACCATAGACAAAATGACGTAAGCCACAAAAAATCGACCGGACATACTGGCATTACAGGAAACCTGGTCATTGAAAACTTTTAACCAGGATGGTTATTTTGTTTACGACATCCCTGCGCAGGAAGCCAAACGGGGACACGCAAAGGGAGGGATAGCTATCCTACTAAGGGATGAGTATCTCTGGGCCCAAGAAATTCTTGACACCAATTCAAAGCAATTCCAGTGTATAAAGATCAGGACGGAGACTCATTCCTCTGACCCCCAAAAAGGTCTACTACTTTTTAATGTATATGTCCCCCCCGGATCAAAGAACGATATCCAATTTGAGGAAACCCTAGACGCCATTCACCAAATAATCGAAGCTCAATCTTACCCGCCATACCTTATCATGGGTGATCTCAACGGTAAAATATCAAACATCGAAATTTCCAACTGGGCGAACTGGTATAAAGATGAAGCTCTAGAAATACCGGTGCCGACATTCCCGATCAGAAGCAGGTCCCATAAAAGGGGGAAAATGCTATTAGCGTCACTTCCAATATTAAATGGAATTATATTGAACGGGAACGTGGAAGGAGACATCCCTGCATCCCATACAAGACGGGGAAATGGCACCTTTTTAATCCTAGATTATATGATCAGTAGCATGGAGTTGTTTGAGACTGCTTCACATCTTCGCACCTACTTCTCTGAAGAGAGTGACCATGCTATCCTGCTATTACACACGCAATGGAAAATAAGCACCTGCTCACCTAGTCAAATCATGTATCAACACAGCACAGTAGAGACAAAAATAAACCAAAGACGGATCTACTGGAACTCAACTATGTTAGACAAAATAACAACCTTAATTGACACAAACCATCTTCTATCCATGGAATACTCCGCTGACCTAATAACGAACTTTGAATCCCTCATCGAGAATCTAAAACAAGTTTTTCAAAACAAATTGCAACAAGCTGTACCAATAATAAATAAAAACAGAAATAAAATCTTGAATTCTGCAACTGCAAAAAAACTAAACAAACTTATTAGAGCCCAATACGTAAATCGCTCAATTCCAAGGCAGGCAGAAATTAATAAACTGAAAAATCAACTCAAGCGGGAAAGGAGTCGTCTAAAAAGAATAACGCAGGACAAAAATTGGATCGATTTACAAATTGCGGCAAAAAAGAGCAGCCAACGATCATACTGGTCATTAATCGCAAAGGAAACCGGGACAAAAAAGGCCCTGCAGTCTATCCCAGTCCCACCCCAAGACTGGGAAATCTACCTGACAGCGTTGTACAAAGAAAACATGAGTAACGAAACGGCCGAAAACACAGGGATCAATAGTGAAGGAAACAACGCTCCGATCGGACACGCTTCCCCGTTCTCAATAGAAATGCATATTCGAAAGGTGAGATCCACAGGAGCCTCCGGCCCAGACCAAATACCAATCAAGGTCTTACAGACAGACCCTAAGGGTTGGAGTAAGTTGCTCTCTCCCCTCTTTAACTACATCTTCAAAACAGGAATAGTGCCAAAATCCTGGAAAGGGAGTTTTATAATACCGATCTTTAAAAAAGGATCAAGACATCAGGCGGGCAACTACCGCCAAATAGCATTAGTAGATGCCACGGGGAAATTCTTCGCCGCTGAAGTGTTGGACCAACTCAAAAACTGGGCATTTTCACAGGATCTAATTCCCTTATACCAGGCCGGTTTTAGGCCAAAGCACTTGGTTATTGATAACATCGCGATATTACAAACAATCCTCGACAAATATGTTGTAGGCAAATCCCAACCAGTATACGCAGCTTTTATCAATTTTTCTACCGCATTTGATCGAGTAGACAGACCATCTCTCTGGAAAAAACTGAGGAAGCTAAGAATTCCTGAACAACTATTGCAAATCATAATTACACTACATTCGCACACGTGGTGCCAAGTGCAAATGGGGCGTGATAAGGGCCTGACCAACATAATTCCAACAGCAAACGGACTAAAGCAAGGGTGTCTCCTAGCCCCCTTGTTATTCTCACTATACCTTAATGATTTGCCTCAGCATCTGCAACAAGTGCCTAGTCTGCCACCAAAGATCGCTGCCCAAAACGTTCACGTCCTCTTATACGCAGACGATATCGTACTGTTAGATCTTACGCCCTTCGGTCTGCAAGACTTTTAGACACCTTGAACAAATACACTCAGGAAAACTTTTTAATTCCAAATCTCACAAAGACAAAAATAGTTTCCTTCTCAGGAAGAAAAAGAAGTACTAAATTCCGTTGGAGACTCGGCGCTGGAACAATAGAAGAGACAGACGAATATACATACTTGAGCCGGATTTTTACTAAGACTTTAAAAAACAACTCACATGTTAACAACCTGACTAAGAAATCTGAGGTGCATGCTGGAGCCCTTCAAAGACTATACACGGCTTCAGGTAACAGACATTTTTCATCCCTTCTCAAAGTTTATAGTACAAAGATACCTCCAGTTCTATCATTTGCTTTGGAACACATTCCAATAAAACAGTGGTCATTCCTGGACCAAAAAGAAGGGAAGATATTGAGGAAAATGCTGAAGGTATCACAATCCATTCCGGTGCAAGCTCTCCGCCTCGAATTCTCAATCACCAGTTCATTTTCAAGAGCCATTGCAAACGTCATCAGGTGGGCATATATATAACCTGCTGCACGCAAAGGATGGAACTCTCCGCGCACTACTCAAAGCCGAGACCTTCGACAGTGATGCTTCAAAACAAGTATTCTTCAGCAACATGTCCACTGCATTTAAACTAGCTGAGATCAACGTTAACCTGCTGCTGATGTGGACTCCATCACAACTGAAACTCTTTTTAAAATGTTTAACCCCCAGACTCAGTTACGATCTTGATTTTTCACACTGCGCCAAACTGTCTCTGTATAAAAACTTTGCAGGAACAATTGCATCTAAGCAAGTGCAACTATACATAGACTTCAATCTTTCGCACGGCGCTGGGAGAACAATCACCCTGTTACGGCTTGGCATTCTACCAACACTAACTCTAACATCAAGATGGAACTTAAATGGTTCTTCATTATGCAACCTCTGCTACGGAGGGGAGCAGGATATAGAACATCTTTTATTCACATGCCCAAATCCAAAACTAGTGGCAGCGAGGACAAAACATCTGAATCCTATATACATTAACTGCCGCATCACTACTGTAAAGGACTTGATCACAGTATGTAAATCTCCCCCCAACGAATTTGTCTGTTTTAACTTTTATAAATTTTTAAAACCTTTTTTAGCTTTGTATTAATATGAAATTCTAAAAGTATTTGTAATTGAATTTTATCGTATAAAATTTGTGGTCCTCAGCAGAGTACCAAAACAAATAAAATAAACTTGAACTGGATAACCCATCCAAGAACAGGAGCAAAAACTATTTTAAAATTTACAGCCATGTCATTTACAGTATAAAATGCCCATGCTGACTTTTATACATCGGGAAACAGAAAGATAAGTAAAAACCAGAATAGGAGAACACAAGAGTACGATAAGAAACAAAAACACCAACTCCAATTTGGTAGTACATTGGATTAACCATCAACACAATATATCCCAGGTACGATACATGGTGATAGAAAAAATAACAATCAGAGAGGGAAGGGACACAAGCCAGCACCTGTTACAGCGCAAAGTAATGGCCATCAAAACATATCAGACCATGGAACCCCACGGACTTAATGATAAATTAGATTTAAGCTGTTTTATTTAAATCAAGAAACAGAGAAGTACCATTTTCCTGACACCTTCTAGCATAAACAATTCATCCAGTTGTCACGTTGCATTACACCTTATCACAGTATCTATGAAGATCAAACATACACAGTAGAGTCAGTTCTCTAGCACAAACACACAAACTGGAAACTCCATTATGATTTACTTTCTTATAAAAGCATTGTGTATGTTATGTAATGTAAATGATGAAACGAGAACTTAATAAGGGTAATTAAAAGCATATACGTAATTGTCACGCAACTGTCATTGTATCCACCACTATGATTATCACCATATGTAGACCACTATATCACACCACACCAAGATGGCCACCGCGGTAACACCACGCACACTAACCCATCGTCACTGTTTAAGATTTTCACTCTCACTTTATTAAACCACTACCGGCCAACCTTCACACAAACAACACTGCCACACGAGGCTGAACGGACCGTCTCCCGCTTCATCGGATTTAAGCACTTAAAGCGCTGGAGTCGGAATATTTAAACTAATCTAGACACCGCGACATTTATGTCTGAAGGGTAACCACATTTCATGTTTACAGAAATCTTCACGAACACCAGCAGCGTTTCCACCTACTATTCTAGTTGCACCACAACCACACTGGATTCATTACAAAGCATCCGAGAGATAATCGTTCTGAATGCAGGTAACCACGCGCATGTCAAAATTTGGGCACTTAATCACTCTAGCATCATATCCGGGCACTTGCATTTTACAAATACGGTACAACTCTTTTTAATGTTTCACAGAGTTTTTGTGATACGCCGACCTTTTATTTTCCAACAACTAGCATCCCAGAATGCAGTAAAGGTCAGTGTCATGTTTCACACTCTCGATAATTGCACGTCACTTTAATATGAACGTCTTAAATGTTGAGCACTCTAAAATCTTTTACTACGGCTTGAGCACCAGAACACTTGAGCACATCAATCACTTTTTTCAAAGAAATAGGAAGCACTTTGCGTTTAACACATCACTCTTAACCGGATTAGACACAAAAGTCAAACGGTCAGTGAACCCACAATTCCCAATCAAGTACAGCATCTAACAATCAACTAAAGATCAAATTCGATGTAACAGCATCACACGATCAAGAAAGCAGCTTAATCCAATCGATATAGATTGAACGCTATTTCTACGCATAATAAACAGGTCCCTCTGCATGTCTCGAAAAGCTAAAAGATTATCAATGTATATGTGACTTACAACCACCATGTAAATATGAAAAAGCATGCGCAAATAACTTAAAGGTTAAACATTGTTTTTTTCCACAGAGGCCCCTGAGGAAGGGACAGGCGTCCCAAAATGCATCGGGCCACCCTCATCAATCGTCGTTCCGTCAGTTAAGACTTAGTAAAATGTATATACATATGTGAATCATGAAGTAATGATTGTCACAAATTTGAATGAAAACACAAGTCATTTGATTGAATATTTAGGAAGTGTAATCAAACCCAATTAAAACAAAAAATAAGGAAATTCACAATAATAGTGAATAGATTGTGATTGTTGTAATCTTTGTGTTAGAATTTCTTTCGTTTAAACAAATAAGAAGTTTTAATATAAGTCAAGTCAAGTTTTTTGATTGAAGAAATTAGAAGTGTGATATATTCTCCCCAACTGTGCACTAGATATGGTACTGACAGAACGTCATGAACCCACATTCTCAAGAGGAAGTAATTATGCCAGCCTTCTCAAATCACATTCCTATTCATAAAATATATGCCAGAAAATGGGCTGTGGCCCAAGCTCCAGCATTATATAAAAATCATACAGGAAGGGATGAGGACTCTCCTCACCATAAAATTCAGTTAAAAAATCAACCAACTGCAGAAAGGCAGTATCCATTCATTGAGGACTCACCGGCAAGTCTAACTGAGGGTGAGATACGAGAAACTACAGGCATACAGGTACCATCTACTACGAACATTGCTAATGCATCAATCGCTGACGGCGATGATCCACACTTCTGCACTTTTGATCTGCTAACTGAAGTGGTTCCACTTTCACCTACTACGGTAGACGGTTTCTTTGCAAGCCTAGATGATCTGATGTTTTCTCCTGACACTCTTGAGAATAGCTTTTGATTATTTCACACAGCGTTCTCTGAACTCTGAAATTCGGCCTTCATTTTTCAAAACAATCTACTAATTTGAACTTTTTCCAAAATAGAACTTTTGGCACAGAGTAATCTGCTTAAAGTAGATCTATTCTTAGGGAACAAGATTTCTTTTGAAGAACTTCCTAAATGACTATATTTGGCCTAATAATCAGAACAAAAAGGTCTTTAAGAGTATGATATGGGATGTTCTCGAAAATTTAGTTTTCCTTTCTGTAAAAAGCTTCAGAGACATTTCATGTATATATTTTACAATGATAGAATGTATACTATGCTTCATGTCTATAAGGACCTGCTTATTCTATACTCATTACATTCAAACAAGCCTTTTCGAATGCAATTTTGTATGTTGTATTTTGGGTGGGATTGTATACACCAGCTTTAGATATGTTCAGTGCTTACAGGTTTAGTTTAATTGAACTTAAGATCGTGGAGTGGGTGTTGTAAATGAATCTAGGACCCTAGATTTACACTACGGTCCGGAACTTCCCATTGTGGTATAGGTCGCCCCATGTGGAGATGTGGGTCCGTCCCAGGAGCTTTTGGAAACCTTTTTCCTGTATGAGTTGCATCCGGGGTTGGTATGTCAATGGGAGCAGTGGAGAGTAGAGCATGGGCCAGTTTAATTGATTCAACATGCAATGCCATGCATTTATTGTACAAGTGAGTGTGGTGTGCATCATATCCCGTCGTGCGGGGGGATTGAATATTACTCCGTCCAATGTTGTGGGATCTGCCGGCCAGTTTTCTACAGCAACCTGTGGCATGTAGCGGGGAGAATGAACCAAAAATAAGCATAGTGAGCTTGTGCACAAATGTAATACAGCTCAAAGTCCAGGCTGTCCAAACCCCTTGTGCATAGGGTCTAGTGAGTACACCCCATTGTAAACAGGGCTGTTTGCCCACCCACACTGGTCTGATCATTTCCGTTTCCAACATTTTAAAAAAGGCCCGGCCGGGATTGTCCGGAATATTGAGGAACAGATATAGCACGAGGGGGAGAACCACCATCTTAATCAATGAAGCTCGCCACGCCATCAAGAGGGGCAAGGAGATCCAACGTGTGACATTGTCTGTAATGTAATCCAAAGCTCTACCATAATTTAACTGCATGAGCTCGTCTCCTTCTGTGGTGATGCGAATCCCTAGGTAGCGCGTGTCTGAGTGACACCACTCCAGAGGGTAGTCTAAGGGGAACGGAGCTGCCGCAGGGGTAAGGGGTACGATCTGCGATTTTTCCCAATTTATGTGGATCCCCGACATTTCCCCAAACACGATCAATTCACAGAGAAGTGGATTGAGGTTAGTCTGTGGATCGCAAACATATAGTGATATCATCCGCGTACAGTGATAATAAAATTTGGCGCATATAGCAACGCAACGCTTTGTTTTGGTGGTGTTGGCGCAGCTTGGCTGCCAATGGTTCTATTACTACAGCAAACAATAGGGGGAGAGCGGGCACCCCTGTCGAGTGCCCCTGATGATGGGAAAGGCAGGCAATATGTGACCGTTTATGCAGACCCTGGCTTGCGGAAGGCGATAAAGCAGCTTAATCCAAGAAAGAAATGTTGGGGGAAATACCATGCGCTGCAGAACTCCCAGTAAATAATCCCACTCTACTGAATCGCACGCATTAGGGGCATCTAGGAAAACTGCCATTAATGGCAGGTCAGGGTCCATGTTATGGAGGATTGCAAAAAAAGTTTGTAGGTTGTGGGTGGTCGCTTTGCCAGGTATAAAGCCAGACTGATCAGGGAGGGCTATTTTTGTCCATGATCAAGTTCAATCTGTTTGCTATAACCTTCGTCAGGATTTTGATGTCACAGTTGGTGAATGAAAGTGGTCTGTAAGAGTCACAGTGAAGGAAGGATTTCCCTGGTTTCGGCAGGGAGATGATGTGCGCCTCCCGCATAGAGGGGGTGAGTCTGCCATTGTCTAAAGCGTCTTCGAAAACCTCTTGGGAAGATGGGGGCCAGCAATTCAATGTACGTTTTGTAGAATTCTATAGGTAGCCTGTCCTATCCCTGTGCCTTCCCTGATTTCATGTGAATTATGGCTTACCTTATTTCGGCCAATTCAAAAGGGGCGCTAAGGAACTCCCGGTGAACATCGCCCAACCACCCCAACGCCACATCCTCTAAATAGGCATTAAGATCAAGTTCATTGTGTCTCTGTGAGGTACAATGAGGTGTAATGCGTGGTTAAGGTGCACAGTATCCCTGTACGTAACGTCCCCTGGACCCATAATCTCCAAAACGGTGTTCGTGAAGCGTGGCCTTCGTATTGTGTCTGCTAACACCTTCCCAGGGCGTTACCCCTCTCCATATCTCCTTGAAACCCAGTGTTTGCCCCTAAATTTTGCTTCCCTGTCAGCAGTGTCAGTGCATTCAGTGAGTTTGTCTCGAAGTTATCGATTCTCTTGCCTGTCAGTGCTGGTACTGAGCCATGTCTCTAAATCTTTAATATCCATTTCTAATTTTTTCAGGGACCTCTGTATGTCTCGTAGTACGCCCAAGCTTTTAGATATGAAGCAACCCCTAATAGTGACCTTGAAGGCCTCCCAAACAGTCTCTACGCTGTCCACAGAACCCTTATTTCTCTGTAAATACTCCTGTATTTCTTGTCCCAATTCATCATGATACAGCAGTTTTAGTGGCTGAAACCACCTGGTCCTTTGTGGGGCGTCATATCCAGGGGGATTAAATGTTAGGCTTACAGGAGCGTGGCCCGAGTACGTTCTGGCTATGTGTGTGGTCATGAAAATCAGAGGACCTAGGCCTCGTGTACCTAGGAGGTAGTCCAGACGGGCCCAGGACGCAAACTGAGTTGCGTGGTGTGTGCCTTCAGTTGCATGTTGGTTGAGGTGTCACCAAGCGTCTATTGCACCATTGGCTTCCATTATATTATGCAGCGCTTTGTATGAGCAATTGTAATGATGCGGGCGGGGTTGGATCTGTCCATTGTGCGGTATAAGGCGATATTTAAATCACCCCCCCAAATGAGATGAGAGGATCCTATCTCCAGTATTTTCCCCCACAGTGTAGTGAAAAACTTGGGCAAATCTGCATTGGGGCCATAACAGCAAGCTAGGGTAACAGAATCTGTGCCAAGTCTGCCCCAGGACAAACAGTAGCAACCATGCTGGTCTTGCGTGAGCCTGCCAGGGGAAAAGGAAAGATTTTTTTGATTGCCGTCCCTCTGGAGTAGGAAGAATATGAAGAAAAATGTTTGTGTTCTGCCCATTTACTAGCAAAGGAATTATTGTGTCTGGGATGGATGTGGGCCTCCTGGAGCATGGCTATGTGTGTCTGGTGCTTATCCAAATATGTCAGAACTTGGCGGCGCTTTCTCTGGTCACCCAGACCCCTAACATTCCAGGTGAGGATCCGCGCTGCTGGGTAACCCGTTAGATTAGTTATGCGTGCTGGTGTGATGGGTTGAGTACCAGGATGGTTACCCTACGCCTGTGAGGCAGAATGGAGTAAAAACAATACAATTGGACATCACATGTGTTTTGCGAGCTGTGAAGAAACTGAAATAACCCTATACCCTCCCCCTCCCACTGAAGCATCCCAATCATGCCAGAATTATATATCCCACCCCCTCCCCAGTTCCCCAACTTGCCCAGAAACAAAGACTGACATAGTTCCAGTATAAAACAGTGGGGGAGCGCACTTGGAGGGGACCTTCCAGAGGATTGCACATACTCTCCCCGCCCTCAGAGAGCGCTAACGTTGGAGTGGCTCAGCCCCGAGAGGGCAGGGGTGCCCAGAGTATATTATGTCCCGTGATCCAAAATGTCACTTATCTGGTGTTGGCCTCCAGGCAGACAGGCTCGTCCAGGAGCCTAGTTCCACAGTTCAGTCTTAGCATCCCTAGTATGCGGTTCTTTCTGTGAACGGGCAGCCGATACTGCGTGCATTCTTCTACATTCTCGGAGGCGGCCCCCCCAAGTTTCAAGATTGCCTTATTCTGTTGTTGGTGATTCGGTTCTTGGGGATGAGTTTGGTGAACCTGTGGAATTGTTGTAGCATCGGAGGTGCTTCAGGAATTCGTCCACTTGCTGCGGTTTGGTGAAAAATTATTGTTTCCCTTGATGGGTGACTCACAGGCACGCTGGGTATAGAAGGGCGTAGTCGATTTGGGCATCTCGCAGTTTCTTTTAACAGGTACGAATTTGCGCCGTTCCTCCTGCACGGTTGCCGTAGAGTCATATATATGGTTAATTGATTGCCCTCGAAAGTCAATTGACCTGTCACTGTTGTCCGGTATCTGGCTGTATCGTGGTTACCAGCTTTGTTGCGCAGCTGTGTCTATTTCAGGTTTTGGGAAATAGACCCCATTCAGTGTGTCAGTGCTCCAGGCGAGGAGGGTCAAGGTGCATTCAAGAGGTTGGGGTGCTCGGGATGCGATCCCTAGGCGCTTCACATCAGTGCGCTCACTTCCTCCCTCCACCACAAGGGGCCTGTGCAGGATGGTGAGGTACTACGTGCAGTATTTAGTGCTGGTAGGCCGCGTGCGAAGCTGGCCCCCTCCCATGCCGGTAATGATAATGCAACTTCCGCGATGATTGCAGGGCTGGCGCCAATACCTGCCAGGTGGTGCAAATCGATGAGTTTTTTTGATGGCGCTTTGCGGATAATGGGAGCAGAGGATGGAGCTCACCTCTCGTTGTGCGGCACCGTGGGCCACAGTCGTGAGCTTCTGCGAGGCCTGCTTCCAACTCGGCGCCTCGGGACTCGCGCAGCGGGCGTTGTCCAGCAGTGTTTCCTGGCTCCCGGACAGTGGCGGTAGTAGTCAGTGGAGCCTCACATGCAGCAATCAAGTATGGGGCAAAATTGAGAGGCTGCCGAGCCCCACCCCCAGAGCAGTCTCAGCTCGATCCTGGCAGCAATGGCTGCGCAGCCCGCGCGATACCTGCTGTGCTGGTGTCCGTTTCAGCGATGTGATGCAATCCGGTAAGATTCCCCCAAGGTTCTCAGGCCTCAACGATGCAGTGCTGTTTTGAGAGCACTCACGCTGCTTTGCCCTATGTTGTGGGCCGTGACTGCCTCCGTCCGCGAGGCCCTGTCACCACGTGGGCACCGCGGGCTCCCTTAGCGTGTACAGCTAAGGCTCCGATCCAGGCTTTTGTGCAGCAGCAGCGTTCGCAAACCTTCGCAGCTCCGGTAGCCAGGGGCGTCTCACTGATACCAAACTTGCGTCTGTCAACGACCAGTATTCCCTCTTTGCGTCGCTGTGATCTTTAAGCCTTTGGGACCGTCTGGGCAGGATATATGTGAGGATAAATGCTCCAGGCTGCAGGAGCCACACTACAGTGTGGAGTTACTGCTTGTGCGCCATCTAGTGCCCCATTCCTGGAAATACTTTACTTGGCTCGCTTGGGGTTGCTCCACTCCCCCTGAATTTGCATAATCTTACATTTATTTTTAAACCTCACTGGTGTGTTTTAACCCCTTGTATGGGAGACAGGCAGTCTCGTGGGTTCATTATCACTCTTTTGGTAGCATTATGTCAGAGTTCTACTACGAGCAGGAATATTGTGAGGAAGAACCCTCGGGCTCCATTGAGCAGGACCTCGTAGAGGCATTGGATGCAGGAGTGAATATGGCCTAGGTGAGGGCCATAGAGCCATTGAAGTGCCATTTATGCAACTATGCCCAGCAGCAAGGCTGGCTCCCCAGCTCGGGCAGTCGCCCCAGAGCCAGTGGGCAAGGGACCAGGAACCGCCACGTGGCGGACTTCGCTAAGCTGGCCAAGACGATGGCTAATGATCATGATTATGGTAATCACAATAAGGAGGCAGCTATTACGTAGATAGTGCAGGTGGATAACGATGATACATCCTCAGACCAGAGGTCTGACCAGGAGGAGGTGCCTAGACCCTCCAAGAAATCAAATAAGGAGCGTCATGTGGAGACACCGTCCCAACCTATGCTCCTTAGTTTCAAGCCCAATTCTATGGCCTGGCTTCCATCTCAAGAAGTGGCCGATTACATCCAATCCCACCTTCGGCAGGCTTTTTACAAAGATGTAAGGGCACGGCTAAGATCAGAGTGCCCTGGGCCTGACCTGGCAGGTAACGTGGCAGGGACGCCGGATGTAGACCTTTCTATGCTCACATAACTTAAGAAGTACTCCAAGGACCCTAAAAGGGCATAGACTGAGCATGGAGATCATGCCAGGACAAGGTTTTGGCCATGACGGGACCCCTCACGAAGATACTAGGTTAGGTTTTTGGGCAAAAGAATCCACAAGGGCTACAGATCTCTAGGAATTAATTGGCTGGGCGCAGAGGGAAGTCTGTCAGCTAGGTAATGCAAACTGTGCTATGTCCAGCGAGCGACGTAGCTTAATATTACTAAAACTCGACCACTAATTGGCAGAACTATCCTCTTCTGAATTGGCTCTCTTAGCCCATGGCCTGCTCTTCGGCCGACCCTTTCTCAAAGAACTTACCAAGTTTGTTGCCGCTTTTAGTGGGTTGGTTAAGGTCCAAGGATCCCTCAAACAAGCCTTCCGCCCGGTTTTCGGCAGGGCCGAATGATACAGTGGGAGGTCGGTCGGCCGTGGTTACAACCAAGGTGCCCCATGTGGTCAATACCACCAGCAACGAGGAGGCTATCATGCCAACTACAATAATAACTCCACCTTCTACCTGACCCGATGAGGTAAACACATATTCCAGAAAGGCAGACACAGGGGAAATCAAAGCGGTCAGCAGGATGGCGGAAATTCAGGTGAAACTAATTCCGTGTACAGAAGTAATGTTGAGTGGCAGAATACAGTTTTTTCTGCACACTTGACACACAATCTCGTAGGATGGATGGGTCTTAGAGACAGTGCAGGGGTACAAGGTAGAGTTTTACAACTCCCCCAGTCAGGGGTCCCCCCCAGATGTGTTTTCCCAACAAGATCAGGACTTTATCTCCGAAGAGACAGATTCTCTCCCCAAGGAAGAGGGCCATAGTGGCAACAGACCCTCACCCCCGGGGCTTTATCAGCAGCATCTTCCTAGTCAAGAAGGGGGGGAATCCAAGCTAGCCTAAAGGATTTTAATGGATGGGTAGCATATCGGCATTTCAAGATGTAAGGCATCCATCTTCTGCCGACCTCCTTCAGGAGGGGGACTGGATGGTCTGTCTGGACCTGAAAGATGCGTATCCGTCTGTTCCCATCTACGCTCCACATCGACATTTTCTACAGTTCCACTGGCAGGGAGTTTGTTACAAATACAGAGTCCTTTTCTTCGGCCTCTTATCAGCATCTTGGTGCTTCACAAAACTCCTTCGTCCAGTAGTGGAATCATGGAGAGCACGGGGGTTCCTCTTATCATATACTTGGAGGACATCATCATCATGGCTCGTCGCCCTCTACTGATGATAACCCATCTTGAGTGGGTGATCAACCTAATGCAGAGTCTCAGATTTATTGTAAATCCACAAACTTTGATTTTAGTTCCGGCCCAATTGATCGAGTTTTTGGGTTTCCTAATCGACTCACGGAGTTGCTAGCTCCTCTTGCCTCCTCAGAAAGTCGAGAGAGAATTGAGATTGATTTTTCACAAGCAGACTGTGTCATTGAGATCTGTAGCCTGGGTCGTAGGGCTGCTAGCCGCCTCAATTCAGGCTATCTTCCCGGGTCCCTTTCAGTACCGAGTGCTCAAACGGCTCAAGATTCGACGTCTCCAGGAAGGATCTACCCCGGATGTAGTGACAGAATCTGATGCCAGCCGGTAGGGTTGGGGAGCCCGTTGCAGCCAGATGTCCACAGGCAGCCGGTGGTCACAAGAGGAACTTTCATTACATATCAATTGCCTGGAGCTTCTAGCCGGCTCCTTCGCGATTTGCTGCCTTTCACCTTGAAAGATGGACTGTGTTATCCTGCTTTGAATGGACAACGTGTCAGCAGTACGCTACATGAACAAGCTAAGGGAGACGAGGTCCCAGATTATGGTGGAGATTGCCAAAGATTTCTGCCACTTTTACTTCAGAACAGAATTTCGGTGGCAACAGAATACCTTCCGGGCTCCAACAACGAGGCAGTCGTTTGGCACTCCCGGTACCTGCGGGACTTCAACGACTGGAGACTCCATCTCCGAGTTTTCCAGTCACAGAACAGTCTTTGGGGCCCTTGCCAGATAGACCTGTTCGCATCACGCCTCAACAGAATAAATTTACAGAAACATAGGCCCATTTACTTTACCCAACTAATCTCTTCATGCTGGGTTCAGTGTGATGCAAGTGTATACCCAACTTACTAAATGCACAATAGAACATGCATTTCTCCTTACAATATGTTTATATTTGTGGCGACGACCTTTTGGGAGTTGAATAGTTGATAGCAATAATATATACTTGTCAATACTACTAAATAATAACAGTCTCAATGTGCAATTTATAATGATTATCGAAAATAATGTGAAAAAACATTCATCAAGTATGTCATACAATGCAAATCATAGATTATCACAGGGAACATGTATTAGCAATGATTAAAAACGAACTCATATCAAATAAACAATGCTTTGAAGGATTGGATAGGCGAAGAGAGAAAAGTTTTAGAGACAAAAAACATTTGTAAATGGTTATATAAATTCAGGATATTATCTATACTAACCCAAATTGGAATCAGGGAAATCTACCCTCTGGCTAAAGGGCAGTAAGGCCCCTCAAGAAGAGTTGAGTAGCAAAGATTAAGTCAGGAATCAGGACACAGGTAGGTCTCTATCTTGAAACAGCAAACCGACGTCAGCGACGATCACCCGCTACCTAAACACCAGTCGACCTAACCATACCCACCAGGGACTTTCAATTATACCCTAAAACCTAAATGTCCAACCCACATTTGTTTCAATATGAGAGCGAACTCTGTCTCTCATTGGCTAAGGATGGGGGTGTAGTGTCACACCATTCACATCATGACCATTTTATTCAATGTCCTTTTGTCTTAAATTTTCAGCAATACAACAGATTTTTCCCAGGAAACAACTTTGAACACAATCATAGTACATATTTCCTGCAGCACATTTCATGTATCAAGTATTTGCGCTTCCATTGTTTGCCTCAACCATCTCGAGAAGGAAGTTGTTCGCTTCCACTGTTTATCTCATTTACTCCATAGCTTGGCAGTCACACAAGGACACGCACAACCTTTGCGCTCCATCTTCTTTCTCAAACCCTCTTTTTAGTTCATTTTATTTTTCCACTGATTATTAACCCTGGACTGGCATGCAGAAGAGTAGGCCCATGTTTGCTTTTCTACAGAAAACAAACATTATCATTATCATGAAATGTAATTTAATTGCACACCATCCTAGCATTTACACTAACCCATGCACAACCCGTGTTACTTTTCCCTAGCAACCCTTATTAACATGCAGACAATCAGCATTAGTCTTTTTATCAAAGCACTTGCTGCCTAGTTTTCATTCATTAGTACTCGCATGCGCAAAAGCATTTCCCCTTATTTGAGTTCTCTTTAATAAGATTTCCACAGCACACCGTTAATGAATGTTATTGGGGGTTTAATCCAAGCAGGTTTTTATTTTTACAAAACCCTGCTCCATCAATCCCCCGTTTGATGGTGTTTTTGAGCCATCATAAAACTACCCAACAAATACAAATTACCACGTATTTAAAATACTGTACTTCTTTCTTGTTTTATTATTCTTCCATCTAAGTCATTCATAATCTCATAATAATTTCCTCTCTCGTCTTCTAATTCTATCTCTTCTCTCTTTCTCTTTCTAGCTCTACATTTAAGATCTGTCTCCTTCTTTCTACATTTGAATTCACACCATTTATAAATCAAGATAATCATTAATATCACTGCAACTACTGAAGTAATAGGTTTTAATATTTTTCCTAATAGACTACTCCCTAAAGTAGGAAACCAATCTCCCACTAAGGAAAAACGCTTACCAAGTTTCACCCATGCATCATCAACCTTCAATTCAGTCAAATCGTCATGAAGTTTTGTAATATTTTTAATATACCCCTCAAGATTTCTACTCATATCAGGGATATAAGTACAGTATTGTTGTATTTTCAACATGCTTCTGACTCCACTCTCCTTTGCCAATAATATATCAAAGGGCAAGTCGATTTTGCGAAACCATTGATCTAATTGCAAGCATTTCAGTATCAATCATTAAGTACCCACCAGCAGTATCTTGTTGATAAACGATCAACCACTGGGGACAATTTGTTTTTTTTTAAATTCAGAATGACTACAACTGAAGGTATCAGTGCGCCACAAATATCCCCCCTTTTCTCAGAATACCTCGCTCCTCTCTTATTACATGTTAGTCCTTGTTCAATTTCAGTAAATCTATTATTCTTATCTACATGGTACACTTTTGGAAACACTATGCCTAAATAACAACATCCATGCCAACCAGTAATAAGCATAAGCATTCTTACCACACACATAATAAATTCACAGGAAAACAGGATCAGTTCCTTCTTTCAATCCCCAGTTTCCTTTTATCAGAAAGGTATGCTTACATTCACTAGAGCAAATGAAGTAACTATTAAGTTCAGTCTCTTCTCCGAACACACAAAGCTTTATTCTATGATGAAAATCTAGAGGCATGGCAGTGTATATCACCCTTTTTGTAATCACCCTTTCTGAAAGCCCATGGAGGTACATGTGACCTTTGCTCAGCAGCTTTCTTTTTAAAATCTCGTCTGTCTTCTACCATATTAATAAATTCTATTTCTTCATGTCGTAGGTTACAAGTTAGATTATTTCTATGTGAATCTATTGTATCTATTGGTTTGTTACTAATAAAAAAATCTCCCATGTATGCAACATAAACAGGACCATAAATAATTTTTAAATCTCTCCTAACAGGAAATTCTGAAAATACTAAATCAAGGTTTTAGTAAGAATAATCTAATCCTTCCCTCTCATGAAACACTACTAGACACACCATAAGTTAAAG
This sequence comes from Lissotriton helveticus, assembly GCF_964261635.1. Taxonomy (NCBI): domain Eukaryota; kingdom Metazoa; phylum Chordata; class Amphibia; order Caudata; family Salamandridae; genus Lissotriton; species Lissotriton helveticus. The sequence goes on from NC_136070.1 coordinate 779,678,329, forward strand.
GTAGGTGAAGGTATGTAACCCCCTCTGAGACAGACGATGGTAATTGCATACATACATAACAATCTCTCGCATTCATTGTGTTTACATATTCATACAACAGTTTAGTAAAAACATTTAACGAAAAATCATTAATTGATTTATCATGATGATAAATACTATCATCTTCTATCTTTTCTATATTAGTGTTTGAATTTTCTTTAGTAATAGAATCCATTTTCTCACTTCCCACACAATTAGTATTATTTTTGTAATTAGACATCATTAAAACTGACCCAAAACCATAGTAAGTGTTAACCACACCAACATTAGTAATAAAACACTACATAAGCAAGCATTATTACATCTACGTTTAAAATTATGATTTTGATGTCATTGCCATTTTAGATACTATATAAAAATCTAAAATCTAAGAAAAAAAAACTAAAATTCAAAAACTTAAAAAAGTATCCAAAAACCATCTAGAGTAGTGTATCCTTACTTTACACTTTATGCCTTTCTTTTTCACCCCCTCTTTTTTTATATATATATTTTCGTCTATAAATCTTTTGAAGCTTCCAAAATATTCTTCATTAAAATGATTGCACCTTCATTTTCACAGTTCTTTTTAAGGCGGTTTTAGTTTGCTTTTATCACTTTCATCAGTACCAGCTTCTTCTTTGTTTTGATTTGTGTCTTCAATTATTTCCAACACCACATATGTCCATTCTGGAGCTGTGTATTTCTTATTCGGAATTCTTATTATTTTTTTTCGTATCAAATCTTCCTCTGAATCACTTTGTTCAGTGTGAATTGACACTTCAAATATTGGATCTGGCTTTTTCTTTTCTAGAGTGTATCTCAGTCTTTTCACTACTTTTTGCCACCCATCATCTTTTCTTGCTTTCTTAACTTGAACTTCTTCTTCACCTTCTTTGTGAAGTTTGCAAGTTCTTTTATTCAGTTCTTTTCCTTGTTGTACTTGCTCTTGATTTTCATCAATCACTTTCCCTTTTTCTTTCTCAACAGCAGTCTTTTGAGACCCGTTAGCTGGTGCCCACTTTATTCGACTTGTGTTTGGTTCTTCTTTATTTTCAGCCCTTTCAGAATCTGTAATACTAGGTTTTATAGTTTCTTGATCTTCAGCTTCTGGTTCTTTTCTTTTCTCTACCAGTTGCTGCTCTTCTTCTTGTCTTTCAAGTGGACTTGTGACTCTTCTTTTATGACTTGCATGAATCCTATTCGGCAAGCCATCACACTTTACTGCTGTCATTGTTACCAATATAATTTGGTATGGTCCGTGCCATCTTGGTTCTAAACACGACTTCCTCATGTGTATCTTCACTAGAACCCACTCTCCGGGACTCAAATCATGTGCTTGATCCAGTTGTGTTGTGGTTGCAATTTCTCCAACCTGATGAGACACAGAACACACCAGATCAGCCAATCCCTTGCAATAATCAAGTACTAGATCATCAGTAATATTCATCAGTTTGTTTGCTGGTACCGTTGCTTTTCTCATTGCTCTTCCCATCAATACTTCATGAGGACTTAATCCAGTCTTTTTATCAGGAATGCTTCAAAGAGTCATCAACACCAGGGGTAAAACGTCTGGCCATTTCAGTGTTGTAGACGCACACACTTTTGATAGGCTGGATTTAATAGTGCCATTAATTTGTTCAACCACTCTTGATGCTTCAGGTCAATAGGCACAATGCAACTTTTGCTCAATTTGTAATGCTGCACAAATCATTCAAATTATTTCATTATGCCTCCATCTGTTTCTAAAGAGACTGGGAATCCGTATCTGGGGATGATCTCCCTTAAAAGCAATTTGGCAAAAGTTAAGCTATTATTTCTTCTTGTTGGATATGCTTGTACCCAACGAGAAAATAAAGAAATGACAAAAAACACATATTTCAGTCCATTGCAAGGGGGAAGTTCAATAAAGTCTAACTGTAGCCTAGTAAATGCTCCTGCTGATTTTCCAATTCAACCCCAACTAACAACTGTCTTTCTACTTGGAATTTGCTGCTAGCAGATTATAAACCTCTGACATAGACTCTCTACAATGACCCTAAACTTTGGATTTTACCATGACTGCTTAAAGAGACTGATCATAGCATCTCTTCGAACATTCTCAATTCCATGATACATCCTTGCCATGTGTTAATGTAAACAATGTGGCTGTCAGGACTGGTAAATTAAACCCTCAATGTGGAGTTCCCCAGCCACTTAATGTCGAAGAGAAGAGATTGATTTTTTGCTCCTTAACAAAGAGACACTCTTTTATTTCTAAAAGGCCTATTCAGTCTTTTCATAAGTTCGCTCACTTCAGAAGTCAGCGGAATTCTAAGATGGCGGCTGCCATCTGTCTCGTTTCCAGTCAGAGCTCTAGTGTTTTGCCCCCAGTTGAAGACTAGTGTACTTTGCATGTGCGCTCTATGTGTATCTTGCGCAATTCAACAAGTTGATACTCAAAACTAATTAGCCCAAAGCTAAGAGGACAGCAATCTTCTACAGAGGTCTCAAGGATGAATTGAAAGATGGTCTGGCTCAAACCCCAAAAAGACCCACAGATGTTTCTGAACTAATTGATTTGGTGCTACAAATTAATCAACGACAAAATGAGAGGAAGAGTGAACGTGGGAAAGTTTGGCGACCTATGCCTCCTAGATTTGACAGGAGAAGAACCTATGAAGATTGGTACAGTCAGAAGTCCCTTGACCAAAGAAGAGAAAGTCGCAGGAACGGAAAGCTGTGTAAGTACTGTAGAAATGCTGGGCATTTCGTTAAAGAGTGTCCTAAGAGGCCAAAGAACAATTCTTGGGTAAAAGACAGGCCCCACCAGTAAAAGCGGTTGCTCTGGTGGGTGCTGCTGATAAGACAACTCCAGACACACAAATACTCTTCAATCTTCTGCCCCCATCTGACAATCTATAGTCAGATCAAATTTGGAAATTCAGAAGTGGAAAAGGTATCAGTCATGATCGATTACGGAGCCACTGGTAACTTTTGCGATATAAAATTTGCCAAATCACTCTGAACTCGATTTATTAAGAAAGAAAGACCAGAACCAGTTCGAGAAGTGGACAGAACCAATTTATCATCTGGACCCATTACTTATGACACTGAAGAAATTATTCTGATTGGTACCGGATAACATCGAAGTTTGTTGAGATTTTGTCTCATAGAGGCCCCGCAATTTCAGTTCATACTGGGACTACCGTGGCTCACCGAGCATAATCCAAAAATTGATTGGGCTCTTAGTACTGTAGAATTAAATTCAGAATACTGCAAAGAGCATTGTTGTCATTCTAGTGACTCTGAATTTCGACCATCGCCATTGTCTATGTTGGCAACGCCGGCTCTCATGGTTTGCGCTTTTGAAGTACCTTAGATCACGGCGAATACCAAGATTTGGCTCCTGTTTTTGATGAACAAGAATCACAAAGGTTGCCCTTGCATCGTAAATACGATTGCAACATTGATTTAGAGCCAGGAGCTTCCTTGCCTTGTAGCGGAATATATGCTCTCTCGGAAATGGAAAACAGTAATTTCAAGGAATATTTGAATCAGTACTGTGCAAATGGATTCATACGACCCTCTCAGTCCCCTGTCTCATCGCCTTTGTTTTTCATCCCCAAGAAGGATGGACATGTATTGACTACAGAGCCTTGAATTTAGTCACCAAGAAAAACCAATACCCTTTGCCCCTGATATCAGAACTTTTGGATCAGGTGAAGAAAGCTAAGGCACCAACAAGTTGGATCTGAGAGGGGCCTACCATTTAGTGAGATGGCTGGGGGCGATTAGTATTTCATACCTCTCAAGTGGATTTTTTGGGCTTCATATTGTCTCCAGATGGAGTTTCTATGGATGTCACTAAAGTGAGAGGAATAAAAGATTGACCTTCTCCTCGAAATGTAAAGGAAATTCAACGTTTTCTTGGTATTGCCAATTTTTACAAATGCTTCATCCACAACTTTTCTGAGAAGGTTAGCCTCCTTACTAGTTTACTGAAAAAGGAGGAGAAGTTTGTTTGGAGTACAGAAATGGAAGAGGCTTTCCAGTTTTCAAAGTTCACCTTTACCACAGCGCCGGTTTTCCAGCATCCAGATTCAGAAGAGCCATTCTTTGTGGAGGCAGGCGCTTCCAATTTGGCCATTGGTGGAATTCTTGCTCAAAGGCACAAGCAAACTAGGCAGCTTTATCCAGTGGCCTATCGGTCCAGAAAGTTAACTGCTGCAGAGGTCAATTATGCAAATGCAGACAAGGAACTGTTGGCAGTGAAGGATGCCTTTCAAGAATGGAGGCATTACTTACCCTAATAAGCGACATATTAAAAAATCCTAGTGCTCCTCCCTCAAAGTGAGGGGGTTAAAGGCCTCGGATTTACTAGGAGTTACAGCCAGGAGGAGATCCCAGATGATGAAGCATGTCACTTCAGTGAGTGATGGGATTCCATCCTTAAGTTAGGACATCCATGTTGTTAGAAATGGGGGTCTCTAGTTGGCATGAGCTTGCACCTTTGTCCAAGTAGGGACCCTTCTTCCTAGTCAGGATAAGGGAGTTACACTCCTAAAATAACCCCTGCTCACCCCCTTGGTAGCTTGGCATGAGCAGTCAGGCTTATCTTAGAGGTAGTGTGTAAAGCATTTGCACATAACCGACAGTAATACAGTGTAGGCACTACAAAAGGACATGACACAAATTTAGAAAAATAGCCAATATTTTTATATACAAGACCAAGATTGAGAAGAATCCACAATACAGTACTTAAACATCTACAGGTATCAAAATACGCTTTAAAAACAGTTCCTTGATGTCAATAGCTACGTCTGGGGCTATCACTGCGTTGTGAGCAAACAAATCCAAACAGTTCAGGCTGGTCGGGGCGTCGCGGACCAGCTACGGTGTCGGGAAGCCCTGCAAACTGTACCTGTTAGAGATGCAGGGCGCAGAGACCCTTGAAGTCACTTGCGTTGCAGGTCGAGCTTCTTTCTGTTGGGATCAGGAGCGCAGGTGTCAGCAGGTGTCGGGTGCTGCAGTGCGAAGTGCAGCAGTGTGGTGTGCGGTGCCCTCAGGTCATGGTGCGAGCAGCGGCTCGGTGGCGGCGTCAGATGGAGTCGTCAGTGAGACCAGGGTCATGGTGCGAGGTAAAGGCGGTGCTCGTCACGGTGCTGGCAGGTCACGGTGCAAGCAGCGGCGTCGCCATTACTGAAGCGCTGTCGTCGGCTGACGAACGGGATGTTGATGGTGCCAGCGTTGGTAGCCCATGGCTACGGTGCAGGATGAGGGTGGTGCATCGTGTAACTTTATAAGCGGTGCCCCCGAACCACGGTGCAAGAAGCGGCGTCGATTTCAGATTGGAGCGGCGGTGTCAGGGAGGCCAAGGCGTAGTCATGAAGTAAGAAGGTGCGGAGTGCGGAGTACATAGGTCACGGTGCGAGAAACGACTCGGTGGCGGCGTCAGCAGGCGTTGTCGGTGAGACCAGGGTCGTGGTGCGGCATTACGGCGGTGCTCTTTGCGGTACCCAGGCTTCGGCGCGAAGCAGTGCGGAGTGCGGTGCCCACAGGCCATGATGTGAGCAACGGTTCGGTGGCAGCGTCAGCAGGCGTTGTCGGTGAGAACAGAGTTGTGGTACAGCATTGCGGCAGTGCCTTCAGGACACGGAGTCGGCAGCGGCGTTGTGGACATCGAGTTGCTTATCTTCTGTCGCAACACAAAACGCACAGTCCCCAGTGCTGAGGGCAGAAGAGCTTGAAGTCTTCGCTGTACCTGAAGCTTCTTGAACAGGGGCACGCTCTACCTCAAGCCCTTGGAGAAACTCACAAAAGTAGATTTCAGAAAGTACAGTCCAGTCCTTTCACTGCCCAAGCCAGAAGCAGCCACTGTAGGCCAACACTGCAAAGCACACAGCACAGTGGTAGTCTCTCCTCACAGCTTCTCCAGCTCTTCTTCTTGGCAGTCTTCTTGATCCAAAAGAGTTCTAAAGTTCAAGGGTCTGGACCCCAGTATATGTATCCAAAAATCCTTTGATCCTCTAGGTAGAGGGTGTCTGTGCCCAGCCAGAACCAGTTTTGCCTTCTCTTATGTGATTTCCCAGCATGGGGTGGAGACGGCATTTTCAGAGGTAGACCAGGCCCTTTGAGGTGCAAGGAAATCTCCTCCCTCTTCCCCATCTCAGCCCAGGTCTATTCAGCCCTTTCCTGACCTACCTAGGCTATCAGGAACCACCCTTGCTTCCTAGCCAGCTGTCATCCAAAACCCAGATAGGCAATCCACTTTCCAGCAGAGGCACACAGGATGACTGAGCAAGAAAATACCTACTTCCTAAAAGTGGTATTTTCAAACACAGAATGTAAAAATCACCTCTACTAAAAGATGCATCGTTAGATTCTGAGTTCAGGCATGCAAAATGTTGTTTTCCCAACTAGTTCCCAGGGCCAGTTATGTTTATAAGATGTTATAAACAAACTTCCTATTCTGTCCTATGGGGAACAGTGAGCCTTGCAATAGTGAAAAACAAAATGGGCTATAATTCACGATCAGGACATGGCACACACACCAGGGCATGTCCTACCTTTCACATACACTGCACCCTGCCCACAGGGGTACTTTGGGCCTTCCTTAGGGGTGCCTGACATGTAAGAAAAGGGAAGGTTAGGGACTGGCCAGTGTGTGCACGGGCCAAGTTGACATGACAGTTATAAACTGTGCGCAGACTCTGCAATGGTAGGTCTGAGGTACCTTTTCCGGGCTACTCACGCGGGTGGCACAATCCGTGCTGCAGGCCCACACATAGCATTTGCTTCCCAGGCCCTAGCACACTCAGTGCACTTCACTAGGGGCTGACAAGAAAACCAAACAGCCAATCATGGTAACACCAATCCATACCATACTTTACCACAGTAGCACTTGCACTTTACCACTGATCAGCAATGTGAAAAGTGCGCAGACACACTATGCCAGCAAAAACAGAGTCAAAACTGGGAGGTCAGAAAGCAAAAACTCAGGGGAAACACGCCAAAAGATGCCAAGTCTAACACATGTCCACTCCAGCTGAAAGTAGGGTGAACTACCCAACCTCCTGGGAGTTCTCTTCACTAAGGCGGAAGAACCTGGCTAGACGATCTGCATTGGCGTGCTCTGAGCCAGGACGGTGTTCTGCCGTGAAGTCCCTTCCCTTTAGGGAGATGGACCACCTCAGCAGTTTTGGATTCTGACCCCTCATTTGCATTAACCATCTTAGGGGCCTTTGGTCTTTCTGGTCTCTGAAGTAAGTCCCAAACAGGTAAGGCTTCAGCTTCTTTAGTGCCCAGACCACAGCGAAAGCTTCCCTTTCTATGGCACTCCGCCTCTGTTTCCTGGGGCGACTAAAGGCTGGTCTAGGTCCTCTTCGTACAGCACCGCTCCCACACTATGCTCTGAAGCGTCAGTCTGCACAACAAATTCCTTGGAGAAGTCGGGTGCCTTGAGCACAGGTGCTGTGCACATGGCAGCCTTCAGGGCATCAAAAGCCTTCTGGCAGGACTCAGTCCAGATCACCTTCTAGGGCTGCTTCCTGGAAGTCAACTCGGTTAAGGCGGCAACAATGGTGCCATAACCCTTAACAAATCTCCGATAGAACCCGGTGAGTCCTAAAAAGGCCCTCACCTCTGTATGGGTCTTGGGGGGCTCCCAAGCCAGAAGGGTGTCAATCGTGGGTTGTAGGGGCACCACCTGGCCGCTCCCTACCTGGTGTCCAAAGTACCCCATAGAACCCTGCCCAATCTGGCACTTACAGGCCTTGATGGTGAGGCCTGCCCCCTGCAGCGCCTTCAACACTTCACCAAGGTGCTGCAAGTGTTCTTCCCAGCTGGAACTGAACACTGCAATGTCATCCAGGTAGGCAGTACTGAAATCCTCCAGCCCAGCCAACACCTGGTTGACCAACCTCTAAAAGGTGGCAGGGGCATTCTTCAACCCAGAGGGCATCACCCGGAACTGGTAATGTCCTTCTGAGGTTGAAAATGCTGACCTCTACTTGGCCCCATCGGTTAAGGCAAACTGCTAGTACCCAGACGTTAAATCAAACGTGCTGAGGAACTTAGCGGCTCCCAAACGATCCATGAGCTCATCAGCTCTGGGGATGGGGTGTGCATCAGTCCTGGTGATAGCACTGAGCCCACACAAAACCACAGTTCTGGAGTGGCCCCGGGTGCAGCAGCCTTTGGGACCAAGACAACTGGGCTGGCCCATGGACTACTGGACGGCTCAACCACCCCTAACACCAACATCTTATAGACATGCTCCTTGATGCTGGCCTTGACCCGGTCAGCCAACCCGTACATTTTGTGCTTCACAGGGGGACTGTCACCGGTGTCCATGTCATAGGTACACCATTGAATAACACCTGGGGTCATGGAGAACATCGGGGCAAACTGTCCCAGCAACCGATGACAGTCGCTCTGCTGCTCGGCGGTCAGTGTTGGGGAGAGAATCACACCTTCCACTTACCCATCACCTTTCTTGGTCAACAGGAGGTCGTGGAGAGGCTCACTATCCTCTTCTGCCCTGTCATCTGTCGCCAAGAGCATGCTCACTTCGGACCTCTCGAAGTGGGTTATGAGGCGGTTCACGTGGAGGACCTGCAAAGGGTTCCTGGAAGCCTGCAAATCCATCAGGTAGGTGACCTCATTTTTGTGCTCCACCACCTCAAACGGCCCAGTCCACACTTTGCTTTGCTGCCAAGCGCACTGGGGACTAGCGCTCACCTCTCCGCTTGTTTCTGCCGCTGTGCTGCTCGCCGCACCCGCTCCGCGGGTGCCGCTTCGTCGAGGGATTTTCTCCAGGTGCTGACTCTGCCCGCCTTCGGGGGGGGGGGGTGATTTGTGGCGAACTTGGGAACCCCAGGGCTGCGAGCGTGCAGGGACTACCTAACCCAGGTGTCCCTGCGAGACCGTCGTCAGCTTCCGGTCCGCTCTCCCTGGAGCTCCGCCCCCCGCCCATCAGAAGCAGTTTAAATCACCTGGGCTTGCCTCTGACCCTTGGGACACTTTGCTTTGCTGCCAAGCGCACTGGGGACTAGCGCTCACCTCTCCGCTTGTTTCTGCCGCTGTGCTGCTCGCCGCACCCGCTCCGCGGGTGCCGCTTCGTCGAGGGATTTTCTCCAGGTGCTGACTCTGCCCGCCTTCGGGGGGGGTGATTTGTCGCGAACTTGGGAACCCCAGGGCTGCGAGCGTGCAGGGACTACCTAACCCAGGTGTCCCTGCGAGACCGTCGTCAGCTTCCGGTCCGCTCTCCCTGGAGCTCCGCCCCCCGCCCATCAGAAGCAGTTTAAATCACCTGGGCTTGCCTCTGACCCTTGGGACACTTTGCTTTGCTGCGAAGCGCACTGGGGACTAGCGCTCACCTCTCCGCTTGTTTCTGCCGCTGTGCTGCTCGCCGCACCCGCTCCGCGGGTGCCGCTTCGTCGAGGGATTTTCTCCAGGTGCTGACTCTGCCCGCCTTCGGGGGGGGGTGATTTGTGGCGAACTTGGGAACCCCAGGGCTGCGAGCGTGCAGGGACTACCTAACCCAGGTGTCCCTGCGAGACCGTCGTCAGCTTCCGGTCCGCTCTCCCTGGAGCTCCGCCCCCACGCCCTTTCGCACACACTACAATCATTGCTTGTTCTCCCGCAGCGCGGGACGCAGCCCGGGCGAAGACAGGGCAAAGACTGGGCCGTTTGAGGCCGTTCGAGGTCTGAGTGGTCTGGTCTGGGCCCCTTCTCTTTCACCCTTTCCCCGCCACCTGGTTGTTGTTGGTATCTGTGGCTGATCTCTAGCGTGGTCCTGGCTGCTAGTCACTGTTAGCCTACATGTGTACTCGTGTTACTCGCAACAGGGCGGCCAAGGGGGGGCCGGCCCCAAACGGGCCTATGGATGACTTTATTACACGGACGAACATTGCCATAGACCAAGAAATCACCAAATTGCAAACTAGAGTGTCTCTTGACTTAGAAGCTGCTAGAAAGCTGTCACTCGATTTTGCCACCCATAAGAAATCTTCCCTTGGGCATATTGCATCTGCTATTACTCCTACTCGTGCTCATATTATAGAGGGAGCTCAAACTAAGGTTGATGTCCATAACATTCCAGTTTCACCTACCCCCCCACACCTTTGTGCCCATTTGTTTTGCCCGAGGGTCAATCAACTGCTGCGGGTAGTCTTCCTGTTGCCCCTATTTCCATCCTAAACTCCTCAGATTCTTCTTTTGCCTCCACTACCTATGGAGGACTAGACAGCATCCCTGGCAATCCAAACAAAAGAAAACGCTCACCCAGCATATCCTCCCCACATAAAAAGATCTCAAATAGGGGTGGTAATTTGTCCATTATTGGTAGCACAACAGCTGATGGTAGTACAGGGACGCTTTTCACCGCCCCACAGGCCTCTTGGTGCGCTAACAACGTGGGGATTGCTTCTGTGGCATCTGGTAGTTTTTCACCAAGTGGGAGAATAGACCCTGCCCCAAATGACCAAGAAGGGAGGGAAAGAGAATTTATAGGAGTGGTTTGGGACACCCTAAAAAGCCTTCTGTCTCCCCTGGATTTAAGGCTCTCTCGAATAGAGAACAACCTCCTAGAGATGGAGAAAAGCATTATTGCTTTGGCCACTCTTGGCCTGAGAGGCCTTGAACACCAGGGTCTGATAGATAACAATAGAGTTGCCCAGGTTGCTACCCCCCCCCCCACGGTCATCCCCGGTTTGCCGCCTAATCTTACTGTGCCTTGTTCCACCCAGCCCATCCCCAAACCACGGACCAAGAGAGTCGATATTGCAAACCCGGCTCTCCAGCCCAGGGCCAACACCTCAAGCGCCCCCACCACTCAACCACATATTCGTGTCAACCCGGCCGACGCGAGAACGCAGAATTCCACTAGGTCTAGTTCTCGTTCTGCTCATACCTCCCAAAACAAATTTAATACCCGTTCTTTTGGGGGTCCTAGTTTTAAGAGCAATTTCCGAGGGGGATATATTGATCTTCCACCTGAAGCCAACGATTATGTGGCAGTATTGACGGGTGTGCCGGAAATAGAGAATGGCTACCACGAACACCAGCAATCCCTCCATAACAAAGTCATGCATTGGCTCAATACCTATAGACCTATCTCTAATGGTAGGAGGAGCAGAGTTACAATGGTTCGCAGAGTCCCGTGGGTGGGAACAACTAGGAAATCAATCCCAGGGGACTGCATAGTCGTAACTTTTGATGATGTTTTTACGGCCAACCACATCTGTTCCTGGGTGAGCCAGAATGGGGGCTCTTCTATTGCCCCGAGGCCTTTGTCATTCTTCTATCCACCCCGGATTGTGCACCCTCAGGGGGGTAATTGGACTCTGGTTCCCCAGCAGTTCAGCTGGGGGTTTGTCCCTAAGGAGCACAACCCAACTAGAGGCTGGCTTGGTATTACAACCTCTAACAGGTTTGCCAGCCTTGAAGATGTGGATTGACTTGTAACATCCCCTGCGCCGGTACCATTAATCAAATCTAATACCTCGCAGGTGGAGGTTGAGTCTTCACCACTGTTGACCACCTTGGACATGGGGAGCATTGTTCCCCTGATCCAGGTTATGCCCCAGGCCACCCCTGTCCAGGGCTTGCTGTACTCTCCCCTGCCCGATGGCAATGCCAGCACTTCCTCAGCAGCGATCTTGTTAGCCCATGATTCGCTGACAACTGTGGCTCATCCTCAGCATCCCCGGCTTCACGGTATTCATGTTGTTTACCCAGCTACTGCCGCCCAACCTTGTAAAAGCTCGGTAGGCAGCTCCTCGCTTAAGATTTTAAGTTGGAACGTGGCAGGGCTTGTGCGTAATCTAAACAAACCTGACTGGAATTCCTTTGTGGAGCCTTTTGGGATCTGTCTCCTACAAGAAACTTGGTGCCTGGAGCCCGTGCACAGGGTTGGTTTCGCGACGTACCACGTGCCGGCCTCCAAGTCCAAAGGCAGCAAAGGCCGCCCTTCTGGTGGCCTCCTTGTCTGGGTCAGTATCTCTCTGGGGCTTACCATAAAACACATAAATACCCAATCGCCAGATCTCCTGAGACTTACCATTCGGTGCCCGGGGGGTAGGATTATGGAATTGTTTAACCTGTATCTTAGGGGGGGCCGGGTGGGGAACTCTTCTCCTCTATCTTCCTCTGGAGTTGAAGAAGAGCTCGGTGGTTGCGACATTGATTCCTTTATTGTCTTGGCTGGTGATTTTAATTGTTGCTTCGAACCGCTGGCCTGTGAAGACATTCTGGATACCTGGGAGGACGATGCCAAGAGAGGCATCCCCTTGCTCGCTCTCGACCCCATTAAAAAATGGTCACAGAATGCTATCGACATCAATTCTCTTTGTTTGGAATACGCCCTAAGAGCCACAAACGGCCGTTCCAAATCAGATACAAGGGGTGCGCACACCTATAATAGGGTGGGCCACACCTCTAGAATAGATTACATATTGCTGAACCACAATCTGTGGGAGCATTTTCTAGATATGGATGTCCAACAAACAGCGGATAGTGATCACAATCCCTTGGTTTTATCGCTCGCTCTCCCATGGGAGGCAGGGGATTTAGTATCGCCCCGGTCCACCTGGAAATCATCTAATGAAGTTGTTCCATCCAACTGTGGGAGGCGTTTGAAATGGGCCAAAGTGGCTTTAGATGAATCAAGAATGGCCCAAGTAAGAACCATAATGTTGGAAGCCAAGGGTATTTTGGGTACGTTGGACTCCGACGAAGCCGTTCTCACGACTTTTACGGAGACCATCGCATCACTTGGCAACCTGTTCTTAGTTCCCCAGGGAAGGGGTGGGGCTAAGTGGAGACCTGTACTAAGGGGCAGAGATCAATGGTACTCATCTGCCTGCCGTCTGGCCAAAAGCAATCTTATCCGAGCAGTAGGCCTGAAAGACCCTGGTTTGATTTCCTCTGCTAGGAAGGAATACAGAAAAGCCCAAGAGGTGGCAAGGGCTACCCACGAAACCAATTTCTGGAGTGAATTAATGGATGCTGGGTCCAGAAAGGATTCAAGGGCCTTCTGGGCCTTGTTTAGAGGCAGGGATAGGCCAGTCGACTCACTGTTGACCTGCAACATCACAGGGGACGCCTGGCTGGCCCATTTTTCAAAACTCTATTCCAATTCTCTGGGGGCTAGGGGTCAGTGTAGGGGCGATAGTTACATAATACCCGATAACAGCTTACACTCTGACTCTGCCTTTTCACCCAAGGAGGTAGAAGTAGCAATTAGGTGTATTGTGCCCAATAAGGCAGCGGGCCCAGATGGAGTCCCTGGCGACCTGCTACGGATTAATGTAGAGGAGTGGAGCTTACTCATTGCTAAACTCCTAAATGAGGCCTTGGAGGGCGGTGGATTCCCGGATTCTTGGAGGGGCGCGGAAGTTGTCCCTATTTTCAAAAAAGGGTGTAGGGACGATCCTGCCAACTACCGACCCATAAGTCTGCTTGATTCCACTCAGAAGGTAGCAGGGAAGGTGGTTTTGGGGAGGATTCTCCAATGGGCTGAGGAAGCGCAGGTTTTGTCTGACTTTCAGGCCGGCTTCAGATCCGGTACCGGCACAATCGAGCAGACATTCCGTTTCCTTATGCTGTATTGGAAAGTGGTCAAACTGGGCAAGGGCAGTCTGTATCTCGCCTTTATAGATCTGCGGACTGCCTTTGACCTAGTCCCACGCAACCAATTGTGGGCTGTTCTTGAGGGTCTGGGTATGCCCGTTTACTTGCTGGCACTAATTATTAAATTCCACGAGCAAAATTTTGCCCGAATCAGATGGGGTGCGCAGGGTGAAAAAACACCTCGCATCTCTGTAGACAGGGGGGTCCGCCAGGGGTGTGTGCTAGCCCCCACTCTGTTTTCACTATATCTAAACGGAGTGGTGGAGCATCTGCTCCAGTTACCAGCAGACGCCCCTTCCCTGGCGGGCAGGAAGATACCAACACTCCTGTTTGCAGATGATACCCTGCTGATTTCGAAATCCCCGGTGGGCCTCCAAACCCTGCTAACTAGGTTCCAGGGCTTCTGTGCCACCAGGGGCTTGGTTATCAATATTAGCAAAACCAAGTTCCTGGTGTTGAATCCCCCCAGGAAGACAGTCCACCCTCCATCTTTGGACTCAGTTCCCTTAGAAAGGGTAAGGGAATTCGATTATTTAGGAATTCGTCTATGTGACTCTATGAGCTGGAAGGCGCACCATCAAAAGATCATCCTGGCTCATAGGAGGGTCACGGGCGCCCTATTAAAAGAACACCGTGCCTCTTCCCTCAAGCCTATCGGGGTGATACTAGATATTTATAGGGCAAAAGCTGTGAGTGCGGCACTGTATGGGGCGGAGTTGTGGGGTACTCAGAAATTTGACACTCTATCCCATCTTGAGAACAAATTCCACAAAGATTTAATGAGGCTTCCTCATAGCTCCCCAACTCTCCCTCTCCTATTCGACACAGGTACACGTTCCATAGCTGAGCAGGCGAAGTTACGCCCCCTTCTCTTGTGGGCCCGTATATGGAATGTTCCTGAACTTTCGAGTTATGCAGATGCTCTCCGCGAACTCCTTTCCACCTCGGGTTGGTGTAAGATCGGTTGGCTCTCGGAAGTAAAGCGTCTGCTTTGTGAACTCGGTCTGGATGACGCCTGGGCCAATAGATCTTCGCCACCCAAACAATTACTAAAGAAATTATTCTGGGCGTGGGTGGATAATGAGAGAGCTAAACAAACCAACTTATGTAGATCTGCGGTGGAGTTTTTGTCGATTAAAGGCCGCCCCTGTAGAGAACACTATTTGGATATGATTTCCAACCCAACAGATAGGGCGCTGTATTTTAAATTCAGGGTTGGTGTTCTGCCCCTGGGATCATGGACAGCAAACTGGAAACCCCCCTGGCAAACTATATCAACTTGCCCTTTCTGTACGAATAGTGTTGAATCTATTTTCCATCTAATGTTTGTATGTCCCGCATATGCTAGTCCTCGCCGCAGATGGTTGAAACCGCTTTGTCTGAGGCTGGGCACACGGTCATATTCGGAGGCCCTATATCTGTTAAGATCAGACCCTCAACCCTTGTTCGCTTGTGGCTTGGCGAAATACCTGGGGTGGGCTTGGAGGATAAGATCCGCGAGGATGATGATCCTCCAGTAAGGGCTTCAATTTATAATTCATCGGCCCACATACCTATTGTTGCGTCCCATTCCATCCCCCAAGGATGATTAAGTATGTGTCCGTATGATTGTCCCAAGATGGACGTTTTTTAGCATTGTTGTATATTTTATTTTTTTAATGATTTCTTCTCCTGATTTTTAAATTGTATAACTGTTTTTATTCTTGTACCTGTTTTTACTGCAATGCTTTTATGAAATGAAATATTTCGAAATAAAGCTATACAACAACATACAACATGTCCTATAAAGCACAAGGTTCCACTGGGGCCATGACCCACACTTTTTGTCCAGGTTGAAACTCGACCAGAGGGGCATTCTGGTCATATCACTTCTTAATTTCTTCCTGACTGGCCTCGAGGTTCGCCTGAGCGAGTTTCCTGAAGAGGGCAGTTTAGTTCCGGAAGGCCAGCATACAACTGAACACATCCTGGGGAGGTTTCATTGGAGCTGCCTCCCAGCCTTCCTTTACCAAACTCAGAGGTCCTCTCACAGGGTGACTATACAGAAGCTCAAAGGGACAGAACCCGAGAGACTTCTGCCTTGTAGGCAAAGTGAAGGCCTGGCAAGAGGCCGTCCCACTTACGCCTCATGGGTTCTATTAGACCCCTAATCATGCCCTTCAAGGTCTGGTTGAACCTTTGTACCAGATCATTACCTTGTGGGGGGGTAAGGGGTGGTGAACTTGTAAGTGACAGCACACTCCTTCCACAGGGATGTCATATACTTGGATATGAATTGGTCCCCCTGTCAGAAACCACCTCTCAGGGGAACCCCACGCGGGAAAGGATCCCCATTAACACCCGGCCCACCACTGGTGCCGTTGTTGTCCTGAGAGGGATTACCTCCAGGTACAAGGTGGCACGGTCTACCAAGACCAGGATGAACCTGTTGCCCATGGCTGTCTTGGGATCCAGTGGCCCCATAAGCTCTTCCTCGGCCTTCCGAAGCTGTTGCACCAAACCACTGATCTTCTCCTTTACAACCCTCTGTCGATAAAGAGAAAAGCTAAGAGTCTCACTCCGCACGGACGCTTTAAAGGCATCCCAAACTATTGCTTCAAATGCAGTACCCTTGTTTATACAGAAAAAATCTGTAATCCATTTAGCCATATACAAGCAGTATGATAGATCTAATAGTAACTTCCTGTCGAACGTCCAGGTCGTGGGAAGTTGTAGGGAGCCACTCAATGGAAATTCGAATACTAACGGATTGTGGTCTCATATTATCTTAGGAAAAAGCTCAATATTAGCCTTTTCCCCAGTTTGGTTGGATATAAATAAGTAGTCCAGACAGACAAATTTGTTGTGAGGAGCTAAAAAATGAATAAACCCCGGCTCCGCCTGCCTGTGTCTATGCCAGGTATCAGCCAGTCCATGTTCCCTAATAGGTCCCTGTAGTGCCCTAAAGGTCTTGCCCTATCTTCTCTGATATATTGAGTTACTAAGAAGGTTACAACTGCTATTCAGATGGATATTAAAATCGCCGCAAAGGACTACCAGAGGAGGCCATAAAGCCAGTTCTATATTCAAAAAGTTCAGCACTGCTGGATCATCCAGGTTTGGCCCGTACAAAGAGCAGATAGTAAACGAGATACCCTTAATTACTGCTTCCACTATGGATCATCGTCCTAGATTGTCCTCCTTGGTTGGTTTACTAATTAATATACCATGCCTGGCCAAGATAGCTACCCCGTGTAGTTGTAGCTCGGCGGGAGCTGGCAAGAAGATCAAGGACCAGATCCTTTAGCCAGCCACGATTGTTCCAGGGATATGAGTTTCTTGCAGGCACAACACATCTATCTGCATATACCTAATAAGCTTGGCTAGCAAGCCTCCATTTTTCGTTTCATGAAGGCCACAGCTGTTCAGGGAGCAAATTCGGATTTTACTCTTCCTATCCAATATCCTTATGGAATGTCAGTATTTTAGAGCAATAAAATATGCTAATAGATGCTTTCCTTTCTCAATAATGACAATTGCCATGACAGTACATATAAAGTGACGATTGTGCAACCCCCGCCCCTCACCCTCTACCCCTGAACCCCACTCCACTTCTACCTGAAGCCCTCCGTACCCACCGACCTCCCGGTACATGAGGCGTGGGGAACGACGGTCCCTGGTGATCCTGAGCTAAACCTCCACCGCTTCCACTAAGCTAAACCCCCTCCTTAAAGTATGCGCCATACTGTAAATAGAAACAGAAACTGAGAAAAAAAGGCTGTAGCCAGGTTAATAGACAAGAGAGGCCGTCCTCAGGGCTCAAAATGGACTTCTTAATTATCCCTGACAGGTAAGAATACAGAGCACATTAAAATCACATATCCCTTGGATGAATACAGTGAAGGCATACGTTCTTTTGCTTGAATTTCAGACTGAAAATAATGTATTTGCCCCTGAGAAACCACCTTCAATTTAGCAGGATTAAGCAGAAAACCCTGGGCCCCCTTTGCCTGGAATAATGGAATTAATTGACGCAATAGCCATCTCTTTTCAACTGTCAACTGACAGAAGCCAGGCCTCACAAAGAAATCAGCACCCTTACCCGCCCTTTTCCGACCTGGTCTAGCTAAGTCGTAAAGGGCCTCCCTGGCCAATAAATTATTGAGACAAATCAGGATAGTGTGTGGTTGACTGTCAGCTTGACCCCCTTTTTTTGCTGAGTGAAAGGAAATCAGCGAGCCCTCTGCAATTGCATTTTCCAGTCCAAATGTTGAAGTTGTGGGAACGCCTCCTCAAAAAGTTCAATCACAGACTGGCAGACATCTGCGCCCTCCTTACCCAAATTATTTCTCCTTGACCGATTTTCAAGGGCAGTCAATTTCCACAATGTATCATCCTTCATGGATTTCATAGACTCAGGCAGATCGTCTTCCAGCGGAGAAATTCTGGTCTCTGCCTCCCCAATTCTTGCCGCGCAATCAGAGCACGTCTTTGCAATACTGCGTATAGAGTTCTGAAGTTTCCGGCACGCACCTTGAGTCCAGGAACTATCGGCTCTTGTCTCCTCATGATGGGCCATAATGGTCTGATATATTGTAGAGAGTGTGATTTCTTCAGGGTCATTAGGGTTGACGCTATCCACTCCTGGCAGTGCAGCCCCATCCAGAGCCTCCTTTCCTTCCAGATTTGGTGAGAAAGAGTAGTCCCATGTCATTCAGCCGCCCGCACCCTCGGCCTGCACAGAAAGGGTGGATTGTTCTTTCAGTTTACGAACTGTTCCTGGATTTAGCAGGGACTTGTCACTCTCCCCTTCCCAATTTAAGCTTCTAGTATCGCTTTCTTCCCCAGCCCTTTCTTTGCCGTAGCTGTCATCACCTGAGGAGTTAGAGTATTCTGACATACGGTAGAATTTGTCAGCTACATCCTCCTCCCAAGATGTTGGTAGATTAGCTTCCATACGGCCAGCCTCCCTGTCTGAGTGAGTCTGATCCAATGCCCCTTTTACCTGCCCATTGCTTGAAAGAACTCCATCTCCCAGAATGCACTGGCTTTGTTGTTCCATCGTTGTACCATCTGCCTCCTCCGAAGAGCTGCCTGTAGAGAGCACACCTATCAGGTTACCAACTTCCCTGCTGCCACCGGGGAGGCTGGCGGTGCCTACACGATTGTGCCCTTGGTCCAATAACCCCCCATTAGTTTATTTTCTTGCAGTCTCACCCCGGGGCGGCTCAGTCAGTTGTGCTACAGCTTCTTGAGATATGGGGGCCATTACAGGAATAAGCAGAGGGTCGCCGGTTTTACAAGTAGCTTTAGACTCTGCTACCGATTCTTTTTTTCCAGTATGTGCCTTGAATAACCCTGGGCAAAGCATTATGCTACGCTCGCGTAGTTTGCAAAGTTTGCTCTACTTTGCACTACGCGAACTGCACGTAGCACAGCGCAAACACGCGTAGCATAGTGCAGCGGTCATTTTTTGCTTGCTCGTGCTCCTGAACGTAAAGTTAGCAACCGCGAGCAAGCAAAATTACTTCCCGGCTAGACTTTTTCCTCGTTCGCGATCAGCAACATCAAGTTGCCGATTGTGAGCGTGGAAAATAAACCTCCCGGCGAGATTCTCAACGCGGGGAGGTCAGGTTTCTCATTGCGAGTGGTCGCGTATGCCGCGACCGCTCGAGATGAGAAACTACCAGTCCGCGTTGAGAAAGCTGTTGCTCGAGTAAAAATCTACTCGAGCCGCAGAACTACAGCTCGCACTGTGCAAGATGCCGTTTTCAATTATTGCACAGTGCCGGATGCTTGTCCGCACTGTGCAATCATTGAAAACGGCATCTTGCACAGTGCGAACAGGGTACTACGCAGTTCGCGTAGTGCTACGCGTAGCTCACATAGTGCGAAGTGCACTTCGCGTAGCTACGCTTAACGCTACTTCACGAACTATGCCCAGCTCTAGCCTTGAACAAAGCAGGAACCATCTGCTTTTCACGAACAGAAGCACTATTTTTTCCTTTAAGTTGCTCCCCAGAGCCCGGCAATCCGACCGGCATCTCCATGGCAGAACAACATCCTCCGGGGTGAATTTACCAAGACTGCCGGAGCCTGCCGGAGCCTGCCGGTGGCCCCTGTACCTTAATGCTCTTGGTGGCTGTCTTCGGCGGCATTAGTGGAGTAGCGACGGTGAACAGAGCGGGAAAAGCTGTCGGAGTGGAAGTCTTGCGAGTCGCCAACCTACAAGGCAGCGGGACCCCCCACAGCCAGAACCACAATCTCCAGATCATCTAAGGGTGCCAAGACTGGTAAGTTTTACAGCCCCATTCTGCTACTTGCGCCAAAAATCAGAAAGGGAGAGGTTTTAGCAGGGAAGGAGTTAGTGGTCAGCTCACTCGGCCACTGGTGAGACCGCCACCTTCCTCTCCCAAAAGATCTGGTTTGCAAAAGAGATCTGGTTGTCTCCCAGTAGATCCAATGTGATTCGGACTGTTCACCAGTCGCCTGGGCTGGACCCTCCAGAGAAGGGCACTCTTTCTGCTCCCACTCTTTCTGCTCCCGGCAGAACTCCTCCCTGATGGGACCCCCTTCTTGCTGCCAATGGGTCTGCTCAGAGATGTCCCTCAGTTCGGCTACATGTTCCCGTGTAGGCACCGGGCGTCCCCCCTCAAGGGCCGCCTCCTCCCAGGTCATGGGAACTGCGGGGGCTGGTTTCCCACGCTCCTTGCCCTTTCTCTTGGCAGGGACCTGGACCACAGTTTCAGGCTGTTTCTGATCACCCTCTCTGGCTGCCATGGACCGAGTGGACACGCATGCCCACTCTGGCAACCCAAGCATCTCCAAGTAGGACCTGAGCTCAACATCCTTCCACATCGACTGCTCCAGGTCGTTACCAAGCAGACAATCTACAGGCATGGAAGGGCTCACAACCACCCGCAAGGGACCTGCGACCCCCCCCTACTCGAAGGGAACCTGCTCCACCAAGACACTGGAGCTCTGAATTGTCAACTACAATTACTTGGTGGAATGCCCCGGGGACTACCTGCTCCTCAAAGACCAGGCGACACCGGACTGAGGTCACACTGGCTCCAGTATCCGAGAGCCTCTACCCTTCTCCCATTGATGGTCACCCAGGTGCTGTATTTCTTGGTGTTAGGGGGCACTTGGGTCCCTGGGAGCATCTCATTGTCCCCTAGTGAGACTAGTGTCATTTCTGCGGGGTCCCCACCCTCCTGTGGGTACTACTCCTCCTCCCCAAGCGCTATACTAGCCAACACCTTGGACTGCCCACCAGTGGGTGGCTGTGCCATCTTGGAGCACCTGGGGTCCCTCTTCATGTGCCCCACCTGGTCACATGCAAAACATTTGCGGGGGTGGTCTCAGCAGGCTTTCCTGACGAGACCCTTTGTTTCTTATCTCCGGGGGGATGGGAACCTTCACCCTGGGTGTTAGTTTGGGGCCCTTTAGAGAACTCCTGTGCTTTACCCTTGTCTCCCCCACTTTTCTGCTGGGGACCCTGCCCACATTTGGCTGAGTGTCCCCCAAACGCTTTCTTGTGGACCCTGGTACTCACCCAGCGGTCCGCCTCCATAGCAAGCTTCCTAGGGTCAGTCAGCCTACTATCAACTAGGTGCTGATGCAGATCTGCAAAACATAGACTGGACAAGTGCTACCATGCAATGGAATTGTAGAGCCCCTGATAATCTGTCACATTACTGCCCTTCACCCAGCCATCCAGTGACCGGCAAAACACATCCACACATTCCAACCAAGTGTTGGCATCAGACTTCTTTCTGGACCTGAACTCATCCCTGTACTTTTCAGGAGTAAGACCATACTTTGGGCCAGATGTAGGTAGCCAAATACCGGTCGGTAAATTTGGCTTTTGAGATGTAGGTGGGTCGTTATTTACAGAATCGGTATATTTACCGAATCGGTAAATTTACCACTTCGGTATTTTACCGAATCGGTAAATATACCGATTCTGTAAATCCATATGTAGGTGGCACAGTTTGCAGTGCCACAGGCTCTTAGGAATTCCTTTTTTACCACCCAATCCTATTGGGTGGTAAAATACCGAATTCCAGTGTACATGCACATCTGTGCATGTACACCTATGCCATGTGACACACAGACATGCCCTTAGGGCATGTATGTGTGCCACATGGCACACATGCCTGCATTTGGGGTGCTACAGGGTGTCAAAGTGACACCCCGTTCCCCCTGCCAGGATTCAATATTTACCGATTCTGTAAATACCGAATCTGTATTTCCCATTGATTCCTATGGGCTTCAAGGCCCATAGGAATCAATAGGAAATACAGATTCGGAATTTACAGAATCGGTAAATACCGACTCTTACAGCATCGGTATTTTTTTACCTACATCTGCCACCTTCCTATTTACCGACTCTTAAATACCGATTCGGTATGAGTCTGTATTTAAGAGTCAGTAAATGGGAATTACCTACATCTGGCCCTTAGTGAGGAGGTCGTCCTTTATGTCTGGATAGGTGAGGTGATACTCCTTACCCACAGCAATTAACATTTCCCTTGCTTCTTCAGGGAAGAAAGGCCACAATCCTGCTCCCCAATTCTCCTCAAGGACCCCATTCATGTGGATTGCTGCCTCGTATCCCTGAAACCACCTTTGTATGTCATCCCCCTTCTTGAATTCCTTGCCCACATTCTTAGGGATGTGCACGATTCTGTCTGCCTGTCTTGAGGTGTTGCTGCCACAATCTGAGCCGGGCCCACTCCTTAGCTCCAGCTCCTTAAGACCTCGCTCATGGTCTAACATCTTCTTCCTTTCCTCCATTGCTATTCTTTTGTTTTCCCTCTCACTTTCCATCCTGAGTTTTTCCAACCCGAACTTCCTTGCTTCTCACCTGTCCTCCAGCTCCTCTGGCAACAGGCTACTGCTGCCTGGCCTGAAGGGTTCCCCCCTCCCAAAAGCACATCCACCCTAGGAATAGGCCCCTTCGCCTTTCCACTAAGATTGCCAGATTGCCCACTTGCCTCTCTGGCTGCTACCCAGGCCGTCAGCGCCTTTTGTAGCTCATACTTCCTAGAGAGGCCACTGACTTGGACTTTTAGCCTCGTGCAAATGGATTTCAATTCCATGACATTATAGAGTTCCAACCTATCCTCCTCAAAGGCAATTTCCAGGGATGCTACAGATGATGCTCTTGATTCTGGCATGATGAAAAGGGACCTAACTGGGTCCCCGTGTTTTTGTTTAATTCGTCAGCGCAATTGGACGAAGCGTGTATCCTGCATTGCACGCCATAATAGGTCTGAAGCAGTTCAATAGAGTTAAACATTTTGACAAAGCAACAGTACAAAGGTGTGCATCTCTTCACTGTATATGTACATTGCATGAATTTCCGTCCAAAACTGCGAGATTGCACCCACGGCCAAGTATATTGATCAACAGTGAAAAGTAGGAAAACTAAACATCCACCACAGCAAGATCTTCCATCCATACAGGAGTGTTGTGTCCAGATAGAAGCGACTAGAAATAAGGGAACAACATCATTATGCGAGAGACTATTGTGTTTGTTATCTGGATTGAGCACGAGATATGACATATATATACTATTTTGCACTATGTGGTTGCTCCACTTCGGGGCGTCCAGTCAGTTCACTTGTTTTAATCAATTATTGATTAGTCTAAATTACATCTAATTGAAGTAGGGAGAGCAAAAAATACTAGGTACTTGTTTTAACACATACACACTGCATTCTGGGAATTGGAGTTTTACTGTTGCTTTTTATCCAAGGGAGAGCGTGAAATTTTGTAGTTGATGCTGTTAGATAAGTGACTGCAGACCTGAGAGCATGGGGAGGAGCTACATATGGTGGGGGGAGATTGCTTTTGCTTAAATAGCCATAGTGAATGAAGACGTGCAGAGGCACTCGCCATTACAAGCATGAAACCTAGAAATGGATTCGATTCACGTTTTTGACTGATGTTTTCAAAGTTATGCATGTCACGGTAAGGCGCTTGTAAGAATTCCGAGTTATGAAAGCTTTGAGACTGAAACAGGGTTAATGGGGTCAATGGAAATAGGTGAAGAGTGCAAATAGATATGGTGTGTTTTTCCCTCTCAGAAGCAGTGAAAATCGACAGAGGCTTTAGTTTTAATTAACATGTGAATTGAGATGAAAGTAACAGTGGAGCGTTTATGTGTATTACTGACAGACAAACACAATTTTTCTAGTGATAAAGAGGAATCATGAGAGGCATTGTTTTTGTGTAAAGGTGTAAACGTTGCAATAATTAATGGTGTTGTATTTATGTTTTTTTTAACAGATACCCCTGACGAAGGGAAATAATTTTCCCGAAATGCATTGGGTGCATTCATAATAAAGTCGTGACATGTGGAAATACCTCCTGTTTGCAATTATTCTTGGAATTTATTTTGAAATGGATAAAATAAATTGATTAAACATGAAAAAAGAAGAAATGGAAAAGTGTTAAAGAGTACATGAATTGAAGCATATACATTGATAAACTTGATTTATTGGATTAATTGGAGCAACAGGCAAGGCTGTGCTGCTTGAAAAGGGATCTAACTGGGTCCCCGTGTTTTTGTTTAGATGAAATAATAGGCCAAATTAAAAAGGACTAGTATGTGGCAATTCCCTGACATTGTAGAGTTCCAACCTATCCTCCTCAAAGGCAATTTCCGCGGATGCTACAGATGATGCTCTTGATTCTGGCATGACGAAGTAGCAAGTTCAAACTTGCAAGATAAAAAAATAGGCCCAAAGAAAAAGGACTAGTATGTGGCACGTAATGGTCTGTGATAGAGTAGTAGTGCACACCAATCACTGTAAGTCAAGTGCAAATGCAAATCCTATGCCACCAATGTTAGAAATGGTGGTCTCTAGTTGGCAAGGGCTTGCACCTTTGTCCAAGTAGGGACCCGTCTTTCTAGTCAGGATAAGGGAGTTACATTCCTAAAATAACCCCTGCTCACCCCCTTGGTAGCTTGGCAAGAGCAGTCAGGCTTATCTTAGAGGCAGTGTGTAAAGCATTTGCACATAACAGACAGTAATACAGTGTTAGCACTACAAAAGGACACCACACCAGTTTAGAAAAATAGCCAATATTTTTATATACAAGAACGAGAAGAATCCACAATACTGTACTTCAAAATACACAGTTATCAAAATATGCTTTAAAAACAGTTTGTTGATGTCGATAGCTCAGTCCAGGGCTATCACGGCGTCGTGAGCAAACAAATCCAAACAGTTCATAATGGTCGCGGCATCGTGGACCAGCTACGGTGTCGGGAAGACCTGCAAACAGTACCTGTTAGAGAAACAGGGCTCCGAGGCCCTTGAAGTCACTAGTGTTGCAGGTCGAGCTCTTTTCTGTTGGGATCAGGAGCGCTGGCGTCGGCAGGTGTCGGGTGCTGGGGAGCGAAGTGCAGCAGTGCGGTGCCCTCAGAGCAGTGGCTCGGTGGTGGTGTCCGATGGCATTGTTGGTGAGACCAGGGTCGCGGTGCGAGGTGAAGGCGGTGCTTTTCACGGTGCTGGCAGGTCACGATGCAAGCAGTGGCGTCTCTGTTGCTGAAGCGCCGTCGTTGGCTGACGAACGGGAGTTGAAGGTGCCAGCGTCAGTAGGCCAAGGCTGAGGTGTGGGATGAGGGCGGTGCATCATGTAACTTTATGAGCGGTGCCCTCGAACCACTGTGCAAGCAGCGGCGTTGATTTTGGCATGGAGCGGCAGTGGCGGGGAGGCCAGGGCTTTGCCGTGAAGTGAGGGGGTGCAGAGTGCGGTGCCCACAGGTTCCCTTGCGAGCAATTGGCTCGGTGGTGGCGTCAGCAGGCATCGTCGGTGAGACCAGGGTCGCAGTGCGGTGTTGCGGTGGAGCTCTCTGCGGTGCCCAGGCTTCGGCGTGAAGCGAGGCGGTGTGCGGTGCGAGCAGCGGTTCGGTGGCGGCGTCAGCAGGCGTCGTCGGTGAGACCAGGGTCACGGTGTGGTGTTGAGGCGATGCCCGCTGCAGTGCCTTCAGGACACGGAGTCCGCAGCGGCATCGTAGACGTCGTCGAGTTGCTTTTCTTCTGTCGCAGCACAAAACACACAGTCCCCAGTGCTGAGGGCAGAAGACCTTGAAGTCTTTGCTGTTCCTGAGACTCCTTGAACAGGGGCAAGCTCTACCTCAAGCCCTTGGAGAAACTCACAAAAGTAGATTGCAGAAAGTTCATTTCAGTCCTTTCACTGTCCAAGACAGAAGCAGCCACTGTAGGCCAACACAACAAAGCACACAGCAAAGTAGCAGTCCCTCCACACAGCTTTTCCAGCTCTTCTTGGCAGTCTTCTTGATCCAAAAGAGGTCTAAAGTTCAGGGGTCTGGGCCCCAGTATTTGTATCCAAAAATCCTTTGATCCTCTAGGCAGAGGGTGTCTGTGCCCAGCCAAAACCAGTTCTGCCTTCTCTGATGTGATTTCCTGGCAGGTGGTGGAGACGGCATTGCCAGAGGCAGACCACGATCCTTGGGGTGCAAGGAATTCTCCTCCCTCTTCCCCAATCGCAGCCAAGGTCTATTCAGCTCTTTCCTGACCTACCTAGACTATCGGGGGCCACCCTCGCTTCCTGGCCATCTGTCGTCAAAAACCCATACAGGCAATCCACATTCCAGCAGAGGCAGACTGAGCAAGAAAATACCTAATTCCTAAAAGTGGTATTTCCAAACACAGAATGTAAAAATCACCTTTACTAAAAGATACATCGTTAGGTTCTGAGTTCAGGCATACTAAATGTTGTTTTCCCACCTAGTTCCCAGGGCCAGTTATGTTTATAAGATGTTATAAACAAACTTCCCATTCTGTACTATGGGGAACAGTGAGCCTTGCAGTAGTGAAACACTAAATGGGCTGTAATTCACTATCAGGACATGCCTCACACACCAGGGCATGTCCTACCTTTCACATACACTGCATCCTACCCTCAGGGGTACTTTGGGCCTAACTTAGGGGTGCCTGACATGTACGAAAAGGGAAGGTTAGGGACTGGCCAGTGTGTGCACAGGCCAAGTCGACGTGACAGTTACAAACTGCGCGCAGACTCTGCAATGGCAGGTCTGAGGTACCTTTTCCAGGCTACTCACGTGGGTGGCACAATCCGTGCTGCAGGCCCACACGTAGCATTTGGTTCCCAGGCCCTGGAACACTCAGTGCAATTTACTGGGGGCTGACAAGAAAACCAAACAGCCTATCAGGGAAACACCAATCCAGAACATTCTTTACCACAGGAGCACTTGCACTTTACCACTGATCAGCAGTGTGAAAAGAGCGCAGACACACTACGCCTGCAAAAACAGAGGGGAAACATGCCAAAAGATGCCAAGTCTAACACCTGTGTAGGTAGAGTCTTCTTTGTACTGTAGGTACACATGTTACTATAGCTCTAGGTAGCTCTTTAGACCCACGGACATCACGGTTTTGGATTAGTTGAGAGTTCCAGTCACCAGGTATTCTAGGAATTCAATGGTTTTCCCAAGTCTGGTGAGTTTCTTTGTTCTTAGAAGCTGCGCCCCCTGAGACTCACCCAAAGGTATCCGGAACAGCAAGTAAGTCCTGCGCTTTCTTCCTGAAAGGTGAGCCAATTCCCTCAGCGACAGGGAGTCTTGAAGAAGTAAAATTTGAACTGCTGAGTACTGGAGCGCAGTATATATTCAAGAGTCAGTAGAGCGCTACAGTGCAGTCTTTTTTCCTGGCTTTTCTGTAGTCTATTCTAAAGACTATTGTAGAAAGTAGAAGCTGCGCAATAGTGAAGACTTACCGGAATTTTATGGAACTGTTTTGTGACCCATCATAGTTTTTTCTGTGCTTAGTCCAGATTTCATTCAACTTGACTCAACGTTTCTATATATATAAATATATATATATATATTTGTACCTACCATCTTCATCAGCATATCTATTCCTGTGAGAGAAAAGTATAAGAATAAAATCTAAAGACAATCCACAATAAGAAAAGAAATACTAACGCTGCAAGTAGGAGCACAGGAGTAGGAGAATTATAAATTAAGAAACTAAACCAAGAATGCGTCCAGTCCCAAACTAGCTAGGCGAAAGAGAGCAGCTAAATCACTGTGTCTATAAGGTAATAGTTCAGTGGGAGGAGATTAGGCATATTAGAAGGCTTAGGTGTAGAGAAGTAGTAAACTCTGTTCTTGTAATTGCAGGTGTTCGTGAGAGTCCTTGCAGGGAATTCCAGTGAGGTGAACACAGCAGTGGCAGTCTCTCTTGTTTCTCCCATTCCCCTTCCCCCTCTTTACTGTGAGTGAATATCATTCGCTGGCAGTGGAGTTTGGGATCTGGGACTAGCTCTTCTGCTCATGTGGAAGCCAAGTTACGAGGTGCGTGGTACTTGTACTGGCACTGGCATTACTGGCCGTTCATCAAAATACACCCACAATTCATCTTCTGCTCTCTTTTTACAGCCTGATTTTATCCAAATTTCTTTTTCCTCTTCACTTGCTTCTTCCTGCAACTGTCTAATTTCTTCCCATGTTTCCAAAGAAGAAAACATCAAGTGGCAATTTGTATCTTTTTTCTCCATCCCTGTTTATTGAAATTGAATTTTGTGCACAGAAACAAGCCACTTGGTCTGCGTATCCTTTTCCGTTTGTCACAATCATTTCCTGACTTGTGTGCTGAACATTTAACCGCAGCAATCCTTTTGGGCATTTGTAATGCATTCAATACATCCTTCACATGTTTACTGTTCTGGATTGGGGATCCTGAAGAAATCAAGAATCCTCTTTGCATACACAACTGACCGAAATCAGGCACCACCCCAAATCCATATTGGCTATCAGTGAATATGGTTACTGTCAGATTTTTGCCAATTATACATGCTCTTGTCAGAGCAATTAGCTCAGAAATGTGAGCAGAATGTATCTCCTTTAGACAGGATGCTTCAAGAACCATAGCCACTATGCATACAGCATAAGCAGCACTCAGTACACCTTTTTCATCTCTCAGACAAGATCCAGCCACAAACATCACACAATCTGACGCTTCTAGTGGTGTATCTTTTATGTCATGTCTTGGTTTCGTGCACAATTCTGTCACATCTAAACAATCATGATCTGCTTCATCCTTTCAAAACTTGAACTTGGCAAAAAGGTTGCTGGATTCAATGTTGTGCATCTTGTTAGTGTCACATTTTCAACACCCAAAATCACTCTTTCATATCTAGTCAGCCGACTATACATCATATGCTGAGTCTGGGTCCTGGTTAATAGGATCTCAACAGAATGGGGCACATATACTTTCACTGGATGTCCCATAACAATTGCTTCGCTCTTCTCTAGACTCACACACATAGCAGCCACTGCTTTTAAACAGCCTGGTAATGCTGCAGCCCCTGAATCCAAAGCAGCAGAAAAGCATGTCACTGGGAGCCCTGGTTGAAGGGAGCAAGATGGCGCCTGACTGACGGCTGCGGGCGATCGCTCCCTTTGCCGCTGGAGACTGACGGCTAATTTTGGATGCTGTCTACGGAATTGAACCTCCTAGGATGAAATATATCTCCCCCATTGACTCACCAATATTTGAAGGATGAATTCGACTCAACCGTAAGCTTCTTTGACATTAGTAGAACCAGAAAGCACAGAGGAACTGAACACGAGCATGCTAGTACGGGGGTCACGGTCAGCAGTAGCCCCGATGATACATTCGATTTGGGGGAGAAGTTCTTTTCAGTAACAGATGGATCTGAACTCAGTCCCTCGGAGGCGGAAGGTAGTAGCAACGTCCAGCTCTCTAGCTCTATCTCTAGCTCTGGCACCGGCACGCCACAGAAGGATACGGTTGTCAGGAAAAAGAAATTCTCAAGGAAACAAAGGGATACCCATTCCTTGGAGAAAACGGGCGATGATAATCGCAGGGAGAGCAGAGCTAATACGGATCCTGCTTTAAAGTGGGACTATTCAGCCACTAGGAGCGTTTATCCAGACCACACAGGACAGGGGGCGGCGGAGGTGGATGATGCTGCGCCCTCCTTAAAGATGATATTTGACTCAATAAAACAGCTTCAATAGGAGACACGAATTGATGGGGAAAAAAACAGGTTGGCAACAATGAAATGAAATGAATGAAATGAAAATTAAACTTATAAAGCGCGTAACTACCCTGAGGCCTCGCAGCGCTTTAGCCAGGACCGTTCTGACAACAGGATAGGGCGCTAATAAGCTTTTGCAAACAGATGAGTTTTTAGTTGTCTCCTGAAAGTCAGCAGATTGTTGTTCTCTCTCAGGGCAAGCGGGAGGGAGTTCCACATTCTGGCGGCATTGTGCGAAAATGAGCGACCACCCCAGCGGGCTTTGTTTATTTTGGTCGTAGTGGCCAGGTGCAACACGCTGGATCGTAGGGCTCTAGAAGGGGAATAGGGAATGGCCAAGGGAAATTACAGGGGGCGGTTTGAAAAATGGCCAAGGCATGCACAGACACAAACATCAGATTGACTCAGCTGGAAGACAGCACAAGTCTTCTAGAGGATAATCAGGCGAAAGATCTAGCCCAGACGGAGACCTATGATAAACAATTTACGGATTTACAATGGAATATGGAGGACTTTGAGAACCGACAGAGGTGAAATAACCTCCGAATCCTTGGGATCAAAGCAGGTGTAGAAGGGGAAGACATCAGGGATTATAGTTTGAGATTGATGAAGAGGGCCTTTCCAGAGCTCCTTCATTGGAACTGGGAGACAGAGATGCAACGGGTCCACCGTTTTCCGATGATGCGCAAGAAAAACCCACAACGGGGCAAGGATGGGGCAGCGATGCCGAGAGCAATTTTAGTTTATTTTGGGAATTTCTTGCTTCGTGAGGAGGTTTTTTCTAAAGCTCACCCGAATGCCAAACGGACCTTTGAGAATCAATCGTTCTTCACTACACCGGACTATTGCCACATCACTGTGGAAAGACGTTGGCGATTGAGAGAAGTGATCAAGCCTTGCCGAGCTATGGGCCTGCAAGCCTATTTGATGAACCCTGCAAGGCTGAAGATCATACACAAAAATAATCCAAGGGTCTTCACTTCTGAAATTCAAGCCGAGGCCGACATGGACACTCTAAAATCGGAAAGGTCTAATGTTACACCTTAATGGGGCATAGAGATGAGCTGTATTTGTTTGATAAATTACTTTTTTTAAGGATAGGTGAAGGGGGTCACGTTTGGGTACAAAGGGGAGGAAGGATTAAGACACATTCAGCATAAATTTAGGTAGGAAAGCTGCAAAGGGGGTCAACTTCCAGGCTCCATCACAGAGACCTTAAGTCTCCTTGCTTCTTTTTTCTGGTGGGGGTGGGGGAGGCGCTTGGTGGCAGGGGGGGGTGAGGGGGGGTTGTGGGGGAGAAAAAAATCATCATCTTGTAGAAAAAATTATAATAGGATACACATAATTGAAATAAGGGAAACTGGAGACATAGCATGCGGATAGTAACTATTAACGTGTGTGGGCTCAACAACGCTGTAAAACGTAGGACGGTGAAAGAATATCTTAAGTCCCTGCCGGCTGAAGTCATTCGTCTCCAGGAGACCCATGTTGAGGGGTCTTGTAAGTTTCTTTAGGAACAGCTGGGCTATCAATTGATAGTATGCACTTCACAAGGGACCAGGACACGGGGAGTGGCAATACTTGCCCGGGGAAATGTTGTTTCAGTTAAAAAATGCCTCTCAGATATGTATGGCCGATGGGCCATAGCAGAGTGCCAAACACCAGGACTTAATTTTACCCTCTGTACAATATATGGCCCAACGGTAGATGACCCAGAGATGCTTAACCAAGTCAACATACAATTAGCTAACTGGCCTCTTCCAATCATCATGTGTGGGGATGTTAACATTAATGGATTAAATGGGCTTTGGAAGGGGGATCCAATTAAGTATATAGGACGAAAGAAGAAAGGTCACAGGGCTTTAGTCTAAATGATGAACGATATGACTTACAGATGTGTGGGAACAACAAAATCCCCCGGGGGTTGGTAGCACATACTATTCTGCACCGCACAGGGCCATAGCACGGTTAGAATATTTTTTGATTCCTCCCACTCTTCTTTCCCTTTGCAAAATTAGTAGGGTGCCATGTGTTGTCTCGGACCATAATCCCCTAGTGATAGAAGTTTTAAACACAAACAAACACTTACAGTCAACAAACTGGTCGTTTGAGTGGGCCTTGTTACAGGATACAAGTTACGTGGCACATATGGAGAAATGGCTTAGGGACTTCCTTGAAATTAATAGGGGGAGCGCCCAGTTCGGGATAGTCTGGGATGCCTTGAAGGCTGGTATTAGTGGAGAATCTATGAGCCTCTCTATGAGAAGGAACAAGCTAGAAAAGGCCGAGATGGCTAAAGCTAATCACTGTTTTGGAAGAAGAAATGGCTCGGGCCATTGGCTCTAATCTTAACATAGACCAGATAGCTCAGAAACTTGCATTTGCAAAGGCCGCGTCAGGGGATAATATTGCCGCTAAAGCGGCAGGAGAATTCTTGGCCTGGAAACAGGTCCACCACGAATTTAGCGAACAAGTGGGACGCATCTTAGCTGTAAGAACCCGACAGGCAGCAACTAGAGGGAATATCTCCGAGGTCATTTCAGAAGCTGGGGTGGCTGCTACCACTCCGAAGGATATTTGTAGGGTATTTCAAGATTTTTATCAAACGTTATATAGCGGGGACATGGTTGCGGACAGTACGGAGATAGATGATTATCTAGAATTGGCCTTAATGGAGAGATTATCTGGGGAGGATGCTACAGCTATGGAGGCTAGCTTTTCTATTGAAGAGATTCAGGGGACAATTATTGACCTACCTGCCGGTAAGGCAGTTGGGCCAGACCTTATCCCTCTAGAATTTTATAAACATTTCTTTCCATACTTGAGGGAAGATTTGTGTAATGTCATGACCCAAACTCAGAGAGGACAAATACCCCCACATCCTGGGGGGAACCACTATGGTGGTCTTCTTGAAGAAAGGCAAGCCACCAACAGACCCAGGTTCGTATAGGCCAATCAGCCTTATGAACAGTGACACGAAGATCTACTCCAAGATTTTAGCCAATCGCCTCAGCTCCATAATAGGGAAGGTGATCTCGCCCAGACAACATGGCTTCATCCCAGGGAGGGGCACGGCAGATCATATTAGGAGAGTATGTACCTTATTTGATGGCACCGCAGCCTCACGAGATCCTATGGCTCTTATATTGCATGACGCGGAAAAAGCGTTTGATAGGGTCTCTTGGGGCTTTCTCTGGTCTGTATTGGAGAAATTAAATATTGGTGTAGGGTGTATAAAGGCAATACAGGCGCTATATAGGAATCCTAAGATCAGACTTCGAGCCATGGGATGAACAGAGTCACCTAATTCACATCAGGCGAGGAACCCGACAAGGGTGTCCCTGTTCTCCGTTTCTTTTTGCTTTTTATATCAACCCTTTCATTAGAAGGATAGAGCTAAACCGAAGTATTTTACGATACAAATGAACAGGTTTGAAACAAATATCCTAGGCTATGCAGACGACCTGGCAATCACTTCTGCAGATCCCTTCTCTACTCAGGTTGAAATAGAATATGAAACGGATTGCTACGGGGAAATGTCTGGCTACAAATTGTGGTCAACGAGAAGGTTGGCCTGATAGACCCAAGAGTGACAGATTCGGCCACGTACCTAGGGGTAATTATAACATCAGATCTAACTAGAGTAGTGGAAAAGAACCTAGGCCTGATAATCCAAAAATCAAAAAAAGATCTAGACAGAATGAACAACTTACATCTGACAATGGTAGGGCGCTGTAACATTATTAAAATGTTATTTCTCCCAAAGGTTCTATACTTATTTAACCGCATGCGTGCGGGCGGAATTCCGCTCGCACGCTGAGATTTTT
The DNA here is from genome assembly GCF_964261635.1 of Lissotriton helveticus. Lineage (NCBI taxonomy): Eukaryota > Metazoa > Chordata > Amphibia > Caudata > Salamandridae > Lissotriton > Lissotriton helveticus. The sequence goes on from NC_136070.1 coordinate 779,711,832, forward strand.
AAAAACGCACTTTACATGACGAGCTGGGCTCGTCATGAGCGTGCGAGGAGGCTACCACATGACGAGCCCAGCTCGTCATGAGCGTCGAAGGGGTTAAGACTATCCCCCTGAAGTTTGGTAATAACTGGTTTAAAGAGATGGGAGTTGTCAACCAATCCATTTGGGCTGACGGGAAAACAAGAAGGATAATTAAATGTAAGTCCCTTCCTAGGGATAAGGGGGCTGGGCAGTACCTGACCTAAGGGCATATTATTGGGCTTCGGTTCTCCAGTATACGCGTGGGTTGTTGGGTGGCACGATCACAGATCAAAGGAGGGGTGGAGAGGCCATACCAGATGTCTATGAGCTACTATTAAGTGGCGAAGCTCGCAACTGGCTTTTAAGGTTTAGTGAGGCAAGCTATTATAAAAAAGTCATGTTTAAGACGCTGGGGGCAGCTATAATGGTTTGGACTTCAATTCGGAAGAAGTTGGAACTTGGGAGAATGAATTATTATACCCCTTTATTTAAGAATCCCTCTCTACCGGAGGTTTTTCACGATGGTGTAATGAGACGATGGGATGCACTTGGAGTCAAAATAATTGGTTACATCACTGATTCTGAAGGTATAATCTCTTTTCAAAGAGCACAAAATCTCTATAACTTGGAGCGCGGAATTCTTTTTTAATTCCTGCAGATTAAGTCGGTCTTGGCAAAGAAACAAGGAGGGAATAAGGTATTTGAAAGAGATGCAGTTATGGAACGATTGCAATATTCAGAGAGGTGCTCAATCACACAGATCTATAGGGAACTGAATCAGTGTAAGAATGATGATCTGGAAAAAGTCTCAGGAAAATAGTGGGTGAAAAAGAATACTGAAGGGAATGAGTTTGAAACCTCGCTTAAACTGGGGTGTACAGTCCTAAAGGTGGCGAACCTCCAAGCTCAACATTTTAAAACTATTTTTGAATTGTATTTTACACCAGCAAGAATAGCTTGCTGGGGCGGGACAAGTGGTATCTGTTGCCCGCGCTGCCAGAGTATAGAAGCTGACACGATCCGCATGTTCGCCTCATGTCCAATGCTGGCCCCTTTGAAAACGGCAATAGAGCTCTTTATGGGATGGACTTGGGTATTCAGATAAGCCTTACTAACGATCTAGTGGTCCTGGGGGTGGCTTGGGATGGAGCGCTTGTAGCTCATTATGAATTTCTATTTATGGCAATGGCTATTATTAGGATTTGCATAGCATCAGCTTGGAAAGACCCTAACCTCCCTACGTTTTAACAATGGCTGTCACGGCTTTTAGCTATATATATCGTTTAGAAAAAGGATTATATGAAAAAAAAGGATGGAAAGCAAGGTAGCTAGGTAAGCGCATCTGGGCTCCAGTAACAGATTGGAAATGTAGGCTGGAGAGAATCTAGCTATATATAGTTATAGTTAGTACTGTAGCATGTTTATGAAGTATGATGTTTTGGTTTTTTTAAAGGGTGGGAAGGATGGGAATAGGGTTTTATATATAGCGAACCCGGGGGACTGTTGATTATTATGATTTTCACGTCGCTACTCCCACTAGGGTGTGAATGGCAATTAGGATTTATCATCAACTATATATAATTATGGAACTATGGTGGGATACTGTTTTAGTATGCTATGATATTTTATGCTGGGTTTATTTATTTGTTTCTATCTGTGTGCATCACTGAATTGATTAATTGATGATGATTAATAAAAAAAATTAAAGAAAAAAAAAATACATGCCACTGGACGACGTGCCGTTCCATGTTTTTGTGTTAGGACTGAAAGTGCACATCCATCTCTCTCACAACAAAATAATGTAAAATCTTTTGTGTAATCTGGCATTCCCAATTTAATAAAAGCTTTCATACACTCTTCATCCAACTCAATCGGATCAACCACATCTTTATGGACTAACCTCTAAAACTTTTGTAATTAGTGAAAACCCAATGATCCACTGTCTACAGAATCCAAACATTCCCAAAAACATTCAAACCTCTTTTTGAGTCTTAGGAGGACCCATTCGCAAAATCAAAGTAATCCGATCTTGTGTTACTTTTCTAACTGCTTTCTCAATTTTGTGTCCCAAATATTGAACCTCTTTTTGACAAAACAGTAATTTTGCTGGTCTCACTTTATGCCCACCTGCTGCCAAACAGTTAAGTAAGGCAATTGTATCTGTCGCACATGCTTTTCGTGTGTTTGATGCCACCAATATGTCATCAATATACTGCATTAACACTGAATTTTCTGGCATGATCAATGACTCCAAACCTTTTTTTTAAAAATCGGATTACAAATCGATGGACTCTCTGTATATCCTTGAGGAACTGGGCACCATGCCAAAACACGGTCTCCGAACCGGAAAGCAAAAAGATATTGGCTATCTGGATGTAAAGGTATTGAAAAAAAGGTTTGACACAGATCAATCACGGTATACCATTCCGCATCACAAGACATTTGAAAAAGAATCACTGCTGGGTTTGGCACTATTGGACATCAAGGTACTACAATGTTATTAATCTTTCTCAAATCTTGCACTATCCTATATTTTCTGCTTGGTTTCTTAATCCCCATAATAGGTGAATTACAAGGAGCACCTAGTATTTCTTTTAGAATACCTTGCTCAATCATTTGATCAATTACAGGAATCACTCTTGCTGTGATTTCAGGACCCCTCCTGTACTGAGGTGTGTTTGGATATACTTCACGTGGTTTAAGTGTAATCTGGATAGGATCCACATCCGAAACAAGATGGGGAACACACAGTGTTGTATAAATGCCCCTCACACACCAACAGGCCCCTTGGTGTCATGCTTCATCATCGGGGCCTTCGCACCCCTCTACGGGATGCGGCGTGCTACGACTCGCGAATACGCAGGAGCACTTGTAAGTGAACTATGTGAGGGGGTGTGTGTCTACAAAAGTGTGAGTGAGGTGAGGTGAAAAAATGGTTAAAAAATACCTGGCGCGTGGGTGAAACAAAATTTATTAAATCCCCGGCTGGTATTATTAAAAAAGTGCAAGGCGTGGTTGATACAATACTAATTAAGGTATTACAACCACTGTGAAAAGTGTCAACATGTTTCGGAACTCAGAGGTTCCTTCTTCAGGACAAGGATAGCACTTACCCTCCCCTTACTCACATGTAAATGTAAAAGTGTAAAATTTAATTACAGCAATGTGTAATGTACCTAACCATGTTATATATATAGGTAGGTGTCGTTGCGCCCAATTGGCGATGAAAAACCTGTAAAGAGAAAGCATACATAAACACACTGGTTTTAAGATGCACAGGTACTAGGAGAAGAACTTCCCAAAATATAACTTCTCAAAATACAGCAGGGTAAATCCAAAAATGGTGGAGCCCTGAGAAAAATGCAAAAAAAATTTTTTAAAAGGAAAAATAAACTCACAAGGACATAGCACAGTATATACATGTATAAACACAGAACATGAACTTAGTCTCTACTCTGATGGAAATAGAGCACAAAAACAGATAATTTCACAGCTTACTTTAGGTACTCAAAATTAAGACCTCATGAGCCTGTGCGTGTTATTGGGGGATCCTTCTTTTCTGTTCAGAAACTGACCTATAGAAACATTAGTATATGGGATTTAATTTGTAGTAGGTATCAATACACCAATGCGCCATACTCAAGCTCCTATTTCTAACCCAAAACTCACGGTTACTGCAATGGCTAGTTGCCTGCCTTCCCTCAACGCGGCTCCGATGAAGTGAGCGTTTATCGCGTCAGTACCCTTCTTTATATTCTGCCAATGGCTCATTATCGTCGGTTAATTGAATAATGAGACCCGGTAGATGCCCAAGTATGGACTTTGTGATCCAAGGGAGTCCGGTGTTGCGCGATCTGTCACCGCTATATATTGCGCATGCGCCTACCAAGCAGGAAGGGTGTTACTTGCGCATGCGCGGACAAATATAGTCACCGTGCATGCGCAAAGGAGAGACACAATGCCGCTCATGTCAGAACGCTTGGAATAGAGACTTGGAGGTGTTTAAAGCATGCGCGATCTCTTTCAAATGTGACAGGAAGAGAAAGATACAAAAGAGACTTGGAGGTGTAGCGTGCATGCGTGCTTACTTTCCAATGTAACAGGAAAAGAAAACACTGCGTGGGGATTAACAAAGCGATAATTCGCCATACATTCTAGAAGGGGTAATGGTTTTCTATGTCGGAACAGGAGACCTACAGGAAAGGGGTGTGTTTCCAAAGCCCTGGTTGAGTTATAAATGGCCCCATTAGCTATCTAATGTTCATAATTCAAAGGGGTGAAGAGAAGTTAGGGATTATCCCATTGGTGATGATATAACTTGATATACCCACACACACGGGTTCGCAGAGGCCATTTTGACAATGTTTGAATAGAAGGTCTAAATGCAGTTCATCTCAAGAGATTCCAAGGAATGGAATCATTAAGCCCAGTGACATCAGTGCCAAGACGGAACACCCATCTCTGTTCTTTTTCCAGAAGGCCCACATCAGAGGGCAGTTGTTCTATTATCGTCCACTGTAATTCGTTGACACAGTGTTGGTGTTCAATAAAGTGGGCAGACATTTTCGTTGTAAGTTTTTTGCACCTGATATTACTTTTGTGCTCATTGAGTCTTGTTTTGACTTGTCTCGTAGTCATACCAACATACTCTTTCCTACAGGGACACGTGATCAAGTACACAACATTTTTACTGTTACAATTCGTAAAAACACGTTGGTCCCACTTTGTCCCATTCGAAAAGGTCAAGGAAAGGCTTTTTTTGGTGAGGTGACAATTGTTACAGTTTCCACATGGGTGGTGGCCGTGAATGCCCTGCAGTCTTGGCTGGTCACTTTTTTTGGGCAATGGTCTCGTGTGGACAAGCATGTCTCTTAAGTTCTTACCCCTTCTGTGTGCAAACAGAGGTTTTTCCAAAGACAGACTTCCGCTTGTCAGTGTGCGCCAATGTCTATTGACCAGTTTTGTCACCTGGTTTGTAACTGGGCTATATGTTGTGACACATACTGTTCTTTCCCCTTTATTGTCACTCCTTGGATTATCCTCCAGGAGGGACTCACGGTTGTTATTTCTAGCCCTTTTCATTGCTTTTTGGATCACAGTTTCAGGATACTGTCTCTGTCTCAGTTTCGTACTGAGGTCTTTCGCCTGAGTTTTGTACTTGTTGATGTCACTACAATTCCGACGTAGACGTAGGAACTGTCCGTACGGTAAATTCTCCCTCAGATGACGCGGATGAAAGCTGTCAAATCTGAGGAGACAGTTCCTAGCCGTCGGTTTGAAGTGGGTCTCTGTTTTTAGGATGCCCGCTTGATGATAGATGTTTAAGTCCAGGAACACCATGCTCTCATTTGACACCTGATGTGTGAATCTAAGGAATGCATTCTGGGTGTTCAACCAGTGGATGAATTCAGATACTGTGGTCTCATCTCCTTCCCAGATGACCAAGATGTCATCTATATATCTCCGCCAGGTATGAATCCTTGCCCTGTGCGGATTGTCTGGATGCAGAATCTTAGTGGATTCAAGATGATGGACATATAAACCCGCCAGACTTGGGGCAAAGGTGCTACCCATACTCGTACCATGTTTCTGCCAGTAGAGGGTGCCCTCATACTCGAAGAAATTTTTTGTAAGTGCTAGTGAAATACATTCCAACACTACATTCCTGGGAGTGTGGTATTCCCAATTAGTAGAGTGCAGTACTTCCTCCATAATTTGCAAGGTCTCATCGTGTGGGAGGCTGGTATAAAGGCTCTCCACGTCCAGACTGAGGAGCATTTGAGAGGCGGTATCAAAAGTTTGGTTTTGTAATAGTTGGAGTACCGCTTTGGTGTCTCTCAGATACGTGTCAGTGGCCTGTACAATAGGTCTCAGAAAGGCATCGGCAAACTTGGACAGAGGTTCCAAGATTGACGATATGCCAGATACAATGGGCCTAAGGTGCATAAAAACTTAGACAATCCTCCTGGACGGCCCATTGTATCTGGCATATCGTCAATCTTGGAACCTCTTTCCAAGTTTGCCGATGCCTTTCTGAGACCTATTGTACAGGCCACTGACACGTACTCCAACTATTACAAAACCAAACTTTTGATACCGCCTCTCAAATGCTCCTCAGTCTGGACGTGGAGAGCCTTTATACCAGCCTCCCACACGATGAGACCTTGCAAATTATGGAGGAAGTACTGCACTCTACTAATTGGGAATACCACACTCCCAGGAATGTAGTGTTGGAATGTATTTCACTAGCACTTACAAAAAATTTCTTCGAGTATGAGGGCACCCTCTACTGGCAGAAACATGGTACGAGTATGGGTAGCACCTTTGCCCCAAGTCTGGCGGGTTTATATGTCCATCATCTTGAATCCACTAAGATTCTGCATCCAGACAATCCGCACAGGGCAAGGATTCATACCTGGCGGAGATATATAGATGACATCTTGGTCATCTGGGAAGGAGATGAGACCACAGTATCTGAATTCATCCACTGGTTGAACACCCAGAATGCATTCCTTAGATTCACACATCAGGTGTCAAATGAGAGCATGGTGTTCCTGGACTTAAACATCTATCATCAAGCGGGCATCCTAAAAACAGAGACCCACTTCAAACCGACGGCTAGGAACTGTCTCCTCAGATTTGACAGCTTTCATCCGCGTCATCTGAGGGAGAATTTACCGTACGGACAGTTCCTACGTCTACGTCGGAATTGTAGTGACATCAACAAGTACAAAACTCAGGCGAAAGACCTCAGTACGAAACTGAGACAGAGACAGTATCCTGAAACTGTGATCCAAAAAGCAATGAAAAGGGCTAGAAATAACAACCGTGAGTCCCTCCTGGAGGATAATCCAAGGAGTGACAATAAAGGGGAAAGAACAGTATGTGTCACAACATATAGCCCAGTTACAAACCAGGTGACAAAACTGGTCAATAGACATTGGCGCACACTGACAAGCGGAAGTCTGTCTTTGGAAAAACCTCTGTTTGCACACAGAAGGGGTAAGAACTTAAGAGACATGCTTGTCCACACGAGACCATTGCCCAAAAAAAGTGACCAGCCAAGACTGCAGGGCATTCACGGCCACCACCCATGTGGAAACTGTAACAATTGTCACCTCACCAAAAAAAGCCTTTCCTTGACCTTTTCGAATGGGACAAAGTGGGACCAACGTGTTTTTACGAATTGTAACAGTAAAAATGTTGTGTACTTGATCACGTGTCCCTGTAGGAAAGAGTATGTTGGTATGACTACGAGACAAGTCAAAACAAGACTCAATGAGCACAAAAGTAATATCAGGTGCAAAAAACTTACAACGAAAATGTCTGCCCACTTTATTGAACACCAACACTGTGTCAACGAATTACAGTGGACGATAATAGAACAACTGCCCTCTGATGTGGGCCTTCTGGAAAAAGAACAGAGATGGGTGTTCCGTCTTGGCACTGATGTCACTGGGCTTAATGATTCCATTCCTTGGAATCTCTTGAGATGAACTGCATTTAGACCTTCTATTCAAACATTGTCAAAATGGCCTCTGCGAACCCGTGTGTGTGGGTATATCAAGTTATATCATCACCAATGGGATAATCCCTAACTTCTCTTCACCCCTTTGAATTATGAACATTAGATAGCTAATGGGGCCATTTATAACTCAACCAGGGCTTTGGAAACACACCCCTTTCCTGTAGGTCTCCTGTTCCGACATAGAAAACCATTACCCCTTCTAGAATGTATGGCGAATTATCGCTTTGTTAATCCCCACGCAGTGTTTTCTTTTCCTGTTACATTGGAAAGTAAGCACGCATGCACGCTACACCTCCAAGTCTCTTTTGTATCTTTCTCTTCCTGTCACATTTGAAAGAGATCGCGCATGCTTTAAACACCTCCAAGTCTCTATTCCAAGCGTTCTGACATGAGCGGCATTGTGTCTCTCCTTTGCGCATGCGCGGTGACTATATTTGTCCGCGCATGCGCAAGTAACACCCTTCCTGCTTGGTAGGCGCATGCGCAATATATAGCGGTGACAGATCGCGCAACACCGGACTCCCTTGGATCACAAAGTCCATACTTGGGCATCTACCGGGTCTCATTATTCAATTAACCGACGATAATGAGCCATTGGCAGAATATAAAGAAGGGTACTGACGCGATAAACGCTCACTTCATCGGAGCCGCGTTGAGGGAAGGCAGGCAACTAGCCATTGCAGTAACCGTGAGTTTTGGGTTAGAAATAGGAGCTTGAGTATGGCGCATTGGTGTATTGATACCTACTACAAATTAAATCCCATATACTAATGTTTCTATAGGTCAGTTTCTGAACAGAAAAGAAGGATCCCCCAATAACACGCACAGGCTCATGAGGTCTTAATTTTGAGTACCTAAAGTAAGCTGTGAAATTATCTGTTTTTGTGCTCTATTTCCATCAGAGTAGAGACTAAGTTCATGTTCTGTGTTTATACATGTATATACTGTGCTATGTCCTTGTGAGTTTATTTTTCCTTTTAAAAAAATTTTTTTGCATTTTTCTCAGGGCTCCACCATTTTTGGATTTACCCTGCTGTATTTTGAGAAGTTATATTTTGGGAAGTTCTTCTCCTAGTACCTGTGCATCTTAAAACCAGTGTGTTTATGTATGCTTTCTCTTTACAGGTTTTTCATCGCCAATTGGGCGCAACGACACCTACCTATATATATAACATGGTTAGGTACATTACACATTGCTGTAATTAAATTTTACACTTTTACATTTACATGTGAGTAAGGGGAGGGTAAGTGCTATCCTTGTCCTGAAGAAGGAACCTCTGAGTTCCGAAACATGTTGACACTTTTCACAGTGGTTGTAATACCTTAATTAGTATTGTATCAACCACGCCTTGCACTTTTTTAATAATACCAGCCGGGGATTTAATAAATTTTGTTTCACCCACGCGCCAGGTATTTTTTAACCATTTTTTCACCTCACCTCACTCACACTTTTGTAGACACACACCCCCTCACATAGTTCACTTACAAGTGCTCCTGCGTATTCGCGAGTCGTAGCACGCCGCATCCCGTAGAGGGGTGCGAAGGCCCCGATGATGAAGCATGACACCAAGGGGCCTGTTGGTGTGTGAGGGGCATTTATACAACACTGTGTGTTCCCCATCTTGTTTGGGATCACCACCACTCTGAGTGGATTCTACTTTGTTTATGCATATAACTAGGGAGGCCGAATCCACTGACTCTCTCTCTCCCCCCTCTTGTTAAATTTTTTTTTTTTTTTAGGATCCACATCCTTCATTAAACCAATGTCCTTTCCTGTAAAATCCCATACATCAGATCTTATTGTATTTCTCAACTCTTCAGGTAAATCTTCTTCTGTAATCAATGAATATAAATCATTCACTTCTGTCCCTTGCTTTGCTAACATCATTTTAAAAGCAACATCCTCATCTGGAGTTTGAAAAGCGATACCTTCTGGCGTACAATAGTTGGTGCACTTCATCTTGCATACAAGTCCCAGCCTAAAAGGTTCACCGGACTTGTATCACATACCACAAACCGATTCAGGTCTCTGAATTTTCCAATATTCTTAATATATTTATTTGAGAGTCCTACAACTTGGATAGTTTCTCCCGAGAGGGCTAGGTTTGGAATTTCTGCTGCTCTCACAGTAGAACGGGTCGCGCCAGTGTCCACAAGGAATGTAACATCATTACCTTCCACTTTCCCATCAACTGAAGGACCTGTTTAATCTACTGCACAAAGCACACACTCTTCCTCCCCCCTTAGGCACTCTCATTGAGACGAGTCTGAATCACTCTCAGAACATTGCAACAAATATTGCGAAACCACTTGTACATTTTGATTCTTACCAACTTGTTCACATGTGTGAAATCAAGCATTCGCACTGTATCTCTGTATTTGAGAATTCACATTATTTGGCATAGGAGCTTGAGGCACCTGTACTTGTTGTACCTGTGATAGAACTACCTATTGCTGTTGTTGATTCACAACCACCTCATTCTGCATCTGCGGATTGAAATTTTGATTCATTCCATAATTTCTTAACAAAGATTTACACTCATTCCTCCAAATGTCCAAACTTTCCGCACGCATTACAAGCTAATTTCTTTTTCAATTCTTCTCTATTCATTTTACCTTTACCTCCATTTGGTACCTGACCATTTTGATGTTGTCCTTTTATCTGAAAATCTGCTTGAGAACCATTGTTTCCATCTTTCTGTCTGCCACTTTCACCTGTGCCCACATTATTTTCTCTTTCAGCTTTCTATGCATTGACTCAATATCATCACTACAATATTTAGCATATCTCAGAATCTCATCAACTGTTTTACTCTGCCAACAAATTAAATGTTGCTGAATCATGTTACTAATTTTGGGTTTTAATCCAAAAACAAACCTATATACAAAGTGTCCCATATCTTTGTCACCTATACTCTCGAAACCACTATACTGTAAACACCTGTAACAACCTCTCATAATAAGCATGTACTGATTCTTTGGGTTCCTGTGTTGTCCTGTCAATTTTCTTCCTTTGAAGAAATCTTTCTTTTCAGGAAAGTAATTACTTTATTATATTTTCTCATCACTTCTTCTGAAGGTGCTCCTGTTTTCACATCTCTAGGATATTCTTCTTTTGACCAATCAACAGTAATTTTACACTCAATCAATAAATCAGCTGGAACTACAATCTCCAACAAACCAACTAAATCTTTCAACAATACTTTTGAAACCTTTTCAAACCTCTCTACCTGTTTCTACCACTCAACAGGTTTCTCCCTCAACCTGGGAAAATCATTCGTAAAAGATAATGTATCCTGTCTGGACCAAGGAACATGAACATATCGACCACCTGGAACTTGTCTCATCGGGCATACCATTTCAGCTTGTCATGTTTCTCTTAATAGAAATAAACTCACATTTTTACTTGCAAGCATTTCTTCCTTCTTTTTCACCCATCTACCTTTCTACCGTCCTAAATCACCCCATTTGTTAAAAGTATTCATTGATCCTTTTATTTGCAATCGTTTGCCAGACGTATTCAAACTCTCCAAATTTGTATCAGTAAAATCCAGTCTATACGTTTCTTTGCAAAACTTTAGACTTATCCATATCTACTCCATTTTCTTGTGCAGATTCTGCCAACCTCTCATGTAAATTCTTTGCTTTCCATGTAATATTATTACACAAAAATAACAACTCTTCATTCTTGGTTCTTACTCAATCTCTCTGGGCTTATTGTACCACTAATCATTTCTTCAAGATCCACTCTCATTCTACCTACAGCTATACTTGATTGAGACGTATTATTTTCCATTCCTCTTATCCAGTCATCTAATTCCTCTGGCGAAGGACCACTGAACTCCCTGACATTGGAGTTGTTCCTCAGACATTCTGCATTATTTTTCTAAGATCTATCTGTACACTTCTCTTTGGTGTTTCAGTCACGCTTTCACTAACAGGAAAAACAGTCAATGAAGTACTCATTTCAACTTGTTCCGATCCACTAACATTCCTGGCATTATTCAAGGGAACTGTCAATGCATGTGCGCTCAATATATTTTGAGTCTCACCATACAATGGAACTATAGGACCAATTGTTCCTGGTACTGATAATGCTTCTGCATTCAAACTCATCTGACTAATTATTTGCGTTAACTCCTCTCTCCTCTTTGTCAACATGTCAATCACACTCTCTTGCAACACTCTAGTACCTAATGAAACTTGTGAGGCTACTGGTACTTATGTAACCGGTGAAACTTGTGGAGTTTGCGGATCTTGTGTAACTTGTATTTCAATTAATGGTGCATTTGGATATGGTGGAGCTCTCTTTAATAGTATTTCATCACTAACTCATCATCAATTTCATTATGGTCTATTTCTAGTTCTGAAGTCTCTAGGTTATTCTTTTTCTCTTTACATTTGCCTCCAGCCTGATCTTCAGCAACTATTACTGGATATAATCCTTCTGCAATTACATTTGTCCCTCATCTTTTCATTTGATCATCCTATCTAGCCTCAGAATACCTTGATATTATATTCCTGTATTTTATTCCATTCCTGTCTCTCTCCCATTTATATGCCTCATGTTCCCATTCCTCAAGCACTTCATACTGCATAGGTCTAGGATTTGATTTTAATAAGTTCATTCGTCCCCTCAAGTTCTCCAAAAACCTTATGTTAAATGTACCATGCTCTGTAAAAGCTAAAACTCCATCATCTTCTGTATAACTCATCCAATTCTCTAACCATGTACACGTATGATACCCACGTTCCAACTTCATAAAAGAAGCATGGGCATGGCTTAAGAGCCGTCAATGGTGGACGCGTGAGCCGAGGCTCCGTGCCTGCCGAGCAAATTCTCTTGATTATCGTGGCAACGGCCTGGGCCCGGTGGCGCATTGCTGGGGGCCCGACCTACCGGAGGTACCCCGGAGCATAATCTTGCTCCTCCCAGGGCTGGTGGCCAAGGAGGAGCAGAGCGATGAAAGTGCGTGGACTGCCGAGGCCGGGACAAGATGGTGGGCTGAGGCCCCATCTGAGCGAAGGAAGAGGAGTCGAGCCCAGGCCAGAACACTGTGGAAGAGGTGACCTGTTGGCAGTGGCCTCCAGAGTGTAGAGCGACATCGACAGCCCGTGGCCTCGCAGGGGGGCCGAGCGAGAGCCGGAGTGGATCGGCACCGCCCTGGCCAGGAACTCTGTTAGACCCACTGCAGCCATACTCGGAGGCCAAGTGAAAGCAGGTCAGACCAAGCCGGAGGGCCCTGGACTGCGGATTGTGCTCACCGGCTGGAGGAGACGTAACCCTGGGCATCCGATTCGGCTACGCCCACGGAGTAGGCGTAGTGTTGCCTTCTACGCATTTTGCGTAGACAGCGTAGCCGGCAACACTACGCCCACTCCGTGTGCGTAGCCGAGTCGGCCGCCACCCGCCTCCCTCCCACCCTCCCCTAGATACATTATTTAAGCAACTACCCTGAATAAAACAATTTTAAAGCACTTACCTTGTCCGGGGCTCGTCCGGGGCTCCCTCTTTGAATAGCGTCCTTTCCTGGAAACCAATGCGCATGCGCGGCCGCCCGCGCATGCGCATTTCTCGGGAGAAATGCGCATGCGCGGCCGCCCGCGCATGCGCATTGGTATCCAGGAAAGGACGCTATTCAAAGAGGGAGCCCCGGACGAGCCCCGGACAAGGTAAGTGCTTTAAAATTGTTTTATTCAGGGTAGTTGCTTAAATAATGTATGTAGGGGAGAGCGGGAGGGAGGTGCGTAGTGGGGCTACGCGGAGTGCGGGAGTGGGCGTAGCTTCTCGCCCAATCCGCGTAGCTCCGCGGAGCCCCACTACGCCCACTACGCCCAGGGTTAGAGGAGAGAAGCGGAGGAGCCTGGGAGGATACCGGCGAAGCAGGAGGCACTGCAGCGGCTTACACCCCGGGGAGTCACCCCGAATCGAGGAGGGAGGTGACCGTGCCAAGTGTGGGATGGAGGTCGACTGGACAGCAGCATGGACCAGGGACAGCTGGTGACCTGCCTGGGTTCACTGTGTGATAGAGAAGGCCGCAGACTGGTCTAGGGCCAAGAGAGGCTTATAGGGAGGATCCAGGTCGGAACGAGGCCACTGGTCGGGGTGTGTGAAGCATGATACACTTTGCGGGGAACTGTGGCAGGGCCAGAGAGAGTGGAGCGGTCTTGCCTTGCCTGGAGCCCCGTAACACGACCTGAACCAGCGCCCAGAAGCCGGGCAAACGTGAAGCTGACAGTGCAAGTGGGCACTGCATTGCGGATTGCATCCCCTGGCCGGGGGAGAGAGGCGGAGAACTCTGGGGCTATGCAGACCGACCAGGAGGCACTATAACAGCCAGTGATCCTGGCGAATCATCCTGAACCGAGGCAGAAGACAACGGCTTCGAGGGGTAGGTAGGAGGCTGACTGAGTGGCAGCATGGAGAGGAGGCAGCCGGAGTGCGGCCTGGGAGGCCCCGGAGGACAGAAGAGGTTGCGGACCGGTCTGGGGTCCAGGAAGGCCGGCAGTATGGATTCGGGACTGGGGGGGTACCTGGCTAGAACTATAAAGCACAGTCCAGGCACGGAGGAGCCGGGAGGACATGCAGAACTAAATGGACCCCACTGTGTTTGCTAGCAAGAAGAGCCATTGACTTGGTAAAAGGGTCTGAGCTCAGGTGCTGCATGTGCAAGACTTTGGGGACGTGCGCCAGTAGAGAGACCTAATGTACTCCTGAACTGTTGCGGTGAGGGGTTGTCTAAAAGATAAAGGTTGTGGGGACAAGCAAGACACAGCGTGGGACGCCCCTGCCTGAGGCTGGAGTGGTGTGGAGTTACGATTCTGGTGACTGCTCCCCAACCGCCTAGAGAGGGGCGAACCAGATCCTCAGTTGGATACCACAATGCCCTGGTGATGGGAAAGCCTGGAGGGAAACAGGTGGGGCTTCCCCGGAAAACATCAGGACACTACGCCTGACCAGGTGCAAAAGGAGCCTGGGGGTGAACTTTCGGAAATCCCTGAACAACAGCAGCTGGCTAAAATACTAGAAGCCATTGCTGACACCACGGTGACAGTACACCAAGATATCAGTACTGTGGCAGTGGGCTTGCTGAGGACGGAACATGCTAAATTAGCAGACAGGGTGAAACAGACTGAATCCACTCTAGCGGTTATTACCCCAGCGCAACAGGCTCTGACCAGCCAGGTTGATTAATTATCTAGCAGAGTTAGTGTATTGGAAAGGAGAGCCAAGGATGTGGAGGGGAGGAACCAGAGGAATAATGGGTTTAATGGAAGGAGTGGATGGCAACGACATGATCAAGTATTTGGATTGTTGGCTCCTTGAGGGGGTGGCGCCAGAGGGCCTATCCCAGTTCTACACATTGTAGAGAGCGCACCATGTGCCCGCCTGGCCACCAGCCCCTGGAGGCCCCCGCACCCTGTGGTGGCTAGACTGCTTCACTTTAAAGACAGATGCGTTATTACAGAAAGCTTGCTCAAATGGGCCGTATGTGGTTGAAAACAGTAGGGAGTCGCTGTTTCCTGACTACACTCTGGAGGTTCAGAGGCGCTGCACCTCCTTTCTTGAATTGAAAAGGGCCCTGTGGGAAGAAGGGATCCAATACTCATTGATGTTCCCGGCTCTCCCTCAGATAATGTTGGACGGGAAGGCTCACTTTTGCGATGATCCCAAGGCAGAATGGGAATGGATTGAGGCCTACAAATCTGAGGGACTACCTGTGATGCAGACAAAAGAGGCCCAGCCTAAAGAACGAGAGTCAGGGAAGACATTACAGAGACAGAGGAGGGGGCTTTCAAAGACACTGAGCCCATCTCAGACCGAAAAGGAGAGAGTGGAGGTGCTACAGGCAGTGGCAGTCTTGATGCAGGGCCAGCGATCGTCATCGGAGAGGCGCTCAGGATCAAAGAGAGGGACTGGTGGGTCGGACTAGGACACGTCCTGCAGCAGTGTAAGGCTGCCAGATGTGACTCCTCACACGCCGATGAGATGATTTGACCTTTGGGCTGTTAATACCGTTTTCTTTTACTCTCAACCCCTTCTTCTCTTGAGCTATGCCCCCCTCCCTGTGCCACCCACCTAGCCTTATCTCATTATGCTTGGGTCCCCGAGGAGGGTGGCCGGGTGCGTCCCTGGGTGCAGGTCAAAGCGGCCAGCCAGAGCTGACGTGGCATGGGTGAATATTTGTGCCTCTGGTGGGCATCTGTTGTGGTTGCCGGGTGACCCATTAGGTCCTTGCGCTAGTACCTTTGGGCCTTTACTAACTGATGCATTTTTGTCTGAGGTTCAGGCTGATGGCCGTTGCTAGACTGCTCTGGGGTCAGGGAGTTGTTCTATTGGGGATGTTTGTTATTGATTATTGTTTTGTGCATGCAGACGGGCGGAAGAGTGACTACTGGAGCATAAGCAGTCAGGGGTACGCTGGGGGTCTTTGGGGGGATCTTGGATATCATTCCAATCAATGCATAACACATTCAAGTTCATTACATGGAACATAAGGGGGATGGGGTCCATGGCCAAAAGATATAAGATATATGCATATATAAAGAGGAGAGACATGCATGTAGCCCTCTTACAAGAGACCAATTTGACTAGTGGCGAAGTGGATAAGATACGCAGGAGGTGGAGGGGCCGGATATATGCTACTACCTACTCTGCATTTGCTAGGGAGGTATTGATATGGGTGAGGCCAGGTGTTTCCTTTGAACACACCTGCATTAAGGTGGACGGTGAGGGTAGGTAAGTTTTGGTGGCAGGGAAATTGGCTGGCAGAGAGGTGATGTTTGGGAGTGTGTCTGCACCAAATGTAGATCAGTTGATATTCTTCACCCCCCTTTCAGCCCAGCTTATTGATTATATGGGGGGGGCATGCTGTCATTGGGGGTGATTTTAATTGTATGGCACATACTACGGCAGATAGATTACACCCTCCCCTTATGGGATCACAAACGCACCGGGTGGCAGCGGGGTTCCGAAAATGGATGAGTCATTGGGGTCTAGAAGATATCTGGAGGGTACAGCATGTGACCGATAGGGACTTCTCGTATTTCTTCCCAATGCACCAAGTACACACCAGGTTGGATGCCTTTCTGTGCACGCTGGATTTTAGTGCATCTGTCGCACACAAACGGAGTATCTGGGTAGGACCCTTTCGGATCACAGCCACCTACTTTTGACTTAACAACCTCTTGGGAGACGACCCCCGAATCCGCTATAGAGATTGAGCCCACTTGTGTTAGAAGATGTGCCTTTCTGGGACTCCCTGAGGGGTCTTATCAAGACGTATTTCTCAAATAATGCAGAGTCTGCGGACTCTGAGTTAGTGGAATGGGAGGCATTTAATGTGGTGGTGAGGTGCCACTACCGGGGGCAATTGATTGGTGCACAACGGGAAATTAGGCAAGAATTTGTGGCTATGGAGTCTCTGATTCTGCAACTGGACAATGTTCAGGGGCAGGAGACCAACTCCGCTGAGCATTTACAAGAGGCCCACGCTAGCTATTGTGGTCCGTTAGAGAGGCTGAGGTGCCACAATTATAGGGAATACCTTGACAGAGTGCAGAAAGAGGGAGGGAGAGCCGGACGTATATTGGCGTGGTTGATTAAGCCAGAAAGTAGAGGGGCACCAAATACACAGGTCCAGATGGACCCCGGGGAATTGGTTCATGACCCTGACGCCTTCAATACCCTATTCCGTACGTTTTACGAGAAGTTATAATCTAGCCCTATCCCGGTGCCTCGTTCTGATATCTGGGATTTCCTGGAAGGGCTGCCACTACGGGTGCTGGATGAACAAGTGCAGGATGACTTGGGAGGCCCAGTGACCCTGCATGAGGTCAGAGCTGCTGTTGCAGACATGGCAAAGGGGAAGACACCAAGTCCCGATGGACTCCCGGCAGAGTTTTATGTAACTTATAAGGACCTATTGGCACCAACATTAGTAACCCTATATGCAGAGTCCCTACACCCTGGGGGACTCCCTGAGTGGACCAAGAGTGCATTGGTGATACCCCTACCTAAGACTAAAGAAGTTAACGCCCCAATAACAGAGTACCGACCACTCTCTATGCTCAACCTTTATTTTAAAATCCTTAGTAAAATCTTAGCGCTTAGATTGCTCCCACATATGCACGGAACCATCCTTGCAGGCCAAAATGGGCTCATCCCCTCCCGTAATACTTCCTATAATCAGCGCAAGTTGTACTATGTTCTGTTTCATAAAGAGGCAAGATCATGCCCTCGGCGGCTGCCCTGTCAGTCGATCTAGAGAAGGCCTCTGATACGGTAGGATGGGAGTACCTTTTTGAGACTATTCTACGGTTGGGCCTTGGGGAGGGTTGGGTGAAGTGGGTTCGACTGTTGTATGCATCGCCGACTGCGCGGGTCAAAACCGAGAAATCCGTGTCCTCCCAAAACCTGATACAGCGGGGAACTCGGCAAGGGTGCCCCCTCTCACCCCTATTATTTGCCTGGCAATTTAGCCACTTGCAGAGCTGATCCGGCAGGGCGGAGCAAGGATAGGGCTTAGATTAGGCGGGCGTATGCATATGATTTCATTGTACGCTGATGATCTGTTGGTATACCTGGGAGAGGCGGTACCTGGCACCTTGGCTGCGCATGCACTCCTGTAGCGGTTTGGAAACTGTCGGGCTTACGGGTTAACAAGAAAAAGACCTATCTGTTCCCTCTGTTGGGACCGGAACCCCAGCCAGGAATACTGCTGACCGACATTAACTGGGCTCCCCACTTATTAAAATATCTTGGAATACATGTTTTTCACTCTCTGGAGAACTTAAGGGAAGGGAACCTAGACAGGGCGCTGCGGTCGCTCCGGACTTGTGCACAGTTCTGGCGCTCACTGCAATTGCCGATCATGGCGCGGATCTCCCTACTTAAGATGGTAATGTTGCCGAGACTGTTGTATTTTTTTTGTCAATTTACCGACTCTGATGCCCCACGGATGGCTCAGACCTTTGAATGCCTAGGTGAGGGACTTGATATGGTGGGGGGTGGCAGACGAAGGGTCTTCCTATGGACGTAACAGCGCCCGATGGCGGAAGGAGGCCTGGGTGTGCCAGATCTTGAGTTGTACATGTTGGCTGCTCAGCTACAGAGGCTGGCGCAGTGGATAGAGGGAGTGAATGAGGTGGGAACCTGGCTGATGGAACCAAATGGTAAACCGGATATAGTGTTGGACAAATTATTGAGACCGGCATTCTCTGTCCCATACAAGTCGGTGTTGCAACTTACAACCATACACACTTGGAAACGCTGTGCATAAGCTGGGAGGGACCACGTGGTACTCCCGCCATGCTGCTGTTGGTTGGGATCCCCATGGTGATCCGGTGACAGTGTTTATGGCTCAGCATCTGGGGTCATGGACAGAGGTGGGCCTAGATACGTTGGGTGATTGCTACCAAGATGGCTCAATAGTCCCATTTGCGGATTTTATGGATAGCTACGGCCTTTCTCCTGGCCTGCTCCTACAGTAAGAAGCTTTGGTTTGTACCTTTGGACGGCTATGGGGTGGAAGTAGGGATGAGCCGGCGACCCACCCAGTGTTGCATACGCTGATCACTTTGGGAACTGCAGTACACCAAGTGAAGTGGCATCATGAAGCTTTGGCTGCCGCGGCTATTAGTCCTATGGGGGCTCTCCGGGGTAAATGGGAAAGAGCGATAGACAGGGAACTCATTGATGGGGAATGGGGTAAGGTACTAAGGTCCCATAAGAAAATTTTGAGGAACACAAGACTTAAGTACACGCAGTTCAACTACATCCATATGGTTTGTATGACACCTCATAGACTCAATGTTACTTATGGCGGTGAAATGAGAACGTGCCCAAGGTGTGCTTATGTGGATGCTGGGTTTATACACATGACTTGGAGTTGTGGCATTGTGCGAGTGTATTGGGAGGGAATACTGGCTGAGATAAAGGAGGTACTGGGGAGGGACCTGGCGCTGACTATAGAAGTTTGTCTGTTAGGGCTCTTTCCACGTCCTCCCAAACGAAAGGTGGGGAATCGATTCATAGACCTGGCTTTAGGCCTAGTTAAGAGGCGGATAGTACTGGTGTGGAATTCCCCTTCTGGGCCTCAAGTGGCCAGTTGGAGTTGTGAGGTTATTAGTTGGGCAGGAGCGGAGGGCAGAGCCTTGAGTTGGGAGAAAGCGAGGGGTCTCCGGAGACGACCAATAGCAGACTTATGGAAAGAAGTGTTGGCGACCTGGGAAAAATTAGAGCGGGAACAAGATGTTGGGGGGGAGACTGGGAGGGAAATTGAGTGATTTTCACAATCCCACACAGAAGTTCTTGGCCCGCAGGGTGGGGACATGCACAGATTCTTATTAACTATAGGAAGGCGAACACGTAGCCCTGGTAATGGGACAGATATGTAGTAGGCAAGAAATTGAGGTTTGTGGAAGAGAGGGCAGCCACACCCAACCCTGAGAGATCCACTCACTGTACATAATTTATCAGGTAATTGATAAAAATAACAAGTGTATCCTTAGAATCAGATGCTTCTCTGTTCCTTATGCATGCAGAATTTTTTTAAGTTTTCTTTTTCCTTTTATTGGTCTAATTGTTTATGTTTATTGGACTATGAGTAACATTGATGAGGACATTACCTGAATCATGGGCTGCGGCTGGAACCGCCCACCGAGACAGGGCAGGGAAGAAGTGGTAGGCAGTGGTTACGGAAATCACAAGGAGACTGGGGCGGTGGGCTGGTAGGCACGTTAAGGTTGTTGGTCAGTAAGCTTCCACACGAGATACGTGACTCTATGCGCTACCCCAGGATTGAAATGTGTAAGTGATAAATAAGAATTATACCAAACCTTTTTGCAAATACTGCTAATGTAATTGAAAAAACACTCATAAAATGTAACTAAACATAGGTTTTAAAAAAACAACATCATAAAAGAAGCAGGGGACCTTGGAGGAGCTACAGGAAGTCCCTCCCTAGTAACTATCGACTTATCTTTTTTGAAGTCTTTTATTCGTTTTACCATCTTCATTTTTCAACTCTTTTTACGTTAAATATCTCAGCAAACAAAAACAAAATCCTTCCGTAATTCTGCTCATTGTATTTGCTAGCGGTCGTCCAATACCAGCGTGACTCACACCAACTAACCAATCATGGCTCACTACGTATCCACTATTCTAACCAATACCAGCACAACTCACAGCAACCAACTGTGAGAAGTTGGCCTGGTATATGATGTCCACTATTCTAGTGAGACACCTTGCACCAGTCCAATCGACCCTTATTGATGGAGATTGTAAAGTCAACCTTATAGAAAGCTATCCTAGGGGTAGCAGTGGCGAGCAGTCTTCAGGCTAAGGCTTCAGAGAGCGAATTAAGCTAGTTGTTTACCAATTATAATGTCTTGAGTACCAAATGAAATCACACCACACAAGGTATATATCAAATATATATGTATTTATTCTAAACATAACCCCTCTGCACTCTTTAGGAGGTCTGAGGTCAAAGTACATTACAAGGAACTCAATTAGCATACGATAAGTTGCACAGTATACGTTATGCCCTAGGGGCCTCACAAACGATATACTAAAATAGTGGTATAAGAACCACGTCTGGGATAGAAAGCAGGCCTAGGGCCTGTGGAATCGCTGGGGCTTCTAGGAACAACCAAGGGTTAGGAAGTAGGAGGCCCACGGGAGACGCGTGCAGTGTCTAAACACAGCCGCGGGTTACCATTGACTTTCCATGGGAAACTAACAAGTTACAAATTTACAATTTAAGGACACTTCCGGATGGACTACGATGGAACGCTTTTAACCTAGGACACTTCGAGCGTCAAGACCCACGGGAGCACCGGAGTACTCGAGTTACCTCACCCAGGGAAGCCGGGTGCATAGGTGCCTTTTGGTGTCGGGTTTCGTCGTCGTTTTCAATGGAGAGCTGCAAAGAAGTGCTGCATGCGACCAGAGAAAAAGTGTCCGGGTGGATCCAAGGGTGGATCGAAAATCTGGAGAACCTAAAAGCAGAAGGGACAGAGTCTGGGTCACTTGCCAGTGACCAGGATGGCGATGGACAGCTGCCAGCCAATGTCGGGTGATTTCAGGTGAAAAGGTGAAGTTTGTCTCTTCAGCCACGTGGTCCAGGAGGCATCGACGACAACCAGGAGCTGGATTCGAGCTATCCCATGAAGGATCAAGTTGACTGCGGTGTCGGTATCCGGATTGGACCCAACAAGCCTTGGCAAACGCAACCCACGCAGGATGTCGAGATTGACTTAGTTGCAGACCAGCAAGGTCCTTTGAAGGGAAGCCGGAGCAAGCCTTGAGCAACCATGAAAGCAAGTTAGATTCAAAGGAAAGTCTTCGGGAGGCTCACTAGCCAACAGGCCAGGAACCCTGAAGACGAGTCGAGCTGAAATGCAAAAGCGGGGCCCACAGGACACTCATGGAGTGCGGGCCTCTGAGTTGCGGTGCAAATGGTGCTCGGGGCTGGGGCTTCAAGCACCCCAATGCACAACTTCGAGATACCTCGGGAAGTAGGTGCAGGTAGCAAAATGCAGGATGTCCAGGAGTTCCGGTCCCACGTCTCTCGTGTCCGCCATGTGCCTCAGCTTTGCTCTGAGCGAAGGTTGGGGTCAGAGATGTCTGGAAGTCCGTGTCCTGTGTCGCAGATTCTTCAGGATCCGGCGGGAGCCTCGAAAATGCAGACTGGCAAAGTTGCTGTTGGTGCCTGTTTGAACAGGGTGGTCACTCTTTGACCACAAGGAAGATGTCTTCCGTCTTCCAGTCGAAATGGAATGTTGAAGGTCCAGGATATATGTTTCAGAGTTTCGTCCAGGGTAATCTAAAGTCCTAGGGACTGGGGTTCTATCTTTATAGGAAAGATAGGGGAGGGACTAACTAATAGTTTCATTATTCAAAAAAAGATTCTTTCACTTCTAGTGAAATAACGACCAGCACTAATCTGCTCTCAATCAAGTTAAAGGAAGACTTGGTACTCCTCTGGGGATACTAGCCAAAGTTTTGGAAGAGGACTTTCCTTTCAGAAAGAGGTCTTGGTATTCCTTTGGGGATGTAAGGCCAATGTTTCGGAAGCGGACCTATCACTATTTCATGCATTCTTCTTTCTATCGAATAAGTCCCTAAAATAACATCAACAGCCTTTCACTGTTCAATATTATGAAAACAGACAAAGTACTTCTGCAGTTTAATACCTTTCCACACTATTCCTCTGCCACTTTAGGCTAAAATAACATCATTCAGGGATCTTGGGTATCTCTATACCCGTACTTCCAGACAACATAAAACAAAGACACTAACTTTTTAAATTCATAATCAATGAATCAATAATCAGTCATTATTGCCAAACGAATCAATAATTAACCATCCTCTGCTACTAAAACTGATCCAGTGATCAGGGATCAATAAATTTACACAAACAAAGGCCCATTTACTTTACCCAACTAATCCCTTCACGCTGGGTTCAGTGTGATGCAGGGTTAGACCCAACTTACTAAATACACAATAGAACCTGCATTTCTCCTTACAGTATGTTTATATTTGTGGCGATGAACCTTTGGGAGTTGAATAGTTGATAGCAATAATATGTACTTATCAATACTACTACATAACAGATTCAGTGTGTAATTTTATAATGTCAAAAATAATATGAAAGAAAATGCTCATCAAGTACAGTCATACAATGCAAATCATAGATTATCACAGAGAACATGTATTAGCAATGAATAGAAAAAAACTCATATCAAATGAACAATGCACTGAAGGAGTAGATAGGCGAAGAGAGGGAAGTTTCAAAGACTAAATACATTTGCAAATGATTATGCAAATTCAAGATTTTATCTATACTAACCCAAATAGGAATCAGGGAAATCTACCCTCTGGCCAAAGGGCAGTAAGGCCCCTCAAGAGTCGAGTGGCAAAGATTAAGGGGAAGATGTATCAAACATTTTTTTAGTCGCAAAAAAACAGCGTTTGCGACTAAAATATTGGGAAAAGGTATGTATGACACAATTCGCATCGCAAAATAAGAAATCGCAAAAATTGCGATTACTTACGTTGCGAGAACATGAAATCTGCGAATTATATTGCGATTTCTTAATTTGCGATGTTATCAGTTTGCGAAATTCGCAAACTGGTTTTCGCTAATTAAGAAATCGCAATCATATGTAACAAAAAATCGCAAATTGCGAATTTGTGAAAATCGCTATTTAAGAAATCGCAATTACCACGAAGTGCATGCAGGTGGTAACTAGGTGGAAGGTATAAAAAGCAGCCCACAATGTAACTGAAACTCCCACAATGGCAGCACTATATGTGATAGCCAGGAGGCTGCTTATCCGTGCCCTTGAACAGAGGAGACTGAGACAGGAGCGCATATTCAGATGGCGCATCACGCTGTTCCAGTAGACTGAAGAGGACATTCTTGATAAGTACAGGCTGCACCCACACACCATCTTGGACCTCATTGATGAGCTGAAACCCTTTTAGGAACACCCAACAGGCAGGACACAATCAATTCCCACCCATGTGCAGGTATTATGCTCACTGTACCGTCTTGCTTCGGAGTTTTCAAGGAGTCATAGCAGAGGTTGGTGGGGTGTCACAAAGTGCTCTTTCTCAGTTTTTCCATGCCTTTTTGGATGCAATGCTGAACAGGCTAGTACATCACTAATACTTCCCCGGCACCCACAGGCATTACAAGAAACCAAACTTGACTTCTATCAAATTGCACGTTTCCCCCATGTCATTGGCTGCATTGATGGGACCCATATCACCATCACACTGCCAGCAGCAACAGAATATGTGTTCAGGAACCGAAAATGCTACCATTCCCTGAATATCCAGAGTGTGTGCAATGCCAAATACATCATCAATGACATTGTGGCAAAATACCCTGGCAGCACACATGACTCTTTCATCTTCCGACATAGTGGGATACATAGACGTCTGAGTGCTGAGGAGTTTGGAGGGGGAGACCTGCTAGGTAAATAAATAGCACACATCCATCCAACTCATTTTGGGGGGGGGGGGGGGGGGGGACATTGCCTTACCTTTCCTTTTCATCCATGCAGGTGATAGTGCCTACGCAGTGCGAGACTTCATCCTAACACCATATCTGAATCCAGCAAATGCAAGTGAGAGGAGGTTAACAGGGCACACAGGTCAACGCGCAGCGTCATAGAACGCACATTTGGCATCTTGAAGAGCCGTTTCAGATGCCTACATAAAAGTGGAGGGGCACTGCAGTACAACCCTGAGACATGTAAAATAGTGACAAGCTGCGCAATGCTCCACAACATGGCAATGAGGAAACGGACCGAAATTGATGTGAGCGACTCAGACACATCGGATGATGACTGGACACCTCCCCCTGGCAGGGCAGCAGCAGGAGTAGGGGCAGCGGCTGGACGTCAGAGACGGTCTGAGATCACACAGAACTACTTTTAGGTAAGAAATAAATGTAATGTACAAAACAAATCTGTGTAACAGGTGATGTGTTTATTCACACTTCACACACATTAATGTTTTCAGAACCCATGGCATGTTTCAACACAGTGATGGCACTGATAACTAATGTAATGAAAACACTTTAGGTTGGTTGCTTCACCAGTTTAAACAATAGTGTCATTATCCACTTCACCTCCTACGGTGACGGCAGGGTGCAGGGCAGTTTTCTGCCTGTATGCCGTCCGTTGCATGGCTAGCTGCAGCAACAACAAAATGTGATAAGGAGATCACTGAAAAGCGTGCCTTTCAGTGATCTCCTTATCACATTTTGTTGTTTCTATGTAAGGCACTAACAGGCTCAGCGCGACAAGGTAACGCGCCCAAGAAATTGCTTTAACTTATACCGATATATCGAGTGCACGGAGATACAATAACATGGCTAGCTGCAGCACCATGTCTGGCACTGGGTCGCTGTGTAAGTGGCAATGTAGGAGTGTTGCTGCTCCTACTGGAGGTCTCTTCACTTTCACCAGAGACCATTAGTGTGCTGCCACCAGAGTTAGCGGTTTGCAACAGTTCCACAGCATTAGTAACTTGCTCTAGCCCTCTGGCAATGTCTTGGCTGCAGTGAGTCATCTGCATCTGCATGGTGATGCTGCGACGTGTTAGGTTGCTGGTTGTGGTGCAGAGGCGGTTCAGAGTCTTAGTGTAACTGTGCATACGTGCATGGGCACGTTGTGCAGCCCTGTTCCTGGCACTTTCGGTGCGCTCTAGTGTAGCACATAGTTTGTCAATGGCACCTGCCATGGCCATCATGCCCTCACCCATGTGACGTTGATTTTTATTTAATGTGGTCAGCTGCCTGTTTATTGAACGCAGTGCCTTGTGTTGCAGGCGCTGCACTTGAAGCATGTTCTGCTCCGGTCCTGCAAAAAGAGTGCTCTCCTCAACATTGCCACTACTGCTCCTGGACAAGGACCTACGTGCTCCATTTGTGTGAGACCTTTTCTGTGGCTGCTGTTGTCCACGACTCTCACATACTTCCTGATTTTCCAGACTATTGCCTCTTGCATCCTCAGTGTTATCTATGTCATCCTCCAAAGGAGTCAGTGGGGGCACATATGTACGCTTCCTGCGCATTATGGGTGTTTGGTTTGATTCTTCACTGCTTTCCCCTTCATTGGAGTATTCCACATTAATTTGGGAGTCCTCTCCCTCAGCAATGTCCCCTGGTGCACTTGATTGTGCTGTGGATGTAAAGGGGGACATATGAGTTTGTGTTTTGTCATGCATTTTGGACTGAATAAAGTTTTCAACTTTAAAGTTGTATCAATCCTGACACTCTCATTTTGCCTTCACTGCAACCCACAATCTAAGCATGTGTTTTATTAGTCTCATTCACAAAGTAACCTTCATCCAACTACAACTCCCATGATGCATTTCTACGTGTGTTGTAAGGAGTGAACCGGAGTCAAGTGTGTTTACTTCATGTCCCTCATTCTGCACAGTGTGCATGCTATGTGTAGCTGTTTAAAGATTATTTGCCATGCATCTTACCTTGACTACTTGATGCAGGGTAGGAGCTGTCAATCTCAGCCACTCCACACACACTCTCAGGCAGGAGAGTGGCCTCCACAAGCCCCTCATGGGGTGTTGGCTGTTCAGCAGTTGAAGTTCCTCCACCGGTCTTGTGTGCCTCCTTCAACCAGGCTGCCACCCTCTCCTTCGACCTTTGGCGCATGTCGTACCATCTTTTTTGCAGCTCATCAATGGTACGGTTGGTGACTCCCACTGCATTTACCTTTTCCTGGATTTCCAGCCATATCTTTCTTTTCCTTGACTCCGGTGCCTTCAAGGCTTTTTTCCCAACCAGGAGTTCATGGCTGCAGGCCATTTCTTCAATTAGAAAACTTGTGTTTTCTTTTTCTTTTTTCAGGCTCCATGCCCTCCTATGGCCTCTGTGATTCCATTGTAGAGCTTGCAATTCTGTGCAGGCTCGAAACACACTCCTAGCTGCCCCTGGGTGTGGCTCATGCAAGCAGGTGCAGGTAATCACTCCCACTTCCTGGTTGTGATGTCATCAAGCTGCACCTGTATTGCAGAGTCCTGGATTTGCGATGTCTTAATTTGCGAGTTTCGCTATTAAGGAATCGCAAAAATGTAGCGATTTTTACATACATCCCGTGTTGCGAATCTGAAAATGCGAATCGCAAATTTTCGCAATTTGAGATTCGCAAAACTGACTCTTGATACATCTTTCCCTAAGTCAGGAAATCGGGTCGGCCTCTAACTGGAAGCAGCAAACCGACGATAGTGCCGATCACCTGCTAACTAAACAGCATCTGACCTAACCACACACACCAGGGACTTTCAAAAATACCCTAAAACCTAAATGTCCAACCCACATTTCTTTCAATATAAGAGCGAACTCCGTCTCTCATTGGCTAAGGATAGGGGTGTACTGTCTCATCATGAAAAAAATGTCAATGTCCTTTTGTCTTAAACTTTCAGCATTACGACAGATTCTTCCCAGGAAACAACTTTGAACACAATCATAGTACATATTTCCTGCAGCACTTTTCATGTATCAAGTATTTGTGCTTCCACTGTTTGCCTTTGTCATCTCAAGATGGAAGTTATTTGATCCACTGTTTATCTTATTTACTCCATAGCTTGGCAGTCACATAATGACACACACAACCTTTGCGCTCTCTCTTCTCTCTCGAAACACTCTTTTTAGTCCTTTTATTTATCCACCAATCATTAATTCTGGACTGGCATGCAGAAGAGTAGGCCCATGCTTGCTTTTCTACAGAAAACAAACACAAACATTATCATTTTCGTTAAATGTAATTTCATTGCACACCATCCCAGCATTGGCACTAACCCATACACATCCTGTGTTATTTTTCCCTAGCAACCGTTATTAACGTGCACAAAAGCGGCATTAGTCTTTTTATTAAAGTACTTGAGGCCTAGTTTTCATGCATTAGTACACGCATTCGTAAAAGCATTTCCCCTTATTTTAGTTCTCTTTAATAAAATTTCCACAGCACACCGTTAATGAATGTTACTGAGGGTTTAATCCGAGGAGGTTTTTATTTTCGCAAAACCCTGCTCCATCACGGATATTGATGTTTCAAAATTTAGAGCCCATTCAGCTTGAGGGGCTATGGCGCTTAAGGCTCTCTCAGTAGGGGTCAGCCTCTCAGACATTATGAATGCAGCTGATTGGTCATCAGAGACCACGTTTAATTCCTTTTACTATAAGCCTATTGTTGATGTGGCATCTGTGGTGGTGACTAAGCTTTAAACAAGCATAATCGGAGCCTCCGGTCCTGACATAGAATTAAAAATTTGCAAACATTTGTGACAAGAATTTTCTATTCTATTAAGGACACGGAGGCAAGGATTAGCTTAGGCAAACAATATGTATTTGCATTGTAAATTGCATTGTATGGTTGCTTGAGTATTTTCATACTGCATACATATGCTTATGTTTTCTCCCTTCCCTTTCGGCTTTATTGGTGAGATATCAGAGATGGAGAACGGTGTTACGGATTATCCTTTACATTTTCAGGTGCTGATAACAAGTAGAGCCTGATGGTCAACATGGATGGAAAGTTTTGCGTTCCCACGGAGGATATTGCGACTCGTTGGTTCAAGAACCAGTTCTGGGATAAAGAGCCTTGTTGGGCTGAAAGTTGTTTCTTCAAGAGGAGGCCCTTCTGAATTAAGGATGGTTCTTCAGGATCACATTATTGTTGATGGACTTAACTGTTTAAAGGTTTGTCAAAGAAAGAGGACACTGTTACTGGAGCTTATATAGGGGACACTCTATGGTTAGTCATGTGACCTGTAAGGTACTCATGGGTATTGTAGTGTTTTAGTTACTTTTTCTTGTATTGGCTGCTGAGAAATTTCAGTAAAGGAGAAGCATAATCCTTGCCTCCATTTCCTTAATAGAATTGAAAATGAGGGCTCCTGGGTGTGGCACTCGCAGAGTGTCCACCCCCTGGCAGCTTCGGGCGCATAGTATGGCCCTAGGACAGAAGGCATTGCTGAGTGGCTGGCGCTCATCAGCGCAGGCCTCTGAAGCGCGAAATTCCGTGTGGCACACTTACTCCTGATCATGGTGAGGTAGGGAAAAGAAATTTGGTTGTTGCTTGTCAGCGGTTATAAATTAAATAATTCTGAGTTTTCTCTGTCATGGAAGCGGCCGCTTCTGTTAAAGAAGCCCTGCGGATACTGTGTGAGGTCGGGAGGGAGGATTTGATTGTGCCCGGTGTGCTGTCTCAGGTGTGGGTGGGAATGGAGCAGCGGAGGCGGCAAGTTGCAGGCGGCGTTTCAGCGGCCGTCACTGCGTGCATTTCCAGCAAGGGCTCACCGGCGCATTCAATAAGCGAGAACCTCTCGCTGAGAGACGCCTCACCTGGTGTGGGCCGGCAGCTCTCCCGGTCGCCGTCTGCTTCCGTATTTCCCAAAACATTGAAAAATAGGAGGGGCAGGCTGCGCACACACGCAGTGCTTTGCTCTTCCTATTCTAAGAAAAAGAATACAAAACGAGTCATGCTGAAGAAAAAAGACTCGATGGCTGTGGAAAATAATAAAAATACCCCACTTGGTGGTCAAGAGGAGCAAATGGGAAAAACTGCTGCTAGTAAACCACAGGTTTGGAGAGGAAAAAAGACGTTTTCATATTTGGAAAAAGCCTCTTTTCAAATAAGGAGTTGTCAGGCGAATGGTTAACTGACAGAGGTTTGTCTCCTATAATAGCTAATGAAAAGGGTGACATTATTTTGTTGTCAAAGAAAACATCAAGTAAACTGGATGTTTTGCCTACATTGCCTCAGAAATCTGGACAAGAGTTATATAATTTTAATATGTCTACAGATGTATATAAAGACAGCTCTCTTTTGTTTGACAATACCAGTAAGGACGAGGTTAGTCAAGTCAACTTGTTCGCATGGAACTGAGCAGGATAGACAATGGGTGTGGATACCAAAAGAAATAAACGATGAAAACAGGTTATTAAATCTGAAAGAGAATAGGTATCTCCCAGCTGCAAGTTCAATCGTCTTGCAGCTCAAATTTTTAATATCTTCAAGGATCTCTCTAACCCTACCTGTACAAGTTACAAGGTGGCTGCATCGCAGAAACTCTGCGATGAGATTTCCTCTCACTCGAAGAAAAAATTGCTAAAATTGTTGGAGATCTCTTCCCAACAACATTAGTGATCAGGACAATCTCCCCCAGAAGTTGGATGAAGAATCTTGGGTGAACACCTGCCTGGAAAACTTCCAAGTCCTTACGGAGGACTCTTAATAACCTGGCTCATGGTGTGTCCTCGGGCTCCCCTCTTGACCCCCTTCCACATAGAATCTGAAAGGCATTCAGTCAAGAAACCTTCCTGTGGCTGCGACAGATCTGCAGCCTATCTTTGGAAGAAGGAGTGGTCCCAGAGGTGTGGAAGCAGGCAGTAGCGACACCTATGCTTAAGAAACCCTCATTGGATCGTACGGTTCCAGCTAATTTTAGACATATCTCCCTCCTGCCATATCCAATTAAAATCTTGGAAAAAACAGTTAGTAAAACCCTTTCATGTTATCTTGAGGACAACCATCTGCTGGATAGGGACCAATTTGGGTTTCCCCCAGGTCACGGCACCGAGACTGCGTTGGCAACCGTAATGGACAACTTACGAATGCGAGCCGACAATTGTAATGCTATTGTCTTGGTGTTACTAGTTATGTCGGCCGCATTTGATAGGTGAGCCATGCAGGGCTGGTGGAAAGACTGGAGAAGATAGGGGTAAAAGGACGGGTCTTACAGTGGTTACAGTCCTACCTATCAGGAAGAGAACAGGTGGTGACCATGGCACCGTTCACTTCCAATAAATCCCCAGTACACCATGGGGTACCGCAGGACTCTGCGATCAGCCCAATTCTTTTTAATATCTATCTACGGCCCCTGTTCCCCATTATTAAATCCTTTAGAATCGACCTGGTCAACTACGCTGACGACACCCAACTGGTGTTTTCACTGGAAGGGAAACAAGCGGTATCCATGGATACGTTCCAGGAGTGTATGCGTCAGACTGCCGGATGGCTCAGGAAAAATTAATTACAATTTAATGGGGGTAAAACAGAGGTGGTACTCTGTTCCACTGCCAGATTGTCCCAGCATCTACCACTGGAGTTTGAGCTTACTCCTGAGGAGAAACCCTTGGTCCCAGTCAACATGGTGTACAATCTGGGAGTTTTGGTAGATAACAATCTCCAAATGGAGTCACAGGCCAACAAAACCGTCAGCGTGTGCTACCCTCTGATGCGCATGCTATGGCAGATTCTCCCGCTAATCCCAAAGGATTCACGCTCTCTTGTAGTAAGTAACATAGTGTTGAGCAGGCTGGACTACTGCAACTCCCTGTATTTGGGAGTTCCTCAATACATCCTTCAGGGGCTGCAGAGAGTCCAATCCATGGCCGCTAAGTTGGTGCTAAATAGGCAACGCAGGTCTTCAACAACTCTGGCCCTGAAAGATCTTCATTAGTTGCCTATTAAGGAGAGTGTTTGTTTCAAATTACTCTGTATTGTATATAGGGCAGCAAACGGTTCAGGTCCAGTCCGATTCCAGGAGAAGTTTACCTGGTAAAACCCAAAGAGGCAGCTCCGCTCCTCTAGTGCAAATCTGATGACGACTACCAGATTTAAGTGCTCCAGGATGGGGGGGTAGAGCTTTTAGTGTGGCCGCTGCACATCTGTGGAATGAGCTGCCCCAGAGCATTAGACAAGCCAATTCCTTGATTGAGCTCAGAAAGAGTCTGAAAACATGGCTTTTCCCCAAGGACTGAACCTTAGTTTTCTCCACGGCTACTCTGGTCTGCTCATTTGGTGGTTCTTCTCAAGTCTAAGCACCAAGATACCCGTAGGGTGGTAGTCTGCGCTATACAAGAACCTAACAGTAACCATAATAATAATAACGTGGGCGTGATACTGCCAGGCCCAAGAAGGGGCAGTACAGATTTTCCGGTCATACACCTAGCGTCCTGCAACGTAAAAACAGTGAAGAAGGGGACTTTCAAGCAAAATTCCCCACACTGTTGGATGCAGAGTCTCGCACTACAAAAAAGCTATTAACTGGAAAGATTATGACGGGGGATAGGGGAAAGGGAACAGCCAATCGGTAGCAGAAGGGGTGGTAGTGCAGGAAATAGAGAGGTGGTAGGTTCACAGTTGCTAGGCGATGAGAATGAATCCTTGGAAGAAGGAGAAATTGTGGAGGATGGAGGAATATCAATAGGTTTTCAAAAACGTACAGGGAAAAGGGGGGGCTGTACTAAAGATGTATCTAGAATTTCTTTTTCACAGAACAGAGAAACTGAAGGCACCTAGGGCAGAATCAGCTCAAGGCATCAGACCAAAGGGACGAAGAACTGAACGTTGACTGAAGACCTCACATCTATAAAAACAGGTGAGGTACACACACAGTTTATGCACAAACGTTTGCGGGTGGATAAAGGTGTGGGCACAGATTGCGAACATAATAAGGTTACAGTGCAAGATAAAGACAGTCAGGGTGCTAAAGAGGTTGAGACTGCAAATGACAAGGTTAAAATTCCGGTACGTTCAGATACTATTAATAAAGCGGAGGCTGAGGTACAGAGTACATTAAACTTCAGGCGTTTACCTTATATGGAATTTTCCATGACACTGGGTGCACATTTAAATAAGGCTACAAAAGAAAATATATGGAAAGTGGAGTTTCTTGATGTATTTAAACTACTCCATAGGGAAATGCAAGCAAAAGAAGGCTCAAAAGAAGAAGTGTGCGAGTGGGCAAAGAGACCTAGGGTGCCAACAAATATAGATATTGGACATCAGCCTTTCTTATTTTCGCCAGTGTATACTGCAAGACGTTTCCATGATAGGTCAGTGTCAATTTTTAAATATTTGGACACGAATCGGAAAGCAGCAACAGAATTTGGGGGCTATGCCTGGTTACACTACGATGAGGAGTTCAGGGCCAGACTAGTTTTAATGCCAGAGAAACCTTAATATATTAAGACAATGAGCTTAACGCCCAATGGATGTACCTTCAACGGCCTCCGCCATCCATGTACACGGCTAGTGGCTTAGCGGTTTCTTATCGGCCCTTTCAGAACAGACCCATCCTGGGGGGGTGGGTACTTGGAACAGACCACAAACGCTTGTCTCCGGCACATTCTGGAATTTCAATAAGTGATACTGTACAAAAAACCCTTGTAAATACAAGCATGAGTGCTCAAAATGCAGGGGAAAACACGCAGTTATGCAATGTTTCGGAGAGCAATCAAATTGGGGAAGTAGTTTTCCAAGCAGAGGAAGAGGTTTTGAGTTTCAGTCTGGGAACAAGGGCTTCTACTCCAATCCAGGTGGACAATTTATGTAAATAACTTAAATTCTACCCTGATACACAAGAATCAGTAATGCTAGAATTGGGTTTCAGGGAAGGGTTTAAATTAGGATATCAGGGGCCCAGATGTCGCAGATACGCACAGAATCTAAAGTCTGCAAACAAATTCCCACACATAGGGGTCGATTATGATGGCGGTGAATCCGCATCCTCCGGGCCGGTGGAAGCCACCACCGGCCCGGAGGATGCGGTGTCATGCTTGGTATTCCGATGTCTTCGGGATTGTGCTGATGATAAAGGGTTCCATCTCTCGACGTCCCCGGTGTCTGGAGTTTGAATATACAGACCACCAGGATAGTCAAGCGAGGGAGGGAAAGGAAGGGGACAGCGCGGACGGAGATCTGCAATAACAATAAGTATACTAAGTATACACACTAAGAGGTTGCATGTAGTCCAACTGAGTTTCCTTCCTTTACCTTTTAACAGTATGAACACATTCCTACCTGAAAAGGAAAATACGGTAGCCTCAATTGCAAGAAGAGATTAAGGAGATACCAGGGATTTAGGCCAACTGGAAAGAGACAAAGAACATATTGGAAACACTGAAGCTGTGGCAATATAACATTAGATAAGTTGCTTTATAACATACCAACATGTATCATGTATTGTTCTTTGGTCGGTAAATTCCGAGATAATCCCCTGTTAATCTCTCTTCTGTGACAGAGACAAAATGAAAAGGTTGCGGAGAAAGAAAGCAGGTAGGGACAACAGATTTGGTTAATTCCTCTTAACGTTGATGAACTGTAATCTTCATTCTCAGGGGTCTCACTAATACAAAGAACTTGGCACAGAAGCTGAAATATGAAAAGACATCTTTATTAAACTTAATTAAGTGAGACTACGTCACACAGAAGCCTTTAGCAACTGAATGAGGCAGTCTAAAGAGTACAAAACACAGAGGCCTTTTATATGCTTAGGGTTACAAACTCAGCATAAAAGAAAGGGGCAGTCCTAGCTTCTGTAAGCATGCAAAATACCTAATATGGACATACAAGATCTGCAAAATATTAGCCAATAGGAGAACATTAAAAAAAAGCATCATATAACCAGAACGTCCCCCTTACGTCGTGTTTCTGCCCAACCCACAAGTAAATTAACTACAGCACCTATAGGTCAATCAGTAATGGCAGAAGATGTCTGCATGCAGTTAGGCCAGCTGGTGTCTGAGATTGCTTTCAAAGCAAGGACTGAGGGGGGTTTTCAACATGTTGCAGTCCAAAGGGCAGAGACACTTCATGAATAGAGCAGCCTGTGTAAAGGCAACACAAATCGATGACAAATGTAAGATGGAGTCAAAATTAAAGAACCTCAACGTATCTGCACCCCGGCAAAGTCCTTCTCTCCGTGTATACTTTTAGCTTCTAGGTGGCTGAACAAAACTTCTCGGAATCCAGCGGAAAAGGCTGATCCTAGCTTGGGCCCCCAAACCAGGTAGCAACAAAGTACTGAACCATTATTGTCTCGTACAAACCACCCAAGATTCTGTTTTGGTTCAACAAGGTTCATGAGTACGGAACAGGTAGATGGCTGAGACCAGTTAGCAGAACGCCAGTACCGTTCCACACAACACAACAGAGGTTCTCCAGTCCTCGGGAGCATTAAACAAAATCAGGCAAGCAGGATAAACAATCACGAAGAAAAACGCTCGCAACGCGTTTCCTCCAGCCGGGCCAAGACCAGTGTACCCAACCCAAGACGGGGTACGAAGGAGTCAGTGCATGTCATTCGGAGCCCTTACCCCGTTTCTGTAGACTCACCGCTCACCAGGGATCATCGGCAAGAATAATCGGCAGCGCCGGTTTCAGTGCAATACTCTTTATTTCCTGTTTGTACGCGGTTTGCGTACCACGTAACTTACATCCTTGGCATGATGGGAAGTGTAGTTCTAGGGCCCTAGAACTCGTCAGGTGATCGGAAGAAAGAGGTCAGCGTTACCGGTGCGTGAATCATGACATGCGGATTCACCGCCGCGGTCCTTGAAAACACCCACCGCCAGATTATGATGGCGGTGGGATCAGCGGCGCACGGCTGGTCCGTCCGCCGCTGATCCGCGGGGTGTGGACCACAATATGGTGGCGGTGTCTGCAAGACACCGCCAGCTATATTATGATATGTGCGGAGACATGCTTTTCCGCAGTGGATATTCTGCCGTGAAAAAGCATGTGGACCTTTGCTTTTGGGGGCCCCTTGAGGGCCCCCAGGGTGTTGGGGGTGCACATAGGTACCCCCTGCATGTGCATGCGCAAAGCGGCAAGCACCGCGCGGTGCCTGCCGCTTTGTGCATGCAAAGCATGCATTTTTAACTTTGCGGCGGGTGCTGCTTTAAGCAGCAACCGCCGCGATGTTAAATATACAGGATGTGACCGCTAGCGTGGCGGTCACATCCTAATTCCTATGGAAGGACCGCCGCTGCCCCTGCGGACGGTCCTTCCACCTCGGGGGTGGCGGAAGGACGCAGGTCCGTCCGCTATTCTAATCGACACCATAGTTAGGAAGAAACTGTTGATGGAAGTTAAAGAAGGGAGGATGGCAGGGCCTTTCAATTCATGGCAATTAGACAATCTCATTGTTTCACGTTTAGGTGTGGTTCCTAAGAAAACGGAAGGGAAATTCAGGATGATCCAACACCTATCATGGCCCCATGGTATCTCAGTTAATGATTTCATTGCAAGGGAAGATTCCATGGTCCAATTTGCCTTGGTAGATTCAGCATTGGCGATGATAAGAAACACAGGAGAGAACTTTGAATTGGCTAAATGTGACATTAAGTTAGCTTTCAGGTTACTGCCAGCACATCCCTCTGATTCTTCGCTGCTCGGAATCTTTTTTTTAAGGAATATTTTTTGTAGAGCCATGGGAAGACCCTTCCTATGGGTTGTGTGATATCATGCCGACTGTTTGAATCCTTCAGCTGCTTCCTGAAGTGGTGTTTTTCTTTTCGTACAGAGCATACCGGAGTGACACACTTCTTTGACGATTTTTTATTGATGGGAAGTGCTGGTTCACAACAGTGTGAAAAGGCTTTACAGGTTTTCAAAAAGTTTGCACAAGACATGGGAGTGTCTTTAGCAGAGGACAAAACAGAAGACCCCAGCTGCTGTCTCACATATCTCAGCATTGAAATAGATACAAATAGAATGCAGGCTAGACTCCCTGAGAAGAAAATAACTGAAATAACTAGATTATTGGAATATGCACGTAAGGCGGAAAAATTGACATTATTTGAAGTGCAATGTTTGTTGGGTCATCTTAATTTCGCCTGCAAGGTCATACGAGCAGGCAGAACGTTTTGCAGAATCAAACCAGAACAGGGGATTAAGGCTACTTTGCCCGCACTGGTAACAGAATCCCTATAATGTGTGTGTATATAGGTGCAGGTGGTCTGGGATACAATCCCCTAGATCCCAATATTAGAAAACAAGAAACTTGTTTTACAAATCAAAAAAGCAAAGTGACCCCGCACACTTCAACAGTAATTATTACAGTATCAATAACGTTGTACAAGCTGTTCCATTGTCTCTCCAAACATTCTCCCAAAGAATTCCAAAGTCAGATTTCTTCAGTAGACCAAATTCTTTATTCACAAGAGATATTTAAAACCAATAGCCAACGCGTTTTGTCCGTGACCGGACTTCTTCAGGGCTTGTTAGAATTCTCTATTTAATAAAGCTTCGCAAGGGTCTTCTAGCTTGAAACTCGAGTATTTTCAGAAAATCATTGAGTCATCCCAGTTCAAAGGTATACCAAGTTTCCCTTATTATTTTTAGGAATTAAGTTTTTGTAAAAGCCGCAAACAAAGTGACGGCGTCTCGTAAAACATGCGGTCGTCCGGTTTTGCAGGCGTCTGGGTTTTACCACGTCTGGTGTAAAGCTACCACACCATAGGATCAGGATAAGTGCACATATGCGAGCAGATTTTGAAGTATGGTCTAAGTTCTTGACAGAATTTAACGGTGTCCCACTCTGGTCATTGGAAGAAGATTTCATTTGGCAGATGCAATTATTCTCGAATGCTTCGGGGGCCAATGGTTTTGGCCTCTTTTGGGAGGGAAAATGGTGCGCAGAAAGATGGCCAGCCAGGTGCGTTGCTGAAAACAAGAGTATAGCTTTTCTGGAAATGTTTCCATTGACAGTGGTTCTAGCGGTGTGGGGAACAAAGCTGGCTAATAGAACAGTGCTGTTTAACGTAGATAACAAGACTGTAGTTGACTTGGTAAACGGTCAGAAGACCAAGGACAAACAGATGTTAAAGTTATTGCAAACATTCATGCTTGGCTGTTTAAAGTTTAACATAATATTCAAAGTTAAACATATTGCAGGAGTTGAAAATAACATTGCAGATGCCCTATATCGTTTTCAGTGGGAGACATTCCGTGGTTTGGCGCCCGGAGCAGATATACGGAAGACTCAGATACCCAGCGAGCTATGGGATTTGGCAATATGAATGCTCATTAACTCATTGAAAATTCATTAGCAAAGAGCACCAAACTGGCATACAGAAGAGCTTGGCTGGAGTTCTTAGATTCAGGTGCAATGTATAGAGTTCATGATAGCAAAGGGTTACAGCACAGCAGAGAGGACATAGTTACGTTCATTATGCTTAATATACACAGAAGCATTTCTTCTACTACAGTAGCTGGTAAGCTAGTTGGAATATCATTTTACTGGAAGTTCTTTTGGGGATACGAGCCATCGGCAGGGGAAATAGGTAGGAGAATTCTGCAAGGCTGGGCAAAAACAAAAAAGAGAGGTCTATACAAAAGACAGTCAATATCTTTAAAATTGTTGTATAAGATAACACTCAGTTTACACGAGATTTGTTTTTCTACGTTTTGATTTCACCTGTTCAAATTATGCATGATTTGGCTCTTTTTTGGTTCCTTCAGGGTATTTGAATTGTTAGGTACTGCTATTAATGATGATCTAAAAACACAAAACATATCTTTGGTTCATTCAAATATAGACATTATTCTTGTACACTCAAAAACAGACCAAACAGGCAAAGGTCAAAGAGTTATTTTGCAAACCAGAGGCGGTCCTTTATGCCCTAAACAAGCATGGTTACATTTTCTAAAAATAGGAGGTGCAACTTCAAATTTTATTTTCTGGCACCTGGATGGATCTCAGCTAAAAGCTTCACAGTTGCTGTCAATTTTGCGGAAGTCATTAAAGAAAATTGGGAAGAATACGGTCAATTTTGGTAAACACATTCCGCATTGGGGCAGCTTCAGAAGCTGCCAGATGGGGGTTTTCCATTAGTGATGTTAAGAAACTGGGGCGCTGATTCCTCAGATTGTTGTTTACGTTACATTAGAGAGTTAGAATATGAAAGTTAAAAGAAAAGATATTAATTGTTTTCTCTTGTCAGGTCTGGTGGCAGGTTTGTCAATCTCACAGCGTCAAGTTTGGATAATTGGACACTCATTCGCCAAATGGGCAGCAAAGCAATCAGAAAAAAGGTATTTTGGGAAGAATTTAGCTTTTAGTTCTGAAGAGATGTTGGTGTCTTGGTGGGGAAAAAGTGGCATGAAGTGGGGTCAGCTCATGCCTTTAATGAGCGAGCTGTTTTTAAGGAACAAACCCAAAGTTGTTGTGTTACACCTAGGGGAAAACGATCTAGTGCAGTTGTCGGGGCTTGGGTTACTGATAGAGATGAAAACAGATTTGGAACTTTTTTCAAAGACTTGGTCAAAAACACGAATCGTCTTAACCGCACTGATGCCAAGTCAAATTTGGAAGGGGGCAGAGAGATTTACTGCAGTTGAAAGAACAAGAAGGAAAGTGAACAGAGATCTGCAACGTTTTTGGTCTACTAATGGAATGTTTTGGTTAGTTCACGACAAAATCACCAGTTTTTTAGGCACGATGGCGTTCATTTGTCCTTTATTGGGAATGAGATCTATATTTTAAACATAAAAGAGATGATTTCTAAGATTCTGGAAGTACAAACATGGTGTTGAACTCATGCTGTTGAAGCAACAGCAGTAATGTGTTTTTCTAAACTAACATAAATGTTCTCATTACTAAAACTTCTGCCATCTCCCCCCCACACAAAAATGTTTATATTAGTGATGGAGCAAGGTTTCACACGTAGAGACTTGCTCAGATTCAATCCTCTCGAAATAACTTATAACTTATTGATAAACATGTTTCGTATTACTAATATTTGCACCACACGACATTTCTAGCATCTAGGGGAAGCTTGTCTATGTGCTTGTACTAACAGTAACTCGAGTGATCTAAAATGGCCGCCGCAGCGCGGGTACTTAATTGCGCATGCGTCTGCCACACTCACGTGACATGATGTACTCTCTGGGGGGAAACTTTTGCTTCTATGCACTAGAACTTAAGATGGCTGCTCTATGTTTTCACGTGCCAACGCTTGCACTGCTGCTTTTACTAAATTGTTCGTTCTGCCTAAACAATAATGCTGTAGTTAAAATAAAGTAATGGGAATAGAGTAGATATAAGTGGTATACAGTGCATTTATGTATTCTTTGTTCTAAAACTGTTCTTCTTTGACTTTGCTAGTAGCTCGTGTTTGGCCCAATCAAGTACAATGTTGCTCCATCTTGGGTCCCTAGACTGCGCATGTACCAAAATCCCGAGAGTCCACAAGCCATGGCATTGAAACCGTGCCAGTGACAGTCTTGCCTGTGATGTTCATGGGAACCTTACCTCCTGACCCCTTCGAGAGGAAGCTAAATTGAATAAAACGTATACAATGTATTACTATTGGAACATTCATTGTTGGGTGGAATAAAAGTGCATGGGAAAATAAAGTTATGGGCGGGAAAGATCATTTGCATTATTGAATCAAATTATCTCATAACTGGTATGGTGTGATGACCTCTCCTGGCCTTTTGTCCAATAAAATTGAGGGAATACATGAATTTGCAACATTGGGGGGTAGTACACTGAAAATGGTATAACTAAGGTAGGCTTAGCTAGTTAGATTGTCCGACTTGTCTGAATAGCTGACCTGTCACTGACCCAACGCACTCAATAGGGATCGAGAGCAGAGGTGCTAGCGGAGCACTGTCAGAAGAATCGGGAGCAGAGGTGCTGGCGGAGCACTCTGTCAGAAGATTCGATAATCCAATCGGGGTTCTGAAGGAGAAGATACGATAACCCAATCGGGGTCCAACTGTTAGTCGCAGAGAGGGGTGTGACGCTGGCGTTGCACTTAGCTGAGGGTACCAGTTTCAACCTGCATCCATCCTAATTTGGTCTTCACCTGTCCTGACCCGCACCTGTGCTGTCTCTCTGACACCTGAACTTCCAGAAGCCCTGTCCTTTATCCCAGCCCGTGGCCAGGGTTGGTCTTCACACCATTCTAGGTAATTATAAATCTGTGTGGGTACGCCATTGTACTGTTTCCCTTTTCTACCCTTCCTATGTTTAAATGCTTAAATACATTTCTCATCAGCCTTTGCATATTTGCTTAAATTATTATCTTACTAATTGAACAAGCTTTAATTAAGACTGCATGGACTCTGACATTTAAGAATTTACATAGATAAAGTGTTTAAGCCTTTCCCGAGTTTGTGGTTATTTATAAATGCAAATTGATTATTTTCTACCTATTATGCTAACTCCCTTAATCCCTTAGGACTCTAGGTACCGGCGACAAGGACTGGTAAGTCAATGGTAGAGGTCCTAATAGGTAAATTAAAATCCTGATTTAGCGAAGGGTTACCTGTTCAAAGTGTATATGTTTTATGGCCCCAGGTGCGTATGTTAAAACGAGCAGGTGAGCCAGCGCTCTATCATTAGATTATGGTGGTAGTTTCCTGGTTGTATATATTGTGGATACATTATTACCTGTTTGGCGACAGGGTGAGTTTGTGCTTACAGATAGCACTTGTAATAAATGAATAACGTTTTTTCACCTGTTTGGCAACATTAGTGCTCTTCTGATGACAACTGATGAGAAGCGTCCAGTTGGTATTGTGAATTCTCAGCAAAAATAGGGGGGGGACAGGAAAAACTCCTGAGTAAGGGTTTTTCCTAGTGGCAGAGTTGGAGGAGATCAAGACAGGCAGGAAGGGCTGGGGGCATAGGAATAGCTTCGGACAGAGGGAAGCAAAGGAGTGAAGTTGGAGGCAAGAGGTAGGCAGGAGATGGAGATAGGGGTTTGGGGAGGAGGATTAGGCCGAACAATGTTGGGTAATAGTTGCTATGGGTATATTGCTAAGGGGCAGGGAGTGATAGGGTGGAATATGTTTTGAAGTATGATCTGTATATATATATATATATATAATAAATAAATATAAATATATAAATATATATATATATATATATATATATATATATATATATATATATATATATATATATATATATATATATATATATATATATATATGCGGCTGAGTTTGCACGAATAAATAATCCTCAGCACTAACTTGGTCCGTGTCCCTGTAGTTTCTATTGCGGTGGGAGAGTGTGCCACCAGTTGGAGACGTGGTTTACCGGATATATATATATATATATATATATATTGCCTACCTGTCCAATAATGCGGCCTTTTACCTCAAATTTGGGACTTGGACGTGCTTATTGCCCGATTTTTGTCACAAATGTTTGCAAATTTTTAATTCTATTAAGGACACGGAGGCGAGGATTATCCCACGCAATGTATAATTCATGTTTATGACTGGAAATTCCATGTAATCTGTCTGCAGGAGACTTGGGCATCGGAGAATAACTTCTACTTGCAAGGGTATAAGTGTTTTTTTGTACCCGCCCAAAAATCAAGATCAGGGAGAGCCATGGGAGGATTATCTATTTATATAGACTTGGGCCTTCCGGGCAGTTGCTCTTGCCTAGACTGGAATTCCCACAGGATCCAGGCAGTTAGGTTTTCAGGGAAGGGGCTTAGATTTGTAGTTATTAATATCTACAACAATGAGACAGCGGGAACCCACACCCCTCTTGCTGCTGAATTGGATCACAGGTTGGGTCAGGAAACAATGGGCCAAAAAAAGGGGCAGACACACGCAATGTTGGTTATGGGAGACTATAATTGCCATCTGTGCCCGGCACTGGTTCAAAAAAACCCAGACTGGTCCCAGTGCCCCATGGAGAAGGGGCCACACTTTTCCCATACGCCGACAGGGTTAGCTTTCAGTACGCTCCGGCTCAAGTATGATCTTGAGCATACTATTAACATGATGGGGACGCAGGAGGATGGTACACTCCCACCTACATTTAAGGGTAGAGGGTGCTCATCCTTCATAGACTATATCCTGGTCTCAAGATCTCTGATAAATAAGATAACTCGTGCAGGGATTGAATGGAGTGGCTTCAGTGACCATAACCCTCTCGTCTTGGAGTTGTTGTACAGGGTGGGCCCAAGAAATAGAGCTCAACACACATTCACTGAGAGGGTAACAGATCAAGGCAGGAGACTAAAGTGGTCCAAAATTGACGGGGAAAAGTTTTACAAGGACCTGGTGGACGCCGGCAACTTGGCCATTAATGATTGTTTAGACACAGAGGTTCACGGATTGAGGCTTCTGGAGGCATTCGATCAGATCGCCAAGTTGATCGACGGTCTACTAAAGACTTGTGTGCCCTTAAAGAACCAAGGGAATCCTCGATGGTTCGATAAAGACTGCTCCAAAGCTTTGAGGGAGCTGAAAAGCTGCC
Organism: Lissotriton helveticus; assembly: GCF_964261635.1. Taxonomy (NCBI): domain Eukaryota; kingdom Metazoa; phylum Chordata; class Amphibia; order Caudata; family Salamandridae; genus Lissotriton; species Lissotriton helveticus. The sequence goes on from NC_136070.1 coordinate 779,754,941, forward strand.
TTAAATCTAAACCAAGGGTCCCCCATAAAGTGAAGGCGTGCAGAGAAAATTATAAAAAAGAGATTAAGAGGAGGACACTTGTCTTACAGGCAGAAGCATGGGCAGATTTAAGAGAAGTAGGGGAAAGAAAGGATCTAGCGGGTTTCTGGAGGATTATTAATAACCCAACTTTCCAGGAAAAAGACACCCCGGAGATAGGGGCTAATATCCTCCCAGAACAGTGGGTTACCCACTATAGGAGTCTGTATAACCACGAGCCTGGCACCACTGTAGAGTTATCGGCTAGCCCAACTCAGGCCCCATCGGTTGAATTTACTATTAAGGAGATCACCGCAGGGATTGAGGGTCTGACTAAAAATAAAGCCCCGGGGCCCGATGGAATTCCCCCAGATCTGTTTCTGAGTAACACTGAACTTTGGGCCCCTTTAATGACAAGGGTCATTAACACTGCTATTACTTGCGGCCTGCCTCTGTCCTGGTCAAAAGCGGAAATTGTGCTGATTTTTAAGAAGGGCAATAGGGACGACCCCAAGTGTTACCGCCCGATTTCCCTGATTGATGTGTCAGCAAAACTTTTGGGAAGGGCAATTCTTAATAGACTGTCCGAGTGGACCGAAGAAAATAACATCTTCTCGGACACTCAATACGGATTTAGGACAAGGAGGTCCACTAGTGACCAATGCCTGAACCTTTACATGCTGACTGCCAAATATACCATGGCTAGTGATGAATCCATTTATATGGGTTTCATGGATTTGGCGGCATTCGATCACGTCAATAGGGAGAAACTGTGGGGCATGATGTTTAGCATGGGGATTGAGAGTGGCCTAATTAACATTTTGAGGGAATTGCACAGTGACACTACGGCTAAGGTCCGTTACAATAGGGAGGGGGGATTGACCAACTCATTCCCCTGTATGAGCGGAGTTCGGCAAGGCTGCATCCTTGCCCCTTTTTTGTTTTCCCTGTATATCAATAATTTGGAGCAGTTTTTGTTAGGTTTAAAGGCTGATTGCCCAAGGGTCGGGTCGCGTCATATTCCTGTTCTGCTTTACGCAGATGACGCGGTGCTGATTGCACGTACACCCAGGAGCTTACAAATCTTGATCGATGGATTCGTTAAGTTCATGGGTGCCCTGGACCTTTTTGTTAATCTGGGTAAATCCTATGTGCTCCTGGCGGGGAAAAAATCTACCTCCAAATTTACTTACACAATAGGGAGTCACATTGTAGAAGAGGTCAAAACGTTTCCCTATCTTGGTGTAACATTTGATGGCGCCTTACAGTTTGATTCCTTGGTGGAGGAGCGTTGTGGTAAAATGATCGCATCTAACGGGGCAATAGCTAGCTATGGCAGGAGGCTAGGAAGATGGTCCCCGGAACAGGTGATGAACTTGTACAGCTCTGTATCATGCTCCAAAGTTATTCATGGGGCAGAAGTATGGGGCTTCGTTAATACCACAAGAATCCAACGGGAAGAAAACAAATATTTGAAATCAATCCTGAGGGTACCTCAAAGCACCGCGGGATTGATTGCCCACAGGGAGTTAGGGAGGCCATATATAGAAGACCTGGTAAAATTGAGGCCCATTGTAGCCTGGTTAAAAATCTGGGTCAATCCTGATGCGTCACTCAGTAGAGAAATCTTATCGGATTGTTTGGAGAGGGACAAATGTATGCGCATCCCCTGGTTCCATTATGTGAAGAACACCCTAGAGGAACTAGGTTTTGGGAACCTATTTACTAACCCTGCATCAATTGTAGCCCAGAATAAGTTGCAAGTAGGGAAAAATGTTCTAGAGCGGAAAACCCTATGCAGAGCTGAGGCGGAAGGGTGTAAAAAGACAGTGAGGGCCCATAACCTAGTGAAGAGCGTGGAGGGTATGGAACCATACTTGTACCTCATGTATAACGCACAGGACAGGTTCTTGATGTGCCGTTTCAGGCTGAACCTACTCCCATTCATGTTGGCATCACCAGTAGGATTTGCTAAAACAATTGAACAGAAGGGGCCCTGCGGCTGCGACAACAGGTCTCCGCAGGACCCCCTTCACTTTGTTTTACTTTGCCCCTTTTATACAATGCCCAGACGCAGATTCCTTGTAAACCTCTTAAAAAAACAAATTGGCCCACGCTAGGGAGGCACTAGTATTTTTACAGAAAGCTTCGGACCCCTTAACATTATGTAGTATTATGAATTTTATTAAGGTAGCGGTCCGTTTAAGACATACCAGGGGAGAAGAATGAAATGTCTTACATTTTATGCCTTTTAAGTGTCATACACTGTTTCACTGTTTGTATCTTATGCTTTGTTTACACTCTGTACAAAGGATCTTGGAAATGTTTAATGACTTTTTACTATGTATACATGTGTGTGCTTTTATGGCGATTTTTAATCACCGAATAAAGATTCTTTGATGATGATGATGACTGTTATTTTACCCACCCTGATACAATTAGTTATCACAGTTATTACGATTTAATCTCTTTTTCAGGAGCTGATCAAAAAGGTGCATAAGCGGACGCTTATTTGGATGTCTCGGAAGGCGTGCTTATACATCCTTCGTCTATATGGATTTCTGTTGAGTCTGTCTAGTTAAAATGGTTTGCAGTTTATTCTACCAAGTTTCTGCCATCATTGGACAAGCTGCGAATTTACATGGACAATACTTGTTCAAAGCAAAGAAAGAGGAGGTGCTTATGTATGGAGCTCGATTTATAGGGGATAGCCTCTACGGTTATTGGTGTGGCACCCTTTGGAGTTGATTGCCAACGGAGAGGAGGTATCGCCGAGTGGATTGTTGACTGCTGTTTCTGCTTGAGGCTCGTTGACTGCTCGCCGACCCGCTTCGCGGGTCCCGCTTCGTGCTTCTGGGACACTGTGGCAGCCAGCATCTGGACTGGCGCTGGGGCGCTGTGCTGGGGAAAGGCAAGGGCTCCTTTGACAGCAGGGCTGCGAGCGTTAATACAGGGACTTCGTATCCCAGAAGTCCCTGTATGACTAACTAACATCACCTGGTCCGCTCTCCCTGCCTGCCTGCCCCGCCCCCTGACCTTCAAGGAATAAAATCTGCCGCGTTTGGAGGGACCAAGGGGCACCCTTTGGAGTTGATTGCGAACGGAGAGGAGGTATCGCCGAGTGGATTGTTGACCGCTGTTTCTGCTTGAGGCTCGTAGACTGCTCGCCGGACCCGCTTCGTGGTTCTGGGACACTGTGGCAGCCAGCATCTGGACTGGCGCTGGGGCGCTGTGCTGGGGAAAGGCAAGGGCTCCTTTGACAGCAGGGCTGCGAGCGTTAATACAGGGACTTCGCATCCCAGAAGTCCCTGTATGACTAACTAACATCACCTGGTCCGCTCTCCCTGCCTGCCTGCCCCGCCCTCTGATCACTCTCCCTCACTATATAGCGAGCTGTGTATTCCGCTGCGCCCGAGGCGTCCCAGGAGAAGCCCGGGCAAAGGGCGGGCCCTCTGTGGCCCTCTGAGGCCTGCAGGGACTGGACTGGGCCAGGACCCTTGATTGACTTATTATTTAAACTCTGCCACATAGCAAGTATATCGCTATCATTTTTGTACTGGTACTCTGATAGTTTTTATTCTTTCCTTGTTTGTGCTAGCTGGTTCTCATGCGTCCTAGTAACGTCGAGCATCACGTTTAATTTGTTTCCTATTTGGTTAGCAACTTGATTGCGTATCTTACTGTCAGCCGCTACTCTTGCTAAAGGCTATGTCCACCCGGGAAACCCGCAGCCAGGCTGCGGCAGGTGCTAAAAACAAAACAAAAAAATTGACAGGTACACTGGACAATTTTATCCTTCGCACCAACTCTCTAATCGACCAGTGAATAGTTCTTATGGAAAGAAGGGTTTCACAGGATCTCGCGCATGCTAAAAGGTCGTCATTAGGCAATATAGCCTCTGCGCGTACCCCAACTAAAGCTCTAAGCAATTCTGATCCCCATTCTACGCAGGTTGACACTATGACTCACTCTACTATAAATACCCAGTTAACCTTTTTGGACCCACCTCCCGTGTCCTCCTTAACATCGACCTCTTTGGTTAATAATTTAATATCCACACCAGCTCTTGTTCACCGTGAGAACATCCACACCGAAAGGGGTATATTGGAAGGCGCAATCCCCAAATTAAATCAAACAACCCCCAAGGATAATGGTGACAATATAGTCAATTTAGATACGTTGGGATGCACCGGTGATGTGGCTTGCGCCAGTGGCAGCACCGATGTGGGGAGGGTTCCGTTGGGTCCCAACACAGGGAGAGAAAATGTACAGTATCTATCCCACCCTTTACCAATGGGCATCCCAGATGATACAGCCTCGAATAGTAGTTTGGTCAGTATCCTTGACGATAGTAGTCTTGAAGAATCCTCAGAAGATTGGGAGGATAAGAATGCTCCACTCATAAGTTCCCTAACAGAGCTTATCAGGTCTCTACTCTCGCCCTTAGAGACTAGACTCCAGGGCATAGAACATCAGCTCCAGGCTCTTCTCCAGGAACTAAAACCCCGGGAAAACAATCAAACCCGAAGGGTTCCCAATGTACCGGCCCCCACCCGTAGTCTCCCGCATATGGCTAAGAATCAATCTGCAGGGGATAACCCCACCCCCAAGACCCGCCCCCCTAAAACCCCAACCCCTAAGGGCAATAAAGTGTGTCCCAAACAGCCAGCAACTAACGTACCTATTAAGCCCCAGAATGTAGCCGGCTCCACTACCTTAGTCCCTAAATCCCCTCTTACCCATTTCGAGAAACCGAAGCTACGTCGGAACATCAGTTTACCACCTGACGCCTGTCCCTATGTGATAGTTTCAACAGGCATCCCCGAGCTTGCCCCTGCCACTTCTGAACCCTTTTGGGCTCTCAAAAACAAAGTATGCCATTGGTTAGACAGAAATATTCCTCCTCCTCCCAATATTAACAATAAAATGCTTATGGTGGAGAGCTCCATGGGTAGGAGAGAACAAGAAAAGCTTACAGGGAGACTGTGTTGTGGTAACATTTGAGGACCCGCGATTGGTGGAGCATATTTGCTGCGGGCCCCCATGTAACAACAACTCCTCGATCATGGTTAAACCCCTGTCATATTTCTATATGTCTACGGAACATCATGACAATAGGTGGAGCTGGTTGAGGGTTTCTAAATATGGGGGGGGGGAGGGATGAGGCCCGAGCCCTTAGGGGATCAGAATACTTTTAATTTGGGTGGGGGTGACGACGGAGGTTGGAACACTGTACGAAGAAGAGCTGGGAGGTCCATCCCAGGTGGTAATCAGTTTAATGGGGAATGGCTTGGTCCACAGCTCAATTATCCCCTAATTCCCTGTTACAATTGTTACAGTGGACTGGAGGGAGTTGATTGACTTCCAACCCAGCCTTCTGGACAAATTGGAAAGAGGGAGGTGTCAGTTACCCCTGGGGAAGGTTCTATAATTGCTAGGGATGATACAGCTAGTTGGGGGACTACTAGTATTGGTTTATGAGAAAAGGAACCCAGTACTCCAGTTATAACCAAGGAACCATCTGTAGCCCCTATCTCCATTAATATTTCGTCTTGGAACATAGCAGGATTAAAAAAAATCTTGTTAATCCAGATTGGAACGATTTTATTAACACCTTCCACATATGCATGTTCCAAGAAACCTGGTGTCTGTCCCCGCAATATAAAAATGGGTACTCAACCTATTTTATTCCTGCAGTCACGGTGGGGAAAGGTCGCCCGTCTGGTGGCCTGCATATTTGGGTAAAGGTGAACTTGAATTGTGTTGTTACCACCCATAATGTTGACTCTAATTACATTTTACACATCTCCCTAAAGAGCCCGTTGGGGGTACTATTTTTGAACTTTTTTGTGTTTATGCAAGAGGTCTTCAGGGTGGTTTAATTTCGCCAACAATAGAGTTGTTAGATATGAGGTTATCAGATCTCCCACCTAGATCCAAAATATTAGTGGGGGGATTTTAATTGCACTTTTGAACCCCTGGATGTTGAAGAGGTATTGGGTTTTAACTCGGAGGATTGGAGGCAGACTATACCTCCCCTAGTCCTTGCACCCATTAAGAAATGGACAGCCAGAGAAATCCAGTTGAATGCTCTGGCTTTAGAACACAATCTACGGGCTCTTAACGGGCGGACTATCTCAGACCGTGATGGAGCAATGACTTATAATAGGATAAGCTGCCCATCTCGAATTGATTATATCTTTCTGGACACACAATCATGGTCAAGTTTAGTTGACATGGAGGTTAGGCAATCAATAGATAGTGATCATAATCCATTATGTATGGAAATCCACTGGGCAAATGGGATCGGCAAAAGTGGAAATCCAGAGATGATTACTAAAGAGGTCTTTCCTACTAATTGTAACCGGAAATTAAAATGGAATGTGGTTAGGTGTGAAGAGGAGAAACTAAATAGCATTAAAGAGCTAGTTTTAGTTGAAACTTCTAGCCTCTCATCTGTCGCTCTAGTAGCACCTAACTCTCCCGGATCAAATTTGCCAGTCTTGTATAAAAATGTAACAGATAAAATAGGAGAATTCTTCTCCAAGAGGCCACAGGGGATACTCAGGTTAAACCAAAAACCCCTTAAGAGTAACCCCTGGTATACAGCAAACTGTAGGAAAAAGAGGAAAGCCATCACGTTAGCTATAAAAAAGTAAGGATCCCATAGCAGTCCGTCTAGCCAGAAAGGAGTATCAGAGTAGTATAACATCAGCTAAGAAAGATTGGGAGGAGGAGCATTGGCAGCAGCTCAAGGTCGCTGCCTTTGGGAAAAATTCTATTATTTTTTGGAAATTGATTAATGCTCTTGATAGACGGGGGGTAGAGCCAATTTTAAATCATATAAATGAACATCAATGGTACTCCCATTTTTTAAAATTGTACTGTGAGGATAGCGTTGAAGGTCAAACAACATCTCCAGCTATGGAACTCCAAAGCGTCCCCTGCATGAAGAGAGGTATCAAGGAAGAGTCGTTTTCCCAGCGAGAAGTCCAGGACGCTATTTTAAAAATACTACCAGGGAAGGCGGCTGGCCCAGATGGCCTGCCGGGGATCTGCTACTGCACGACCCCAAACTATGGGCAGACCTTATAGCCTGTTTAATGAATCTAATTCACCACGGCCACCCTGTCCCTGAATCCTGGAAGGGCGCGGAGGTCATCACTATATACAAGAAAGGTGATAGGGAGGACCCTGCCAACTACAGACCCATAAGTCTAATCGACACCATCCAAAAGGTAGTTGGCAGGGTCCATCATAAACAGAACAGAGTCATGGCTTACAGATAATGACATTCTGAGCCATTTCCAGGTGGGGTTCAGGCGTAATGTCGGAGCGATGGACCAGGTTTTCCGGTTCTGTGCAGTCTATTGGAAGTCAGTGTCTATCACCAAGGGTAGTTTGTACCTGGCTTTCATAGACTTGAAAACAGCATTCGATGTCATTCCACGTGCCAAACTCTGGGAGGTTTTACTTGATATGGGATTCCCTAGTTACTTGTTGCAGTTTATCATCAAACTCCATGAAGACAACTACGCAAGGATTTGTTGGGGGGGTCAGGGCCAATTGACAGGGAGGGTACCAGTTAATAGAGGGGTGCGGCAGGGATGTGTGATGGCTCCGACACTGTTCTGCCTCTTTATAAATGGGGTGGTGGACCATTTGAGGGAGGACCCTGCGGATGCCCGTCCTTGCCGGTGAGAAAACCCCTACACTCCTCTTTGCGGATGATACCCTCCTGATGTCCAAAACCCCTAGGGGTTTGCAAAAACTGCTCGACCGCTTCAGTGTTTTCTGTAAAGACCGTGGATTAACGGTTAACACCATGAAAACGAAGCTGATGGTATTATCTGCCAAAAGAAAGCTCAAGAAGGCTTATCTCTCTCTGAATGTGACCCCTTTAGAGGTAGTGGATGAATTAGACTACCTTGGGGTCAGGCTTTGCAACAACATGAGATGGGACTCCCACTTGTCTAAAATGGTTCTAAACCTTAAAAGGGTCTCTGGAGCGATATTAAAGAATCAGCGTCTCTATATCACCAGACCAATAGCCCTCGCCCTGGCAGTTTATGAGGGGAAAGCCTTAGCCTCGGCAGTATATGGCTCTGAATTGTGGGGTGCTGAGAATACTAAGGCATTGGTAGTTGCAGAAAATAAGTTCATGAGAGATATAGTATTGCTTCCCCCCTCGACCCCTTTGAAACCACTATTCTTTGACATGGGCAAAAGATCGATTTCTGAAATAGTCCAATTTCGTCCTTTGCTATTTTGGGTGCGTCTCAGATGGACCCCCGAACTAGCAAATTATGCTCTAGTGTTGGATGAGGTAATTAGTTTGAATGTATCCAACAAAATAAAGTGGCTTAACAACCTAAAGAAATTGGTGGAGTCTATAGGTTTGGCTGAGTTTTGGGCCTCACAATCCCCCCCACCGAAACAAATTGTTAAAAAACTATACTGGGATTGGGTAGAGGCCAAGGATTTAAAGAATTCAAACTGGGGCCCTCTGACGAATAACTTTCTTGAACATAAGCCATTCAGAAAGTTAGAGCCATTCTTGGACTTTATTCAGACTCCCCGTGATAGAACCTTGTTTCTGAAACTAAGATACGGCACCCTCCCCCTCGAAAAATTTAAGGAAGGGTGGAAGGTTAGGAGGGAGCACGACTTAAAATGCCCAGGTTGTTCATCCCCGGAAGAATCCCTTGGCCACTTTCTGTTTGCATGTAACGCCTATAAGCAGGCTAGAGCAAAATGGTTGAAACCTGTGTGTAGGGAGCTAGGAGTCAGGGACCACAGATCAGCTCCGCGCATTATTCTAACCAACACCTCCTCCATGCACATTGTTTGTGGGGTCGCTAAATATTTGGAAAGCGCTTGGTTTATCCGGTCTAAGCTGTTATCTAATGCCTGTTCAGACCCACCATTAGAAGGATTTTTTAATAATGTCCCCACTCAATTTCTTAAACTGGTTTTTAGTGTTGACTTTTTAAATGAAATTGTAATACTTGATAAATTGTTCTATGTATTTTTGTATGTCTGTACTTTTATGATATATTTTCGAATAAAGTATTACAACAACAAGGTTATTGGTGTGGCACCATGGCATTGTAGGAAATGTATTTTATTGTGTTAAACGTTTTTTCATTGGCTGCTGTCATTTTCAGTAAAGAAAGAGAAGGCATAATCCTCGCCTCTGTGTCCTTAAAAGTATTGAAAATTCTTGGTGCGAATGCTAGCAAATATTTTACTCTGCAGCAGTGCCACCCATCACTGCCTTTGATGGAACTTCAAAGATATTCCTTATATCTCTTAGTCTCATCGCTCCAGAACTGAAGCATTTTTAACAACCATTTACAAAGCCAATAGTAGGTGTAATGTCACTTGTTGGATTATATATCTGGATGCCAGGGCCGGTCCTAGGATTTGAGGGGCCCCGGGCAGGGTATGAACATGCGAGGCCCCTCTAATTTGCATAAGATGTAATGTCACAGGAAGTGACGTCATACGAAGTGTCAACTGACCTTTAATTTTCTGGCACTGTTAAAGCAGCTTTGCAAGAAGCTACTTCTCTAATGTGGATATCATATCACTGAAATGGCAACAAATACAAACATTAGCCCTAATATAATAAGTGAGAATATTTTAAAGCTCTAATATGTGGAAATACAACACGTCAAACTGGGTTGAAAAGCTAGGCCTATATCTTTCCAAAACTGATGTTTCCAGATTGATGGGTCTTCAGGTGACTCCTCTGTACTCCAGTTGCACCAGTGAAGTTCATGGTTAAGGCATTTGGTTTTAACAGGCATGGGCATTAACACAAAGCTTTACATGCTACCTTCACTGCTCATCTCTCCCCAGCCTCATAACTTTTTTCACTGGTTCTGCCCCATTTACATCTTCTCTCCATTTTCATCCTTCTGAACACTAATCTTTTCGCACTGATTTTGCGCCTCTTACACCACCTATTTCCATTCATGCTCTACTCTTATTCTCGTCGCTTCTTCAAACCATATTTTGTGGATTTTGCCCCTCTTAAATCAATCTCTCCGCCATCCCCAGCTTTGTCGCTTCTCTTTCTCATTATGTCCCTCTCATATCCACCTTTTTCCTCCATGCTGTATGCCTCATCTCTCCCCATGCCTCTTACTTTTCTCATTGATTCAGGCATTCTACACCCACCTCTCACCATTCCCTCTCTCTTCTCTGTGTAAGGTGTCTTGATTGTTCCGTCGTTCTTACATCTACCTGCCCCATCCATGTACTGCCCTTCACCTCTCATTTCTTCCTCCACCCTCCTAATGCTTTTTTGCTGGTCTGTCCCCTTAACACCCACCTCTCCGCTTTCAACCCCCTGATTTTTACATTGTCTCACTGTTTCTTCCTCTGTTACATCCGCATCTCGCTTCCATACTCTACACTTCACTTTATCTCTGGTACGGTCTCTTACCTTTCTCACTAACTCTGCCTCTAATGCACCCACCTCTTATCTACCTGCGGAACCCTTCATCTATTCACAGCCTCTAACCTTCTCTCACTGGTTCTACCTCTCTATAATATACCTCTCCCCTGAATCTCTCCCACAGCCTTTTACTTTCTTTTTGTTGTCCTACCATCTTACATCCAACACTCACCATTCCCTCTCCATGACACTTAAGTTCTCCTGATGGTCTGCTTCTCTTATATCTACCCCTCCTATCCAAGCACTAATTTTTCACCTTTTATCTTTCTCTCCATCCTCAACTGTGTTTACTGGTTCTGCCCCATTTATGTCCACCTCTCCCCTCCTTGCTCTACTCTTCATGTTTTATCTCTCGCTCATCTCTACCCTCCCTCCATTCTCTGTTTCTGCCCCTGTAGCTTCCACTTCCCCCCTACATGTGCTGCTGCTCTTGTGCTAGGACACAGTACAGGCCCCTGCAGCACAGATGGGCCCACAACCCTTCAGGGGGCCCACAACCCTTCAGAGGGCCCCCAACCCATCAGGGGGCTCACATTCAGCCCAGGGCCAAATGAATATCTGTGAGATGTGGGAGTCTCAGGGTCCCATTATCACATTCTGCAGAGCAGAATCCCATCTTTTTGTGTTACACCTCTGCTCGTGTTACTTTACATCATTCTCTCCCCTCCCATCCTCCCACTCTCCCAAAGCATCTTACATTTCATTTTTGCATGCTATTCCTTGTACCTAACCAAGACTCTTCCCTTCTCCCATTGATTCTGCCATTACATACACATCACTCCTTTCCCATCTCCCTTTCCTTAAGCGTCTTGTTCTTTACAGCTGTTTTGCCACTTACGTTCAGCTCTCTCCTCTCTGCTGTATTCTATCATCTCCTCCACCTCTTCCCTTCTTTTATTTATCTTACTTCTTTTAGATGTGCCTCTCCTTCAATACTTCTATTAAAAGTAAAAGAGAACACCAGACCTACAGATGCACCCAGGAACATGGGAATTAAGGATTTCAGATGCAAACAAACATGATGCCAGGGAGTATTGCAACCTTTTCAGATGTATAAAACAAAGGCATGGTGTGTGGGTGGCTTGAGGGGTTACATAACTTGGGTGTATCTTGGAGGGTACATTCACTCCAGGTGGTAAGAACGGATGTGGGGTCACCCCACTGTCCCTCCCCCATCTGAATGTTATCATCTCTATTCTTTTACACACCCAATTGTTCATTCTTCCTTCGTTTCATATCAATTACATGAAAGTAAAAATCAACAAGCGCTTTTTTTCAACTGGAGTTACTACTTATGTTTAACTGTTTTTATGTTACTTTTGAATGTACATGCTTGTTTGGAGGAAAAAAATAAATAAAACGGAACTGTTAAAAAAAGAAAAACAATAACCTTTTTATCAACGGTCTGCTCTTCTCCCTTTCCCTTCATTGGAAGTGAGCGGCGCCCATCGTGACCTGAGGTCACTTGTTTTTTGTGTTGTGAGCCCTGCAAGATGCTCTCTGCTTTACATTCATGCAGGGGCAGGGCTCGCTTCACACCTCAAGCCAAGCATCCGCTGTTATCATGCAGATGCGGCGATTAGGAGAAGAGAAAGAGGTGCCAGCAAAGCACGGCCAGAAACCCAGCCCTGCCCAGTCTGCGGCAGCAGAAAGGGATGCAGGAGTCACATTACCATTTCAGCCCAGGGCAGCAGGGCACAGGTGAGGGGGGCCCCGCCTTGGGACTTGCACGCTGTGCGATGGCTGCAAACACCAAGGGAGTGGTCTGTTCATCTGGAATTCGAACAATAGCACATTTTTAAAAGGATGATGGACTCGTGGGGGGGCCCCGTCACAGTGAGGAGGTCGCGGGGCCCTGGGCAGCTGCCCATACTGCCCATGCCTAGCGCCGGCCCTGCTGGATGCAATGACAGAAGCAGCAATACACCAGTCGGAAGGCACTCAATGTTAAACACGGATTTTTAATTTACGTGTTTTAAGCCGCGCCCATAGTTAAATCGGCATCGCCCCTTTGAGAGACCCTTCTCAGTTTTTAAGCCCACTTAAAGCCCTGCCACTGGCTCCGTGGGGTAAACCTATTGTCAAAACTCGGTTCAAAACCATGCAGCGAAGGACGAATACGTGATTTGAAATATTAGAAACAGCGAGTTAAACCGTTTTAACACATTCGGGTAATGCCCGCTCTAAGCAAGACAGTATGAATAAATAAAAATTAAAGCCAGGAGATCGTTCTCGTTATCCGTGCCTAACAGGTTAAGCCATAACCGCGATTGATAAATTTAGGCCGACGGACTAGGAAACATTAAAGTAACTTCCCGCTAAATACGTATCTTCACAAAGTAAATCCAATAACTGTCGCTGCCGAAGCACTTTAAGAAATACAATACATAGTCTGGGAGATAAGGACCTAATATAGAACACAGGTTTTGAATTAAAAAAAGTTAAATAGTGTTTTACTTTCCCACAGGGTACCCCGCACCCCACCCTTTTCCGTCGCCCGAACTTTGTAAACAGCGCATTCATTTAGCGTCGACCAGTGACCCCGGAAGAGGTTGTTAGACTATAATATCCTCCTATAGCACGGAAACTAGAAATAGTTGGCCTTTCTCATGTGACAGGAACTGGGGAAAAGGTCGAACATGCGCAGTTATAAGTTGCATTAAAGGAAATAAATGTAGCTGTAAAATATGCAATAGACTGCCAAAACGTCAGAACTCGGAAAGCGCAAAGCACCATGGAGTATGAAGTTTCTGAGACTTCTACGAGCGCGGTTTGTTAACCCTTAAGAGTCACCCGAAATCCCAAGCATTCCCGTTACACGGCTTCCAAATTCCTCGCGACGAGTATGTACAAAAAATCGATATCATACCGTCGAAGCACTGTTCATAATCAAAAGTGGCAGGAACAGTGCAATAATAATAAATCAAGTAGCTCAGTCATTCTATGTTGATATTAGTCTTAGCCTAATTGGGTCAAACTGTCGGGTGTCTAGTTCTGTTTATCATTTTTTTTCCGCCATCGGAAACCACCATGCATGCGCTTTACTTTCTCAACCTCATCTTTATGAAATGAACGAAAACTGCTGCAGCTTAAATGATTGTCGTGAGCGGTTATGTGAGGTGGGCGCATGCTGTAAAACTAACACGGCTTTCTCCTGCTAGCAAAACGTCGGATACGCGAAAGGTTATTTGTTATTGTCTTTCTAAATCCGCTTGGTGGTTATGTCGCAACACAGGCCTCCATCATTTGCATTAAGGCAGTGCATTTACAAGAGGGTGACTGCTCAGTTAGTCTCTTTGTTATTCTACCCCATCAACCCACCCTATGTAAACTATTTATTTATTTATTCATGCGTTTTTATATAGCGCGGACTTTACCCGAAGGTGTCAGAGCCCTTCACAATAGGAACGTTAATGATACATGAGGAGAAAATACAAGTGAACAAATTACAAAAGCAAACGTTAAGTTACATGAGGTAAAAGTGACAATTGTGAGCAAACAAATTACAAGAGGTAGCAAACGGTGCATTACATGAGGAAAAAAGGTGACATGTGTGCAAGTTACAAAGGCGTACAAAGTACAAGTAGAGAAACTACCCTGTACACCCGGCCAAACAATGAAACACATCAAGGATAAAACAGTCGCATCACACCCCTTCAGCCATACCCTGGGATGGCCCAACTTTACATTCCTTCCCAAAATAAAACAAAAGAAAAAGTCAAACACTGGACCAACTTGTCACAACAGTGACCGCTAGCGAGCAACTATCCATTATAAAACAGGACCTGATGTAGAGTTCGGCGGACAGGTTACTCCGTCACAAACCTAGCAGAAATACAAGTGCAAATATGCAAATGCACAGCAGATGTGATATCTGTCATGTTTGTGAATGAGTAAGCCGTCTGGAAAACTCTAAATCAGGCCCAAAGTTAGGGCCTCAGGAATTATGCAATTTTCCAGCCGCAGCGCTTTTTTCATAATTCTTGGTTTGCTGTGTTAGCCAGGTAATCCATCATTTGTTGGTTAATCTGCAGATTAAAAAAAAAAGAAAATCTCTAGCCCAAACAGATCAAAAGTTACTAAAAGCATGGCAATATTTGTCTGCATAGTGGAAAGTCCTTTGAAAAAGGTTGACCGTTCATCTTTCAACTGCTTATTGCTGTATTTGAGTCCTAAACTGGTACTAGTAAGGTGAAATATGTGTCCAGGCAGTGTTACCATGTGTTACAAGCATTGACAAAGCAATATGTCTTGGCAATGCCCAAGCTATTGGCCTTGTCAGTGTGAATGTATATTTGCCATTTTGTCTAGCAACACATTTGCTGTTCAGCATGGCTGAAAGTCAATGAAAAGCCAGAATCACAGGATGTTGAGCCAACACAGAGTCTCTTCACCCCCCCATGTTGAGTTTTTGTCCTGCCCCTCCTAACACAAAAAAGCGCTATGACATGGCCTACGCTTGCCGCATCATAGCGATTTGTACAGATGTGCTGCTAGACAACATGGCTAAAAGCCATTCACATTGACAAGGCTAATAGCGCGGGCATTGCCTAGATCTATTGGCTTGTCCAATTTTTGTTCGGTGTTTACGGGGTGTTGCTTAACAAATGAGGAAGTGATAGTGAGAAACAGCTGGGGAGCTTTAAAGTGAAGCGAGGATTTGATATAACGACCAGAGCTGCTGATAGGGGAACTGAGGAACCAGATTCTAATCTCTTGGTCGGTGGAACCTTTTGTGGTTCAGGGCATGACAATGAATGTGTCATTGTATACTGTAACTGTTGAGCCCTTGAAGCGCTTCAATACAATTGGCTGGGGTTACTACTATGGCAAGATGGAGGACAGAACAAGCGCTCCAATGACACACTATGGCAAGATGGGGGGCAGAAGAAGTGCTCCAATAACATCGGATCATACAAAAAAATAAATAAAAATAAAATCAGCAGCAACGTCAAGCAGGAAAGCAGGAGGGGATAGGGAGATGGGCAAGCAGCAACAGGAGAGGGCGTCAGGAAGCAACAATGAAGGCGGGAACCTTAATTGAAGCAGGATCAGTGATAATAATTAATGTGTCATTCTGGAATGCGGGGCCAAGCTGAGACCTAAAAATGACAAAATAATGAAGTAATACTGTCTCAAAATGTGCCACATTACGCCTCATACTTTGCCTTTTCTTGCTGCATATTTAAGTCAACCCTGCCACATAATTTGAGATCCCCAGCCTCATAATTCCAGTGGCCCTGCCCATGGTTTTTGCACTGTGTAGATACGGCCGTAGATGGTACCAAGGATGTATTTTGCCCAACTAGATCAATTGAGTCACAAGAGTGGAGTCTACTTCAGTGGAACAGGATTCCTCAGAAGATTCCATATGGGGGGGGGGGGGGGGGTAATGCTTGTTTAGACCTGGAACTTATCACAGGAGTTACTCCCACAACTCCTTCCTCTTCAGGGCCACCCACAGCCCCTCATCTGGGCCATTGACATAGATTGGTCGCCTTACAAATGTCTTGATGAGGGATAAATTGTAGGTCCTCATCAAGCTGTCACCATGTTGCCCTTCACTTTGTCCACCTGTCACAGCGTTGGCTCAAAGGATGGAATGGAATTTGCCCCCAGGGTTTCAGTCTCTAAAACCAAGTCTCCTATCCTTTAGTTGCTTGCTCTTGCTCTTCGGTGACAGCATCCTTACATTGTTGTCACTTACATTGTTGTGCGGACTTAGCACTGAGAACTCCCAGAGTCACGTTAAACAACATACACATTTTTTTTTGCCTAGACAACTGTTGGTGCTTACTGTCCCTTCATGGCCCTCATGGGCCATTTGAATCACACTTGGGGCCAGATCTCGCCAGACCATCAGCTGATAAACCCTCAGCAGGCACCCTTCTTCGGTGGCCAGCAGCTCATGGCACACGTGATGGCCCTGATGGGCTTCCACTGTCTTTAAAGCCAGATTTCATTTCAGGGAAGCCTAGCTACCAGTTAGCTCCAGGCCGAGTGCCGACTGCAGACACTCATCTTGTGCATTGCCAAAGCGATGTCAGGGAGAGCAATAGGCAGTGAACCAGACCTGTCGCAGGGTTTCTGTTCTCACACAGAACTGTGCACAGAGGAGTGGAACCTCGGCAAATTAGGGTGTCCCAAAACTCACCTTAGCAACCAACTCACCCCTTACCGAGCTAGCTACAGTATCTCATTGGACATATCAAACTCCCAATGTTTAGACAAACCAGAACATGAACTTACAGTACCTCAGGGTACGTGGAACTCATGAACACTCTTTCGTTATATTATCATTACAAACCAGAACATGGAGTAAAGAAGACACATGTGCATTTGAAATGTTTATTTACTAATGCCGTCTTCTCAGGCGCAGTATCTTAGATAATACAAGTATACTTATTATCAGTAGCAAAATTACCAGCATAGTTACTAAGACATAAAAAGCGAATGGTGACAGCATGTTAACATGCTGTAATGAATAAGAGTTAACAACACTTATATCTCACCCTCCCTAACACATATATTATATTATTAGCTAAGAAGGTCTCTTTGGGTTGTTTTAGGGCGGGCCCATACCTTAGTGTCCTAGCATGAAGGAATCACATCAGCATACACCAGCTCTCTCTGCATGTGCATCGCATCAAGTGTGTTCTATGTGCCTCGTGCA
The DNA here is from genome assembly GCF_964261635.1 of Lissotriton helveticus. Taxonomy (NCBI): domain Eukaryota; kingdom Metazoa; phylum Chordata; class Amphibia; order Caudata; family Salamandridae; genus Lissotriton; species Lissotriton helveticus. The sequence goes on from NC_136070.1 coordinate 779,772,097, forward strand.
AAGTAATATCAATCCCGCCTGAAACCAGAGTTGGCAAAGGCTGCACTTGTGTTATGACTATGAAGGCGTAGAGATCAGACCTCATAACAATTCCATATCGTGTTGTTCCTGAAACTTCAGCACTCTTCGTGCAGACATAGTTTATTAAGCAAAGCTGATACCAGAGCAATAACATATTATTCTCACATAAACCACGGCAAACTACTAGGTTGAAAGCTAAGTCAACAATTAAGTGTCGTGTGCAGAAGTTGCAAGAAAGAAAAATGGCGTTTAAACCTCAAATGTACCTATGTTAACTTAACACGATATAAGGATATACAGGAGCTATATGACACCCCCCCATGATCCGAGAACGGACTAAATATGATAACAGAAGTGCCATCACATGAGAGCAGAACTCAACAGTAAGTGAGAATGACTCAAAACCAAACTTTAAAAAGTAATGCTAAAAAATAGCCCAAAAAATATAACGTGGCTCAAGCCAATAGGCAAAGAAAATAAAAAGTTCTTGACAAATAAGTCAATAAAATCAATGAAATGCTATTGATCATCACGTCAATCCGAGGCAGTGTCTATGATAAAACTGTATATGAAAAGTAAGCAGCAACAGCCTCTAATAGGAAATCACTGTCCTCATCCGAAAATAGTTCAGCCATCCAATTTAAAAGATGAAAGGAACATACATGTTCTCCCAGCACCGGATCCTCTATAACCATCAGAGGACAGCTCAGTGGGTTTTCAAGAAAACTTCGTTCCAAGAAAGTCTGTGCTGCCGACAATATATCCCAGGGACCCATTAGTCCATGCGCCACTGCTAAGGCCATAATCCTCTTGTCAGAACAAACCAACTCGTGAGCAATGATAGGACTCATCAGCTGATCAAAATCGACGTCAGGAGAAACCGGTCCGCAGAGACACAAATCAATGGCCCAATGGAAATCACAGGTCAGGCAGTGAAATACAGGCTGGACACAGGTGAAGTAGGAGAATCGAAAAGATAATCCATATGCCGTGCTCAAAGTCGCCAGCGGAAGTGTGCCATAATATTCAAGCATGCGGTTGCGAAACCGCGTCAGTAGCTGTTGCGCGGGGTCGTGCACAGGAAGGACATCCATATTTAAAAAGACAAAAAACCACTAGTGCGCCAGCCGCTAATGCAAGTAAAAACGGGAAACCTCCAAACAAGGACGAAAAAATAGAATGGAAGAAAGCAGGGACGACTCCAAAAATCTTTTCAAATGAAGTCACGAGACCACTGCTAACAACTTTAAAAAAATGTGCTAGGCCTTTTGTGGAGGATGCGTTAAAGATAGTGCGAACCATAGCTCCGAAATGCAGAGGCAAATCAGTATTCAAAAGAGCCTGAACCTCTGTACGGGTGTTTGCAATGTGAAGCACGAAAGTTTCACGGGCCGAGCTCAAGGCCACCTCTTTCTGGGACAAAAGAGCCCTTATTCTTGCCATGCCGCTGAATTCTGCTCCCAAGGTTGGTATCTGTGGCCAGATGGATGACTCCCTATGTTCACGTGTGGGAGGATAAAGCACATTTCTGCAGCAAATAACCCGCTCACTTACTGTAACTATGAAAGCTATACCTTTAATTAACCCACAACAGTTTTCATTATTGAGCATCAAATAACTACCATTCTCTAATAATTTAAACGTGGGGATGATAGCAGGAACTGGCGTGCCTTGTAAAACGCAAGCCATATTGGGTCGATCCTTGTTGCATGAACCGTGTAACTGTATGTGTCTACACATTAAAGAATGATCTGGCGTCTCAGTGCACTCCTCCCCTGTTAGATAAACTTCCTGGTCATCCTTAAAACATCTGTATGTGTATGGGAGTGACCAGACTTCATGAAGGAAACCGCTACCTAAAGGTTCATAACGACCTATTGGTACATATTTCATGCAATTTGAAAACGTATATAAAGCAAAAGGCAGCGTTATTAAACCGTGGATAAGCCACGTTGCAGCAGTGGCTTCAGCCACGGAAAAAGGTAAAGATTCTAACCTTTCAATATGTAACATAGAAAAGGAAGCATCACGCATTGAAAGTAAGCGTTGTTTGTCAGTCAAATTAAACGGTGCAAATAAAGAAGAAACGTTCATGTACCCCCAGGGAACTTTACCCATTTTTAGTGTTTGAAGGGTCCATGCAAACTGCATGATTGATCGTAATTGATTTTGACCATGGTATAATACTGACACTTCATCATGTACAATATCGAAGACTGACGACACAATATTATCCAAAGTATAAATTCTAGAGGAAAGCACATTAATGCTATTGTCAACAACTGCAAGCACTTTCTCAAGATTTGCTTGATCAATAGCCCTAAGGCGTGTAGCAGCCTCAATCTGTGATAGCTTCCAAATTTCATTGTAAACCCCATATAACCACCTTTTCGACCTGCCACTAGCCGGGCCTTTAATGAAATCATTCAAGTCCACTTCTGCATTTAGTTTAGAAAGGTGATTCTCAACCGCAGGTAAAGTTGAATGTTTCAGCCAGTTTTGACACAATTTGCCTACAGAATATGAGGTGACAGTATGACCTAAGTCAAAACGGGGATCAGATCTAACAGTTTTAAAACCGTCGGTTAAATTCAAAAATCTATGTTGGCAAGAATCAGCACTACGGTGCCAAAGCAGCCAACCCTTAGGATTCACACTGGAAATGTTAAAGGAGGAATTAAGGAGTAGAGTCTGTAAGTCTCTAATGGACAACTGAGTAAAATTACTCCAACCATCATATTCCTCCAACTCCGGGAAAGAAGGAGCGTTTAATTTTTTAGAAGTAGCCAATCCAAAGCATGTGGTCTGGGAAATTGTTTCATTCAGAAACAGCATATGATTCGGGATGAGACATGCACGGTGCAAAGCCTCAGTGCCTTGTACCTGCCAGGCCTTCGAACCCCAAACTGATTTAAGGTCTATTGTATCCTTCCATAACTCATAGCCTCCATTAACTAATTGATCAAGGAAGGACTTGGAATACAACAATTTAGTATCGGTAAGCCTTACCTTGGACATTGGCATTTTTCGAAACCTAAAATAAAAGGACTCGGGATTGGACTGATTAAAGTCAGTGAAGTAAGAATACTTTCTCAGAAATGTTTCAGAACTCCCCTGATGAGGCGCTGGGCAATGTTCCCACTGAGTAAAGTTAACAGTATCCCTCCTGGATGATGTTTTGTGTAAGAAGTGATTGCCATAATGTTGGTAACAGAATAATTCACCATAATTAGCAGATTCTAAATATAAATCCTCAGCATCAAATGCAGCATAGTATTGCAAATCAGAAAAGAAACTTTCTACAGCATTGACATCCCAGTCATCAGAACGAATGTTTTGTTTCACCACATCCCCCATATTCACTCTAAGTACATTAGGGACATTAACGACTTCCGTTGGGCCATGAATCTGAAACCGAACTGCATCCCACACGATTCCATCAAGGACAGGCCATGCTGTGATGTTAACCAAAGTCAAGTCTCTTTTTAATCTGTGTGTAGAATGTGAAGAGGAAAGTGGGCCAAAGTTCCATTTAAATGAGTAATGCAAGTTCTCTCCTCGACATAGTGTCCATTCATAATTCGAAAAAAATAAAACACAAAACCAATTGACATAAAAAGGTAAACTGAAAAAAGGACCAGCCAAATGTATGTCCAAGGGGGTATCAAAAATGTTTTTTAAACAGGCTAGCATAAACTGCAATTCGAGAGGGTTTCTTCGAGGCAAGGGAAGCAGAGTCAAATGAAAATCTGGATTCCGTGGCTAAACGAGCTTGCAGGTCAGGCATGGACAAATCAGTGGGGTAGGTATAGTCCAACTCATCAATGTTAGTTCCGGGTAAATTATTTAATAACGGACTGGAAACAGCAGGTAATTCGATGGCCACTTCAGGTTCAATATTAGAAGCAGTGGGCATAACTGAATTTCTCACAATGGAAGGACAGGAAACAGCCGGTGTCATGCTAAGAAGAATCAGCCACTCTGTGTATCTTGACATTGTCAATTGAAATAAACCTGTTTTCCTTACGACCAGGAAGCGGTGGTAAAATGACTGTTCTTGTGCCCTTCACTCCAACGACGGGAACGGGAGCTCGATAGGAAGGACCAAATTCTTTCTTGTTATCGATCTTCTCTCGAACCAGTTCGCCAACTTGGGGTAGCCAGCCAGCTACCGAGATCTGCAACGCATCATCCGACGTGGAGGGCAAATGTTCCTTTGCAAGACTGTCTCTGGTCTTTTGTAGATTCTGTAAAACATTGCAATGTTCATCTGCGTCAAAGGAAGTGGCGCGAACCACATAGTCTAGACCGTCAAGGTCAGGGACGTACATCCTGATGCCAAAGAGCATTTCGTATGGGGTCCGCCCACCCAGAGACCTTCTAGGGAGATTATTAAGAGCACGCTGCACGCCATAGAGGTGAGCCAGCCAGTTTCTGCCAGTGCCTATAACTCGGGCTGTCAAAGATTGCTTTAAATCACGGTTCATTCGCTCAACTACACTGTTACCCTCAGGTCTGTAGGGAGACGAAAACTTGACTTGGACCCCCATCGAAGTCATGGCATCCTTATACGCCTTAGAGGCGAAAGCCGGACCCTGATCCGAATGGAAGGTACCACAGGCAAAAATCCCTATAAAGACACGCAAATCTCTAATGACAGTCCGTGAATCAGCGCTGCGATGTGGCCATACCCACACAAAGCGTGTGCATGAGTCTACTGCTACTAAGATGTACTTATACGCAGTATCAGATGAAAAAGGACCGCAGTGATCTAAATAAACACATCCTAGTGGTTTATTAGAAATGTACAACTGAGTCTGTGGCGGACGCGTAGCAGTTGAAGGTTTAATCTGCTGGCATATGTCACAAAGAAGGACATAATCACGCGTCTGTTTGTACAGTCCCCGCCACCAGAAACGTTGTTGTAATTGAGTTACAGTGGCCGAGACGCCCGCATGCGCAGACGCCACACCCTCATGTGCCGCTGTAATCAAGTCTGCTCTGCGGTCCGAGTTGGGAATCAGTCGTTCCCCAACGTCAGGAATTGTCACAAAAGGAACCTTTTCGGGACTTAAGTGGTATTTGTATTTCGAAGGGAATCCCGCAGGATGCTTACTTCCCTTCTCAGAGGCAGCAACTGCCGCCAAGATGTCGCCATCAATCTTGGTTTTTGACCTAGTAACTGCTGCAACTAAGTATGTAGATACCGCTGATTTCGCTGCTTCATCAGCAAGCGAGTTGCCAACAGCGTGAACTCCTACGCGCTGATGACCGAGAGTATGAATCACATAAACGAGTGGCAACATAGCCTTAAGCTCTGCCACTCGAACCCAGATCATTTTATGTTTTATTGTGCTACCCTTGGAATCATGAAAATCATTTTGAATCCAAAAGAACAAGTTCTCATTGTAACTCTGGACACAGTAGTACGAATCACTTACAATCAGAGTAGTCACCCTAGGATCTGCGTACTCCAACGCTAGTAAAAGAGCACGAAGCTCAGCCAATTGTGCAGTGCAATCGCCAAGGGGCAAGGTGTGTACTTCCCTGGAAATGAACTCATCATCCAACATAGCACCAACCACAATGGCGCATGCGGAAACGTAGGCATGTTTAGAGCCATGCGCAACCTGCGCCGACCCATCAGTGTAAATGATGCAATGGAAGTCCTCCAAAGGTCGCATAGCCAGAGGAGCAGGATGAACGAAGTCATACTGCAAGTACTCTTGCGACCGTAAGGAAGCGTCAAAAATGAACGTGACATCCGTGGATGTCAATGACGCAGCCCACTGAATCCACCGAGGGTGCAAAGCTTTTGAATTTGTTACACTGGCTTTCGTGACTGCCTCCAAATGAGGACAGGGTGTTACCACTAACATGCGTTTCCCCTGCGACAGTGCTCGTTCTTTAAGAATCGCCATCTGTACAGCAGTTAAAACTTTCTCCACAGTGGGAAACCGCAATTCAGCCGAAGTATACAAGTGTGACTTGTAAGCAATAGGTACTGTGTCACCTTCATTAAAAGTCAGGTACGTGAAACCCACCGCCCCTGGAATTATTCTTATCACCAGGTTGGTGTGGTTATCACGAGTCAGTAAGTATTTAGAAGCGAGCAGATCGGCCTGCAATGATTGCAAAATGGCCGAATGCTCAGGCAGCCAGCATGATTTTGAAAAAGTTGGTTGTATCAAAGCATACAAAGGCTTGATACGCTGGGCATATTCCGGAACATAAGTTCTGCCGAAATTCAAGAAGCCCAGTAAAGACTGTAATTTCTTCAGTGTGGTAGGAGCGCGCAACTGTGCGCATTTCTCCAGGAAGTGAGGAGCCAATCCTCGACCTTCATTGTTCAGCTCATAGCCGAGGAACAACACTGTGTGTTCTGCAATGTGCGATTTTGCAAAATTAAACTTGTAACCCATATCTGCAAAGTTACAAATTATTGAATTCACCCGACACAGATGCATCCAAATTTCGTCGTCTGTGAGATAAATGTCATCCACATAAGAACATGCATCTGGATCGATACTCTCCAATAGAGTGACTATTCTTGAGGTGAAGACTCCAGGACTATTTTTGTAGCCCATTGGAAGTCGCCGGAAGCGTTTTTGCACACCAGCGGACGTAAAACTTGTCCATTGGGAGCTGAAGCTATCCAGTCTGTGTGCATAAAAACCGTTGGATATGTCAAGCGTTGTCTTGAAACGCTTACGCACTAGACTATCCACTAGCGCAGAGCCGTGAGTATTCTGTACCGCACAGTTACGGCAATGCGAGTTCAAATGACGGTAATCCAATACCAAACGATATGATCCGTCAGGTTTGGTCACAGTAAAAAGGGGATTATTCATCGGTGACACACACGTTTCAATAACTCCCTGATATTCCAATTGTTCAAGGATTTCTGCGACGGCAGCTTTAGCTTCACGCCGTATGGGATATTGAGGCTGAGGCTGAGGCTCAGACCGCAAAGGAATTTCGTGGGAAGGAGACAATTTATCCCAACCACATTGGTTGCGGTACAGAGCCGGTGCAAGAGCCCGAGCCCACTCTTCTGCAAAATGCTGCGCATGCTCAGTCGAGACAGTGTGCGCGAAACTGGGAAGGATTACCTCCTCCCCTCGCGGCGCTGCGAGCACAAAAGGTGGGGGCCAGTCAGCCTCAGAAAGCAAAATGTCGTACGTAGACGAAAGGTTCTCCCAAAATACCCCTCTGACAGTACGCTGTATGTCATCTTCAATTAACAGGACAATTTCAAAAAGTCTTTCAGGGGGAGCCAGTCTTGTATCGGCTGTTTCAATTACAACGAACACTTCAGTCGCTGTCACCCTCAGTAGTGGACGCAGCGCCTCTCTGACTATGGTTATCTCCGCCGCGCTGTCCAGCAAGGTCAGAGCCCACGTCAGATTCCGAAGCCGCGTTCTCACTATCTGTGGCATATCGATGCGCTGTTAAGGCTGCGACTTTCTTTTTCGCAAACTGCGGTCTTTTAGGCGTAGAATCCTCCTGCTTCACTGCGCCGTCAGCTTGGCGGGACTGACCACGTCCCTGTTGGCCACCACGTCCACGTCCACCCCCTCCTCCACCGGTCTTCGGGGCCGATGTTTCCTGTAAGGAACGAGGAGAGCGTTGATCAGAACCCTGAAAACGATCAGGTGATTTAATCATCGCGCGATCGCGCAAATCATAAACTTTCTCTGTCGGCGCAGGAGCCTGTAGCGCAGGAAAAGAATCCTGAGTCTGCTTTTATTGCTTCCCCTGTGTCTGTTTTTTAGGCCAATTCTGTTTTTTGGACTTGGGCGGGACATCTGCAACTGCAGATTGTCCCTGAGGTTGTTTTTTCTCCTTTACTGCAAAATATTTCAGACCTCTACTTGTGCGGCCAATTGTCTTATAAGCGGCCACAACAATTTTTGCCAACTGACGGGGTTTGTCGGCATCGGGCAGAGCAGCAAAAGCATTCGACACCTGAAAGTTAACTGCATCTCCTTTAACATTGGAGAGAATGAGATCACATACAATCTCAAAAGAACCACACAGGCGCATACACAATTCAACCGCCGCCTCTGGACCGTGATCATTCTGAACACGTCTAATGATGTCAGGCAGGGCAGTCATAGACGGGGTGCCGAAGCACCTTGTATAAACTGCCGCAAATGTTTTTCCCCAGCTTTCACAGTCAACAAGTTCAGGAGTTAAATCCTTCGGTAAAGTAATCGTCAACATTCTATGCTTATCAGCAGGAGTAGAATTCGGAAAAACCGCCTCCAGTTGATCAAACTTCTCTGCTAGCCAGAACGGGAAGTCATCGTTGTCAACTGGACGAGCACCAAAAACCGAATTAACCATCACTGGATTGAGACGCATTCCGCCTCGATCCATGGGAACGGCCGCACCGCCCTGGGGACCACCAGGCAGGTGGCGACCGATGTATTGCACTAATGCACGAATCACGGAAATGGAAACAACATGCAGCCTACGAATTTCCTGCAGGGTACAAGCGCCGTGATTCGGGTGCGGGGTAAAGCCACCCAACGCAGGCCAATTTGTACCTGGAATTGAGAGTGGACCTAACCTCGCAGCGGACAAAGAGTGGGGGAGGGCGCCATCAAACCAAACTCGATGCTGCCAATGATCAATAGGTATTTCCAATGCCCTGTACGGTGTATACTCAGCCGGGACAGCCGAGGCGGTGTAGGAGTGGAACAAACCAGAATTAGCGTCCACAGCCGGAAACGTAACCCAAGAGTAAAACAACTCGTAAGGGAACGCCGGATCTGCACATACCACGAAAATCACAGCCATCCCATCCACCGGGACCTGGTACGTCTGAAGATGGTTGCGTACCGCTACGCGACTATGCTGCGCAATGGCTACCGCCGCCATGACAACACTGGAAACAAGAAAACACAAAGTATACTTTGTAGCACAACTGGGTAGTAATTCAAAGAAACCGTTTAAGAAAGAATCAAGCTTGAAAAAAACCTATTTCAAAAAATAGGTAGGTCTCACCGACACCCCGCTTTCCGGAAACGGAGGTGAAGGGGTTAAGGTATGAACGATAAACTACTCGAGTGTCATGATATAAGACCACCGAAACCGTTGGGCGCCATGTCGCAGGGTTTCTGTTCTCACACAGAACTGTGCACAGAGGAGTGGAACCTCGGCAAATTAGGGTGTCCCAAAACTCACCTTAGCAACCAACTCACCCCTTACCGAGCTAGCTACAGTGTCTCATTGGACATATCAAACTCCCAATGTTTAGACAAACCAGAACATGAACTTACAGTACCTCAGGGTACGTGGAACTCATGAACACTCTTTCGTTATATTATCATTACAAACCAGAACATGGAGTAAAGAAGACACATGTGCATTTGAAATGTTTATTTACTAATGCCGTCTTCTCAGGCGCAGTATCTTAGATAATACAAGTATACTTATTATCAGTAGCAAAATTACCAGCATAGTTACTAAGACATAAAAAGCGAATGGTGACAGCATGTTAACATGCTGTAATGAATAAGAGTTAACAACACTTATATCTCACCCTCCCTAACACATATATTATATTATTAGCTAAGAAGGTCTCTTTGGGTTGTTTTAGGGCGGGCCCATACCTTAGTGTCCTAGCATGAAGGAATCACATCAGCATACACCAGCTCTCTCTGCATGTGCATCGCATCAAGTGTGTTCTATGTGCCTCGTGCAAAGTAATATCAATCCCGCCTGAAACCAGAGTTGGCAAAGGCTGCACTTGTGTTATGACTATGAAGGCGTAGAGATCAGACCTCATAACAATTCCATATCGTGTTGTTCCTGAAACTTCAGCACTCTTCGTGCAGACATAGTTTATTAAGCAAAGCTGATACCAGAGCAATAACATATTATTCTCACATAAACCACGGCAAACTACTAGGTTGAAAGCTAAGTCAACAATTAAGTGTCGTGTGCAGAAGTTGCAAGAAAGAAAAATGGCGTTTAAACCTCAAATGTACCTATGTTAACTTAACACGATATAAGGATATACAGGAGCTATATGACAGACCATAGGCCCACCATCCTCACTTACTTTTCTTTTTCTCATTCTACACTTTCTTCTTCAGCTGTTGCAGCACCCAAGTTTCAGGACCATTAGTTTGTGGGGTTCTGAGGCCCTGGCTTCTATATCACTTTGAACAAATACTCCTGCAACTCCCATTTCTTACCTCTGGGTAGGGACGTGAGTGCCGAACCCTTGGGAAAAGGAATAAGAAGTTGTGATTAGTATGGACTAAGTGGTGGCCATAGACATACAAAAAAAAGTGTCAGCACTCCCAATAAATTGCAGTTGCTTTTCCCTCTACATGCAGGTATTGTTTTCTTTTTCATGTATGTTTATTAGTATTAGATGTCAGTTTTACGTACAATAGCTCATCAACCATATTACATAATTGCATTATCATATACTGGGTGGTCCAAAAGATGTAAATAAATGTTACATTATTGCAAATCTGTACTATTTGTTTTTCTTATTTTTATTCAAGCCACAAATGAAAAGGTGCGACATCCCTCACCCTAACCTTTAGGCTGCGAAATCACACGTTTCTCTTCTAGTAGTACACTGATATGTAGTGTGACGGTATCAATCAATCAAAGCTTTATTCGAACGTTAAACAATATTCATAAAAGCAAACAGATTACAAATCATACATGACGCTAAAAACATACCAACATTAAGTAAAATCACAGTGTAAAAATACATTTAGAGCCTTCTTCCTTAATTCAAAAAGCCTTATTAATCCTGGCACAGCGGGCATGTTTAAGAAAGGAACTAACACTAAAACAAATGATTGGTGACCTCAGCGACTGCAAATACAATAAGACTGATCTAACTTTCATTAGCCCAGGCCTCTCAAGACTGGACTTAAAAAGCGCCTCGTAAAACATGAATAAAAGATGGAATAAGAGCCATATTGCTCAAGTGGAAAACATGTCTGCCAAATTGAAATTCAAATTCAAAGATAGCTTTATTCGATTTTTGATATAAAAAACCATAAAAGCACATTTTAAATACAATTAAAAAAAACATTTCCTTGCATTTGTATATTTTACATACTTTTTAAAATTAAGCTTATATAATTTAATAAAAGATTATAAAAAGGTGAATCCAGAAAATATATACATAGTATATGATGAGTAAAGTATTCAATCCATCGAAGCTCTACATTTTACTACGTACTTCAGGAACTTAGATACAGCTACCACAGTGACTTCATCTTGTAGCATATACAATTGGATCAGTGCTGGTCTGCATTGTCTCAGTCCCCACATTTTTAACAACGGGATCAGGTGTTTCTTTCTTCCCCATTCAAAATATTTACAAAATAAAATACAGTGAGTATTAGACTGACTTGAAATGTCGTCACAGGGGCAGTTAATTAATTTGGCAGACCAGTCATTTACGGTGGGAAATGTTATCAACCTGAAAAAGCAATCAGTTCTCATCCTGGTTAATAATAATCTTGTGTAAATAGAATGTAGCAGAGAAAGATATGGATGTAAACCTAGTCCATGCAACAATAGGCGATGGTGGGAAATACTTAGCTTATTTCCCTCTAGATAAGATCGCCTATCTTTCAACAAACCTAAACAACATTCCTTAAGAGCTTTTTTTGAGATTAAAGAACAGGATATAGGATTGTCAAACATTTCTGGATGTCCTATAGAAGTTAGAAATTTACCAACATAGGAGAACCGTGTGATATTTCTAGAGGCTGCCTGATTCATGCAGTCTCTAATAACGTCCCTGCTAAACACTGTTTCACTTGAGGTCCATATCTTATGCCAAAGCATTATTGGGCTTATCTTAATTACATCAGTGATATGGACCCGAGCAAGTTCCTTGTGGCAAATGGTGGTGGAAATGGATCTAGGCACTGCTAATAGATATCTAAGAAAAGCATTCTCGTTAATTTGAATCTCTCGACAGTCTGCCATTCCCCAGATTCCTGCTCCATAGGTCGCGGTAGAAACGCACTTCGCTGCATAGATGTTAAGTAGAATGCGGACCGGCTTTCCGCCTAATTTCTTCGCGAATTTCTTTACCGCGCCTATTTCTCGAGAGAAGGCCAGATTGCGTGTGTTAATGGCTGTGCTCCATGTTCCCCTACTTTTAAAAATAATGCCCAAATAAGTAAAGGTCTTTGTCAAGCTTATCTTTGTTTGGTTTAAAAAAGTGTTACATACTACTTTGTTTTTCGACGTACAGCACATAGTAAAGGTTTTTCCCACATTTATCCGAAGTCCTCTTGAGCCCATAAATGAGGAAAAACCAGTTAAAGCTTTTTGCAGACCTAGCTGAGTCCTTGACATTATGACAGCATCGTCTGCATAAAGTAAGATGGGTACTGGCATACCATTAATTTTGGAATAATCTACATCCAACTTAATCAAGTCATCTGCCACTCAGTTTATATATAGATTAAAAATAAATGGCACAAGGAAACATCCTTGGCGGACACCTTTTTTTATTGGAAATTTCTTAGTGCATTTTCCATTTTTCCCATGGCGGACCATTGCACCCACCCCTCTATATAATTCTTTTATAAAATCAAGTATGTTCGGGTCAGTTCCCAAATCTATAAGGGTACTCCATAGCACGTTGTGGCTTAGGCAATCGAATGCTGAGCTTAAGTCAACAAAAGTGATGTATAATTGCCTTTTTTTGCCACCGTGTATTTACTTGTGATCAAAGCCAGGTTAAGACATTGTTCTACTGTACCTAGCCCCGCTATAAATCCATATTGGAATTTAGAAAGGATCCCCTTCTCTTTTGCCCAAGTTTGTAGTTTATTCAGCAAAACTCTTCCAGCTATCTTCATCATAGAATCGAGTAAGAAGATTGGTCTATAACATTTTGGGTCCGTTCTGTCTCCTTTTTTAAAAATAGGAATTACAATGGCTTCCTGCCATGTTGTTGGAAAACCTTCTAGACTGTAACAATTAAGAACATTTGTAAGGAGGGGGGCCCACAAGGAGATTTTTTCTTTAAATATGTCAATCGGGATGCCATCCGGCCCAGGGGCTTTACAATTTGCACTTTCTTGTATAGCCTGTTCTACTTCTGGGAGTGAAAAAGCTATCTGTAGCGGAAATGTGTCTAGCGAGGTTCTCTGCAAGTCAGTCTCACTTAACAGCCAAGGATCAGGATTATTTGATTCGTCCAAATCGTCTTTTTTATATAGATCTGTAAAGTGACTAACCCAGACATCCTCTGTTATAGCAACCTCTAGAAGGTCTGTCTTCCTCTCTCTAAAAAAGGGAGCATTCACTTCCCTCCAAAAGGCCGTATTATCCCGCAAGGTGCTGGCTTTTAATAGCGCCTCCCAGGCAGCATCTTTCAATTCCCTTTTTCGTTTTTTGATTGAATGTTTATATGCCGCTCGGGCTGCTCTAATTTCTATTAAGTCTTTGGGTACCCTTTTTAATGTATCTTTAAGGAAATTATGGGCTTTGGAACATTCAGAGTTAAACCAACCCAGCGTCTTATCCCTATCATCATCTCTTTGTTTTCTTGTCAGATTTTTCTTAATTGTGGATGCTATTTTACCAAAGGCCATTTTTACTATAGATGGGTTGGGGGGTTCTTCGAGGCATATCATAAATTGGTCAAGATCCTCCATAATCAGATCTTTCAAAAAGTTTTCTGGGTTTACCTTGGACCATTTTATGGAGTATCCGTTTGTACGTGCCAGGGAAATCGAATGACAGTATAAAGTTTCCGTCAAATCCGATATCTGTCTATCCCTAGGACCTGCATCAAATCTTGCGCTGATCGGGTAATGATCGCTCATAGCGATGTCCTCCGTTTTGAAAGCCAGAGCACTTCGGTGGTGGCTGTTGGACATCAACATAAAGTCGATTAGGGAACTATTCCCCCGTCCATGATAAGTGGGTTGAAAATTAACCATTGGCTCACTGAGCTCGTTAACAAAACCTAAGTCCCAGTCATGCATTAATTTGTTCATTAAATTTCCAAAGTGAGTGTGTTCAAAATGTGTGCTTGGTTTGCCTGTAAGGCTTGTTATGCCACAGACGTCCAGTCCACTATGGGGGCATAGATGGCAATTAAAATCACCCACCAATATAGCACATCTATCCACTTTGTCGCTCTCAGCTCCCCAGCTCAGGGCATGAGATAGCTCATCCATGTATTCTATTTGTTCATCTCTCGCAATATTGTTATATAAGTTAATCAGCAAAAAGCTCTGAGTCCCTATCCCTTTCACGGTGAATACCTGGATTGAATGCCTAATTTTATTGTTTTTATTTTTATTCTTATCCCGCTCAAGATCTAATCTCTCTACTGTCAAATTTGTCATATTTGAGACATACATGGAGAGACCACCTGAGCCCCTGCCTCTACTAGTCTGTAAAGCCGGAGTGAAGTTGGTACTAAAACCGTCTAAAGGTGTAACCTCCTGATCCCAACACTCTTGAAGACATATTAGATCTAAATTATTAACAAAGGTCAAAAAGGTTGGGTCTGCAGCTTTATTAGAGAGTCCCGCGATATTCCAAGTTACAATGGCCACACTATCCCTTGAATCTGTTTGAATTAACTCGATTCTTGGCAAGATTACGCTCCCATCATTTCCTGCACTAGCCCCTAGGACTGCAGAATTGTGAGAGTTATCAACCAGTAAGGCTTGCTCATCTCCCCTATCCGAGGTTAGAACATCAGTCCCCCCAGGTACGATGCTTAATACTAATGGGTGTGAGCTTGGCGGTGCTTGATCAATAGACAGATCAAGGGTAATATTTCCTAGTATGTGTTTAGATGGGTGATGGATCCTCTCATTAGTTTGCTTATAGATTCCCCCTTGGACTGTAAGCGTCCTGAAGTTTATGGCGCCTGTATCACCTAATACTAGGTTTGGTAATGGTCAGTCCACCATTTCTAGGCAGTTAAATCGATTGCTGGTTGGTATACCCCTCCATCCCTCCATGTAGAATTGATCTCTTCGTGAGTTCCATGACCGAGCCTCTCAATCCCTTCTCCTGTTCCAGTGGTCTACTTGGCTCCAATTCCAACCACGGCCTTGATTCCAATTATACAGGGGTCCTTGATCATAAACTTGTGTCGGAGGATAAAAGAAGGATAGACGATTTGCGTCAATTCCTTCTTTTTTTGCCAAAATTGGCCATGAACAGATATAATCAACTATACCTGGGTCATCAAAATTTATGATAACACAGTCCCCCTGTGTTCTTTTATTTTCTTCTCCAATCCAGGGTACCCTACGTACCATAGAAATTCTACTGTTACGGGTGGGGCGGGAACGGTCTATTTGTATTAAGCCATTGCTGTACTTTATTTTTTAGGGACCAGGTGGACTCTTTCACATTTTCATGTTTCTGTGTAATGTTGGTTTTAGTACCCCCCAAATTTGTGGCTCCTAGACCTTTCAGATTGTTTGGTGGTGTGTTCAGTTTGACTATTTGCTTTTCAATATTCATTAAGCTACGCTCTATTGGTAGCAAATGGATCTTAAGGAGCTCCCCAAAACTAGCTAACAACTGTTTATTTGTTTCACATACTTTACATACCCCCCCCCCCCCCGCCCGTAGCATCTAAGTTTCCAGATGTTGAAGAGAGGTTGATTGTAGATGTATTTATAGAATTTGGGTCTCTTTGTGTGGGTGGAATATTTTGATGTGTTTGGCTCTTTGTGAGGGTTTTGATAGTTTGTTGTTTGGACTCTTTCTTTTTCTTTTTCTTATTACTCCTTTGTTTTGGTATGGCTCCCTCCCTCCTCCCCAGTTCCTGCTTTTTCGAGGGTTTTACTTGAGTTAAACTCATAGTTAGGTCTGGGGTTTGCTCTAAGTCTTCCCTTATCTGTAAGTCCATCGACAGTTGGGATGCAGATAGGTCTACCATATTAGGCATACTATGGATATCTGCTCGGATTTCCAACAGCAATGGACCGATTTCCCCAGGCTGGGTTGGAGTTCTAGCTGATGCCAAGAGGCCCATTGAGGACCTTCTAGCTGCGGCTAGGTCTTGTGATACCCTTCGTTCCAACAGGATAATGCCCTGATCTATAGCTTCATTGGCCCTCGTAATGAACTGATCTATTGGGCCAGTGATCTGGGCTGCCCCCTGTGCCGTTTTACTCCTAGACCCTCTCGTAGTCATAGTAACTGACGGAAGGCAGCGTATGTTTTAATAGAATGCTGTGGTTAAAATAAGGTAACAACGTCGTATATTAGTGAGGAGAGCCTTCTCATAACAGGGACCCCACACTTGGCAACAGTAAGGCTGGAAGAAAATATATGTAGCCAGACAATGTTACTACAAAGGACTGAGTCTGAATATTGAAAAGATAAATAGGGTTGCCCAGTCCAGTCTTACCCGGTCTTTAACAGGCTTAAACGGGCCCGCCCTTGGCCCGGGCTTCGCCCGGCGCTCCCGCGATGCGGTGGCTCTGGTGTTTAAATCCGCCTCCGGGCGGAAGTCCGTCTCCTTTCCCCGCTTGGGATTCTGGGGGCCGTAGTTCCCCACCTCCGCTCGGCGGCCGCAAGATGTGATTTGCGGCGGTGGGAGGAGGGAGCCACAAGCCCCGGGTTGAGTGCCCAGTCCTGGAGTGTGCAGAAGCTGTGTCCGTGGGTGTAACGCAGGTACCCCTCTTTTGCAAATACGCCCGCTCTGCCGAGGGCTCTGGTGTTTGAATCCGCCTCCGGGCGGAAGTCCGTCTCCTTTCCCCGCTTGGGATTCTGGGGGCCGTAGTTCCCCACCTCCGCTCGGCGGCCGCAAGATGTGATTGGCGGCGGCGGGAGGAGGGAGCCACAAGCCCCGGGTTGAGTGCCCAGTCCTGGAGTGTGCAGAAGCTGTGTCCGTGGGCCTCAGGTAACGCAGGTACCCCTCTTTTGCAAATACGCCCGCTCTGCCGAGGGCTCTGGTGTTTAAATCCGCCTCCGGGCGGAAGTCCGTCTCCTTTCCCCGCTTGGGATTCTGGGGGCCGTAGTTCCCCACCTACGCTCGGCGGCCGCAAGATGTGATTGGCGGCGGCGGGAGGAGGGAGCCACAAGCCCCGGGTTGAGTGCCCAGTCCTGGAGTGTGCAGAAGCTGTGTCCGTGGGTCTCAGGTAACGCAGGTACCCCTCTTTTGCAAATACGCCCGCTCTGCCGAGGGCTCTGGTGTTTAAATCCGCCTCCGGGCGGAAGTCCGTCTCCTTTCCCCGCTTGGGATTCTGGGGGCCGTAGTTCCCCACCTACGCTCGGCGGTCGCAAGATGTGATTGGCGGCGGCGGGAGGAGGGAGCCACAAGCCCCGGGTTGAGTGCCCAGTCCTGGAGTGTGCAGAAGCTGTGTCCGTGGCTCTCAGGTAACGCAGGTACCCCTCTTTTGCAAATACGCCCGCTCTGCCGAGAGCTCTGGTGTTTAAATCCGCCTCCGGGCGGAAGTCCGTCTCCTTTCCCCGCTTGGGATTCTGGGGGCCGTAGTTCCCCACCTCCGCTCGGCGGCCGCAAGATGTGATAGGCGGCGGCGGGAGGAGGGAGCCACAAGCCCCGGGTTGAGTGCCTAGTCCTGGAGTGTGCAGAAGCTGTGTCCGTGGGTCTCAGGTAACGCAGGTACCCCTCTTTTGCAAATACGCCCACTCTGCCGAGGGCTCTGGTGTTTAAATCCGCCTCCGGGCGGAAGTCCGTCTCCTTTCCCCGCTTGGGATTCTGGGGGCCGTAGTTCCCCACCTCCGCTCGGCGGCCGCAAGATGTGATTGGCGGCGGCGGGAGGAAGGAGCCACAAGACCAGGGCTGAGTGCCCAGTCCTGGAGTGTGCAGAAGCTGTGTCCGTGGGTCTCAGGTAACGCAGGTACCCCTCTTTTGCAAATACGCCATCTAACATACCTAAACCTAGTTAATAGGGTCCTATCCCATGAGCTAATAATGAACTCCAGAAACGGATCCTGCCCTGGGACGCTTCGAATGAAAAAATAATCCTTATTCTGAGCCTTTCGGTTAGCTCTTTGGCTTCCCTTTCCTACTGTTCCAGGTTCACAAAAGAATTTTTTCCAGCCAGGACCTATCCTCCTAACTAACTCAACTAGGCCTAAAGAAAATATTTGGCTGCCCAAAGAGCTGCATTTCCATTTGATATAATCCAGCCAGGGAATGTGGAGTCCCATGTCACAGAACAAACAATCCTCAATGACTTCCCTATTGAATGAGGCATGAGGATTGCTCCAGGATGAACATCACAGCAGTAGCAGAGCCACATTAATATAGTCTCCTGGCCCATAGGAATGAATGGGAAGGTATTCCTTAATTGCGATTTCGCAATTTGCTAATCGCGATTAAGGAATACTAAGAAATCGCCAAAAAATTGCGACTTTTTAAATACATCCCATTTTGCAAAGCACAAATAGCGATTCTTAAAGAAACGCTATTTGAGAATCGCAAAAATGGATTTTCATACATATGCCCCTAGGTCCCTTGGGCACTCTAGAAAGCAAGACCACTTCATTGGTGTACGTTAGTACAGGAATGGGCCTATTCTTGATAACAGGCACATCTACACCCATAGCCACCAGTTTCTCTTCTGATCTGTTCACTATAATAGGACCGTGACCTCTGGCCTGGGTCCACTCTCTCCCCGGCAGCTCCGCTACTCCGATGCCTCGCCGCACTGCTGAGCCGTCCTCCTGTTCAGGGTTCAAGGCTGCAGTCAGACGCCTGCTTGCACCTGAGACGCGCCCGTCCCTGCCTGCCCGGTACCTCGAATTTTAGTTTCTCTGCCCATTCCTCCCACCCACAGTAGCCCCTTATTTTTTCTTTATTGATTTTTAATTTCTCTTCTTCCCTGCCGCTTTTTCCCGCCGCTGCTACCCCCACGGCTGCTCCCCCCTGCACAACTCCCGCCTCCCAGCCTTTCGCACCGCCCCCTCCCTTACCTAAATGGAGGCCGCAGACCTGTCGCGCCCTTGGCGGGCTAAAGGCAAGCCCGTCCCCGACCCGACCAGCGCCAGGGACCCTGTATCTCCCACCATCCACCGCTACAGCACAGCCACCATGCACGCACTCAACCCCGGAAGACCCAGAGACAGACAACAGGCTACGCCTAACATGATCCACGGACAGTTCTCCTGCCTCCGCTGCCGCCAGACCTTCACCACCACCCCGACCACCAACACCGCAGAAACCAAAACCGTTGATACCCTAAGATGCATCCTCGTCAACATGTGCTCCTTGCACAAACACGCCGTAGAGATCTAGAGCCTACTCGACTCTCTCTCACCGGACATCACCTTCCTCACGAAGACCTGGACCAACGCCTCATCTGCCCCCGACATCAACACCGCCATTCTGGACGGATACATGATCCAGAAGAAGGACCGCACCAACCAGCAGGGAGGGGGCCTCGCCATCGCTCACAAGAATACCCTCTGGCTCACCACCTCCAGCAAAACCTTCCCCTCCGCCGAACACTTCCACTTCTAGATCCAAACCAGCTCCAACTCCACGCTCCGGGTAACCCTGGTCTACAGACCCCCCGGACTCCGGGCACCCTTCGCCTTCACCATCACAGACTTCATTGCACCCCAAGCCATCACCACAATGAACTACATACTCATCGGAGAACTGAACTTCCACCTCGACAACGCTAGCTACACCAACTCCACCACCCTTTGCGACAACCTCGCCAACATCAACTCAAACAACTCGTCTCCACACCGACCCACAGGGCAGGACACACCCTAGACCCCATCTTTGCAGCAGGGAACGGCGTTCACTTCAACCACACAATGCAACCCTCAAGGACCGACCACTACTGCCTACATTTCACCGTCGACAAACCCTGGGCGCCGAAACCAGCCCCACGCCCACCACAAAGGAACTGGAGCAAAGTCACTGACGACCAACTCAACTTCGCCCTCATCCAACACAGCCACTTTTTAGGCTCCCAACTCCAACATTGCAGCCAGAGAACTCCACACCTGGATCTCCAAATGCGCAAACGAGCTCGCGTGCTACACAACCCCAACAAACAGCGACCCAGGAAAGCCGCCTAGTTCACCACCGATCTCTAAGAAGCCAGATGCACCTGCAGACACCTGGATAAGAACTGGAGAAATACCAAGACACCCGATAACCACACCACCTACAAGGATGCCATGACGGACTACCATAACCAAATCAGAATCAGCAAGAGGACCTTCATCCACACCAAAATCCTCGCCAACTCCCCCAATTCCAAGGAACTGTTCACTGTAATCCAGGAAATCACCAACCCCGCAGCGAAGCCACAGACATTACCCCGTCCCAAAACCTCTGCAACAAGCTGGGAACCTACTTCCACCTCAAGATCAAAAACCTCTATGACAACTTCATCGACCTTCCACCTGACACCACAGCTTGCCCGCCCCCCAGACGCACCAGCCAGCCCACCGTCTCCACCTCGATGCCGATCACAGCTGAAGACACCACCTCCATCATAAAACCAGTGGAGGAGTGTGGCTCACTGATTAGAGCGGCAGACCCTGATGCAGAGGTCTGGCCCGGGACCAGGGTTCAATTCCCGACGAGGCAGGGTCCTGAGCCCAAAATGTCCACGGACTCGATAATTCTCACCTCGGTGCCTATTCTAATCATGGGGTCCCACGCTGCAGCTCTGGGCAATAGTTGCTTAATCTCCACTACAGCGGCCCACCCGCTGCGGGATGCTTGGCTTTCACCCTGGGGATACCCAGTAGGGGTTATCTCACAGGGAAAAGCCAGGACGGGTTCCCAAGGCAAGCGCCTTGATGCCTTCGGGTGATACGTGCGCTATATAAGTCGCAATACATTTACATTTACATAAAAGGAATCCACTCAGGGGCCCCCACCGACCCCATCCCCATCACATCTACCACAGAGCTGCCAACACCATTTCACCCGAACTACAACGCACCCTCAACACCACCCTCGAAACAGGCACCTTCCCAGGTGACTCGAAACGCTCAGAAGTCAGACCCCTGCTCAAGAAGCCGACAGCTGACCCCACTAACCTCAAGAACTACTAGCCCATCTTGCTCCTCCCCTTCGCGGCCAAAGTCACACAGAAAACAGTCAACAGGGAACTAACACGATTCATCGAAAACCACGCCATCCTTGACCCATCCCAATCCAGATTCCGAAGCAACCACAGCACAGAGACCACCCTACTCGCCGCCACAGATGACATCTGCACCCTCCTGGACCAAGGCCGCTCCGCAGCCCTCATCCTACTCGACCTATCAGCAGCCTTCGACACCGTCTCCCACTGCATGCTAATCGCCAGACTACACAACGCCGGCATACAAGGAACAGCACTAGACTGGATCCAATCATTCCTCCCCAGAAGAAGCCAAAGAATCAGACTGCCGCCCTTCCTCTCCGACCCTATGGAAATCACCTGCGGAGTCCCACAGGGATAATCACTCAGCACGACCGACTTCAACATCTATATGGCCCCCCTCGCTCCCATCGTCCGACAACATGGTCTCAACATTGTCTCATACGCCTACGACGCCCTTCTCATCCTCTCCCTCACCAAAGACCCTGCCACTGCCAGACTTAACTTCCAGAAAGGAATGCAGGAGGTCGCAGTCTGGATGAACAACAGCTGGCTTAAGCTCAGTGCTGAGAAGACAGAAGTCCTTGTCCTCGGAACCAACGCTTCAACACCTGGTGACTGACAGCCCTCGGAAGCCCACCGACCCCCTCGGACCACGCCAAAAACCTCGGCATCATATTCAACTCATCACTCACCATGAACCCGCAGAGCAACGCCGTCACCTCCAGCTGCTTCAACACCCTCCGGAAGAACTTCAAATGGATACCCCTGGAGTTAAGGAAGACAGTCACCCACGCACTCATCACCAGCAGACTGGACTATGGAAACGCTCACTATGCCAGAATGAGCAAGTCCCTAATCTGAGAACTCCAGACGATACAGAACACCGCCGCCAGACTCATCCTCGACATCCCTCCGGACTAACACATCAGCCAACACCTATGAAGACTCCTCTGGTTCCCAGTGGAGAAAAGGATCACCTTCAAAATCCTCACCCACGCCTACAAATGCCAACACAACACCGGACCCAAATACCTCAACAACAGAATCAACTTCCACGTACCCAAAAGAAACCTCCGATCTTCCAACATCGCACTGGCCAAAACCCCATGCATCCACAGAGCAGGAGGAAGATCTTTCTCCCACACAGCGGCCAAAACCTGGAATGAGCTCCCGGTAGACATCAGACTCGCACCTTCCCTGAACACCTTCAGGAAGGCCCTCAAGACATGGCTCTTCGGCTAACGGATCTGAAAACATCCCCCCCAGTGCTTTGAGACCCTCACGGGTGAGTAGCGCACTTTAACAACTCCTGATTGATTGATTGCTTGATTGATTGATATAAGGGAAAAAGGATTGGGCCTGTACACAACCTTAGCAGGCCCCTCAATCCGTCCCATATCAATCAGTGCGTTCACCACCTGGCCCATATCTAACAGCAGCATAGAGACATAATGTAGGGCCCTCAGAAAACCCACAAGACCCTTATCAACGATTATACACTCCAGTTTCACCCACAATTTATGTCTCACTATGCCATTAAATGCACAGGAGAGGTCCATAAATGCAATAAAATGGATCCCTGCTTTGCTACAGTGTATTTACCAATCAACAGGTGTAAATTGAGGCATTGATCTATTGTTCCCAACCCGGCCCTGAACCCGTACTGGAGCTTAGAGAGAACACCCTTATCCTCCACTGGGGTTAACATCCTTTCCAGGATGATCCTCTCAACTATTTTAGAATTAAATCAATTTTATTAGCAGAACTCACAATATGACAATACAATGCATCGTTGCCTACAACCCAACGGGCCGGCTGCATAGAGGTCATGAAGGCAGAGAAGACCCAATGGATTACAACTTATCTGTATAGGTTAAGTACACAGCAAGCCGCCTGCAACTAATCTTGGGCCGGCCGCGTCAATAAAGGGAAACAAAACAATGGACGGTCAAAGTAAAGCATTACTCGAAATTAGAGGTGGTCTGCTGTGTGCATAGCATGCTAGTTCCCTTAAGAGACAAAGAATCGCTAAAGCAAGTTCGGGGCATAAAAGTCTGCCTTTTCCAGGACATAAATAAGAACCAAACAAAAAGGAAACATCAACAGGTCCATACTAAGAGGACCGAGAGTCCTCCCTCCCTCCCAAACCCTCTCCAGGTGAGCCAAAGATTATAAGCTCACACATGAATGTTGCCCAGCGTGAAGGCTACTAACAGCTCATCCCCTAGAAACCTATCAAAGGCCCATATGCCGGTATCAGTTTCAAAATACGTAGGTAAACAGGGATGTCAGCTCCTGGAACTTCATAGATAGAATGGAAATAAACGGGGCCCATATCTTTGCATAATCAGATTTATCCGCTAGGGTGGCCATGGATACCTCTCCATGCCCAGAAGGCACCACAGCTGGTGAAGCCATTGAGTATGGTCCGGGATCCTGTCTGTTTTCAACCTGATAAAAGCACTTGATGGGCGGCATTTCATGCCAGGGTGATCTGCCTACTCGCAAATCGGACTTTGTGTGTTTGGCAGCAGCACTGGGGGCCACGAAGAGGAGGAGAACCACGCTCCTCACCCTTGGAATTTTTGTACACTTCTCGCGTTTCCCGCTTCGCGGGAAACGCTCGTAACTGATACAGTTTGGCAGCAGCAGTGAGGGCCACGAACAGGTGGAGAACTACGCTCCCCATAATTCAGCGGGGGAGAGAGACGCCCTCCCGCCACGCCCTGCCCAGGTGTACTTAACCAGCCCTATAGTCCCGCCCGCGGGACGAGCCGGGCGAAGCCCGGGCAAAGGGCGGTCCGTCTGTGGCCGTCCGGGACCGGGAGAGGCTGGGCTGGGCCACCCCCCTTGGTCCATGGTTTTAGTATTTAATGGGCTATAGTGTTAATGTTCTCTTGGCGTTAAATAATCACCTTTTTATCAGGCATAATTAACAATATTTTATCAAAGTTTAATTTTACTTCTAAATAAGAGCCAATTTCTTTGTATCTTAGTGCACAAACTAATTCTGTGAATTTTAGTACTGGTATATTGTTTTTACATCAACCTTGGATTTTCCTGTAAATTTCAGTGCCAAATTATGGGTAAAAACACTCCCACTCAGTCTGCCCCTGTTACAAAGCAAAGGGTAGCGTTAAATACTCCTCTCCCTAGTTTGACAGCAATCGATCGAATGCTGCAAAAAACTATAGGGGTAGTCACGTCTGCCATTGAAAGCACAGAATGGCACCTTTCCCTTCCAGCTGGTACGCTTCCCCCTTTGCCCGCTACTAACATATCGATGTTCACTATAAACTCTCAGGACTCGATATTAGCACCTTCTTTTGTGGGCTTGCCGGGGGCTCAACCTATCTTACCAACGCATGATATTGTGTCTGCCACGGGTAGTATGCCACCTGAAACCTTTCCCTCCCTAACTAGGCTATCTTTGACACCGACATTATCCCCGAGGAATGTAACCTCTGAGCCTCCACTTTTGATTGAGGACCTTTTCTGAAAATTTGGGGTTTGACACTCCTTCTAGTCCGATCACTGTCTCAATGTCAAGTGTTAATAACGATAGCCCGCATGTAACGACCAGAGGGCAGAAGGCAAGACATATTAATAAGGAAGGGTCACTCGCAAAAAATGTTAAAGGGAATGTTGGCCATAAACAGCGAAAAATTCCTGTAAAACCAACTGGAATAAAAGGAACAAATAGTAACAGTCAGACAGAGAGTATTTTTCCTTCAAGTAGCATAGGCAATCAAGCAGCTGAGGAGTGCTTTTGGGGAAGAATGGAGACACTTTTGACAACTCTTCTTGAACCTATCCGTTTAAAAGTTACGAATATAGAAACCAGGGTAACTAATATGGAGGAAAAGCTTGTTAGTAATCAAAAGTCTACTCAGGATAAATTAATTCCTATATTACCTCAACTAATTGTGAAGGATTCTAATGGAATGCTTAATAATACACCAAGGGTCCCAGTAACTCAAACTCAGTCTTAAAATAGTGTTGCTAGCGGACGACTGGAGCTCAAAGAGTCAAGGGGTAATATTGGACCTAATGCTCCTGGTCCACCTGGCACTGTCCAAATAAATACTAACTAGAACTTAAGACAAATAAGAAGAGTAGAGGATAATAGAGAGGCTAATGTATCTTCAACCTTACCCTTTTTAAATCTACCTCATGAAGCACTGCCATATACAGTGGTGCTGGTTAATGTTCCTCCCATTCCCTCCAATGTCTTTGAACATTGGTCAACTTTGAGGAACAAATCCCTCCATTTTTTATCTGCTAAGCTTGGACACAGTAACTCTTTGTTTTCTGAATTTAAAATGGCCAGAAGAGTGAGCTGGGTGGGTATGTCAAATAAATCACTGAGTGGGGACTGTGTAATTTTAACATTTCGGTCACCTATGCTGGTTCGTAATATAATCGAGAGGGGTTGTACTGGGTCTGTTGATCCTGATTTTGTTAACATCCTCCCCCTCGGTTTTTAGGTCTCGCCTATCCCATTCCGCAAGGAATGGATGGTCGAGAATTATAGTAGGCAAAATAAGTTCTCGAACCATCGGGCGGATTTCAAACAGTTCACGTGAACACAAGCATGCGCATTTCCCCACATCAAAGCCATCAGCCTCCCTCCCACAGGCTTCCCCAGCGTGCGAAGTGTGCGCTGGCCTCAATTCTCCTCCCCCTAATTGCTTTCACTTTCACGGCCACTTCAAAGGGATCCTTTCCCGGCCGCTTTTTTTTCTTTCGGCGATGTTCTTGTTTAGAAGTGTGCTGTGTTGAAGGCGCCGGTGACATTGTTTTCAAATATGTTACACATGCCGTGCAGCGCTTTGTTTACTACTTTGTTTATTGCGTGTGAGGTAAGCTCAAATCTTTGATAAAAAAGCAGCATGTTTTTGTCCGTTACAGCTTGCTTGCTTTTATATTTATTTGGCCTCTTTGAACACATCGCAAAGTTAATTTTTTATAGGCGTGTCTTTCCCGAACTTTCGGTTGCTTTTGCTTGCCCACATCGCATAGTTTGATTTTGAGTTTACTGAATACTTTTAGCTATTATCTGTGAGTCTTCTATACTATGCAAAGCTTAGCCAGTGCTCACTACACCCTGACTGGCAGCACCAGGACATGCAGCATAGTGAAAGAGAGAGATAGGCTAATGTGCGGAGCGGCCGACTTCAGAACTGCAGGACTTGTTAAAACGAACTGTGAGCTGTGTGTTGTTTTATCCAGAATGCCGCCTCTCCCCCGCCCCCCTCTGCGAAATGTCTTCCTCTTTCATTCTTTCCTTGCCCTCCCCCGCCTCCTCTCCCCCGCCCCCCTTTGCGCTATCCCTGCTTAATTTGTGACTGGAAAGTGCCGGGACTTGTAATTTAACATAATTTGTATTGCGCAAACTCGACTCCAAGGTATCAGAGTGCTTTGCATGAGCACAAGTTGCATTACAGAAGGACACAGTATATATATTTTTTAAGGCACGGGCAGATTTGCAGAGAATCACAGGCTCAAACCTGGTTCCCCAGCTTCAAACTCGGCTGCTCTGATTGTTAAGCCACTTCTTAGCTCTGCATTACTGTTTTCACTTTCACGGCTGCCAGGCCGTGTCTCGCATTTCTCCTCTCACCAGTGACATTGTTTTCAAATATGTTACACATGCCATGCTGCGCTTTGTTTACTACTTTGTTTATTGCGTGTGAGGTAAGCTCTAAATCTTTGATACAAAAGCAGCATGTTTTTCTCCGTTACAGCCTTGTCTGCAATCTGCTTAATTTTATATTTATTTGGCTTCTTTGAACACATCGCAAAGTACATTTTTTATAGGAGTGCCTTTTCCGAACTTTTTGCCCAGCTTCAAACTCGGCTACTCTGATTGTTAAGCCACATCCTCTTGTCATGAAACCCGTGATCACGCAGCGGCGCGCACCTTGTATATTTATTTATTTATTTGTGCGTTTTTATATAGCGCGGACTTTACCCGAAGGTGTCAGAGCGCTTCACAATAGGAACAGAACTGATACATGAGAACATTACAAGTGGAAAAAAAAAACAAAAGCAAACGTTACATTGAATGAAGCAATAATGACAATCGTGAGCCAACTAAATACAAGAGGTAGCAAACGGTGCATTACAAAAGTGACAATCGTGAACCAACAAAATATAAGAGGTAGCAAACGGTGCATTACAGGAGGAAACAGTGACGTGTGCAGGTTACAAAAGCGTACAAAGTAAACAGAGGTATAATACTGCAATATATGGAGGGCCCTCAAGCACAAGAAAAAACATTACGTAGGCCATGGTGGCACTTGTGCAGGTATCGAAAATAAACAAATGTAAGAGGTAGAAAACAGTGTGTTAAAAGAGAAAGTGACGGGTGCATGTTACACACGAGTACAAACACAGGTAGAGAGATAATACCGCAATAAATGCCAGACTCTCAAACCACAAGAACACACTGGGAAGACACTTCCAAAGTCATATACAGTAGATATTTCTATCATGGAAGGGCTTCCTTCAGATAATAGAGAGGGCAAGGATTACATTTGGAAGTGTCTTTGATGGAGGAGAGCTTTGAGGTTAGTTTTGAAGGCCTGAGAGGAGGTGGTGGTCCGGAGCTGCGGCGGAAGGGAGTTCCAGATTCTCACCGCGTTGCCTGAAAAGGATTGTTCCATCGTTCTTTCCTTCTTGAAAGTGGGAGGTTCAAGCAGAAGATTTTCTGCATTACGTGATGGTCTAGAGCCTCCAGAGAGTTTCAGTTTATTTGCCAGGTAGCGAGGGGAGGAGGAGTGCAAGGCTTTGTGGGTGATACAAGCAGTATCCTGGACAGACTTCACACAGATACCACATGAAAGCGGCCGCAAAAGTGAACGCATTTTGTTTTGCGCATCGTTGAGGAGTACATGTTTGGGACCCGGACTATCTATATGGTGCATTGAAGCCTATCAAAATATTATATTAGGAGTGGTAACCTGTGCAACTCCTCTCCAATCTGGCAGCCATGATGATATAATGTTGCAGTGAAAAGGTCGCAGCCCTTGCATTTTTAATCACGAGTGACAACTGACCAATGACTCCTTTTCAAAACGAACTGTGAGCTGTGTGTTGTTTTATCCAGAATGCCTCCTCTCCCCCGCCCCCTCTGCGCAAATGTCTTCCTCTTTCATGCTTTCCTCACACACCGGTACAAAAGGGGGTGGTGATGGATGGAGCATCTGAACCAATCAAACACTCACACCCAGTCAAAAGATCTAGGTTTGATCCATCACCGTTCTTTAGCCCACTCTGCCACCCCAGTTCAGACATGGCTATATGCAAAACAGTCTGACCCTGTGCCTCATGGGAACAGTCCAGCCCGAACTGCCAAGCCATGGCTTCCCTGGACCGGAAACAAGCTTCAGAGGACCGGTTTCTGGCATTCTAGCCGTCTTCAGCCCGGCTTGCTTGAATCCAGTGGCAAAGTGAGCAAGGGACCCACGTCTGAGCATACCCTGCCACACTTATGGCGGCCAAAGCGGTACAAAAGGGGGTGGTGATGAATGGAGCATCTGAACCAATCAAACACTCACACCCAGTCAAAAGATCTGGGTTTGATCCATCACCGTTCTTTAGCCCACTCTGCCACCCCAGTTCAGACATGGCTATATGCAAATCAGTCTGACCCTGTGCCTCATGGGAACAGTCCAGCCCGAACTGCCAAGCCATGCCTTCCCGGGACCGGAAACAAGCTTCCGAGGACCGGTTTCTGGCATTCCAGCCGGCTTCAGCCCGGCTTGCTTGAATCCAGTGGCAAAGTGAGCAAGGGACTCACGTCTGAGCATACCCTGCCACACTTATGGCGGCCAAAGCGGTACAAAAGGGGGTGGTGATGGATGGAGCATCTGAACCAATCAAACACTCACACCCAGTCAAAAGATCTGGGTTTGATCCATCACCGTTCTTTAGCCCACTCTGCCACCCCAGTTCAGACATGGCTATATGCAAATCAGTCTGACCCTGTGCCTCATGGGAACAGTCCAGCCCGAACTGCCAAGCCATGCCTTCCCTGGACCGGAAACAAGCTTACGAGGACCGGTTTCTGGCATTCTAGCAGTCTTCAGCCTGGCTTGCTTGAATCCAGAAGCAAAGTGTGCAAGGTACGCACATCTGAGCATACCCTGCCACACTTATGGCGGCCAAAGCGGTACAAAAGGGGGTGGTGATTGATGGAGCATCTGAACCAATCAAAAACTCACACCCAGTCAAAAGATCTGGGTTTGATCCATCACCGTTCTTTAGCCCACTCTGCCACCCCAGTTCAGACATGGCTATATGCAAATCAGTCTGACCCTGTGCCTCATGGGAACAGTCCAGCCCGACCTGCCAAGCCATGCCTTCCCTGGACCGGAAACAAGCTTCCGAGGAACGGTTTCTGGCATTCCAGCCGTCTTCAGCCCGGCTTGCTTGAATCCAGTGGCAAAGTGAGCAAGGGACTCACGTCTGAGCATACCCTGCCACACTTATGGCGGCCAAAGCGGTACAAAAGGGGGTGGTGATGGATGGAGCATCTGAACCAATCAAACACTCACGCCCAGTCAAAAGATCTGGGTTTGATCCATCACCGTTCTTTAGCCCACTCTGCCACCCCAATTCAGACATGGCTATATGCAAATCAGTCTGACCCTGTGCCTCATGGGAACAGTCCAGCCCGAACTGCCAAGCCATGCCTTCCCTGGACCGGAAACAAGCTTCCGAGGACCGGTTTCTGGCATTCCAGCCGTCTTCAGCCCGGCTTGCTTGAATCCAGTGGCAAAGTGAGCAAGGGACTCACGTCTGAGCATAGCCTGCCACACTTATGGCGGCCAAAGGTACCGCTTTGGCCGCCATAAGTGTGGCAGGGTATGCTCAGACGTGAGTCCCTTGCTCACTTTGCCACTGGATTCAAGCAAGCCGGGCTGAAGAAGGCTGTAATGCCAGAAACCGGTCCTCGGAAGCTTGTTTCCGGTCCAGGGAAGACATGGCTTGGCAGTTCGGGCTGGACTGTTCCCATGAGGCACAGGGTCAGACTGATTTGCATGTAGCCATGTCTGAACTGGGGTGGCAGATTGGGCTAAAGAACGGTGATGGATTAAACCCAGATCTTTTGACTGGGTGTGAGTGTTTGATTGGTTCAGATGCTCCGTCCATCACCACCCCCTTTTGTACCGCTTTGACCGCCATAAGTGTGGCAGGGTATGCTCAGACGTGAGTCCCTTGCTCACTTTGCCACTGGATTCAAGCAAGCCGGGCTGAAGAAGGCTATAATGCCAGAAACCGGTCCTCGGAAGCTTGTTTCTGGTCCAGGAAATACATGGCTTGGCAGTTCGGGCTGGACTGTTCCCATGAGGCACAGGGTCAGACTGATTTGCATATAGCCATGTCTGAACTGGGGTGGCAGAGTGGGCTAAATAACGGTGATGGATTAAACCCAGATCTTTTGACTGGGTGTGAGTGTTTGATTGGTTCAGATGCTCCGTCCATCACCACCATCTTTTGTACCGCTTTGGCTGCCATAAGTGTGGCAGGGTATGCTCAGACGTGAGTCCCTTGCTCACTTTGCCACTGGATTCAAGCAAGCCGGGCTGAAGAAGGCTGTAATGTCAGAAACCGGTCCTCGGAAGCTTGTTTCCGGTCCAGGGAAGACATGGCTTGGCAGTTCGGGCTGGACAGTTTCTATGAGGCACAGGGTCAGACTGATTTGCACATAGCCATGTCTGAACTGGGGTGGCAGAGTGGGCTAAAGAACGGTGATGGATTAAACCCAGATCTTTTGACTGGGTGTGAGTGTTTGATTGGTTCAGATGCTCCGTCCATCACCACCCCCTTTTGTACCGCTTTGGCCGCTATAAGTGTAGCAGGGTATGCTCAGACGTGAGTCCCTTGCTCACTTTGCCACTGGATTCAAGCAAGCCAGGCTGAAGAAGGCTGTAATGCCAGAAACCGGCCCTCGGAAGCTTGTTTCCGGTCCAGGGAAGACATGGCTTGGCAGTTCGGGCTGGACTGTTCCCATGAGGCACAGGGTCAGACTGATTTGCATATAGCCATGTCTGAACTGGGGTGGCAGAGTGGGCTAAATAACGGTGATGGATTAAACCCAGATCTTTTGACTGGGTGTGAGTGTTTGATTGGTTCAGATGCTCCGTCCATCACCACCATCTTTTGTACCGCTTTGGCTGCCATAAGTGTGGCAGGGTATGCTCAGACGTGAGTCCCTTGCTCACTTTGCCACTGGATTCAAGCAAGCCGGGCTGAAGAAGGCTGTAATGTCAGAAACCGGTCCTCGGAAGCTTGTTTCCGGTCCAGGGAAGACATGGCTTGGCAGTTCGGGCTGGACAGTTTCTATGAGGCACAGGGTCAGACTGATTTGCACATAGCCATGTCTGAACTGGGGTGGCAGAGTGGGCTAAAGAACGGTGATGGATTAAACCAAGATCTTTTGACTGGGTGTGAGTGTTTGATTGGTTCAGATGCTCCGTCCATCACCACCCCCTTTTGTACCGCTTTGGCCGCTATAAGTG
Organism: Lissotriton helveticus; assembly: GCF_964261635.1. Taxonomy (NCBI): domain Eukaryota; kingdom Metazoa; phylum Chordata; class Amphibia; order Caudata; family Salamandridae; genus Lissotriton; species Lissotriton helveticus. Next base: position 779,803,721 of record NC_136070.1, read on the forward strand.
TAGCAGGGTATGCTCAGACGTGAGTCCCTTGCTCACTTTGCCACTGGATTCAAGCAAGCCAGGCTGAAGAAGGCTGTAATGCCAGAAACCGGCCCTCGGAAGCTTGTTTCCGGTCCAGGGAAGACATGGCTTGGCAGTTCGGGCTGGACTGTTCCCATGAGGCACAGGGTCAGACTGATTTGCATATAGCCATGTCTGAACTGGGGTGGCAGAGTGGGCTAAAGAACGGTGATGGATTAAACCCAGATCTTTTGACTGGGTGTGAGTGTTTGATTGGTTCAGATGCTCCGTCCATCACCACCCCCTTTTGTACCTGTTCCTCACACACCCTCACAACCTCACACCCCTCACCCTCACAACCCTCTCACCCTCACTCACCCTCACCCCCTCACACTCCCACACACCCTCACCCTCACACACCACATCACTCAGGAACACCACCACATCACTCAGGGGCACCACCACATCACTCAGGGACACCACCACATCACTCAGAAACACCACCACATCACTCAGGAACCACCATCACATCACTCAGGGCCACCACCACATCACTAAGGGGTACCACTCAGGGGCACCACCACATCACTCAGGGACACCACCACATCACTCTAATACACCACCACATCACTCAGCCCAACCATATCATCACTCAGCACCACAACAGCACTGTCCTTGCTTGCTACCAACAACCATTGCCATAGTCAATAGGACTCACATTAGGAAAGTGTAAGCTATTGGCTTTGTGAATAACAATGCTATTAATTTATATAGTTTCAAAGCCAACACATATTAAAAAAATGTGCCATTTACAATACCAATAGCTCACACTTTCCTAATGCGAGACCTATTGCATTGCAAATGCTTGTTTCTACTGCCTCTTGCGGCCGGTTTGGTGTCTAGGCCCCTCTCGTCCACTATTACATCAGGGGGGTCAAACGGGAGAGAGATATGCTATTCCAACATTTAATCCCTTTGACATCCTTAGTGGACTAGATAATAATGACTGACTACAGTTAGACACTTTACAAAATCCCCCAGGCATAGCAGTTGACCGTATGTCTGTAGTTAGCCACGGGGAAAATCCATAGGTAGGTAGGGGGAATGTTCCTAAAACGATAGGGGTTGAGGGCTCCATAGGAGGCCTGGAGGAGCAGGAAACGGAGTTAGAGATAGGGAGCGAGCATAGGACTGTGACCCTATCTGTAGATCATAGTCCTGTTGCTGTCGCTCCTATTTCTCCCCCACTGGTCCCCCCGTTATGCAGTGTTTCCTCTTCGAACATTGCTGGCATCAAATCTAAAATTGGTAATCCACTCTGGCAGGACTTTATCCTTACTCAAGACTTAATTTGCCTCCAAGAAACATGGAGTAGGGATCCGGTCCATCTTGATGGCTTTAAAACCTTCCATACCCCAGCTGTGGAGGTATTACATGGAAGAGCAAAGGGGGGACTGAGCAGTTATTTGTCCAATAAGTTGAATATAATAAGGGTCACAGAGCCTGTTAAAGATATCTATTTCCAACTTTTGATACTTGTTTTGGCTACTGATATTCCAATTGCCCTGCTCAATCTATATAATAATATTCCCCTTGCTGATGTATCTAGTGTCTTTAAAAAATTGGGCAATGCACTGTATTAACAGGATAAGGGTTTTAGACATGATTTTATGATACTCTTTTTAGGAGATTTTAACTGTATTTTGTGTAACATGGTGGATGATAACAGGTGTGGAATGATACGGGAAGACAGCATGTGCCAGTCACACTTAAATCATTCCGTCTTGGGTGAACAATTTAATGAATTGCTTGGTAAATTTGATTTGGGTTTTGCAAACGAAGTTAGTATGATACCATCTTCCCTATCCCCAACATTTAATGGGAGGGGTTGTGCTTCTATTATTGATTATGCTCTTGTAACAAATAAGCATGCAAATAGAGTTTACTCTTTTAAGGTCTCAGCTATTGCGTTAAGTGACCACTTTCCGCTCTGTGTAACCATTCTGATCCCAAAGAAGTCCACCTTAACACGTAAAATAGAAAGGGACACTGTGGATAATAATCTGTCTATCGGTAGCACAAATGGTTATTCGTTAAGATAGGCTATGGTGGATCAAACTGAAATACATAACACAATAATTGGAAAATGCACATCTGAGCTAGCGATCTGTTTGAGGGAAGATTCGACACTTGAAATGGTCCTTGCAGCTTTTCTCACTATTTCTAATGAAATTAAGATCTCCCTTACAAGACAGTGTAAAAATGCCAAACAAAAAGGAGGATGGTTTGACTCTAGCTGCACTAGAGGCTATGCACTTCTAAAGAAAGAATTGCACAAGAAACCTAGGTGTGCTAAGGAAATTAGTAGACTGAGGAAAGAGTATAAAATCGCTATAAAAAATAGAAAGAACAAGCTGAAAGTAGAAGCTTGGGAAGCCCTGCATCTAGCTTCAGGCAGGAACGACAGTGCAGGCTTCTGGAAGATTATCAGAACTCCCTTTCTTAGAGACGAGGTTGGTCCTAGACTAGAGATTGCAATTTCTGAATCGGATTGGATTGGCCATTTTTTTAAAAGTTTATGAGGGTGAGGGATTGACGAGTCCTCCCTCTGTCTCTATTGCCCACTCCACCTCAAGAAATTTAATGTTCATCCTAGAAGAGGTCGAAAAAGCTTTGCATGTAAGCCAGGGTGGGAAGGCCCCTGGTCCGGACGGTGTCCCCATAGATATTTGTAAAGCTACCACTTCTCTGTGGGGCCCCCTTCTGGTCCAGGTACTTAATGCTAGCTGTGTTTCGGATTTTTTGCCCACCTGGGTGGAATCTACAATAGTGCCCATCTATAAAAAGGGGGATAGACATGACCCAGGTTGTTATAGACCCATCTCCCTTTTAGATTCATTTACTAAAATAGTGGGCCGAATAATCTTGGACCGGCTCTTAGTCTGGGCCGAGGACAACTCTATTTTCTCTGATTTTCAATATGGTTTTCGTTCTGGCTTAGGAACAGTGGAACAGGGCCTAAATCTTTTAATGCTCACCGGGAAGTACACAAGGGCCAGGACAGGGAATTTGTTCCTGGCCTTTGTCGACCTCTCGGCCGCATTCGACTGTGTGGTGCATTCCAAACTGTGGATATTGTTGGGGCAACTTGGGGTTGAAGAAAATATTATTTATTATCTTAAACGTTTTTATAGTGACGCTTCAGCCCGCATCCGCTATGGCCTGAAGGGGGAACGCACGGGCAAAATCCCAATTAGGAGTGGTGTCAGGCAGGACTGTGTCCTTGCACCATTCCTTTTTAACTTGTACATAAATGGTTTGGAGAAAGCCCTGTGCAATATTAGTCTAGATCCCCCATATGTAGCCCGCCGCCCAATCCCGGCGCTCGCTGACGATGCTGTGCTAATGTCTCGTACTCAAGTGGGACTTCAGCGCATGGTGGATAGTTTTGCCCTCTTTATGAGTGAGTTGGGCTTAAGAGTAAATACATCAAAAACTTTCACCATGCACTGCGGCAGGCACCTAAGAACTAAAAGGGCCATTTTTTATAGCAGGACAGAAACTTGAATCCACTAAGCAATTTTCCTACCTAGGTATACTGTTTAATCATAGTGAGTCATGGGGACAGGCAGTGGCAGCGAAAAAACTTGCTATGGTTCGCTCGACGGCTGCACTCAAGACTTTCTCGAAGAAATTAGGCACCAGACCACCTGCGGAGTTAATTAAAATCTACAAAGCCAAATGTGTATCTGGTGCAATTTACGGTAGTGAGGTATGGGGGTTTGCAGACCCTATGCCCATTCAGGTAGTTGAGAACTCCTTTTTAAAGTTTATCCTCGCAGTTCCTAAGAGCACTCCTAATTATAACTGCCATGCAGAATTGGGTCTTGCCTATATATCTGATCACATCAAGCTTGAACCTGTCCTATTATGCCATAGGCTGTGGACTGAAGAAGAGACAAAGCTGAACAGAGATATTTTAACATATATTCTGAAACTAGAAGGAGCAATGAGGATACCTTGGCTGAGTTATGTATGCACATTTTTAACGGATATTGGGAAGTTAGACTATTTTCTAAATCCCCTTACTATCTCAGCCATGTCACGCAAGGATTTGAAAAAGGAGGGCCTGGCATTTTTGGATTCCTTGAGACTTACATCTGAGGTTTTAAAACCCTCTGTCCTACAACATCAAATGTTATTAACTACTTTTAATATTCAACCTCATCTGATTTATGTCCCAGATAATTATGATAGATTCTTATTATCCCATTTTAGATTTGGAATTTTTCACAGATTGGTTAGTTTTCCAACAGTAAATAACTGGATGCAAGATTTACCGCCCTGCCCCTGTGATGATGCTTCCCCCCAAAGCACTATGCATTGTATTTTATTTTGTAAATTCTATAACCAGATTAGGCATAGCCTTTTACTGCCGCTATTGAGAGGGATGGGTTTTGGCAGTGCCGTCTGTCTATGTTAAGTATGCAATACCTGGATAATCATCTATGTGTTTCAACAATTACACTGTTTTTGAAAAAAGTGATGCGCAGTAGAAAGAGTATGATAACATAATGCACTTTAATGAGCCTAGGATGTAACTAAACTGAAACCTTGCCATTAATGAATTTTTATGTATAACACTGAGAGATTGTAAAATGAATTGAAATGTATGTTAATGAAATGTTTTTATGTATACTTTTATGATTGCTTTTAAACAATCGAATAAAGTTATATTTGATTGATCTGCCTACCTTTGAAAGAGCGCAAAGGAAACGTCAAGGTGTTGGGCAGTCTAATATGGTGTACGCAGGGAATCTGGGGATGGTTGTGTCAAAACCTTTATCTATCTCATCGAGGATCCTATCCCAGTATCTCGTGAGCTTCAGACAGTTCCACAGCAAGCGAAGAAAGGTACCCGGACTCCCACAGCCCCGCCAACAGAGACCATTGCACTGTGAGTTCCATTTGGTTAAGCGAGCCGGTATGTACCAATAAGATATAATTTTATATGAAGTTTCTTTGTGGCCCATCAAGTGTGCGGTGTGATGGGTCCTGTAAAAAATATCCCCCCATTCTTTCTCTGAAAGGGTATACCCAATTTCTACCTCCCACCGCCTCTGCCCAGCAGTCGGAACTCCACGAGCACTCTGAGGGAGGAACACATATATTTCCGAAATAAGTTTGTGATAGTCCTTTTTTAAAAAGAGCTATTTTCCGAACTGGAGCATTAGCCTGCTGACCAAAGGACGTATTTGAGGGCTAAACACCCAGTGCAGCATTTGCACATGGAGGAAGTGGTCTGAGGTGGTGAGGCCAAAATCAGTTTGGAGCTGCTTAAATGGAATTTGGCCCTTGAGGTCAAACAGATGTCCTAGACGCTTGCAACCACCCGCCACCCAACGTGAGTCCACCCCCTTCTCCATACCCCGGGGGAAATGAGGGTTTGAGAAGATGGGGGACATAAGTGAGTGTAACGTTGTGAGGTTTGCCCGCGTGGACACCCTATCCCAGATTAGCCTGGTGGGTCGCGTGACCGGCGACGAATATAGCTCCCAAGAACGCGAAGCCCTAGATAGCCATGCCTCCCTCCAGATATGGCACCCAGCCACAGTCTAGTCAATGAATACCCAATGTTTCTCCATCATCGGTTGGCTCCATTCTACCAGGTAGCGCAGTAAAGAGGCTTAAAAGTATCGGGTGATATTCGGCAGTGCAAGGCCGCCTTCCTTTTTATGGCGCTGCAGCAGAGACTTCTGTAGCTTAGGAGAAACCGGACCCCAAATGAAGCGCTATATCTCTTTTTGAATACTCAAAAGCGTGCCTGGTGGGGGCATTAAGGGGAGGGTTTGGAAAATGTAAAGAGCTCGCGGCACGACATTCTTTTTAACAGTGGCTAACCTTCCAAGCCACAATCGAGGCAGGCGTTGTCACTGGGATAGGTCCTTACGGATGCGGGAGAGTAAGTCAGAATAATTTGCCTCTGCTGTTTTGCCGAGATTCTTATGAAGGACCAGCCCCAGATAGGTTATGCCATCCATTACCCAGTCAAAGTCAAATTGTATGCATAGGGTGTCCACTGTTGTCTGCGCGGTGGTTAGATTAAGTACCTGCAATTTCTGCAAATTCATTTTAAATCTAGAGACCCGACCAAAGGCATTCAGGTCCTCAACAATGACTGGCATTGAAGTCAAGGGCTGAGCTACAAAAAAAATAACATCGTCAGCATAGAGGCTGATCAAATGGCCATCAGGCCCGAATGGGACACCCTGCGCGTTAGGATTGTCCCTGAGTTTTTGGGCGAAGGGCTCCATATAATGAGCAAAAAGCAAGGGGTAGATGGGGTAACCCTGTCTAGTACCTTTACCGACTGCAAAATCAACCGAATGTACCCCGTTTACCTTGACTGCAGCACTTGGTATGCTCTATATGCTTGCTATCCATTTGCAAAACCGTACACCCAAGCCAAACCACTCCAGGGTGGCAAATACAGCAAGCGCACCAGGCTGAATGCCTATTCCACATCAACCGCCAAAAGCAACGTCTCTCCTTGGGGCACTGAACTTTATCGATCAAATGGCGGACCCGCTTTGTGTTGTCCCCACATTGTCTCCTCGGGATGAAGCCTGCCTGGTCTGGGTCCACCAAAACGGGCATCAGAGGATTCAATCTGTGGGCCAGAATGCCAGAGAAAAGCTTGGCATCAATATTTAATAATGAAATCAGACGGTACGAGCTGCAGGACAAAGGGTCCTTCCCAGGCTTGGGGATGACCGAGATCAACACCTGTAGCATTGAGGCTGTGAGAGTGCCAGTATCCGCGAACAAATTAAACAGTCGAGTAAGCAGGGGGCTAACTCCGTACAGAGGTCTTGTATAAAAGCGCACTGAAACCATCTGGGCCCGGTGCCTTCATGGGCTTCAATCGTGCGATAGCAGATATCACCTCTTCGATCCGTATGGGTGCTTCCAGACCCTCAGCCTCGCCTTGGCGGAAGGGGGGTGATCGCAGCCCCAGTGACATAGTCACGGGGGTCCGAGAGGGATAAGTACTCAGCGGAGTAGAGTTCTGCGTAAAAGGTCCGAAAAGCTGCTGCAATGCCTGAATCGTCAGTGATCTCAGATCCCTGACCTCCTGGCACCACTTTCACTGCCTGGGCCTGTCGTTTACTGCGTAAGCAGTGTGCAAGCATCTGCCCCCACCCCTGTTTGTTCCCACAAAGTACTTATGCTTCAAGCAGAGGACTGCGTGTTCAGCTCTGTCTAAGTCCAGGCACTTCAGGTGCAGCCGCTCTTTTTCTTATTGGCGCCAGACCAGCGGAGCGGCTGTGCATTTGTGAATTTCCTTAAGTTCTCTAACCTTTGACTCCATCTCCTCTCTTTTGACCTTTCAGGTTTTATTATCATGAACAGCTTTAGCAATCAAGGCCCCAGAGAAACCAGCTTAAGAGCCTCCCAGACGGAAACCAGTGCTGTGGAACCCTCACTTTTTAGTGTTATGTAGTCAGTCAATGTACGTCATAGATCATCTCCCACCTGTGGGGACAAAAACAGGCATTCCCTCAAATGCCAGTGTGGGGAGAAAGGAGTTGAGGAAGTCAAGCGCAAGGTCAGGGTAATGTGTGTGTGGTCTGACAGAGAACAGGCTTCGATGGTCGAGACCTGGGAGCATACCCACGTGGTGTAGGTGACAAGAAAGTGGTCCAAGCAGGCGTAAGACTCATGGGCTGCTGAGTAATGTGTGTAGTCCCTGTCGTTGGAATGTAGGCCACACCAAGCATCCTTGATCCCACATTTCTCCAGGCACTCCCTACCCGTTCCAGACAGGGCCTCAGCTCCCCCTGTCCTCGTGCTGGATCGATCCATCCCCATGTCCTTAACTAAATTTAGATCACCGCCCATCACCATCATGGAGTTGGGTGTGTGGAGAATCTCAGCCAAGGCCTCAGTCAATAACTTCTCCTGGTGCTCGTTTGGGAAATAGATTGAGGCTATCATGAAGCTAGTGGTGCCAATTTGCAATCTCAATCTTAAGAGGCGCCCCATGATCACTGCCACAGAACCCACTATAGAACCTCTAAAGTTTCTGGAGAGCAAAACGGCCAACCCACCTCTCTTACTCTTCCTAGAAGACCGAAACCGCAAGGGAAACCCCCTGGATTGCACCCGGTGTGTGTCCTTGTAAAGCAAGTGGGTCTCTTGAAGTAAGCATGTATCCCCTTCTGAATGCTCTTGTAGGGAGAGTACTGCCTTCTGCTTGGTAGGATTGTTAAGGCCGTGGACATTAAAGTTAACTATCTTAACCTCCATTGATCTTGAGAGAACATCGGATCTATATATCTTAGGCTATGGGACCTTGAAACCAGTACAGACCATGGAAGGTACACCACGAATATATGTGCCTGAACGGACCTACCCAGAAAGGCCTCTATTAAAAAGCTCATCGGAGAAGGGACCCACACTACCCAACAACAATATAAACAAAACATAAAACAATAAGCAAACAGCAGAAAATAGTACCTAGAGTCCATCCCAAAAGAGGGCCAGTATATAATGGGGACTGCGCAGAGAGCAAAGGACTGTAACAATCAGTAGTGAGAGATCTCCCCGTTCCCGCCAGGCCCTGACATGAGAAGACATAACCACACAAACGTTACCCGCAGCCGTTAGAGTCCAGGGGTTCCCTCTCAATTATTTTAACAGTAGAATTTAAGAGATAGATAAGTTGATAGCAGCTGGGGACAATAATGGTCATTCTCCAGGACTGTTGCAGACCAGTTTTACGAGTCAGATTAATAAAATGTGTAATGAGAGGGGACCATAAGTCTGCATGTAGTTTATATAAAGTTAATAGGGACCCCGTCTGGTCCATGTGCTTTGTTGGAGGTACTAATATTGCCTCAGTGACCTCTTTCAACAGAAACTCAATGTCCACAGGATATCTAGGTGGAGGTTGGTCCAAACCCTCCTCACTTAGTTCTCCAGGGCTATATACCCGGGTAAAGTGGTCAACCCATTGGTCGGGCTTATATGGGTATCTTAGAGTAAATTACCTCCATTAACCAATTTACTCTTATTGACAGTATGCCAGAAGAACCTGGTGTCTTTTACCTTACATGGGGTAACTAACTTTTATCATTAGTTTTATTGGCACTCTGCTTTACTTTTGCTTAGGTTTAACTTAAATTCGTTCCTGTATCTAGTGAAAGCAGCACTGTCCGTAGGGACGCTTGAAGGGCTTGATATACTAGTGTGACAGTACTATCAGTGCCCAGCTGTTGCAACACATATCTATTTACATTAATGTTGTGTGGCACAGTTGGACCAACTACAGATTTATATTCAGGTGATGATCTAGATATGAAGAGGCACTTATATGTTACATAGTGCTCAAGTGAGAAAGTGTGTGTCAGTGGCTTCATAGGGGCTGGCCATCAATTTTAGTGTGAGGTTTAAATGTTTCAAGCATAGTATCACAGCTTTGAGCTATACATTTTTTCCTTAGGTCCACCCATTCCTGGAGGTGCAGACTTTCAGTATTCAACCATGTGGTCTCCTCGACTTGCCGGGTCTTTGCGAACAAGAGGGGGGTTAAGAAATCGGGTAATTATCAATCCGTGTCAGAATGAACCCCAAAAACACTAAATACACCTGTGCTGAACCCTTTGGCCGCTTGGCAGAAAAACAGTCAGGCTTAAATTAGAGACAATGTGTAAAGTATTTAGGCCACGAAATGTATATAACCCACGTAGCCATCAAAACACATCCACTTTCTTAACACCACACCACTTGAATCCAGAGATTGAGAGTTAATCTCATATTTTATTTTTTGCACTCGTTTTTATCAAAGGTTTTTTGTTTTGTCTTAATCTCTTCATCTGCAATACATATAACATTAGCAATATATATACAATTAATCCATCCAATTGACAAAAAACAATACCACTTAGACATATATACAGAAAAGAAAAAATGGTGGTAAATCATATCAAATAAAGACAACTTTTTTGACACAGTCCAAAATCTCGTAAAGTTTGTGAGAGTGCGCAGTGTCTGAATAATTTTCAGCTCACTACACCTAATGTGTTCCCCTTCTGGGGATGAAGGTACATCTGTAGGATTCCTTCTCTTAATTCTACCTGATCAACTATTTCTTTTTCAGTCCCTTATATCAGTCAGTAAAATACTCTTTATTCGATTTATAAAATCATAAAAGACATAAAAACATTATATATACACATTTAAGATAATTCGATACATTTTCATAATCATTTCATACTAAACAGTGGGTCAAAATATAAAAACACGTAGATGTTATGATTATATATCACTTATATCACTTTTAAATATCCACAAGCGTTATACTTGAATTATGTGTAGAGAATGATCTCAAATTTCTTCCCCAGAATAAATGGCAACTCTATTTGACCGCTGTATTAACCGCAGATGCATGCGCTTTTTTAGTGAGATCACCATCAGGGCGTAACATTCAATCGCGAGTCATACGTCAATTCGCATTAGAGGTGCAAGTCGTTTCCATGTAGTCTTTTTCATCAATCAATGTCTTTGTGAGTATTTTTATTGCAGACAAAGTTCCAGTTTTGGGAGTATTAGGCCGCAGACCCGACTGGTGTAGGCTCCACCAGTTCCTCGTTGCTGCGACCGGCATTCATGAGTCAGTCGTCGAGTGCTCAGGAATGATGGCGGCTTGTTATTTCCTGTTTCATCCCCTAAATGAAGTATTTATGCAGAATTCAAACAATAATAAAGCAAAAACAAACCACAACACAAATCTCACACCAATTTAGAAAAAAAGTGTAAAATGTATTGAACTATTTGAGACCAAAACGACAAATCCTAATCAGTAGAACTGGAAATATGCAATTTCAAAGCATTAGGGTAAATGCAGCGCCTAAAAGCACAAAGCGCCACTCGAGGTTATCTGGTCATGCGAGACCGGGTGAAAGTCACAAGTTCAGGTTTACCACGATGGAACGCGGCCCAGATACAGGGACCAGGTTAGTCCAGCTGAAAGAATTACCTTCTAAACACCAGAGCTGGGAGTTCCGTTCTCAGTGGAAGGGGCCACAAGGAGCAGGCTGGGTATCACTGTAGAGCAAAGAGCAGGTTGGGCATCTCAGACAGTCATGATTGTAGCTCGAAGATCCCATCAGGACTTGCAGACATTCGGTGCTGGATATTCATGAGGCCGGTTCCAGTGGGCTGTTATAGCTGTAGCGCAAAGTGCAGCTTTCACTTTGCCAAGCCTCGGTGGCGACCGCTGTAGCATGAAAAATCAGATTTACCAAAGCTACATGTTGAAGGTCGGAGTGAGCGACAAGATCTCCATACGAACAGTCCTGTTTGCGGTGAAGAAACCCTTAACTGCAGGATTTCTCACTTTCTTGGAGGGGGACCTCAACTGATGTCACACCAAGGGTCCTGAACCTGAGGGACACCTCTTGGGGATCAGGAACACTCTCCAGCAGAGGCCAACAGGTCTCAGGTAGGTCCCATTGGAGGTCCAGTTAAAGGTCCGGCACCAGGTCAGGTAGGCAGATGTAGGGAGGTCTCTGGAGATTATTATGTCCCTGTCACTCAGAAAAAGTGGTTAGTGAGCCAACACTTGTATTCACTTCAGCCTGGGATGAACGGTGCAGATCCAGTCTTCCTTCTCAGTAAGCAGGGCATCAGGACAGCTGAGTAGCAGTCCTTCTGACAGCAGAGAAGCATAGCAGTCCTTCTTCTGTAGTATCCACAGGACCATAGGTTTACTGAAGAGATGGATCTGAGGGTCCCCTATAAATCCTTGGTGTATTTGTATGTATGTATGAAATCCTTTCCCAATTCCAAAGATAGGAGTTCTATCCCTTGTGACCGGATTTGTCTCCAGGCCACTCGGGATTCACCTGATCCAGTTGTAAATGGGCCAAAGAATTGCATTAACAAAGACTTGGGCGATATGGGTCACATCTCCATTGTTTCCTGGAACTTGGCGGGACTGGTTAACAAATTTGACTCCCCGGATTGGGGGTCATTTATAGATGAACAAGATGTTTGCCTTTTCCAGGAGACATGGGCTAGGGAAGACCATTGGCGTGCGGGGTTTGCCACATTTTCAATCTTGGCGAAATGGGGGGGGAAGGGACGCCCGTCTGGCGGACTACTCATCTGGGTGGGCTCCCACTTGGGGTGTAAGGCGAGGTCCCTCGAAACCAACTCTGTGGACGTTCAATGTGTACTTCTGGAGTGGCCAAATGCCGTTAAACTGGCATTGGTCAATGTCTATTCATGACCAGTGGGTATAGCAAATGTCTCTAGCACAATTGAGGAATTAGCACTGTTTCTGAGTTCCATCCCGCAAGGCACCCCGTACGTGGTTGGGGGAGACTTCAATTGCCAATTCAAACCCCTCCCATCATTTCTGGAAGGCTCAACCATGGAGGAGGATGACCAATGGGGGATCCCCCCTCTGGTAGGCCCTCCAGTGAAGTCCTGGACACCATTAGCCACTCAAATCATGTGTTTGACACTAGTAAACTCGCTAAGGGCCGGTAATGGCCGGGCAAGCGGAGATATCCCTCCTAAACCGACTTTTAACAAACTGGGGCACAATTCTCGCCTGGACTATATATTTGTGGAAACGTGTGATTGGGTCAGAGTTGTGGACTTCAATGATGTAATCCCCCGAGATGAAAGTGACCATAATGCGCTGATTTTTAAATTTGCAGTGCCGGTTGTTACTCTTTCCACTCAGGGGGGCGATGATCTTGTGGAGTCGAGTATGATCCTATCTAGCAATCGGCGCAGAGTTAGATGGCCCAAAATTATAGGAAACCCTAAAGGCATTCAGAGGTTGTACGCCAAGACCGTTCCAGTTTTACAAAAAGTTGAAAATCTTATCCAGCAACTCCCGTCTGTAGAGAGCTACAGAAAACTGGGGGACATTCATCTGGAGCTGTGTGGTACCCTAGCCGAGGTGCTGAACCCAGTTCAGAGGGCAAAGAAAGGGAAGGGGCCGCGCGCTTCGTGGTATAACGCTGCCTGCAGGAAGGCCAAAGCTGACCTACTAGAGGCCATGAAGCAACATGATAACATTGTACTGATTAGGTCCAAGAGGAAGGAGTACAAACACCTTATCCATAACGCCAAGATCGAATGGGACAACGACAACTGGACGAACATGATGGGTGCTCTCAAATCCAGAGACGCCCGGATATTCTGGCAGATTGTCAAAAACGGCTCTGCTGATCCCACTCCAGCAGTTGAGGCTAACATCGCACCCAGTGTGTGGGAGGCCCATTTCCGATCATTGTATGTCCAGGCCGACATAGATCAGCCCGAGGACCAAGCAGATCTAGTGGCAGGTTCAACCCTCATGCCATTTTTGGAGTCGGATAAATTCACTATGGCAGAGGTAAGGGCAGCTATTTCTAGACTCTCCGCAGAAAAAGCCCCAGGGTTGGATAAACTCCCTGGTGATTTATTTAAACACGAACCTACGGTGTGGGTTCCTTACCTACAGGTGGTATTCAACGCAATTCTAGGAGGGATGTCGGTGCCTACTACTTGGCTGGGGGAGGAGATCGTCCCCATCTTCAAGAAGGGTTCTCCTCTGCTCCCAGCCAATTATAGGCCCATTAGCTTAATCAACGTCCCACAAAAGATTTTTGCGAGGCTGATCTTGGATCGGCTACTAGAATGGATGCTAGACCACTCTGTCCTGAGCTCTTACCAAGCCGGGTTCAGGAATAAGGTATCCACTATAGATCAAGTTTTCCGTCTCGCCCTTTTATATTGGAAAACGGTACAGTTGGAGGGTGGCAGCCTCTATACTGTATTAGTTGATCTACGAGCGGCCTTTGATCTTGTACCCCGTAGGAAAGTCTGGTCCGTGCTTTCTAACCTGGGGGTCCCGCAACATCTCCTAAATATAGTTATTAGATTACACACAGATAACTACGCTCAGGTCAGATGTGGCAGGGAGGGAACTCTATCCAATAGATTCCCTGTTGACAGGGGGGGTTAGGCAGGGTTGTGTGCTCGCACCGACCCTGTTCTGCCTCTACGTTAACGGGGTCATTGCCCATCTGAATGGGGTTGAAAACAGAGATGCCCCCAAACTTGCAGGTAGCAGGGTGCCGGCGATTATGTTCGCAGACGACACCCTGCTGCTGTCCAAGTCGCCAATGGGAATACAGCGAGTACTCGATGGTTTCGAGGCATTTTGTCAAGACCATGGCCTTGAAATCAACGCATTGAAAACCAAATATATGGTTTTCAACCCACCATCTAAAACTCGCCCTAATCCGTATATTGGTGCTAACAGGCTAGAAAGGGTCCGAACCTTCGAGTACCTGGGGATCACCCTAAATGAAAAGATGTCGTGGGGGCACCACCAGGAGAAATCCCAACTAAAGCTGGCCCAAACTGCAGGTGGAATTATTAAGCTTGTTAGCAAAAACAAATCTTCCTCCAAGCCGGTCGGTCCCCCATTAGAGATCTATAGAGCACAGGCCAGGGGTGCGGTTATGTACGGAAGCGGACTCTGGGGCTATGCGTGTAAATGCGACATTGTAGCAACAGAGAACACATTTATTAGACAGCTTCTATCACTGCCTCCTAGTACCCCTTTGTTGCCGATGAGGCTTGAATTGGGTTTGAGACCATTGATGAAGATCTGGGCCTACGGCCTTTAATATTTTGGCAGAGGCTATGGTCTGTACCAGAGTTACTTAACTATAGGAAAGAACTGCAGGAAATCCTTACCCTCCCAAAGGTCGGGAAAATTCCCTGGTTCAATTATATACAGAACGAACTAGGGCGATTAGGACTAGTTACCCTATGGTCCGATCCATTGTCATCATGCTCTAGGGTCACACGGAGGCAGCTTGTTACATTGTATCAGGAAAGCAAACTTGCTGCACACTCACAAAGAACAGGCTTGGGCATCTTAACAGAATCATTTTTATTGGCTAAGGACATCTACAGGTTTGAACCCGTTCTAGATGTTATATTTCCAATCATTCTCAGGAAATTGTATCTTCAATGGAGGTATGGCTGTTTGCCGATTCGAGCTTATACCAGTAAATGGTCCGAGTCTTTGCCGAGCCATTGCCCACGGTGTAAACTAGAGCAGGAAACTGAGTTGCACATACTGTTTTTTTGCAATGCTTATGCGCAGGCCAGGAGGCAATGGATGGTCCGGTGTGTAAAAACCTGGGGTTCTCCCATTGTCTGCATGCGTGTAGGGTCTTCAAAATTGATCTATCTGGGCCGATAGTTTTTGCAATAGCCAAATATCTGGGAATAGTCTGGCATAAGAGAAGTCACCTTTTAATTGGGGATGTATGACAACTGCTAAATTGCAATTTACTATAGTAATAATGTTTGTATGTATGAGGCTGGTCCTCGTTCTATTAATTGGTATTATAATGTTTTAATCCTCTATTTTTAGCTGTTTTAAATGTAATGCTTCTCTGTACCTTTTATGGCAATATGTTGCCGAAATAAAGTTGGTAATGAATGAAATGTATGTATGTATCAAGCACTTATATAGCGCAAAACTGTCACCCTACGGGTATCCTGGCGCTTAGAACTTCAGAAGGTATTACAGTGAAACCGACCCGGCATTACAGTGGGGGAGCTAGAGATCACCCCTCTGGAATAGCCAGGTTTTCACCAGCTTTCTAAAGCCGATTAGCGTGTGCGACTGTATGATGGACTGGGGAAGATCATTCCAGAGTTGAGCCGCCACCACTCCAAAGGCTCTGCCGCCCATCCTGGCTCTCTTAAAGCTGATGGTCTTTACCAAGTTTACATTGGAAGAGTGGTGCTGCCTTTCCGGGTTATACCAAGAAAATCTTTCCCATAAAGGAATGGGGCCCATGCCGTGTACCGCTTTGTACACGATGCATAGGGACTTGAAACGAATCCTCTCTTTGACATGCAACCAATGTAGATCTCTCAAAGCAGCAGTCGTAGAGGTCCTCCGCTGCCTATTCAGAGCCAGTTTAGCTGCCATAGACTGGACTCTCTGTAATCTCTGTATGATGTACAGTGGTGCTCCCAAATACAGAGCATTACAGTAGTCCAGTCTGCTGAGTATTACACTTTGTACCACCAGGGAGCGCATGTCCTTGGGCAAGAGCGGGAGGATCTACCGTGGCATTCGCAACAACGCGAAGCAAACGTTGATCGTTTTGTTAACCTGGTATTCCATCTGGAGATTACCCTCCAATTGTATTCCCAAGTTGCGCACAGTTTTTGCGGAGTCAGGGGGTCGTCCTCTGGCGTGAGCTTAAAGTCTGGCATTAACGATTGGTGCACCTTAGAGGAGGGACAGAACAGCACCTCTGTTTTCCCTCCGTTAAATTGTAGAGAGTTCTGCCTGAGCCAGCCTGCTGTCTGGCGCATACACTCTTGAAACGTGTCCATCGATACTGCCTCTTTCCCTTTCAGGGAAAACACCAATTGGGTGTCGTCCACGTAGTTGACTAGGTCGATATCGAAGGACTTAATCAAAGAGAGCAGGGGACGCAGATAGATATTAAAGAGGATAGGGCTAATCACCGATCCCTGCGGAACCCCGTGCGCAACTGACGATTGGCTCGCCTCATAGGGAGGCAGTGATACTATCTATTGCCTTCCAGTTAGGTAGGAGCGTAGCCATTGCAAAGCACATCCTTTTACCCCCATCATTTGTAATCTCTCCAACTGTACTGTATGGTTCACCCTGTCGATGCGGCCGACATATCAAGTAGTACTAAGACGGAAGATTCTCCCTTGTCTGCTCGCATCCGAAGGTTGTCCATAACGGTGACCAAGGCAGTCTCCGTACTGTGGGCCGGGCGAAAGCCTAATTGATCCTTGTCTAGTAGGAGGTTTTCCTCCAAATATCCAGACAAGGCTTTGCTGATGATTTTTTCCAGGATTTTAATCGGGTAGGGTAGGAGAGATATTGGTCTGAAATTAGCTGGAACCAGGGGATCAAGGGAGGGTTTCTTGAGCAGTGGATAATTATCGCCCTCTTCCAAGTTTCCGTGACCACTCCCTCTTCTAGAGATTGCATGCAAATTTGGTGCAACCAAGGGAGGATCTCCTTGCCAGATGTCATCTGTGAAGTAGGAGAAGTTTGTAGAGGATTCCACCCCCAGAGGTTCTTGGAATTTCCTGTCTCTACCCTGGCCTCAGCTTATCTGGGCATGCAAAAGACTAGCATCAAATCCTTTGTGAGTGTTCTCAGGCACAGCCTTTGTGTTGTGCAAGTGTGGTAGGTGACAGCCCTGTCCCCCTTTAATGCCAGAGATGGCCCATTCTACCAACACTTATTTTCCCTTTGTCTCACAGTCTGGGAGCAATAAACACGGCATTACAATCCAACAAATGGATTTCCAACTGTAGACCCTATGTGGGCATAGCTGGACCCAGTCTTTTGTTGACTCTGTGACTCTACCCCTAGAGAAACAGCATAACACCACTTCTTTGATAAAGCAATACACAAAGGCCAACTGCCAGCTACATCTAGTCATATAAGCCAGGCAACAGGCTGTAGGCTCCTAATGGTTGGGACAAGAAAATGCTGACATTCTAAAAGTGGCAGATTCAGAATTGTGACTTAAAATCTAAATTTTCCATTAAAGAGGGTTTTAAATGACATTTTTTCTAGACACCAAACTAGACATTCCTACATGCTCCCAATGGAAAGTTATCACCCAATGTTACCCTATGGGAGAGGTAGGCCTTGCAAAAGCGAAAAAAAAATGTAAGAGTTTTGCACTACCAGGTCATGTAAAAGTTAAAAGTTCATGCCCAATTTTTTTTAATAAACTGCACCCTTCCCTATGGGCTGTGTAGGGCCTACACTAGGGTTGACTTATATGCATTAAAAAGGAAGTTTTAGGCCTGACCATAGGTTTATTTTGCCAGGTTGCAATGCCAGTATAAAACTGCGGACACATGATTCAATGACAGGCCTGAGACATGTTGAAAGGGCTACCTAAGTGTGTGCTGTAGACCCACTTGTACCATTTAATTTGCAGGCCCCGAGTACAGATAGTACCACTTTACTAAGGACTTACAAGTAAATTAATTGAGCCAGTTGAGTGCGAGGCAATGTTACCATGTTTAAATGACAGAGCACAAGCACTGTAGCACTGGTTAGCAGTGGTAAAGTGTGCAGAGTCGTAAGGCCAGCAAAAACATTGTTAGCAAAAGCAGGAGGATTGAAGGTAAAAAGTTGGGGGAATCCCACACCAAGGATGTCAGGTCCAACAGCACTGTTGAGTCATTCCGATATCAAAAACACATACTAACAATTAATGTCAAGTTAACTATGCACATATGATACAACATCTATATCACAAGCAGCATAAAAGGACATAAAATCAGCATCCACTAATGGTATTTTCCCTTATATGGATGTGAATAACATTTAAAATGTCATAACATTGAGTGGAAATGATACAACTAAGCAACCCTATGTTTGACTAAATCACTAAAACTGGGATCCCACTGAGTAGCATCATACCCATCTGTAAAATGTTTCCTCTATGGCCTGACATTGTATGATATGGTATGTATGATATGGTATGGCTTGAGATTACATAGTATGGTATGGTATGGATGCCACAACTTCCAAGGCACTTCCTGACCCAGCCTGCATTGTGCTGGGGTGGGACTACGTCCCCAAATAGGCCCAGTGCCTTTCCCAATTGCTGTCCAGAAGTAGGGGGCTACAGTGCCTCTAAAGCGCCTCTTCCTGGCAAAGGTGCAGGATGCCGCAACTTCCAAGGCACTGCCTGACACAGCCTGCATCCTGCTGGGGTGGGACTACATTCCCCAGCAGGCCCTGTGTCTTTCCCAATCACCACACAGAAGGAGGGGACTACAGCGCTATTAAATCGCCTCTTCACACCCGCGGTGCAGAATGTGTCCAGGCATGGCCCTGGCAAAGCCCAGGCCAACAGCAGTCCTATCAGAGCCCGGAGGAGACTGGCCACCCCTCTTGGCCCGAACAATCAGTAACTTGAAGGTACTGCGCTAACGGTTGCCTATAGCACCGTGCTTCTTGTTGTCTAGAGGTTGGACAGTGGTGGACTGAGAACTGTGAACTGTCTTTTAAAGTTGGTGTAAATTTAAGGGCTGAGGTTAATGAGACTTTTTTAATGCTGTGTTTAAAGTTTGTAGTTTGTTGAATTAATTTCTGTTCTTAGATTGGTAAATAACTGGGGTTTTAACTTTTTAGATTAGTCTAATCACCATGGGAAAAAGTAAAGCCTCACAAGCAGTACAGGGCACTCCCAAAGACACAAATGGCCCCCCTAAATCTGCTAACTGCACACTAAGAGAAATTGATCTTCTAATAGGAGAGGTGGAGTCTATTATTGGGGCAGGTCCTGCACCTCAGTGCACTATTGTTGTAATTTTTAAAAATAGGAAAAAGGCCACCACTTTCACTAGTTTCTTTAAAGGGTAATCTTCTAGGAAACGTACCAGGCAATCGGCGCCTTCTGTGGTAGGACCGAGCTGCCCGAGAAGGGTGAGACTGTTCTAGTTGCTCAAAACCTAGACTCTGGGAGATTTGCCTAGTCCACCTCCGCCAGTTTATTCCATTTCTTGTAGCAATACATTTTTGCTACTGGTGGACAAGGTGGGGGAGCAAAGTGAATCGGAGAGGTCAAAAAGTTGGGAACTACACAATTCACATCATCAACATCTAAATCCCAGCAGGATGATATTGCACACCTTAAACTGGAAGTGAAGACCGTGAGGGCCGAAATGGGAGACCTTAAATCATTGCTCACTCGACTCACTGGTACTCCTAGGCTGGCCACTGCAGAGAAGCGAATGTAGAGCCCTAGGCACAATACTCCTCAGCAGCCTTGGATACACTCCCACACTATAGGGCATCTGGACCTATAATAAAGAATTTAACCATTGGGTTGTCCAACACTGCTGGTTGGAGTGGGATCAAAGCCTCTTTGCAGGGGATTTGAAAAGTCAACTTCCAGAAACGCTCAGATGACTGCGAGACTGTAATGAAGTAAATCACCAGGAAACAGGATTACTTCAGGATGTAGATTTATTGAACACAGCTGTTGCAGGTCCCAAGAAACTGTGTACTGTGGAATGTCCCAAGCTAGTGACACATACACATTCTAGATGCAGATGACATGGGACCTTATGTCATCAACCCAGATCACCACAACATCTCCCTTCTTTACATAAAAGTGAAATGAACAATAAAATGAATAAGATAAAGAAATTGATAAGACAATAATGAATGCAGAATATCAGGTCATGTAAATAACAAAATACAAAGATTGGAAAATCAAATAATGTAAGTAACACAATTCATAATACATAAATCACGAAACCTCATAGGTTTGACAATATTCCTCCTACCAGTTCTACATATAGATAAAGGGTAGGAATTAGACTTGTCATCATTAGCTTGAATATCAGAAGAAACAACAGTAGGAGGAACAGAATGAAAAGATGTCTTTGATAGAACATTGAAACTGTGGGAAGATAAAGCACCATTTTCCAAAGAAGTAACATCTTTAAAATTCACTTTGGCTACTCTCCCCTTGTTCCACCACTCATTTCTACTGGTTCTTACCGCATTTTTTGTCACAACCTCAACCTTAACTGGAGGTTTGAACTTAGACAACCCTTTCAAAACGTGATTAGGATCCTTAATACGTACCCAGTCACCCACCTTGAATTTGTCTTTATCTGGTTTCAACCTATGTGTGACATAATAGCAGATTTTCTTTTTCTTTTGATATTCTTCTACTTTGGGTCTTATAACACTATCAATGTTTGACATTCTACCATTTTTCTTTTGAAATTCCCTCAACCAAGCAGGACAAAGTCTTGAAGCGGGAGGCCGTCATCTTAAAAGTTCAAATGGAAAAAACCCAGAGACAGCATTAGGGGTGCACCTATAGGACCACAATATTTCTTCAACAGCTTTAGCAATATCAGACTTGTTCTGAATTCCCCATTGAATGCATTCCACTAAAGTGCGATTCATTTTCTCAACCAGGCCATTGGCCTGTGGATGATATAACGCTACACATCTATGTTTGATAGCATAATTTTCCAAAAAACTCTGCATTTCTTTAGAAACGAATTGGACACCATTGTCTGAGACAATCTCTTTAGGAAATCCTTCCCTAGTGAATAAGCTTTTCAAAAATGTAATCACACACAGGGTATTGGGTTCCTCTACAAACTTCACTTCCCACCATTTGCTATAGTAGTCCACCACTACTATGGCAAACTTTAGTTTTCTAGGCAGAGTACCAAAAGGCCCAATGAAATCTATAGCCAATTTTGACCAAACTGTACTAGGCAAATCCACTGGTTGTAATGGAATTCCCTGAGTTTTTAAGCTTTTATCACTTGTTGCACAAACAACACAATTTCGGACAAAAGCAATAATATAAGAGTCCATTTTAGGCCACTAGAAATTATCTCTTATTTTCCTCTTGGTTATGGTCTGACCTAGATGTCCTTCATGCCCATACACAATGATCCTATCTCTTAATGAAACAGGAGGGATAAACTTGTCTCCATGCACTATCATTCCTTGATCCTCAATGGACAATTCCTCTGCTACCTTAAAATAAGGTTGTAAGTTTTGTGGGAGCGTCCTCTCTTTTGGCCAACCCAACATTATATATTCCCTCACATTTTCTAATTCACCGTCTTTTAAAGGTTCAGAAAACCACTCCTTCTCACTGAAAGTGGAATCATGGCAAAGGTCAATACTCGCAATCAAACAGTCTTCGTCACACTCATCATTATTTTCTTGAGTATCAGTGTGATTAATGGGTGAGCGTGATAAATAATCTGCCCTTATGTTCCTACCACCAGGTATGTAATCAATGGTGAAATTGTACTGTAGCAGCTTCGAGCTCAACCGTGCTATTCTAGGGGTATAATCTTTTATAGTAGTACCACTTAATATACTGACAAGCGGCTTGTGATCAGTTTTAAGTACAAACTTTCTCCCCCAAATAAAGCACTTGAATCTTTCAACTGCCCAGCAGCAACTCAACAGTTCCTTTTCAATTACTGAAAAGATTTTCTCATTGGGCTTCAACGATCTCGAAGCAAACCCAATGGTCGCTTTTTTACCTCCTTTCAATTGTGTGATAGTAGCGCCA
This sequence comes from Lissotriton helveticus, assembly GCF_964261635.1. Taxonomy (NCBI): domain Eukaryota; kingdom Metazoa; phylum Chordata; class Amphibia; order Caudata; family Salamandridae; genus Lissotriton; species Lissotriton helveticus. The sequence goes on from NC_136070.1 coordinate 779,825,899, forward strand.
AGACCATCATTGCTTGCATCTACTGTGATAATGCATTCCTCAGAAGGATCAAAAGGAGCAAGCACCCCAGCAGATACAATTTCATTTTTTAAGCTCTCAAACTCTTTTTCGCAATCTTCATCCCACAAAAATATTTTATTCTTTTTTAACAATTCTCTAAGAGTTGCTGTTTTAGCTGACAAATTTTTGATAAACTTAGAGTAGAACTCACAAAGACCTAAAAATTATGCTACATTTTCTTTTCTTTTAGGTGTAGGAGCTTTAGAAATTGCATCAACTAACCCTGGTCTTGGTTCAACTCCATGTTTTGATATAACATGCCCTAAATATTCTGTAGATTCTTTCCCAAACTCGCACTTTTCACGATTTGCCACAACACCATATTTTTCTAATCTTTCTAAAACCATAAACATGCGTTTGTCATGAACTAACTCATTTTCTCCTGCAACTAAGATATCGTCTTGATAAGTCACCACACCGTCAACTCCTTCTAAAACATTTTCTAATACCCGTTGAAACATGGATGCGGCTGATGACAAGCCAAAAGGCATCCTTTTAAATTGATACGACCCCATTGGAGAGACAAATGCAGTGAGATGTCTTGACGATTCTTCAAGTACAACCTGATGATAGGCTGATGCCAAGTCGATTTTTGAGAAAACACTTGAACCTGAAAATGTACTGATGATGTCATCAATTCTGGGTAACGGGTGTGAATCAACCCAGATCACCTTGTTTAAACTCCTCAAATCAATACATAGTCTCAACTTGCCATTTTTTGTTCTTGTGATAACCAACGGACTCAGCCATAACGAGGATTCAATTGGTTCAATCACCCCGTCATCACACATTTTCTTAAGAATATCTTCTAAATCTTTCCGTACACTAAAAGGTACATTCCTTAGCTTGTGTTTGATTGGAACCACCCTGTCCTGAACTTTTATTTTATGTTTAAATCCTTTTATTTTCCCGAGTTTATCTTCAAAAACCTTCGGAAATTTTTTGAACCATTTACTTTCCTTGCTCTGTTTGTCAAACGTATCACTATGCTGTTTACTACTTTTTTCTCTGTTCTCTTGTTTTTCTGTGTTATTTCTATTTTCTAACTCATCAGTCACTAAAGATACTTGTACTTTTTTTCCTGGTCTAAGCGTCATGCCAAAAAGGCCTTGATGATACCATCCCAGTATGTTTAATCCCTTCTTTGCAACATAGACCTTCCCAAAAATCGTGCGCCCCTTGAACTTGAGCTCACATTCAAAGTAACCTGACAGTTCAATTTTCCTCGAATCATAAGTCACTGGATTCCTGTCTGGAGGATGAAGACTTCGTTTACCCCAAACCTCATTACACAATTCATCAGAAATCATGGTCATTCTAGCTCCAGAATCTATAAGTAGTCTCAGATCTTTTCCATCTGTTTCTATAATCTCATAAGGGTCAATGCAATCTGACTCATCATCTTGAACAACAACTATCCTATCTTTGATCCCCCTATAACACGATTTTTCATCCTCTGAATTATCGCTTTGATCATCTTCGACCACAGAGTTAATCTTATCTTTTGGAGTTTGACACACCTTGGCAAAATGCCTAATTTTATTGCACACTTTACACTTCACACTCTTAGCAGGACAAGGTCTACCATTCGGATTGTGTCTTTCATTTCCACATCTAAAACAAATGTTTTTCTGAGTGAAAAAAACGACTTTTGTTTGATGAGTAACTATTTCTGTTGTCTTTCTGCTTAATAATTTTCTTTGAATTATACTTTTCCTTTGAGACTACATTCTCATTAACAACAGACACACTACTATTTTCTTTCCTAATAAGTTCTTTTCGTGCCTTACGCGATACTTCAATCCCCTTTACAATATCAATTGTTTCGGAAAGACTAGGATTTTTCAAAGTAAGTAATTTTTCTTGAACCTTACCATCATAGCATCGTACAACAATCTGATCACGGATGAGTTGGGCTGTGAAATTTTCAAATTCACATTCTGCAGCTAACATGCGTAAAGAAGCAACATAAGTAACAATAGATTCATCCTGTAACTGTTGTCTTGTGAAAAATGTATGCCTGTTGACAATTAAACTGGGTTCAACATCAAATTGTTTCTCAAGTTTTTTTACAGCTATCTCAAATTCATCTAAATCTTCCTGATCTTGCGGGGTTATATAGGGTGGAAGATGCTCATAAATGGATTGACCTTCGAACCCTAAATTGTGCTCCAAAAGAAACCTTCTGCGTTCAGGACGATACCTGTTCCCACCTATAGCTCCTAAATATTTACTGAAAGCCCTGTACCAATTCCTCCACCGAACAGGGGGTTCACCAGGAGTTTGTAAAAAAAGGGGAGGAGCACAGACATTCTGCATAGTAGCCATAACTCATAGAATAAAGTGCAAGAATAAAGCTTAAAACACTACAACTTAGTATGTATAAAAACTAAATGAGATAGAATATAATTATACCACAGGTTGAAGAATCTGTTCCTGAAATACACAGAACATTAATAATAAGTTATTCCGGAATTATAATAGTGTTACATGTGTGCATGTCACAGATATGCTAATTTTTTTTTAAAAAGACATAAGCTTTGTATTCACTTATTTTATCCTACTGTAATTGCAGCTTATTTTCCTAATGACTTCAAACTTTCATAAGTTAGCGTTTCTGTCATGAAAACTTTAAAACTTATTGCAAATTAAATGCTCATCTTCAATTGTAAGATTCCTTTTTTGAAACAGTTTAGTGACTGAGTAGTCCTACTTCCATTTTCACTCAGCCTCCATCAGTGTTTTCAGAGACATAAAGGTTAGCATACTAGTAGTTTAATTCGATCCGTGTTCTCCTTTTATACCCTTGGTCCTTCTTTTGTTTCTTTTTCAAATGTGCTTGGGAGCTGCCTGACAACACGACTAAGGGCTTCAGAGAAGACTAGGTGAGTTTTTTTTTTTTAAATCTACTTTTCCGTGGTTCTGTGCTGTAAATTTCCTCCGTGAGACTCTCTTCTGCTTTTGTCAGTGTTTATTTCACTTGACGTTGTTCGAGAGTTAATCAGACGATTTTACTATTTCAGTAAACTCACATCCGTAACGTTACGAAATAGACGGAGTAATCGCCGAGTCAATTTCACCTTCGCGCCTGACAGAAAGTGAAAATTACTTCAAAAGTCTTGTGCTTTTAGTCACTGTAAATGACGCCCTCAGCCAATTTCACCCTCGCGCTTCAGTGACGCTGCAGAGCACTCCCGAATCTCGTGCTTGGCTTAAGGTGCATCTTTTGAATCAGACACAAAACTCCATCCACGCGCAAAGTCTCTGGCTCAAACAACGTTGTTTTCGAAGATTTTAGATCATCAGAATTAATAAAATCATTAAATAAAGATAGCCGATATAAACACAGTCAATCCACATTACTTTCAGTATTTTTTTCGAAATGTAACTGGCCAAGACATTAAACTGAACATAAACAAACGTTGCAGGCTATTTTGTATACCATGGAAAATGTGGCGTTTCAGAAGTGTTCACTTAATTCAATTTCTCTCTTGCTTTTAACTCGAGACAGGAAGCCTTTGTTTAAATAACAAGCTGTCATGAACGTGGAAATATCTCAATTTCAACAAAGTTAGACACTTACGTGTGTCTGTTGAACTATGAGGCAGCTTCCGTTTTAAATAAACAGTCAATTAAGGAACATAAGCTACCTGTTGCTTTTTTTTTGAGTCTTTAAGTTTTAAATAAACAATCCACAATTAAAGATGTAAAAAGGAAGGTATACAAGCCTGAGCCTTCTTGATGATGTCGAGTTTTCTTTCCAAAATTCAAAATACTCGGTCTTCTTAAAAAGTAATTGTTTGAATAGGCAGCACTTCCTTTTAACGAGGCAGCACTTTCTTAATGCGTGAATTTGTTGCTGTGATCAAATCGTCGCCAATTTGTAATGAAGTAAATCACCAGGAAACAGGATTACTTCAGGATGTAGGTTTATTGAACACAGCTGTTGCAGGTCCCAAGAAACTGTGTACTGTGGAATGTCCCAAGCTAGTGACACATACACATTCTAGATGCAGATGACATGGGACCTTATGCCATCAACCCAGATCACCACAGAGACCCATGAGGTTTCTTTCTCATCATGGGCAGTTCGAGAAACAGGAAACTGTCTGACAAGCGGGACCGTACTGGGCCTTTGCTTAACCTTAATCACAGGGCTCTAACAAGCTTTCAGTAAAGGCACTCCAAGCCAGGGCTGGTTCTAGGATCTTTGAGGCCCTGGGCAGAAAGGGAATGTGTGTGGCCCTTCTAAATTGCATAGACATGACACATTCAGGGCTGTTTGTATCTGAAAAGATGCCCCTGCTCCTGACGCTGTAGCCCCTCCCTCTCAGCCACCTACAAGCACCTCTTAACAGCTCATCGAGGGCTGAAGGTGTGAGGGTTGCCATCCCGCTGTGCCTTTGCATGGGTGGGTATATATACAAGCAACAATGTCTCAACCGGTATTATTGAGAAAACTAGTTATCAAGAAGGGACAAAACATTGTAAGAAAGACAAGTAGGGAGACTCAAAGGGGATTTTAAGTGTGCCAAAGGCTTCATATATTTAACGGAGTACAGGGTTTTGGAAAAATCAGTAAAGGCAAGGGTTGTGAAAATTGGAAACCGGCAATTATGTTTGCCGACGATACCCTCCTTCTTTCCAAATCCCCCATGGGGATTCAGAGGATCCTGGATGGATTTGATCTTTTCTGTGCTCAGCACGGGTTGGAGATAAACACAGGGAAGACAAAGTACATGATTTTTAATCCACCCACTAAAACAAGACCTAATCCCACCTTGGGGACGGCCAGTCTCGAAAGGGTGTCCACCTTCATATATCTGGGGGTAACATTACAGGAACACTTATCTTGGGACCACCAGATAGCACGCTCAAGGGTAAAACTGTCTCAACTGTCTGGTGCAATTCTGAAGGTGGCCAATTCTTCGTCCTTTAAGCCTGTGAGCCCGGCCCTTGAAACTTACAGGACCCAGGCCAAGGCAGCGGCCACTTATGGCTGTGAACTTTGGGGGCATAAAGCGGCGAAGGTCCTGTCTACAGTTGAAAATAGTTTTTTAAGGCGCTTATTGACTCTTCCGCGTGCAACGCCACTTCTGCCCTTGAGAATGGACCTGGGGCTCCCCCCTATTGCAGAGGAGCTTGTGTCCAAACCAGTGAAGTTCTGGCACAGGCTCTGGTCCACGAATGAACTGCACCATTATAGGGAGGACCTTACCCACGTCATGAGCCTTAATTGTGGGGGAAAAATTCCTTGGCTTGCCTCTGTGAAAAATGAATTGACTACAATGAATCTTTGTGACCTTTGGGAGGACCCAGCGCGAGGCTGCCAAGCAATCTCGCGCAAAGCCCTGTCAAAATTTTTTAAGGACAGGTCTCTTGCACTCTTGGTAAATGCGCAACACAGTGGCACCCTTACCTTGCGATTTTTAGAATCCAAAAATTCATATATTTTTGAACCTTTTATGGATTTTATTTTTCCCATCCTGGCGAGAAAACTCTTTGTACAATGGAGGCTTGGCACACTGCCTACTAAAAATTTTACATCCAAGTGGTCTAACACGGCCGATAAATTTTGCCCATGCTGTAAAACCCACCTGGAAGACGACCTTCATATCCTGTTTGTGTGCCTCGCCTACCAAAGGCCCAGGAAACGCTGGATAGCACCACTCTGTAAAAATCTAGGGTTCAGAGAATACGCGCAGGCATATAGGATCCTGAAAACCAGTACCCTGGGTCACATTGTGTTTGCCGTCTCGAAATTTCTTATGGCTATATGGCTGATCAGGAAAAAAAATATATGCTGAACCCTCTTGAACTTTCCAGCTTCCTAATTATTCCTACGCCGGGATGGAGTATTTTATAATATGTAATTTTCTTAATATAATGTGTATTTTACTGTATGTACTGTTTTTTACTGTCTCTTTTATGGTCTATATGACCGAAATAAAGAATTTTTGGAATTGGAATTGGAATTGGAAAATTGGAAACAGTTGCATCAGCACTGTAAGCAATTGTTGTGGAAGTAACCCAAAAACTTTGTGCACACATGTGCATGTGACACTCAAGGGTGGACGGCGCAGGTGACAAGTGAAGAACACAGCGATGGCGCAAAGTGTGTAAGTGACAAAAAATAGATATACAGGCAGTTTTGGTTCGCAATTAATTATTTACATCAATTTGACAGATTTATAAAATGTTTGTGAACCACAGAGAAAAAGTGCTGGAACTTGTGCTGGTATGTCGATGGAACTTCGATTCTAGCGATTGAGGATCATCATCAGTACCGGGTTACTGACTGAATGTGCAAGGGATGAAGTGCAGCGAGGGAAGAGGATCTTCATTAATGAGATCAGTCATCAGTGGACGTGAAGAAGGAAGAGGCACACCCTGTTTCAGAAACAATCCGAGGGCAGTGGTGGCAATTAGAGCCCTAGAGGTCTGCAAGTAGTTCAGGGCTTTGGAACGGATCCCCGATTGGCAAGAAACGGTCTCCGGGACCAGGAGGTGAGGGACAGCCAGTAGTGCAGTTGCCAAAGATGAAGAAGCATCCGATGCCAGAAGCAGCTGAGTTTCCTTGTGCTGGACCTGTGTCGGGAACCGGATCCGCAGGGAGCCAGCAAGTTGTGATTGACTGGCAAACTAACTGTTTACGCAACAATTGCTTACAGTGCTGATACAACTGTTTGTAATTTTCACAACCCTTGACTTTACTGGTTTTTCCAAAATCCTGTACTCCGATCAATATATGATGCCTTTGGCACACTTAAAATCCCCTTTGAGTCTCCCTACTTGTTTTTATTGCAATGTTTTGTGCATTGTTGATAACTAGTTTTCTCAATAATATTGGTTGAGACATTGTTGATTGTCTATAATTCCTTACCCAGATCTCAACCTGATCTATGGGTTTACTCCTATTGTATATACTTAATCTGCATGGGTGGAGGCCTAATTCCCTGACAAACATGATGAATGTGTCTTTTACAACTGGGAATGGCGGGCCCCCTCCCCTCACGTTCCCCTTGCTACACCATAGGGAGCCTCCTAAGGTGGTGCACTTGCACGGTGTCACCTTTCATGCCATAGTCTGACTGTTGCATTGGTGCGGGCCCCAAGTTGGAGGGCTGACTACGGGGGCGCTGGGCAGCTGCCCACACTGGCCCTGCTCCCAGCGACTAACTTTGATTTTTATGGTGAACGTCCCAAAGCTCCCTGTTTACACACATCATGGGGGGGTGGAGACTTTAAAGAACAAGGCAATTTACTGGCTTTGAGAAGTGAGGGAGTGCCGCACTGTCATCCATGAAGACATTGTAGGGGCTATAAGACACTCCATAAGACATCCAAAGTTCGATAGTATAGAACTACTTTTTAAAGAAAAGAACCTAGTGGATAGTCTCATTGCCCTTGACCTTAGATCAGCATCCCTCTATCCTACTAACATTTATCTTAAATACTGGTTTGTTGATGATAGTTCTATTAGAGCAACGTGCAACCCCTTGAATCCGGAGGTAGCACAGTCCCCACTGAGCGTAATGGATTGACTACTGATCCATTGTTCATGAACTGACAAATGTTATCATCTGGACCCAATTCAATAACCCTACAGTCCTTTGTACGCTGGGTGAGTTTAACCCAAACTTACCTATTTGTTCATCCTGTTTATCCTTTTCTTGGCAATGAATCTTTTACAGTTTATCAGGGTTTGGCAAAATAATATCAGAATTTCTAAAATATAATAATAAGAATAATCATTTCCTATAGTTAAATGAATGACACTAATAATGACAAACTCTTTGAAAGTTTAAAATGCTTTACCTAAATAAATGTGAATTGCTCATCAAGTACAATACAGCTTGAATCATAAGTCATCACACAAAAGAAACATTAGAAAATAAACATCAATAATACATCTCAATTGTCAGCGCAATAAGTGAGTGGATAGGCATAGAGACAAAAGATTTATTTATTTATTCATTTATTTATTTAAGACGTTTTATATAGCGCTAGACTGACCGGAGGGTATCGGGGCGCTTCACATCAGTTACAAAGCAGAGGAAAAGAGAGCAGAACAAAATACAGTAAAACAGGACTATCCAGATAATAGTAATCGTAATGACAGTGACGAAGAGTTTGATTGCAAAGGTTTTGTTAACACCGTATCAGAGAGGGGTGAGGTGTCAGTCTCAGGCTCCGGCTGCTCCTATCGGTTCGCTAGGGATCGATCGAGGAGAAGGGTTTAGAGCTGACCTTTGAATTTATCGAAAGTAGGTATAGTTCTGATGTGAGCGGGGATAGAGTTCCAGATTTTGGGTGCATTACCGGCGAAGGACCTGGCTGTGGTTTTTTGTTTTCGGGATTTTAGTGGGATGAGAAGTAGGGTGTTGGAGCTTCTGAGAGTCCTGTTCTGGCCTGCTTTTCTAAGTTTGGCTGCCAGATATTCTGGTTTGCCTGTGTGGAGGGCTTTGTGGGTGAGGCAAGCAGTTCTGCAGTTCGCCCGTAGTTCTATTGGTAGCCACTTGAGTTATTTGCGTGCAGGAGAGATGTGATCAAATATCTTTATTCCAGTGACCATTCTGGCAGCCCCGTTGAGAGTTGTTTTCAGAGGAGCAAGGTGTGATTTATAGAGAGGACTGCATTTCCATAGTCCAGTCTTGACAGCACCAAAGCTTGGGTGGTTTGTTTAAAATCTTTGGGCAGGATAAAAGGTTTTATTTTGTTTAATAGCTTCAGGTTGAGGAAGGCGCTCTTCGCCAAGATCTTAATGTGTTTGGTCATGTCCAGTTTTGAGTCTAGCGTAATACCTAAAGATTTGACAGAATCAGCCAGGGTGAGGTTCCCATTGAGCGCATTGATAGCTTTTAACCACTCGACCATTTGTGGGTTCTCTTCTTTGTTCGAAATGAGGAGTAGTTCGGTTTTGTCAGGATTCAGTTTTAAGTGATTACTTGTCAGCCAAAGTTGCACTTCTCTTAGTGTTTCATTGAGTCTTTGAATGTCTTTGGCCAAGGAGATTTCCAAGTAAATTTGAGTATAGTTAGCATATAGGTGGAAAGGGATGTTAGCTTTCCTGAGTAGGGTGGTGAGGGGCTCCATGTAGATGTTGAAGAGTTGGGGGGAGAGCTCTGATCCTTGGGGTACTCCTCTGTTAACGGGGTGAAGGTCGGACTCAAAGCTTTTGATTTTTATTCTCTGGAAACAATTGTGAAGGAATGAGGAGAACCATTTGAGGACCACCTCGTCTAGACCGGCCCTAGCCTCGAGAGCCTTGAGAAGAAGTTTGTGGGCTACAGTGTCGAATGCTGCCGATAGGTCTAGGAGAATGAGGAGGCAGCATTGGTCTGAGTCCAATGATTTGTGTATGTCATCTATTATGTTGAGGATCGCCGTTTCAGTGCTGCAACCTTTCCTGAATCCTGACTGATGAGGGTCGAGAAGGTTGGTGTTGTCTAGGTGTTGAGTTAGTTGTTGGAGTACACATTTTTCTAGGATTTTGGAGAGAAATGGCAGGTTGGAGACGGGTCTGAAGTTGTTTAAGTCATTTATGTCTAGGCTTGTTTTTTTTAGCAGTGGGGTGACTTGTCCCACTTTCAGACAGTCCGGAACAATTCTGGTTTTTAGGGAGCTGTTTATAATCCTGCACCAGAGTGGGGCTAGGTACAGTTTCAGCTTTTTGGTGAGTTGAGCAGGTAGAGGGTCCAGAGCATAAGATAAAGGTTTGGAGTTGGCGATAAGTTTGACTATCTCTTCTTCTGGGATGGGCTGGAAGAGTGACCAGGGTTTAGGAGTGAGAGAGGGAGCGCTACCAAACGCCCCACCCGGGCTGCTGTAGGGAAGGGAGGCGCCATTGATGTCGAGAGAACGCGAGATCTTATCATTTGAGAAGTTGGTGCACTGTTCTTTGGAGGCCGGCCTTAGGGACGTATCAGGTTTGGAGGTTTGGCATCTGATGATATTAAAGAGCTCCTAGGGGTCTGTTTTTTGCGCTATCCAGAGTGGAGCGGAAATACATGGATTTCTTTTTCTTGATATGACTGTTGTATTTCTTCCGGACTGTTCTAAGTTGGTCGCGATGAATGGAAGTGGGCATGGTCCTCCAGCGTCTTTCTGTGGCTCTCCGTTGTCTCCTTTCATCATTAATTTCTGAGATGAACCATGATCTAGATAGGATATGACGATTTTTTTTTGTTTCAGGGGTGCAAGTTGGTCAAGCAAGGTTACCATATAGAGCGAGGTGAGATCAGTTGTGGAGAGCTCATTGTCGGTAGGTAGGAGCTAGTTTAGCCACTCTTCCATGACATCCATGGGAATCTGGGAGATGTTTTCTGGACCATTTGGGGGGTCATGAACAGGAGGCAGGGATAAAACATTTTGGTTGATGTGGAATAAGATCATGTGGTGATCCGACCAGTCCACTGGAAGAATGTTGTCAATCGTAATTGCGTCCCGGTGAGCAATGATGGCATCCAAGTTTGTTCCTTTGTTGTGGGTTTCTCCAGAGCAGTGTTGGGAAAGATTATTGTCACAGAGGAGGTTATTGAGAGATTGAATTAGAGAGTTGTTGGTTTCGTTCCAGCGTAGGTTGAGATCACCCAGGATTAGGTAGTTAGTTTCTTTAAGTGCGCAATGGGCTATCAGGTCGGATAGGTGTTCTCCAAATGTGGGGGTGTTGCCTGGAGGGTGATAGAGAAGGTGACAGACTAAAGGATTGTTGTCCATGGTCTTAATGTTGACAGAGAGACTTTCAAAGGAGCTGTACTTGCAGGAGTCAGTTACAGTGATGCCTATGTCGACCCTATGGATGATGGCTACACCTCCCCCTCGTTGATCATTTCTGTCTTTGTTGACAATGGTGAAACCTGGGGGCACAAGCATATCTAAACAGGGAGGGGAGGTCTCACTTAGCCATGTCTCCGTGATGAATGCAATGTCTAGATCGTGGGAGAGGATGGCTTCTGCTAGTTCCGTTGCATGTTTGGGAGCTGATCTACAATTAATGAGCAAGCAGTTGGTGGATAGTTTCTTTTTGCTGGAATACTTTCCTGGTGAGGCCCTAGGTATGGAGAAGAGGGAGGGCGGGGGTCTTGTGGCTTTTGTGGGGGAGTTTTCGCTTCTGAAGCCTGTGATCACTTGGATATTGGATTTAGGGGAGGTTGTGGGAGGAGAATCATAAGTGGAGGCTAGGTCCGCGGCTTCTTCCGCTGACATTGCTGCTTTGGTCCTAGAAGGTCTTTGCGTCTGGGTCACAGCATCCTTACTTGGGGGACTCTGTAGCATGGACAATGGGGATTTTATTTTAGTGGGGGTCTGTAGCGGGATTTCAACGTCGGTTTTTGTGGGTCTCTAGGGGCCGGTTTTCGTGGGCAGCAGAGGGCCCGGAATGGGGTTTTAGCACGTTAGAATTGATCGAAGGAGAGGCCCTGGTATGGGATTGCTGGGGCATTCGAGCCTTGTCTAGGTTGGTTAGGATTTTGTCAAGGCCTCTGAATATTATTTCTAACTTACTTTTTAATAGGGTCAGCCTGTGCATCATGTTTTCCGGGGCAGGAGGCATGCAGTTGTGGTTTGGGACAGCCCAAGGGGTGGGGGGCAAGATCGAAATGTGGGGTCTAGTGCTAAATGGATTGCCCAGATTGCCACTGTTCATGACCCTCGGTAGGGGTTGTGTCGAGAGCTCTTCCTCAGTGGTTCTGCCGGAGTGAGAGGGAGGGTCTGTAGACCAAGCTCATGGGATGGTGATGGGGTGTAGAGGAGGATGGGTCTTTGGGGGGTCAGATCAACCTCGGAAGATTGACGGTCGTGATTAGTAGGAACGGAGTCGTCGGAGGAGCGTTTAGCGGGGAAGCTGAGTGGTCTCACCGGGGGGTAGAAGAAGGTATTTGCGTCACATGGTGGGGTAGGATGCCCGGGGAAGGGGGTTGGGGCGGAGCAGATCGAAGAGAGTGAAGATGGGCGGAATGGAGAGCTGGGAAGAGGGAGTCGAAGGCCTCTAGGTTCTCGTTGTACACATGTATCAACATTGTGCCGTTTGAATAGATGGTCACTGTAGTGTTCCCATTTCTATTCACCTAGTTAGGGAGAGAGGTCGTCAATTTACAGCAATGTGTGGTAGTCGTCATTTTGGATATGTGAAGTTGCATTCTTAGTGTAGTGATCCATTTCTCAGGTCTATCCGTATGGAAGATGAGATCCATCTTTACCTGTCCTTTGGAGGTGCAGTGGTAAGTGTCCACAAATAGTGATTCTGAGTGTTGTCTGATTAGACTATGTTTGAGGTTTCTTCTCGCTTTGATGGAGAGCTTGGGGGGGAAGCCAATGGCGAAGGCGTTCACGCCAAACGGTTTCGCGTGGATCAGCATGGGTGAGTTGACGGAAATTGGGGTGCCCGGTGGCATAGTTGTGGTTTTGTGAGGTTGGCAAGCACGGGGGGCTGTCACTGTTATGGGAGCCGAGGGACACGCTAGGTAGAAAAGGTCACAGAGTAGTGATGGAAGCAATAGGCGGCTGTGGGCTCAAGTAGCCACTGTAGGAGTCAGAAGGTTCTCGAGGGCCTGGTCAGAGGTGTTAGAAGGGATCCTTGCGACTAAATTGGGAGAGAAGCTGCAACATGAGGGAGGAGGGAGTGAGAGGTTGAGAGATCTAAATTGCCCAGGTTCGGCACTCCTCCATTGGCTGTGGGCTCAAGTAGCACCCGTAGGAGTCGGAGGGTTCTCGTAGGCCTGGTCAGAAGTGTTAGAAGGGAGCCTTGTGACTAAGTTGGGAGAGAAGCTCGTGAGGGAGGAGGGAGTGAGAGGTTGAGAGATCTAAATTGCCAGGGGTCGGGCACTCCTCCATTGGAGGTTGGGTGTTCCCGGTCTCGTTCGGACCCTTATTAAGACACTTGCAAGTAGATTTATGCAAATTCAGAATATACTAACCAATCATATGAGGTTCTAGAAATCTGAAAAGCTACCTTCTGGCCATGAGAGTAAGCTGGGCCACTCAAGAAGAGTAAAGGAGCAAAGTCAAAAAGTCAGGATCAGCAGAAAAACAGCCAGCCCATAGAATTTAGGAAAAAGCAACAAAGCACTCTCCTCTCTCAAAGTGAGAAAACATGCTAAAAAAACTCCACACTTTTACTACTACTAGTTATACCCTAAATTCACTAAAGGTCCAACCATGATTGTGTTATCTCACATGGATTTATGCTTTTTGATTGGTCCAAAACAGGGGGTGTTCAATCACACTACTCTTGATGTGCCTAACTTTCAAACGTCTTATTGTTCTTAAATGGGGGTTGGGAGCACACTTTGTCCCTTTGCATCCTGGTAAATACATATAAAATTAGTGCTTACTTGAAATGTAGTTGTAGTTTGGTGCAGACAAGATGCTCAGGAGTGAACTATGCTGGAAGGTGAAGCAGTGTGTTCCCATCCCCCTTTTGTTTAAAAAGCCTCCATTGAGCCACTGAGCTGATGAGCTCTTGGAGATGCACCTGTGCACCAGGGAGAGGTACAGAGATGTAAGAGTATTGTGGCAGCTTTCTCAGCAACCCCAAATTAATTTAGTTTTTTAATCTCTACTGATGAAGGATAATATCCAGAAACACATGTGTCTAGCGTTTAACAGCACTAACCTGCACCAACTTTGGTGAAACACTTCAGGAAAATTTCAAGTAAGAATTTAAACTGAACTGCATTTACCAGGATGCTAAGGGGTGAACTGTGCTGGGAGGTGAAACAGTGTCCACCCATCCCCCTTTTGTCTCATTGTTCTAACTTTGCACACTGTAATCACTTCCAAGAGAGGAAACTCTAGTATCAGGCTTCCGTGTTTTGTTCGTCTCTCATCTCACTCATGTATCAATTTGTAGTACAAATGTCCTCATGCTCCGCTCGGCAAGGAAGCTCCATTCTTTTTATCAATTTCCTCTCTGCGCAATCTTGGTCATCATCAGGAACTTGTGAAGGACATATGACATTTTCTTTCTCACTTTTACATTTCTAATATGCCATGTTAATTCTAAAATGACTCTCGGGCCTTTTCTACAGGGCAGTAAGTACACTTCTAGAGAAAACAAATACAAGTGTTATTTATCATTTTATAAAACACCACTATTAAACACTCTTTGAATGCTTTAATTAATTTTTTTTCTTTACATGCTGCTTATTATTTTCTAGTGGTTAGTGAAAAATAAACTCTCGACTTTTGTCTTATTTTCAACATTAGTCATGTGCATTGCAGCCTACTTACTTACAACATTCCCAGCACGCGTTCGCGCTGTTTTCATTTTTCCCCTTTTCGTCTTGCGCAGTTCATTTTCCACAACATTCGGTTAATAATTAACACATTGAGGAGTTCAATCCGAGCAGGTTTTATTTCGCGAAAACCCTGCTCCATCACTACCATTGCATTGTGGCTTTTCTTGTACGTTCCAGATGTGTGCATGTAACCAAGTGAACGGTCCGACAAGGGCCTGTTTTGAGTAGGACTCATTTTGATGCTATTGGTGCCCCTGCTCAACAGGAGGTAAACAGGGCAATACACAAATGTTCTTCCTTTGCTCCTCCTTTATCTCAGGGATCCCTTCCCATTTTACCCGGCTGTTCCCTGGGTGGTTGAGACCTCCACAGCTAAGGGCACCAAGTCCAAGGTGGCATTCATTTCGTGGAACTTGGCGGGCCTTAGGTCTAAGGTTGTTTAACCCGACGAACAGTTTTGTTAAAATGTAATATTTCTGATTGCTTTTAGGAACCCCATTTTTAAACTGGGTTACCTAATTTATTTCATTCCATCCTTTTCTAGTTTGGTAGGGAAGCCTTCGGGTAGGGGGTGTAGCAATCTGGTATAGGCCCACTGCACAATGCACAGTCATAAGAGTTGACATTTACTCTCCAGACATTTCTGCTATTCAGTTGGTGTCCAAGGGATCACCCAAGTGAAAATGTATGGTTTTTTCAAGGGAGGTTAAGGGTGGAGGGGCATCAAAGACTGTCCTGTGCCTGGAGGAACATTTAGTTAAGAATTTCCAGCAATCCTTGTTAGATTAAGCAGCTGATTTTAAGACTAGTTATGAGTTATGAACTTCCGGACAACAAGGATGACAGTCTATTCTCCAATAAAAAGGTGGACAGAGGCTGCCTTACAGCTTAAAGCCCTGTCTTTAGAATACGAGGTTAGGGTCGCTAATAGGTGGACTAGGTCTGATCCTCTGGAGGCAGTTACGTTTAACAAACCGTTTCATACTAGTCACATTGACTATATTTTAGTGGATCTGAGACTCTGGCCACAGATAGAGGATATGGCAGTGATGACTAGATCAGAAAGCAATCCAGTGGCGTAGCTAGCCCTCTGGCCGCCAGTGGCTGGTCTCTGCTTTTGTTACTGAAGCTGTTGTCCCTGCGAATGATATACATAGGCTGAAAAGGTCCCAGTCAATTTACCGCTGCAATATTTTATTGGCTATCAGATCAGATTTGGAAGGAATTTTGTTTATGTTTGGTGGGGACCTTCTTTCTTAAGTAATACCAATATCTTCACTGATCTACATAAAGAAAATCTAAACACACACTGGCCTATTTCTGTGTCCCCATACATCATAGAGCAGCGAGTGTACCCAGGCCCCATTCCTGGTTTAATAAGGACTGTAGGGTGGCATGCAACATGTTAGCTGCTGCCCTAAGAAAGAATGATATGATAAGTATCCATACTCTAGAAAAACGTATAAGATAGCCCAGGAGAAAGTAAAGAGGGAAGGCCAAACTGAGATGCCAAAACCTAAAAGAGGCCAGTCTCGTTAACGACTCAACCGAGTTTTGGTCCTTACTAAGATGGGGGATAATGGTTCTGCTTCTCTTCCCACTAATTTTATCAACCAACCTGCAGGACTGGGTGTTCACGCTTCCAATTGGGTTGTGAAACTGTTCCTGCCTGCCATGACTTTGCTCTGCTGTGGCCGTGCTGGGTGGGACTACGTCCCCCAGCATACCCTGAGGTGAAGGAAGTACTGCATTTGGGTGCTCGAAAGCCGCCAACATCGACAGACTGAGCCAAGACGGGCCTGCCTTAGCCCATCATAGCCTGTCTTAGGCTTAGCTGGGCCTGCCCTCTTAGACTTATGCTTTGACGCCCTCTGGCACCGTTTGGCCATCATCTCAAGTTACTGTGATCTTTCTATTCTTCTCTAGTTTTGGCTCCCTCTTCGGTAGTTTATTTCTTTTGTGATAAACATGGACAAGAGAAAGGTTGCATCTGGGGTAGCACCCTCACCGGATACACGCATTACAGTCAACAGTTTTTTATGCGAGCTGTGGATTTGGCTTCTAATGAAATTAAATTGGCAGAGAGCCATCTTTTGCTCACTTCTGAGGAGTTTGACCTATTGACCAAGCCTTCTAATACTTGCCCCATATCTACATATGGCCCCCTTTGTAAATTCGCCCATGAGGGAGAGTACTAATGAAAGTGTATGAAACCAGGATCCTGCCAGTAGTAATCTGATGGTCGGAGTTGTTGTGGTTGTCAAGGAAAATGGAACTGGATCCAATGCCCACTCCCCGAATCCCGATCTCGAGACAGGCCCTGTTGTCAAACGCAGGAAATAGGCCCAAATACTTAAACTTTCGGAACCTTAACCTCTGACACGAATGAGGGAGGATGCAGTGATTACCCCTGTGAATGGGACGGTCTTCTGGCTAACCTCTGGGATGGTATGAGCACCCGCTTAGGTGAGCTGTTGGACGCCAAACTACTACCAGTATATGACCAGCTTGCCGACATTGAATCTAACGTAGCAAAGTTAGTCATAAGTAGGAAAGCCGGATCTGTCTGCTCCCAGAAGGTTCAGTTTACCGAAGTTTCTGTGCCCAATCCCCCACTTAATACAGTGACTTCGACCTTGTTACATCTGGCTGGTAATTTGGGGGATAGATATTTGTTAATACTCATCACCTGGATACATCGACTTGATCAGCTTTAGCCAGGACTGTACACCTTTACTTTAAATCTCAGGTTAAGACAATTGATCAGGGGCGCAGAGTAAAGTGGTGAAAAATTATCCCTGTGACTTTTCCTACTCAGTTAGTTAAAACCTGCCTTTTAGAAATTCAGACCTGCTTGAATTTATGGGCCTCTTGTCATAGTATCCCACTAGCATATGACAAAATTAGGGCTTTTATTAATGCTGCCCTTTCAAGGCCAGCTTGGGGGGATATTTTGGCACCTTGTCACTGGTTTGATAATACCTGTACTAATGCACGTAAGGCACTTTTAGCAAAGCTAAAAAAAAAAGCCTAGGGATAGTGGGGAGGTACGAGAATGCAGGGCATTGTATAAAGTAGCTGTTGATAATAGGAAGAAATAACTAAAGACAGAGCTGTGGGCAGATCTTCTCTTGCAAGTGCAGCTAAAGATAACATCCAGTTCTGGAAAATGGTCAACCACTCTGTTTTTAGGGAGCATAAGGTGGTCGACCAAGATGTGCTGATTCCGGTTCAGGCTTGGGAAGACCATTTTTCTGCTTTATATCTGGGGGATTATCCATCCTTTTCTTCTCTGCCCCTGCCACAGGGTGCTAGACTGACCTTATAATGGGAAGAGATCAGAAAAGCTATTGTGTCTTTGCATGTCGATAAGGCTTCCTGGGCAAATGGGGTTCCACGTGACCTATTTAAGTCCTGTGGGGATCTGTGGGCCCCCCCTTCTCACTATTGCTTCACCTTCTGCTATTAGTGCTATTAATTGTTCCCTCCCAGAGTCATGGTGCCATTCTGCCATTATGTATACATGTGTTCAGGAAGGGGAATAGGGCTGGCCCAGCCTTTTATAAATCTAATTGCGATAGAGGTTAAAATCATTGGTAGGCGGTACAAAAGGGGGTGGTGATTGGCGGAGCATCTGAACCAATCAAACACTCACACCCAGTCAAAAGATCTGGGTTTAATCCATCACCGTTCTTTAGCCCACTCTGTCACCCCAGTTCAGACATGGCTATATGCAAATCAGTCTGACCCTGTGCCTCCTGGGAACAGTCCAGCCCGACCTGCAGGGAGAGGCTATGGGCAGAGCTGGGGTCCATGGGGGTGGATGTGACTTTGGTAAGCTTTCTCATGGATCTCCATTGAGGGCTGACGGCTTCGGCACTTTGCTTTTAGAAAGGGGGTCTGACAAAGGCTGTATTTTGGTCCCCTTTCTTTTTATCCTGTATAAGAATGCACCGCTGATTAAGCTGTTTTAATTGCCCACACTGCTAGGTGCCTGCAGTGGCTTTTAGATGCTTTTGATGATTTTATGAGCAGCATGGATTTGTGCATTAATTTTAATAAATCACATGTGATGGTCTTTGTGCCTTAAAACATAAAAAGTGCTACGCTATCCATTCAAGAACATATTATAAGTAAGGTTGATAATTTTACATATTTAGGCATTTTAATAGACTCTAGATTGAGCTGGCAACCCTTAATAAAAAATAACACGTAATATCACGAGAGCTTGTGCTGGAGTAAATACCTTTTCTACTCGATTGAGTCATAAGCCATTAAAAATTATGTTGGAGGTTTGTTAAGCCAAATGTATCCCCATCTCTACCTTTGGGTGAGAGATCTGGTTTTATGCAAATCTAGATCCTCTAGGGGTAGCAGAGAATAAATACCTTAGGAATCTTTTAGGAGAGGGACAATATACCCCAAGTCAAATAATACACGAAGAGCTAGGTATGAGCTATATTGTAGAATACCTCCAATTGCAACCTCATGTTATGGTGTGCTATTTGGCTAAAGGTTGCTCTAGTTCTGAACAGGCTAATCATTTTAGATTGTTTGAAATTGGACAACATCTGTTACATTCCCTGGATGGTGTATATTAGAGAGAATGTTTTGATTTTAGGGAGGCCAGAGTTATATTTTAATCCTCTAAGCATTACCAAAAAATATGCTGCATGGTTAAAAGAGTCACTTTATCAAAGAATGGCAGCGGTTAGGGAATTGCTAGCATTAGCCAAGCCTCTTTACTGAAAATATGTTGAGGTCAAAATAGTGCCCAGGATAGAGCTATGTCTTCTTTTTCAAATGCCTACCCATCAGCGTCATCTCTTGACTTTTTTTAGATTGGGTTTGTTCCATCAGCTGCTCTACCCTGAAGGTCCTTGATATAATTATTCTGAAACACCTTGCATATTGTGCTGATATGCCCATTTTATGAGTCTCTTCAGCACAGGTTTTTAAAACCTCTTTTTTTATCCATAGATTTCTATCAGGCTGGGCCTGCTTTTTTATATCTACAACTTTTAGCTTCTCATGAAATCTGTTATAATGTGTCAATGTTTCTCAAGAGGCTTTACAGATCAGCTTGACAGGGGTAGTTATTAATGATCTGGCTTTTGTGATTTTTATGCAATTTTATGTCAATATTTGTATTTTTTGGATTGCTTTGTTGCATAATTGTCATGTTGTTCTATTTACTGAGGCACTTGTATGATTTTATTTTTAAATTCGAATGAAGTATTGATGGGTGGTGCATTTTACAAAATTATGTTCTGAGGGTAGCCTAGCTTCTATCGAAGGTGAACTTATTAGTACAAAGTATCCTGACTCCTCAGCTCTTTCCTTTGGAATAGATGACATTGCTAATGCTGTGGATGTTACGGTAAGTGGTCGTGCTGCAGGACCAGATGGAACTCCAGTTGATTTATTTAAACATGACAGCAACAACTGGATCAACTATTTACACGTCCTGGCAAACACTATTGTGAGGGTGCGCCTATCCCGAATTCTTGGAACGGTGCAGAGGTGATTCCAGTTCATAAGAAGGGTTAGAGATGCCTTGCTGGCAACTATCAAGCAATCAGTTTGATTGATTGTGCCCAGATAATATTCAGTAGGTTATTGTTGAATAGAAGTCAAACTTGGATCACTGACAGTGACATTCTGTCTACCTACCAAGCTGGCTTTTGTCAGAAAACCAGCAGTATTGGCCAGGTGTTTTGTTTTTTGCTTATCTACAGGAAGGTTGTAGTCATCGGCAAAGGCAGCCTGTATGTTGCCTTTGCTGATCTCAAGTCGGCCTTCTATCTTGTCCCGCAACATACGCTGTGAGAGTCCTCAGGGACATGGGTATGTCACCAGTCACCTTTGCCTTGATCGTTCGCCTCCACGAGGGTAACTATGCCAGAATTCGCTGGAGAAATCAGGGACAGCTCACAGATGGGATAAAAGAAAGGAAGAACACAAAGGCGAAAAGAGAGTAACGGGAAAAGGAAATGCAACCCCAGACATGGAATTAAGGAAGAAATGAATGATGCTAGGAGGCACCTGAAGGCAGACAGACCACTTCTGGGCTCCTTGATTCAACTTCCCTGCGTGGGCGTTGGGGTGTTCCCCCCCCCCTCCGGTGACCTGGTGGCACCCTATTACATTAAGAGGAACACTCCTCACCTGTATCCTTGTAAAGGTTGGTGCAGTTATCCAGCAAGGCCCCTCCCTCACCTCCCCAGGGCATGGAATGGCAACCCGAGTGCAGTGTAGGTGTTGAGGGGCCATCCAGCTAAGAGTCCCTTGACCAGTGGGTGCATAAATCAGAATCCTTGTGCCCGGCCTGGTGCAGTAATGCGAGGGAGCGCAGGTACTGGGCCCAACGTATCCAATGAGTACCTTGCCATGTGGCGTTAGATGGCATGGTGCCACGGGTGGTCCTTCGCTACGGAAGCAGCCAGGCTAGATCCTGGTGCGGTATGTGGCAGGGACCAACCGAATCAATAAAAGCTACTAGTCACCTACCCTCATGGGGACTACTTGCCTTCACTACTGATCTGTCAACCGTCCCCGACTTGTCTGGCTGGCACGGGTGCCCTCAAAATGTCCAAAGATAAAGTGCCCTCGTCCGTGGTGAAGCAAAGTACTATGGACCAATTCACCCAGTCACAACCCAGCGGCGTGGATCAAACTAAGCCTCCCAGGGTGGTCCTGACAATGCCAACCTTCTATCTGCCATCACCTAGTCTCAGCAGGCCTTAGAGGTCGAAATTGGGGCTGTGGGCACTGAGGTAAACTACCTGCGACAAGATCTGAGAAAAGCGGTTGACAGCATTACCGAGGCAGAGACTAGAGTATCAGACATCAAGGACTTGCAAGCCACATTGCAGCAGAAAGTCACAACCTTAAACGTGACAACAAAGGAGCTCGCCATCCGAGGTGAGGATGCGGAAGGCCACGCGAGATGTAACAACCTGAGATATCCCCTAGATGTTTCCCTATCTATCTTGCTGCATTTTGTGCACTTTACCCCTGCACATCAGTAATAAAGTGTGCACGCCCCTTTAAACATGGTCGAATAGGCATAAGCTATATTTAACATCCCTATAAGTCCCTCGTATGTGGTACAGATTTTACCCAGGGTCTGGAACTTAATGCCACTATTGGACTGACCTACAGTGGCAGTGCAAACATGGTTTCAGGCCTACCACTGTAGCCTGACTGTACAGTGTAAAAACTACAAATTCTCCTTTTTAAAGAAACCCTTATGACAGGTTAAACTATCCTTTTAACTATTAATGTCAGCCCATGTAGGCCTAGTAGCCCACAAGTTGCATTGTATTTAAATGTAGGACATGTAGAAATGTAATTTTAACATGTCATTACACTGAGTAGCACCCAAAAGCTATTTTCACTGTAAGAAGGCTGGCTGGCCCATAGAAAAACAGTGATATCAAATATGAATTCTGCTATCTCAGGTTGGGGTAGGGACCAGCTAGAAAAATGATTCAACAACTCTTTCTAATATTTATTAAAACCCCATCTCAATTGTGAAGTTGAATTCTTAATAACTATTAAGGAAAATTAACATTTAGATAGTTACTTTTTCCCTGCCCAAAACTTCTAAGGACTCATTTATACTGACTTTCCAACTGTCACCCGGTCAGTGAATAGCTCTGAAAGCAGTATGAAAACTTCTTTCAGAGTAGAGAAAACACTCTGTGTTTTGGGAAGTGTTATTGTTCCCCTGGCAGGATTGCCAGATAGGGTAGACCCAGGAACTTAATTTACTTCATAGAGGGAAATGTTAGCTGACACCTTGGCAGCTTCCTAACTTTGTTCACCCATTCGGTGAGGCACTAAAGCCGGTAGAAGATGAGCTGTCCCCAGAACTTGTCTGGCTGCTCATTACCCTGGCCACACAAACTCTGCACAAGGGTAAAAGGTTTTCACCAGTTTGGACTTGAGTAATGAGGGGCATTGTAGGATTGCTTGCAGAAGGACAGACAGGAACTGCTGCAAACGTGGGTATGGTTACCCTTGGGAGCGTTTACCCTGTTGGTTAGGGAGGAGGCAGGAGTTACCATCACCCACAAGATAGTGCAAGGCATACCTGTGGCACCCCCTGGTGCCCTAATCAGAACAGTTGACTTGAGGGTGATCAGAAGAAGACTGAACCTGATGCCTGTGCACTGGTAGGACCCCTGTAGGACTGGACCTGCTGCAGAGACAAAGAAGTGGACTCTGAGGCCTTTCCCAGCAACTGCTCAGCTGACTAGTTCTTCCTGGACCTACCTTGAAACCACCCGTTGTCCTCTGTTGGAGTGAGTCCTGGCACAAAGTGCTGTTCCTGAGGTCCTGGCTTGTCCGGATGGACTTTTCCTACCACTTCTGAAAACCTGGTTCTTAGAAATTTTTCAACTTCAAAACCTCTGGAGGACTGGGACAAATCTGCCAAGCTGATTGCACTAAGGTGCATTTGTGCTGGTCTGAAAATTCAGGTTTTGTTCGATCAGAGCTTCTCACCCGACATCAGCAAATCTCACTTCACAGAACCTTCTTCGGCTTTTATTTTGCTGAAGGATTCTGAGTTCTGAAAAATAAGTAACTCAGAAATATTGACCAGGTTAAGGTGGCAAAAGTATCTGACCAGCAAGAGGACTTCCTAGGGCGCAAATTAAAATGTTCCTGTTCAGAAGATAATGACTAATGAGCAGATGCCAGGATCTTCTCATAGAAAGGAATGTCAGAAGCCCTAGACAATATGAAACAGATAAGATTAAAAGGTGCTGATTACACTACTTTCTAAAATCCTCGCCAAATTGTGCCAACGTCAAAAGGATACTACACTTTACAAATACAGTTCAGTACATGTGCAGTTGTCCAATCTGAAGTCATGTGGTTGCAGTGCATTTGGAATAAAGGTAAATGTGAAGGAATACCAAGATTTTAATGGTTTTTAAGATGGTATAAAGCCGAAATAGAAAATCAATAGTTAAATATAACTGTAAACATTAAGTCACCCATAAGCAGTAGTGTCTTCCTAGTACACATATATGTAATAAGGCATAGATGTAGGTAAATCCACTTTCTCACTTACAAGTAGCTTTACAATAGTAGAGCTTAAACACTTTTCTTTAATGAAACTTTAGTAAACACAGCAGCAATACACCCAAAATGAACATTGATGGGCCTGTTACAATATTTTCTTTAAGTATATCTTTGACTGTGCTAATGATGGCTTTAAGCATAAAAAAGTTTCCCATAGCTTTACTGCAATTGTACACAATGCACATCGTTCTGAGGGAGCAGAAGCAGTGCTTAATTTGTAAAACAATAAAAACAGATGCCCAAGGCTCTACACAGAATCTGCAGCGGGTGCTTTTAAACATCGGTGCACCTAAATACCATGGCTGCATTGTCTTGAATGCATCACATGCTTCTTTAATCCACTAGCAGGCACCCACTTCCCCTTTATCTCCGTCTTACATTCTCCCTTTGTGACTGGTTTTCCAGCTTTCTTTAACTCTACCTTTCCAGTGTGTTTTTTGGGGTTTTCCCTCTGTTGTTCTCATCAATGTCAGGTAAGGAAAAATAAGTGCTGGTCTCCAAACATAAGTGCCAGTGGCCATTACATGCAACTACCAGCCAAATTAAGCACTGAGCACAAGTGCTGCAAGTGTGCTGTACATAATCACAGTGAAGTCGGGGGTGGTCACAAATGTTACTAGACAGGCATAAAAGAGAAAGGATAAGCAGGAAGCAAAGATGTGATTACATTAAAAATTCATACCAAGGGCCCGATTACGATGTCGGACGGACCTGAGTCCGTATGACATCGTTTGGGAAGTGAGACCAAATGACCTCCTGTCGTCAGTCCTAACCCAGCAATTAGAATACAATCGAACACTGTTTTGCTGCATTCCTATTCTTTACAATCGGAGCATGCATTCTATCTGGAATGCATGCTCTCATTGTAAAGCGCTGAAATGCAGTTCATCCCTGCACCCCGAGGCCGGCACCTCAAGGTGTCTGCCACTGGGTGCCGGGATCAACAGGGGGGCACCATAGGTGCCCCAAAGGCCGGCATCCAGAGGCCTTGCACCCATGGGGTCCCTGCTGGGGGCACTCAAATACAGATTCCCACAGCTTTTCTGTGTTGGAAAGGCCGGCACAGAAAGGCCATGGGAATCTGCCATCGTAATCCCTTGGACGGAAAGAGCTGCCGAGGGATTACTGGAGGCTTTCCAAATAGCAGACGGGCTCTCCAAGTCTGTCGGAGGCCATTCGGAAATCCAGTTCAGATTCCTTTCGAACTGACCCCATCAAAATGGGTCGGTCGGAAAGGAATCCGAACAGCCAATTACAATGCCGCAGGAACAGCTCCGACTGGGGGTCGGAGACGTTTTCTACAGCAGCGTAATTGGGCCCTAAGCTTTAAAGAGAGATCACTGCAGCCAGCACAGTTGTCAAAGGTGCAAAGACATAGGGCAGAAAGGGAAGACAAAAATTACTTTAGCCAGGAATTGCAGATAACCAAAAATTAGAGATGGCATGAAGAAATAAACGATGTAGAGGAAAGCAATAATTTTATAATAAAAGAATCACAGTTTGCAGAGAGATGGAAAAGATAGAAAATTGCACCGATTTCAAAAGGGTGGAGGCAATACTTTCTATAGCCGAGAGAGGAATTGAAAATGGAACCCAAATTACAAGCACATATTAAGGAATAAAAAAGAAGATGGAGGCATTAAAAGAGGAATGGGAGTTCTACAAGATGTACAAAACAGACATTTTCGTTTTGGATTAATTTAATCACAGAAATAGACCCTTTAATGAAAGATACATTCTAAATACAATGTTTGGTTTGAAAACAGTTTAAGAAGCTGAACAGAGAGTTTTAAAAACATACAATTCTACGTCCTATTCAGGGCGTATCAAACACCAGCGTGCCTCCAACGATTTTACCCAGACACCCAGTTGTTCCTCTGCCGCAGATGCCGATCACAGGAAGCAGATTTCCAGAACATGTTCTGGAGTTGTCCTACACTACAGCCGTATTGGAGCAATGTTCACAAGACACTCAGGGATCTCACGGACCTTTCTCATATGAACACCTGGGAAGCCTGTGCAGTAGGAATCTTTCGGAAACAGAAGCAACACAAAGTGTCATTCCGCTTTGTCTCACTGGCAATATTGCTGGCTAAAAGAGGTATAGCTATGCAGTGGCGATCCCCCACAGGTCCCCCGATTGCGGCATGGGTGGGAGCAGTACACAAATGGGCGGCAGCGGAGGAGGAAACACTCAGGGAGGAGGAGGTGAAGGGGATAAGCAGCCACCCCATCTCTATGGGGTGGACACTATTGTTGCACCAATTCAAACAGCCACCAACACATGACAAACCGAACGGTTCCCCACACACCCCAGTGGACCCGCAGACACAAGCCCTGACCAGGACCACACATGCAAACTCTCCTTTTATAGAAAATACATAACGCTGCTTGACAATACCACAACGAACCGCACTGGACACATAGATGTGCCATAATGGCTGGACCACCCACCCCAGCAGCACTCAGACATACCAACAAGCGAGATTCGTACCGACCTTGATACCACGTCCGATACATATACCCTGGGTTCCATTAACAGTATCCCAGTTCTGCATCCCAGTTCTACATAGGAATTGTTTATTGAAAAGATTGAATAAATAAAGGATATGTATTCACCTAATGCAAGGATAGCAATGTTCAATGGTGCAAAATTTATGAAATGAAGTCAAATTATATATAACGCAATCTGTTTCTGTAACACGAAAATGTTGATAAAAACATATTTTAAAAGAAGCTGAACAGAGAGTTGCTGGTACAAAAACAGCCCACAAAGACTCAGAAAAAAGACAGTAGATGTGAAAGGAACAGTGTAAAGAAAATAAATATGATGATCTCAAGAATCGAGCCTTAGGGAAATCCATGCAATAGGGGATGATGAAAAAAATTAGACTTGTCAAGATGCCGAAAGTGAGTGTGTCAAAGCAAACACAAGGATCCATAGGACTGACCACTAAAACATTTCAGACACTCCCTCCCAGTCACAGATCTGAGTTGAATCCATCATCGTTCGTTAGCTCCCTTCACCACCACAGTTCAGACCCAGCCCTTTGCAAATCAGTCTTGACCCTGTTCCTCATGGGAAAAACCAGCCCAAACTGCTAATCCAGGCCTTCCCTGGACGGGAAACAAGCATCCTGGGACCAGTTTCGGGGTAACACCCCTCATCAGCCAGACTAGCTTGAATCCAGTGGCAAAGTGAGCCAGGGACCCACGTCTGGTGATACCATGCCAACATAGCGCGAATAAAGCAAACACAAGGAGACGAAGGACGGAGCACTGAAACGTTTCAGACACAGTCACAGATCTGAGTTGAATCCATCATTGTTCTTTAGCTCACTTCGCAACCTGAGTTCAGACCCAGCCATATACACATCAGTCTTGACTCTGTTCCCCATGGGAGCAGTCCAGCTCAAACTGCCAAACCGGGTCTTCCCTGGACCAGAAACAAGCATCCTGGGACTGGTTTTAGGGTAACACCCCTCATCAGACAGACTAGCTTGAATCCAGTGGCAATGTAAGCGAGGAACCCTCATCTGGGCTTACCATGTCAACTCAGTGCGAACAAAGCAAACACAAGGAGACGAAGGACGGAGCACTGAAACGTTTTGATGAGCAGTAATAATCAAATGAAAATATGTTTATTTTCCAGTTTTAAGTGAAAGAGAGAAAAAACAATGAGTAGAAAGAAGTCAGAGAAGGATATTATGTTTTAAGTTTCTTCCATATTTGCTAAGAGTAGGTCCTGGATATCCACATGCGTGTTGCAATTTAAGGCCATTCGCATAAAAGCATATACAAGGAGTCTTAGTGGAAATTATTTGCATACTAAGAGGTTAAGCTGAAAACAGGGCGGCAGGGACGCAACCCTCTTGGTCTTCATCAAACACTCCTTGTTGTTTCTTTGCACCAACTGTGTTCTCCATACCAAAGTAAAGTGATGAATAACATTATCAATGTTACAGGAAACAGATGGATTACAGCGACAGTACTGCTAAAACAGGTGTGAATTAGAATCTAATTAATGGGGAGGGGTAAGACTGTAACACAACTATTAAGAGAGACATGAGTATAATATATATTTGAATGCTGAGGAAGTTAGGGTGCAGGGATTTGGGGAAAAAATTGAGTTGGAAATATTGGGAAAAAATTTGGTGATTGTGATGCAGAAATATAGTTGTCAAGAATATCATTTTTGTTCAGGTTAGTAATATGGTTGTTAAGAATATTGTTGTTGTTAATATCATTTTCAATAATATAGTTGAAAAAATATCGTTTTTTAATCATCTTAATGTGTTATAGTTCATAGATGTTGTTGTGTTATTATTGTTTGTATAATTGTTAATAATATTTTAAATATGGTTTGTAATCTTAAATGATTGATAATTTTTAGTTTATTTGCTATTAATAAATTATAGTGTTGTAGCGGGCTGCTAAGTTTGTAGGGTTATGCTTAATAACTATTAAGGAAAATTAACGTTTAGATAGTTACTTTTTCCCTGCCCAAAACTTCTAAGGACTCATTTATACTGACTTTCCGACTGTCACCCGGTCAGTGAATAGCTCTGAAAGCAGTATGAAAACTTCTTTCAGAGTAGAGAAAACACTCTGTGTTTTGAGAAGTGTTATTGTTCCCCTGGCAGGATTGCTAGATAGGGTAGACCCAGGAACTTAATTTACTTCATAGAGGGAAATGTTAGCTGACACCTTGGCAGCTTCCTAACTTTGTTCACCCATTCGGTGAGGCACTAAAGCCGGTAGAAGATGAGCTGTCCCCAGAACTTGTCTGGCTGCTCATTACCCTGGCCACACAAACTCTGCACAATGGTAAAAGGTTTTCACCAGTTTGGACTTGAGTAATGAGGGGCATTGTAGGATTGCTTGCAGAAGGACAGACAGGAACTGCTGCAAACGTGGGTATGGTTACCCTTGGGAGCGTTTACCCTGTTGGTTAGGGAGGAGGCAGGAGTTACCATCACCCACAAGATAGTGCAAGGCATACCTGTGGCACCCCATGGTGCCCTAATCAGAACAGTTGACTTGAGGGGGATCAGAAGAAGACTGAACCTGATGCCTGTGAACTGGTAGGACCCCTGTAGGACTGGACCTGCTGCAGAGACAAAGAAGTGGACTCTGAGGCCTTTCCCAGCAACTGCACAGCTGACTAGTTCTTCCTGGACCTACCTTGAAACCACCCGTTGTCCTCTGTTGGAGTGAGTCCTGACACAGAGTGCTGTTCCTGAGGTCCTGGCTTGTCCGGATGGACTTTTCCTACCACTTCTGAAAACCTGGTTCTTAGAAATTTTTCAACTTCCAAACCTCTGGAGGACTGGGACAAATCTGCCAAGCTGATTGCACTAAGGTGCATTTGTGCTGGTCTGAAAATTCAGGTTTTGTTCGATCAGAGCTTCTCACCAGACATCAGCAAATCTCACTTCACGGAACCTTCTTCGGCTTTTACTCTGCTGAAGGATTCTGAGTTCTGAAAAATAAGTGACTCAGAAATATTGACCAGGTGAAGGTGGCAAAAGTATCTGACCAGCAAGAGGACTTCCTAGGGCGCAAATTCAAATTTTCCTGTTCAGAAGATAATGACTAATGAGCAGATGCCAGGATCTTCTCATAGAAAGGAATGTCAGAAGCCCTAGACAATATGAAACAGATAAGATTAAAAGGTGCTGATTACACTACTTTCTAAAATCCCCGCCAAATTGTGCCAACATCAAAAGGATACTACACTTTACAAATACAGTTCAGTACATGTGCAGTTGTCCAATCTGAAGTCATGTGGTTGCAGTGCATTTGGAATAAAGGTAAATGTGAAGGAATACTAAGATTTTAATGGTTTTTAAGATGGTATAAAGCCAAAATAGAAAATCAATAGTTAAATATAACTGTACACATTAAGTCACCCAT
Source organism: Lissotriton helveticus (assembly GCF_964261635.1). NCBI lineage: Eukaryota > Metazoa > Chordata > Amphibia > Caudata > Salamandridae > Lissotriton > Lissotriton helveticus. The sequence continues at coordinate 779,855,211 of NC_136070.1, forward strand.
AAGCAGTAGTGTCTTCCTAGTACACATATATGTATTAAGGCATAGATGTAGGTAAATCCACTTTCTCACTTACAAGTAGCTTTACAATAGTAGAGCTTAAACACTTTTCTTTAATGAAACTTTAGTAAACACAGCAGCAATACACCCAAAATGAACATTGATGGGCCTGTTACAATATTTTCTTTAAGTATATCTTTGACTGTGCTAATGATGGCTTTAAGCATAAAAAAGTTTCCCATAGCTTTACTGCAATTGTATACAATGCACATCGGTCTGAGGGAGCAGAAGCAGTGCTTAATTTGTAAAACAATAAAAACAGATGCCCAAGGCTCTACACAGAATCTGCAGCGGGTACCTTTAAACATCGGTGCAACTAAATACCATGGCTGTGTTGTCTTGAATGCATCACATGCTTCTTTAATCCACTACCAGACACCCACTTCCCCTTTATCTCCGTCTTACAATCTCCCTTTGTGACTGGTTTTCCATCTTTCTTTAACTCCACCTTTCCATCGTGTTTTTTGGGGTTTTCCTTCTGTTGTTCTCGTCAATGTCAGGTAAGGAAAAATAAGTGCTGGTCTCCAAACATAAGTGCCAGTGGCCATTACATGCAACTACCAGCCAAATTAAGCACCGAGCACAAGTGCAGCAAGTATGCTGTACATATTCACAGTGAAGTCGGGGGTGGTCACAAATATTTCTAGACAGGCATAAAAGAAAAAGGATAAGCAGGAAGCAAAGATGTGATTACATTAAAAATTCATACCAAGGGCCCAATTACGATGTCGGACAGACCTGAGTCCGAATGACATCGTTTGGGAAGTGAGAGCAAACGACCCCCTGTCGTCAGTCCCAACCCAGCAATTAGAATACAATCAAACACTGTTTGGCTGCATTCCTATTCTTTACAATCGGAGCATGCATTCTGTCCGGAATGCATGCTCTCATTGTAAAGCGCTGAAGTGCAGTTCATCCCTGCACCCCGAGGCAGGCACCTCAAGGTGCCTGCCACTGGGTGCAGGGATCAACAGGGGGGCACCATAGGTGCCCCGAAGGCCGGCATCCAGAGGCCTTGCACCCATGGGGTCCCTGCTGGGGGCACCCAAATACAGATTCCCACAGCTTTTCTGTGTCGGAAAGGCCGGCACCGAAAGGCCATGGGAATCTGCCATCGTAATCCCTTGGACGGAAAGAGCTGCCCGAGGGATTACTGGAGACTTTCCAAATGGCAGACGGGCTCTCCGAGTCCGTCTGAGGCCATTCGGAAATCCGGTTCAGATTCCTTTTGAACTGACCCCATCAAAATTGGTCGGTCGGAAAGGAATCCAAACAGCCAATTACAATGCCGCAGGAACAGCTCCGACTGAGGGTCGGAGACGTTTCCTACAGCAGCGTAATTGGGCCCTAAGCTTTAAAGAGAGATCACTGCAGCCAGCACAGTTGTCAAAGGTGCAAAGACATAGGGCAGTAAGGGAAGACAAAAAATAATTTTAGCCAGTGATTTGCAGATAACCAAATATAAGACATGGCATGATTAAATAAACGATGCAGAGGAAAGCAATAATTTTATAATAAAAGAATCACAGTTTGCAGAGAGATGGAAAAGATAGAAAATTGCACCGATTTCAAATTTTTTAAGGGTTAAGGCAATACTTTCTATAGCCGAGAGAGGAATTGAAAATGGAACCCAAATTACAAGCACATATTAAGGAATACAAAAGAAGATGGAGGCATTAAAAGAAGCATGGGAGTTCTACAAGATGTACAAAACAGACATTTTCATTTTTGATTAATTTAATCACAGAAATAGACACTTTAATCAAAGATACATTCTAAATACAATGTTTGGTTTGAAAAGAGTTTTCGAGGCTGAACAGAGAGTTTTAAAAACATACAATTCTACATCCTACACAGGGCGTATCAAACACCAGCGTGCCTCCAACGATTTTACCCAGACACCTAGTTGTTCCTCTGCCGCAGATGCCGATCACAGGAAGCAGATTTCCACCACATGTTCTGTAGTTGCCCTACACTACAGCCGTATTGGAGCAATGTTCATAAGACACTCAGGGATCTCACGGGCCTTTCTCATATGAACACCTGGGAAGCCTGTGCATTAGGAATCTTTCGGAAACAGAATCAACACAAAGTGTCAATCCGATTTGTCTCACTGGCAATATTGCTGGCTAAAAGAGGTATAGCTATGCACTGGCGATCCCCCACAGGTCCACCGATTGCGGCATGGGTGGGAGCAGTACACAAATGGGCGGCAGCGGAGGAGGAAACACTCAAGGAGGAGGAGGTGAAGGGGATAAGCAAGCACCCCATCTCTATGGGGTGGACACTATTGTTGCACCAATTCAAACAGCCACCAACACATGACGAACCGAACGGTTCCCCAAACACCCCAGTGGACCCACAGTCACAAGCCCCAACCAGGAGCACACACGCCAACTCTCCTTTTATAGCAAATACATAACGCTGCTCGACAATACTACCACAAACCGCACTGGACACGTAGATATGCCATAATGGCTGGACCACCCACCCCAGCAGCACTCAGACATACCAACAAGCGAGATTCTTACCGACCCTGATACCACGTCCGATACATATACCCTGGGTTCCATTAACACTATCCCAATTCTTCATCCCAGTTCTACATAGGAATTGTTTATTGAAAAGATTGAATAAATAAAGGATACGTGTCCACCTAATGCAAGGATAGCAATGTCCAATGGTGCAAAATGCATGAAATGAAGTCAAGTTATATGTATTGTAACGCAAACTGTTTCTGTAACACGAAAATGTCAATAAAAAATATTTGAAAAGAAGCTGAACAGAGAGTTGCTGGTACAAAAACAGCTCATAAAGACTCAGAAAAAAGGACAGTAGATGTGAAAGGAACAGTGTAAAGAAAATAAATATGATGATCTCAAGAATCGCACCCTATGGAAATCCATGCAATCGGGGATGATGAAAAAAATGAGACTTGTCAAGATGCCGAAAGTGAGTGTGTCAAAGCGAACACAAGGATCCATAGGACGGACCACTAAAACATTTCAGACACTCACTCCCAGTCACAGATCTGGGTTGAATCCATCATCATTCTTTAGCTCCCTTCACCACCACAGTTCAGACCCAGCCCTTTGCTAATCAGTCTTGACCCTGTTCCTCATGGGAAAAACCAGCCCAAACTGCTAATCCAGGCCTTCCCTGGACTGGAAACAAGCATCCTGGGACCAGTTTCGGGGTAACACCCCTCATCAGCCAGACTAGCTTGAATCCAGTGGCAAAGTGAGCCTGGGATCCACGTCTGGTGATACCCTGCCAACATAGCGCAAATAAAGCAAACACAAGGAGACGAAGGACGGAGCACTGAAACGTTTCAGACACTCACTCCCAGTCACAGATCTGGGTTGAATCCATCATCATTCTTTAGCTCCCTTCACCACCACAGTTCAGACCCAGCCCTTTGCTAATCAGTCTTGACCCTGTTGCTCATGGGAAAAACCAGCCCAAACTGCTAATCCAGGCCTTCCCTGGACTGGAAACAAGCATCCTGGGACCAGTTTCGGGGTAACACCCCTCATCAGCCAGACTAGCTTGAATCCAGTGGCAAAGTGAGCCTGGGACCGGCGTCTGGTGATACCCTGCCAACATAGCGCAAATAAAGCAAACACAAGGAGACGAAGGACGGAGCACTGAAACGTTTCAGACACAGTCACAGATCTGAGTTGAATCCATCATTGTTCTTTAGCTCGCTTCGCCACCCGAGTTCAGACCCAGCCATATACACATCAGTCTTGACTCTGTTCCCCATGGGAGCAGTCCAGCCCTAAACTGCCAAACCGGATCTTACCTGGACCAGAAACAAGCATCCTGGGACTGGTTTTAGGGTAACACCCCTCATCAGACAGACTAACTTGAATCCAGTGGCAACGTAAGCGAGGAACCCTCATCTGGGCTTACCATGCCAACTTAGGGCGAACAAAGCAAACACAAGGAGAGGAAGGACGGAGCACTGAAACTTTTTGATGAGCAGTAATAATCAAATGAAAATATGTTTATTTTCCAGTTTTAAGTGAAAGAGAGAAAAAACAATAAGTAGTAAGAAGTCACAAAGGATATTATGTTTTAAGTGTCTTCCATATTTGGTAAGAGTAGGTCCTGGATAGCCACATGCGTGTTGCATTTTAAGGCCATTCGCATAAAACGATATACAAGGAATCTTAGTGGAAATTACTAAGAGGTTAAGCTGAAAAAAGGGCGACAGGGTCGTAACCCTCTTGGTCTTCATCAAACACTCCTCGTTGTTTGTTTGCACCAACTGTGTTCTCCATACCAAAGTAAAGTGATGAATATCATTATCAATGTTACAGGAAACAGATGGATTACAGCGACAGTACTGATAAAACAGGTGTGAATTAGAATCTAATTAATGGGGAGGGGCAAGACTGTAACACAACTATTAAGAGAGACATGAGTATAATATATATTTGAATGCTGAGGAAGTTGGGGTGCAGGTATTTGGGGAAAATATTGAGTTGGAAATATTGGGAAACAATTGGGTGATTGTGATGCAGAAATATAGTTGTCAAGAATATCATTTTTGTTCAGGTTAGTAATATGGTTGTTAAGAATATTGTTGTTGTTAATATCATTTTCAATGATATAGTTGTAAAAAAGATCGTTTTTTAATCATCTTAATGTGTTATAGTTCATAGATGTTGTTGTGTTATTATTGTTTGTATAATTGTTAATAATATTTTAAATATGGTTTGTAATCTTAAATGATTGATAATTTTTTTGTTTTTTTGCTATTACTAAATTATAGTGTTGTAGCGGGCTGCTAGGTTTGTAGGGTTATGCTGGGGATGGTAATTAAGTAGTAATGAATTAACAAGTCATTATTAATTTATTATTAACTATTTAATTGTTTAATAATTATGTAAATTGTGTGATAATCTTATTATTTAGGTATACGTTAGGGGCGCACTGCTTGGTTTGTAGGGGTATAGAGTTGGAAGTTCATTAAGTAATAATTAATTACTAAATAATTACTCATTTATTATGAAATCGAGACTTTTTACACCCAGGGCCCTAGACTGAAAACAGTGAGTACATTTACGTATTTAGGGTTACTTTTTGATAAGGCATGTAACTGAAAATGTTTTGCCTAGGTTAGATGCTCTCAGTTTTTTAAAAAAAGTAGGTGCAATTAATAAGTTTGCCAATAAATTAGGAACCTCCCCAAAAGGTGTGCTGCTCAACATATTTAAGGCCAGATGTGTTTGAACAGCCACCTACAGGGCAGGCTTATGGGGAATACATGAGCCTGCCCTTTTATAGGTTGCCGAAAACAAATTTGTACGGAAACTCCTACGCTTATGTAGATCTGTACTGGCATCCATTTGTCATGAAGAACTAGGCCTCGACCAAGTAAGAGACATTATTATTCTAACACCTTTAATGCTTTGGATCTCAGTCTGATGAAACCCGGAAGTGGCATTAACCAAGGTCGTAATCAATGGCTGCCTGAAGCTAGACAAGTCAGGGAGCATTGATTGGCTGAAATATGAAACAATACTACTGACAAATATTGGTAGGCATGATCTTACTAATCACCCCATGAACATCACTAGAGCCATGAAACCCATGGTCAACAAAGAATGAATGGGTCATTGAATGAGAAAGAGAAAGGAAGTGGAGTTCCCAAAACGTTCAGTCAAAACATACAGTATGTTAGTAACATCTAGATTTATGGAGCCTTATTTGCTTACCAACCCCAGTTCCCATACTTAGTTTATTCAATCAATCAATCAATCAGGGGAGTTGTAAGCGCGCTACTCACCCGTGAGGGTCTCAAGGCGCTGATGGCGGGGTGTACGCAGACCTATCAAGCTGAAGAGCCAGGTCTTGAGGGTCTTCCTGAAGGTGTTCAGGGAGGGGGCGTGTCTGATGTCTGCCGGTATCTCGTTCCAGGTCTTGGCCGCAATGTGAGAGAAGGATCTTCCACCTGCTCTGGCTCTGTGGATGCGCGGGGTTTTGGCCAGTGCAATGTTGGAAGATCGGAGGTTTCTTTTGGGTACGTGGAAGTTGATTCTGTCATTGAGGTATTTGGGTCCGTTGTTGTGTAAGCATTTGTAGGCGTGAGTGAGGATCTTGAAGGTGATTCTTTTCTCCACGAGGAGCCAGTGGAGTCTTCGTAGGTGTTGGCTGACGTGTTCGTGCCTGGGGATGCCGAGGACAAGTCTAGAGGCAGTGTTCTGTATTGTCTGGAGTTTGCAGAGTAGGGACTTCTTGATGCCGGCGTAGAGTGCGTTTTCATGTTCCAGTCTGCTGGTGCTGAGTGCGTGGGTGACTTTCTTCCTTGACTCAGGGGGGATCCATTCGGAGATCTTGCGGAGGATGCAGAGGGTGTTGAAGCAGCTGGAGGTGACGGCGTTGACCGGTCAGTTCATGGTGAGTGATGAGTCGAGCATAATGCTGAGGTTTTTGGCGTGGTCTGAGGGGGTAGGTGGGATTCCGAGGGCTGTCGGCCACCAGGTGTTGTCCCATGCTGAAGGGGTGGTTCCAAGGATAAGGACTTCTGTCCTCTCTGGGTTGAGCTTTAGGCAGCTGTTGGTCATCCAAACAGCGAAGGCTTGCATTTCTTTCTGGAAGTTGAGTTTGGCGGCGGTGGGGTCTTTGGTGAGGGAGAGGATGAGCTGGGTGTCGTCCACTTAAGATACGATGTTGAGGCCGTGTTGTCGGACAATGGCTGCGACGGGGGCCATGTAGATGTTGAAGAGGATCGGGCTCCTGTGCGACTCCCCAGGTGATTTTCGTGGGAACGGAGAGGTAGGGTGGCAGTCTGATTCTTTGGCCTCTTCATGTTTGGAAGGATTGTTATGGTATGGTATGTTAAAATAACGTATAAAGCACGCTTACACCTTATGGTTTCATGGCGCTAGGGACAGGAAGCATCAGTGAGGAGATGACGGAAGCTTACTCTTATGCCTGAGAGAACAGGAGGGTTTTAAGAAGAGTTCTAAACAGGGTGTAGGAGGTTATTGATCTAAATTCCGTAGGGAGGGAATTCCATAATTGAGGAGCCAAAACGGAAAATCTAAGGCCACCATGTTTTTTCCGTTTGAGAGTGGGGGTGATAAGTAGGTTCAGATGGGAGGAACGAAGTTCACGTACAGGTGTAAAACAATGTATCATGGATGAGACAAACGCCGGAACATGACCGGCCAGGGCTTTGTAGACAGTACAACGAATACGCAGTGTTTGACCACCGGGAGCCAGTGAAGGCTCTTCATCAGAGGGCGAACGTGTTGGTGTCTGGGTTGATAAAAGATAAGCCAAGCTGCTTGGTTTTGGAACAGTTGTATACAATGGAGCTGGTATGCTGGTATGCCAACATAAAGTGAGTTGCATAATCAATGCGGGAATTGACTAGAGCCAAAAGAACTAAGGTTAATGCTTCGGTGGTTAGAAATCTACAGATTTTCCGGATTCTACGTAACTGAAAGAAGCAGGATAAAACCACTGCACCAATCTGGGGTTTCATAGACAGGTCTTTACTTATGATGACTCCCAAGCTTTTTACGGAGTCAGCTGGGCAGGGAGGACTGCCCAGAAGAGGAGGCCAGAAGGTAAAGTTCCAAGGATTGGAAGTACCCCCGGTCAGAATCAGCTCAGTCTTATCGGGGTTAAGCCTCAATTGACTGGCATACATCCAGTCACTAATGAGATTCATGGTGGCTTGGAAATTGGAGACTGAGGTGGCAGAAGAGGCAATTTCAAACACCAATTGAAAGTCATCGGCGTAATTGAATGTAGCGAATTTACTGTTGCGTAGGGACCGAATAAGTGGAGACATGCATAAGTTAAAAAGAAGGGGTGAAAGAGAAGACCCCTGGGAGACCCCGCAGGTTAGCCTAACCTTCTCAGCCGAGAAGTTGGCGAGACGGACTGCCTGGAATCGATTGCCCTAGAAGGAGGAAATCCACTTTAGGGCCAGTCCCTGGATGCCCGCATTGTTGACATGGTCAATCAGGAGATCATGATCAACCGTGTCAAAAGCTGCCGACAAATCCAGGGGTACTAAAGCCTGGGTAATATTCTGGTCAGCCCCCTTCCTGAGGTCGTCCATGACTGCTAACATAACTAGTTCTGTGGAGTGTGCTGCTCTAAATCCTGCGGGTCAAGAAATTGTGAGTGTTCAATTAAAGAGCTGAGGCAATTTGCTACATGGGCTTCTAAGATCTTACTGAGGTAGGGGAGAAACTAAATAGGACAGAAATTGCTCAATATCAAGGAATCGGCGTTGGGCTACTTCAAAATGGGAATTATTTCAGCAAGTTTGAAAGTGTCGGGGACAATGCATAGTCTGAGAGAGTGATTGAGGAGTGCAAGTGAGGGATCAGGGCAAGTGGAAAAGGCTTCTCGTAGAATATGTGGGGGGCAGCAATCTGTGGGAGAGCCTGAATCAACTATTTTTAGTAGGGCCAGGAACTCCTCTCTAGAGATCTGGGGTATTTGATCCAGTACCTGGGAATTCTTACATGGGGAGGCAGAAGTTGTTGAAAGAGCGGTAGTGATTTTCTCCCAAAAGTACGAATTTAGGGAACCACAGAGTGTTTGTGAAGGGATAGGTTTAGCTATTAGATTAGCGTGCAGTGGGAGACAGTGTCGAAGGCGACTGATAGGTCGAGTAGGATAAGGGCTGCGGAGTGGCCTTGGTCCAGGAGGGTGCGGATGTCATCTGTGGCGGCGAGTAGGGCGGTTTCAGTGCTGTGGTTGCTTCGGAATCCAGATTGGGATGAGTCGAGGATGGGGTATTCTTTGATGAATCACATCAGTTCCCTGTTGACTGTTTTCTCTGCAACTTTGGCTGTGAAGGGGAGGAGTGAGATGAACCGGTAGTTCTTGAGATCAGTGGGTCAGCGGAGGGCTTCTCTAACAGGGGCCTAACTTCTGCGCGCTTCCAGTCGTATGGGAAGGTGCCTGTTTTGAAGGTGGTGTTGATGGTGTGTTGTAGTTTGGGTGCGGTTGCGGCCATGTCTCTGTGGTAGATGTGAGGAGGGCAGGGGTCGGTGCGGGCCCCCGAGTAGTTGCCTTTCATGGTCGAGGCGGTGTCTTCGGACATGACTAGTGTCCAGTTGGTGATGGTGGGCTGGCTGGTGTCTCTGGGGAGCGGGGGTCAGGCTGTGGTGTCTGGTGGGTGGTTGAGGAAGTTGTCGTAGAGGTTTGATCTTGAGGTGGAAGTAGGTTCCAAGCTTTTTGCAGAGGTCTTGGGATGGGGTGATATCTGTGGCTTCGCTGCGTGGGTTGGTGAATTCCTGGATGACACTGAAGAGTTCTTTGGAGTTGGCGAAGATTTTATTGTGAATGAAGTTCCTCTTGGTGGTTCTGATTTGGTTGTGGTCGTCCTTCTTGGTGTCTTTGTAAGCGGTGTGGTTTTCGGTTGTCTTGGTGTTTCTCCACTTCTTTTCCAGGTGTCTGCAGGTGCGTCTGGCTTCTTGGAGGACGGTGGTGAACCAGGCGGCATTCCTGGGGTGCTGTTTGTTGGGGTTGCGTGGCGAGGCAAGCTCGTCTGCGCAGTTAGAGATCCAAGTGTGGAGTCCTCTAATGCTGCATTAGCGTCAGACGCACAGGTGTGGTTGTCTCGGGTGAGGGTGGAGATGAGTTGCTCATCGGTAACCTTGCTCCAATTCCTCCGTGGAGGGTGTGGGACTGGTTTGGGTGCCTTGGGTTTGTCGATGGCGAAGTGTACGCAGTGGTGGTCTATCCATGGTGGTTGCATTGTATGGCTGAAGTGACCGCTGTTTCCTGCAGCGAAGATGGGGTCGAGGGTGTGTCCTGCTCTGTGAGTAGGTGTGGTGACGAGTTGCTTAAGTCCGATGTTGGTGAGGATGTCACGAACAATGGTGGACAATTTTTCTGAGCTGGTAACAGTTATATTGGAGCGCACAGCGTGTATAAGTAAACGTAAATGCAAATAACATAGGATTGGTGCTCAAAGTGGAAAAAGTAGGTTACCACTACTTAATACAGCGTCAAATGACTAAACATTAACATTTATCCACCAAGCACTCTTGTTAAGTTCGAGTAACACAAAATCAATGTTCGTATATCTTTAATTTCATCTGTTCATCAGATTCGTCATCAGATTTCTTCATCCAATGTATAACAGTATAACAGCCAACACGTGTTTCGTCTAGTCAGTCTATGACATACAGACTTCTTCAGGGCTAACTTCAACACGTGTTTCAGTCAGTCTATGACATACAGACTTCTTCAGGGCTGTAATTAATACAGTAACCAAAATTACATAACATAAACCATATTTTGATATTCACAATTCTAAACACCGAGTAAGTGTATCCAGAAAAGTACAACAAGAAAGTACTAGTCACCAAGAGTAAAGCGAGAAATACCCAAAGTGAAACACTACTGCGTTTAATGCCCAAAGAAAAGAGCACTCATTCACACTAGATTGAAGTATACGTAAAAAAGTAACCTACCTAACTTCAATCCAGATTATGTCAAAATTAACAGTAGTCAATAACCTGAAAAACCAAGTAGGGCCCAGTCACCAATTGTACCAACAGATAGGTCATAGTAATCTGTACAGTTATACCCAAGCAAACTCACCCATGTTGTAGGGGCGAAACCATGTAGTGCGTAAGCTTCAATGTGCAGTATCTCTCCTGAGTCAAATCCACAATTTTCTAATCAAATATAAGGCAACTGTCACTTCACGTGAACCATATGTTCTCCAAAATTAAACTATCATTACTATTATGTACATTATATTAATAGCGGTAAACTAAACCACATATGGCATTTGCCATCAGCAAATATAAACACTCTTTTCATAATCAGCACTTAGTGTTATAATTACCATATAAATACCTTTTAGACAATAAATCGTAGTCCAAATAATGGTTCCCATGTAAGTCTCAACTCCAAATCATCAATCAGGAATATTCCAAATCCAATTATATCTTGAGTTCGTATTTGCAACTATATAGTCTCAGCGGTAGGCTGCAATCAAAGTAAACCAATTTTATAATAAGCACTGAATAAGAGCACAATTGTACTGTATGGCTACTATTGCAGCACCCGGCTCACCTTATCTCTGCTCCCTTCGTGTACAAAGTGGTCGCCTTCTACACGCGCGCCATCTTGGAAGTTATTTGATGTAACTGTATCTGGTGCCCTGTCCTCCTTTCCTTCTCCCTCGGTATCCTGTATGTGTGTTTAGATTTTCTGCTTATACTCATGCAGAAATGAAAGACCATTTGGCCCTAGTGCGCTGGGTTGTATCGTCAGACTAAGGTGGAGTTACTTTCTTTCCCCACAAAGATATTGATATCTAGATCCACATACAATGTGAGATGTGGATATGTAACACTGATAGAGTTGAATTATTATGGTGTAAGGCCATATAGTACTTATCAGGTTTAAGAATGTATAAGTAGGTTGATTAAACCACTATTGATATGGTTCTGAATACTGTTGGTTGGTGTGCAATCATACACTGGATAATCATGAGAACTCTGAATGATTTACAGATTTGTTGAAATATTGATTTTTTACGCGTATTCACAAGCAATTTCACTCGTTAAACAGGTTGTCTACTGAGACTGTACGATATAATTTTAGCTTCTACAATTCTCACATTCTACAAATTTATGGGTATGAGTGGCTAGTATAGCTGATATCGTAGATAAATCTGTGAGGATACGTATTTTATATAGTAATACAACGGAGAATCTTCACTTAAAGATGGCGCCCGTGGTTTCGGCGCTATACATTGCCATTTAAGGATGGCGCGCGTGTAGAACGCGACTGCTTTTGAATACGAAGGGAGCAGAGATAAGGCAATTATAGTTGTAATTGTAGATAAACCTGCGAGGAAATGTAGTTTCGTTTGATTGTCTAAATAAACGGAGAAACACTACTTAAAGATGGCGCCCGCGGTTCTAGGCTACATATTGCCATTCCAAGATGGCGCGCGTGTAGAACGCGACCACTTTGTACACGAAGGGAGCAGAGATAAGGTGAGCCGGGTGCTGCAATAGTAGCCATACAGTACAATTGTGCTCTTATTCAGTGCTTATTATAAAATTGGTTTACTTTGATTGCAGCCTACCGCTGAGACTATATAGTTGCAAATACGAACTCAAGATATAATTGGATTTGGAATATTCCTGATTGATGATTTGGAGTTGAGACTTACATGGGAACCATTATTTGGACTACGATTTATTGTCTAAAAGGTATTTATATGGTAATTATAACACTAAGTGCTGATTATGAAAAGAGTGTTTATATTTGCTGATGGCAAATGCCATATGTGGTTTAGTTTACCGCTATTAATATAATGTACATAATAGTAATGATAGTTTAATTTTGGAGAACATATGGTTCACGTGAAGTGACAGTTGCCTTATATTTGATTAGAAAATTGTGGATTTGACTCAGGAGAGATACTGCACATTGAAGCTTACGCACTACATGGTTTCGCCCCTACAACATGGGTGAGTTTGCTTGGGTATAACTGTACAGATTACTATGACCTATCTGTTGGTACAATTGGTGACTGGGCCCTACTTGGTTTTTCAGGTTATTGACTACTGTTAATTTTGACATAATCTGGATTGAAGTTAGGTAGGTTACTTTTTTACGTATACTTCAATCTAGTGTGAATGAGTGCTCTTTTCTTTGGGCATTAAACGCAGTAGTGTTTCACTTTGGGTATTTCTCGCTTTACTCTTGGTGACTAGTACTTTCTTGTTGTACTTTTCTGGATACACTTACTCGGTGTTTAGAATTGTGAATATCAAAATATGGTTTATGTTATGTAATTTTGGTTACTGTATTAATTACAGCCCTGAAGAAGTCTGTATGTCATAGACTGACTGAAACACGTGTTGAAGTTAGCCCTGAAGAAGTCTGTATGTCATAGACTGACTAGACGAAACACGTGTTGGCTGTTATACTGTTATACATTGGATGAAGAAATCTGATGACGAATCTGATGAACAGATGAAATTAAAGATATACGAACATTGATTTTGTGTTACTCGAACTTAACAAGAGTGCTTGGTGGATAAATGTTAACGAACAATGGTGGAGTTGGGGTCACTGGGGTTGTCGAGGTGGAAGTTCAGGTCTCCAATGAGTATGTAGTTCATTGATGCGATGGCGTGGAGTGCGATGAAGTCGGTTATGATGGTGGCGAAGGGTGTCCGGGGGCCGGGGGGTCTGTAGACGAGGGTTCCTCGGAGCGTGGTGTTGGGGCTGGTCTGGATCTGGAAGTGCAGGTGTTCAGTGGAGGGTTAGATTTCGCCTTGGACTATCACATGTATTTTTTGTTTATCCCTCAACTGCCAGATGTTATCAGGTCCTAACAACGTGTCCTTGCGACTTGTTCTCCGCGCAATCGCAGCTGCACCTTTTCTTTTTCCGCGAGCTATATAAAAGGATTAGGGAGAGTTTGCTAGACCCACTGTTGAGGATGCTGAAGATCAAGCAATGCAGACCTGCACTATTATACTTACAGCTCTTACAATCAGACATGGTCTGCTACACCGTTTATAAGCACATTTCATTTTCCTTTTTTTTACGGAAGCTGGTGGGAAAGTAGTTATTTGCTATCGCTCATTCCCATAACCCTGTTAGTTACTTCCTAATTGTTTAGAATGGTGTGCATACGGTTTCTTGAACCCCACATACGTATAGGCTCCATGATTGAATTATATCCAGGGAATATGTGGAACTTTATAAATAGGCCCACAGTAGGGTGTCTCAAGTACTACAAACCTCATTTTACTTAGTATGTGCGTTCTCCATGTATTTATTAAAGCATGCTATATATAGTTAACGCTTGCAACGCTACTGGTTGGGCCATTGCTTATGTTACCGTTTGATTCTGTTGGACCCATGAGAGGTGAATGGTGAGTGAGAACGTAGGCCAATGCTATGAAATCCTAAGTATATTCTAGCTTTGCATTTTAAATGTATTTTAACATGTATAGTACTTGTATCATACTTTTTATGCTCACTCTTTCGAAACGTCTGAGTATGGACCCCCTAGTTATTGTTGGTACCTGAAGGTGATTTTTTTTTTTTTTTAAACAATTTTAACAAAGATCTTATGGCAAAACTCTCTGATTGAAACAGATCAAAAGGCTTGTTTATTTGATTGATATGGAATATGTATCAATTGTGTGAACTTGGATCTTTTATGATATTTTTAAACCGAATAAAGATTTACTACTACTACTCATTTATTATTTGTCATTTAATTGATTATTAATTATGTACATTTTGTAATAACTATATATTAGTTGTATTTTAGGTGTGGGCTGTTGGGTTTGTAGGGATATAGAGTGGAAAGTTAAGTAATTATCAATAATGTATGACTGGATGACAACACCAGACTTGACAAGGAGCTATATATGAGGTTTCTCGGACAAGTAGCTTGTGAGCTACTGGTAGCTCTCCAGCTACCTCTAAGTAGCTCTCCTATGTGCAGTCCTTTGCTTAATTGATTTAGTGCATGCATGCCAAAGCTGTGCATTCAAAGTGGAAATGTGTGTACGCACAGAACTTACAGAACTCTTAAATTGACGTGGGAGAATAATGGCTGAATTTACAAAATATATTTAAAGTTGATCTTTAAATGATAAATCATTTGGGGAGACTTAGTAATATTATTACTTCCATGCCCAGATACTGCAGCTGTAGCTGCCATGTATTACCTTCACAGAGGCATTCCAAATTGATAAAGCATATTTACATTACCTCTGGCAATCCTGCCTCATACACAGATGTGATCAGTCCTGGTAACTTTGGTGGCCGCAATGTTATCTTATCTGAAATGGTAACTACTACAACACTAATAATATTAGTATCTCATGATTATTTTTAGTGAAAATAAGAAGTTCTTATTACACAAAAGGTTGGAGACCCCTGCTTAAGTCTAAATATTTTGGTAAAAAACATAATTTGAAGTGCCTAGGTTACGCTAAACCTAACCGAGTCCTTAAATGTAACCTAACTTTAGCCCATCCTCATGGACAGCCTGAATCCTAACCCTAAATGATATTCCTACCATAGTCATTCACCTTATCATACATCATCACTCACACCATACCTTTCTCTAACGCAAAGCCCTAAACTTCTCCCTAAACCAACACCATCCCTTACCTGTACCTGTGCATTTTGACTACTATTTTATTTTTTTAAATCTTGTTATTAAACAGTATCGCCATGACAAGTAATTTTGAGACATGATTAGGAGACAGCATATTTTTCAAGTATCCATACTAGGTCACAGAGAGTCAAAACACAGTGTACAATATACAACACCTAGGGGGGTGTAAGATTTTCATCATCATTCAATGGTGCCGGTGTGGTGCACATGTCTCCCCTGTATGAGTTCCAGGGTCCCCAGACCCTGTTCCATTTCCTGGGACATCCTCTAGCTATATAAACTGACTTTTCTCGGAACATGCACCAGTCCAGATCTTCCTTCCACTTTTCTATCCTAGGTGGTTGAAGGGCTCTCCAGTGTTGTGCTATATTCCGTTTTGCGATCATTACTGCTAATGTTGCCCATTGCTTAGTGTAGGAGGTGAGGTCTGGCGGTTCCCAAATGTTTAATAGGCATCTACGTGCCTCTGGGTGCAGGTCGATCATGAGAACCTCACTGAGTGTGCTGTGTATGGCAAGCCAGTAGGTTTGTATGTATTCACACTCCCATAGGATATGGATAAAAGTGCCATCTTTCCCACATCTATGCCTGCACTCCCCACTATCAGCCCTTCCCATGCGGATCAATCTTGGGCCAGTTTTATATACCCTGTGGATAATTTTGAGTTGTGCCAATTGTAGTCGAGCTTGGATTGCCACCTCCCTTGGGGAGGAGACAGCGTCTTGCCAGTCTTCCACATCTAGCTAGAGGCCGTCCCTTACCCAGTTCTCCTTGAGCGATTGAAGAGGATCTTCCATGTTGTTAAATCGTTTTTTATATATGGAGGAGATGGCTTTTTTGGGCAAATGGCCGTCAGGTATCCTATCCTCCAAGGGGGGAGGCAGAAGGGAGGGCGGGCTTCAAAGTGAGGAGGGTTCGGAGGGCATGCTGAACTTAGAGATATCTATAGCGTTCATTGTCCGCCAGGCTGTATTGTTTTTGGAGGGAGGTGAATGGGAATGATTTCATCTTTGACCCAGAGATCTTTGATCTGGGAAATTCCTATTGAGTCCCATTTATCAAAGCCCTTGGTTTGCCACAAATTCCCCAGTTTTTGGGAGTTCCACAGAGGAGTTGCCAGGGTAAGTCTGACGTCCCACCCTAGATATTTATTCACAACGTGCCATATATGGACTGCGTGTGCATTTGGTCATGTTCAGTGGTATTTACTGGGTTTATAATAGAGTGCTCCGCCATATTCTCCCCCTGGGAGAAGGTACCTGTCCATGGCCTATCCCGGATGGTCGAGGCGACCATAGGTCCCCAGTTTAAAGGCAGCTAGTTGGGCTGACCAGTAATATTTGTTAATGTCTGAGGGGCTGATGCCACCGTCATACCAGTTCAGGGTGAGCTTGGTTAAAGCAATCCGGGGTTTCCCGTCCCACAGGAGATCCCTCTGAAGACTCTCTACCTCCTTAAAATATGATGTGGGAACTGGATCAATTGAATTCTGGAGGGTATAAAGGAAGCGGTACAGGGTCATCATTTTGAAAAGGGCAGCCTTACCCAATAGCGAGAGGGGCAAAGACTTCCAGTTTCTTATGTCCCTTTTCAATCTTTGTATTGGTGGCAGGAGATTACGGGCTAAACGGAGCATGGGACTTAGTGAAATAAAGATGCCCAAATATTCGAAAGCCGTTGGCCACTATCTGAATTGGGCAGTTCCTCAGGAGGACAGGAGATTCCCCTGTAGGACATAGATAACAGATTTAGTCCAGTTTATAATGAAGCCGGAGTATCTACCAAACACTGCTAGGATATCGACTAGACAGATTAAGGAGGCTCTCGTGGAAGTCAATAATAACAGAATATCGTCTGCGTAAAAGGATATCTTATCCTCCCAATCCAGGGACCAACGCATACCATGTATCACTGGATCCCTATGGATCCACGCCGCCAGGGGTTCAAGGGCCAGAGCAAATAGGAGCGGGGACAAAGGACACCCCTGATGAGTACCACGGCTAACGGAAATGTTGTTGGTGTACGGTTATTCACCACTACTTGAGCCATTGGTTTTGAGTAAAGTAGTCGGATCCAGCTCACAAAGGAGGGCCCAAAGCCCATCTTGCCAAGTACAGCAAAAAGGTATGGCCATTCCACCATGTCAAATGCGATGGTGGCATTCAGCAACACCTGTACCGCCGGTTACTGGATAGTTGCTGCCTTGCCCAAAACTCCATGTACCCTGCGCAGGTTTAAAGCTGTGTTACAATGTGGCATGAAACCTGATTGGTCTGGATGTACCAATCTGTCTATCACTTTTACAGACCGGAGCGCCAATAGTTTTGCGAGGATCTTGGGCTCTGCATTAAGTAGGGATATAGGTCTATATGAGGCACAGCTGGATTTGGGTTTACCCTCTTTATGAATGACCATTATGTTCTCTATCCTTTGGTCCATAGGGAGTGTCCCCCTTTCCCTGCTGTCCATAAACATCGATCAAAGATATGGGGCTATCTTGTCTGGCCTGAGCTTATATCGCTCAATTTGCAGGCCATAGGGACCTGAGGCTTTTCCAAAAAGATTTGCCCGTATCGCCCGAGCTATTTCTTCATTCGAAAAATCGGACTCAAGGTATTCCCAATTTTCATCATTAAGGGTAGGAAGCAAGATATCCTGGATTGGGGAGCAGTTATCTTCGGCTGAATATTTTCCTTCCGTGCTACACACCGTCTGATAATATTTGGGAAATCGGTTAGCGATTTCCTGTGGGTCAGTGATTGGGCCAACACCCTCTACATGTAACTCAGGCACAAGACGGCTAGTCCAGTCTTTCTTATCTAACCATATGATTAGTTTCCCTGCTTTGTCTCTGTGCTCGTAAATTCTGTTTTGCGTTTCCTTCCCTTGAGCCCTAGCTCTGTCTGTTGCAATGGCTTTTAACTCATCTTGTTTTAGCTGCAAGAGGTGCAACTTCTCAGGGGTTACTGTCACTTCTAATTCACCCTCTAATCTAAGGACTTTGTCTTCTGCCTGCACCAAGTCTTTCTGTTTGTCTTTTTTCTTGCCTGTGATCAGTGATAGGGCTTGCCCCGCCAATCACCGACTTATAGGCTTCCCATAGCGTTTGGGCTGATTCTACCGTACCCTCATTTTCATGGAAGTAGTGATCTGTGGCTTGGATTATTTTCTTTCGGGTCTCAGAGTCTCAGAGGTACCACAGATTAATGGGAGCGATTCTCCCCATCCTCCTCTGGCCCAGGACTACCTGTGTCCAGATCGGTGAGTGATCAGAAATACTCCTACTTATATGGTGGATTTCTCGAATATCGAGTGCCCGCGATGCTGGAACTAGAACATAATCAATGCGGGAGAGACTTTGATGGGCGTTTGACAAGAAGGTATATTGGGCCCTGTCTGGGTTGTGTACTCTCCATCCATCCACCAGTCCCATGGCCTCAAGGAAGTCAGGCAGCCACTGCTGTGTGGGTCTGATGTCTCGCGGGAGATGACGATCCTTCCAGAAACCACTGCATTAAAGTCCCCCCCTATCATGAGGAGGCCCTCTGGAAGTGACAATAGGATTGCACTCAGGTCTTTAAATGTATCACTCTGGAAGCCAGGGGGTTCATACACTGAGACAAATGTGACTACTCTACTCTCCCAGAGACCCGAACTTCCTTTATTTCTGCCCCTGTTATCTGACCTGGTGGATTATAGTGTGAAAGGGAACATGTTTTTTAGTAAGATGCCCACTCCTCATGACCCAGTCGTGACGCCAGCATGTGCCATTAGTTTATATCCTCCCCTGTTTATAGCCTTACACATGTTCCCTATTAAGTGTGTCTCCTGTAGGAGAGTGACGTCAGCGGCCTGTCTCTTGATATATCGAACGACCATGCTACGTTTAAGTTTATCGCCAAGCCCACTGACGTACCAGCTAAGGATCTTAATCCCTGTATCCCACTGCATACCGATCTGGACTCATGTGATTGTTCTGCTCCTGTATTGCGTTACTTTTTGATGCTGTCGATAGAACAATTACCACATAAAATTAAAAACTTTCAAACTTTAACGACCCTTCCCTCCCTGCGCCCCTGCATTCTGGGCTTCAAACTGCCCATGATACAACTTGCAGAGTGCCTGTTGTGAGAAGTTGGCCTGGCAAGTGCTGTCCACTATTCTTGTGGGCACCTAGCACCAGTCCAAACGGTATACAACCTTTACCACGCATTTTTTACCACACATTACCATTACCACGCATTTTTTACCACGCAAAAACTTTTACCACGCATACTTTTACAACGCATACTTTTACCACGTAAGTACTTTTACAACGCATATACTTTTACAACGCATTATATTTAAAAGTATGTTTAATGATAAATAAAGAATTAACAAAATAATGTTTACATTAACAATAAAATTAGAGTTTTAATGGTTTTTTAATTTTAATTATAAATTTAATGTATTAAGTTATTATTAGAGTATTATTTGTGTATTTTTTATAATTTAAAATTTATATTTGAGTATTTTTTGATGATATTTATTTTTTTATTATTAATAATAATACTAGAGTATTATTTGTTAGTATTAAATTATTATTAATTATTTTAAAAAAAATAGATTGTTTTTATATAAATATATATTTAAAAAATTATATTAGAGATTTTATTTATTTTAAATATTTTAAATTAAAGAATAAATGATAAATAATTTATAAATAATTGTATTTAGTATTAATACTAGTTATAGAGAATTACTTTATTTTATTATTTATTTAAGCTAATTATTTAAAAATATATTATATAAAATATTACTAGAGTATTATTTGAAAATTTAAAATATAAATTCAATAATTTATTAATAGAATATTTTTGGTATATTTATAATAATTAAAAAATATTACTATTATTTGTTAATGAAACAAATAATACATAATTATACATAATTTAAAATAATATTGGAGTACTAATAATAAGGAAATTATTGAAATAATAATATTAAAAAAATTATAGATATATTATATATAATAAATTATTTTTTGGAAGATTAAATCATTTCAACCTTAGAAAAGTATAATAATAATTTTTTTAAATTAATGCTATTTATTTAGAATAATATAAAATTAACATAAATTATTATTAGAGTATTTGTTTGAATTGAAATTATAAATAATTATGAATACAAGTTTATAGTGTATGATTTAACAATGAAATATATATTTAACATTGGGTTCCCACGGTTTTACATTGAATCCAATGGCAACTTTTGTCCTTCTTTTATTATCATGATATCTCTAATGTGTCCCGCGGTACATAGAAAAGATGAGAAAAAGAGGATGAAAGAAGATGGAAAAAACAGAAAAGGAAAAAGGAAAGAGGTAAGAAGTTAAAAAGATTAATTAAGCATATAAGAAATATACTTTAGAAGTATTACAAGTAAATTAGAAATAAAGAAAGTTACGATAACTTTTTGAAAAGTAATTTATTTCTCAAAATAAATATATTAGAAAATAGCTTTATTTCACATATTTTTTATACACATTTTTGAAAATTTTTAACGAAAGGGAAACATTTTTAAATAAATATATTCATTTTATTAATAAATAACAAATTAAATAGTCCCTTTTTTATTGTTGCAGCTTTCTATTACGTATTGACGTTAACATAAAGCGTAAGCGGCCATTTTGAACAGGATCCAAGGAGGAAGCAGCTGGAAGCTGATCTGCGTCCAGGTAGGAAACAATTAAAACTTTATCATATGTATATATTTACACAAAAGTAAAGATATATTGTAAGGAAAGGATAAGGAGAGGTTGCTTAATACGTAAATGATGTTATATACGTTAAAATAAATGTCGCCGATCTTATAGCTAGAATATGCCTAAGTCGGGTGTCGGAGGATAAAAATAGAGTAAATTATATTGTATTTTATAAAATGTAATCAAAAATGTCATACAGATAAGATGTGTATCTTTTGTAATTATTAGATATGTACTGTTTAAATGAAAAAGAAATGCATTTTTGAAAGTTTTGATTGTTTTTTGGAAAATTAAGGAAAGAGGTAAAAGAGGTTATTTTATTGTTGAAAAAAGCTTTGTCGAAAACAAAAAGATGAATTTCTAAGTTTCAAACATAGGAAAGTTAATTTTTGGAAGTGATGTTTTGGTGTTTAATATTATGAATCACTACGTGGTTTAAAAGTGAATGGTTTGTTTGTTCAGATTATGGTATTTTAAAAAAAAATTGGTTATTTGACGGAAAATATTTAGATGAGTTAACAGACATGGTTGAGGAGAAATGTAAACTATATTGTTTCTTTTTTTTAAACAATAAAATTTTGGCAACACAAAAAAATTGAAAAATTAAATTAGATACATATGGGATTGTGTGTATGAATTAATATCGTAAATGAATTTGAAAATGTTTTTTATATCTAATTCTGTTAAAATTTATTTTTTATAATAAAAAATACCAGAAGATTGTAATGGAATGTATTTTCAAAATTAGAAAAAATTAGAAGTGTTGAGCTTTTTGAATATATATAAAGAGATGATCTCATTTAAAAAATCACCAAATAGAAAAATATTGGGTCCATTTTTTAAAGAAAAAATAATCTTCATTTAAACAAAAAATGTTGATACATTTCGTGAATGTTTTCATGAAGCTTTTTATTCACAATTTTTAGAAAAGAGCAGTAAAAAAACTTAATTTTTTTTTTCAAAAATGCATTATTTTTTTCTTTTAATAACTATTCATAGAAAGTGGAAAGTATAAAAAAAATTCAAAAAAATGGTAAGTTTATCAAGTTAGAAAAAATGTAATTTTTGGATTGTTAAAAAAATCAGGAAAATATCAACAATCACAATTTTTGAATAAAAAAAAATAATTAAAAAAAATACACCCGACTTTATTTAATTTTATATTTAATTTTTGATTTTTTTTAGCCAATTAAATTAAGAAAGGGAAAAAATTTAGAGCAAAGCAGGAAAGTAATGTGAAGATGATGTTTAAAAACTTAAAATGTTAGCTAGATTTTCAAGGTAATCTAAAGCCACACACAACGAAAACTGTTGTAAAAGTGCCAATAGTCTCTCGGACATTTCCTTTGTTTTATGGGTTATTCGTGGGTTTAGACTACCTGTAAGAGTTTGAGAAATTCTCATTTCCTGAAAACTTTGCTCCTTCTTCAAAGTTTCCAGAAAAGAGTAGCAATTAGGGTGGGGTTTTCCAATTGTATGGTTGAAGGAGTTATGCCATCCCTCAATGGCATTATTTGTTTTAGCCTCTCCCTGTAAGCAAGTCGAATAACAGTTCCACCACTCCACATGGAAACGTGGCTTCCTCCTGCGACCCGATCTGCTTAGGTGTCCAATCCATGTGTCTTCCATATAATTTAGAATGGGTGCCATTTTTTCTTCATTTGCTATGTAATAATCAGACTCTGTAATGGCAGTGTAGTACTCGTCTACACTTTCGGGAGGGACAAAACAAAGAGCCATGAGTTTTTTTAATTCTACCTGTAATTTGCTGTCTGAGGAGTATTCTGTAACTAGGGGTGTTTTTTGTAGTTTACGCCAGAATGCCTGGGAAAAATGGAAAAAACACCCCTGAATTTGGGTATCCGTGTACGTTTTTGTGATTACATTAATCATGCTCAATTCAAAATCAATGATAATTTTCCGAGGGCTTTGGTTTGTGGTTGATTTTATAACTGATAATAGTTCAGTGTAGGTTGCAGAAGTCTTATCAGGCAGCAAACTATAAACTAGGGGAATAACATTATTATTAATTTTTGCGTGTATAGTATAAATTTGGGTGAATGGATGGGGTGTACTTTTAAACGTCCCATCCATCTTCCAAATTTCACTGTTTTCAAGTTTAACAAGATTTCTAGGTGTACTAAAAATTAATATACGTTTCTGAGGGTTTTCATTATCATGCAGAAGGAAAGGTTCATCAGAAAAAGAAACAGTGAGTTTGTGAGGAATAACTATATCAGAAAATGTATGGGGTGTATTTATTTGTGTATTACTTGCCTGCTTTTGACGTTGAATAATTCTTCTCAAATTATGTATGGTAGGCATATTACTAGCTACATGATCTGGGACATGCTGAGCAACCTCTCGTAAAATACTTCCTGTGGAATCATTGGAGATGCTTGCAAGTTCCTTCATTTCCTTTACAGTTTCTCTGACATCAACATCCATTGCAGAGGCAGAGTGGTTATGGTCAGTTGTTTTTACAATAATATCATCCACCGTAACCGCTCTGCCGCTGCAACGGGTTGTGAAGTATTGCACGCATCTCCAATGATTTCTTGGGAAACGTATCCTTTCCTTACAATATATGTAACCCATATGATTTAAAAGATTGTTTCCTTTTCTGGATTTGATGTACTTTGCTGTTGGTTGAGTAGACATTACCTGAAAAAGAAAAAGAAAAAGATTAGGTTTGTGTTATTTTTTTATTTAAGTTTTACATAATACCCCTACACTATCTTACACTTTCCCTATTGAGGAACTTAATTGAAAATAGATTAGTAATTGATACCCCTACACTATCCTGTATGTTCACTACTGCAGCACTTAACTGGAGTTAGAATAGTAATTAATAACCCTACACTATCCAGCACTTTCCCTAATGCAGCACTTATCTGGATTTAGATTACTAATAGAAACCCCTACACTATCCAGCACTTTCAATAATGCAGCACTTACCTGGAGTTAGATTAATAATTGAAACCCCTACACTATCCAGCACTTTCCCTAATGCAGCACTTACCTGGAGTTAGATTAGTAATTGATACCCCTACACTATCCAGCACTTTCCCTAATGCAGCACTTACCAGGAGTTAGATTAGCAATTGAAACCCCTACACTATCCAGCTCTTTCCCTAATGTAGCACTTATCTGGAGTTAGATTACTAATTGAAACCCCTACACTATCCAGCACTTTCCCTAATGCAGCACTTGTCTGGATTTAGATTACTAATTTAAACCCCTACACTATCCAGCACTTTCAATAATGCAGCACTTACCTGGAGTTAGATTAGTAATTGAAACCCCTACACTATCCAGCACTTTCCCTAATGCAGCACTTATCTGGATTTAGATTACTAATTGAAACCCCTACACTATCCAGCACTTTCAATAATGCAGCACTTACCTGGAGTTAGATTAGTAATTGAAAACCCTACACAATTCAGCACTTTCCCTAATGCAGCACTTACCTGGAGTTAAATTAGTAATTGATACCCTTACACTATCCAGCACTTTCCATAATGCAGCACTTACCTGGAGTTAGATTATTAATTGATACCCCTACACTATCCAGCACTTTCCCTAATGCAGCACTTACCTGGAGTTAGAATAGTAATTAATACCCATACACTATCCAGCACTTTCTCTACTGCAGCACTTTCCTGGAGTAAAAATAAAAAATGTGATCACCGTACTTGTACTTTTTATCTGAATTACCTTATTAGTTGGATGTATTTTCCTTGTTTGGTTGTTAGATTGGCTTGGATTTGATTTTCTTTTGGGATTTGAAGAGTTGTTTGATAATCTATAAACAGAAAAAAATATGATTTTATATGTTTTTGATTGTAAATGTTTTATGAAAAGTGGAAAATGTGTACATTTCAGTTGAAAAGTTTAATGTTTAAAAAATTGTGCCTTTACAACAACCCAAATTTTCAATACTACAACACTTTCCAGGACTTAGAATAGTAACTGATACCCCTACACTATCCAGCACTTTCAATAATGCAGCACTTACCAGGCGTTAGATTAGTAATTGAAACCCCTACACTATCCAGCACTTTCCCTAATGCAGCACTTACCTGGAGTTAGATTAGTAATTGAAACCCCTACACTATCCAGCACTTTCAACAATGCTGCACTTACCTGGAGTTAGAATAGTAATTAATAGCCATACACTATCCAGCACTTTCTCTACTGCAGCACTTACCTGGAGTTAGATTAGTAAATCAAACCCCTACACTATCCAGCACTTTCCCTAATGCAGCACTTACCTGGAGTTAGATTAGTAATTGATACCCCTACACTATCCAGAACTTTCCCTAATGCAGCACTTACCTGGAGTTAGAATAGTAATTAATACCCATACACTATCCAGCACTTTCTCTACTGCAGCACTTTCCTGGAGTAAAAATAAAAAATTTCATCACTGTACTTGTACTTTTTATCTGAATTACCTTATTAGTTGGATGTATTTTCCTTGTTTGGTTGTTAGATTGGCTTGGATTTGAAGAGTTGTTTGATAATCTATAAACAGAAAAAAATATGATTTTATATGTTTTTGATTGTAAATGTTTTATGAAAAGTGGAAAATGTGTACATTTCAGTTGAAAAGTTTAATGTTTAAAAAATTGTGCCTTTACAACAACCCAAATTTTCAATACTACAACACTTTCCAGGACTTAGAATAGTAACTGATACCCCTACACTATCCAGCACTTTCAATAATGCAGCACTTATCTGGAGTTAGATTAGTCATTGAAACCCCTACACTATCCAGCATTTTCAATAATGCAGCACTTACCTGGAGTTAGATTAGTAATTGAAACCCCTACACTATCCAGCACTTTCCCTAATGCAGCACTTACCTGGAGTTAGATTAGTAATTGAAACCCCTACACTATCCAGCACTTTCAACAATGCAGCACTTACCTGGAGTTAGAATAGTAATTAATAGCCATACACTATCCAGCACTTTCTCTACTGCAGCACTTACCTGGAGTTAGATTAGTAATTCAAACCCCTACACTATCCAGCACTTTCCCTAATGCAGCACTTACCTGGAGTTAGATTAGTAATTGATACTCCTACACTATCCAGCACTTTCCCTAATGCAGCACTTACCTGGAGTTAGAATAGTAATTAATACCCATACACTATCCAGCACTTTCTCTACTGCAGCACTTTCCTGGAGTAAAAATAAAAAATGTGATCACTGTACTTGTACTTTTTATCTGAATTACCTTATTAGTTGGATGTATTTTCCTTGTTTGGTTGTTAGATTGGCTTGGATTTGATTTTCTTTTGGGATTTGAAGAGTTGTTTGATAATCTATAAACAGAAAAAAATATGATTTTATATGTTTTTGATTGTAAATGTTTTATGAAAAGTGGAAAATGTGTACATTTCAGTTGAAAAGTTTAATGTTTAAAAAATTGTGCCTTTACAACAACCCAAATTTTCAATACTACAACACTTTCCAGGACTTAGAATAGTAACTGATACCCCTACACTATCCAGCACTTTCAACAATGCAGCACTTACCTGGAGTTAGAATAGTAATTAATAGCCATACACTATCCAGCACTTTCTCTACTGCAGCACTTACCTGGAGTTAGATTAGTAATTCAAACCCCTACACTATCCAGCACTTTCCCTAATGCAGCACTTACCTGGAGTTAGATTAGTAATTGATACCCCTACACTTTCCAGCACTTTCCCTAATGCAGCACTTATCTGGAGTTAGATTAGTAATTGAAACACCTACACTATCCAGCACTTTCCCTAATGCAGCACGATGGTGGGAAAAACGATAATGCAAATGTGGATAACCCCTTCCCAATTCCAGTGACAGTCGATCTATCTGAGGTAATAAATGCTCTAAACGCCAGTAAGAGTAGAAACGCCCCAGGCCCGGATGGGGTTCCAGTTGATTTTTTTAAATTCAGATTAGATCTTTGGGCACCAATAATAAAAAGGGTGTTTGATGCAGCAATGGCTTGTGGATTGCCCATATCTTGGACCCAATCAATCTTGGTCCCAATTTTTAAGAAGGGAAACAGAGAGGAAACAACATGTTACCGTCCAATCTCCCTCCTGGACTCACTGGGGAAGGTACTGGGCAGAGTGGTTCTCCAGCGTCTGCAGGAGTGGATGGACGAGACCGGGTCCCTCTCGGATATCCAGTATGGCTTCCGAGAGGGCCACGGAACAACAGAACAAGCCCTTAACCTGGCCTTATTGATGGGAAAGTATGTTCTAGCAAAGCGCGAGAGGTTCTACATGGTATATGTGGACCTCTCTGCTGCCTTTGATTGCGTCAGCCATGCAAAACTCTGGTCAGTCTTGGCAAAAATGGGAATCGACGAGGCCCTTGTGACCTTTCTTAGAGAGCTCTACTCCAACGCTTCTGCGAGAGTTCGATATGGAGTTTGGGGCGAACTGACAGATTCCTTTTCAGTAGAGCGCGGCGTCAGGCAAGGATGCATCCTGGCCCCCTTTCTTTTCTACCTCTATACCAACGGCCTTGAGGTAGAGATGTTACGGGGGGCCAGGACCTGCCCCGTGTCAAAGATCGACTGGTGCCTGCGCTCTTATATGCAGATGACGCGGTAATCATAGCACGTACACCTCGCGAGCTACAAAAATCTTTGAACAGCTATGCGAAATTTATGAGTGATTTAGATCTCCTCATAAACATTAAGAAAACTTTTGTTATGACAGCAGGGCGCGTTAAGAAAAACGAAAAATCCATTTTCTTAAACAACGTAAAACTAGAAACTACTTCCCAATATCCCTATTTGGGAATTATGATAGATAGGAAGATCAACTGGAGAGCGGCCATAGAAGCGCGTAAACACCAACTCCTGCGCTCTATCGCCACCCTCATGAAATTTGCCCAGAAACTAGGGAAGAAACCTCCGGTTGAACTTCTTCAAATCTACTGAGCCAAGTGCCACTCAATTGCACTTTATGGGGCGGGCTTATGGGGCCACAAACACACTAAACCCCTGCAGGTTGCAGAGAACACCTTCATAAGATTCTTACTGTCAGTGCCCAAAAGAGTATCTACTTTTGCCTCTCACACAGAACTGGGACTACCACATATTGAGGACCTGGCCAAAATTGAACCTGTACTCCTATGGCGTAGAATATGGGTCTCAACAAAGAATTCTTTAACTAAAGCTATTGTTGCAGACTGTATGAAACTTGACCACGTAGAAAATATAGACTGGCTAACTTACGTTAAAAATCTCCTCATTGGTCTAGGAATGGCCGACTTTTACTACAATCCTGAAACTATAGCCGGAATTCCCAAGAAAGAGCTCAAGGCAAAGGCGCTGAGCCACTTTGAAGAACTACGTATTACTGAGGAGATCAAAAAACCATCAGTACAGCACTCCTTGGCAGTTATGACGACCATTGAAATGGAACCATACTTAACCTATGTTGTCTCGCAGTTCGAACGATTCTTAATAACGAGATTCAGATTGAACATTTTCCACAGGATAGTAGCATTCCCAATTAGAAACAGTTGGGATGAGAGTTTAATCCCCTGTCCTTGTGATGGAATATCTGAACAATCAACAATACATACGGTTTTGTTTTGTAAATATTATTCTGTCCACCGAAGACTTTTTTTAACCCCATTGTTGAAAAGTTTTGGACTTCGTAAATGTCGTCCTGCAATGTTGAGGTTACAATTTTTAAGCTCAGAATATACTTGTAAAGTCGTCAGCACCTTCCTAAAATGTATTTTTAAGTCAAGGGTCAATTTCCAGAACTACAATAGCTAAATTGTCCTACTTAAGTAATTTTATGATAAACTGTAATGATTAGAAAACACTTTCTTTTTAAAATGTTTGTCATGAAATGTAAAAATGCTTTTATGGTAATTCATGGAAAATGAATCCCGAATAAAGATTTTACTACTACTAATGCAGCACTTACCTGGAGTTAGATTAGTAATTGAAACCCCTACATTATCCAGCACTTTCACTAATGCAGCACTTTCCAGGAGTTAGAATAGTAATTTATACCTCTACACTATCCAGCACTTATCCTACTGCAGCACTTTGCTGGAGTAAAAATAGTAATTGATACCCCTACACTATCAAACACTTTCCAAAATGTAGCACTTAAATGGAGTTAGAATAGTAATTTATAACCATACACTATCCTGCACTTTCACTACTACAGAAATGATATTAGAATAGTGATTAATACCCATACACTAAACAGCAATTTCTCAACTGCAGCACTTACTTGGAATTAAAATAGTAATTGATACCAATACACTGTCATGAACTTTGCCTTCTACACCACTTACCAGGAGATCCAATAATAAATTATTCTTTTTAATTATTTCTCCAATTTTTTTAAAACTAAGAGTAGTTAGGGATATCTATCAAGTATTCCAAATTTATATCACATATGGATTTTGCTTTTTACAAGAATAAAATGTATTTGTAAATGATTTAAAAAATTTGTTTATGTTTAAAATACCTTTTGAATTAACTATAATTTGAATCTACTGAATTCCAGCTTGGTCTTCTTCTTTGTGTGTGTTTAGTACAAAAAAAATAGCAAATCTAGATAAGGACAGAAATGATTATGATGACTGTTTTGTTGAATAGATTACTTAGAATATTTATTAACAGTTACACACTATCCAATACTTAACCAAAATGATGCTTTCTCTGGTTTTGGAAAACTAATAGAGAACTTTATATTCGCAAAAATTTAAAAATCAAATGCACATCTGCAACAGATTACTAAGGTATGATTTTTAGGATTTTCTTTATTTTTATTTACCTTTTAATGTTGATGTATTCTTTTTAGTTTTGATTCAGGACAAATTTCTGGTTTGTAGATGGCTTTCTTTGTTGTTAGCTCACTTGCAATTTATCTTTTTGACAAAAGGCAGATTTTTTTTAATAAAAATGTATAATGTCATTATTTAAAACAATATTTCTGAAGGAAAAACATGCCATATTAATTGTATTTTTTTTGTAACATTTAATTTCCGTCTTTGCACATATTTCCAATTCTGAGTACTGCACTTTTAAAAAAAATATATATATATAATATTCATTTTTTTTTTCTTTAGCACCACCTTTCCGAAGTAAGGCTAATATTTAAAAAATATATAACATTATACATTTTGCTTGATCTGCATTTTCTTGCTGTTAAAATTATATTTGATACTTTATTATCGTTTAACACTTTACCTACTGCAGAAAAATGATAGGGTTATAATAGTATGTGATAAATATTTTTTTTTAATTGGATTGACTTCTTACGAGTAAAAATATGTAAAAAAATATCTTTTTTACCGTTTTTAATAAGACGTTTGTTTATCAATGTTGATAATTTTTACTTCAAAGTCCCTTTAATTCTGTTGATAAATACAAATTAAAATGTATGAATTATTCATCTAGATGTTTTAAATATTATCATAATATTATTTAACAAAATTAAAAAAATACCTGTAGATAAATGTTGAAAAAGACTGTGGTTCGTGTAACAAAATCTTTTATGTGGAAACGTTGTTTTTTCCTCAGAATTTGTAGGAGTTAATCTTTAAAAAAAAAAAGAAATTACTGTATTATAACGAACATTAAAATAAAAAGATTGTTCAGATTTTATTTTAACTGTTACAAATAATTAATTAAATATTTGTTGAGTAGAAATGTGGTTGGCATTATTATTGATATATGTTTGTTTCTCGTTACAAATGTCATTACATTTTTTTGCAAACCTTGAAAAATACATTCAGTTATTATTTGCGTTTCTCGTGTCACAAACTTACTTGTAAATATGTGAAAAAAGCTCCAAAGTAGTCTGCTGCTATTATCAAGTTGAGAGGTCAGAGGGTCAGGTTTTCACGTCTGAATACTGGAGTTGTGAAGCAACTGATTTTAAAATGGTGTCTGGCTTGTATTTATATGTTTTTCTCACATACATCGTTTTTAAATAAGAAATACATCGTTAGTAATCTATTTTAAATACCATTTTACTAATGTGGAAACTAATAATTTTATTTCCGTGAGAAAAAGTGTAGTTTAATAATGTGGAGTGAATATCGTTCAGTTTTGGCATCCATTTTGAGAGTATTATTGTTGTTTCATTTCATGGAAACAGTTGAAGGACTAAAGAAATGAGAAAAGATTGAAATGCTTTAAAATGGCAGCTGTGTGTTGGTATCATGTTTATTTTATCGAGAAAATATTGAGAAAATAATGTTTAAAATATAACAATCATCTAACTGATTCGTCAAGTCCATGAAATATGTTACTTTTTTACTGATTTCGATATTTATTTTAATACTCGAGTACTATTTTTAATACTCGAGTATTATTTTTAAAAAAACGGTAATAATTCGTAATATCACGTTTAAATAATCACTATATTTTAAAACACTTCCCCACCCAAAACCCCTATTTTCCCTGCATCCCGTGCTAGGTTTTATTTGACAAAAATATATATATATATATATATTGCGTTGTAATAGTACGCGGTATAAAAGATTTCGTGGTAATGGTACTTTTTCATTAAATACAATATATTGCGTTGTAACAGTATTCGTTGTAAAATACTGCGTTGTAATAGTATTTGCGTTGTAAAAAATGCGTTGTAAAAGTATGCCTGCTAAAAGTATGCGTTGTAACGTCATACATCCGTCCAAACAACCCTTATTGATAGTAGGTTTGAGACAACCTTTATAGAAAGCTATCCTAGTGGTAGCTGTGGAGAGCAGCCTTCAGGCTAAGTCTTGAAGGAATGTAAAGCAGCTTGTTTTACCAGTCTATAATCTCATGAATGATCAAATGAAAGGAGAACTACACCAGGTATATATAAATATATATGTATTTATTCTAAACACACCCCTCTAGTCTCTTTATAAGGCTAGAGGCAAAAGAACACAAGTTACACTTAAATAGCACACAGTAAATTAGCGCAGTGTACGTTTTTCCCTAGGGGCCTCATAAACCAAATACTAAGAAAGTGGTATAAGTATCGCTGTGAACATAGAGACAAGGCCTAGGGCCTGTAGAATGCTGGGGCAACCAGGAACCACCAAGGTAGGGACGCAGGAGACCCACGGGCACGCGTGCAGTGTCTAAACACAGCCGCGAATCACCATTGACTTCTATGGAGAAAGTTAATGTTAGATTTTTAAAGAATGAGGACACTTAGGAGTGGACGACGAGCAAACCCCTTCAGTATTGGACACTTCGAGAGTCAAAATCCACGGGAGCACCGAAGTACTCGTGTTACCTCACCCAGGGAAGCCGGGTGCATAGGTGTCTTTTCGTGTCGGGTTTGGTTGTCGTTTCCTATGGAGAGCTGCAAAGAAGTGCTGCAGGCTACCAGATGAAAAGTGTCTGGATGGATCCAAGGGTGGATCGGAGATCTGAAGAACCTGAAAGCAGAGGGGACAGAGTCTGGGTCACTTGCCAGTGACCAGGAAGGCGACAAGAAGATGCCAGCCGATGTCGGGTGTTTTCAGGTGATATAGGTGAAGCTTGACTCTTCAGCCACAAGGACCAGGAGGCGTCGACGACAACCAGGAGCTGGATTCGAGCTGTCCCAGGTCGGATGTCAAGTGCTGCAGCGTCGTTATCCGTATTGGACCCAACAAGCCCTGGCAACAGCAACCCACGCAGAATGGAAAGATTGGGTTTGGAGCACACCAGCAAGGTCTGAAGGACTCACCCTTTGGAGGGGAGTCAGGGCACCTCTGGAGCAACCAGGGAAGCCCAAGAAACAAAGGATTTACCTTTGTGGGGACCCACCAGTCAACGGACCAGGGATCGTGAAGGAGCCTCAAACAGGAATGCCAAAAGCGGGCCCATGGAACACTCGTGGAGTGTAGGCCCACAATCTTCGGTGCAAATGGTGCTCAGGGCTTGGACTACAAGTAGCCCAATGCACAACTCCGGGAAAGCTCGGGAAGTTGATGCACTAGCAAATGTGCTGGATGTCCAGGAGTTCCGGTCCCACGTCTCTCATGATGGCTACAGGTCTCAGGTTTGCTGGGGACTCGTGTCGGCCTCAGAGATGTCTGGAAGTCCATGTCCTGTGTCGCAGATTCTTCGGGATCCGGCGGGAGCCTCGAAAATGCAGACCGGCAAGATGCTTTGTTGGTGTCTGTTTGAACAGGAGAGTCACTCCTTGACCCCAAGGGAGATTTCTTCAGTCTTCTAGAACGTATAGAATGTCGAAGGTCCAAGATATATGTTGCAGAGTTTTGTCCAGGGTAATCTAAAGTCCTAGGGACTGGGTTCCTATACTTAAGTTTAGGGGTTGGACTAACTCTAAGGTCCCAACTATGGGAGGACCAGGGGAGGGGGTGGTTACACCCCTTCCCCTTTGTCCAGTTTCGCGCCAGAGCTGGGGCTGAGTTCCCCAGCAACCGGTTTGAACTGGGGTATGCACAGGGACAACTTGTGTGCCCCAGGCAGTGTCTGAAAAGCATTCTGTGAATGCATCCACCATGCCCCAATACACTAAAGCCTGTCTGGGGAGAAGCCTATTGTCCAGGCCTTCCCTGCCGGAGTTTTGTCCAGCAGCAGGAGGTCAGACTCGTGTCAGTGGCAGCAGCATCCATTTTGTGATGCTGGGGTCTGTTTAACTTTTACCGGTTAGACCAATGTGTACATGTCTTCTCCCTCTAGAAGGGTAGAATGCTACCTCTGCTGCCAGAATTGGCAGGGGGGTAGTATTCCAAAGTGTTTGACACCAAGCACAACATGTTTTGATGCAGCCATCCCAAAGTTAGCATTTACTGCGAGGTTATATTGCACTTAAGAGTAGATGGTATGGCTGTATCATAGAACATCTATAAGGAAGGGTTTCTGAAAGCTGCAGAGGGGCTCAGCTTATGCTTGGGCACCCTCTCACACAAACCCAAGCACTCTGTCTTCAGGATTGTCAAGGCCTGCCATAGGAGTGACTTAAAGGTTTATATGTGTCTATATTAACCCTGGGCGGTGACCTACGCTCCGCTCACGGAGTTTGCGAAGTTTTGGCAACTTCGCGCTTCGCAGTGAACGCGAAGGTGTCGAATACTTCGCAATCTACAGCGTAGCATAGTTATTTTCTTCCTAGTGCGCTTAATATGCTTAATAACGACTTACCGTGGTTCTGCGTTCGGCGACTCGATTTTCTCTCCCGGTCGCATGTGCCACGAGGTTTGGAATCCGGCCGCACAATCCTGCGAGACTGTGCCAACGCGATCACGTCATTTGGACGTGCGAACACGTCATTCGGACGCGCAATCTTCCTTCCTTCGCAGTGTTGGTAAGATCGCATTCCCGAACACACAGAAACTACAATCTGGCACAGAATATCTCTTGAGCATGATAAAACCTTCTCGAAAATGATAATTTTGCTCAGAAAAACCACTCAGATTGTGATTATGCTGTAGTCTTTTGTGCAAGGAGTCCACTTTTTTTCTACTCTTTTTTTCAAGAGGAAGGAAGTGCCCCATAGTCTCCAACTTCCTGTTCCTGTCCAGCAGGCTCCTCCCAGTGCTTTGTCCATGTGCTGTTCACTTTCATTTGGATTTGGAGCTGGAAGGATCACTTTTTTGTATGTCTGCTGCATCATATCATTGGATTGGATTTATTGAGGACTTTAGAATTTGAAATTTTATTTTGCAAGTAATTTGGAGAATTGGTGTACTTGTTTGTTTGATTTGGGCTGTTTTTTTTACCTACAGTTTTCTGGGCTTTTCAATCCTTGTTAAAAATTATTGTTGTGAGTGGCCTGTACTTTCATTAGGGGCCAAGTTGTATTTTTTTGAAATTTCATCCAGTAGGCCCAGAGGTACCCATGGGTTCAACCATGTTTCTGTGGTGTCTGTTGAATTTCAAGTTTGTAAACATCATGGATGGCATTGGATTCAATTGCAAACTGTGTTTTGTGGAGTGGAATTTCAGTTTTTGGGTGTGTGTTAATTAAATATTGGCTTTTCAGCCAACAGGTAACCCTATGAGTTCATATAGTTAGTGTAGACCTGCTTCAGTTCATTGTATGTACTTTATGTGGGTGACCTGGCCATGTGGTGGGGGCCATTTTGTGGGACCAGCCACTGTGCTTTTGCCATAGGCCTCCAAGCTTGTGGCCTGCTCTGCCAGTAGGCCCAGAGGTACTACTCAAGTCATCATGGGTGCATGAAAGTTAAACAACTGTTTTTGTGGTGTTTGTTTAATTTGTAACATCATGTACGGCATGGATGGATTTGGATTGATTTGCAAAATGTGGTTTTGGGGGTGGAATTTCAGTTTTTGGGTGTGAACTAAATAATAGGGCTTTTTCTGCCAGTAGGTAACCCTAGGACTTCAGCTTGCGTAGTTTTGCACAGTACGACAACGCGACCTTACAGTTTTTGTCTTCTTCGCACGCGATAATGACTTTATGTACAGTTCGCGCTGCCGTACATGCTGAATTTGCAGTCTCGCGAGCAATATGTCTCGAGTTGCATAAAACCTTCTCGAAAATGATGATTTTGTTAATTTTGCTAAAAAAAACTCCTCAGGTTGCCATTTGGTTGTAGTTTTTGGAGCATGGAGTCATTTTTCTGTTTTAAATTTTTTTTAAAAGAGGAAGGAAGTTCCCCAGAGACCTCAACTTCCTGTTCCTGCCCTTTGTATGTACTTTGTTGTTTGAGGGTTGGCTGACCATGTGGGTGGCGGCCATTTTGTGAAGCCATGTACTGTGCTTTTGCCATAGGCATGCATTGCCTGTCTTCTCTTTATTTTCATGTTGTTGTGGGTGGCCAGGCCATGTGGTGGCGGCCATTTTGTCAGACCAGCCACTGTGCTTTTGCCATAGGCCTCCAAGCTTGTGGCCTACTCTGCCAATAGGCCCAGAGGTACTCTTCATCAGTCATCATGGCAGTGTGCATGAAAGTTAAACAACTATTTTTGTGCTGTTAGTTGAATTTTAACATCATGTATGGCATGGATGGCTTTGGATTGATTTGAAAAATGTGTTTTTTGGGGTGGAATCTCAGTTTTTGGATGTTTGTTAAATAAATAGGGCTTTTCTGCCAGTAGGTAAACCTAGGAGTTCAACTCTCGTAGTTTTGGTAACTTTGCACAGCGCGACAATGCGAACTTACATTTTTTGTCTTCTTCGCGCGCTCAATCTGCCTGTTCGCGCACACGATAATGACTTTTTGTACAGTTCGCGCTGCAGAACACGCCGAATTTGCAATCTGGCAAGAAATAAGTCTCGAGCTGCATAATACCTTCTCGAAAATGATGATTTTGTTCATTTTGCTAAAAAACCTCCTCAGGTTGTCATTTGGTTGTAGTTTTTAGAGCATGGACTACTTTTTCTGTTTTCAAATTCTTTTGTAAAAGAGGTGTAGTGTATTTATCTAGGGACCTGTATCGATACTCCTATTTCTGACCCTTGCCCAGTTATAAATCACTAATATCCATACAACGGCACAGAAACCCGTTTCATAAATTAGTTATAGCGCATGCTGTCACATTAAGCAAGCACTATTCCTCCAGCCCCCTAGAAAGCACACCGAGTTCTTAAACAAATCCAAGCCTCGAGCAACCTGGGAAATCCCCGCCTGCCATGTTTTGATTTAGTCCAAGAACTCCTGTAAAGCACTGCAAGAACGCTCAGTTCTTAGTGACATCTTTATTGACGTCTTATGTCCATCTTAACGTCAAACCCAGCACCTCTCAGGTATAAATATACCAACGCTGTCCTAAGCAAACACACGGTGGTGATGAACCTGGAGCAGTGACTACTTGCCGGAGAGCCCAGCTGATGCGAGAGCCCACGGACGCCTCCCCTCCCCTTTTGACGCACTGAGTAAGACGCTGTCTTTTCTCTTGCAGAGAAATCCAGCCTCCAGCGTTTCCAGCCCACCTTCGCAGGTGACTGGGATACCGAGTCCTGAGAAAGGGATACGAGACCTCCAGCCTTCTAAATCCCAGGTACTGAACTGACTAAACCCGTATAGAGAATTCTTGAGTCAGATTCTTGGCAAACCAAACTTAACTTAAACTGCTACTTACTTACTCCTTCCCATGTATTAGGCTTAGGTCAGGTACACCGGGGTAGGCGTAATTAGAAGCACCAGTTGAGTACGATTAGTCACTGTATATATGTAGGTATATCTTTTATCCATTTTAAAGTATCATATGGCTAAGAAACCATATCAATGCTTTTACAGTATTATTTTATAATCCTGCTTTTACTGTATGCACTTTACTTAACTATAAGTATAACAATTGTAGCAATTCATTTCTCTTGTATGAGAAAAGAGACTGATCAATAAATAACACCTTTTATTGAAAACGCCTGTCTCTCCTTTTCTCTGCAATCTGGTGAAACTAAGTATGCACGTATTGACTGAGTAAAATAGCTGTCTTTTGATTTCACACGACTCTAGAGATACACTCTTGATCAGGGAGAGCAAAGTTGTCATGTTCTATGGTTGTCAGAAACTAAATCCCTTCTTGTCTATCCAGGGAGGTTAAAATCCTCCTCGCCTATTCGAGAAAGTTTCTAGTGAACTCTGAGCTAGCTGGCACACTAAACTTAAGTCTAATATCGCCAGTAGAAGACCTATTTAACCTCTGTCCTACGTCTATACTATTGAAGATATTATTCCAATGCGCAGAGCCTATTTAGAATATAGGAACTACACTACATGGCGCCCAACGTTTGGTAAGGCGATAAATCTAACGCAAGACATTAGAGTAACTCAGTCGTGCTTTTTCACACAGACCCTTTCTCCCGTAAATACTCCAAAGACGTCTGGAGTGGGTCAAAGGTTAAAATCCGCCAGAACTTAGTAGAAAGAGATTTCTATGTATAGTTTTTGGTTTATTCAACGTTGAAGGATACAGTGTTCCAAAATATTGTGCACCTAATCTTTGTTTCCTTGAAAACCTGATCTACAACAAAAAACCTTCTTGTCAGTAAAATGTCAGACAATGAAGAAGAAAGGGAGGCAGCTAGAATAGCAGCTCAACTCCTAGCGGATGACACAAGTCTCCTACAGCAAGACCCGGATGCAATACTCATCCCGGTCAGCATAAGAAAAACTATAACTCTTAAGCTAATAGAAAATGGACTAACATCAGGAGGTGGTACAGTCATATTCGTAATTGAGGCACATGAATATCGGCAGACAGAGGTATTCTATTCATGGATAAACTTTCCAGCAGCAAACGCTGTCACACATGAGTTCCACTATTACAAAATAGAGGAACCACCGGATGATTACACTCCTTTCGAGGAGGTGGAAATCCCATTAAAATACCAAGAGCACCTGCTCTGGTTTAAAGGCGCCCTAAAACATAATAATCACATCACCAGGCTCGGTCCACTAGGTAGACCAGGAGCAATGTGGCCGGTTCTAGCCAGCTACACACCACATCCCGACATTGAAAAAATGTCAATACCAGAACTTTTGGTACAGTTAAAACAACTGATTAAAATACATAGACAATTAGTCCAATATGTAATGCGGACTTCAACAGTCCAACCAGCTATTAAAATTCCACAGCTGACCCCTCATCAGGGGAACACAAATAAAATCACACCACAGAACATACAGTCATGTCTAGGTAAAGTACCCGCAAAACGGGAACAAATTCCATTCTGGTTAGCACAAAAAATCACTCAAATAGAGGCGGTATTTCCGGATACTACCCCTACTGAGAAACACAGAATTCTGACTATCTGTCTTCCAATGGGGATCGCACCACATGTGGAGGACTGTGACACTTGGGGTGCAGTCTTTGCTTCCATTTACACAAAAATACATGGTGTTCCGTCCATGGCGGTAATACCAGACGTACTAAGACAGATTCAAAATGAATACGGTCCAGAACCTGCTTTAACTCTGGGTATGAAATTACTGAAAGACTTCAAGCAGGTCTCGGCTATATTATTAGCCAACATAAAAGGGGAAGCAGCATCTGTAGAGATCCGCCAGAAGTTGAAAGAAACAGATATAGCAGAACAACCATTTGAACTTGCCAGAATCATAGAAAAATCCTATGAAGAACTAGGAAGAGATAGTTTGGGTGGGAAACCAGTGAAACCCCAACTAACTGAAAATCCTGAAAAGGTATTTATTAAAAACAATCTAACCGCTCCAAAAAAGAGCTGGGATGGAAATAAACAATCCACTCCCAAAGAAAAAAGATTCCAGTCCAGAGGAAGGTCTCCTCGGCGGAGAGAAAGATCTCCAGACCAAGGACACAAGTCTCCCCAGAGGGAGCCCTCTGAGAAAAAATACAACCTTAGAAATAGGGATAATTTGAAGAAACTGATAGATATCAAGATATTGATACACGTCCATCTCGATCTTTTCAGACTTCCTCGCAGAAATCGGAAAGAAGAGGACGGTCAGAACAAAGGGAAGAGCACTTCAAGTCCAATGACAAAGAACCTGCTCATCAAAGTAAAAAGTTACAATTTCCAAAGAAGAAGGTAGCCAGTATTAAAGTAATCAAACATGCCGAGGATCCTGAGGACACAGCTGAAAAACGGAGAGTGGGCTCAGACAATGCTAGACAGCGCAGCAGAAGTGAGCATAGCTCGCAAGATCCTGATGAATCATCTGGAGACAGTGGACACGAATGAATACATTCAGGTGGAAACTGCAGACACCAGAGTTAGGAAACCTCATAAAATATACGAAATAACATTACGTATAGAGGGAGATAAGACTAGGAAAATAAGGGGTCTATTTTGGGATAACCTCTCCAAAGGCTATGACATCCTTTTAGCTGAAACAGACTGGCCACCAGAGTTTGTCAGGGAGTGCCCTCATGGCGAAGAAATGATTATGCCTGCCTTCTCAAATCACATTCCAATACATAAAAAATATACACTTGCTAGAAAGTGGGCAGTAGCCCAAGCTCCTGCATTATATAAAAACCATGTAGGATGGGACGAGGACTCACCTCCTCACAAAATCCAGTTAAAATCTCAACCAACTGCACAAAGGCAGTACCCAATTAAGCAAGAAGCAAAAAAAACAGGTCAGGGAGATCTTAGATCAACTTGAATACCAGGGGGTGATTGAAACATGCACCTCACAAATGAACAATCCTTTGTTTCCTGTCTCCAAGCCAGATGATTCATATCGTCTAGTTTTGGACTACAGACACATTAACTCATGTTGCAAAACATTTGCAGTACAAAACTCACACAGTGCAGCACTAATGAATAGCATAGTGCGCAAAAAATACAAAACAACATTAGACATCTCTAATGGATATTTTTGTCAAAATATAGCACCAGAAAGCAGATATTTGACCGCTTTCTCTATAAATGGCTCGCAAAAAAATTTCTGTCGTTTGCCACAGGGGTTCAAGAACAGCCCAGGATTATTCTCAGCGAGAGCAACAGAGTTACTACAAATATATGATGATGAGGCATTATCTTATGTCGATGACATCTATCTAACAGATGATGACTTGGATACTCACTTGAAAAGAGTGAACACCATAATACTTGGGTTCGCAGCAGAGGGTTATAAATTCAACTTAAAAAAGTCAAGAATTGCCCATCTAACTGTCCTGTTTTTAGGCTATGAATTGTCAAGTGAAGGCAAAAGCCTGGCAGACAATTTCCTAGAGAAATGTTCCGTAATCCAAGAACCA
Source organism: Lissotriton helveticus (assembly GCF_964261635.1). Classification (NCBI taxonomy): domain Eukaryota; kingdom Metazoa; phylum Chordata; class Amphibia; order Caudata; family Salamandridae; genus Lissotriton; species Lissotriton helveticus. Next base: position 779,895,832 of record NC_136070.1, read on the forward strand.
AGAACGCTGAAAAACTTACAATCAATTCTAGGTTTCCTGAATTTCGGAAGAACTTACATTCTAAATTATGCAGAGAGGGTTAAACCTCTCTATGAACTAATAAGACCAGATTTTAAAACAATCAATTGGACTCAAAAACACACAGAAATTTTGAGATCATTACAAAAAGACATGTTAAGTAAAACAAAATTGCAAACACGCGATAACACACGCAACCTTGTGATCCGAGTCATCCCAGGAAGATGCGGATTCACATATCTGACCTCTAATGAGGGAGAAACGGTACCAATAACATACAAATCACATTTGTACACAAAGGCTGAAATAAAATTTAGCCCAACGGAAAAAATTCTAACCGCGGTACAGACTGCTGTAGCGAAAGAAAGATCCCTAGCACAAGGTAAACGAATAATCATCGTTACACCAATACCAGCCCTAGAGGCGGTAACAAAGGCAAGCATTCCAAGGCAAGCATTACATCCGAGATGGATACAGTGGGTTAATTCTCTTGCTGCAACAGACGTGGTATACGAATTTGATCCTAATTTAAAAACACAAGAATTTCTCCAATATGAATTTGAATGTCCTCTGCCGACCGAAATCCTGCCTCTAGAACATTACGGTTGTATAATATATACGGATGGATCAGCACAGCCCGCAGTTGGGGGTAAACAAGCTTACAGTGCTGCGTGCGCGATCGTTAAAGGTCGCTGGCACGGAGGAAAATTTAGATCACTGGTCACTAAAACGCAATCTCTAGGAGATTGTACAGCTCAGCGAGCAGAACTACTAGCATTTAAGATGGCGCTTGAAAATACCGATCGTGAATTCCCCACACTCATAGTGTGCGATTCATATTACTGCGTACAGTCTTACAATGAATACTTGCAGATCTGGGTTCAGAACAGTTTCAAAGACGCAAAAGGTGGCACAATCAAGCACAAAACGCTTTGGGAACAAGTAGTTCTTTTACAAAAGGAACTACAAAAGACTCACGTGATACATACACTGAGTCATCAACGTGATGGCGTTCACATTGCAGGGAATTCATTGGCTGATGAAGCAGCGAAGGCAGCTGTCCAAACGGCTTCCGTAGCCGCTATCACCCGGTCAAAAACAAAAATAGACAGCGAAATATTACAAGCTGTCAGCGCTACAGTAAAAGATGCGATAGAAACACTCCCGAAAGGCTTTCCAGTAAAGTACTCATACATAACTGCTGCAAATAACGTTCCATTTGCTCGAATCCCTGGAGTGGGGGATAGGGCAATTCCAAACATGGAATATTGGTTAGGACTCATTATAGCGGCACACGAAGGGTTCGCTTCTGTACATGCTGGTGTTTCAGCCACAGTATCGCTATTAAAACAGAGATACTGGTGGCCACACATGAGAAGACAAACTAGGAACTATGTTCTAGAATGCGAAATATGCCAAAGGATGAAGGTATCAACCGTGAAACGACCAGCACAGACGCCCCTTCTAATCTCAGATAAACCATTAGCATGTGTTTACCTGGACCACTGCGGTCCCTTACAAAGGGATGGCAACTATAAATATATCATGGTCGCAGTGGATTCATGCACGACATTTATTTGGATGTGGCCCCAGCGCTCGGCTGACGCCAGAACTGTTATAAAAGATTTGCGAGTCTTTATCGGCACATACGCAATTGGCATGCTACATTCTGACCAGGGTCCTGCTTTTAGCTCTCGGGCTTATAAGGAGGCCATGACCAGCATGGGCATTGCATTGCGGTACTCTTGTCCCTTTCATCCTGAGGGAAACGGAATTGTGGAAAGAAAAAACCGTGACATAAAGCAATCTATAACGGCAAAGGTATTAGGTTCGGGGGCTGGGTGGATCAAACATTTAATAAGTGTCCAACGTAGTCTTAATAATCTGCCAAGAAATTCTCTGAGAGGTCTCAGTCCGTACGAACTATTGTTTGGGACTAGAATGTTGATCCAGGACCTCGATAGTCAAACTTCAGTGGTTAAAGAAAAATGCTTTGATATCAAAGATCGTTTGGCTATTTTACAGGACTTAAACGAAAAAAGAAAAGACCTGAGCAACATAAAATTGAAACAACAGCCAACAACCACTGAAGAAAAACCACCTGTCCCAGCAAGGCCTGTCTGGATTCCAAAAATCGGGGATCTGGTCCGAGAGAAGATCGCGGTAAAGAAGGAATTTGGGCCTTCTTACAGAAAAGCAGTACCTGTCTTGGCTATCAACGGGACAAGATCAGTTGTATTACCGCCCCTTGCTGGTAAAAAGGAGAACCGAGTTGTATCCATCGACCTGGTTAAACCACAATCATGTGGCCGATAATAAGTAGTAGGCCAAGTGGACTCCCAAGAAATAGCAGAACACCAAAGTTTGCTACAAACATAGAGGTTCAAACTGAGAGACTAATCACATTTGAAAAACCTACAGTAAATAAACAAGGACTATGCAACAAAGCCATGGAACTTAAACCTCTTGAAACTCAAATCCAAATCTTACATCAAGAAACACCAGTCTACAATGATGTAACCACAGACTATGCTAATGAAACAAAGAGAATTCCAAAAACAAAAAGGAATCCAGAAGCAATTGAAACAATTGACAGAACAGCATCAGGCTACTTCATCAACATCGATGATTTTTCTGAAGATCCGAGTGAACCTGAGGAACAGCCAACATCAACAACAACTTTTAAAGACAGTTTTAAAAAACTCTTTCATCACCTAGAAGAAACTTATCTGATTTCTCCATGGATTGAATTTTGGGTGGCACAAGGTGTATTTGTCCTCATACTTTGGCTCATCATGGTACTATACTTGGGACATTTCATTGAGGGAAAATATGTTACAATGGACACAGCAAGTCAGAATATCAACTTGGTCCTGAAACCACACAAGTCTTCACACATCGAGAAAAGAGAACTTTCTTCAGTAAACTTCACAGCCAATCCTATACCCGGTGGGGTAGCATGGGACAAAACTGATTACGAAATCTATGGCCCGGTCGAGCTCTTGAAGTATCCTCATCAATTTAAGGTTTCTTTAAGTGACTTTGTAAAACCGAGCACATTCGCTGATGATTGGGACTTTGAAAGTATTAATGATATGATGTCAGATCTAGTAATGTCAGCTAAATTTACAGAACATGATTATTTACAGGGTTCATCTAATTATGACCAGATGTACTGTTACAACCACTATGGTAACCATTATCTGCATAAATCTGCTCAACCTAGAAATGTTTTAAATTATAACCAATGGGAACATTGTGCAACTCCGCCAAAAGGAAGCTCAAAAACATTCTATGAGAAATGTCCATACTTCTCAGGGTTTAACACAAGTGATGCAGAAACATTTTATTTCAAATTGTTAAATAAGACAGGAATGAAAATCATGCTTACAAATACAAAATTAATCTATTCAGAATCATTTTTTGACAAAATGAATACATTCGGTTTTGATTTCTGGAACAATAATATTGAAACGAAAACAATCTGGGGTACAAAAGATTGGCAAGTGCAAGGTACAGATTCCTTATTTAGAGCCTGCATGATCCCAGAACAAATTATATTCTTGAATGACACAATTCAACAGACTACCTGTCTTGGCCTAGCCAAAATTAAAGACTTGAACAAACCGTCTATTCCAAAGCCAACACCTGACAGTAATAGCACTACAGATGTTGAGATAGACGTATCCCATATTTTTAACCAAAACAGAACACATCCTGATTGGAAAAAATGGTTGATCTGGCCCACAGACACAAATAACTGTCAAGATAGATTCCTGAACAAAATACAGGGGTTCAAATTGACCAGGCCAGACCCTAGATACTCCCAGAGACAACATCCAGGGATTGTAACTACATACAGTGTAGGGAAACTCTGCCTCGAATGGCTACAAACATCCACACTGGCAGAAATTAAGCAACGCTTGACTTTACTTAAAGAAGGTGCTGACTTGCGTGATGTCATTATGGGACCACGCAAACAGCGTCAAAAACGTTTCATAGCGGCCTCTATATATGCAGCTTACAACGAAGCTTGGAAAGTAACTCAAATTAAGACAGCAGAGAAAATACGGGAAATTGACTGTGTTAATTTGGAAAAATCACTTTCTGTTGTGGACAATGGGTTAATGACTCTGTCTTCCAGAATATATTCACTGGACAGCATTGTATCATCTGTAATCGATATAATAGAGCAAGATTTACTGATGTTGCAACACGGTCAGTCCCAATTACGTTCTATTGTACAGCTTGGCTGGACGTTACAAAATCTCCGTTCAGGCTACGTGCCTTGGTGTTTATTCAACACGACGTCATTATTCAATATCTTTAACCTTACTGATACACAAATCAGCTTGGCACAAAAGGGTGCAGAATATACAATTCTTAGCATTGAGAAACTTGAGAGATTACCATTGACAATGTCAGAACGACCTGTCATTGAATGGATAATACATGGGATAATAACTATTCCGATAACGACTTTCCAATTTCGATACTGCCAAAAATATATACAGGCAGGCCAGTATGAAAGGTTGGGTAAAGGATACATCAAGTCAACATGGAACCTACCTTATACACACACATGTTATAGTGAAAAAGGAAAGAGTGTATTTCTTAGTGGTAAAAATTGTGAAAAATCACTAAGTGGTATACTTCTGTGTCAGGGTATAAGTTTACATGGGGCCTGTGAGGGGACTTCAAATAACCTTTCATGTCACCAGCTCGGCACACCTGCAACGCAAATAGAGCCATTCTTTAGACGGCTTTCTAACGGGAGCTACATTCTAATTGTAAATCACAGATGTTGTGGCATGCTGCCAGGAAAACCTTATCTAGTAAGCGTGAGTTCCATGGTCACTTGCTGTGAGCGAGTATTGTATCCAAACGACACTCCAGACAGGGAGGGAAAAATTTGGCCCAGTTTGAAAATCTCTTCTATTCGAATTGATACTTTAAGCAGAATGAAAACTGTGCTCCTACAGACACCAGTTCATTTGACGTCATCAAAAGAAACGTATGATCTCCAAGTTGCAAGGACAACGGAAGAGATACATGCATTGTTATCGACAAATTGCCCCCTACACTTCGCAGAAATGCTAAACGAAATATTAAACATTTCGAATACGAATGTATCGCAAGTGTATTTAAGACCGTTTTTTTCGGGACTGTGAACCCCATTCAAAACAGTCCAGGGTATATTTCCCAATTTTGTCCATTCTCTCTTTGGCGGACTTCCACTCCTGCTGGGACTCGTAGCAGGCATCTTATTTTTGCTACTCCTGCTTCGTTATGGCAAGCCATGTCACAGACAAGACTCCAGCAACAATGGAAGAAACGATCCTAGCTATACGCTATCGGGACAGCGTAACTAAAGTCCTTGGATTAGCCCGGCTAAGAGATCTGAATATGGCCTGGTTTCTTTCGTTCAGACCCATATGGCAGAATTGTGTCTTACCTGTATTGAGGTGCATGCTATGCGGCGAAGAATGCGTGTTGGACACCTGTCTTACACTACAATCAGAAGTACCATTGGATACAGATACTTTGTTGGGTCCAGTAAAGGCTCATGCATCGTGCTGTCCCCAGCGGCTACCTATCCTGATGACGGCATTCGTGGAGACTTCACCACTACGATTGAAGGGTAGTGAAGTACAAGATGAGAGCAGCATCAACCAGGTACGACCTTCAGTAAGCAATGCTGATCGAATCATCACTGAAAGCGAACATGCGCACGACTGCATGGTAGCGACATTTTCCAACTTGGCGAACTTTCACCTGAAGAGGTAAACTGCTTTTTTGAAAATCTGTCTGACATGATGTTTTCCCCCGAACAGAAAGAATAACTTTAAGCAATCGAGCACACAGCGTTCCCTGAACTCTGAATTTGGCCTTCAACTTTAGTAAACAGAGCTACTTAGACAATTTGGAACTATTTTTCTTCTTCCCCTGAAAACGAAAATCTTTTTCGAATTCCAAAATATTTACCTTTTTTTTGGCACTCGTCCTCTGCTTAAAGTAGAACTATTCTTAGAGAACAGAGCTTCTATTTTTAGGAACTCTAGAGACAATACTTTACCTCAGCCTCTAGCATATTTACAAGTAATTGGTTTTATATGTGATGAAGTGGTCTCGCACTTTTTCTTCTGTATTAAGAGCCATTTCATGTGTTATTTTCGCAAATCATTCATGCTGATATAAAATGTGCATCCTTTTTTTGAATGATTACACTGCTATGCATACAGTACCTATACTCATTTTCGTGTATTTCGAATATGCCATTTTTTAAATGCTAAAAATGTATTTTGGGGTGGTTCGGTATACACATGCACTATTAGTTATGTTTACTATTGCTTAGTTTAGTAAATATGGACATGAATTCGTAGAGTGGGTGTAGTGTATTTATCTAGGGACCTGTATCGATACTCCTATTTCTGACCCTTGCCCAGTTATAAATCACTAATATCCATACAACGGCACAGAAACCCGTTTCATAAATTAGTCATAGCGCATGCTGTCACATTAAGCAAGCACTATTCCTCCAGCCCCCTAGAAAGCACACCGAGTTCTTAAACAAATCCAAGCCTCGAGCAACCTGGGAAATCCCCGCCTGCCATGTTTTGATTTAGTCCAAGAACTCCTGTAAAGCACTGCAAGAACGCTCAGTCCTTAGTGACATCTTTATTGACGTCTTATGTCCATCCTTACGTCAAACCCAGCACCTCTCACGTATAAATATACCAACGCTGTCCTAAGCAAACACACGGTGGTGATGAACCTGGAGCAGTGACTACTTGCCGGAGAGCCCAGCTGATGCGAGAGCCCACGGACGCTGCCCCTCCCCTTTTGACGTGCTGAGGAAGACGCTGTCTTTTCTCTTGCCGAGAAATCCAGCCTCCAGCGTTTCCAGCCCACCTTCGCGGGTGACTGGGATACCGAGTCCTGAGAAAGAGATACCAGACCTCCAGCCTTCTAAATCCCAGGTACTGAACTGACTAAACCCTTATAGAGAATTCTTGAGTCAGATTCTTGGCAAACCAAACTTAACTTAAACTGCTACTTACTTACTCCTTCCCATGTATTAGGCTTAGGTCAGGTACACCGGGGTAGGCGTAATTAGAAGCACCAGTTGAGTACGATTAGTCAATGTATATATGTATGTATATCTTTTATCCATTTTAAAGTATCATATGGCTAAGAAACCATATCAATGCTTTTACAGTATTATTTTATAATCCTGCTTTTACTGTATGCACTTTACTTAACTATAAGTATAACAATTGTAGCGATTCATTTCTCTTGTATGAGAAAAGAGACTGATCAATAAATAACACCTTTTATTGAAAACGCCTGTCTCTCCTTTTCTCTGCAATCTGGTGAAACTAAGTATGCACGTATTGACTGAGTAAAATAGCTGTCTTTTGTTTTCACACGACTCTAGAGATACACTCTTGATCAGGGAGAGCAAAGTTGTCATGTTCTATGGTTGTCAGAAACGAAATCCCTTCTTGTCTATCCAGGGAGGTTAAAATCCTCCTCGCCTATTCGAGAAAGTTTCTAGTGAACTCTGAGCTAGCTGGCACACAAAACTTAAGTCTAATATCGTCAGTAGAAGACCTAGTTAACTTCTGTCCTACGTCTATACTATTGAAGATATTATTCCAATGCGCAGAGCCTATTGGGAATATAGGAACTACACTACAGAGGAAGGAAGTTCCCCAGAGACTCCATCTTCCTGTTCCTGTCCTTTGTATGTACTTTCTTATTTTGGGTAGGCTGACCATGTGGGTGGCGGCCATTTTGTAAAGCCACGCATTGTGCTTTTACCATAGGCATGCATTGGCTGTCTTCTCTTTCTTTTCATGTTGTTGTGGGTGGCCAGGCCATGTGGTGGTGGCCATTTTGTGTGACCTTCCACTGTGCTTTTGCCATAGTCCTCCAAACTTGTGGCCTATTCTGCCAGTAGGCCTAGACTCCCAGAGGTAGTCATCGGGGGTGCTTGATGTAGCTGTTTCTATGTTGTCTGTTGAATTTAAACATCATTTAGGCCATGGATGGCATTGGATTGAATTCCCAAATGTGATTTTTGGGGTGTAGTTAACTTTTTGGATGTGTGTTAATAAATGCCTTTGTTGTATGTGTTGTTGTTGTGTAACTTTTCAGACTTTTTAGCCATGCGGATTTTCTTTTTTGCATTAAAGCTGTGATGTGTTACAGGCATCCTCCTTTGTCTGGCCATATAGGAATATAGGCCTGCTTGAGTTCATTGTTTTCTGGGCTTTACCCTTGTGCCTGTGATGAGTGACCATGTGGCTGGGGGCCGTGGTGGTGGTAGTAGTAGTGTGCTGGTTTTTTTTGCCACATAGGCCTGTGTCTTTCCATTGTTTCTGTTGGCTAACTGTTTCCATCCCCATTGCTAACTGCTGCAGGTCACTGATGCTGCATCCATCCGACAGCATGCACAAATTAAGGACAAAAAAGTTCCACTTCCACTACATTTGTATTTTAGTTCTTTGTTATGCTTACTCTTACTGAGTGTACTAACACTACTAGTAATTAAAATGAAAGCACAACAAATTCCACGTTTGACTGATGTTCTTCTGCCTTCTTTGTTTGTAGGTGCACAAAAGACTGAGAAGGAGGTGTCTGTCATCATTCATCGCCCGTTGTACTGCCAGACAGACGTCCTTCTGTTGTACGTGACGTGTGGTGTGACCTGACGAGACATCTCTGCAACTTGTGCAACTGAGTGCTGCTGACATCTGAAGAAGATGGGCCCAAAGAAAGCAGGTACCAGGTCCTCCAAGACCAAGAAAGTTGCTGAGAAGAAGAAGGAAGAACAGAAGAAGGAAGTGACACTTAAGTCTGGTGTTGACCCCAAAACCTTTTTGGGGAAACCAAAAAGTATGCCTGCAGCAGCGGTCTCCGGGGGGCAAGCTGGGGTCAGCACCTCCGCATCAGTGGGCCCAACCCACCAACCCAGGCCCAAGCAGATGAGTGTGGAAGAGGTAGCCAACCTAATGGTGGAAAGCAGTGATGCTGAGCCTGACCTATCCCAAAGTAGTACACAATTAACGCATGAGGGAACACAGCAGATAAGTGGTGAACAACAACAACCGCAACCACCTCCCACAATCGAAGTTGTTGTTCCTCCCGAAGTAGGGGCAGTTCAGGAAATTGAGCCTCATGCAGAGAAAGAAGAAAAGGAAGCCACTCATGCAGGAGATCTATTGTCTTCTAAATCCCCACCAATGAAAAGGAGGGTTAGTCCATCGAGTTCTTCGCCAAGTATCCCTTCTGATGATCTAGATCTCACTTGGGAGCCAAACACCCTGAGCATGAGAGGGAGACACATCCCAAGACCAGGCTAGGGAAAAGGAAGGTTCCAGAAAGCCTTACACTTATGGAGGTCGATGTAGAACAGCAGGATAATGATGATGATGAGTCTGACCCAGTCATCACGAGCATCACTCCCGGCCCCGAGGACATGGAGACCAACATTTATACCCTATCCGTAATGGCTGCAACTAGTAGGGATGTAGCACGCATGCCTCCAACGCAGGCAACACCAACACGACCTCCAGCTTCCATATTTACATTAGCAAAGGGCCGGCAGCGTCCTACATCCAGCACAAGAACCACCTCAGCAGAAGTAGGTAGTGGTACTACTGCGCAGCCACATAGTCAAATTAAACACACACCCTCCAGTTCATCCGGCATTGGAAGTGGCACCTCTAGCAGGAGACAAAAGTTAAGCTCCCCAGTGTGGGACTTTTTTATGGTTAGCGTAAAGGAGGAGAACATTGCTATATGCTCCATTTGTCATTCCTCTGTTAGTCGTGGTAAGCTTGGTACAAACTATGGTACCGGAGGCCAAATGACCCTTTTGAAAAAACACCACGCAATCAAGTGGGAGGACCACCTTCGTAGCATAAAAACTGGAACCATTGATGTTGGTGGGGATAAACGAGTAGAAGGTCCACTTACAGTCGAACAGGAAGAAGAAGAAGAGGGAGACATTCTATCTGGTAGTGGTACACAAAGTAGCCCTGTCCCCAGCACTGCAGTGGTACAGCCCACATCCTCAGCATCAGCAACATCTCAGTGGCACAAGAGTAAGAGTCAGCCAGAGACACCAAGGAGTACTGCGATGCAAAGTGCTACGTCGAGCTGAACAGAAAGAAATACCACACAGCGTACCGTTCTTAGCATGTTTACTAGGCAGGAGGGAAAGTACGAACGCAACCACCCAATAGCACGTTTGTACAATGCGAAGCTGAATAAAATGTTAGCACTGGACCTTCTCCCTTTTTCTTTTGTTGAAGGGGTGGGTTTTCTGGAATTTGTGACAACCATCTGCCCAAAATGGAAGGTTCCCAGCCGCTACTATTTTGCCAGAGTTGCTGTTCCAGCACTACATCACGACGTGCTGGAATTGTTTTGAAAAGCCTTACTTCAGAGTGCTGTTCATAGTATCCACCTGACAACAGACATGTGGACCAGTTGCCAAGCCATTGATTATATGTGCTTTTTCAAAGGACAGTGGTCCCTAGACAGAGGAATTGATGCCCGACTAATCGGGCATTCGCTGGTGTCCTGCTTGTATCACACCATAACCACTTGTGAAATCCTTTTTATGAAAAATTAAATACTGTCCGGCTGGACAATGAATATAGTTTCTATTTAGTCTATATTTATTTATGTCAACAATTCCTCTGTCTAGGGACCACTGTCCTTTGAAAAAACGTAACTAGCCAAGGTCCCTAGCTTATTGCGCCTTTGGGTTTCCTTGTGTAATATAAATGATTGATTACACGGGCATCACTGCACACTGGATCTCTTTTTCAGGTGTTACAGAAAAGCTATCTGCAGGCGTTGACACTGCTGAGATTTTTAATGATACTCGCAGACATGCAACTGTAGCCATGTTTGCTATGGAGAAATCTCATACTGCTGCAAACATTTTGGCTGAGTTTAACAGCAAGGTCTTTGAATGGCTGCGACCAAGAGGGCTTAACATTGGTTTTGTTGCCACGGACAATGGCAGTAATGTAGTAAAGGCCATGAAAGATGGTGGCTATTTCAGGGTCCCGTGTTTGGCACACTGCATTAACATTGTTGTTCAAGACTTTCTGAAAAATTAAAGCAAAGTCAGCAACTTACTGACCACCTGCAGAAGAATATGCACACATTTCAACCATTCTTTTAAAGCCCAGAAGCAGCTAAGGGTCATTCAACGTGAGCATAAAATGCCAGTCAAATCACTCATCCAGGAGGTGCCAACACGTTGCAACTCAACCTATTACATGCAGTACATGCCACTTAATGCTTATGTCATGACAAGAAGATTAGGGGATCCTACTGTGAAAGCCATTACCATTGAGATGTGGCAATGAGACCTCATTAATTGCCTGACAGAGATGCTACTTCCTTTTGAGGTCTTCACACGTGCAGTCAGCAGGGAGGACTGTACTGTGGGCCAAGCTATCCCATTGTTGTACATACTAGAGCAACAGCTGAAGGAGGTGTCTGAAACATACGAAGGTGTGGAAGACAAAGTAGATGCATGTTATTTGGCAAACGCCTTAGCTGTCCGCTTAGCTGACAATACAAGGATTCAAAATAATATTGTGTCACATCGACATTACATTACTGCCACAATTTTGGATCCACGGTACAAATTATTTCTGAACAGTAATGCAGTAATTCCTTTTTCAGAAGGGGATGTTGCCAAGTACAAAACTTTAATAGCTGAGGAAGCCACTGATTTAGAAAACGAATGGCTCTCAATTAGAGGCCTGCCAGTGCCAGCCCAGCACAGTGCAAATACTACAGGGCATCCAGAGTCAAGTTCCTCTTCAGAGCATGAGAGCAGTGCATTTGCTTCCCAGCAGTCACCAACACTACCAATAAGATCAACAACATCACCAACAGGATCTGACTCATCAGACACAACAAAAAAAATAGCTGCTTGGTTTCTACGGAAAGAGATGGGTAAGTCCGTTGCTGATGCAAAGTCAAAATAGGCCAAGCAAATCGGAGCACCCCTGAACATTGAGCGGAGGGTCCAGGCCTATCTGGATGACACAACAGAGGTCTTCATGGAGCAAAGCCCATTGGTGTATTGATACGGGAAAATAAGCCAATGGCCAGTGCTCAGGAGGCTGGCGATAAAGTATCTGGCTTGCCCTGGCGCATGTGCCTCTTCTGAGTGTGTTTTCAGTGCTGCTGGTGCCATAGTAACTGTGAAAAGGACCAGTCTCTCGCCCAAAAGCGTGGAGAGGTTAACCATGATCAAAACGAATTAACACTTCATACCACTAGACTACAAAATACTTGAATCACAGCAGGAAGAGGAGAGCGACTCCGAAGACATAAGTAGTGGGTTACATGACCTACTTCTGTCCGAACCACCAGAGTTTGAGGACGAGCTCCTCTTCCCTGACAACTAGACTTTCAAATTGTTACTTTCTCCCTTCCTTTATTTGTGTGTATATCTGTCTTTCTGGTTCAAATCAAACCACAACAAATCCATCACCACCGTCTCTTATTTTTATTTACCTATTGGAGTTGCTCGTCTGTGCATTTAACTGTTCACTCCACTCCTCAGTCCTGCTTCATCTTCCTGACTCGCTCTAAATACATTTCCATCTTGCCAGACATTGGATGGAGATGGAGAATAGTACAATAATGTAGCCTCTAACAGTTCCTCCATAACAAGTTAAACGTACGTGACTATAGCCATCTACTGTTTTGTTTCCAATCAGAAACTCATTACTGTCTTAAGGCTACCACCTCTGTCTGAAGGCATCCACAACTCTTCACTGTCAGAACTTGAGCAGGCATCCAAAACTAAAGTAAACTGGTCATCACTTTCAGAAGGCTCGGCATCTCTGATTTGACAGCCAAAGAGAAGAGCAAGACAGGTTTATGATTAATGAATTTATGCCATGCATTGCATTGGATGCTTGCTGAATCTGAAGTAATGTGCATGAAGTTAAACTATACTAGTAGTTAAAATAATAACAAAGTAAAAGTGACTCAAGTGATAGTCAATGTTTCCAAGTTGTTTAATAATAACCAATTATACTCCTACTACTGCAGGTGCAGTCTGGACTTACTTAATCGGAGTCACTCACTACAGACTGAGTTGGTGTTGGTCTGTTGGACAAACCGTACACGTACCACACCATGATGATGACCATACTATCTTTGCATGCAGTCAGTCAGTTGGATCTGAGATGATTGATGAAATAACAGCGTTTCATGAACTGGCAATAAAGGTAAACACAGCCATTCAACAAGAACCACAGCAGACCTAGGCTACATGTCCGTGCAGTGGTGGAGTCGAATAGTGGTATGATGACTGACAGTGGCACATTGATTTAGTCACTTGATTTGGAAAATGCTAGGTTGCTGTATATGCCTTTTGTCTGGCTCTGTCACAAATTAAGGTAAATGAGTTTGGGTCACTGCCGGGTGCCGTGGGCCTGTTCTGTGCTGGCTCCTGTCCTGTTGTTCTTGTAGATTAATGCTGTGTAAATACTAGAGTAGACACAATGTATCCAAGCCGCCTCAGTCTGAAAGTCTTCTTGCTCAAGAGTCTTGTCTTTTTGCACTACACCGTAATTGATGTTTTTTTTTTTTTTTATTCATTTCTTTTTCAATACCCCTTTTGTTTTTCCATCACCATTTACAGGCCGGTCTTTTACCCAGTGCTATTATACTTGGAGCAGCAACTCACACTTACCTTACCAATCCTCATCATATTCATCATTCTTCTTTTAAATAATTTGATTCCTTTTTTCTCTTCATTCATTTTACGACTGTGACTTTGTTTGCTAATTGCTCCCTACAACTATTTTTTAATTTTCTTTGCTAGCTTTCAGTCCGATACAGTAGGTAATTAGGGGTTCTCTGAGGCCATACAGGCAAGGCAAATTTCATATAATACTACTTCCCTGTACTGTGTAATTGTGTAGTAGTAGTTAAGTACTACTCATTAACCATCAAGTTATCTTCATCATGCATGCATTTCCTTTTTCTTCCTTTATAGATTTAATGGATAGTGGATCATCATCGTCTTCAATGATTGTTTTACTTTTGTTGTGTCCATGTGTACTGTTTTTTTCTTTGTCAAACCTTTCCTCAAGCCCCCATCCCATTCATTCATCAAACCCTAACCCTCTTCCCCCAGGCTGTGTGATTTTATATTGAGGTGTGATGTGACTACAGTAAATGTACACCAACAATTGATCACACGCTTGCTGGGGCAGATGTGGTGAAAGCAACACTAATTCAATTTCAAGGCAGGGCGAGGATCTTCTTCTGCTTGCCCGCCCATGCTCAGTCTATGTACAACCCAATTTGTTTTCCAAAGGGACCCACCTAATACATCATAATTGCCGGCATTGATTGGATTCACAGCAGTATAGTTTAGGAATTACCATTGTGTTAAGTCACTCCTTCGATACAACTACAGTTTAACTTCTTAACTACTTGTACTAGGCTGTCCCCGCCACCATTATGTTTGCTTTTACTTTAGCAGTTGCAATATTGTTTGTTTGGAAGTCTTCTTCTGTACTGTACTTTTCTACTACTCACACAGTCTCTCTCAGGCAAGTAATTGTCTCTTTTTTTTGTTTGCAAATGCTTGTGCCAGTGTCTACTACTACCACCACAACCATGGCATCTTCTCCATTCTCTTGGGAAACCATGCAGCCATTGCTGTGCCGAACTTAATCCTCATCAATCACAGGTACGATAAGTTTGCTGGGAGGTATAATGGACTAGGAGGAGCACCTGACAGTACTAGTAGGACAAATATAACTCAGTGAGGGGTACCGCATCTATCTGTTTGCGTGTTACAAAATTTGCAGAATTTTTAAATCCAACACTGGCTACTGTCCTACATCAGCAAGGAAACCTTGTGACGTACATACATTTGTGAAACAGTAACCCCCCACTAAACATTAACATTGTATGTGTAAGTATATATAAAATGTATTTCCCTAACAAAAAGAAACTATACCACACCTCACCCACCCCTCTCACTAACCCCAACCAATGTCCAAGTCCAACCAATGTCCAAAAAATAAGAAACCCCAAACACCCAATTCCCACCCACCAACAAAAGTACTAAAAAAGGGGCAAATTAACAGGGTCCATTTATAATCGGCGGGCTTTCAGGTGTTTGTCCACCAAGATCTTTACTCGCTAATCTAATTGGTCCTCCAGCTGTGCCATCCGGAGGAGAATTTTCGGGCAAAATTCCCAGCACCTACAATTGCATCCATGTGGGGGAGCAGCAGTTGTTGAAAAAGGGCGGCGGTGGGCGGCTGCCTGACCGCGGCACCGTACTTCTGCAGGCGGGGCCTGGCTGGGGCCTGGGGCATTGAAAGAGGCAGCAGCTGCTGCTGCCGCCGCCTCCTCCTCCTCCTCCTCTGCCTGAGCCACCAAGCGGTGGTATTCCTCACAGATGGCCTGCAGTTTCCGTTGCCGGGCCCTGGCTGCCAACTCCTTCCGTGTTGGTTTTTGGCAAGGAGGATCTATAAAGAAAGAAACAGAATTGTAACCAAAACTCTTAGCAAAACAGTAACACAAAATTAATTCAACACATAGTGGCACAGTAGCACTAGCAAGCGCAGTACATAACATTTGTGGTAAGAATCTATCCTCCCGCTTCCCCGGCCTTTAACATTTGTTGGAGTTTTTTTCCGGCATTATACTTGCTCTAGTACTATGGATGGACTCCATTACACAGAAGAACACCAGTCTTTTTCTTATCTCTAGTTTAAATAAATTACACAACCTTGTTGTAGGCTGTAGCCAGCAAGCCAGCTCAGTCAGCTAAGCTTGCGTCCAAGACCAACATACGAGTCAATATGCAGACGCCTGTTACTTTTATTTACTAAGCTGCAGGTGGGGAAGCTCGTATATTTTTCGATTACGGGTGGCACTGGCCATACTCTCTCTGTTACATGAAGGGTAATTGCTCAATTTCACTTTCACTGTGCCCTGGCGACTATAAAAAGGCAGATTAATAATAATATAATATACTTCTGATCCAATGATCATTGCTTATATGGAACGACATATCAGTCCAGTAGCAGTCAGAGGTGGGAGTGCTGGTGGGCGGTAATGTGGGGAGGGGGAGGGGCAGGATGGGGGGGGGCAAACTATGGATGGCGGACAATTACTGGTAAGTAAACATATAAATAAATAAAACAAATTTTGTTGCGCGCACTGCATTCAGAATCCATAGTTTACCACCTCCCCACCCTGCCCCTCCCACTCCCCACATCACCGCCCACCAGCACTCCCACCACCGACCACTAATGCATAAGGTACTTTGTTCATTGATTGTGTAACCAACAGACAGGCCACCCTTTGCAGGCTGCTCCATCTATGATGTATACATCCAGGCATCCATCCATTAAAAGTAAATGTCTATCATTCTTTTGTTATATGTATCGCTTAAAAAACCTTAGCTGGTTTCACTTTCACCAACAACCACCCATGCGTCCACTCCTTCCTTGCCTTGGCTTTGGGTTTGACACAAACACCGCTGATGATTCTTGCTATCCACTATCCACCCATACTGTGTCGCCCTCCCAGGCAGGCATCTTCTTTCACCTTCCACCCATCCTTCAACAACCCATGCATCTGATTCCTATCAGCCACCTGCATGCTGCTTCCAAAGTATCCTTCTCTGCTAGTTGTATTACATCTTGCCCGTCCTTCCTCCTTCCACCCTTCTTTCCCTTTTTTTATTCAACACATCCATCAAGGTCATCTGATCTGACTTTTAGTCTTCTCCATAACTTTCACAGCTGAGTTGGAGTCTGATAGAAGAGGTCATTGGTTACTCAACTCACGCTGGTAATGCTATTGCTAATGCATTGGTAATGTTAAGTAAAGGGTGTCTTCTTCAACCATTGTATATTGTTCAGTACAACTTCAAGTTCATACTTACTTAATAAGTCTCACAGTACAGTCAGTGAAGGGTTCCCTTTCCAGCTAGTAATGCCAATAAGTAATTAATATAACTTACCACCGCACACTGCTGCTGCTGGCTCCCCCTGGTGCTCCTGCAGGTGCTGCATCTCCTGCCCCCTCCTGAATGGCGGCATTGCCATCGCCGCTGGCACCGCCGGCACTAGTGGTTGGTACTGGTAGTGCACCTATAAAAAAAATTACACCTTTTTAGATGCCTGTACACCTCCCCCTATTTTACTCGTTTTCACCAGGAATGAAGATTGAAAAAAGTACAACATAAATCATCACTAGTCCAATTTGCGTACTACAGTAGCGTCCGTAGACAGACTTCAGTAGTATTATATGGTCCCTAGGGTCATCTCATCTCTACTCCTACTCTACTCTTTTGAAAGTTAGCCTGAGCCATGTAACCATTTTAGATTCATGTCTACTCTTTTGCGCATGTTACCTCGCAGCTTGTTGCACAGTAAGACGCCTTTGAGGCCACATGAGTGTTGCATACAAGTGAAGAGGTTGAAAAACAAGCCACTTTTTTATTGAGTTCGGTTAGTCCCTTATTGCTTAGCCATAATGTTACACTTTTTGACATGACTGCAAAAAGCTTACATAATTGTATTATACTGTCTAACGTGCCCCATTTTTCTCATAATAGGCAGAATATTCCCTTCTACGAACCAGAGATTTGCAGAGCTTATGAAAGATGCATGTAACCAGTATTTATACGTTCAACGGTGAGGGATCGCCCAGAATTCACACAGATCTCTATCATGCACTAATTGTAACAAATGTTTAGTGTTTTAATCTTATTTATTTTGCATGTTGGAGCTGGATGTAATTTCATGGAACAACTTACAAAGCTTGTTATTTTGAAATAAATAAACCTTTTGAACTTACACATAGACTCTGTGGTATTTGGTGTGGTGTTGTGGACTTACACGAGTGAGTGAGCGAAAGGATGTTATGTTCTGGGTTGTGTAATGAAATCATTGGGTATCTTCATGTGGGGGTTCGGGACCTAATGACTAACGAGACACTATAGCTAGTCGGTCAGGGAATTGTGGGTTCTGAGTTCTGACTGAGGTGTGAGTAAAGTCCAACCTCCCATCACCAACATCCTATTTTCTTGTGCATAGTTCTGTATGTGGCTGTGCAGAATACCCACAACAGTAGTAGTATGTACTCCTATCCTAACAAAAAATACTAGACAAACATCTGGTTGCGCATTTTGTTGGTGGGAATTGTCAAAGCCTAGAGATTAAAGAGGACAAAGCAGAGGACAGGAGTGGACCCAATGGCTACAGCTATTGTTCTATCACAGCTTTATTCAAAAGAAAACCTTAACTAAAGGGTGGCTAAAAGGGCAAGCTTAGCTACAGACAGTCTAATAGTTCAGTAAGTCTGCATTTCCATTTTATTTTTGCCTTAAAAAATGCATAGATGAGATGGAGGACACATGCATAAATTTGTGCATACACCAAATTGTAGGTTGGTTGCGTTGTATGTTGTTCTGCTACTGACTGACAATGCTAAGCCTACCACTCACTAAACAAACTACAAAAGGTTCTATGGAGGCCTGGGGTAAGAAGCATTCAGTGACAGAGGAGGCGTCACACAGACCGTAAAAAAATATGAACTAATACTAAGTAAACCTACTATCCATCCACCACTATTTCACAGAAGGACAATGGAAGGACTAGACTCTAGCAATAGCATTAACTATCTTCAGTTCTCTAAAGTAAACTCTTACATCATTAATCAGCCCAAGCTAGCGCAAAGTTACAAACAAGTAAGAGAAGTGCCGAGCATCACCTGTGTCCTACAATCACAGAAGATTTTGAAACGGAATTGATCTACAATGTAACTAAGCGCACCAGTAATCGTGTTATTCGTCCAAGAATTATACACAATACTTATACTACTATTTATTACTACCTACTCACCAAGCCCCACGACCTCTTACCTAGCAAGTCCAACAAGTCCTACTCCTGGTCCAGGATGTCTGACCACCGGCGGGCCAGCTGGTTGTGGGTGCGCTGGATCCCCGAGCAGCGAAACACCGCCCGGCGCACCTTCGCCCACCATCGGTGACGCTCCTGGGTAAGGTACCCGGAGCCTGGCCTGCCGCCTACTGCCAAGGTCAAGGGGAGGTGGCACTGGATGAAAAAAACCAGGGCAGCCACCTCAGCCTCTCCAAAAAGCTGTCGGGCCTGCACCCCTGCAGGGCGCATTCTGCTGCAAGGCAGCCGGCTCTTGGGCGCAGGCACCTTGCCCTTGGAGCTGGTACTGCTGCCCTTGGCCATGGTTCTGGGGTGGAGGCAGAAAAGAAAAGAAGGAAAAAATAAAGTTAGGGGGAAGAAGCAGGAGCTTGAAGAAAGAAGTAAAATAAAACAGTAGAAAAGTAACAAAAACACAGTGAAAGTAGAAATAAATTGCAAAATATAAACTTAGGGACAGAGAGACAGAGATGATAAATAAAAAAAGTGAGAAAAACAGTGAAAATAACTAAGGATTGCAAAGATTAAAGGTGGATAGAAAACTAGGCCCAGAACCATAGCATAGAGTGAAAAACAAGATGGCCTTGCCCATCGCCACCGCGTGGGTAAGTGTGCGCGATATTTCTCACGAACACGCACTAGTCGTCGCGAACAAGTAGATAGCATTCCCGAACATGACATGCGCAACGCGAACACGTTATACGCTACCCGGAACAGGAAATAAGGCAACGCGAGCGGGCGGGACAATTGAAAAAACAAGATGGCCACGCCCATAGGCGACCGCATGGGTAAGTTCGCGAGCTACGATCCCCCGAGCACGCAGACAGCGCCCCAAACACTCACAACACACTCCCAAACAAGAAAAACGCATCGCGAATGGGTCCGACAAGCAACTACGCATGCTTGCGAAGCTCATGTAGTGCGAGAACGTCTTCGCGTAGCTTCGCGTAGCTTCGCGTAGCGCGACTACACGCACTACGCCCAGGCCTAGTCTATATATGTAGGTAGATATAGGTATACTATATCTAAGTAAGGGGTACAGTACCACCTTACCCAAGCTACAGTAGCAGACCTGTGGTGCCATTTTGGAAGGCTTCCCAGGGGTGGCATAATACATGCTTCAGCCCCTGGTAGGCCTCTGGGGTACCTATGCCCTTGGTACCTAAGGTACCCTATACTAGGGACTCACAAGGGTAACCCAGTAACCAATCTGGAGTGTACCTAATGTACATGCAATCAATTTAGAGAGGGAACAGATAGGCTGGGACCCTGGATAGCAGGATCCCAGCCAAACTAAGTCAAAAACCATCAAAACACCAGGCAAAAAGTGGGGGTAACCATGCAGTCAGATTCCACCATCCTTGACACCCCCCCAAACGAAAGGAGATAAGGCTAACCTTGCACAGTTGAGCCTATATTGACTAAGTGGCCATATAAGGAAGCACCTGCACCAGCATGGTTACCCCCTCTTATGGTCCACTAAGCAATCCCTCACCCTACGGGTATCAGAGGGTCTCCAACATGGGGAATCACTACCTGTGGGGTGTTTTGTTAAAGTAAAAGGCTGGTGTTGGGATTGAGTATTGAAGTGAGGCCCTACTAAGGTTGGGCTCAGCTACCTCAAATCACTGACCTCCATAAATGCCTTTCTTTCAATGACTGAGTTGCACTGTGCTCTCAGGGTTAACCTTTGACTTCCTACAGCTGGGGGTTGGATCCCTTTGGGTGGAACACTGGAGGGACAGGGCAGGTTTGGAACCACTGGGTTTGCCTTTGCCCAACAGAATCCATCTGGGGGAGGTCCCTACACAAGGGTAAGGGGGATCCCTCAGAGCAGTGGTCCCCAAAATGTTTTCGGCGGGGGCCACATCAACTTTCTTTCCTGTGATGGGGGGCCGGGGTCAGTCTTATAACAGGAAATGATATGGGCCAAAGTGACAACCAGTATTATTGTGGAGATTATAATGACATTTTTTTGCAGCTGCCCTTTTGCTGGGCCTTGGCGCCACCTGTTAGTTTGCAAAAAAAGTATTAGAAAGTCTTCTTGTGTTTATTTGAAGTACCACAGATACTCCTTTTATTTTATAGATATAGATTAGATTCGAAAATAAAAACACAGGCTGATGATAATTTTTTTGCCACACAGTGAAATAACATTAATACAGAATAATTGTATTAAACAGGCTGACTTTAGGGTGGTTCTGGAAGCATGCAGAACCTTCAGGAATGACAGATAAAAAAACACAAGCAGCCCATCAGTAGATGACATGCTGCAGTCTCATTTTGTATGTGACATCACTGTTCAAGAAACATGTTGCCTATAAAAAGAGCATTACTATACTGACATGTTTTCATATTCATGGTTACTGAAATCAGCAGGGTTACCATATCAGTGTGAGCTGTGGGCTTCCTTCTGACTGGTGAGGAGATTGATGTCAGGTTCCATTCCAGTTACAGCCAGTCTCAGAGACTGATGCAGGTGTTGATCTGAGAGTCTTGATCTTGTCAGATTTTTTATCAGCTGCATGCGTGAAAAAGTTTGCTCACAGATATATGTGCTCCCAAAAACTGTGGACATCTTCATAGCGTGCTTTCTGATGTTGGGGTAGGTCTCGTTTGGGAGGGAAGCATAGTACTCTATGAGACAGTTGGGCTTGAATGTGTCTTTCAGCACATCACAGGTCTGCAACTCATCCAGTTCAAATTGAAGAGTAGTCAGGGTATCATTAATGTCGGCAGCAAAAGGGTTCTGGAATATGTGAATTTCTTTAACGTGGGCATGAAGCTCACGGAACCGCATACTGAACTCCGCTCTCAGCATTTCCAGTGCGCCCTTGCACTTCTTGGTTGGAAACGGGACCGCTGGCTCCTAAGCTGAGAGGGTCCGAGTAGCAGGGAGATGGGTAAAGTCTTGTTTTTGCACTTGTCCAGCAAGCAGCGCCATTTTAACCTCAAATGCTTTGACGTGGGAAAACATGTCACTGATTAGTTTTCCCTTGCCTTGGAGCTGTAAATTGAGGCTGTTTAAAATTTCTGTCACATCTGTTAAAAAGGTAAGGTCACATTTCCATTCTGTGTCGATCAGCTCTGGGACAGTTGTTCCCTTTGTCAGGAGAAAGGTGTTGATTTCGGGTAGCAGCTCGTAGAAGCGCTTCAAAACTCTACCCCGGCTTAACCATCTGACTTCAGCGTGGTAAAGCACGTCTCCATGGTCAGACTCCAGCTCGGATAGAAAAGCTTGGAACTGCCTGTGTTTTAGTCCGTTTGCTCTGATATAGTTCATGCCAGACACAACCACCTTCATGACAGATTCCCACTTCAGAACTTTGCAGCCCAGTGCTTGCTGGTGAATCAGGCAGTGGACTTGTAGTGGGGGTGTGAGACCTCGTTCCTCCATTTCTCTTTTTATGTGCCCCACTAGCCCCCGCGATGCACCAACCATACTCGGAGCACCGTCCCTTGTGATGCTAGCCAGCTTAGCCCAGTCTAAATCCAACTCTTCCATCGTTTGGCGTACTTTAAAAAATATCCTCTCCTGTCGTAGTATCCATGAGACTTTGTAGAGCTGCCAGCTCCTCGGACACTTCAAAAGTTGAATTGACTCTCCGAATAAAAATCAGCAGTTGTGCTGTGTCCTGCACGTCATTGCTCTCATCCATTCCCAATGCAAAACACTCAAAATCTTTAGCTTTCTCTTTCAGCTGGACATGTACATTATGCCCCATTTCTTCAATTCGCCTTGTAACTGTAGATGCGGACAGACTCACCGCGTTCAGGGCATCTTTCTTGTCCGGACACACCTCCTCCGCGACATCGTTCAAACACTTCTTGACAAACCCCCCATCACTGGATGACTTTCCACAGCTTGCAATCAGTTTAGCTACCTTGAAGCTGGCCCGAATGGATGACAGGTTCGCCTGTGTTTGGCGTAGCATTGTACTGTGCTGGGCGGCAAATCCATTTTGTAGCTTAGCCACCTTGTCTCGCCTCACTTGGCCCAGCAAGCTAGCATACTGCCCTCCATGGCGGGTTTCATAGTGTCGGTGGATATTAAATTCTTTCAACACCGCCACTGTCTCTTTGCAGATTAAAGAAACTGCCTTTTCCTTGCACTGGACAAAAAAATAGTCATCTGTCCACTGCTGTTTAAAAACTCTGTACTCTCAATCTATTTTCCGTTTCCCCAACAGTTTTGATATTTTGTTGTCTGTCTTTCTTCCGTTTTTCTCGGGCTGGTAGGGGAAATAAGGGAGACCTGATTACAATGGGCACAGATAAAGCCCTCTCTATGTTTACTTCTTGTGCACATGCGGTTAACAGCGTTTACCTTGAGCTTAGGAACACCCAGTGAGTAGAAGTCGTCTATAGTGGTTAGTTAGAAAACAGCGCTCCTGTGTAGAAACAAAAATAGCTAAGCGCCCCAGCGCGTAATCAAAGTGCTCCAGCGCGGTGTCCGAGGTATTCACATAAGCGCCCCAGCGCGCTGTCACGAACTGAAAGTAAAGCGCTCCAGCGTGGTGCCAAAACAAACCACAAGTAAAGCGCTCCAGTACGGTGCCAAAACAAACTCAGGATAGAGCCCCAGCGCGGTGCCGAAACAAACAACCAAACCCCAAGTAAAGCGCTCCAGTGCGGTGTCGAAACAAATCCAGAATAGCGCTCCAGCACGGTGTCAAAACAAACACAGAATAGCGCTCCTGCGTGGTGTCAAAGAACCTCAGTAAAGGCCGCGAACACACGGCCTCAGAAAACACTGTTCTTACTTGCATAGAAGCAGGCAAAGGACAGGCATCAATCCGAAGCTCTGTGTTGGCGGGAACTTCTGTGTTAAGCGATTTTCCTCGGAAGCGCTGTGAGACGCCCCGGCGGTTTCCGGTCGCCTGGAACTGGATCGCCAACCACCTGCTACCTAGAAGTGAGGAATACGTGTCTCAGCATGAGACAAGAAGCAAAGGATTGTTTGGAATCGTTAAGTGGGCCACTCCAGTTGATTAGATGGGCCGGATGTGGCCCGGGGTCGTAGTTTGGGGACCCCTGCCTAAGAGGGTTGAAGAAGTTTCATCTGGCTAAGGCTACTAGACTGGGTGCCCCTAATCTGCTGATGGGGGGGTTCCTCTGGACAGGGAGTCCTGTGGGGCCCACTGACCTCCCTGACCTCTGTAGCCCTGGGCTGACTGAGGCAGGGTAGAGAGGGGCTGGTTACCTGCTCCAGACTGGGTACCACCTTGAAAGGGTCCACTGCCATTGGGGGTTCTGCCAGGCCAGGCTGACTACCTCTGGGGCAGTTCCTTCACAAGGGGTAAGGTCAGTCCCTGAGTAGGCTGACCCTCACCTAGAGTCTGGTGGGAGGGAGACTTTTCTTCCTCCCCAATGCTATCTGTCTGAGTGGAGTGATCCATAGTTTCAGGCTTCACCACGCTAAAATCTGTCCGGGTTTGGGCTGTGCCCCTCACAGCCCCACAAACCTTTTTAGGAAGGCCTACCATCCTGGAATGGGCCTATTTTTCTACCTCAGCCCAGGCTGGGATCTCTAGATCATTGCCTAGTAAACAATCTACAGGCAGGTTTGGGGACACTCTCACTCTCTTTTGGCCAGTCCCACTCTCTTTTGGCCAGTGAATCCTCCCCAGCTGAGATTTATTACAGCCATGGCATGATCTGTCCTTACTCCATCAATATTGATCACCTGGTATGTAAACGTAAAAGCTGTTCTGGGGGTACTAGTCTCTCCGCCACCATGGTTACACTAGCCCCTGTGTCCCTATAGGCCGCAGCTGTCTGACCATTGATGTGGGGCTCTTGTCTGTACTTACCCAAGGTATTGGGACAAGCAGTGAAATTGGCAAACCCCATGCCACCATCACAGACTAGAGTTGCTACAGTAGGGTACCTGGTTAGGCCAGAGTCCACCTGAGTTCCCTAAAGAAACCCAAACAAATTTTTTATGGGCACTCCCACTACCTGGGGGAGTACTACTAGTAGTAACAGGAGGTGTTAGAGTATTACTTGGAGGAATATTTTCCTTATTGCTGCCTTTGGGCAACTACTGTCAGTTTTCCAGTGGCCAGGTTTCTTACAAACATGGCAATACGGTTTCTTGGTAGGGGAGGAAGGAGTTTGGGACCCACCCCCTTCAGATGATTCTTAGGGCCCTGTTGTGGACTTATCTTTAGATTTATCCCCACCTTTCTCTTGGGACTTGGTAGCATCTTTCTTCTGGTCACCACCCTGATTCTTAGGCCTTACCCTGGTTCTGACCCATTTGTCTGCCTTCTTACCCAATTCTTGGGGAGAGGTCAGATCAGAGTCCAGCAGGTACTGGTGTAAAAGCTGGTTTTGACAATTAGTAAGGAACTGCTCCCTCATAATCACACTTTACAATCCTGTAAAGTCAACCAGTAACCAACCTTCCAGAGCCTTAGTAGCACAATCAACAAAGTCAACCCAGTCTTGAGTCTGAGCCTTTTGGGTGTCTCTGAACTTCAACCTACACTGTTCAGTGGTTAGGCCAAATCCATCAATCAGAGCACTCTTCAAGACCTTGTAATTGTCAGCATCCTCTTCTCTTACAGTGAGGAGCTTATCTCTACCTTTGTCTGCAAAGGAAAGCCACCAGATTGCTGCCCACTGCTCCTGGGGGACCTTCTGAATTTTGCAGGCCCTTTCAAGTGTAGTTATCCATTTGTAGATGTCAACCCACTCTGATAGGTAGGGACAATCTTGTTAAGGATTCTATGGTCATAAGACCTATCCCTACAGCTGGGGAAATTGCTGCCACCATGGGGCTCTAGCCCCATCTTTTTTCTTGCTCTTTCAAGCTTTAGAGTTTCCTTCTCTAAGGCTACTCTTTGTCTCATTATTCTCAGTTGAGCTTCTTCCATTCTCACCTGATACTCTCTCTTCTCCAGGGAGGTACCCTCCTTTGAGAAGAGACAGAGGACCCTACAGATATGCCAGAATGATTAAATTCCACTGAAGGTGATCTTGGTCTTATGGGCACACCACCAACTCTTCCTGGGGGGACAAAGATAAGGCCATCTTGGCCTTCCTCATCTCCAGTAGGAGCTAGGTTCTCCAGGTCTAGGTCATTGTCACCTGCCTGGTTTTCATCAGAGTCAGAGTCCTGGTGGGGCAACCCACTGGGATTATCCTCCTCAGATGTATCCACCCCATTGCCTACCTGTTCGGGGTGTGATGCCTTTTTAAAGTCATCAAGCCCTAATATCTCTATGAGGTGTTGGGTATTAGGATTCTGTCCTTGCTTCAATTTTCTCATGGCACACAGAGCTCTTAACTCTTGGAAAGGGAATGTGTCATACTTAGATGTCTGTACTTGACTGACATCTTGCAGAGACCCACTAGGTCCTTGCCTTGAAGTAATGACTAGTGAGGTGTGGTGTATGCACTACCTACACTATTTGTTTACCTACTAAACCTGTCTTGAGTTGTAGATGTTGGGTGTTTTCAGGTGATGTAGATGAAGCTTGACTCTTCAGCCACGAGGACCAGGAGGCGTCGATGACAACCAGGAGATGGATTCGAGCTCACCCAAGTCGGATGTCGAGTGCTGCAGCATCGGTATCCGGATTGGACCCAACAAGCCTTGGCAACAGCAACCCACGCAGAATGGAAAGATTGGCTTTGCAGCAGACCAGCAAAGTTCGAGGGACTCACCCTTTGGAGGGGAGTCAGGGCACTTCTGGAGCAACCAGGGAACCCCAAGAAATAAAGGATTTACCTTTGTGGGGACCCACCAGTCAACGGACCAGGGATCGCGAAGGAGCCTCGAGCAGGAATGCCAAAAGCGGGACCACGGAACACTCGTGGAGTGAAGGGCCCACAATCTTCAATGCAAATTGTGCTCAGGGCTTGGACTACAAGTAGCCCAATGCACAATTTCGGAAAAGCTCGGGAAGTTGATGCACTAGCAAATGTGCTGGATGTCCAGGAGTTCCGGTCCCACGTCTCTTGTGATGGCTACTGGTCTCAGCTTTGCTGGGAACTCGTGTCGGCCTCGGAGATGTCTGGAAGTCCGTGTCCTGTGTCACAGATTCTTCGGGATCCAGTGGGAGCCTCGAAAATGCAGACCGGCAAGATGCTTCGTTGGTGCCTATTTGAACAGGGGAGTCACTCCTTGACCCCAAGGGAGATTTCTTCAGTCTTCTAGTCGAAATAGAATGTCGAAGGTCCAAGATATATGTTGCAGAGTTTCGTCCAGGGTAATCTAAAGTCCTAGGGACTGGGTTCCTATACTTATACTAAGTTTAGGGGTTGGACTAACTCTAAGATCCCACCTATGGGAGGACATGGGGCGGGGGTGGTTACACCCCTCCCCTTTGTCCAGTTTTGCGCCAGAGCTGGGGGTGAGTGCACCAGCAACCAGTTTGAACTGGGGTATGCACAGGGACATTTTGTGTGCCCTAGGCAGTGTCTGTAAAGCATTCTGTGAATCCACTCACCCTGCCCTAATACACTAAAGCCTGTCTGGGGAGGTGCTGGCACCTCCCTGGACAGGAAACCTATTGTCCAGGCCTCCCCTTGTAGTTCTGAAAATTCTGGACTCGTGAATAAAACTGCATCATAGCATGACAATTTTTATATCAAAATACCGAGAATGGCTAGTACACTATGTACAAGCATTTTCGTCATATTCCAGTAACGATTTCAGCTCGAAATCGTCATTTTCGTCTTGAACCCTTGGCTTCCATTTTGTGTACGGCAGCCATTTTGTGGATTGCCCTCACATAGGCTTATAATACAGCTAAATTCGATTCCAAAGGACACGTACACCTTAATTGACTTTTCTCTGACCTGAGCAAGCTGAAACCATTGCCCCAGGCTGAACCTGTTTGGTCAGTTCCTCTCCCAGTGGCCGAATGAGATAGCATCAAGGCACAACATGCCATAAACCCTTTTCATCGCACACACACCCTGCCTAATCTTGCTCACACCTGTCCCTGCTCTTTTCTCTCACTTGCTTTATGATGAGGAGGTGCCCGTTTTTATTGGGGGTACACCGATATCTGATGAAAATGTTGGGCCTTGCCGGGTAATTTATTGTGGGCTGAACAAATTGGAATGTGGGCTTGTCATCATGACTCTGCTTTTTCTTTGTAGTAAAAATATGTGAATAGTCTACTGTAAATGTAAGAATGTTTGCCTGGAGCTGAATATTTTGTATAAAAAGAGAAGCCTGGCTTTGTAAGATTGAGCAGTCTCCTGAGAATATACATCCCGTGTTGTTGTACTTCTAGGACCTGTTATTTGGTTGCAGCCAATAAAATCGATCCTTGACTTCACCTAGAAGACTCTGAGTTTCTGTGGTCTAAATCAGGAAAGTACTCGAGGTCTTTGGGTGTGTACCCTGACACCATTGGGTTACCGGTTCGGTACCGGTTCTGAAAAACCCACTACGTCAGTTGGCGCCCAATGCGGGGCGATACCAGCAGGTTGTCCAGCCAGAGGTTCGTGAGGAGCTTCGTGTGAAAATTCTGGAGGAAGGCCGCCACTTCATCGACCCCTGCATGTCGACGTGGTCCGAAAGTCTTTGCTGCGAGGTTCCCCGCTTCCCAACGGCTACAAAGGACTGCTGCCCTGGCTATCGCCCTGATTTGGACCCTTGAAGTTTGGTAGAGCGAAACGATAGACAAGTCTTCTGGTGACGTCATCGATATCTCAGTTAAGTATAAGTGGAGCGTCTCCCAGTCCTTAGTTGGTCTTAGTTTGGGTATCCCTTTGGGATCACTTTGTTTGGAACTTGCAAGTGCCAAAGCCAAAGGACTCGTGTATTCACGAGAAATATCGTAATCGATAATCCTTTGAAGTTTGAAGCTAGACTAGAGAGCGAAGATGCCTGGTCTTAGCAGACTTGGAAATTTGTTTTGTCTTGGTTGTAGTAAAAGGGATTCCCGATTGGAGGACTCGTGTCCGGTTCCTCCGATTGGAACTCCAACTTATGAATTGTATGTGAAACATGGAGTAGGCCCCATCACATACAATGAAGAGTGGATCAAATACACCAGAAAAGATGGTGTTTTAAAATGGCCCCAATATGGTAGCTTTGACACGGAAATCCTAGATAACCTCGAAGTTAAACTTTTTAAGAAGAAAGCCCGGCCGGCGATGTTTGACTCTTTCCGCCTATGGCGTAAGGAAGCCAAACAGAAGGAAATTAAATTAGCGAAGAAAAATAAGAGAGAAAGGGGTATTTCGATAATGCAAGCTGCTATGCAGTTTAAAGACAATGAAGAAGAACAGATGAGTGAGCAGTTGCACAGGCAACGTAAAATGGTAATAGATAAATGCTACCCAGTTTTGCCGCCTCTTCAGCAAGATGCAGCAAAAGAGCTTGAAAAAGATCCGTTAATGGCGCATTTGTTAAGTTCGCCACCGCCCTATGCGTAAAATGCTACGGCACCTCCGCAACCTTTAGTTGCGCAACCTGTGATTGCATTGCCTCCTGCTCCTCCACAGCACCCACCAGCTACTATTCAGCTGGCTCCTGCTCCTCTGGTGCAGCCTGCTCAAGGGCCACCGACTTTAACATCTGCTCTGCCTTTACCTCCTACAACTTTAACTATTATATCGACCACCACTCCTGGTACTTCTCCTGACACTGCCTCTGCATCTGCCTCATCTCACCCTGCTTTCCCTCTTGTCTTTTCATCGACTTCTCCTTCTGTTCGTCAGAGAGTGGCTAGTACTGTCGCTAGTTTTTTGCATCCTCTCTTTGGTGGAACGAGTGTAACTCCTGACACAGAGCGCAAGCAATTGCGTAGTCAACTGCCTGATTCTAGGGAGAAGGAAACGTTGAATTGTTTGGCACATAAATGGGTTGCTGACCCGGAAAAATATGATTTAGAATGTGTTATGGATGTCTTCACCCAGTGGGAAACATCAAAGCAGAGATACGTTTTTGAGAAAATGTGTGTTTTCCTGTGTGAAGATTTAGAGGAAAATGATTTGGACTCTAATCCTCCTGAGTTGAGCCATGTACGGTTCGAGTTTTCAAAAGGCGCAATTGTGGGTTCAGATGTTAAGAAAGCAGTTGCGACGTTGTTATCACTTAGGACTGAAGGTGTTTCTAGGTCGTTGTTTGAGTCTGATTCTTCTGTTATGAAGAAAGGAAGACAATATCCCATGAGAGAAGTTCCCCCACAATGGAGGGAAGGGGACCTACAAGCTAACCCACCTATTCAGCCTCATTTTCAGCGTGTGTGGGTACATGTTCCTTGGAAGCGAGTTGAAGTTTTGGCCCTTAAGCAGACATTACCTGATCCCCGTAAAAATCCTGCAGGGTATTACAAGGAATTGTCACAGACTGCAGGGTCATGCATCATGAATTTAGCGGATATAGACATGTTGTTTGGGAACGTTGTTCCACAGCCTTTATGGGGAAAGATTTGTCATACAGATCATGATCAGGAATTAGGTGACTCATGGGCTAATATTGCCGCTGCAGATGCCCTACAAGTTGGTGGTGCTAAACCTGAGCCTTTAGTAGCAGAACTCCCTGGTAAGATCATTGATTATATGAAAACGATAATGCCTGCGATGCGTGTAAATTGGGATAAGTTGTCTGCATGTAAGCAGAAGAAAGATGAAACGGTCTCAGATTTCTTCACCAGGTTTGAAGAAACATTTGTCGACCACAGTGGTCAAGATATGAGCACAGAAGGTGGCCAGCGACTGTTCGTCGATAAATTTGTGCACAATCTGCTTCCCGAGTTGTGCAAAAAGTTGAAAGATTCAGAGAGTTCTTGGGCAGTTTTCTCTTCAGCACAGATATTGGCTACTGCACAGTACTACGAAAATCGAGACAAAGACGAGAAAGATAGAGCAGAGAAGAAAACGAAAGAGTTAAAAACGAAGGTTCTGTTACAGCAAGCGTATCCGCCACGTGGTGGTGGTGGCCAGAATAATGGTGGTCAGAGTAACTATCAGAGTAATTATCAGCAGCCTCAACAGTATCTGAGGAACTCGCAAAGAGTCGAGTATACTCAACCACGTGTCCCTGTAGGCCCCAATCAGTGTTCATATTGTAAGGAAGAGGGTCATTTCAAGTATAGTTGTCCTATTTTATTACAGCGTGCAAATGGTGCTTCTGGTGTAAGAGGTCGAGGTGTTCAACAAGCATCTAGAGGTAGAGGACGTGGAAATTTCCCCCCAGAACACACAGTCTCTTCCACCTCAAAATTCGATGAAAAGGTTCGATCAGCAGAATAACGCATCTGGTAGGACGGCTCAGTACTATGCTGATGATTACTATGCAGAAGATGAGCATATGGAAGGTAATGATTGCTAGGACAGCCATAGACAAAGAGAGGGAGTTGTTTCAGTTCCAGTAGATCAGAGTGGACCATACGTTGAGGTGATTACATCAGGTGTGTCAGAGCCTTTTCTGTTGGATACTGGTGCTACAAAGAGTTCTATTATGCACTCCAAACTCCCTGGCGCACCTTTGTCTGGCGAAACGAATGTATCAGTAGGTTTTTCTGGCGCCCCGGTTAGAAATCAGATTTCTGACCCTTTGTCTCTTTCTGTTGGTCCTTGTGAATTCGAAGCACCCCTTATTCTGACAACAGGTTGTGGTGAAAACTTGCTAGGATTAGATTTGCTGAAAAGATTGAATGCGACTTTGTACTGTTCTCCTTCAGGAGTACAACTTACTTTAGGTAAGAAAGTGGTTTCTCCAATGTATTTGTCAAGGGATAAACTTCCAACAGAATTGTCGTTTCTTCCTGATATTCTTTGGGCTACTGGTCCTAATGATGTGGGTCTTTTAGAAATACCACCATATGTTGTAACATTGAAAGCCAATGTTAAAATGCCACAAATTCCCCAATACAAAATCTCTAGTGAAGGTGAAAAAGCTTTGCTAGCGATCGTTTGCGATCTGATTGAAAAAGATGTGATTGAAGAGACAAGAGGCAACGTTTGCAATAGCCCTGTTCTGCCTGTTTTGAAACGAACTGACCCTTCCCAGCCTCGTTTACAGATTTGTGATTGATCTTAGAGAGGTAAATAAAATAGTTGTGCCACAATTCCCAGTTGTTCCTGACATTACTGCCCTATTGACTATGATTCCAGCTTCTGCAACCTGGTTTTCGGTGATTGACTTGAAGAATGCTTTCTTCAGCATCCCGATTGCTGTGGAGAGCAGGGATATTTTTGGCTTCAGTTTAGGAGGACGAAGCTTCCGCTTTAAACGCGCTAGCCAGGGCTACTGTGAAAGTCCATCAATATATAGTCAAGCTTTAAAAACACAGCTTGATACGATTGTTTTACCTGATGGCGCTACCCTCATTCAGTATGTTGATGATTTGCTTGTTGCTGCAGACACTGAGAAAATGTAAAAAAGCCACGTTGTCATTGTTGCGCCATCTGTGTGATTTGTATCACAAGGTGTCACTTTCCAAATTGCAATATTGTCGACAAGAAGTGACCTACTTAGGTCATCTCTTATCGAAGGAGGGAAGGAAACTGACCCCAGAAAGAATTCAGGCAATTGCGAAATTGAGTGTGCCAAGAACACAGAGAGAAGTGCGTGCTTTCTTGG
The DNA here is from genome assembly GCF_964261635.1 of Lissotriton helveticus. Taxonomy (NCBI): domain Eukaryota; kingdom Metazoa; phylum Chordata; class Amphibia; order Caudata; family Salamandridae; genus Lissotriton; species Lissotriton helveticus. The sequence continues at coordinate 779,928,397 of NC_136070.1, forward strand.
GCATTACATCATATTGCAGGCAATGGATGCCAAATTTTTCGTTATTAGCCAAACCTTTGGTGGCATTAACGTGTAAAGATACACCCAATCCAGTTCCTTGGTCTGAAGAGTGTCAGAAAAGTTTTTCTGAATTGCGCACAGCATTATGTTTGGCTCCTGTGTTAGATACCCCCAACTACAGTAAGCCCTTTACATTGTATGTCCATGAGAAAGAGGGTTGTGCATTATCAGTTTTGACTCAGTTGTTTGGAGACAAGCAGCGTCCATGTGCATATTTTTCGTCGACTTTGGATCCGGTAGCTAAAGCATTGCCAAGTTGTTTAAGAGCAACAGCGGCAGCAGCTGTTTCTATTCGACAGTCTGCTGGTCTAGTGATGAATAACATGTTAGTTGTGATGGTTCCACATGCAGTAGACACGTTAAACAGAACCAAGACACAGCACTTAACTAGTGCTCGATTGTCAGGTTACGAATTAACCTTGTTAGCAAGTCATGTGCACGTAAAAAGATGCAACACACTCAACCCAGCTACGTTGTTGCCAATTGTAACAGAGTTAGATGATTCAGAACAGCATGATTGTTTTCTTAGAACAGAAGAAGAAACGAAAGGGAGAATAGACCTCCAGGACACTCCTCTTGCAAAGTGTGATGGTACATTATGGGTGGATGGTTCATGCTTCAAGCTTCCGAATGGTGATACGACTGCAGCATATGCTGTCACGACTTTGCATACAATTGTTGAAGCTGCACGTATTCCACATAATTCAGCTCAAGCAGCAGAGTTGATTGCACTTACGAGAGCATGTGTGTTGTCAAAAGGAATGAAAGTGACCATCTACACCGATAGTCAGTATGCGTTTGGAGTGGCTCACAGTTTTGGACGATTGTGGAAAGAACGTGGGTTCCTGACTTCGCATGGAGCTAGGATTCAGCATGGTCAGCTGGTGAATGAGCTTCTTGAATCACTGACCTTGCCTCTGCAAGTGGCGATTGTGAAATGCAGTGCTAACAAGAAGGTGACTGATGATGTTGGTCGTGGAAATGCATTTGCTGATGAAATCGCGAAAGAAACTGCAAGGAATGTGATGAGCCGAATGTATGTTGCAGGCCCTGCAAGATGGGTTGGTGATGTTGGAATGTGTGAAGACACGATAGAGAGTGTGAAGTCTATTCAAGCTGAGGCTACAGAGAAAGAGTTGAACATGTGGAGAGAAAGTACGGGTAAAATGGATGCAAATGGTTGTTGGATTGAATTGTCAGAGCATCAGAGATGGTTGCTACCCAATGCGTATGTGCTTGCAGTGGTTACAATGGCCCATGGAATGGCTCACATCAGTGTGAAAGGGATTTGCAAGTTGTTGGCTCCAGTATGGCAAAATTCAGGAATTCCTAATGTGGTCAAGAATTGCATGGTGTGTCTGAAACACAATCCTGGTAGGGGAACCCCAACTCCAGCTGGTCATTTTGCACCTCCTACGTATCCGTTCAAGGTTTTGCAGCTAGATTTCATCCACATGGAGAGGTGCAACAATTTAAAATACGTACTTGTTGTTGTTTGTGCCTTCTCAAGATGGGTAGAAGCATATCCCCTAAAAGACAACACTGCCTTATCCACAGCTAAAGCCCTTGTGAAAGAGTTCTTCCCCAGGTTCGGAATGCCTAGAATGGTCTGGAGTGACAATGGGAGTGAATTTGTGGGTCGAGTGATGAGGAAAGTATGTGAAGGGCTAGGCATTCAGCAAAAGTTCCACGCTGCAAATCACCCCCAATCAGCTGGATTAGTAGAATGTTATAATGGCACGCTTAAGTTAAAACTAGCCAAAATTCAAGCGAGCACTGGTCTTAAATGGCCTGATGCTCTACCCTTAGCACTCCTATCAACCAGAATGACTGTGCATTCCCGAGTGAAACTTAGTCCCTATGAAATTGTCTTTGGCCGCCCGGCCAACATATGGGGAGTGCCAAGGCCCACAAAGTTCAGTGAAATCGAACACCCTGTTTTGCTTGACTATTTGTATGAATTGACGGCCAAATTGCGTGTTTTGCATCAACAGGTCCATGACACCCTGCCTCCGGTCTCTGAAACTCCAGGTCATCCCATCGACCCTGGATCCTGGGTTCTCGTGAAGAATTTCCAGCGAACCAAGAACGACCAGCCCAGGTGGACCGGACCGCACCTCGTCCTTCTTTCCACGAGATCAGCTGTTCGAGTGGAAGGGAAGAAGCACTGGATCCACGGAGTCCACTGCAAGAGGGTACCTTTACCTCTGCCGTATGACCAGTGGGTCCAGAAGGGTGTCGCCGACTCAGAAACTGAAACTGTGCCACGTTTTCTGCCTTTCAGTGATGCACGAGTAAAAGGAACACTTACTGAACAAGAGAGTGATAAAATTTTGCAACCAGCTGTATCACCGTCAGTTCCATTGGACACTACAGAGCCTGAACTCCTTTTCCGAGATCATACCATACCTGGAAAGCAAAGATACAATCTGAGGCCGAGACCTATGGACAAATAAACAAAATTTCCCTTTTTGCTATTTTTCAAAGCGCAGCTCTCCCATCTGAGAAACTTGCTTATTTTTGTTTTTCGAACCGCCATCCGGGTTCCGCTGCTAGGGCCGCGATTGCCCAAAGTCTTTGGGGTGCAGCTGACGATGTTATGTCGACAGTTCTGGTTGGTCTAAGGGAGTTGCCCTAGACTGACAGAAGCATTCCATAACAGAAACAACCTCCCATAGCGGGCAGCACTTTAGAGAGGATGGAGTTTTTTGAGATGGAGAGACCTGCCAAAACAATGAACTTTAAAAACCGAATATGTAAAATGATGACAAAGAAAAGCTTTTTGATATTGTGCATTTTCATGTTATTCAGTGTGATGATATTTTTTATAGGATATGTTTTATTCTCTTTTCGAGTAACATTTGCACCCACTACATCGCCTGTACCTCCTCCTTCCACTGTTTCCTCACATACTTTTCAACCCCTTCCTGAACACGAATCAGCTAGGAGATTAGAGTTTATTAATAACTCCTTTGTTCAGCTCTTGCACCAACACCAACTTGTAATGAACACAACTAACTGTTGGGTGTGTGGTCTTATGCCTCACACAACGGATAAAGGTATCCCTTATCTGGTCCTGCCTTTCAGCCACAATGGTTCTGTGTGGGCATACAGAACAATGTTCACATATGCACATGAAATCTACCCCCTACGTTCTGTAACAGACAATCCTAAGAATAGTGCTCTAGTTAAGGGTATAGTAGACATGATTAAGGAAGATATTTCTTATGAGACTATCCCGAGAGATGAGACACTAGTATACATAGGATGGAACGTGACCGGATATGGAGCTACTCTGAGTGAGAAACAGCAAGCTAAGAGATCTTCCCCGATTTGGATTGTACCCCATCAGGGTCACCTGTATCTGCAAGGTAATGGCAAGAATCCCAGAGCTCAGTTAGGGAAGAGTATCTGCACTAAAACGTATGTTTTTGCAGCCCAGGCTTCCCCTGCGTTTTTAGCAGCTAAGGGTACCTATTTCATCTGCCATGATAGAGCCTATACATGGTTGCCCCCTGACTTTTCAGGCACATGTTTTGTTTCGTTCCTGTTGCCTCCCACCTACATAGCAGCGGCAGATTACCACAAGACAAGGATAGTTAGAGGTGTCTTGAGTAAAGAAGACACTGCATGACAAGAATTTGGGGACTTCGTAAAGGGTTTTCTGCCATCCTGGGGACCGATGGCTAACAGCAGGAACATAAGGCAATTGACAAGGGTGGTTGAGTCCACCGTAATTGAAACTGCTGGTGCCCTTAGTAACTTGACTGCTGAGCTCTAGTCGGATCGTCTTATGACCCTTCAGAACAGGGTCGCATTAGATGTCATACTTGCAGACCGAGGTGGGGTATGTAAATTGATCCAATCGAGTTGCTGTGTTTTCATTCCAGATAACGCTCCAACAGTGTACCAGGCCATCTCCAAACTACATAAGATTTCCGAATCTATTCATGTGGATAAAGGAGATTGGTCGTTCATGGGATGGTTCTGGGAACTGATATCCGCCTGGGGATGGAAAATTCTGATGGTCATTGGGATGGTTTTAGCCATTCTTTTCCTGTTCTGTCTGTGCGTGCAGTGTGCTCCTGCAATATGTGGCCTCTGTTCTACATCATGTGTAAGGAAACCTGTATCAAAAGACGAACTAAGTAATAGAATGATGTTACAGCAACATCTCAATGACTTTAGGAATATAGACCTGGACTCAGATTAGCATGAGATTAGGTTAAATTGCCTATGTAAGGGCAAAAGGAGGGTTTGTAGTTCTGAAAATTCTGGACTCGTGAATAAAACTTCATCATAGCATGACGATTTTTATATCAAAATACCGAGAATGGCTAGTACACTATGTACAAGCATTTTCGTCATATCCCAGTAACGATTTCAGCTCGAAATCGTCATTTTCGTCTTGAACCCTTGGCTTCCATTTTGTGTACGGCAGCCATTTTGTGGGTTGCCCTCACATAGGCTTATAATACAGCTAAATTCGATTCCAAAGGACATGTACACCTTAATTGACTTTTCTCTGACCTGAGCAAGCTGAAACCATTGCCCCAGGCCGAACCTGTTTGGTCAGTTTCTCTCCCAGTGGCCGAATGAGATAGCATCAAGGCACAACATGCCATAAACCCTTTTCATCGCACACACACCCTGCCTAATCTTGCTCACACCTGTCCCTGCTCTTTTCTCTCACTTGCTTTATGATGAGGAGGTGCCCGTTTTTATTGGGGGTACACCTATATCTGATGAAAATATTGGGCCTTGCCGGGTAATTTATTGTGGGCTGAACAAATTGGAATGTGGGCTTGTCATCATGACTCTGCTTTTTCTTTGTAGTAAAAATATGTGAATAGTCTACTGTAAATGTAAGAATGTTTGCCTGGAGCTGAATATTTTGTATAAAAAGAGAAGCCTGGCTTTGTAAGATTGAGCAGTCTCCTGAGAATATACATCCCGTGTTGTTGTACTTCTAGGACCTGTTACTTGGTTGCAGCCAATAAAATCGATCCTTGACTTCACCTAGAAGACTCTGAGTTTCTGTGGTCTAAATCAGGAAAGTACTCGAGGTCTTTGGGTGTGTACCCTGACACCACTGGGTTACCGGTTCGGTACCGGTTCTGAAAAACCCAGTACCTCACCCTGCCAGAGTTTCGTCCAGCACCAGGAGGTCAGACTTGTGTCTGTGGCGGCAGCATCCATTTTGTGATGCTGGGGCTCTATTTAACTTTTACCGGTTAGACCAGTGTGTGCATGTGTTCTCCCTCTAGAAGGGTGGAATGTTACCCCCGCTGCCAGAACTGGTGGGTGGGTAGTATTCCAAAGTGTTTGACACCAAACACGACATGTTTTGATGCAGCCATCCCAAAGTTATCATTTACAGCGAGGTTATAATACACTTAAGAGTATATGGTATGGCTGTATCATAGAACAGCTATAAGGAAGGGTTTCCGAAAGCTGCACAGGGGCTCAGCTCATGCTTGGGCACCCTCTCGCACAAAACCAAGCACTCTGCTTTCAGGGTTTTCAAGGCCTGCCATAGGAGTGACTTAAAGATTACTCAGCCAGATTCATGAAGTTAAATTGCGATCGCAATAGCTGCGAAAAAGCAATTGCGATCGCAATTTCCAGAAATGGAATTCAAGACAGTTGAAATCCAGAAATAGCGAAATCACAAAACATTATTTGCGATATCGCAATAAAATTCGCAGAATCCTTGAAGAAGCCCATTAGCGATTCTGTAATAGCGAGAAAGTACGGATTCTTCTAATGAAACTGCGATGTCGCAAATAAATCGCAATCGCTATTGCGAAAAACCCAAAATTCGCATTTTGCGACGCGCAATTTAAGGCGAATCCAAACCAGGTGGTAACCAGTAAGGAAAAAAAAATATTTGAAAAAACGTTTCCTAATTAGCAACAGGTGCAGGCCTGACCAAACATACTTAAGGACATGCAACTGGAGCCTGAGGACTCTCACAATGCCGGGACTCTACATGGTGGTCTGGCGGCGAAGGCTACAGCGAGCAGCATGGAACAGACGTCGCATCCAGGAGCGGATATTTCGTCAGCGGGTCACCCTACTGGGCCAAACCAGGGAGCAAATCTACGCCAAGTACCGGCTAATGGGCCAATGATCCTGAAGCTGATCCGGGACCTAGACCCCCTCCTGCAGCACCCAACAAGGAGGACAAATGCTGTTCCCACCCATGTGCAGGTATTGTGCAGCCTGCACCTACTGGCCTCCGGAAGCTTCCAGGGGATAATCGCTGTTGCAGGGGGAATATCCCAGCCCACCATGTCCCGCTGCCTAAGGAGTTTCCTGGAGGCCATGCTGACCCGCCTACACCACTACATCTCATTCCCCACCAGCCAACAGGACTTGAATGACACCAAGCTGCAATTTTACAATGTAGCACAATTCCCACATGTAATAGGATGCATTGACTGTACCCACATCCACATCTGCCCACCAGCACAAACGGAATACATGTATCGCAACCGCAAGTCCTACCACTCCCTCAATATCCAGATGGTGTGCAATGCAAAGACAATCATCACAGACATAGTGGCACAGTACCCGGGGAGCACACATGACTCCTTCATATTCCGGCACAGTGGCATTCACACACGACTGGCCAGGGGAGACTTTGGTGAAGGACACCTACTGGGTAAGTACACATGCCCCACAATATAAGTATGTGATAATGATGCTGCGCAGCACAGGCACTCACCCTCTGCTCCTATCATTCAGGTGACAGCGGCTACGCCCTCCGTGAGTACCTCCTCATACCATACCTCAACCCTGCAACACCACAGCAACGGCGTTACAATGCAGCACACATACGCACAAGAAATTGCATTGAGAGGACATTTGGCCTTTTGAAGAGCAGATTCTGCATACTGCACAAGACTGGGGGGGCCCTCAAATACGACCCAGAGGTCTGCTGCCGCATCGTGGCCGTGTGTGCTATCCTCCACAACATTGCTACCAAGCGCAGGATACCTGTAGACATCTCTGGTAGTGAGTCGGAAGGGGACAATCAACCACCTGCACATGTGCGCCACGCATGCGGAGAAAATCCTGCTGAAGGACAGAGGCGCCGCAACCAAATCAGCATGAACTATTTCTAGTGCACCCACTCCCCACACCCATTACTCAACTCATGCATGACAACAATAATAATGACATGAGTCAGATTAAGTTAATCAGAATTTTTTTATATGTTACTGCACAATAAAATGGTCATTCTGTTAACTTCAACAAGACTGACATATTGCGTCATATGTCTGTATGTCTGTAGGGCATGCTTGTGGCATCAGCATGTACCCTCATGTGAATGTTCAACAGTTCAGTGGCATCTCCGGGTAGTTGCCCCTGACCTCCTCTCAACGTCCTCCTCCTGAGTCTGCCGTGAGGCAGCAGAGGGCCTGCTTCTGCGGCGGGGTGCTACAACCGGTGGAAGAGACTGGCTGCTGTGGCTTGATGTAGCCTCACTGGTGTCGTCTGCCTGGCCATGGCCGGTAGCCTGCATGCCCTGCATGGCTGTTGAAATATGCTCCAGGGCTGTCGCAACGTCCTGGCAGCACTGGGCCATTTGGACCTGCATGGCCAGGGAGCGTCGCGAGAGCTGGGAGGTGGCGTTGCCCATAACATAGTTTGAGCGCGTGTACGCCGACAGGCGGGTCATCTGTTGTCGGTGCCTGCGGCGATTGAGATCGCGCTGTCTGGACATGGCCTGTGTGTTGGCCTCAAGAGCTGCAGTCATCCTATCCACATTATGTGCGGTCTTGTCAAGTTGTAGATGGATGGCGGCTAGGTGACGGGCCTGAGTTTGGTGCACATGTAACATCCTGCGCTCGATGGAGAGCCCACCTGCATGCACGTTTCTGACCCTGCCAGCGCTGGAGGTGTTGGTGCGCTGCTCTCTCGCCAGTCCACTAGTCTGGCTCCTCACAGCCGCAGGGCGGCGGGTTGTTTGGCGACCTGCTGCTGGTGTTGTAGGCCCCACTGATGGTTGAGTGCGGCGCGGTGGTACAGCAGCGCCTGTTGGCACAGGGGTGGTAGGGGCCACAGGGGCAGGTGGTGGGATGACCGCTGGAGCAGCAGCTTGCCCTGATGGTCCGGGCTGTGGGGTATGTTGTGTGTCTCCCTCCATGTCCTCCAAGTTGTCATCAATCACCAGGGCCTCGCTGTCCGTGCTGGGGACTTCAGCGCCACCTGTGATTCTAGGTGGACGTTGATTAGTGACATGTTCCGTACACGGTTAGGCTTGCTACATGCATGCAGACTACCATTGGGCATGTCAGGCTTAATGGTACAGGATGGTAATTGTGGTCAGACTACATGTCCCACAATGCAATAGCGCTATAGTGGTGTGCTTTGGCAGCATGATTGGGCTTTGCTATGGGATGCACTGGAGTCATGGACATTGTTAGGGGACAGGGGGTCGCTGTCGCATGGCACTTACCTGTTGTGTCTTTGGTGGGTCGGAAGGAGTCCAGATGGGTCACACCCACGCAGGCCTGTGGATTGATGGTCTCCTCCACGCGGTCCTCCAGTGGTGTGTTCTGTGGGACAGTGGGCTCCCCTCCACCTGTCGCCACATGCTCCTCCAGCCTCTCCGCAATCTTTTCCTTTGCCCGCCCTTTTAGGTCGTACCAGCGCTTCTTCAGCGCGTCCACAGAGCGCTGGGTCACCTCTACTGCGTTCACTTTTGCGTGGATGCGCTGCCATATGCGCCTTTTGTCAGCCTCAGGCCCCCTTCCGGAGTCACTGCCAAATAGCCTGTTGTGGTCCTTTGCTACTCCTTCTATGAGGTATTCGAGCTCCTACTCAGAAAACTTAATTTTCCGCTTTCTCCCACTGGTGGAAGCTCCTGCTGCATCCTGTGACATGCTTGCCACTGTGGTGTCTCCTGCTGTACTCATGTGGAAAACACTGGAGGGGAGCTCTGACACTGCTGCCTGTACTTCAGCCTCTCACTGCAGAATGAGGGTGTAACCTGCCTACTTCCTGGTTGTGATGTCATCACTGTGCTCAGGATGCGACTTCCCGTTTTTGCGAACTCGCAGTTAGCGAGATCGCAATTTGCGATTTCGGTAATTGCGAGAGCGCAATTTCAACATGGGAATCGGCGGATTCTGCGATTATTTACCGATTTTTTGGGACCCGCAATCGCCGATTGCGGCCGCTTGCGAATCGCTTTTTTTTCTCGCTAAAATTCATGAATGCCGTTCTGCGATTTCTAAATTGCGATTCGCTTTTAATCGCAATTTAGAAATCGCAGATTGAGGCATTGATGAATCTACCTGTATATGTGCCTATATATATATATATAGGTAGATATAGGTATACTATATCTAAGTAAGGGGTACAAGTACCACCTTACACAGGCTGCAGTAGCAGACCTGTGGTACCATTTTGGAAGGCTTCCCAGGGGTGGCATAATACATACTTCAACCCCTGGTAGGCCTCTGGGGTACCTATGCCCTTGGTACCTAAGGTACCCTGTACTAGGGACTCACAAGGGTAACCCAGTACCAATCTGGAGTGTACCTAATGTACATGCAATCAATTTAGAGACGAAACAGGTAGGCTGGGACCCTGGATAGCAGGATCCAAGCCAAACTAAGTCAAAAACCATCAAAACACCAGGCAACAAGTAGGGGTAACCATGCAGTCGGATTCCACCTTCCTACACCTGTCGCCCACACAAGTTAACTAAATGTAGAAAAGTGGGATGCGCGGTGTCCCCTCCCCATTACTGATATCACTATAATGTAGGCCCTCGAGTATGAGTCAGCCACTAGCTCAATTAAGGAAGGTTCATATCGTACTTAAGCGTCTTGTGGTGCGCCCCAGTGTGGGCCCCGGCCTTCAGGCACTGCCCAACAATCCTACAAACCATTGTCACCATCGACTGAGTCCGCTAGCCCACGTCTACCCCAATCCATTTATATTACGCCTAGGGATATGCATCCTGCTGTTCAGCGGCTCTCCAACCAGTCTGCTGCGGATTCCGGATGTTCGAAAAACTAGGCCCTACCGTCAGCCTCAACATGAAGCCTGGCTGGGAACAGCATGGCATACTTGTATCCTTTGTCTCTTAACGTCTTCTTGATTCCCAGGAAGGAGCGTCTTTGCCTCTGGGCCATCTGAGTAAAGTCCGGAAAGAAAGTTATTTCCGCATTGTCGTACCGAAGTGGAGATCCCGTTCTGGCATGTTGGAGTATCTCGTCTCGATCTCAAAAATTAAGGACTCTGGCAACGATTGGACGAGGAGGGGCTCCCGGTTGCGGACGATCTCCAGGAACTCTGTGAGCTCTTTCGATTACGAAGAATTTCCCAAGTCCCTTGGGTTGCAGATGGTTGAGGATGAGTTCTTCCACCAAGAGATCAGTGGCCTGCCCCTCTGATTTTTCCGGGACCCCTAAGATACATACATTGTTGCGCCGTAGACGCCCTTCATGATCATCCAGTTCAATTTCCGCAAATTTCCGAAAGGTTTGTAGTTCTTTGATGTCATTTTGCAGCTGGGAAGTGTCCTCCACTAAACTCACAGTTGTGAGCTCCACCTGCTTAACTTGCTCACTATTTTTATTCCGGTCCGTCCGTAGTAGATTTACTTCCACATTGATCGCATCCCTCTTGTGTTCCGGTGAAGTCTCAATCCCCGCGATTGCCTCGAGGACTTCCTTGTGCGTGGGTTCCGGATGCGTCTCCACCTGTGCCCCTCTGCTTTTGCCCGTGGGTAAGGGATCAGGCAACGAAGTTTTAGGGAGAGTGTAGCGGTCCACTCTATTCTGCTGCACAGGTTTGCTGCCCCCAATTGATGACATTGCGCCTTGATCTCTTGTCTTCGCTGCGCCGGTAGGGAGAGGTTACTGCAGGGTTAGCAGACTGGAACCACCCCTGGTGTTGTGGGCAGCACCTTCTCTCTGTTCGGGATCGTCAGTGATCTCGTGGGGTTGGTCTTATAGTAAGGGAAGTGCCAGGTAGACAATTGTGGCCGGGTCCTGTGTAATGTGTATCTATACGGCTCCAATGGGTATGTGGATTCTGTCACTCAAAAAGGTCTGGCGCGCAGTGGCAGTAATATGTGATGCCCATCTGGAAAGTTAGCAGTGGCCAATACCCAATGCAGATGCCTAGTGAAGAGAGAAAGGCTGTAATTTCCTCTAGGCTTGCCACCCACGAACTGTATTGGCACTGTGCAATCAGGGTATGTGCAGTTGTGTGGGCCTCTAGCTGGATTGTGTGTGCGCACCAATGGGGACTCAGGGCTGCAGCGTCACCACATGTGGTCCGCTTCGTTAGGCAGCGGGCGCGGCGAGCGTCTCCTTTCCCGCCGTGGATCTGTGTTTCAGCTGCACACCCGGTCCGCCCCGCTGTATTGCCCCAGGGCCGGGCAGAATAGGATGTCTTTCAATGCTGCGGGTGTCGGATTTTCTAAATTTCAGGCAAAGCCCGGCCGTTTGTCTTCCGCCTCCGTTTCCACGCCAGGCCCTGGCTTCCTCCGTCCCAGAAGGCCACAAATTGGGATGGTTACGCCCGGGGGGGGGCGGAGCACCTCTCAGTAAATACTGTCCTGGGGTTGGGGGGACTTCCGATGCTCTCCGTTCTCCAGGCAGGACAGCTGGCTGTTCCAGTACATTGATTGGGGGTCGAGGCGCAAGGACAGCTGGGCACGCATTCCGCTTACTCCACCACGCAAGCCCCGGCGTCCTCACTCAATGCAGGCCTCTATCAGTCGCGCCCCCAGTGCCGGGTTTCCAGTTGATCTCCGGGGACCGCTACCACGGGTTGGATCCCTGATGCCTTCCGACGAAGGAATTCACTCTTTTGGGATATGGATATTTGTAGTGGATAGACGGGGAGAAGGGAAGTTACAGAGCCTCGCTAAGGTGCGGCCATCGCGCTTCGCCTTTACTACCATTTTTTTACTTTTTCTACATTTTATTTTTTGTAGTCTAATTTCTGCTCAGTAGGATCAACATGATATAACAGGCCAAGAGCCACCAGGTTGCTCAGTTAGCCATTTCAGCTGTCTAATACAGATCTGTTCAAGACGGATATTATTAATTTCTTTTCTGATACTTATATGCTGTTGTGTCACATTATACATTCAGTAAATGAAAGGCGATAGTGTAAGGCAGTGTTTCCTAAACTGTGGTCCGCGGACCCCCAGGGGTCCTTGACACATTCCCAGGGGGTCCGCAGGCAGCAGTTTTAAAAGCCCTGCAAAGTTTCCTGTATCATTAGCAGTTTTCGAGCGACAATAAAAGTGTCAAGATAACACCAGTGATTAACGTACCTGCAGGAGTGAGATAAGAGTTTTGTCCAGGGGCAGCTTTAACTTCTCTATTGTAGCACAGAGGGTTAACATGCCTACTGCAAAGAACATGTACCATGCATTAAAATTTTTTTATTTCATGTGCATAAGTCAGTGGGTTACTGCTTTTGTCAAACTTATTTTTCTCCCCAGATTGTCGTACCCTGGTGCATAGTAAGGTTTTCATTTACTATTCTTTAAAATTGAAAAAAATGCAATATGTAATGATAAATGTGTTGTAGACTGCACCATTGTTTCCAAAAATCTTTTGGGGGAGAGCCTTACAAAGCCCCCTCTGTAGTGGCCAGGCTCACTCACTGCACTTGGTATGCACCACATGGGGACTGGTCTGAAAAAAAATTCTAGGCCTGCTTTTGGTTTCCAGTATGGCCGTGGCAGGAGCCTCATACTGCAAAATAAAACCAGCAATTTAAAAGTTAGTCACTGGGATGCAGCACCAATCTTCCGATTAAATTATTTAGTTTTTTGCAAATTCTTTCAATATGAAATATTAAGAGGGATATTTACAAAAGAAGTGGAGGAGCGTGTTAGCCTCCTTGGCTTAACGACACGCTCCGCCACTTCTGAAATGCAGGGCTGCACCATATTTACAAGAATATGGTGCAGCCCTGCATTTCCCCCTGAGCTGGTGCTACATTTAGCAGGGTAGCGCCAATGCAGGCACCCTTGCACCATAGTGCAAGGGCATCTGTGTGCAGGGGAAAATAGGTTATGTACAGGAAGGTCCTCCTTGCTGCACATAAACAATCTTGAAATGCTGTTTTGTCACTTCTATGTGTTCTGCTTAATACAGTACGTATGGAAGTTACAAAATGTAATTATTTTAAAGATTGTTTATGTGCAGGAAGGGTCAGCTTCCTGAACATAAACAATCCAAGTGTTTTGCTTTTTCCATGTGAAGTGCATAAGGCACCACACATGGAAATTGCAAAATCGAGGAGAAATAAAACCTTTCTCCTCATTTCGCCAAGTTAAGACCAGGTGTTTCCTGGTTTTAATTTTGGCACAGTCTCCTATTTATGCCGCCCTTGTAAATAGGAGGCAGCGTACAAATCAATGGGTGTTCAGTGGAATGCCCACCGCAACACCCACTGCCCACCTCCTTCACGCTAAGTATTGCATGCAAGGGGGCGTTATTTGCAAGGCAGCTTTAAGCCACGGTAAGTGCCTCAACGCAGCCTTGTAAATAAGGCGAAGCCCTTATCACGATAGGAACATCACAAAAAGTGACATTCCCTTGGGGAAAGGGGCTTGCAAATATGTGTGCACGTGTGTTTATTTTGTTCTAATTAATATTTGAAATTTAAATCCTACAAATTGCTTGGGGGTCCCCGGCTTCCAGTGGTGACTTAATGGGGGTCCCCAGGAGTCAAAAGTTTGGGAACCACTGGTGTAAGGGATTGGTGCATAAAATTTGTGACTAAAAGCACTGGACAAAAAGAGAGAGAAGAGCAGTTGCTACAGAAAATGAAGAGATTTTAAGATCAATACAACGAAACTGGGAGAAAAATTAAGGAAACTTAAGTGATTGTAATGGCTCTGTGGGGAGGGAAAGGGATTATGTATCCTATGCTCGGGCTGCGTCAATAGTGCCCACTTCTTGTCTGGCTTCCATCAAGAGCAATCTACCTTCGCAGCTTACCCACGTTTCCATTTTCCCCCTCCATGCGTCTATTTGGGGTCCCCATGGAGCTTTCCAGTGCCTTGCAATTTTATCTTTTGGCCAGGGTAAAGGCTAGGTTTTCGAATTTGTTTGTTATCCTATTTATAGCAGTGCACGGTAACCATCCCAAGAGGTAGTGGCCGGGAGAGGTAGTGACTCCTCTGCCTATAGTTGTTGCCACCGCTGCTGTGACCTCCTCCCAAAAGGTGCCAATTGTGGGGCACGTCCAGTACATATCTAGGAAAAGTGCTCCCTTTTCACTGCATCTGGGCAAGCTGCGTCCGCCGACTGGAAGTACCTCTGGATGTGCTATGGGGTTAAGCGAGGAAGTCACGACCCAGGCCCATGCCATTCCAGGCTGTGGAATGCATTTTCTATGTCGACAGCAAATACTGCAGCATTCAGTGGGTGTTGTTCTCATGTTTCTAGTATGACTAGGAGTCTTCTGATGTTGGTAGCCGTGTTGGGCCCAGGTATGAACCCTGCTTGGTCTGCGAGTGACAAATTAGTCATGTTTGGCAGGAGTCTAGTTGCCAGTATCTGACTGAGTATTTTATAATGTATGTTTAGAATTGACAGCGGTCAGTATGCTGTTCGATCCGTTGCCAGTTTCCCAGGTTTCAGAATGGGTATTATGAGCACTTCGCCGGTGGTAGTTGGCAAGCACCTCATTTCCTTAGGTACTGCATAGAGATCCACTATTTTTGGCGTTAGTTCCACCAGATAGGCAGTATAAAATGCCACCGGGAAGCCTTATGTTCCAGGAGTTCTGTTCCTCGCCATTGCTCTGATGGTGCATTTTATCTCCTGAGGTGCTATTTCCCTTCCGAGTTCTTCTGCTTCTATCTCCTCTAATCTTGGTAGATTTAAACCTCCGAGATAGGCCCGGAGCTCATTGGAATGCTGTGGGCTGAATAAAATTGAGCAAAGTGGGCATTAATCTCCTCCTGGGAGTACATTGTGTTCTCTTCCTCCGCTCTAGTGCCATTCTGGTGCCATTATAGGACCCATTAAGTCGGATTGGCGAGCCAGGCCACAGGCCAACAGGGACCCTAACTTGTCCCTCTCATTTTGTGTTCTGTTCAAATACTTTCTAAAATCGGAGAACCTACGCCTCTCTGTTTGGATGGCTAGGGCTTCCTTGGCCTCCAGGAGGTCAGGTTGCAGTTCCGGGTGTCCATGTCTGCGCTTTTCAAGGTCTCTTAGTCTGCCTAATTAAACTCCCCCTGTGTGATGTGTCGAACCCCCTTGGATTCTGCTATACAGTAGCCGCATATGACTACTGTGACTGGGGGTGAGTGTCTGAAAAGTTTCAGCACCCGGTCCATCATCTCCTTGTGTTTGCTTTGTTCGCCCTAAGTTGGCAGGGTATGCCCAAACGTGGGTCCTTTGCTCACTTTGCCACTGGATTCAAGCTAGCCTGGCTGATGAGGGCTGTTAACCTGAAACCGGTCCCAGGATGCTTGTTTCTGGTCCTGGGAAGACATGGCTTGGCAGTTCGGTCTGGACTGTTCCCATGAGGCACAGGGTCAAGACTGATTTGCATATAGCTGTATCTGAACTGGGGTGGCAATGGGGTTAACTACAACCTGTTAAGGACATAATAGTTGATGAGTTTGAATCTTGCATTTCTGGAAACTTTCAGAGTTCACTCTAGGATCTTTTCTCATTACTTAACCTCAATAGTGTCTCCCAGGTCTGCCTTCCATTGTAGGCGCAGGCGCTCCAGCGGGTACTGAAGGTCCTCTCGCACCGCTCTGTACAAGCATTGGACCGCCTGTCTAGTGCCCACGGGGAGGGCCATATACTGGTAGCTCCGGTGCGCATTCAGTTCCGTAGAGCCAATGTTCCAGTGCTTCCGAAGCGCAGATGTGTCCGCTCTATGGAGGCGATAGTGTCCCTGTGGCAAACCAAACTCTGCCCGGAACTCCTTGAATGGGAGCATCTCCAACTCTCAGAATAAGTCCCCTATCTTGGTAACTGCAGCTTCCACCTACTGGTCCATTCCCCTTCCCATTCTCCGCCGTGGGGTAGCTCTATGAGCATAATGAGGGGTATATCCGGGGAATATGGTACTTTGCTACCTAGTTTTTGTAAGCAGCTATTTCAGCATCTGATGTTTACTTGAAATTCTTGGACATTCCCAGCTGCCGTGTGCCTCACTCTGAGGAACACCCTTATGAAGTCTGCAAAAGGAGGCGCCCGTGAGCTCTGAAGTATGGTCGGGTATCTTCTGCTCACCACCCACTGCAGGAGCCATTGTAATTGTGCAGCTATGTAATACGTCTCAAAGACGGGTACATCCAGTCCCCAGCCATCTCGGAACGCTGCATTGTTGTCAGAGCTACCCGTTGGTGAGCTGATCCCCATATGAAGGCGACTATCAAGGAGTCAAGGTCCTTCATTTTCATCCACGGTATCCAGATCAGGAGGGCATTGAGTGCTACCATTTTTAAAAGAGCTATTCAACCTGACACGGACAGCGGGAAGGTCTTCGAGCAGTCCATGTGGGATCGGAGAGATCGTATAGCCCGCTATATGTTACCCTCTAGGAGAAATTGGCTATCATGAGAGATATTGAACCCCACATATATCAGTCAGTGAGTTCCCAGTGCAGCCTCTCTAGTCTTTCCGGTGGGACCCTTCGCACCACTATGGGGAAGATCTTAGATTTCCGCCAGTTCACTTTTAGTCAAGATAGGAACCCAAAAGTGATCAAGCATACATCTGGCCCCCTGCAGACACCCCTCCCTGTCTTGAAGAAAAAGCAGGTAATCTGCATATAGTGCTATGTGATGCAGCTGGCCTTGAACAGCTAGCCCTTGGTAATCTTTCCCCTGCCATGCACGACCAGCTAATGATTCAATGGCCAGTGCCAAGAGTAAAGGGAACAAAGGACATCCCTGCCTTGTGCCCATGCGTCAGGGTGCCTCTCAGAGACAATCCTTCCAATTCAGACATGAGAAATTGGGTCAATATAGAGTAGTTTTCCCCAGGCGAGGAAGTCACGACCCAGGCCCATGCCATTCCAGGCTGTGGAATGCCTTTTCTATGTCGACAGCAAATACTGCAGCATTCAGTGGGTGTTGTTCTCATGTTTCTAGTATGACTAGGAGTCTTCTGATGTTGGTAGCCGTGTTGGGCCCAGGTATGAACCCTGCTTGGTCTGCGTGTGACAAATTAGTCATGTTTGGCAGGAGTCTAGTTGCCAGTATCTGACTGAGTATTTTATAATGTATGTTTAGAATTGACAGCGGTCAGTATGCTGTTCGATCCGTTGCCAGTTTCCCAGGTTTCAGAATGGGTATTATGAGCACTTCGCCGGTGGTAGTTGGCAAGCACCTCATTTCATTAGGTACTGCATAGAGATCCACTATTTTTGGCGTTAGTTCCACCAGATAGGCAGTATAAAATGCCACCGGGAAGCCTTATGTTCCAGGAGTTCTGTTCCTCGCCATTGCTCTGATGGTGCATTTTATCTCCTGAGGTGCTATTTCCCTTCCGAGTTCTTCTGCTTCTATCTCCTCTAATCTTGGTAGATTTAAACCTCCGAGATAGGCCCGGAGCTCATTGGAATGCTGTGGGCTGAATAAAATTGAGCAAAGTGGGCATTAATCTCCTCCTGGGAGTACATTGTGTTCTCTTCCTCCGCTCTAGTGTCATTCTGGTGCCATTATAGGACCCATTAAGTCGGATTGGCGAGCCAGGCCACAGGCCAACAGGGACCCTAACTTGTCCCTCTCATTTTGTGTTCTGTTCAAATACTTTCTAAAATCGGAGAACCTACGCCTCTCTGTTTGGATGGCTAGGGCTTCCTTGGCCTCCAGGAGGTCAGGTTGCAGTTCTGGGTGTCCATGTCTGCGCTTTTCAAGGTCTCTTAGTCTGGACTCTGCCTAATTAAACTCCCCCTGTGTGATGTGTCGAACCCCCTTGGATTCTGCTATACAGTAGCCGTATATGACTACTGTGACTGGGGGTGAGTGTCTGAAAAGTTTCAGCACTCGGTCCATCATCTCCTTGTGTTTGCTTTGTTCGCCCTAAGTTGGCAGGGTATGCCCAAACGTGGGTCCTTTGCTCACTTTGCCACTGGATTCAAGCTAGCCTGGCTGATGAGGGCTGTTAACCTGAAACCGGTCCCAGGATGCTTGTTTCTGGTCCAGGGAAGACATGGCTTGGCAGTTCGGTCTGGACTGTTCCCATGAGGCACAGGGTCAAGACTGATTTGCATATAGCTGTATCTGAACTGGGGTGGCAAAGTGAGCTAAAGAACGATGATGGATTCAACCCAGATCTGTGACTGGGGGTGAGTGTCTGAAAAGTTTCAGCGCTCCATCCATCATCTCCTTGTGTTTGCTTTGTTTGCCCTAAATTGGCAGGGTATGCCCAGACGTGGGTCCCTTGCGTACTTTGCCACTGGATTCAAGCTAGCCTGTCTGATGAGGGCTGTTAGCCCGACACCGGTCCCAGGATGCTTGTTTCCGGTCCAGGGAAGACTTGGCTGGCAGTTCGGCCTGGACTGTTCCTATGTGGCACAGGGTCAAGACTGATTTGCATATAGCTGTGTCTGAACTAGGGTGGCAAAGGGAGTTAAAGAACGATAAAATCCTAAACGTACTACTTTTGGTATTCACAGAAGGCATTTAGTAGTAGTAAAGTTAGGACTCCTAACTTTACTACTACTAAACTGAGATAAAATCCTAAACCTAATACTTTTGGTATTCACAGAAGGCATTTAGTAGTAGTAAAGTTAGGACTCCTAACTTTACTAATTCTAAAGGCCTTCTGTGAATACCAAAAGTAGTAAGTTTATGATTTTATCTCAGATTAGTTCGGTGAATTGGCCCGATGATAGATTCAACCCAGATCTGTGACAGGGGGTGAGTGTCTGAAAAGTTTCAGCGCTCTGTACATCATCTCCTTGTGTTTGCTTTGTTCGCCCTAAGTTGGCAGGGTATGCCCAGACATTGGTCCCTTGCTGACTTTGCCACTGGATTCAAGCTAGCCTGGTTGAGGAGGACTGTTAGCCCGAAACCGGCCCCTGGATGCTTGTTTCTGGTCCAGGGAAGACATAGCTTGGCAGTTCAGTCTGGACTGTTCCAATGAGGCACAGGTCCAAAACTTATTTGCATATAGCTGTGTCTGAAATTGGGTGGCAACGTGAGCTAAAGAATGATGATGGGTTCAACCCAGATCTGTGACTGGGGTTGAGTGTCTGAAAAGTTTCAGCATTCCGTCCATTATCTCCTTGTGTCCTTTAAAGGTGTGTCCCACTCCAATTGGGGCAAGGACGCTGTGCCATCATTAGCCACAAAGTAGTGAATCCGTTTGGTCCTGATTACTTTGCGAAATGCCTGGTCTTCTAGTGACTCGGGTTTCAACCGCCAAGTGATTCCAGAGCGGCGTAGAGTAGCCCACGGAAGATGCAAGAGCACGGGGTTATGATCGCATATGGTGCGAGATAGATACTTCACAGAGTGCACCGAAAGGTATCAAGTCTGACATGCATCTCGTGCAGGCCTGAGAAGAATGAGCAGTCCCGTTTGAGCGAGTGCATCTGTCTCCCAAAATCAATAAGTCCGCAGTGCTGCTGCCAATTCGCAAACGCTCTGGCGTATGATTGGTTTGGGAGTCCCTCAGTGGGGGGTGCTTCTAGTCAATTTATTTTCCATGCAATTAAAATCGCAACCCAGGATGGTCGATCCAGTCATATGTGACGCTATGTGCCTGGACAAGCCAACCAAGATGCCGCTCTGCACTGTTTGGAGCATAAATGTTCACAATAATGAGGTCCCTACCCTCCAGCTACCCCCACACCACCAGGTATCTAACTCCTGGATCCAGCAGAGTGCCAAGACACTGAAATGGGAGACCTGCTCTGATCCACACCAGGACTCCTCTCACGTAGGTAGAGTATCAGGTGTAATATACTTGGCCCCTGAAGCGCTTTTCCAGTCTGTTCTGTCAAGTGTGTTTCCTGCAACAGTGCTATTTGAGCGCCTCTCCTGTTCAGGCAAGAAAGCACCTCATAGCAGTTGGACATTGTGTGCATGCCACGGATATTCCAGGAGAGACACTTATAGATCAGAGGCGAGCCATAGACAGGACAAATCACCCATATTGGAGCTTATGCTGGTGTCCCCAGTTCCTCCCCTCTCCCAAATCCCCTCCCCTATGCAGTGTAGGCATTCAAGTATCACAGTGTGGCTCAAGGTGTAAGCTTGGGACCACTCACCTGAATACCAGGTTATCTGCAGGAGCGCTGATTAATTCCCTGACTGAAGTTAACAGGAGTCTCTGGCAGGTGTTCCAAGAGGGAAGGGGGTTTGGAAAGACAAAACAAGAGAAGAAAAGACACAGCTACTCCTAGCACCTGGACCGGCCGGGTTTCTTATGCTGGGACACTGTTATCTGTCACTGAATAACAAGGGCAAATATGTTAAATCTAAAACATATATATGTGCTTAATTGTACTACACTTATATTTTTACTCTAATAAAGCCAAAAGTTAAAGTCACCTTTGCATCTGGTCTTGTGTATTCCTTAGAGATCGACACGTACTTCAGAACCAGTAAGAAGCACGTTGTTTCCAAGATGTTTGCATGCACACAGTATGAGAGATGGTGGTTCTCACCACCTTGCACAAGTACAACAATGACTGCAGCCTTTCTTCTAAATCTACTGCTTGAATATAAATTCTTTCTTAAAATGTTCAAACTGGCGAGAAATAATTATGCAACATATTCCTTATTTCTTGAACTGTCTTTTTGAGAATAAAAATGTGACCTTTGTAAAATCAAGAGGAAACATAAAGAAACCAAAGCACATTTATGCAGGAAATGTGCTTTTGACCTTTAAATACAGAGCGTCTAATCATGTCAAAGCTTCATGCTTAATTAAAGCTGTTCCTAAAGTGAAACTATTTACAAACACGCTTTCACTCAGCAGAGTTATGTCTTTGACCTTAATATGCCAAGCACAATGTCAAACTAACATTCAATGTCCATGAAAATGTTCCTAACGTGAAACACTCTTTAAACAAAAGTTTCACTTAACTGAACAGTCCGCTCTGTCTCCTCGAGTGTTCTGGAGCTGCTAGATGCCAGGCGATATCTTCTGTTGTAGTCCTATTTTAGTCCTGCTTTAGAAACACTTTCACGGAGGAATTAGAAAAGCTGGAGCCGGCTCCTTGATCCTCTTTTTCTGGATGATGCCTCCTCGGTTTGCGCGCCTGAAGACTCCTCACAGTTCTTTAAAGCCAAGCATCGGTAAAATGAGAAGCACGTCTTTTATAGCTTCTCTGGGGTGATGGTTACGGAAACGTGACTCTGAAGCATGTTAATGACACGTGTTCAGTAATGAACGTGCGAAGGAAAAGTGTTTGACCAAACAAAGTACCAGGGCATATTTTCCTTAAATAAATAAATAAACCAAACTACTGCTATGCCCAAGACATTGGTTATATTCACAATACTGGTTTAAAATTAGAAGACAACACATAATGCATAGTTTTGCTCTGAATGCTATTTGTGTAGCGATTTATGCGATACCCCAGCGAATGTAAACAGATCATGCAGGTTAAGGCTTTATGCAACGTATGTGGAGATGAATCTCTGACACAAGGATCCCCAACAGTTCCCCAAATAATAAATTACCAAACTTCCGCTCCCCAGGACAAGCAGGTGATTACCCCCATCCAAACCAAGTAGTCTAACAACAAAATACGGGTGGATTCCCGCAAGGTTGCTTTCATTACATTCCAACAGCAACCTCTCCTTCGAGTGAAGAGGGCATAGTCAGTGATCCCAGCCCTAAAGAAGGTCTGGTGTGTGCTCTTTTCATCTCTTCAATGCATCAAACGAACTGCTCCTGTGCCGCTCTCATATCGTGATACTTTGGTTGTTATATGATTGTTCCTGCTGTTACTGGGGTGACTTTGGGCATCGAGACACTCAAGGCTGTGGACATTCCAGAGCTGTGGTCTGAGTCTGAATCCCTTACGACGCTCTCCACGTCAGGCGTGGGGGGTCCGTACCCTCCACCACTTAGCTGCGCTATCACCTCCATCTCCTGTTGTCGCTCCAACAGTACCTCAGGTTGCGAAGGAGCAGCAGAGCTATGTGGTGACTCCTTTCTCCGTGAACAGGATCTGTGCGCCCGCCTCTCTCAAGGGCTACCATCGGGTCTCAGTTGCAGTTGCTGATCAAGCCAGTCCCATACCTCTTCGGGGGAAGAAAATAAATTGACTCCATCAGGTGCCACCACTCTCAGTCAGGCTGGGAATATCATCGCATAGTTGAGCCCCCTCTGTCGGAGCCCCTTTTTCACATTCTAGAAGGAAGCTCCCTGCTTTTGTACTTCCTTTGAGAAGCCTGGGAAAATTCTCACTATTGAGTATTCAACACGCAGTTCTCCTCTTTGTCCTGCTTACATCAGAATTTGGCCCCGGTCTTTGTAGTACAGGATACGGTGAGCCCTTTCAAGCTCTTAGAAGGCCGATAGTCACCCCTTGGCGACCTACTTCCTCAGGCATTTTTCCAGTTACTCCACCAGTTTGGTGCCTTCAATCCTCTCCCGCAGTCTCACCACTTTTACATTGTTATGGCAAGAGCGGTTTTCGGCGTTTTCTGCTCTCGATTCAAGTGTGTGTATTTTAGCTTCCGTGGCAGATAGTCTTTCAGCATTCCAGAGCCGTCGGCACGTCTGCAATCGTTCTTTCTGTCAAAGTTACTCTTTCTGCGAGGCGTCTGTGGTCATCCCATAGTAGACCTAGGTTAGACCGTAGGGTATCCATTTTAGCCTCCAGTGCAGTGCGGGAGGAGGTGATGGCCAGGATAACATCCTGCAGTTTGAGGCTCTCAGTCAGCTCTAGCACCTGCCCTGGCTGCCCTGTTTCTGTCACCTGTCCCATCTCTCCTACTGGGTCCTGGTCTTTTTTCCGAGTAGATTTGCTGATTGTCACCTCAGGCAACGCAGACAGCGTGGCACGTGGTGCAATGCATCAAGGGCGATGTGCACGAAAAATTGCACCAGGTTAGCACAAGGACACCCACGTAGCAAGACCCAGGGCAAAGGGCTTCTGGCGCTCTCCTGGTGAGGGACAGCTGTTCGATTCCCCAATGGGTCTCTCTCAGTGCTGGTTGAT
This sequence comes from Lissotriton helveticus, assembly GCF_964261635.1. Lineage (NCBI taxonomy): Eukaryota > Metazoa > Chordata > Amphibia > Caudata > Salamandridae > Lissotriton > Lissotriton helveticus. Next base: position 779,951,614 of record NC_136070.1, read on the forward strand.
GTCTTTCGGCCTAAGTGAGACAGGCAGGCTTAATTTCCCTCTTGTGACACTCAGTCAATGCGCTGCAAGTCCCCACCTCAATGTACACGGGAGAGCGCACATCAGTTCTCGCCTGGTGGGCTAGGCGTTCCCCGTCTTCAAATGCAGGGTAGCTGGCCTCAGATAAGATGGGCTTTGGATGTAGGTGTCAGCAAGTCTCAGGCTATCGCAGTTGAGATTGCGCCGTCTCACCAGGCACTTGTCGTGGTCCCAGGTCCATGCATTCTCCAGTCAAACCAGGAGTCCCCCTCTGGCTTTGGTCTAGTACCTTGCCCTAGGCCAGTGTGCGGGCAATAACCTAAGTCAAGGATTTAATGGGGAAGTCATGCCACCTGTGGTCACAGCAGCAGGGCCCAGCCCTCGGCAGTCAAAGAGAAAAAGAAAAAGGGGGCACCCCAGTTCGCTGCCCCATCATCTTCCCCGGCTAGTACTAATACCCCTTCAAGACATATCAGCCTGTGCCCTGGCAGAGTAGAGCAGCAGTCTGGGTTGGGCCAGGTCAAACTCCTGCCGTCATGCGGGCAGAGATGCTTGCCCCTCCTTTACCACAGGATCAGCGGTCCAAGGGCCTCCCCGCCTCCTCCCCAAGAGCGTCGACCCGGCAGCTCTAGTCCTCAGCCGCGACCCCCTCATGTCGTCTCCAAAGCCTCGCTAAACAGTTCAGGCCCTCCACAGGCCAATCAGGGCATCGCTGGGCCTCCCACCGAGGTGCAGGCCAAACTGGCCGAATCACCAGCTGTTTTTTTTATGCCAGCTATAAAGGTCAAAATTTTCCCCATCCGCGGGACGGGCCCAGTCGGTCTAAGGGTCTCTCCAGCTACGAACGGGGACTTGGTACCCAGGCAGGGGCAGGATCTCTAGGGCTCCTCACATGAGCCTCGTCCCTGCAGCCAAGATTCAGCATGGGAGCAGTCCAGAGGTCCCTCCTCCCTCCGGGTCATCATTCTGGGAGAGGGAAGGTTCTCACTTTGCTTTGCCAGCCTCTCCTCTCAACGTAGGCCCTCCGTAGGCCCGTCGCAATCAGAGCAGGACGCAGTGCGCGAGCCGGACACCCTCCAACACACAGTCAGTGTTGTTCAGGTAGGTGACAGCTCCAGTCGTCCAACTCCCTCTGCAGGCAGAAGCACCTTGTTTTCGGGCTTCTGGGCTGGTCTATTCAGTCCAAGACTCTCTCAGGCCGCCACTGCAGATCCGGCCGCACAGGCAAGTCCAGAGCCCCCAGCGCCTCCTCCCGCACTCGGGGCTTTCGGCGCTGCAGGCAGTTTTCAAAGCAGGAGCTCTCTTCCTCCCCCAAGCCTCCTCTCCTACTGGAGAGATACTCCTCACCTCGTCCTTGCCGCAGCTGGGCTCTCCCAGGCCATGGTCAGCGCCATCAGCGAGGGCTTCGATTGCCCCTCAGCTCGCTCACCACCTCTTGTCTTCTCCCATTCCGCAGCTGGGGCACAAACAATAAGGCTCTCAGGAGCCCTAAGCAGCAGCATCGGTAGAATTCTTGCAAGCACCACCACCCTGGGGCCTCTCCCTGTCCGGGTACCAGAATGGCGCGGCCGCTGTTCCCTAGGCCTCAGCCGCCATCTTAGCTCGTCACCAGTCAGCATGCCCCCAGGTCGGGCCGAATACAGCTGGGAGAGAGCTCAGTCCTCCGTCTCACCGTCCGCAGTAGCTTACTTATCCCCCAGGTATGGGGGTTTGGGGGGGAACTGGGCACTGAAAGAAGTGGCACTGGATGGGGGATCAGCCGATTTGAGCTCTGGATGAAGCTGCTCACTCCATCAGCGTCAGTCCACGCCCTGAGCAAGGAAAGGTTTCAAAGATGACTACAGATAAAATGGGGTTTAAGTGATAAAGATATGGAAGTGAAGCGAGCACTGCAAGAAAAGTTTAAGATCATAAAATGACAACAAGTGGGGGGGATTTAAAAAAAAAATACAGGAAAACAAAGGGTTTATGAATGTACTGGACAATTAGTGGGACCTAACCTTAATAGCACTCAAGTCTAGTTTGGTTATTCTGCTTGATTCAATAACCCTTTTTCTACCTTTTGGGTGTGAACCACAAGTATTTGTAAACCTGTGACCCCCACCCCTCTACATTAGGTGCTTATTAGAAAACAGTTAGCTCAATCCTGAGGTTAGCTAGTCGGGCTCTCATTTTGAGCTCCCCTGTATCTTGACACCAAACGTAAAACCTCAGCAAAAGTCAGTGTTCAGCATGTGTTCTGTTCAGCAACACAGTTGTACCCAAATCTCCCAAGGTCGACCAAAAGATGACCTTGGGAGATCAGTATTTTCACCTTTGGGGCAAAGCTCTAGTAATTTTTTTCTGATTGTATATGAAGAAATTATTATTTTTCTCTTCTCAGGAAGAGCTAGGATTATTAGAATAGTGTAGAAATCATTAACGAATTAGGGTTTAATGGTTCTTTTTTTACAAAAATCTGATTATTTGTCAAAAAAGGAAAAAGGATCAAGAACAAGATAAATGCACAAAATAAGGTCATTTAGAGACTGTTTAATGAAAAAGGGGTAGATGAGATGACTATCGAAAAGATTATAAAATCACTGTATGAAACCACTAGCTATAAGATCATTGCAAGAAGGAAGAGAAGTATGCCAGAACTGCATGAAAAGTGTTTTTTCTGTGTTTGCTTCAGGAAAATTGGGGGCCGCTCACGTTTACTGCCGTTGCGGCCAGGCGTCGTCGCCATCTGCCGCAGGGGACTCCAAACCTCAGCCTGCTCCACTTTGCGCCCGGAGGCGCTGACCGACGGTTCCTGCGCCCCGAGGCGCTTAAATTGAAATCGCAGCTCCCGAAGCGTGGGACGGGCGCACAGCCTGGGCAAAGCCAGGGCTAAGGGCGGGCCTGTCTGTACCCGTCTGTGCCCATCAGCGGCCGGAAGAGGCTGGGCTGGGCCAGGTTATCTTCATCTGATCCACTGGACATGCACAGACCTTTACTTGGTTTATGGGCATGAAGACCGCGATCTAGGAACTGAGGTACACAGCCAAGACATTATATTGCTTTGTTGTGTAATCTTGTTAAGAGGATAAATGGAGCAGAAACTAGCAGCAAAAAGGAAGTAATTAGCAGCTCAAGGAGTGGTGGGAACTTTGGATGCCTTTCTCTTAAGGGCAGAGTCAGCCCTTATTCACAAAATCACTCTTACCGAGTGCAGATTGTTATTAGAATCACAACCCCTTGTAAGACAGCCTATTTTGCATACCCCCCCCCCGACCATTTTAATTCCGGCTCCAATGCTTCCCCCATTTATGCATTGTCCAACCAGGCCCCTGTATCGGATAATGCCTTGCAGACTTTGGATACAGGCACTAAACCCAAAGTACTTACTAGAGGCCAAAAAAGCAGAATCACCCAGGGGGGTAGTCCCTTGCGCCAGTCCAAAAAAGGAAAGGGCAGAGCTCTAACAAGCAATTATATCCTGTATCAACAAGCATTGGCATTGCCAATAGGTCTCGCTTGTGGGACCTTATAAGTATTTAGTTTTGCAGCACAATATGATGAGTGGCGTTGCGTGTGTGAGTGGTGTTGCGTGTGTGAGTGGCGTTGCGTGTGTGAGTGGCGTTGCATGTGTGAGTGGCGTTGCGTGTGTGAGTGGCATTGCGTGTGTGAGTGGCGTTGCGTGTGTGAGTGGCGTTGCGTGTGTGAGTGGCGTTGCATGTGTGAGTGGCGTTGCGTGGGTGAGTGGGGTTGTGTGGGTGAGTGGGGTTGCGTGGGTGAGTGGGGTTGCGTGGGTGAGTGGGGTTGCGTGGGTGAGTTGCGTTGCGTGGGTGAGTGGCGTTGCGTGTGTGAGTGGCGTTGCGTGGGTGAGTGGCATTGCGTGTGTGAGTGGAGTTGCGTGTGTGAGTGGCGTTGCGTGTGTGAGTGGCATTGCGTGTGTGAGTGGCGTTGCGTGTGTGAGTGGCGTTGCGTGTGTGAGTGGCATTGCGTGTGTGAGTGGCGTTGCGTGTGTGAGTGGCGTTGCATGTGTGAGTGGTGTTGCGTGTGTGAGTGGCGTTGCGTGTGTGAGTGGCGTTGCGTGTGTGAGTGGTGTTGCGTGTGTGAGTGGCGTTGCGTGTGTGAGTGGCGTTGCATGTGTGAGTAGTGTTGCGTGTGTGGTGGCGTTGCATGTGTGAGTGGCGTTGCGTGTGTGAGTGGCGTTGCGTGTGTGAGTGGCGTTGCGTGTGTGAGTGGCGTTGCGTGTGTGAGTGGCGTTGCGTGGATGAGTGGGGTTGAGTGGCGTTGCGTGTGTGAGTGGCGTTGCGTGTGTGAGTGGCGTTGCGTGTGTGAGTGGCGTTGCGTGTGTGAGTGGCGTTGCGTGTGTGAGTGGCATTGCGTGTGTGAGTGGCGTTGCGTGTGTGAGTGGCGTTGCGTGTGAGTGGCGTTGCGTGTGAGTGGCGTTGCGTGTGAGTGGCTTTGCGTGTGTGAGTGGCGTTGCGTGTGTGAGTGGCGTTGCGTGTGTGAGTGGCGTTGCGTGGGTGAGTGGGGTTGCGTGGGTGAGTGAGGTTGTGTGGGTGAGTGGGGTTGCGTGGGTGAGTGGCGTTGCGTGGGTGAGTGGCGTTGCGTGGGTGAGTGGCGTTGCGTGGGTGAGTGGCGTTGCGTGTGTGAGTGGCGTTGCGTGTGTGAGTGGCGTTGCGTGTGTGAGTGGCGTTGCGTGTGTGAGTGGCGTTGCGTGTGTGAGTGGCGTTGCGTGGATGAGTGGGGTTGAGTGGCGTTGCGTGTGTGAGTGGCGTTGCGTGTGTGAGTGGCGTTGCGTGTGTGAGTGGCGTTGCGTGTGTGAGTGGCATTGCGTGTGTGAGTGGCGTTGCGTGTGTGAGTGGCGTTGCGTGTGAGTGGCGTTGCGTGTGAGTGGCGTTGCGTGTGAGTGGCTTTGCGTGTGTGAGTGGCGTTGCGTGTGTGAGTGGCGTTGCGTGTGTGAGTGGCATTGCATGTGTGAGTGGCGTTGCGTGTGTGAGTGGCGTTGCGTGTGTGAGTGGCATTGCGTGGGTGAGTGGGGTTGCGTGGGTGAGTGAGGTTGTGTGGGTGAGTGGGGTTGCGTGGGTGAGTGGCGTTGCGTGGGTGAGTGGCGTTGCGTGGGTGAGTGGCGTTGCGTGGGTGAGTGGCGTTGCGTGGGTGAGTGGCGTTGCGTGTGTGAGTGGCGTTGCGTGTGTGAGTGGCGTTGCGTGTGTGAGTGGCGTTGCGTGTGTGAGTGGCATTGTGTGTGAGTGTCGTTGCGTGTGTGAGTGGCGTTGCATGTGTGAGTGGCGTTGCGTGTGTGAGTGGCGTTGCGTGTGTGAGTGGCGTTGCGTGTGTGAGTGGCGTTGCGTGTGTGAGTGGCGTTGCGTGTGTGAGTGGCGTTGCATGTGTGAGTGGCATTGCATGTGTGAGTGGCGTTGCATGTGTGAGTGGCGTTGCATGTGTGAGTGGCGTTGCATGTGTGAGTGGCGTTGCGTGTGTGAGTGGCGTTGCGTCGATGAGTGGGGTTGCGTGGATGAGTGGGGTTGCGTGGATGAGTTGCGTGTGTGAGTGGCGTTGCGTGTGTGAGTGGCGTTGCGTGTGTGAGTGGCATTGCGTGTGTGAGTGGCATTGCGTGTGTGAGTGGCGTTGCGTGTGTGAGTGGCGTTGCGTGTGTGAGTGGCATTGCGTGTGTGAGTGGCGTTGCGTGTGTGAGTGGCGTTGCGTGTGTGAGTGGCGTTGCGTGGATGAGTGGGGTTGCGTGGATGAGTAGGGTTGCGCGTGTGAGTGGGGTTGCGCGTGTGAGTGGTGTTGCGCATGTGAGTGGCGTTGCGTGTGTGAGTGGCATTGCGTGTGTGAGTGGCGTTGCGTGTGTGAGTGGCGTTGCGTGTGTGAGTGGCGTTGCGTGTGTGAGTGGCATTGCGTGTCTGAGTGGCATTGCATGTGTGAGTGGCGTTGCGTGTGTGAGTGGCGTTGCGTGTGTGAGTGGCGTTGCGTGTGTGAGTGGCGTTGCGTGTGTGAGTGGCATTGCGTGTGTGAGTGGCGTTGCGTGTGTGAGTGGCGTTGCGTGTGTGAGTGGCGTTGCATGTGAGTGGCGTTGCGTGTGAGTGGCGTTGCGTGTGAGTGGCGTTGCGTGTGAGTGGCGTTGCGTGTGTGAGTGGCGTTGCGTGTGTGAGTGGCATTGCGTGTGTGAGTGGCGTTGCGTGTGTGAGTGGTGTTGCGTGTGTGAGTGGCGTTGCGTGGGTGAGTGAGGTTGCGTGGGTGAGTGGGGTTGCGTGGGTGAGTGGGGTTGCGTGGGTGAGTTGCGTTGCGTGGGTGAGTGGCGTTGCGTGTGTGAGTGGTGTTGCGTGGGTGAGTGGTGTTGCGTGGGTGAGTGGCGTTGAGTGTGTGAGTGGCGTTGCGTGTGTGAGTGGCGTTGCGTGTGAGTGGCGTTGCGTGTGAGTGGCGTTGCGTGTGTGAGTGGCGTTGCGTGTGTGAGTGGCATTGCGTGTGTGAGTGGCGTTGCGTGTGTGAGTGGCGTTGCGTGTGTGAGTGGCGTTGCGTGTGTGAGTGGCGTTGCCTGTGTGAGTGGCGTTGCATGTGTGAGTGGCGTTGCATGTGTGAGTGGCGTTGCATGTGTGAGTGGCGTTGCGTGTGTGAGTGGCGTTGCGTGTGTGAGTGGCGTTGCGTCGATGAGTGGGGTTGCATGGATGAGTGGGGTTGCGTGGATGAGTTGCGTGTGTGAGTGGCGTTGCGTGTGTGAGTGGCGTTGCGTGTGTGAGTGGCGTTGCGTGTGTGAGTGGCGTTGCGTGTGTGAGTGGCATTGCGTGTGTGAGTGGCGTTGTGTGTGTGAGTGGCGTTGCGTGTGTGAGTGGCGTTGTGTGTGTGAGTGGCGTTGCGTGTGTGAGTGGCGTTGCGTGTGTGAGTGGCGGTGCGTGTGTGAGTGGCGTTGCGTGTGTGAGTGGCGTTGCGTGTGTGAGTGGCGTTGCGTGTGTGAGTGGTGTTGCGTGTGAGTGGCGTTGTGTGTGTGAGTGGCGTTGCATGTGTGAGTGGCGTTGCGTGTGTGAGTGGCATTGCGTGTGTGAGTGGCGTTGCGTGTGTGAGTGGCATTGCGTGTGTGAGTGGCGTTGCGTGTGTGAGTGGCGTTGCGTGTGTGAGTGGCGTTGCGTCGATGAGTGGGGTTGCGTCGATGAGTGGGGTTGCGTGGGTGAGTTGCGTTGCGTGTGTGAGTGGCGTTGCTGTGTGTGAATTGCTGGTTGGGGGAGTGGGGGGGGTGGGCGGGGGAGCAGCAGGCAGATGCGAGTGGAGCGCGCGCTGGAGAGGGAGGGGGTGGGAGGACTAGGCAGCGGGAGAGAGGGAGAAAGGAGCGCGAGGGAGGCGTTTTTAGATACATGAAGCCAAAATTACAAGTGAGCATGTTACAAAAGCAAATGTTACGTTACATGAGACAATAGTGACAGTTGTGCAGTATCAAGAGCAACAAAATACAAGAGGTAGCAAACGATATGCAATAGCATATCTGAGGGAACACGGCCTGGAGGTAGCAAACTATATGTTCTTAGAGGAAACAAGCTTCTCGGCATTGCTGGTTGGGGGAGTGGGGGGGGGTGGGCGGGGGAGCAGCAGGCAGATGCGAGTGGAGCGCGTGCTGGAGAGGGAGGGGGTGGGAGGACTAGGCAGCGGGAGAGAGGGAGAAAGGAGCTCGAGGGAGGCGTTTTTAGATACATGAAGCCAAAATTACAAGTGAGCATGTTACAAAAGCAAACGTTACGTTACATGAGACAATAGTGACAGTTGTGCAAGTATCAAGAGCAACAAAATACAAGAGGTAGCAAACGATATGCAATAGCATATCTAAGGGAACACGGCCTGGGGGAAGCTGGCTGGGGAGGGGGAGGAGAAATGAAAGGAAGGCTGTGTTTGCGGGGAGAGATAGGGGAGGTGCTGGTGTGGGCGGGGGGAGGTGCTGGTGTGGGAGGAGTGCTGCTACGGCAAGGCTGTGTTTGCGGGGAGAGAGAGGGGAGGTGCTGGTGTGGGAGGGGGGAGTTGCTGGTGTGGGAGGAGTGCTGCTAGGGGAGGAGAAGCCCTGGCCGTGAATGCTCGTGCATGTTCACGTGAACTGCAAGAAAACGCCGGGCTGAAACCCCTTAGTTTGAAGAGGATTTTGCCGACATGAATTCGATCCTATCCATTCCTGCGGAATGGGACAGGCTCGACCTAAAAAGAGGGTGTAGAGGCATTGTGAGGGAGGCCGAGGATGAAGGGAACAACTTAGTGATTGACACCTTAACTACTGCCAAAGAGTCTCCCCTGGTGCCTCAACTTCCCCTGCAGATTGACGACAGCCGAGAATTTTGGTTAAAAATGAATGAAGTCATATCAAGCTTATTGTGCGCTCTGATGCAAAAACTATCTAGGTTGGAACAGAGTATAGAAAAACTAGAAAAGCTCGTAAGCATTGCACATTCAAACCAGGAGGGTCAGAGGAGCAGGCAATGTCTCACAAGTATTCAGCCTTCCCAGCAGCTCCAGGCTATTATGTGTCACTGTAGCACTAAGAATGCCCAGCCCAATGGTCCTAGTAGCTGTCCTAACGATCTCCATAGTATCGCTGATTCTAGTCTAGTGTTGGCACCCCGCCTTGCCCCACTAGACTCCTACTCCGACAATAGCAATGTGGTAGCAAAGGGGAGGCCAAACTATGCGTTATATACACAAACTACCATCCAAGAACGGCTGTTGATTATTCAAAAAGCACCACCATTAAATAGGCATATTAATAGACGTAGGGCGGAAGCGCAGTTACACAGCAGCCAAGGTCAACTTAGTAAGCCAGCAAGAGTAATGGTAGGTGCTAATACACTACATTTACCCCCAGAAGCAACACCATACACCATAGTGCTGGCTAATGTCCCTACCTCACAACCTGGAGTCACAGAAAATTGAACTAATCTAAGAAATAAATCACTATGGGCCAGATGTAGGTGGCCCAATACCGGTCGGTAACGGACGAAATTACCGAATTTCGGCAGTTACCGACCGGTATTGGGCATTTGGGATGTAGGGGAGGATTCGGTAATTAACACATTGGTATTTACCGATTCGGTATTTACCGAATCATCATTTACCAATTCGGTATTTACCGAATCGGTAAATGACATGTAGGAAGCACTTTGAAGATTGCTTCTGTGCTTTAAGGATTCGTTATTTACCACCAACTATTAGTTGGTGGTAAATAACGAATACCTCTGTAAATGCAAATCTGTGCATTTACACCTGTGCCATGTGACAGACATACATGCCCTTAGGGCATGTATGTGTGCCACATGTGCACACAAGCACTATTCAGGGGTGCAACAGGGTGTCAATGTGACACCCTGCCACCCTTGACTCTTCCCTATTTTACCGAATCGGTAATTACAGAATCGGTAATTGACATTCATTCCTATGGGCCTCTAGGCCCATAGGAAGGAATGGCAATTAACGATTCAGTAAATACCAAATCTTAACGATTCGGTAATTTTTACCGAATTATTACCTACATAGCATTTACCGATTCTAAAATACCGAATCGGTAAAATCCGGTATTTTAGAATCGGTAAATCCTATTTACCTACATCTAGCCCTATATGAGATAAGTGCAAGGACAGGTCTATCTAATCCCCTTTTTACAGAGTTTAAAATGGCGAGGCGGGTCAGTTGGATAGGGAGATCAAAAAAATCTTTAGAAGGCGCCTGTATAGTGCTATCTTTTGGGTCACCGGATCTGGTCCAAGCAATTCTAGAAAGGGTGGGTAATAGGTTTACAGAGAAAATTTGGATTAGTATCCTACCCCTTGGTTATTTCTATAAACCACCCAGCTTTATATAGCCTTTGCTAGGGGAGACCCCTGGCGGAGGGTGGCGGCAGCATAGATATGCCATCCCTGTGAATAATCACTATGATGTTTTTAACCCCCTAGATGACAATGACTGACTGTCCCATTTTGATGGAGGTCTAACTGTGGACATAGGTATCACAAGTGACATCACGAAAGCCAAATGACTGCCTGGAAGTCGAGGAGACCCGTGATCCCAAGTCGTCCCATAGGTCAATTACATGGAACCCCTTAAGAAATGTATCACTGTTAGGCCTTATTTAGAACAAAGGCATAACTGCAATACAGACTATAATGTACTTATCACAGACCTCCTGAATAACGGAAATGAACCAATGCTTGGGCCTCAGGGCAGCAGTGACATTGTTGAACAAGCTACAACTAACCTGCATTCAAGTACAAGTGTAGATATGCTAACAAACAACACTAATAGTACTATTAAGATTACGCCCTTGATGCAACATCAATTAACATCATGTCCGACTGGCACATTCAGTGATAGTGATCTCCCAATTGGCACTGTTACCCATGGGTGCATACCCATAATTAATAACAAGGTATATAACAGTCTAACAATAATATCATGGAACCTGGTGGGTATCCACTCTAAACTCCAAGATCCAGATTGGTTTTCCTACATAGAGAAAAATGATATTTGTGTCTTCCAAAAGACCTGGGCTGTAGATAGGGTACATATAAACGGTTATAGTGTGGAAGCTAACCTGCCCAAGACGACAGGCAGGGCCAGAGGTGGGTAACTAATATTTGTAAAAATCTCTTTATTTTGCAAATATAACCATATACCAATTGATTCTCAAGATATTATGGGGCTACAGCTTGCTTTTCCGACCGGCTTAATTTTGACCTTGTTTAATGTTTATGCTAGGTCAGAACTACACAACAGCGATTCCTCTGTACTCTCACTGTTGGATGAGTTGGTCGGAATATATCAATCTAATTGGGGGTGGGGTCGCACACTACTCACACACCAGCAGTATCTCCCCCTAAGGACTATGGTAAATGTAGTTACGTGTTCCGCGATGCATCTTCTTTCGATTCTCTGCTATCTTCGCTGTCTTCGCCATCCCTGGACACGTGTTTCGGGGTATCACCCCTCGTCAGCAGGGATAGGCCGTGTTCTGGGGTTGCCGGTGGCTGCCAAATATCTGCCAGGTTTAGTACCATTCAGGCGCGTAAGTGCGGGGTACCAGGCTCGTCAGCCAACTGCTCGAGGGAGCTTTAACATTACAATTGAGGGTGGGGTCGCACACTAATCACACACCAGCAGTATCGCCCCCTAAGGACTATGGTAAATGTAGTTACGTGTTCCGCGATGCATCTTCTTTCGATTCTCTGCTATCTTCGCTGTCTTCGCCCTCCCTGGACACGTGTTTCGGGATATCACCCCTCGTCAGCAGGGATAGGCCGTGTTCTGGGGTTGCCGGTGGCTGCCAAATATCTGCCAGGTTTAGTAAAACTCAGGTGCGTAGGTGCGGGGTCCCAGGCTTGTCAGCCAACTGCTCGAGGGAGCTTTAACAGGTATCTGGACCTATGAATATTTTCGGCAGCCCACACAGCAACCCCGTGCACACGCCTAATCCCTGCTGACGAGCGGTAAAAAACACGAAACACGTGTCCAGGGATGGCAAGCACACCAAGTGAATACCTTCAAGACTCAAGACTCGGGTAGAAGCGCACCCACTGATACCTACTACATCGACCATCATGCTCCGGGGTCACAGGCTGATGGGACGAGCAGTGTGCGACCTCATTCGGAATTACTATTTATACAGGCTCCCTTGAGCTGGTGGAGGTGACGACCTCGAGATTACGCACCTGCGCACCACAGAAAGGTATCTGGACCTATGAATATTTTCGGCAGCCCACACAGCAACCCCGTGCACACGCCTAATCCCTGCTGACGAGCGGTAAAAAACGCGAAACACGTGTCCAGGGATGGCAAGCTCACCAAGTGAATACCTTCAAGACTCAAAACTCGGGTAGAAGCGCACCCGCTGATACCTACTACATCGACCATCATGCTCCGGGGTCACACGCTGATGGGACGAGCAGTGTGCGACCTCATTCGGAATTACTATTTATACAGGCTCCCTTGAGCCGGTGGAGGTGACGACCTCGAGATTACGCACCTGCGCGCCACAGAAAGGTATCTGGACCTATGAATATTTTCGGCAGCCCACACAGCAACCCCATGCACACGCCTAATCCCTGCTGACGAGCGGTAAAAAACGCGAAACACGTGTCCAGGGATGGCAAGCACACCAAGTGAATACCTTCAAGTCTCAAGACTCGGGTAGAAGCGCACCCGCTGATACCTACTACATCGACCATCATGCTCCGGGGTCACACGCTGATGGGACGAGCAGTGTGCGACCTCATTTGGAATTACTATTTATACAGGCTCCCTTGAGCCGGTGGAGGTGACGACCTCGAGATTACGCACCTGCGCGCCACAGAAAGTATCTGGACCTATCCTATAAATATTTTCGGCAGCCCACACAGCAACCCCGTGCACACGCCTAATCCCTGCTGACGAGCGGTAAAAAATGCGAAACACGTGTCCAGGGATGGCAAGCACACCAAGTGAATACCTTCAAGACTCAAGACTCGGGTAGAAGCGCACCCGCTGATACCTACTACATCGACCATCATGCTCCGGGGTCACACGCTGATGGGACGAGCAGTGTGCGACCTCATTTGGAATTACTATTTATACAGGCTCCCTTGAGCCGGTGGAGGTGACGACCTCGAGATTACGCACCTGCGCGCCACAGAAAGGTATCTGGACCTATGAATATTTTCTGCAGCCCACACAGCAACCCCGTGCACACGCCTAATCTCTGCTGACGAGCAGTAAAAAACGCAAAACACGTGTCCAGGGATAGCAAGCACACCAAGTGAATACCTTCAAGACTCAAGACTCGGGTAGAAGCACTCCCGCTGATACCTACTACATCGACCATCATGCTCCGGGGTGACACGCTGATGGGACGAGCAGTGTGCGACCTCATTCGGAATATATCAATCTAACTCTAATGCCATTGTTGCGGGGTATTTTAATGCCGCTTTTGAACCGTCTTTTTTATTGAGCACTTTGCTCGAGGAAGAGGATGAGCTATGGGGTATCCCTAATCTGGTTGCTGGCGAACAAGACCCATGCCTATCTAATGTCTCCTTGCAGATTGCTTCCTTAATCACAGGTAGGAGCTTGAGAGCCTGTAATTGGATAACCGCATCTGATTTATGGTGAAAGACCACTTTTAAAAGGGGCGCCTACTCTAGTATCATCGATTACATATTCGTTGATGTAAGAGTGTGGTCATTGGTTGAAGATATGAGCATTGAACAAAGGGAGTACAGCAACCATAATTCCTTAATATTAAAAATGAGGGGTACTTATTTGGAAAGGAATTTTTTAAGTCACATCCCTAAAAACGAGGAGCGGCGCGTAACTAGTAATCATAGAAGAGTTGCGTGGCCTTAAGTCCAAGTTGATCAGGGCTTATACACTAGAATATACAAGCTCTTCATAACATTTTTAACTAATTTGTGTAGCAGTGAGGAAAGTACACAACCATTGGAATTAACTCACATTGTATAGGTGCATCATAAATTCTTTGAAGCTTTAAAAAGGGTTTTTACTAAAAATAGCCCTGGTTTAAAAATGACTGTAAGAAAGCCAAGAATGCTCTGCAACTAGCAGTCAGAGAGCACTCTAGAACTGAAGTAATTCAGGTTCATAATAGTTACAAAGCAGCGTTAAATAACCTCTTCGGTGCTCATGACGAGCTCAGCTCGTCATGCAGTACAGTGCTCCTGTGCTCATGACGAGCTGAGCTCGTCATGACCACACCCATTTTTATTATGGCCCAGCACAGAAGAGGAATGAGACCAGCAGCGATGGTGATAAAGCAAAGTGAGACGCCACCAACAAAAATTGTTCTGAGCTGGTCCTGGCTGCCCAATGTAGTGATAGTCGCCTTTTTTGCCACATTGTTTCAAAGGGGAACAAGGAAAATGCTTTCACTCTTACCTATCACATCCAACTGGAGACCTGGGTGGACCATTTCACAAAACTATATTCCGGGATAAAGGTTTGCGGCCGATCAAACACCTATAGGGCTGAAAGCAACCCAGCTACTACTACTCTTGCGACACATGCTAACAACTCAGCATTGGCCTTCAGCCCAGAAGACACTCTGTCTGCAATCAGTAGATTAAAGGCAGGAACAGCCCCTGGCCCCGATTTAATCCCGGGCGATCTGTACAAATCAGAGCCAACGATATGGGCCCCGTACATTAATATTTTGTCTAATTGTATACTGGGTGGTGGGGACATTGCAGAAACCTGGAGGAGAGCCGAGATAATTACCATCTATAAAAAGGGCGATGCTGCTCTCCCCTCCAATTTCAGACCCATCAGCCTGATAGACAATTTACAAAAGATTTTTTCTAGGCAAGTTCTAGATAAATTACATTGTTGGATGGATGATCATACAATACTGTCAATATACCAGGCAGGTTTTCGTTCCAAAATAAGCACGTGTGACCAAGCTTTCAGATTCACTTTACTAACCTGATAATATGTGCTACTTAGGAAACAGAAGCTTTATGTAGCATTCGTGGATTTGCGAGCTGCGTTTGATCTGGTACTACGTGACTTGCTATGGGAGATTATGCTCGATCTAGGTGCCCCTGCAGATCTGGTAACAGTGATAGCACGACTCCACATGAATAATTATGCCCAAGTCAGATGGGGGAGGAAAAATGGTGAACTAACAGAGAAGGTACTGATACAGCGCGGGGTGCGACAGGGGTGCGTTCTCACCCCACGCTTTTTTCCCTGTTCCTCAATGATGTGGCGAGTCGTTTAATGGTTAGTGAGAATGATGCACCTTCCCTGAATGGGGAAAAAGTCCCTATCCTGCTCTTTGCAGATGACTCCTTACTGATATCTAAGACACCAATGGGTTTGCAAATATTAGTGGAAAGATATTTAGAATTTTGCAGTGATCGGAGACAGACTGGAACTCAACACCTCGAAGACACAATTTTGGTGCTTGGGAAAGTACGGGGTGGCCTTCGGGAGAATAAGATTACACACAAACCCCTTGAGCGGGTAAAAATGTTTAATTATTTAGGCATAAGTTTGAGTGAGTCACTCAATTGGGAATACCAGCTAAACAAGAGTTATCTAATCCTATGTCAAAGGTCCAAATCTATACTTCGATTTCATAAACAATCTTATATTCAACCCCTATCCCCAGCACTGGAAATCTATCGTGCATTTGCCCAAAGCGGAGCCCTGTACGGAGCTGTGATTTGGGGCTACACAACCGTCAATAAGTTAACGACTTGCAAAAATATCTTTGTTAGATCTCTTATTTCGGCACCGATTACAAACCCTCTCATTCCCCTCTTCTGTGATCTTGCGTTGAAGAGAATTAGGGATTTGGCTGCTCTGAAACCCTTAACTACTGGTTGCGCCTATGGATAACCCCCCAACTTATTGATTACTGAAACTCTCTACGGGAGGTCATGATGATTAATGGTGCTAAAAGCTTACCGTGGTTTAAACATATTGCCGACTGGTGCAAGTTATTGAGTATGAAGGACCTGTGGGACTATCCGGATAGGGCTACCAGAGATTATTTTTTTAGATTAAAAGCCAGATAATGGGAGGTGGTGGGTGACATCTATACTAACAATTTGACCAAAGGTCAGTTAACATCTACATTTTTAGCTGTAAAGCCAAGCCCACAATTTGAACCCTTTCTGGACCGAATCTCTCCTCCTCTTGCATAAAGCTTATATGTGAGATTCAGATACGGCAATCTGCTCCTAAAATTTCCTAGTTGGGAGGAGGTTGGCCTAGTACTGGATTTTTGTCCTGCCTTTACTACTGTCAGAGAAACCGAGGAACATGTTTTGTTTTTCTGCCCAAGATATCAACAGATACGCAGGAGGTGGATAAGACCAATCTGTCTGAATTAAGGAGTTAGGCAGTATCAGATTGCGCACAGAATTTTAAAATCAGATGTATCTGAACCGATAGTTTTTTCTGTCAGTCGCTTTTTATTTGCTTTCTGGATAATCCGAGAGAAGCTTTTATTATAGATTGCACCGTATTATTGATTGTCTCGTAAAATATGCACTTTATGCATTGTGTACTTTAGGAATGCTCCCCTTATTTCCTCGGGGGCATGCAAGCTGCTGTTTTTTACGCCGACGACACCCAGCTG
Organism: Lissotriton helveticus; assembly: GCF_964261635.1. Lineage (NCBI taxonomy): Eukaryota > Metazoa > Chordata > Amphibia > Caudata > Salamandridae > Lissotriton > Lissotriton helveticus. The sequence goes on from NC_136070.1 coordinate 779,967,704, forward strand.
ATCCTCTCCCTCACCAACGATCCCGCCACCGCCAGAGCCAACCTACACGAAGGGATGAAGGATGTAGCCGAGTGGATGATGAACAGCCGCCTGAAACTGAACTCAGATAAGACAGAAGTCCTCATCCTGGGATCATCACCCTCCGCCTGGGACGACTCCTGGTGGCCCCCAGCCCTGGGCAGCGCACCCAAACCAACGGACCACGCACGCAACCTGGGCTTCATCCTGGACTCCTCCCTCTCCATGCCCAGACAAGTCAACGCCGTCTCGTCGTCGTGCTTCAACATCCTGCGCATGCTACGTAAGATCTTCCGGTGGATCCCCACCGAGACCAGGAAGACGGTCACCCAGGCCCTCGTCACCAGCCGACTGGACTACAGCAACGCCTTCTACACCGGAACGACTGCCAAACTCCAGAAGAGACTCCAGCAGATCCAGAACGCCTCAGCAAGACTCATCCTCGACATCCCCCGACACAGCCACATCTCCGGACACCTGAGAGACCTGCACTGGCTCCCGGTCAACAAGAGAATCACGTTCCGACTCCTCACCCACGCACACAAAGCCCTACACAACCAAGGCCCAGGATACCTCAACAACCGCCTCAGCTTCTACACTCCCACACGCCAGCTCCGTTCGACCAACCACGCCCTCGCCGCCGTCCCCCGCATCCGAAAGGCCACCATGGGAGGAAGGTCCTTCTCCCACCTGGCCGCCAAGACGTGGAACTCCCTCCCGACCCACCTCCGCCAGATGCAGGACCACCTGGCCTTCCGGAAGCAGCTCAAGACCAGGCTGTTCGAGCAGTAGCGGACCTCCCCCCTCTCCCAAAGCGCCTTGAGACCCTCCGGGTGAGTAGCGCGCTATATAAATGCATTGATTGATTGATTGATTGATTGATTTTTTAATGTATTCTGATGTATGCTTGGCTGTCCATTTCTCGTGCCCTTCTTTAATAAGCTACTTGAAAATGTATCTGGTTTTATATTTTTAAACTGTAAATTGACAATGTTTTTTACTTTTTTGTATACTTTGATGTTTTTGTACAAACAAACCGAATAAAGTTATTTTGAATTTGAAATTGGGGGATTTGGAGATCATTGTAGGGATAGGGTATATTTGTTGTTTGTCGATTCTGTGCTCTTATGTTGCTGCTTCGTGAATGATTTTCCGTTATGTTCAATCGCTTACTTTATATGTGTTAAGAAATTATGCTTCCTTTCCATCCAAAAGCCTCAAAGGCCTTTAAAGTTCCTGTGATAAGCAACCATTTACCACTGTCTAGGGTGGTAAAGTAGCACTGTTTCAAATCTTTAACTATTTAAGAAACAAGTCAGCCCAAAACTGTGGCAGAGACCATGTCTTAAATTCGCACTTGCAGTGCCTAATTTGTGTGATATGGTCCGTGGTGTTTGCAACTGGTCGCTGGTTAGTATCAGTGCTACGTAATATAAGCAGAGTAAAAGGCAGAGCTGGGGACTTTGAAAAGAAAATAGTTACTGTAAAGTCTGTGTGTTTTAAAAGGTTTAGAAGGCCGCATATTTGGTATGTAGGTAGGGTAAAGCAATCTATATTCATTGCTGTTTGAGTCATAAAATAACTCATTGGGATAATGTAACTGCTATAGAGATCTGCACGCCACTCAAGTGCCACAAATTCGAAATGTGGGGAGGCAGACTCGCCCTTCTTTCTTTCGTTAAAACAATTTTTACTTTAAACTTGTATAATGTGAAACCTTTTTAAAGGGTTATAGCACAATATAATTAATTTGCAACCTGCACTGTATGAGTGCTAGTTAACACTTTATTTTAATTCGGACTACAAATGCTACAAGTGGCCATTGCTTTTGCATCAGTTTACATCTGGCATGAATGGCTTTGAGGGTCGTTTAAAGAGTTAAGCTACACAGGTAATCTCCTTCCTTTAGGTGCATCAATCTCGAGGACTTGTCTAGTTTTCTTTACAAGTAGCACTTATACAGTACCACATTGTTTTGTTACTGTTCTCACCCGAAAAGAGCCTGAGGTTCAGGGGTATAAAAAGATTTGGCTAGGATCAAATTGTTTGCAATATAAAATTGATACTGTATAGCCACTACTCACCCGCAAGGGTCTCAAGGCGCTTGTACAAATACCGCTGTGGGACCCATCCTGACTTTCCCTGTGAGGTGTCCACTCCTGGGCAACCCCAAGGTGGAGGCCAGGCATCCTTAGCATTGTGGGGGCCGTTGTGGAGATTAAGCAAGCTATTGCCCAGAGTTGCAGAGTGGGACTCCACTATTGGAATAGGCACCGAGGCGAGAATTATCAGGTCCGTGGAATTTTTGAGCCCAAGACCCGCCGAGGCGGGGAATTGGACCCTGGTCCCGGGCTAGACCTCTGCATCAGGGTCTGCCGCTGTAACTATTGAGCCACACTTCTCCTCGACTAGAGCACAACTGCACCACCAGAAAAATGGCTTCAAGCAATTTTCTTCACAAGTTGTCGTTACTAACCAGACTTTATTAAACAATTTCTGGTAGGGTGTCCAACCATCCCGCATTATGCAGATTTGTCCCACAATAAGATCCCCTGTCGAGGCTGCTCGCACTTCAGGATGCTCGTTGTTCTGCATTTTGGCTCCCCACAATTTTAACACCCTCAAGGTCAAGCACCTTCCAGTATTTCAGCCCTTTTTTAGCAATGAAAGATGTACTTCTTAGTGGCTGGGAGGGAGATGCTGCAGCTCCGGAGGTTTCCTTCACAATTCAGCTTCATTGACAGGGTCATATGTTGAGATGCATTCCAGCCGTCTGTTGATACACAGCCCTAACAGCTTTAATAAATACCATGCTTGGGATCTGTCCTGGAGGTATACCGTTGATGTTTATTTCTTCTATGAAGCATGTTTCAAGGTACTGACATATATAGTCAGATCTCTGGGCAGAGGTGTAGGGAGAGTATGAGTTGAATGTAGCACAATGCTTGCTGCAAAAGGTATACATTTACCACCATAATGCAATAGGGTGAATATACCATGAAAAAGAGCACTTCTCTAAGCATGGGCGTAAAACCCGCTCCGCTCGCGGATTTTTCGGATTTTCGGCAAATTCGCAATCCGCGAACTCTCGCGAATTAGTCGAAAATCCGTGAATCCGCTCGCGGCGGATTTTTTGCTTGGTTGCGGCACGCGGCGTGGTGCACGGCGTTCACTTTCCGTCATTTAGCGTTTGCCGAGTTGTTTTTCTTTGCGAGTGCCGTGCCATTTTGGATCTTGCTGCGTGATCCCGCGGGAGTTTGGCGCCCGCGAATACGTAATCGCGGCTTGCCACCTTGCACAGCACACCTCGCGAGAGTTCGCAATTGCGAACACGTAGTTGCGGCGGAAAGGAACAATCTCGCACTCGCGAAATAGAGCTTTTGCAATTCTGCACAAGAAAATCACCAGCAAACAGGATAAACCTTCAGAAAATTATGATTTTTATCAGAATCACTCCTCAGGTTGACATTTGCATGGCCTTTTTTTTTGCAAGGAGTCCATTTTTGGGGGGGGGAGGAAGGAAGTGCCCCACAGTCTCCAACTTCCTGTTCCTGTCCAGCAGGCTCCTCCCAGTGCTTTGTCCATCTCCTGGTCACTTTCATTTGGATCTGGAGCTGGAAGGATTACTTTTTGTGGGTGCTGCTGGATATTTGGATTTGAGGCCTTTTTGACTGTCTTTGGATCACTTTTGGATTAGAAATCAACTTTCACAAGTAAGTTTGTTTGGGGCATTACAGTTGCTGCAAGTACAATTTTGGAACTTTTTCAGAACATTAAATAAATTATATTGTGGGTAGCCACAGTATCCAGTAGGACCAGGGTTGGTTAGGGGTGCATGATACAACTGTTTTGTTGAATTTAAACACCATTGAGGCCATGGATGGGCTGGGATTGTGCTGATTTTTGTCATTTTTTTTGGGCCTGCTGGTGTGGCCCTTTGCCCAGGGGTGGTGAGTGTTGCATGGGCCTAGTCTTTCTGTGGGGTGTCTTCTTGAATTTAAACATAATTGATGCCATGGATGGACTGGGATTGTGCTTATTTTATTGTTTTTTGTCGTTTTTTTGGGGCTGCTGGTGGGGCCCTTTGCCCAGGGGTAGTGGTGCATGGACTGGGTGTGCCTGTAGTGTGGTCTCACTCTCTTTAATGTAAACATCATGGATGGCATTGGATTGTAGTGATTTCTGGCTGTTTTTCTGTTTTTTGGGGGTGTACTGTTGATGTGGACTGGCCATGTGGGTGGTGGTGGTGGCCATCTTGAGTGCTGGCTGGTACAGGCAACATGTGCTTGGGGTGTAAGGGGCCATTTTGAGGAGAGGCAGTGTCTGAGGCCTGCACTTATTTTGCCTACTTTTCATCCATTATGCCCAGGGGTAGTGAGTGTTGCATGGGCCTAGTGTTTCTGAGGGGTGTCTTCTTGAATTTAAACACCATTGAGGCCATGGATGGGCTGGGATTGTGCTGATTTGATTGTTTTCTGTCGTTTTTTTGGGCCTGCTGGTGGGGCCCTTTGCCCAGGGGTGGTGGTGAGGTGAGTGTTGCATGGGCCTAGTCTTTCTGAGGGGTGTCTTCTTGAATTTAAACACCATTGAGGCCATGGATGGGCTGGGCTTGTGCTGATTTTATTGTTTTTGGTCGTTTTTTTGGGCCTGCTGGTGGGGCCCTTTGCCCAGGGGTGGTGAGTGTTGCATGGGCCTAGCCTCTCTGTGGGGTGTCTTCTTGAATTTAAACATAATTGAGGCCATGGATGGGCTGGGATTGTGCTTATTTTATTGTTTTTTGTCGTTTTTTGGGGGCTGCTGGTGTGGCCTTTTGCCCAGGGGTGGTGGTGCATGGACTGAGTGTGCCTGTGGTGTGGTCTCACTCTCTTTAATGTAAACATCATGGATGGCATTGGATTGTGGTGATTTCTGGCTGTTTTTCTGTTTTTTGGGGGTGTACTGTTGATGTGGACTGGCCATGTGGGTGGTGGTGGTGGCCATCTTGAGTGCTGGCTGGTACAGGCAGCAACATGTGCTTGGGGTGTAAGGGGCCATTTTGAGGAGAGGCAGTGTCTGAGGCCTGCACTTATTTTGCCTACTTTTCATCCATTATGCCCAGGGGTAGTGAGTGTTGCATGGGCCTAGTGTTTCCGAGGGGTGTCTTCTTGAATTTAAACACCATTGAGGCCATGGATGGGCTGGGATTGTGCTGATTTTATTGTTTTTTGTCGTTTTTTTGGGCCTGCTGGTGGGGCCCTTTGCCCAGGGGTGGTGAGTGTTGCATGGGCCTAGTCTTTCTGTGGGGTGTCTTCTTGAATTTAAACATAATTGAGGCCATGGATGGGCTGGGATTGTGCTTATTTTATTGTTTTTTGTCGTTTTTGGGGGCTGCTGGTGTGGCCTTTTGCCCAGGGGTGGTGGTGCATGGACTGAGTGTGCCTGTGGTATGGTCTCACTCTCTTTAATGTAAACATCATGGATGGCATTGGATTGTGGTGATTTCTGGCTGTTTTTCTGTTTTTTGGGGGTGTACTGTTGATGTGGACTGGCCATGTGGGTGGTGGTGGTGGCCATCTTGAGTGCTGGCTGGTACAGGCATCATGTGCTTGGGGTGTAAGGGGCCATTTTGAAGAGAGGCAGTGTCTGAGGCATGCACTTATTTTGCCTACTTTTCATCCATTATGCCCAGGGGTAGTGAGTGTTGCATGGGCCTAGTGTTTCTGAGGGGTGTCTTCTTGAATTTAAACACCATTGAGGCCATGGATGGGCTGGGATTGTGCTGATTTTATTGTTTTCTGTCGTTTTTTTGGGCCTGCTGGTGGGGCCCTTTGCCCAGGGGTGGTGGTGAGGTGAGTGTTGCATGGGCCTGGTGTTTCTGAGGGGTGTCTTCTTGAATTTAAACACCATTGAGGCCATGGATGGGCTGGGATTGTGCTGTTTTTATTGTTTTTTGTCGTTTTTTTTGGCCTGCTGGTGGGGCGCTTTGCCCATGGGTGGTGAGTGTTGCATGGGCCTAGTCTTTCTGAGGGGTGTCTTCTTGAATTTAAACACCATTGAGGCCATGGATGGGCTGGGCTTGTGCTGATTTTATTGTTTTTGGTCGTTTTTTGGGCCTGCTGGTGGGGCCCTTTGCCCAGGGGTGGTGAGTGTTGCATGGGCCTAGTCTTTCTGTGGGGTGTCTTCTTGAATTTAAACATAATTGAGGCCATGGATGGGCTGGGATTGTGCTTATTTTATTGTTTTTTGTCGTTTTTTGGGGGCTTCTGGTGTGGCCTTTTGCCCAGGGGTGGTGGTGCATGGACTGAGTGTGCCTGTGGTGTGGTCTCACTCTCTTTAATGTAAACATCATGGATGGCATTGGATTGTGGTGATTTCTGGCTGTTTTTCTGTTTTTGGGGGTGTACTGTTGATGTGGACTGGCCATGTGGGTGGTGGTGGTGGCCATCTTGAGTGCTGGCTGGTACAGGCAACATGTGCTTGGGGTGTAAGGGGCCATTTTGAAGAGAGGCAGTGTCTGAGGCATGCACTTATTTTGCCTACTTTTCATCCATTATGCCCAGGGGTAGTGAGTGTTGCATACTTGCATGTCCCTAGTCTTTCTGTGGGGTGTCTTCAATGTAAACATCATGGATGGCATGGGATTGTGCTCATTTTTCTGCGTTTTGTCGATTTTTTGGGGTGTATAACTGAACTGATGTTCCTCTGTCTTCCATTGCTTTTAGGTGCACAAGAAGACTCAAGAGAACCACCAGTGCCAGGAAGAAGTCCTGCAGCGGTGTGTGTGTGCAGCATAACGTCACGCGACGTCACGTCTGGACACAGAACCCTCTGCAACTCGTGCAACTGCTGCCTGCTGACCTGCTCTGAAGAAGATGGCCCCAAAAAAAGTAACCCGTAGCTCCTCTAGCAAGAAAGGTGCCAGTAAGGAGCAGAAGAAGCAAGTTACCAAGGACACTGGTGTGCCGCCCGCCCCTTTTTTTGGGAGTAAAAAAAAAAGTATGCCTGCAGCAGCAGCGGGATCTGCTGGGGACCAAGCTGGCAGCAGCACCCCCGCTCCATTGGGCTCAGTGCCACCACACCACCAGGCCAACTTAAGTCCAAGGCCTTGAGTGCTGCAGAGGCAGCCAGTATAGTTCTTCAATCACCATCGACCAGTGATGTTGGCTCATCGCAAGAAAGCAGCAGCAATGTCCCTCAATCAACACAGGTTGTTGTAGCTCATCTGACGAGTGTTGAACAACCACAGCCGCAACAACAATCACATGTGCAAGTACAAGCCCAAGTACATGTGGAAGGAGAGGCAGCGCAAGGAGATGCGCAAGCAGAGGGGCATGGAGGGTCACAAGTGCCCACAATAGTTGTTCCTCCCGAAGTAGGGGCACATCAGGAAATCGACAATCAAGGCGAGGTATCATTTGAGGAAGCCACTCCTCCTGATGATCCTTCATTGTCTTCCACACCCCTAGCAAGGAAGAGATCAAGGGTGGTGTCTACATCTTCTTCAAGCACACCTCCTTCTGATGATACGGATCAAACTTGGGAACCAGCACCACAGCCGTCTGAGAGTGAGGCACACCATGATCCGACAAAGGTAGTTAAGCGTAAAAGGAAGCTCGTCCAAAGTCTCAGAGTTATGGAGTGTGATGAGGCTCAACAAGAAGTGGCGGATACTGCTGCTGATGAAGACTCTGCCAACGACGACCCAGTCATCATAAAGGTCACTGCAGCCCCAGCGGGCATGCAGCAAACAGACATTTTGACCCTAGCCCGAAGAGCTGCTGAGCATGATGATGATGATGATGTTGTCGATGAGGAGGCAGTGGAAACACCACAATCATTGGAGTTAAGTAGTACACCAACTCGTCCCGCTTCCATATTTCTTTCTGGCAATAAGAGACCTCCATCCACCTCGACCTTAATTAGTGGCGGTGAAAGTGCACAACGTACAAAAGTTGGGCAATCCAGATCCTCCACTTCATCTGGCATTAGCTTCATGACCACCACCACCAGTATCGCCGCCTCCTCCAGGTCCCACAGACACTTGAAGTCCCCAGTTTGGGACTTCTTTACTGTTTGTCAAAAAAATCCAAAGTTTGCCATTTGTACCCTTTGTAAGGTTGCAGTTAGTCGTGGTAAGCCAGGTACCAACTATGGTACCGGAGGCCAGAGAGGTCATCTTAGGAGACAGCACACTGTCAAATGGTTTGCGCACCTAGATGCGATCAAGAAAGGCTGAATTCAAGGAAACGTTGATGTTTCATCTGATGATGACGAGGAGGAAGAAGACATGTCAAACACTTCCCTTACACCCAGTACCCCTGTCAGCAGCACACCCAATGTGAGGCACACTAAGAGTGTTGGAGCGAGTGAGACACCAACGCACAAAAGTTCACCAGCGAGCAAAATTGGGTCAACGAAGTCATTATCAGCCCGTAAATGCTTGGTCCAGGGCAACATTAGAACAATGCTTACTTCAGACGTGCCATATGAACGCAACCACCCACTGACGCGTCTGTATAACACTAAGCTGGCTAAAATGCTAGCTGTGGACCTTCTCCCTTTTTCTTTTGTAGAAGCGGTAGGTTTTCTAGAATTAGTGGCAACGCTCTGCCCTAAATGGAAGGTTCCTAGCCGGTTCTATTTTGCCAGAGTTGCGGTTCCAGCACTACATGAAGATGTGCTGGAGGCGATTGGGGCAGCTTTGCAGAAGAGTGCTGTTCACACAATACATCTGACAACAGACATGTGGACCAGTGGCGCAGGCGCTGATTACATGTGCATCACTGCACACTGGGTCTCTTTTTCAGGTGTTAAAGCAAAGCTAAACGCAGGTGTTGACCCGGACAAAGTTTTCAAAGCTGCTCGGAAACATGCAACACTAGCCATGTTTGGCTTGGAGAAAAGTCACACAGCAGAAAACATTTTGGAAGAGTTTGACAAAAAGGTCTTGAAAATGCTATCCCCCAAAAAACGCAAGATTGGTTATGTTTCCACGGATAATGGCGCCAATGTAGTTAAGGCCATGTCGCAGGGTGGCTATTTCAGAGTGCCATGTTTGGCGCACTGTATCAACCTGGTAGTTCAAAAAATCTTGAGTGATAGAGACAGTGCAGCGTTCGCGGTAATGGCCACCTGCCGCAAAATGTGCAACCATTTCAGCCATTCTTTTAAGGCCCGGAAGCATCTGAGGAGGCTGCTACTTCAAAGTCGAATACCAGTGAAAGCACTCATCCAGGAGGTGGCAACACGTTGGAACTCAACCTTCTACATGCTTGAGCGTCTGTATGAGCAGTATACGGTACTCGATCACTATTTCTTCACAGAGGGTACATCTCAGAAGGAGGACCTGCGGATGAGTGCGGCGCAATGGGACATAGTTAAAAGCCTGACAGACATGCTTCGTCCTTTTGAGTTCTTCACGCGTGCAGTCAGCCAGGAGGACTGTAATTTGGGAAAAGCTATCCCATTGTTGTGCATGCTGGAGCACCAACTGATGGCGGTGTCTTCTGAGTTTGAAAAAGATGTACAAAAAAAAGACCATTTTATTTTGTCTGAGAAATTATTAGAGCGCCTACGTGGTGATGAACGTCTTCAAAAGATCAAGTCAGAACAGCATTACATTTGTGCTACTATTCTGGATCCACGCTACAAAAAGGCGCTGGCAGGCGAAGCATTCTTTCCTTTTGCTGATGAAGATGTTCAAAATTACAAACATTGGCTAGCCTGGTCAGCCAAGAGGTTTGAAAAAGAACGGCAGGGTATTGAAGGAGAAGGCAGTACATCAGCATCAGCATCAGCAGGTCATCCCCAGTCACAAGAATCCACTTCTGCACCTGTGGCTGGGGCACAAGTGACCTCTCAGCCATTAAAGACACCGGCAAGTGGATCATTTGCACCACACACAACACTAACAGTGGCTGCTGTGGAGGATTGGCTAAGTTTGCTTGGGTATGGTTCTCGAAAAAATGTCACAGGCACAGCAAAAAGTAAGCAAAGTGGAGGAACCGTTGATGACCTTAAGTCGATGGTGCAGGACTATCTGAATGACTCAACAGAGGTCTTTCTTAATGATGAGCCATTGCAGTATTGGCATGGCAAAAAACAATTGTGGCCACAGCTCTCCAACCTGGCTATAAACTATTTGTCTTGCCCACTCGCAAGTGTGTCTTCAGAACGTGTTTTCAGTGCTGCTGGTGGCATTGTAACTCCCAAACGGAGCCGCCTCTCGCCCAAAAATGTGGAGCGGCTGACAATGATCAAGATGAATCAGCACCTCATACCACCAGATTACAAAGTACGAGAAAGCACGCCGCATGAAGACGAGGAGGACGGCAACGTAGATGAGGGAATTTGTTCTCTGTTCGGTGGCACTGACCTCATCCTGCCTGAATTCGCAGAGTATGATGACGAAATCTTCTTCTTATTCCCTGACACCGAGGCCTGAAAATGAGACAATGAATCAATAACTTTCTTTTTCGTCCTTATTCACTTTTATTCCTGTTTGTCTCTCTTTCTTTGTTTTGCACAGTTAATTTAATTCAAACTTTAATCACCTAATCCCAAAAACAAGACCATCAGCAGAACTGTCTTCACTTGTTTGCTTATTGATTTGAAGGTGCCGCAGTCTACATTCCTCAGGTTCACAAGTTCTGAAGAACATGCTCCTCTATCCTCCTCCTCCAGACTGCGATTTCCCTCAAAGCAGAGTGCTGGATTACGCCCAATGAAGAAAGACTCAGCACTTGTGGGGGTGTTGTACTTCTTTGCGGGTGAGTTGACGGATTTGGGCCCATTGCTGTGAAGCTCTAATAATGGACAAAAGTGTTTTGGACCAAATATGAGGTGGAAATTTCTTGCCGTTTTTGCTGACTTGCTTGCCTTTGGGGTGCTCTTTGGCGGGGTTCCGGGTGTTTGTGGGTGATTTTTGGTGTCTGGGAGCACTGCTGCGACAGTCTAATCTTGATTGCATTTGCTTTTCAGGAAATCCGTGGTGGAAAACAGGAGTTATGATGATTGATGATGATGACCTAGCTGCACAGCGCCGCGTTTGGACCGAAGGCCGAGAGATATTGTAAGTATGAGATTTAGCTTTTTCGCTGTTTGGGGGTGTTGTCGGGTGGTTTTTTCCGGGTGGGTTGGCGGGTCTTGCCTGGGGCATTCCTGGGAAGGTCTAATACCGGATAGAAGTGTTTTGGACAAAATCCTTAAGGAACAGCCTTTTTTTTGCTATTTCTTCTGTCATCTTGCTCAATGTAGCGTTTTGGGGGGCTTCCTGCTGTTCGTGGGTGGGTTGCGGCCGGGGTCTCTGTCGAAGCACTGCTGCGACAATCTAATCTTGATTGCATTTGCTTTTCAGGAAATCCGTGCTGGAAAACAGGAGTTATGATGATTGATGATGAATGATGACCTAGCTGCACAGCGCCGCGTTTGGACCGAAGGCCGAGAGATATTGTAAGTATGAGATTTAGCTTTTTCGCTGTTTGGGGGTGTTGTCGGGTGGTTTTTTCCGGGTGGGTTGGCGGGTCTTGCCTGGGGCATTCCTGGGAAGGTCTAATACCGGCTAGAAGTGTTTTGGACAAAATCCATAAGGAAACACCAGTTTTGGCACTTTTTGTAAGTTAGGGTTCGTTAGGGTTAGCCCTAGCAGCAGGATTGCATGTGTTTCGGGGGGTTCTATTGCAACGCAGTTCTGGTGTTTTAGAGCACTGTTGGAGCGATGCTGGCTATGGATACTTTTGCTTGCTTGCAAGTGGTTTGAATACAATCCACGGTCTGTATTTGGGCCTACTGTTACTTTCAAAGTACGTTTTGTCACCATTTTTCTGCTAGGCATCGTTTTTGGAGATCTGATTGGGGTTCTTCTACATTTTTGCGACTGGCTTTAGTAAGGGTCTTGGTGGGAGCATTGCTGGGAAGGTCAAATTTTGTTCTAAAACACAGTTTACAGTACACCTACCTTGAGGGGAAAGATCCGCTATAATATTTTGGCCATACTTATTTATCCTTAAAAAGGTGACTCAGACAGAGCACGCAATTTCAAAAATATTGTACTGTCTATTAGGGAAATCAAAGTGTCACTTTTTGAACCACACAGCGTACATACCTTTTATTTATTTATCAGTGGTATTGTAATAGCACTTCCTGTTTTCCGTTCAATAATTACAGGCCGGGTTTCAGTCAACATCCGCCAGGCAGGCAGTGGACAGGGTGTCTTCTGTCAGTGGTCACCAACATTGATGGACGAAGCGTCAGCTGGAATGGAGGAGTGCCGCCAATAAGAGGAATTGTTTGCTGCATGCAACTTACTTACCAAATTCAACAGGACAACTCCAACAACATACGCAATACAGATACAGTATCCATTGTTTTATTCTATGAGTGTGACTGCATGTGCTTAGCCTTAGTTTGTACCCAAAAATTCTCTTTATCTTCAATTATTGTTTGTCCATGCTGTGCTTTTCTTTTTTTTTTTTCTCAACAAAACCTACCCAAAAAGAAACCCCCATTCCCATCCATTTTCCAAACCCTAACCCTCTTCCCCCGGGCTGTGTTGTTTTGCTTGATGTCTGACTAAAATGACATCAATAATTCCACACACTTGCTGGGGAGGATAAGGTCATAGCAACAGGCTGGTGAAGGAATACGAGGATATCTTCTAGACTTACTCAGCTTCAGTACTATATCTTCTAGTAGTAGGAGCCAATGTCAAATAAATTCAACGCAAGTACTAGTTATACTTGCAAGCAAATACTTTACCATTTGTTAGGCTACTTTATGGCACTGTTCTAGTGTACTGTCACCTGCTATATTCTCGATCGTACCGTAACCGTTGTAATGCTACAGTAAGGACAAACCAGGTTTCGTTTTCTTTTTTTCCATAGGCATGCAACTGCCACTGTGTCACACCACTAGTACCACCGCAATGAGGAAATTTCACCCGCCCAGGATTGCCAACGTTAATCCCCATTTCACGTGGAGCCAGCCCTGGGCCTAGCCCTAATTTCTAACACAAATTACAGGTAAGATAAGCGTTTGGTGGGAGGTAGTATAATGGAGTATTATTTAGGAGTAGACGAGAGATTGACGGTTGTACTACTAAAGTCCTACGACTGTTCAGGAAAACAAAGTTACTGTTACACCCCCGTCCCCCACCCACCAGACTGAAAAGCAGTAAAAAACAGGTATGGTCAGATAAAGTTTAAAAATGTATATTTATGTATCCCTAACAAAATAATCTCCCTCAAGACCCACCCTAACCCCAACGATTGTCTTTGAAACGTCCCAAAACGATCCCAACTCCCAAATCCCACCCCCCAAAAGTCTATAAAAAAAGGGCAAGGGACACTCCACTACTGGAGGGTGCTGGACCTGGTGCATTTTGCCGCATGGGCATCATACTCCTTGCGGAGGGTGGCAAGCTCGGAGCGGAGGCCCTTCACCAAGTTCTTATAGTTCTGGACCTCCTGCTCCAGGTAGGACATTCGGACTCCTAGGCGGCGTTGGCGTGCCTTGCAGCTCCTGTGGGGGGCAGCTGGTGTTTCTGTTGCTTGGCGGTGGCGGTTGGCTTTGTTAGCCCGGCTCGGTCCCGCTGGAGCACTGCGCATGCTGGCGTCCCGTGGGGTCACGGAGGAGGATGCAGCGGTCCCAGTCGAGGATGTTGTTGTTGCACCGGTCGACTGCGTGTCCTCCTCCTCCTCCAGGGCCACCAGCCGCCGATATTCGGCGACAGTGGCATCCAGCCTCCGTTGCCGGGCCATTCTAGCCTGCTCCCTCCGTGATGTTGATTTGGAAGGAGCAACTATATGAAGAAAGAAAGACATAGTCTGTAACCAATGCTCCTTAGCATTAATAACACAAAGTGATTGAGCCGAAAGTTGGGTCACAGTACAAGTAGCAAATTGAAAGCACAGTACATAACTATTGAGGACAGTATCTATGTAACCTCCCACTTCTGCATCCTTGCTCTAACATTAGTGGTAGTTTAATGAACAAATTCTACGACCACTATGGACTTCCATTACAGTCGACTATGACAGTACACCAGTCTTATTCTTCTTCTTCTCTCTTGTTTAGGAAAATTGGTACGTTATCTTATGCAAGCCGGCAGAATGACATTGACAGCACAGTGAACTTGCACCCGAGAAAAACAGTTGCACACCATGATGAGTGAGACAGACTTGCGTTACTGTACCGGTCCAGTACATGCAGGTGGTGAAGCTATTACTTTTCTATTACGGGTGGCACTGAGAATACTCCGTTACAAGGGCTACTGCTTAATTAATTTACCTTTCACCCTACAGTGCAAATGAGTACTAGAAAAGGAAAATTAAGAAGCTAACTAATTTGATTATCTATCACTTCACATGGGACGTATTTGATGACATATGGGATGACTTTAGGTGCTTTGCTTAATATTGAGTGAACAGTGATACACCCACACATGAATGACGTACTACAAGTAAACTAAAGTTATTAAGAGAGGTACGGAGTGTCCACCGTAATAACCAGATATATGCTGTGATTGCAGTCGTAATACAAAGTACTGCTACTATTCATGGTAGTATTGGACACATTTACAATTTCTTTTCCTTGCCTTCCCTGCACTGGAACGGACGTGCGGGTGCGGTGGTACATGCTCTTCAAGGTAACACTTAGTTCATCCAGCGACCATCTACTCTCTCTAGATACACATGTGCTATCTAAGAGTCAGAGAATACCATGCTCCAGGCATCCATTCATTCAAAGTATACGCACACATACAGTTTCTGTTTCACCCACCCAGGCTGCTGTCCTTCCACCCATCCTTGCTTCATCATTGACCCAGCCATGCACCATACCATATTCTTTCCTTCCCAGCCACCTCGGGGGCCAAGCAAACACATATCGTTCTTCTTTGCCAGCCATCATACAATTTCGCGTCCCACTTACTTACACCCTTCTTTCGCTTTTCGTTCATCCCATCCATCACGTTCGTCTAAGAACTTATTGGGATTCTTCTCACCAAAAACTTCACAGCTAAGTCGAAGTACATTTCGAGGAGGCTACTACCTGGTTGATTTGTAATACACCCGTGCAGAAAGCACACTATGCAGTCTTCAATCTCAATAAGTAAGGAATATATAGCTTACCTGTTTCCGCCACCACCGTTTGAACCCCCACAGGACCGTCCGCCGGCTCTTGCACCGCCTCCTCCCCAGAGTCCTCCGAGTCCTCGCCCAACACCGCCACCTCCGCGCTGGCCCCGTCACCAGATGTTACACCTACAAAGTACATTTAAGAATGTTAGAATACACCACTCACTACTATATAATATTTGGTCTAGGAGAAATGTTAAAAAAACAGAATACAATGTAATAATTTGTGACTGTCTACTCTAAAGTAAAAATGTCCCTTTTTCCAGGGAAGGCTGTTGTCTTGCTGCACTTTTATGCACAACTGATGAATGCTTGCTTTTTATTTTTAACACGCACCACTTTTTCTCCTAACAGACAGAAGCTTGACTCCTAAGAACACGACCAGGATCAAGTTCAAACCAGGTGAGAGCTCGGCTCGACCACAAGAAATGTGTCCAATTAATCGTCAGCACTAACCACTTTTCCGTTTTCAGTGAAATAGTTTTATGACAAAGTAGATTTTAATAAATGTGTTTACTTTTAATAAAGCTTTTAAACTTAAATAGACTCTGTGGTTTTTGGTCCTCCAGACTAGAGTGTATGAGCTAAAGGTTTTGGAATTTTTGCAAGCATGAGTAGTGCCTCTGACACTTCTTGACTGTGCTGTGACTCCGTACTCTCTTGTCCTGCGTACGATAATCTAGAGATCATTGGGGATCAATAATCGGTGACTTCGGGAGCTGAATGACTCTGCCACACTATCTAGTCAGTAAGGAGACAGTGCATAGAGCTATTGCTGAATAGAATGGGAGTCCAATGGAATTGCCAAATGTCCAATCTTAGTTAGCTACACAGACAGACTAATAAGAATAATCTAGTAATACCACAGGGAGTCATATTAGAGCCAGGATAAGAATTTATATCCAGTCTACAAGAAGATCAAAGACGATTTAGAAAAAATCGAATGAGGAACGCTAGGAAAAAATAGGTACTCTTTATTACAATTAAAACTTACTGGGGCCAGCAAAGGAGCCCTCGCCTGCCCGATCCTGGCCTGCATCCTGAACAGCACCCTCCTCCTCCTGTGTCCTCTTGCCCTTGGGGGGAGCTGATGTACAACATGAAAGAAAGAAAGACCAGAAAACATGGATGAGATTTGTCAACCAAATCAACCATTTCAAAAGAACAATAACAACATTTATTGGAGAAATAGCAAATAGATAGACAACTATTCCACGGGATCTATCTCATGTGGTATACTACGTTATTCGTATTGCCTGATTTGCGGACCGTTGACTTAGAAAGTTCCTATGTAACTCAATAAACAGACTACTAAAGAGGTTTGCCTAGGCCTGGCACTGCAGGCAGCAGTCCGCAGCACGCGAAGTGACAGACAAAGTCCATCCTGCTTGCAGATCAGTGAATACTCAAACTATCAATCCACCCACCACCACCACTATTTCTTCTTATAGCCATGTGTCTAAAGGAAGGAGTGGACTTCAGTCTGTTGGGGCTGATTTAGAAGTCCCTTGCGGCTCATTTTCCTCCATTGTTGCGTGACTTTTGTGACGCAGCGGCAGAACAAAAGACTCGCCATGGTGTTGGTGCGGCGTATATATTAAAAAAAAAGAAATTATGGGCGATGCATCACGTTGTAAAGCCCTGCGCCATCAGGGGGCGTTCCGGCGCAAGGGAGGGCGTACCTGCGCAGGGACGAATCCTAAAAGTGGCTGAGGGAAATCTACAAGATGTCAATCAGTCACTTTTAAGACAATGATGCATGAGTCAAACCCTGTGCGCTTGAAGCCGACGTACGGCTTGATGCAGCATTGGGGAGATAGGGTACCCCAGAGCATTGCTGGAGCTGCGCCATCGTTGGCACGCAACTCCAGCAATGCGCCGCCTTTACGGCACAGATGCGTAAGGCTTCTGTGACGTTTTGGGCCAATGGGTGGTGGTGGCATGGCACACAATTACTGCCGCATCCCTGCTACTTTGCAGGGATGCGCCGGTAATTGAAAATATGACCCTTAGTGTCTAGCATTACGCAGTTCTTATCTTTACACTACACTCATACATAATTTCTCAGGCCAATGAAATGAACACAATGTACAAAACAAATAAGCATAGTAGCAAGCAAGGCTACTGAGAAGGAGAGCAGTGCACCTGAGATGCATAGAAGATTTTCAAATATAATTTACCTACAATGTAATCGGCAGCATTATTGCTCTTGGTAAAGAACAAAGATTTGCAAATAACAGAGCCGGATAAAACAGAGTAGTGATGAATAGCTACTACTACTCACCAAGCCCGGGGACCTCTACGCCGAGCGCGTCCAGCAAGTCCCGTTCCCGGTCCATGACATCGGTCCAGTGGTGGGTGGCCTGGTTATATGTGCGCCGGACCCCAGAGAGCTTATACATGGCCCGGCACACCTTCTCCCACCGCTTCCGGCGCTCCCGGATGCCATAGCCAGTTGCAATCTTGCCGCCTCCCAGGATCGTCTTGGGGAGGCGGCGCTGGACGTGGAAGATGAGTGCCGCCACTTCCTCCGCGCTGAAGATCTCCCGCGGCACCACTTGCTCCCCCCTCAAACGCCCGCACGGGAGCCGGGCACGGGGTGCGGGACCCTTCCCCTTCTCAGGGTGCTTCCCGGCTCCCTTTACCATGGTCTGGGCAGAAATAAACTTAAATGATAAAGAAGAAATAGAATAGTGAAGAAGAAAAGAAAAGAGTTTAAAAAAGTAGTTTAAAAGTAACTAAAAGTAGCAGAAAACACAAAAATATACAGCTAGAAAAATAGAGGGATAGATAATAAGTAAAATAGATTAAATAAACTTCAAACAAGCAAAGGATGGCAGAGATTCAGAGAGGATACAGAAAGCATGCCCAGAACCATAGCAATGAATGAGAAACAAGATGGCCGCGCCCGTTCACGACCGCGTGGGTAAGTTCGCGCGAGATTTTCCTCGCGAGCACGCGCGAAATTGTACTAGCGAGCAGCACAGTTTGCGAGATTACACATAGCGGCCGGAAACGGAATTACATCACGCAAACAAGATGGCCGCGCCCGTGTACGACCGCTAGGGTAACTTGGCAAACGTATAGCTACAAGCGCCTCACGAACACGCGCAAAAGCACGCGAACATACACGTCGCAAAAAAAAAATAAGTGTATTCGCAAGCATTCGCGGCTCCCGAAATCGATCTCGCACGGATTCGCGGCCCAAAAAACGCGTGAAATTGCAGAAAAAACGATTTTTGCTAAACTGAAAGCAATGAGCAGGTGCAAAAGTTCAAACTTAACATTTGTAACATTCACTGTAGTGCTTCCTGAGGGGCCCCTCCAGAGTTTGCAACTATTCTATGACCCTGCTATGACCCAAACAGCAGGCTCATAGAATAGCTACAAGTAGACCATAAAGGTCCTGTGAAAAAAAATTTCACTGCAACAGAAAGCAAATTACAGATAAGGAAGGAAGCAGGTGCCAGCCAGACTGGAACTTTCTAAATAACTGACACATTAATCAACCCCCAATTAATTCATGGCAGTTGAAGTAGGGGAGGTGTGCTTGCTTTTTTCACCCCCCATAAACTACAGTGATAAACAATCCTAATGGGTGGCAGTGAGGATGTACCAGAGGGTGGCATGGGTGTCCCAGAGGGTGGCAGTGGTGAAACAGAGGGTGCTGTGAACCTGTGATGATAAACCAGACGTAGAAACAACATAGTCGCGGCCGTTGCGTGCCGAAAAGTAAGTTCGCAATTGCGAAATTGTCCCAAAATCGGCGCGAACGCTCGCCAACACAAAAAACGGGAAAATCCGCAAATCCGCGAGAGTTCGCGTATCTTCGCGGATTGCGAATCTGTAAATCCGCAATTTCGCGTACGCGAGATCCGCTAGATCCGCCCATGCTTACACTTCTCCCTTCCTCCTGGTAACATGTATTCTACTTTTTTTAACCACACGCTTACTAGCAGCGTTTACAGTGATTATAAATTCTTCCAATCATCTAAGACCTGTGTGTTAAGCAGTACACCCCCAGCCACAATTTTCTGTTAACAAGTCAGTGAAACCAGCCCCTCCTCTCCCCCCTCCCTTCCCCCAGCAACAGTGCTATTAAACTGTGTTTATTAGGGAATGTGCACTTCGTTTTTTGGCCAGGAGAGAGAGTAAAGTGTTATACAAACACTATTGTCAGAGGACGAGTTAGGCCCTTGCAGAAGTCCAAAGTGTGGATTGAGCCTGTCTGTCTCCTAGTAGATTGTGAACAAGAGAAGCAGCTCCCAACTCCCTGGCCAGCAAACCTTGTCTGAGGTCGCTGGGACCTTATATAGTCTTCTAGTGATTGGTACATGTATACACTGATTGGTGGTTGTATCTGATGTTTGTATTGGATTAGGGTTAGTGTCCTCATTGGTTGGGTATTTGAGGGTTCTGATTGGTTTCTGGGTCTGTGATTCAATCAATGGAAGGTTGGGATTAGGGCTAGGGTTAGGATTTCTATTGGACATAGGGACTAAGGCTTCCTGTGTTATTGGCTGTTGGGACTAGGGCTAGGGTTAGGCCTCTAATTGGAAGTAGAGATTAGGGCTTCTGGTGTGATTGGTTGCTGGACTAGGTGTGGTACTAAGAGTAGGGTTAGGCTTTCTATTGGAAGTAGGGACTAGGGCTTCCTATGCCATTGGTTGCTTGGACTTGGGTAGGGACTACTGGTAGGGCTAGGGCTTCTATTGGACGTAGAGATCAGGCTTTTTGATAGTTATTGGGTGCTTGGACTAGGGCTGAGATTGGCTGTAAGATTCTCATCTCCTATTGGTGCTAGATTTTAGGGACAGTGTTATGATTGGATAAGGTTAGGGCTAGGGTTCCCATTGGCGGAAGAGGTCACCTGATTACTAAGGCTATAAAAGGCAGAGGCTTAGGGCGTCTCAGCCCGGGCATCAAGGCTAAGGGCTGAGAGGACAAGGGCAATTACCTGTTTGAGCCTGTTCGAGACTGGTCGGAACTTGGGCCAGAAATGCTGCCCATGTTCACATTCAGTAATAGCTACCCCACCCTATCCACAAACATAGTAATACATTCACACCAAATGTACACCACGCACAACCCTATGCATGGACCAATATACCATCATCCACCACAAACCCAACCAAACCACATCAATACACCCTTCTATCCTAACTACCACACATGCCTACCATCACCTACGAACCATACATAACTACATCCCATCCAGACACACGCGCCCTGCTCTAATTACACCAAACAGACCACCTTTTATCACTAACAAACATATATTCATCCTTCCATCATTTTTCCAATCAACACCCTCCTCTCCCTACTACCATAATAACACTAACGCACAACACACACACTGCACACCACCACACTTTTTAACTCTTGCAAGAAACCATTCTAAGACAAACACTCTTTCCTCTACTTCATTCCCTCCTACACACAACATACACTCTACTCATAAACACATAACCACCCCTCTACCTTACAACCTCCTCTCACAAACAATACTATACAACCAAATCCATTGCATGAAACAAATACACCAGCACCCCTACACTACTCCTCAAAATCAAAACATATCACACACACCAGCAGAATAAGATCTTCAAAGCGCAACCCATCAAAATACGTACCATCACAAACTGCAAACAAACACCCACCTTTCAAACCACACAAAGGAACAAACTCCAGTGCAAAGCTCTCTCTCTTCCACCACACCTAACACAGATACAGCAACACAGCAACTCTCTTCCAACCGCCTCTCATCCATTGGACAATTTAGAACCTTACTACATGACCCATATGCTGCACCACCACCCCTGACTCATACATCTTCCGCCATAAACACACGCAAACAACATAAGAGACGTGCCACACCTCAACAACTTTGCTTCCCCATGTCTACTGCACAACAATGTTACACTACGAAAACAACAGAGCACACCAACTCACTGTCAAACACCATCTCCACCACATACACATGCAGACCCATCAAAATGTCTTCTTAGCATGCTAGATGAGGAACATGATACAGAACAGGTCCACAATTGCTATCCTAATACAGCTAATACCAGCACTAAAAACACATCTGCTACAAACACACAATACTGTTCACTCTAGTACAAAACAAATTCTCACTATCACCAAAGGCCATTCTCTAAACGGTCTGCTAATAAATGCTCGATCCCTCTCTAAAAACAAATGTCACATCTACGACCTTCTCACAGATGCAAAACCAGACATACTATTCATAATTGAATCATGATTGGGAGATGATATGGCTCTAGTCATGCATGTAGCCATTCCTCTAGGCTATCAAACGATCACCCAAAATCATGTAGGCAAAAAAGAAGGGGGTCTAGCTGTTGTATTCAGGCAAACATTACATATCACTAAAGTTGATGACATCTCCAAAAAGAATTGTGAGGCTCTTCTAACAAGATGCCATGCTACACCGTCTTTATCCTGTAACTTCCTGCTCCTTTACAAACCTCCCCCTAGCAAGGCGACATTCCCAGACGCACTTCTGGACACAGTTTCAAACTTGATAACAATACACTCCAACTTATGTATTCTGGGAGACCTCAACGTTTGGTTTGACAAACCCAATATGACCCATCCAAAAACAATCATCACTGGCTTAGATGCACTGAACCTGCATCAGATTGTCCACAAACCCACACACATCGCTGGACATATCCTAGATGTAATTTTTGCTAATACTGAACTAATTACCTTTCAGACTATAACTTCAGTCACATGGTCAGACCACCACTTGCTTGCTTTCCAACATAGTACAACACTAAGGGACTCACCTAAAACTAGCCTACATCCATCCACCTATCGGCCGTGGTACAAACTCAATTTGGAACACTTAGAAATACAACGAACATCAAGTACAAATCTGAAAACAATAACTTTGGTTCAAAATCTATATGAGTGGCTACAGGAAGCTTTTGACATCCTGATACCACTCAAAACCACACACCACACAAAAGAAAATAAGCTCCTTGGAGAAACATAGAAATAAAAGACATAAAACAACAAATTAGAAAGCTGCAACATACCTGGCTCAAAACAAACGCTAAGCAAAACAAACTTTACCTACACAAAATTAACAGATTATACAAGTCAGCTATCAAAAAACCAAGAAAGGATACTATTCAGACAGAATTCAAAATGCTAAATGTGCAAATAAAGAATTCTATAAAATACTAAATGAATTTTGCAAACCAAATTGCCTAGAAGGAACTCATCCTGTTACTCAAGATTTCACAGAAAAACTGGCAAATCATTACACAGACAAAACAGACACATTGGACTCGTACTTAAAACAGAAACAAAGCACCAGCACTAACCCCTGTACAAAACAACAATCCAAGAAAACTCTAACCCAGCCTCTCCGTTCCTTCCAACACAACTCACACAATGAATTTATGGACCTGGTCAAAGCAAGCAGGCCTGCCGGCAGCCCTTCTGACCCCTGTCCACCACAAATTTTTAAGACAATTCTTTTAACAAACCTGTGCTGCCACTCCAGTAAGAAGTATCATCCACAATTCCTAAACTACTGCAATATTTCTGGAAGAACTTAAAAAATCACACATACACCCTTTACTGAAGAAAACAAACTTGGACCTGCTGAACCCTGACAACTACAGACCCATTATAAATGGACCTTTCCTGGGCAAACTGATTGAAAGAGCAGCGTTCGCCCAGATGACACAATTCATTGAAGAGAATGACATACTCTCAGACTTCCAAACAGGATTCAGTCCGGGAAGAGGCACTGAATCTACCCTCCTTGCCATCTGGGATGAACTGAAGAATACAGTTGACCGCAGTGGGGTTGCTGCGCTGATGCAGCGCTACTCCGGAAATGATTTCTAGAACCTCATCACCTTTCCCTGAAGTCTCAAATTATACATTTATTCACCAGTGGGGCCCATAACAATGTGAATCACTCGTACACACTTTCTTTCTACTTCATTGATTGGTATGAATCAAAGGAGAGCTGCTGTATCATAGCGGAGTGTCTAAATTAAACTAAATATTCACAATATGTACATCTGCAGTTTAAATAGTTTTACAATAGTTTTATCAACGAGACATTTTTATTCAGACACACCACCATTTTTTGTCAATGGATCTGCTAGTAAAAGGCTAAGAATGAACAAGACCACCTTAATTCTTCATTTATCTCCTAGCATGACCTGTATTTATTCACTTCTAAATTCATTTATTGCAAATAGATTTAGAGGAAATAAAGAATTGAACTCATACATTTATATTTCATTTAATTCAAAGCTCAGAAATAAGCGCATTATTATTGAGACTATAGGACATGAATATTAGCAAAAGATATAATAGTTCCCAAAGTTAATCTCCCTATTCTCCCTAACTATTAACCTCATCATTCAAGTAAAGTTAAATTTCAGAAAAATTCAAAGTGCTTACGCTCCAGGAAAATTCAGCATTCCGGAAGCATGTCAGGATACACAGATGGAAATCGAAGAAGAGAGTTTTTTCTTAAGTCCAGACTTACCCTTTTATACCCTTTTTCACTAACTAAACTATCTAAATTCTGAAATATTTGGGGTCTTCGACAGTTTTGATTGGTCAGTCCTAGGGGTGGATGAGCATAACCTCATCATCTTATTGTTTAACGTCCGCAAAGTCAGGGCAATGAATTTCATCATTGTCCTTATTATATCTACTTCGCACATGTCCTTTAAATTGCAATACTCAGTTCTTTTCACACGATTTTCAATTCGAATATCCATTTTGTTGGCAGTCAGTCAGGTCTTCAGGGCACGCTGTCCTTGACCCATTCTGCACAGGCACAGGCATCTCGAGCTCGCCTACAATTTCTTTCAATCCTGCGCATGCATACTGCACTTCAATCTCGGAGTCACGGAAAAGGTCCATTTTGTTCTAGGCCTCATAGGCCAGAACGGGAATTATTATAGAAACAAACACAATTAAACGTTAATTATTGAATTATAACCCTTCTGTTTATCTCCCCCTTACTAAGGTAGCCCTGTTAGTTATTACCTAGCAGATAAAGCAACACATATGCGTGATTTACTTACCAATCTTCATGTTTTTGCCACAAATACACAAACATAAAGCACATTCATGCTGTTTTTGGTTAATTTATAGCTGCTGCATTAGTTCTGGGCGTAACAAAATCACTTAATTAGTCGATTATAGTTGCAACACGAGCAAATTAGTTTCCCATGTGTACTTGTGTGTGTGCACGTTATTCTATGTTGATTAATATTCAAAACCACATGATTCATTCATGTTATTGCTATGAGTAAGTGACTTCACTAGGGGTATACAAAATTGTGTTTTCAACCTTGCTCCATCAACTCCCTCCTTTGGTGATTTATCACCAAATACTTCCAAAAATGTAGCAAATTTGTATCTTAACATGTTTCAAATTCTTTTGATTAGTATGAATTATACTCTAGTATCTTCTATCTTTCTGCTGGCTTGATAGAGTTTCTCTTGAAACTCTTCCATCTCTATAGCGCCCTTTTCAAGTTCTCTTTCTCGTTTTTCTTGAATAGCCTTCTTTATTGACTTTTTAACATTTCTTCTCTTTCTAATCATGCAACATAATCTTAATATCAAAATCACTACTAGTATTACTATTACTGGAAATAATATTTTACCTATAATAGAACTACCTATTTCATGTAACCAATGTTTAACTGCAGAAAAATTTCTACCAAGTCGTTCAAGGACACCATCAACCTCCAGTGGTTCAATTTCTTTGTGAAATTCTGTAATGTTTTTTTATATCTCTCTCAATGTTTTGACTTTTATCTGGAATGTAAGTACAGCAGTGTTGTACATGCAAAATTCCACAAACTTCTCCTTCTTTTGCCAAAACTATATCAAGAGCAAGACAATTTTGCATCACCATACCTCTCATATCAACTAGTTCAGTGTTTACCATTAAAAATCCACCTGCAGTGTCTGTTGACAAATTATCTACTATCGTTGACAATTTCTGAATTTTGTTTGCATTAAAAGATATCCCCACTATTGGTATCAGTGCTCCAAAAATTTCACCTATTATTTCTGCTACGCTCTCCCTTTTTCTATGACTTAAAGGTTTACCTATTTCATGTATTCCATTAGTACCTCTATCTACATGGAACATTTTTGGAAAGACCAGGCCGACATAACATGTCCCATACCAATGAACAGGCAATTTGTAATAAGCTTTGTTTCCACATATAAAGTAAATCCCAGGAAAAATTGGATCTTTACCACCTTTAAATCCCCAACCCCCTATTATACGATAAGTGTCTTCACATTGACTCGCTCCCACAAAATAATTGTCATATACAGTATTGTCTCTACGAATGCAAAATTTCCCTAATGATGGGCTACCTATGTTTATAGCCACATTTACATTCCGTCCATCTAATTTTTCATTCTCAGACTCCCAATATTTAGATTTAGTATGCTTAATTTTTTCATTTCCTTTATATACAGTTCTCCTTTCCTCGACCATATCTAAAAATGCTTTTTCTTAATTCCTCATTTTACAAGTCAAATTATGTCTAAAAGCGTAATCATGAGTCAATTCTTGAGTTACTAAGAAAAATTCTCTCATAACTTTTGCAGGCTTAACTTTGTTAATTGCATTTATAACTTTAAATCTTGCAAAAACATCATCAGAATTTGAATAATAATATTCTAATTTTTCTGTATTGTAAAATAAGCTTGCTATTACACTACATGCAATTCCATATGTAAGTGGAAGATGGTGGTAGGTCACCCCCTCTGGTACTGATGCTGGGAATTTCACACAAACATAACAGTCACTAGCATCCATGGTTCTCACATACTCAGATAGCAAACTTGAAAAGGTTTTCTTGGAAAAGTCGCTAATCGACCTTTCCTTATGAATTTCTGGCTTATACACATGTGGTTTATCAGTTTTTAATTCATTATTTCTCCCATTCATAGTCCCATTTGGTTTCATCTTTTCAAAATTTTCTCTAAAAGGAATGATACTAGCTAAAATCAACCATACTATCATTAATAGTCAAGTACATATTAACCGCATTCTACACCATTTTCTAAAAATAGAACATCTCGTAGTTACATCATTAGTAGCCTTTTTTTTTTTTTTTTACACAGCGATATTCACAGTTCTCCCTACTCGGATTTTTGTCTTTAATAGACTTTCACTTTACACTCATAGTGTTTTTCTTATATCAATGTTTCAGGTCTCACTTTTACTTTGCAATTTCAGATCAAATATCTCTTTTCTTTCTTTGAGTCTCAGTCTTTTATTCACTTTCTTTTTCCTGACTTGTGGAATTTAGGTTCTCTTGGCTGCTGTTTACTTCCTCAATAGGAGGCAAAAATATGTAAGTCCATTCAGGTGATTTATATTTCTGGTTTGGTCTCCTCACTCTTTTTGGCCTTTGAACAACTTCTATTTTCTTTCACAACAACTCTTTCTGACTTGTTATTTCATTTACTTGATCTTCTGGTTTTCTTGCTTTGTTAACCAGTTTGAACCTCAGTCCATTATTTTCTCTAGGCCAATTATCTCCTTTACGAGCTCTTTTTGTCTTTGGTTCTGTAGTGTTATGTTCAACTCTCCAAGCTCTTTTCCTGGAACTCTTTCTCAATTGAGTTTCCTCTCCACTGTCCTCAGTTTCACTTTCAGTATCTTCAACAGTATCATTTATGCAGAACTTTATAATGTCTGTTTCCTTTTCAGGATCTGTTCTCTCCTTGGTCAGTATTTTCACTCTGTTAGGAACATCTCCATAACTGGGACTTGGAATCTCATCCTTATCGTGAGTTATTTCCTCTTTCACATTGTCAGGATTTTGGTTTCTGCTTTCAGAGCTTTCTGACTGTTCTTCAGTATTTTCTTGATTACCAGTTTTATCTCCACTTTGCTCAATGTCTTTACTGGTATCAGTTCTTACCAAATCTCAACTTTCATGTCGATCTTCAAAATTTGGTATTTTAACTGTTTCACCATCTCCTTCAGATGCAGAACTTACATCCGAGACCTCCAGATGTCGACGTTCTTGCTTCAGACAGGTTTTTGCAGTAATCCAGCATGATGTCATCATTAATAGTTAACAGTTTATCAACTGGTACAAATGCCTTCCTCATCACTCTTCCCATCAAACTCTCATGTGGACTTAGTCCAGTCTATTTGTCAGGTATACTTCTTAGGGTCATCAAAACAAGTGGCAATGCTTCCGGCCATTTTAGTCCAGTTGCCAAACACATTTTTTAAATTCTGTTTTTTATTGTTCCACTCACTTGTTCAACTACCCCTGAAGCCTCTGGTCTGTAAACACAATGCAGTTTCTGACGAATGTCCAGTGCTTCACAAATCATTTGTAATAATTTGTTTTGGAAATGGCCTCCGCGATCTGTTTCAATTGTTACTGGAAAACCATAACGTGGTATGATTTCACGCAAAAGCAATTGTGCAACAGTTATTCCATCATTCCTCCTGGTGGGGAAAGCTTCTACCCACCGAGAGAACAGACAAATGATTACCAGTACATATCTGAGTCTATTACAAGGTGGCAACGCAATGAAGTCCAATTGCATTTGTGTAAATGGACCCCCCTCCGGTCCTATGGTTCCCAAGCTTACAACTGTTTTTCTTCTTGGATTATATTATTGACACACTAGACACCTCTAACACAGGCTTTCAGTAATCATCCTAAACTTAGGATTATACCATGTCTGTCTGAACATTCTAATCATGGCGTCCCTCCCAACATGAGCTTGACCATGGTACATTCAGGCCATATTTGAAATCCTGTTATCAGGCATTACTGGTCTTTCATCTTTGTAAACCCAGATTTCATCTTCTTCTCTTTGTCTACATCCTGCTTTTAGCCAAATGTTTTTCTCCTCTTCACTAGCTTCTTCCTGCATCTGTCTCACTCCCTGCCAAGTCTCAACAACTGTGGTTAGCATTAAAGGACTCAAAACATGTTCTTCTTTTCTGTCCCGATTTATGGATGCAAGATTTCTGGCACAGTATTTTGCAATGTAATCGACATACCTATTACCTCTGGGTATATAATCACCCCCCTTCTTGTGGGCAGCACACTTGACCTCTGCAATTTTATCAGGCAATTGAATAGCATCAATCAACATTTTTACAAATTCTGCATTTCTGATGGAGGATCCTGCAGAAGTTAAATAACCTCTTTGGGACCACAATTGCTCGTAATCATGGACAACCCCAAATCCATATTGGCTGTCAGTCACTATGGTAACTCATCTCTTTTCCTAGTTCACATGCTCGAATCAAAGCAATCAATTCTGCTATTTGAGCAGAACAAATTCCTTTCAGACAAGATGCTTCCAGGACATCTGCTACTGTACACCCAACATATGCAGCACTCAAAGCACCTTCCTCTGTTCTCAAACATAAACTATCAGCAAACATCACATAATCAGATTCAGGGAACGGTTCATCTCTGATATCAGGTTTTGGTTTGGTACAATACTCAAGAAAATCTAAACATTTGTGATCAACCTCATTTCTTACTTCAGCTTCGATAGCATCAGGCAACATTGTAGATGGATTTATATTCACACATCATGAGATTGTCACATTGTCTGCATCTAAAATTGTTTTCTCATATTTTGTCATTCTGTTGTTAGTAAGGTACTGTGTTTTTGTCCTAGTAAGGAGAATCTCCACAGAATGAGGTACATATACCCTCACAGGAAAACCCATCACTATTCCTTCACTCTGTTCCAAACTCACGTTAGTAGCTGCAACTGCTTTCAAGCAACCTGACAAGGCCTTTGCAACTGGATCCAAAACAGCTGAGAAATATGCAATTGGTTTCCTCAATTTTCCATGTCTTTGAATTAACACTGACAATGTACATCCTTCTCGTTCACTGCAATACAGCTCAAACACTTTTTCATAGTCAGGCATTCCCAAAGCTGGAGCTTCCCATAAACTTGTTTTTAGCTGTTCAAATGCTTCCATTTCAGTCTTATTCAGTACGATAGGGTCTCTGATGTCTGCTTTAGTTACTCTCTGCAAGGGTTTTGCTATTAGTGAGAATCCACTAATCTACTCCCTACAGTAACCCACCATTCTAGAACATTCTAACTTGTCTTTGTGTTTTTGGTGGTTGCATTCCTTGTATCATTTTGATTCTTTCTGCAGTGCCTTGTCGAGTTCCTTTAGCAATCCTATGACCTAAGTATTGCACTTCTTTCTGACAAAATTGTAATTTCGATGGAGACACTTTATGTCCTCCTTCTGCCAAGTGGTTCAACAATGCAACAGTATCTGATATACATTCATCTTTTGCCTTTGATGCCACCAACAGGTCATCAATATATTGAACCAATACAGATTCTCCAGGGATGTTCAAACTTTCTAACGACTTCTTTAGCAATTGATTAAAAATGGATGGACTCTCAGTATACCCCTGAGGAATTCGGCATCATGCCAAAATGCGATCTCCGAACCGGAACACAAATATTGGCTGGCTTTCTGGGTGTAATGGAACAGTAAAGAACGCATTGCATAAATCAATCACGGTATACCATTCTGCATCGTGTGGAATTTGATATAGAATTACTGCTGGATTTGATACAATTGGGCAACATGGGACAACAATCTTATTAATTTTTCTAAGGTCTTGTACAAACCTAAATGTTCCGTTTGGCTTTTTCAATCCCATTATTGGTGAATTACAAGGTCTACTTTCTATTTCTCTTAAAATACCTTGTTCAATCATTTTGTTTATTACTGGTGTTATTCCTTCAATTACATCTGCTGTCATTTTATACTGGGGAATGTTTGGGTAACTTACTCCTTCTTTTACAGAAACTTTCACAGGATCTACATCTTTCATTAATCCAATATCTTCTCCTGTAAAATCCCATACTTGTTCTTTTACTGTTTCTTTCAATTCAATAGGTATCTTTTCTCGATCAAACACAGGAAACAATTCACTCTTTTCTGATTCTATCATTGACATGGTCATTTTATACAAGCTATCTTCATCTGGGGTTTGGAGCTCTATGCCATCTGGTGAACAATATGGCACAGTTCATTTTACATATAATGTCTCTGCCTAACAGATTAACGGGACTACTATCACACACCACAAATCGATGCATGTCTTTGAAATTTCCGATTTCTACTTCAACTGGTTTTGTTAAGGAGGTTTTAATCTGCCTATTAGCTACACCTACAACTTGGATTTGCTCTCCCGAGAGAGGAAGATTTTGAACTTCCACTGATCTAACAGTAGAACGGGTAGCACCAGTGTCCACTAGGAAAGTTACTTTTACATCATTCACTTTTCCATTCACAAACGGACCAGACTGATCTACCTCAAGAGTGGCTCCAAGCACACACTCTTCTTCCTCTCCCAGGCACCGTCAGAAACTATCATCCGACTCACACCCGCCTTCCTCTTGTAACCAATACTGAGGACTCACATTCACTCTGGGCGATCTGTTTACATGCTCGCCTCCGCTGAATCCTGTCTGCACTGTATCTCTGCAGATTTACACTGTGTGGTAGTGGCGGTTGTGGCACCTGACTTTGCTGAGTAACTACCTGCTGCTGTTGCGAGGGTTGTTGAATTACCTCATTCTGCACCTGCAGATTCAATGATGTATTTTCGGGATTAACTCTTGGTGGACATTTACACTCTTTCTTCCAATGCCCTATCCTGCCGCAATTGTGACAAGGGTACTTTTTCTTAAGCTCCTCTATGTTCCCTACTAATTTAGGTTTATTGAAATTCCCTTTCATTTTTCCTTGACTTCCATCAGTATTTTTATTTTCCAGTTGTGCCACTTGATGTTCTGCTACCTTCACTTGTGCCCACATTGCTTTCTCTTTGAGCTTTCTTCAATTTCATCACAACAATATTTAGCATGTCTCAGTACCTCGTCGACTGAGCATGACTGCCATCCCATTAAATTATGCTTAATCATGTCTCCTATTTCTGGCCTCAATCCAAACACAAATCTATACACAAAATGACTCATATCCTTTACATTCAGCTCCTCATATCCACTGTATTGTTTGAACACTAACAACAGTCTCTCATAAAATGCATGTACAGATTCTTTCAGTTCTTGCAAAGTCCTGTCAATTTTTACCCAATCAGTTTCTTTTGGTGGAATTTTATTTTTCAAAAACACTATCACTTGCTCATATTTGCGTATCACTTCAGGTGAAGGAGCACCTGTCACTTTGTCTCGAGGATATTCAGTTTTCGGACAGTTTACTGTTATTTTGCACTCAGACCATAGGTCTGCTGGTACTACTATGTCAAACAATCAATCTAAATCTTCCCATAGTACCTTTGAAACGTTTACAAATCGATCCACTTGTTGATACCATTCTACTGGTTTTTCTAATAATCTGGGGAGATCATTAGTAAATGATAATATGTCCTGTCTAGTCCAAGGAACATGTACGTATCCTCCTCCCGGTATTTCTCTCTTAGGAAACTCATTTACTACTGTCTCTTTTTCTCTCACAGGGAATGCTAAGGTAGATTTATCACGGGCTTCTTTTTTTTTCTTTGTCCATTTGCTTTCCATTTATTCACATCTCCCCATCTTCTTAGTAAACAACCAGCTCTTTTATTTGGGTTAATCTCCCGGCAGTATTCATATTTTCAATGTCATTTTCTGTAAAATCTACTCTATAGGATTTCTGCAATGTTTTATTTTTCGCAATATCTACATCTAATTCACTAGCTAATCCTTCTAATTGGTCATGTATGGATTTCGCTTTCCAAGTAATACTTTTACATATGAACATCAGTTCATCATCCTGATAGGTTTTTAGTCTATCTGTTCCAATTGTTCCAATAATGAATTCCTCCATATCAACTTTTAGTCTAGCCACATCTAATACTTTAGGTTCATGATCATTTACTTTCAGAGTTTTAAGCCAATCACGTCATTCCTTTTCTGATGGTCCTACTGCGGTTTTTGTTAAATCTATTTTCTCTGCATTTCTTTCGGGTGTCGCAGAATCAGATTCTGCTCCAGTTGGAAACTTATACGGTAAACTTTGATTACAAATCAAGTCAGGCGGTGTCATGTTACTTGTTCGGCTAATTTCAGACAAATCTGGATAAATCTTTTCTCTTACTTTTTGCAAACTCTGGTTTAAAGGGATCGTCAAAGTTGGTTCTTTTATTTTCTGATTTTCAAACACTGGAATTACAGGACCTATTGTTACTGGGACTGTTACAGCTTCTATATTTTTAGTAAGTTCCTGTATCTTTTCGGTCTATTCATTTGTAGAACGTATATATTCAGAAGTACTTGGCTGTTCTTCAGCTTGCCTCTCTACTCTTGCTACACTTCTTCTGATTTCATCATTTTGTTTAGGAGTACCGGTAAGTCTAGTCTCTACCATTGGGGTGTTTGAATCATATCTCATTTCTACCCTTTCTGGTAGGTCTCTAAAATTTGAAAATTGTTTTGGGGTTTCAGTAAATCTATCCTCTATTGGTTGAGCATCTGGAGTGGTCCATATAGAACCCGGTTGATATGGTGGGGGTCTCCTATTTAGTATCTCCTCCAGCACCGTATCCTCTGATTCATTTTCTCCATAATTTTTCCTTCCTGTCTCCACATTATTCCTTTTCTCTGTGCATTTTTGCCCTTCTATTTCATCTGCCAATCTAACCAGATACATTCCATCACACATGTCAGCATTTCTCCATCTACGCATTCTACTTTCATGTGTTTCTCCCCATAATCCACGTAATCTACCTCTTGATCCTCGAGGGTTTTCCAACCTCTCTCACTCTAACTCATGCATCTCATCTTCCCACTCAGCTAATGCTTCAAATTGAGTTGGTCTAGGTCTCGGTTCAAGCTTCATCCTTTTTTCTCTCAAATTTCGTAAAACTGCCTGATTAAAAGATCCTACTTCTGGAAATGCTAGCGCACCATCATTCTTGGTATATCTAGCCCAATTCTCTAACCAAATGCAAGTATGATAGCCAAATTTCGTCATCATATAAGATGGAGGCGTTTTTGGCGGAGGTAATAGTTTTCCCTCTCTGGTTACTATTGCCTTGTCTTTCTTGAATACACTTTTCAATCTCTTAAACCATGAAGGTTTCTCCCTTTCTTCTCCGTAATAAAACTCAATTTTTCTGATAATTTCCTGTCTTTCAAAAGATTGCGCACTCTGCTTCGTAACACCAGGCTATCACAGCGCGGTTCACACTATCGCATCAATTAGAACAAGATACGTTGTCTTAGTGCTTAACCAATAGTCTCACTGCTTTCCTGATGCACCAATCAGCTCTTACTCTGTCTTGGTCACGAGGACCAATCCCTGCGTGACACTTTTGACATCAGCAGTGCTCCGGCTTCTGCAGCGCCGACTGACCCCGCCTTTACAAGGATTATCGAGAAGCCGTATTTACACTTTTATACCACTGAATCGGTTAGTAACTACATAAAACAACTCCATTCGTCTGTTGTGCTAAACCAAAGTGACAGTTTTCTCAATTGCACAAGTATTCTGTATTTCCAGTAGACAGCGCTTACCTCTTCTCTACCACAGAATTTTAGACTTGCCGATAAAGTAGCGCATCCCTCTACCTTACCCTTCTCTCAAGCTCGGGTTAAGCTCTATTACTCTCTCAGCAGTAACTTTTAAATCAGGATACACAATGATCCCTGTACTTAAAAGCTAAGATTTTATAGACTGTCCTCGCTATGCATTTATCCTTTCTCACGTAAAGTCCCTAAATTTGTGATATACGATGATACCACTGTGATATATGACAACACCACTACTTTTTGAAACAGACTATGCGATGTGCGACTTCACTTGCCACACTTCCTCTGCATGCAGAGTAACTAGCTTCCCACACTTTCCGGAAGCCTTTTCAGGACCACATATAACGTAGTACGAACCCAACAGGTGTTAGTCATAATTGTGTACATCAAATCCTGTATACGTCGCTCTATACATTATCCTAGCTAATTCTATAGCAACCAATGCTCTGCTACCAAGTTAATTACTGATGCAGCGCTACTCGGGAAATGATTTCTAGAACCTCATCACCTTTCCCTGAAGTCTGAAATCAAACATTTATTCATCAGTGGGGCCCATAACACTGTGAATCACTCGTACACCTTATCTCTCTACTTCATGGATTGGTATGAATCAAAGGAGAGCTGCTGTATCATAGCGGAGTGTCTAAATTAAACTAAATATTCACAATATGTACATCCGCAGTTTAAATTGTTTTATCAACGAGACATTTTTTTTCAGACACACCACCATTATTTGTCAATGGATCTGCTAGTAAAATTTAGGCTAAGGATGAACAAGACAAGCTTAATTCTTCATTTATCAAATTTTTATTTAAAGAAAATCTCCTAGCATGACCTGTATTTATTCACTTCTAAATTCATTTATTGCAAATAGATTTAAAGGAAAGGAAGAATTTAACTCATACATTTATATTTCATTTAATTCAAAGCTCAGAAGTAAGCTCATTATTATTGAGATTATAGGACATGAATATTAGCAAAAGACATAATAGTTCCCAAAGTTCATCTCCCTATTCTCCCTAACTATTAACCTCATCTAAAGTCTCCGTACTCACTCAACTAAAGTTAAAGTTCAGAAAAATTCAAAGTTCTTACGCTCCAGGAAAATTCAGCATTCCTGCAGCATGTCAGGATACACAGATGGAAATCGAGGAAGAGAGTTTTTTCTTAAGTCCAGACTTACCCTTTTACACCCTTTTTCACTAACTAAACTATCTAAATTCTGAAACATTTGGGGTCTTCATCAGTTCTGATTGGTCAGTACAAAGGGTGGATGAGCATAAGCTCATCATCTTATTGTTTAACTTCCTTATTATATCTACTTCGCACAAGTCCTTTAAATTGCTATACTCAATTCCTTTCACACGGTTTCAATACGAAAGTCCATTTTGTTGGCAGTCAGTCAGGTCTTCAGGGCACGCTGTCCTTACCCATTCTGCACAGGCACAGGCATCTTGAGCTCGCCTACAATTTCTTTTAATCCTGCGCATGCGTACTGCACTTCAATCTCGGAGTGAAGGACTGGACTATTTAAGGTCCAGCGGTGCCAGGGAACAACACCTAAAAACCTTCGTGGGATACCTGTTCTGGCGCACTAAGACAGAGACACAGGAGACTTCCTTCGGCGTCAAAGATCAGCGTTTATTACTGCAGGGATGCAAAAGTCATGGGAAGTACAACAGAGTGTAGGTTCCAAGAGCCTGCTTCAAATTGCATTTGTGGGTCGCTCTCTTTTATACAAGATCTTGTCATTGCACAATATGTAAGCAAAAGGTTACAACTCATTTCCCACAGTAAAATTCAAAAGGATCGCTTTCATGTATTCAGAACCTCGGAACACAATTACAATAACATCACCAGTTCCAACTGTAAAAGCACATCTTCCCACCATTAGGTACATTCCACTTGAGTTGTAAATAAGCAAAAGAAAGAGACAAGAACAGCTGCAAGGAAAGTCAGACAACAGGGGAGGGAGTGTGTGAGGATAATATTGGATGCGTAATCGAAGCTTAAAAGGGCTTGATCCCAGCACGTGCGAGGCTGGAACAATAGACCGGCACGGCGGAATCACCTCCGAGCGGAGGCAACTGCTTTAGCAGTTGTCCTTCCCCTAGCCATAAAAGACGCATGAAAGGAATATACTTCCACCGTAAAGCTTGGGAGGGTCACGATGCGGGCAGTTGCCTGTTCGCTGACTACGTGAGGGCAAGAAACAAAATGGATGCCGTATCTAAAATGGAACCCGAGGACTCATTGGTAAAAACCTGTAAATTAGATGAATTCTTCTGAGTAGCATGGCGATACCGCGTACACTTACTAAACTCGTCATTTACGGTTCATAGATACCACACTCGTCCATATTCGGCGATGCCCCAAACGTCGTGACAATTTTCACGGAACCTCAGACGCTCCTTTTGCCCTCATGTAGGCAAGAACTAGTCGAAGTCGGAGTCAATCTCGATTCTCATTAGATCATTCAGATGTTGTTGGAACATAATTCTATCCATCAATGTCTCTTTGGTAACAGATGGCCTTCTTATACACGTTGTAGCACAAAGGCCACATAAGGCAGGACCACACTGTACACAAAGGCAACACGTGAACAGAAACGTCACAACAACCCCTATAACCATGAAAATCTTCCAACCCCAAGTCGACATTAGATTCCAAAACCATCCTAGAAGCGTCCAATCTCCCTCGTCCACGTGTATGGACTCCGAGATTTTGTGCAACTTGGAGATGGCTTGATAAACAGTTGGAGCGTTATCAGGTATGAATATGCAGCAGCTCGAATGGATGACCTTACACACACCACCTCTATCTGCTAGAACAATGTCCAGAACCATCCGGTTCTGTAACGTCATAAGCCTATCCGCTTGAAGCTCTGCTGTCAGATTACCAAGGGCGCTTGCAGTTATGTTAGCGGTTGACTCTACTACACGAGTTAACTGTCTCAGATTTCTGCTATTGACCATAGGGCCCCAAAACGGTAGAAAGCCCTTGAAGAAGTCTCCTGCTTCTTGACCGGAAGTATCCTCTTTACTAATGACACCTCTCACAACTCTGGTTTTGTGATAGTCGGCAGCAACAGTGAAAGTCGGGGGCAAGAGATTTGCAATATAGCAGGTACCTGAGAAGTCATGTGGTAACCAAGTATATGCTCGGTCATAACATACAAAATAGGTACCCTTGGCAGTCAGAAAGACAGGGGAAGAGAGCATCGGTAGAACGTAAGTATCCACACAAGCACTCTTCCCAAGCTGGGCTTTTGGATTTCGGCCACGACCTTGCAGACAAAAGTGGCCTAGGTGAGGTACAATCCAGATTGGAGATGAGCTTTTAAGCTGCCTATCACCCACCGATATACTATACTCAGCCTCACTAAGGTACTTATAGGCCTGCACTTCCTCCTCTGGGATAGGCAAAGCATCAAAAATGTCTTTATCTAGATCGGCAATCGCTGTCGCCAGAGACTTATGGTACGGGCCAGGACCAAAGCTTGCTGAGCGTGGTTCTCGATGGGGGTAGGAATCTAGTGCACTACGGAACATGGTTTGGAATGCCCGAGCTGACCCTTGGGGACTGTACGGAAGAACCAAATATGGGATACCCCTGTCCATGGTATGTGGCATTAGCCCACACACCCAACAATTTGTAGTATTTACCACCAACTGATGCTGATGAAAAAGTTGCACAAAGGAATTGTTTCTAAATTCTGCACGTCTGACTTGTTCATGTTGGGGCAGGAGATGAAAGGAATGTGGAGAAACAGTGGAAAGGAAATTCATATTATAGGAAGGAGGAGTAGGTGAAATGGAAGGTAATAATAATTGAATCCCATAATATACTCCACCCACCAGTAGCATTGAAACTGTTAGGAACAACATAAAGATCTGAAATAGAAAACATTTTGTACAAAACACTTTTGATCTTTGCGCCAACATTTTCTCTCTTTCTGACAGCTTCGAGAAGTCCATCCTCTAAAAACCGTCCGTGACGTTCTTGACGCACTTCGTTCTGAGTAGCGTTTGCCAATTCCCAGGAGTTCCCAGAAATCGACAAAAGAAACCGACCTAGTGTCAATAGCTGCTAAACAGAAGGAAGTACCCGCACGGCCCTACGGCCAACCCAGATGATAGGTTAAATGAATTAGAATCAATTCAATAATAGTCTCTTAGCTGCATGAAAAGAAAAGGTAAACACAATATATAATGTCCACAATGTTCATGACAACAGTAAGGGGTACTGTAAATTTCAAAAAGGGAATAAAACCAGAACTCTTTTATTTGTCCTTAACGCGCGGTCGAAGAAAGTATCGACTTCTCCCGGGTTGAGTCTGATCTTCAAACAGTGGATTGGATGGCGAGCAAGTGTTCGATGGTCTAGGCAATTGTTCAGTACTTGTATTCCCCAATGTTGAAGGAAGGGAAATTGTTTGAGGGGAATCAACAGGGGTGTCAGATAACACTGAAGTGTTCCCTATGGTCTGAGCTTCGCTAAATGGGACAAAGCGTTGGGGAACGTCAGTTTCAGACGAGGAAAAACCTTTACGCATCCATGTGTCTGCCGGCAGAGGAAGCGGAACCTTCTTGGTGTGGGTGGCATGCACCCAGTTTTTCTGTCCCTCCAGTCGAACCGTTGTCCGACCATACAATCCGAGGCATGCCGTACCTGGGGAAATACTCTTTGAGCAGAATTTTAGCTGTGGATAGGGCAGTATTATCCTTAAGAGGGTAAGCTTCAATCCATCTGGAGAATGCACAAACCACGACTAAAACATACTTCAAATTGTTGCATCTCTCCATGTGGATGAAATCTAACTGAATAACCTCAAAAGGATGTGTCGGGGGAGCGAAATGGCCAGGTGGAGTGGGAGTGCCCTTTCCAGGATTATGCATCAAACATACCATGCAATTCTTAACTACTCTCTCTGCACATTTAGTAATCCCATCATTCTTCCATACAGGAGACAACAACTTGCATATGCCCTTCGAGCTAATATGTGCTGTGCCATGGGCCATTATAACAACAGCAAGCACATATGCATCCGGTAACATCCATCTCTGTTTCTCTGACAAATCAACCCAACATCCATCCTCATCTAATTTTCCCGTGTTTTCTTTCCACTAAGTCTTTTCCATTTCAGTGGCCTCATTCTGTATTTCCTTCACACTCTCCACTGTGTCCTCACACATGCTAGTTTCTGCTGGCCATCTTACTGAATTCGCAACGTACATTCGATTTGTCAGATCTCTAGCTGTCTCTTTAGCAGTTTCGTCTGCAAACGCATTACCACGACCAACATCATCCGTCACTTTTCGATGCGCACTACATTTAATTATGGCCACCTGTTTAGGCAATGTGAGTGCACCTAAAAGGTCATTCACAAGCTGTCCATGCTGAATCTTCGTGCCATGCGACGTTAAGAATCCTCTTTCTTTCCACAATCGCCCAAAACTGTGTGCCACACCAAAAGCATACTGACTGTCTGTAAACACATTCACCCGCTTTCCTCTGGACAACACACACGCTCTCGTCAAGGCGACCAACTCAGCTGCCTGGGCCGAGTTCTGACTCGACCTCGCAGTTTCCACAATCGTACTCAACGTCACTACAGCATACGCAGTCGTCACATCACCATTCGGTAACTTAAAACAGGAACCGTCAACATACAAAGTACCATAGGGATCTACCAATGGAGTATCTTTTAGGTCGATACGACCCTTCGTTTCTTCCTCAGTTCTTAGATAACAGTCATGTGGTGCTACATCACTTGACTCCGTGTTGATCGGCAATAATGTTGCTGGATTCAACACATTACACCTTTTTATCCGTATGTGACTAGCCAGTAACGTCAGCTCATACCCAGACAACCTTGCGCTCGTCAAATGTTGAGTTTTCGTTCGGTTCAAGAGAGTGTCAACTGCATGCGGAACCATCACCGTGAGCATATTATCCATGACCAGACCTGCGGACTGTCGAATGGACGCCGCAGCTGCCGCTGTTGCTCTTAAACAACTCGACAAAGCTCTAGCTACTGGGTCTAAGGTCGAAGAAAAATATGCGCAGGGACGCTGTTTGTCACCAAATTGTTGCGCCAGAACACTCAACGCACAACCATCCCTCTCGTGAACGTACAGTGTAAACGGCTTACTGTAATCAGGAGTACCTAACACAGGAGCCGAACACAACTCATCACGTAATTCAGAAAAACCTTTTTGACACTCTTCAGTCCATGGCAAAGGAGTCGGAACATCCTTGCACGTGAGAGCTAACAATGGTTTCGCCAATAGTGAAAAATTTGGGATCCATTGTCTGCAGTATGACGTGATACCTAGAAAGGCACGTACATCTCTCTGAGTTTTTGGCACAGTCATTCGGGTAATCGCTGCAATTCTCTCTGGGGTCAACCTTCTCCCTTCTTTTGACAATAAGTGACCTAAGTAGGTTACTTCTTGGCAGCAATATTGCAGCTTGGAAGGTGACACCTTGTGATGTAAGTCACATAAATGCCGCAATAATGATACTGTAGCAGTTCTACAAATATCTTCGGTATCAGCGGCTACCAACAGGTCGTCAACGTACTGAATCAAGGCTGCGCCTGCCGGTAATATAAATGAATCAAGTTGACTTTTAAGGGCTTGACTGTAGATCGACGGACTCTCACAATAGCCCTGTGGTGCACGTTTTAGTCTAAAACTGCGACCACCTAATGAGAATCCGAATAGGTCTCTGCTTTCCTCAGCAATCGGGATACTAAAGAAAGCATTCTTTAGGTCAATCACTGTGAACCAGGAGGCAGACACTGGAATCAGGGTCAGCAAAGTCGTGATATCAGGGACCACGGGGTATTGTGGAATCACGATTTTATTTACTTCTCTCAAATCAATTATGAAACGATACACAGGAGGTTTAGATGGATCAGTGCGTTTTAAAATGGGTAACACAGGACTATTACACACATTCCCCCTAGTTTCTTCAACGACATCCTTTTTGATCAGATCGTGTACAATCATTAATAGCGCCCGTTCTCCCTCAATGGAGATACGGTACTGTGGTATACGTGGCAATCGCACATTTGGTTTCAGCTTGATCGTATAAGGTGGGATGTCCAAAAGACCCACATCATTGGGACCTGTGGCCCATAGAGACGCTGGAAGGGAGCTCAATTCCGGCGGGAGTTTATCGATCGATAAGTACATAGGAGAGATTACTCTCCGACCTAATGTAAGCTCCACTCCTTCAGGAGAGCAATACAATGTCGCATATAACCGTTTTAACAAATCCAAGCCCAAAAGATTCTCACCACAACCAGTAGATAGAATCAATGGAGCCTCCAACTCACGAGGACCAATAGTGAGGGGCAAAGGGCTGGAGACAGGATTGCTAACCGGGGCGCCAGAGAATCCAACGGAAACATTTGTTAAGCCGGACAAAGGTGCGCCAGGGAGTTTCGAATGCATGATGGAACTTTTCGTCGCACCAGTGTCTAACAGAAAAGGCTCAACTACGCCAGATGTAGCAACTGCGACGTAAGGCCCACTCTGATCAACCGGAACTGATACTACTCCCTCTCTCTGTCGGTGGCTGTCCTAGTAACGATCGTTTACAACAGTCTCATGTGCAACGTAATAGTCGTCCGCGTAATACTGCGCCGATTTATCGGACCTTACATTTCGCTGATCAAAACAATTATTCACGTCCGAGGACGTATTAGGGCGCTCAGTCTGATTTTGAAAGGTACCGCGACCTCTACCTCGAGATGCTTGTTGAGGAACACCACGACCCCCTCGTGCCAACACACCATTAAGGCGGTCACGCAAAGCTGGACAATCATATTTTATATGTCCCTCTCTTCTACAATATGCACATTGATTATATCCAATCATAGATCTAAAGTCAGAGGAGTCAGGGCGTGACTGTATTCTGTAGGATTGTGACTGTGGTCTATATTGTTGTTGCAAATCAGTGTGGTTTGAACGCGGAGGATATGCCTGCTGCAACAAAACCTTCGTTTTCAGCTCCTTCGTTTTCTTATCTACACAATCACTTTCTTCTTTTTCCCTATTCTCATAGTATTGAGCCGTCGCTAGTATCTGTGCAGTGGTTGAAACAGCCCATGCACTTTCTGAATTTTTCAATTTGTTGCATAGTTCCGGCAATAAATTCAACACGAATTTGTCAACAAACAACCGTTGGCCTCCCTCAGTGCCCATATCCTGACCACTATGATCGACAAATGCCTCTTCGAATCTAGTAAAGAAATCAGAGACACTCTCGTCCTTCTTCTGCTTACAAGCTGCTAATTTATCCCAGTTTACCCTCATCGCCGGCATAAGCGTTTTCATGAACGTAATTATTCTCTGGGGCAGATCCGAAATTACCTGCTCAGGCTTAGCCCCACCAACTTGTCGGCCATCAGCCGCTTTTATTGCAGCCCAATCACCGCCTAACTCATTCGCATGATTTTCCTGACAAATTTTCGCCCAAACCGGCTGTGGTACAACATTACCGAACAGCATGTCAATGTCGGCAAGGTTCATAATAGTAGCATCCACTAATTGAGACAACTCCTTGTAGTAACCCGCCGGATTCTTGCGTGGGTCAGGCAAGGACCGTTTGACTTGTAAGACTTCTGATCGCTTCCATGGGAGGTGTATCCAAACTCTTTGGAAATGTGGAAGGACCGGAGGGGCAGCACCAGGATCACCTGGCATCCATACTGGCGGAACCTCCCTCATAGGATACTGACCAGGAGCCGTTTTCCAAGTTTCTAGGTCGTCATCATTGAATGACACGCTAGAAGGCACTGTGGATCTAAACGATAATAATCGCTCTAAGGCACGTCGTACATCGCCACCTACAATCATACCGCTCGAAAATTGACTCTGAAGTTCAATCATGTCGGGCGGTACGTTATCTAAATGGTCATTATACCAT
The DNA here is from genome assembly GCF_964261635.1 of Lissotriton helveticus. NCBI lineage: Eukaryota > Metazoa > Chordata > Amphibia > Caudata > Salamandridae > Lissotriton > Lissotriton helveticus. Next base: position 780,010,378 of record NC_136070.1, read on the forward strand.
TGTTCCCTCAAAAAGTTACACATTTCTTCGAACACGAATCTCTGTGTCGGCTCATTAAACTGAGAAAACGTCTCGAAACCATGCGTGGGGGGTAGTTGGCAGGATGTCTTATCCACCTATGTGCCATTGTCACTAACGTCTCTTTTTCCCTTCCACTAGGGATCTGACTCCGTCTTTGGGGAGTTTCAGAAGTATCGGATGGAAATAACTGACCAGAAAGCGGTGAATAAAGGGTAGCAACAGTGTTAGGGATACGATTACGAACAGAAGGAGAAAGAAGAGCAGGAGCCACAACGTTAGAAGTGAAGGCAGACACAGCAGAAGCAGGCAAGGTAGTCGGGGTGGCAGGGACAAGAGGATGAGAGGGTACAGGCAAAGGATCAGTAGGAATAGAGACAGGTGGTGCGACAAACATAGGACCAACAACGGGCTGACCGGCAGCCGCCGGAACAACAGGAGGGACAGCAGGAAGAACAACAGGCGGAACTACAGGAGGAACTACAGGGGCTGTAGCACCCTGTGCATAAGGAGGTGGCGATTTCATCAAATACGCTAACAGGGGATCCTCCTTTGAATCCTCTTCTTTCTTATCCTGACTAGTTGATAATACCGGATAACATTTGTCTATCCTCATATGATGTAATCTAGTAGAAACTTCTATTTCTTTTTCTTCTTTATCTCGCTGACATTGTTGTACAACCTGCATCATCGGAACGATACCTTCTCTTTGATTCTTTTTAAGCTGTTTGATTTCTTTCTGCTTGGCCTCTTTACGCCACAACCGAAAGGAATCAAACATAGCTGGCCTAGCTTTCCTTTTAAACAGCTTAGCTTCTAGATTATCTAAGATCGTGAGGTCAAAACTTCCGTGCGGTGGCCAGCTAAGGACACCATCTTTTTTCGTGTAACGGACCCAATATTTATTATATATAATAGGGCCCACACCATGTCGACTATAGAGCTCATATATCGGAGTTCCAACTGGAGGTATCGGACACGAGTCCTCCAACCGGGAATTCTTGTTTCAACATTTAAAGAAACCAAGAAAATCACTATGGCTAGGCATCGTGCACACTAACCTAGTATCAAACTTCAAGGGTTACCGAAACACTAATTCTTCGTGAAAAACAAAACCCTCGGTTTTTGGCAATTGCAATTGTCAAATAACAACTAAGGACCAACAACTAAGAACCACAAATGCAATGGAACCATGCAATACACCAAAGCTTCAATAAGCTGCAACAACCACTAAGGACTGGGAGCGACCCACAAATACTTAACTGAAAATCAATGGCGTCACCCGGAAGGCCCGTCTATCGTCTCGCTTGTACGAAAGGTCTACGCCAGGCATCGAAAACAGGTCGACAGTCAGGGCATCAGTCCGTCGCAGCCGTCAGGAGGCGGGAATCTTCGCGGGAAAAATCTTCGGACCACTTATTTCGACAACAGGATCGATGAAGCGGAGTGCACCTTTTCCTCGGAGATTTCACACGAAGTTCCTCACAATCGTCAGGCTTTGGACCGGTACCGCTGATGTCGCCCCACGTTGGGCGCCAACTGAAGGACTGGACTATTTAAGGTCCAGCGGTGCCAGGGAACAACACCTAAAAACCTTCGTGGGATACCTGTTCTGGCGCACTAAGACAGAGACACGGGAGACTTCCTTCGGCGTCAAAGATCAGCGTTTATTACTGCAGGGATGCAAAAGTCATGGGAAGTACAACAGAGTGTAGGTTCCAAGAGCCTGCTTCAAATTGCATTTGTGGGTCGCTCTCTTTTATACAAGATCTTGTCATTGCACAATATGTAAGCAAAAGGTTACAGCTCATTTCCCACAGTAAAATTCAAAAGGATCGCTTTCATGTATTCAGAACCTCGGAACACAATTACAATAACATCACCAGTTCCAACTGTAAAAGCACATCTTCCCACCATTAGGTACATTCCACTTGAGTTGTAAATAAGCAAAAGAAAGAGACAAGAACAGCTGCAAGGAAAGTCAGACAACAGGGGAGGGAGTGTGTGAGGATAATATTGGATGCGTAATCGTAGCTTAAAAGGGCTTGATCCCAGCACGTGCGAGGCTGGAACAATAGACCGGCACGGCGGAATCACCTCCGAGCGGAGGCAACTGCTTGTCCTTCCCCTAGCCATAAAAGACGCATGAAAGGAATATACTTCCACCGTAAAGCTTGGGAGGGTCACGATGCGGGCAGTTGCCTGTTCGCTGACTACGTGAGGGCAAGAAACAAAATGGATGCCGTATCTAAAATGGAACCCGAGGGCTCATTGGTAAAAACCTGTAAATGAGATGAATTCTTCTGAGTAGCATGGCGATACCGCGTACACTTACTAAACTCGTCATTTACGGTTCATAGATACCACACTCGTCCATATTCGGCGATGCCCAAAACGTCGTGACGATTTTCACGGAACCTCAGGAGTCACAGAAACGTCCATTTTGTTCTAGGCCTCATAGGCCAGAACCTGAACTATTATAGAAAAAACACAATTAAACGTTAATTATTGAATTATAACACTTCTGTTTACCTCCCCCCTTACTAAGGTATCCCTGTTAGTTATTAACTAGCAGATAAAGCAACACATATGCGTGATTTACTCACCAATCTTCATGTTTTTGCCACAAATACACAAATATAAAGCACATTCATACTACTTTTGGTTAATTTATAGCTGCTACGTTAGCTTTGGACGTAACAAAATCACTTAATTAGTCGATTATGGTTGCAACACGAGCAAATTAGTTTCCTATGTGTACTTGTGTGTGTGCACTTTATTCTATGTTGATTAATTTTCAAAAACACACGATTAATTCATGTTATTGTAATCAGTAAGTGACTTCAAGAAGGGTATACAAAATTTTGTTTTCAACCTCGCTCCATCACGCTACTCCTCTTGGACCTCTCGTTGCCTTTGACACAGTTGACCATGACACTCTGAAACAAAGACTCTATGAAGCTGGCATCGAGGGAACTCGGCCATGCTTTTCAACACCTACATGAAGTCATTACCAGTACTGATCAATCAATTTCACCTCACGTGCTATAACCATGCAGATGACACGCAAATACTCCTTCAACTGAAATGCCACAAAGACATTGAAAAATCCCCAATTTTCAGTTGTCTCAGACCGTGGATCAGTGGATGACTTCGAGCCATCTTAAATTGAATGCTTCAAAAACGGAAATACTCATGTGTGGCGATTGGAAACATTACCACCCGCTTGCCGCCTGGCCTGATGAACTGGGATCACTGCCTAAAGTATCAAAGGAAGTGAGAAACCTCGGAATGACCACGGACTCCAAGCTGTTGATGAATGCCCAAGTGGACAAACTAGCAAGATCAAGCTTTATCACTATAAAAACGCTGCAAGCAATTTCCCCTCATTTGGGATTTCAACACAAGGTCCAAGCTACCATCTCACTTGTTCTGTCCAAACTTGATTATGCCAATAGCCTCTACCACGGATCACCTTTAACGACCATGAAAAGACTACAACAGATTCAGAACACGGCTGCCAGACTACTCTTGCATATCAGACTTGGAGACCACATCTAACCTGCCTTGAAAGCCCTGCATTGGTTACCGGTTGCCAGAAGATCAATGTTCAAGCTACTTTGTTTCACCCACAAAGCAATCCATGGAATGGGACCAATCTTCATCAGGAATAAAATCACCAAACACATTCAATAAAGGAAACTACGCTCTAAAGGGGCATCGCGCCTCAAAATCCCAAGATAAAAGAAAAAACCATGGGTCAATCAATCAGTCATTTGTTAAGCGCACTACATACCTGCGAGGGTCTCATGGCGCTGGGGGGTGGAAGGTGCAGGCCGCTACTGATCAAACAGCGGGGTCATTAGTGTACTCATGAAGGTCAGCAGGTCTTGGGTCTGTCATAGGCTCAGTGGGAGGGTGTTCCATGTCTTGGTGGAGAGGTGGGAGAAGGATCTCCCGCCGGTGGTTGTTCTTCGGATGGGCGGGACGGTGGCGAGTGAGAGGTCGGCGGAGCATTGCTGGCGGTTGGCGGTGTAGAAGGAGAGCCGTCTGGTGAGGTAGGTAGGCTGGGCCGGTCTTGTGGAGTGCCTTGTGTATGTGGATGAGGAGCTTGAAGGATATCCTCTTGTTGACGGGGAGCCAGTACAGGTTTCTGAGGTGGCGGGTGATGTGGCCTTGTCGCGGTACATCGAAGATCAGTCGTGCCGAGGCGTTTTGGATGTGTTGTAGTCGATTGATGACCTTCGTCGGGGCTCCCACGTAGAGGGTGTTTCCGTAGTCGAGTCTGCTGCTGACGAGGGCCTGGGTAACTGTCTTTCTTGTATCTGTCGGGATCCATCTGTAGATCTTGCGGAGCATGCGGAGGGTGTTGAAGCAGGAGGAGGAGACAGCGTTGACTTGCTTGGTCATTGAGAACGTTGAGTCGAGGATGATTCCCAGGTTGCGTGCGTGGTCGGTGGGGGTCGGGGCTGCCCCCAGTGCCGTTGACCACCAGGAGTCGTCCCAGGCTGACGGGTTGGAGCTGAGGATGAGGACCTCCGTCTTGTCCGAGTTCAGCTTCAGACGGCTGATCTTCATCTAGTCGGCGACGGCCTTCATTCCTTTATGGAGGTTGGCTTTGGCGGTGATGGGGTCCTTGGTGAGGGAGAGGTCGTCGGCGTAGGAGATTATGTTGAGGTTGTTATGTCGGGCGACGTGTGCAAGCGGGCCATGTAAATGTTGAACAGTGTCGGGCTGAGGGAGGATCCTTGGGGTACGCCGCAGATGATCTCGGAGGCTTCGGAACGGAACAGGGGGAGGCGGACGCTCTGGGTTCTGCCGGAGAGGAAGGAGGTGGTCCATTCCAGAGCCTTGTCTCGGATCCCTGTGGCGCGGAGGCGTGCGCGTAGTGTGCGGTGGCAGACGGTGTCGATGGCGGCGGAGAGGTCTAGGAGGATGAGTGCTGCATCGTCCCCGTTGTCTAACAGGGTCCTGATGTCGTCGGTGGCGGCGATGAGGGTGGTCTCGGGTGGCACAACCTTCTCTGTTCAAGCAGCCAAAATATGAAACTCTTTACCCCCAACATGAGATCTACCGACAACCCCCATATCTTCAGAAAACTACTCAAGAACTGGCTCTTCCCCACATAAGCACCATACGCAAATAGAAATTTACAGCATATTCCTCTGTATATAAGCATTTATTTTCAGTATAGATATGTACCTATCTTTGTGTATTGCTTTGTATAAACATGTAGAATAATTATGTTGTTGTAAATAAATAAATAAATAAAAATCATCTTTGGTCTACATGTACTTACTTCCATTGTGCATCTATGTACCTTCCATGTACTTGGATCTGTGTGTCTGTTACCTTTCTCCTGAAAAAGCATATCCAATGTACTACCCTATTTCTCATACTGTACTTCTATCAATATCTTTAATCTATATATACTTACCTCCTCTATGCATCTATATACTTCAATGAACTTATGGATCTATGTATTTCTCATGTTCTTCTAATTTGGCATTTCAAATGCACTACCCGATTTCTCAGCCTATACTTCTCTCAATATATCCTCTGGCCCAACCTTCTGACTCATCTCAAACGTCTTTCGACTACTCTTTCCAATGCACTACCCTATCTCTCACCCTATACATCTATCAATATATCCTCTATTTCCACTCTCTTATTTATCTCAAACCCCATACCACTACTATCATCCCCAAATAACCCTTTCTAGACTCTCTCCTACTCTACCTCTCATTGCATCATCTGACACCTCATTTTACTATACCGATCCCCCAGAACAAAGCTTTATAAACTCTTCCCTCTGACTCTTCCCCTCATCCAAAAGCCTCCTCCTACTGCTATGACCTCAAAAAGAGAAAAAAAGAAAATCCCACTCTTCTGTCCCTCCACTATCCTTTTCATTCAAAATAACACACTAACATGTTCACTTCTCAATTTCCATATTCCACTATACTAATTCAAAAATAATCTTTTATGGGTTTTAGAGTAGCGTGCTACTCGCCAATGAAGTGCTTCAAAACCCCATCAAGGGGTAGCAAGCGCTATATAAATACAAACCTCTTTCTCTCTTCTATCCGCAACCTACCCTTCTCTATTCAAATAACTGAATAACATATCCACCACTCAAATTAGTTCATACTTTACTATACTAATTTTCGACACCAATCCTTTATGGGTTCCAGAGTAGTGTCCTACTCGCCAGAAAAGCGCTTCAACACCCGTCAGGGGTAACAAGTGCTACATGAATGCAAACCTTACTTCCCTTCTATCCCTCCGCTACCCTTCACACTCCAAATAACTGACTAATATCCACCACTCAAATTACTTTCATATTTCACCATACTACTTCAGCACTAATCGTTTATGAGTTTCCGGAGTAGCGTGCTTCAACACCCCATCAGGGGTAACAAGCACTATATAAACACAAACCTTTTTTTTCCTCTACTATCTTTCCGAATCCAAATAACTGACTAACCTATCCACCACTTAAAATGTACTTGCATGTTTCACTATTCAAATTCAACACTAATCCTCTATGGATCCCGGAGTAGCGTGCTACTTGCTGAAAAAGCTCTTCAACGCCTCGTCAGGGGTAGTAAGCGCTATACAAATGCAATTACAATACAATACAATAAAAAAAGGGAGCAGACAAATAAGTTAAAAAAATGATTGTCCAAGAGCACACCATTTGGCCGAATGGGAGGCCAGGGCTAAATACGGTGTCTTCTTGTTCTACATTTCTAACAAGTCCAGAAGACAGCAACTGGGGTGGCTATGATTCTAAAGGCAAGGCCAATGAACTGCCCCGAGGGAACTGTCACTTTGATCTACATCTTACCCAGCTTCAGGACACAGTGTTTCTTTTCAATATATTTAGATGAAGTGGTAAAGCTGGTATTATGTGTCAAATATCCTAGTTCTATCGCTAAAACGTACTCACTTGCGCCCATATGTACTAATCCCAAATAGCGAATCCGTAGAAATCAATATTTGGGGATTGCAAAACGGAATGTATGTACACTGAGATTTCCTAATTCCTATTAAGAAATCGCAATTTAGGAAATTGCTAAATTGAGATTACCTGATAGGAAATCGCACAATGTACACATATGGGCCTTAATCTTACAATATTACTCAAATGTTCTAATACTGCATTGCTTCCATGAGAGACATGGAGATTACCACTACCTAAATGCTTCTGGTAGCTGCTCAGCACCCATAATTCCATTAGTTATTCCGCATGTCTAATTGATCGTGTGTTAGGGGACACAGCAGCTGCGTTCGCGCAGGCAAGCGCTGAGCTGGGGAATGACTACATTTCCCAGCAACCTCGGTACGCCGCCTCACGTAGGACACCGCATCCTCTCACCGCGTCCCATGTGGTGCGGAAGAACTGAAAAGGCGAGGCAGCGGGAGAGACGCTGCCGATTGTCTGCCAGATTCTGGATCTCAGCTGGCCGTATTTTGTCCTGAAGGGTCGGGTAAGGGTGCCTGTGGCACTACTTATTCTATTTCACTCCTTGCTGCCATATTGCTTGGCTATTTGTTACACTTCTCTTCCGCTTGGAATTATAGAGAAGAGAGTACACTTTTGTTGTCTTTGGTCCTTCGTGATAGAGCTCATTCCTCTCCTTGCCGGAAACCTTACAAGTGTTCAGGGATTTGGCTCTCCTTTGATTCCTTGTTATCTTAGGATTGTTCAGTGCTTTGCTCCCCAGACTTACTGTGTAACTTGCAAAGGATCACCGGGGGGCATTCCTTGCTAGTTTCCCTACGTTGGCAAACTCTTCCTTGATTCGTATTTAAGAGTTCATGCGAGGGAAATTGATACTAACTATAAATGGAATAGGGGCTGCCCTTTCCCCCAACAAATCTCATGAGGTGCTTCATATTGTTTGAGTGACGTAACTCTACAACTGCTGAATTGATGCCTGTTTCTTCTGGATTGCATTGGTGAACATGTGTTTGTCTCAGTGTGCTTCACTGTGCTACAGTCCTCTCAGAAAAACAATTGCAGCTACTTACACAATTGTTTGCTGTTCTCTTTCATCCTCCACAGGTGTGTTATTGGCCTTGGGTCATATTGAGTTGAGGTGTTGTCCTCGTAATCTCAGGTACCATTCTCTTGCATAAAAGATGTATAACCAATTTCTCTATGATTTAGAAGGTTAGTTGAAACTCAAATGTGCCCTTGTGTTTTTCCAGCATTTTGATGATTAAGAGGTTACAAGCTCAGCACCCTTGTTAGCCGGTCATCATTATATTTCTTTACAGGTTAGTGGAAGTATGGGTACCAAGGGACAATAAGACAATGAGAGTAGAGGTGAAAAGTTCCCTTAGTAATTATTTATTTTCTTTATGTCTTGCCACAGGTCTCCCTCCCTGCTGTCCCCGTCCTTCCCTTCCCCCGCTTAACCACCCTTTAGTCTGTGTATTATTATTATCCAGACTTGGGGCTGTTGAGAGGTGGACCCCTAAAAGCATTGATTTCTTTATGTCTTGCCACAGGTCTCCCTCCCTGCTGTCCCCATCCTTCCCTTCCCCCACTTAATCACCCTTTAGTCTGTGTATTATTATTATCCAGACTTGGGGCTGTTGAGAGGTGGACCCCTAAAAGCATTGATTCGATCCTGAGGATACGTTCAGGCCTGGGACAACATGCCTAAATCAGTGATAATTCTACTCCTCTCTATTGTGCTATAAGATCATTATCACATTGAGTGTTATACCTAGTTAGGCGCAAACTTCCTGGTCTTAACTTTCCAGCTCAGTTTGTGCATCTCAATTATCCCCCTTTGTCTCTACCGGAATTCTTAATTTGGAAATGTATCAGGGGTTGCTCTCAGTATTTGTGCAGGAATGCAATTTCATAAGTTTGCTACTTTTCTTGAAGCTTCCCTCTAATTTTCCTGATCAGCTGTCTATTTCAGAACCACACCTGATGGAACATTCTCCTCTTCTTTACTGTGTTTCTACCCCTGGTGAATCAAGTGTCTCCAGTTTCTATGCACTGCTGAGGTACTGGGTTTTTAAGAACCGGCACAGAACCGGTAACCCAGCGGTGTCAGGGTACACCCAGAGACCTCGGGTTCTTCCTGATCCAGACCACAGAAACTCAGAGTCTTCTAGGTGAAGTCAAAGATCGATTTATTGGCTGCAACCAAGGTAACAAGTGTCCTAGAAGTACAACACACGGGGAAGTATATTCTCAGGAGACTGCTCGAATTTACAAAGTCAGGCTTCTCTCTTTATACAGAAAATTCAGCTTCAGGCAAACATTCTTCGAATTTGCAGTATATCATTTACAGGTCTTGGTTACAAAAGAAAAGCAGAGTCATGATGACATGTACATATTTCACGTCGTGCTGCCCACAACAAATCACCCGGCGAGGCCCAACATTTCATCAGATATCGATGGACCCCCAATAAAACAGGAACCTCCCCACCATAAAGTAAGTGAAGCAAAAGAGTAGAGACAGATGTGAGCAAGATACGGCAGGTGTGCGCGCTGAAATGGTTTTATGGCTTGTTGAGCCTTGATGCTATCTTGTTCGGCCACTGGGAGGGGAACTGACCTAACGAGTTCGGCCTGGGGCAATGGTTCCAACTTGCACAGGTCATAGGGAAGTCGATTAAGGAGTATGTGTCCTTGTGGAATTGAATTCAGCTGGATTAAGGCCTATTGTAAAGGGCAACACATAAATGGAAACCAAGGGTTCAGAACGTAAGTGACGATTTCGAGGTGAAGTCGTCACTCGAATATGCTGAAAACATATGTACATGGTGTGCTCGTCATTCTCGGTCTTTTGATACCAAATTCGTCCTGTTTCGACGAAGTTTTAATTCTCGAGTCCAGAACGATTACATGAATCCAGAATCTTCAGAACCACAAACCCTCCTTTTGCCCTTACATAGGCAATTAATCTATCCTCATGTTAATCTGAGTCCAGATCTATATTCCTAAAGTCATTGAGATGTTGCTGTAACATCATTCTAGTACTCAGTTCATCTCTTGATACAGGCTTCCTTACACATGATGTAACACAGAGGCCACATATTGCAGGAGCACACTGTATGCACAGACAGAACAGAAAAAGAATGGCTAAGACCATCCCAATGACCATCAGGATTTTCCATCCCCAGGCAGATATCAGTTCCCAGAACCATCCCATTAACGACCAATCTCCTTTATCCACATGAATAGATTCGGAAATCTTATGTAGTTTGGAGATGGCCTGGTACACTGTTGGAGCGTTATCAGGGATGAAGATGCAGCAACTAGATTGGATCAATCTGCATACCCCACCTCGGTCTGCAAGTATGACATCTAAAGCGACCCTGTTCTGAAGGGTCATAAGTCGATCCGATTGGAGCTCAGCAGTCAAGTTACTAAGGGCACCAGTAGTTTCAATCACGGTGGACTCAACTACCCTTGTCAATTGCCTAATGTTCCTGCTGTTAGCCATGGATCCCCAGAACGGCAGAAAACCCTTTGCAAAGTCTCCAAATTCTTGACCTGCAGTGTCTTCTTCACTCAAAACACCTCTAACTATCCTTGTCCTGTGGTAGTCTGCCGCTGCTGTGTAGGTGGGAGGCAACAGGAAGGAAACAAAACATGAGCCAGAAAAGTCAGGGGGCAACCATGTATAGGCTCTATCGTGGCAGATGAAATAAGTACCCTTAGCTGCTAAAAACGCAGGGGAAGTCTGAGATCCAAAAACATACGTTTCAGTACAGACACTCTTCCCTAACTGAGCCCTGGGATTCGTGCCATTACCTTGCAGACACAGATGACCCTGATGGGGTACAATCCAAATCGGGGACGATCTCTTAGCTTGCTGTTTCTCACTCAGAGTAGCTCCATATCCAGTCATGTTCCATCCTATGTATAATAGTGTCTCATCTCTAGGGATAGTCTCATAAGAAATACCTTCCTTAATCATGTCTACTATACCCTTGACTAGAGCACTCTTTCTAGGATTGTCTGTTACAGAACATAGGGGGTAGATTTTGTGTGCATATATGAACATTGTCCTATATGCCCATACAGAAACATTGTGACTAAATGGCAGGACCAAATAAGGGATACCTTTATCCGTTGTGTGAGGCATAAGACCGCACACCCAACAGTTAGTTGTGTTCATTACAAGTTGGTGTTGGTGTAACAACTGAACAAAGGAGTTATTAATGAACTCCAATCTCCTATTTGATTCGTGGTCAGGCAGAGGGTGGAAAGAATGAGAGGAAACAGTGGGAGGAGGTATGGGTGATGCAGTGGGTGCAAATGTTACACGAAAAGAGAATAAAACATAACTTATTAAAAATACCATGACACTGAATAGCATACAAATACACAATATTATAAAACTTTTCTCTGTCATCACGTTACATAGTCTGCGCTTTAAGGTCGTTTGTTTGGCAGGTCTCTCCACATCGGGAAACTCCATCCTCTCTAAAGTGCTGCCCGCGGTGGGAGGTTGCCTCTGCTAAGGGATGCTTCTGTCAGTCTAGGGCAACTCCCTTGGACCAACCAGAACTACCGACCTAACGTCGTCAGCTGCACCCCAAAGACTTTAATCAACCGCGGCCCTAGCAGCGGAACCCGGATGGCGGTTCGAAAAAACAAAAATAAGCAAGTTTCTTAGATGGGAGAGCTGCACTTTCAAAAATAGTACTTGGGGGAAAAGGAAATATCTGTTTTATTAGTCCATGGATCTTGGTCTCAAATCGCAAAAAGAAAGTGTTTTATTAGTTCGTTTTTCTCGGTCTCAAATTGTATCGTTGTTTCCCAGGTATTGTCTGATCCTGGAACAAAAGGTCAGGCTCTGTAGTGTTCAATAGCTTGGGTGGCGGCACAGCCTTGTGCGAAATGTTCTCATTTTCTTGTTCAGAGTCAGTTCTTTTTACATGCAAGTCATGAAAAGGGACGGCATGTGACACGGTATCAGGTTCTGGGTCAGCGACACCCTTCTGGACCCACTGGTCATAGGGCAGAGGGAAAGGGATTTTTTTGCAATGGATCCTGTGGACCCAGTTGGCCTTCCCCTCCACCCGAATGGCTGACCTTGTAGAAAGAAGGACGAGATGAGGCCCGGTCCACCTGGGCTGGTCGTTCTTCGTTCTTTGGAAGTTCCTGACGAGTATCCAGGAACCAGGGTCAATGGCGTGACCCGGAGTCTCAGAGACAGGAGGCAGGGTGTTGTGGACCTGTTGATGCAAAACACGCAATTTAGCCGTCAATTCATACAGATAATTAAGCAAAATAGGGTGTTCAAGCTCGCTGAATTTAGTGGGTCTAGGCACTCCCCATATGTTGGCTGGCCGGCCAAAAACTATTTCATATGGACTAAGTTTCACTCGTGAATGCACAGTCATCCTAGTGGACAGGAGTGCTAAGGGTAGAGCGTCAGGCCATTTAAGACCTGTGCTCGCTTGGATTTTGGCCAGTTTAAGTTTTAAAGTGCCATTGTAACATTCTACTAATCCAGCTGATTGGGGGTGATTTGCAGCGTGGAACTTCTGCCAACTACCTAGCCCTTCACACACTCTTTTCATCACACGACCCACAAATTCACTCCCATTATCAGACCAGACCATTCTAGGCATTCCAAACCTGGGGAAGTACTCTTTCACAAGGGCTTTTGCTGTGGACAAGGCAGTATTGTCTTTTAGGGGATAGGCTTCTACCCATCTTGAGAAGGCACAAACAACAACGAGTACGTATTTTAAGTTGTTGCACCTCTCCATGTGGATGAAATCTAGCTGCAAAACCTCGAACGGGTACGTAGGAGGTGCAAAATGACCAGCTGGAGTTGGGGTTCCCCTACCAGGATTGTGCTTCAGACATACCATGCAATTCTTGACAACATTCTCTGCACACTTGGGAATCCCTGAATTCTTCCATACTGGGGCCAACAACTCGCAAATCCCTTTCACGCTGATATGAGCCATTCCATGAGCCATTGTAACCACTGCAAGCACATATGCATCGGGTAACAACCATCTCTGATGCTCTGTTAATTCAATCCAGCAACCATTTGCATCCATTCTACCCGTACTTTCTCTCCACGTACTCAACTCTTTCTCTGTGGCCTCAGCTTGAATGGACTTCACGCTCTCCACTGTGTCTTCACACATTCCAACATCACCAGTCCATCTTGCAGGGCCTGCAACATACATTCGGCTCATTAAATTCTTTGCCGTTTCTTTCGCGATTTCATCAGCAAATGCATTTCCACGACCAACATCATCAGTCACCTTCTTGTGAGCACTACATTTCACAATCACCATTTGCAGGGGCAAGGTCAGTGATTCAAGAAGCTCATTCACCAACTGACCATGCTGAATCTTAGCTCCATGCGAAGTCAGGAATCCACGTTCTCTCCACAATCGCCCAAAACTGTGAGCCACTCCAAATGCATACTGACTATCAGTGTAGATAGTCACTTTCATCCCTTTAGACAACACACATGCTCTCGTGAGTGCAATCAATTCTGCTGCCTGAGCTGAATTATGCAGGACACGTGCAGCTTCAACAACTGTATGCAACGTCGTAACGGCATATGCTGCAGTCGTGTCACCACTCGGGAGCTTAAAGCATGAACCATCCACCCATAATGTATCATCACATTCACCAAGAGGAGTATCGGATAGATCTACTCTCCCTTTCGTTTCTTCCTCTGTTCTGAGAAAACAATTGTGCTGTTCTGAAACATCTGATTCCTCTGCAATTGGCAACAACGTAGCTAGGTTTAAGGTACTGCATCTTTTTATGTGCACATGACTCGCTAGCAGTGTCAATTTGTAGCTGGACAATCGAGCACTAGTTAAGTGCTGTGTCTTTGTTCTATTTAACAACGTGTCTACTGCATGTGGGACCATCACGATTAGTGTATTATTCATTACTAGACCTGCAGACTGTCGAATAGAGACAGCTGCTGCTGCTGTGGCTCTTAAACAACTCGGTAATGCTTGTGCTACCAGATCCAAGGTCGACGAAAAATAGGCACATGGACGCTCCCTACCTCCAAACAACTGAGTCAACACTGACAATGCACAGCCCTCTTTCTCGTGGACATACAATGTGAAAGGCTTACTGTAGTCGGGGGTACCTAACACAGGGGCCGAACACAATGCTGTGCGCAATTCGAGAAAACTTTCCTGACACTCTTCAGACCAAGGAATGGGATTGGGTGTATTTTTGCACGTTAATGCCACCAAGGGTTTGGCTAATAACGAAAAATTTGGAATCCACTGTCTACAGTATGATGTAATGCCCAAGAAAGCACGCACTTCTCTCTGTGTTCTTGGCACACTCAACTTTGCTATTGCCTGAATTCGTTCTGGGGTCAGTTTCCTTCCCTCCTTCGATAAGAGGTGACCTAGGTAGGTCACTTCTTGTCTGCAATATTGCAGTTTGGAAAGTGACACCTTGTGATGAAGATCACACAGATGACGCAACAATGACAGCGTGGCCTTTTTACAAATTTCCTCAGTGTCTGCGGCAATGAGTAAATCATCCACATACTGTACAAGAGTAGCACCTTCAGGTAAAACAATCGTATCAAGCTGTGTTTTTAGAGCTTGACTGTATATTGATGGACTTTCACAGTAGCCCTGAGGAGCGCGTTTAAAGCGGAAGCTGCGACCTCCTAAACTGAAGGAAAAAATATCCCTGCTTTCCTCGGCAATCGGGATGCTGAAGAAAGCATTCTTCAGGTCAATCACCGAAAACCAAGAGGCAGATGCTGGAATCATAGTCAATAATGTGGTAATGTCGGGGACAACTGGGAATTGTGGCACAACTATTTTATTCACCTCTCTCAGATCAATCACGAATCTGTACACAGGTGGCTGAGAAGGGTCAGTTCGTTTTAAAACAGGCAGAACAAGACTATTGCAAATGTTGCCTCGTGTTTCTTCAATCACATCCTTTTCAATTAATTCGTAAACGATCGCTAGCAAAGCTTTTTCACCTTCACTCGAGATTTTGTATTGGGGGATTCGTGGCATTTTAACGTTGGCTTTCAATGTTACAACATATGGTGGAATTTCTAAAAGACCCACATCATTAGGACCAGCGGCCCAAAGAATATCTGGAAGAAACGACAATTCCACTGGAAGTTTGTCCCTCAACAAATACATGGGAGAAACCACTTTGTTACCTAAAGTAAGTTGTACTCCTGAAGGAGAACAGTACAAAGTCGCATGCAATCTTTTTAACAAATCCAATCCTAGCAAGTTTTCACCACAACCTGTTGTCAGAATGAGGGGTGCTTCGAATTTGCAAGGACCAACAGAAAGAGACAAAGGGTCAGAAATCGGATTTCTAACTGGGGCGCCAGAAAAACCTACAGAAACGTTCATTTCGCCAGACAAAGGTGCCCCATGGAGTTTGGAGTGCATAATAGAACTCTTTGTAGCACCAGTATCCAACAGAAAAGGTTCTGACACACCTGATGTAATCACTTCAACATAAGGTTCACTCTGATCTACTGGAACTGAAACAACTCCCTCTCTTTGTCTATGGCTGTCCTAGCAATCATTGCCCTCCAAATACTCATCTTCTGTATAGTAATCATCAACATAGTATTGGGCTGTCCTGTCAGATGCGTTGTTCTGCTGATCGAACCTATTCATGGAATTTTGTGGTGGAAGGGGATGTGTGTTCTGGGGGACGTTTCCACGTCCTCTACCTCTAGGTGCTTGCTGAACACCACGACCTCTTACACCAGAAACACCATTTGCACGTTGTAACAGAATAGGACAACTATACTTGAAATGACCCTCTTCTATGCAATATGAACACTGGTTGGGGCCTACAGGTACACGGGGTTGAGTATACTCGACTCTTTGCGAGTTCCTCTGATACTGTTGAGGCTGCTGAAAATTATTCTGATAATTATTCTGACCATTATTATTTTGATTACCACCACCACGTGGCGGATATGCTTGCTGTAATAAAACCTTTGTTTTTAATTCTTTAGCTTTCTTTTCTACTCTATCTTTCTCGTCTTTGTCTCTATTCTCGTAATATTGGGCAGTAGCTAATATCTGCGCTGAAGAGGAGACTGCCCAATAACTTTCTGAATCCTTTAACTTTTTACACAATTCTGGAAGCAGATTGTGTACGAATTTATCGACAAACAATCTCTGACCACCTTCTGTGGTCATGTCTTGACCGCTGTGGTCGACAAATGTCTCTTCAAACCTGTTGAAGAAATCTGAGACTGTCTCTTCTTTCTTCTGCTTACAAGCAGATAACTTATCCCAGTTTACGCGTATTGCAGGCATTATCGTTTTCATGTAATCAACTATTCTACCAGGAAGTTCTGCTATCAAAGGCTCAGGCTTAGCACCACCAACTTGTCGGGCGTCTGCAGCGGTAATATTAGCCCATGAGTCACCTAATTCCTGATCATGATCTGTATGACGAATTTTACCCCATAAAGGCTGTGGAACAACATTCCCAAACAGCATATCAATATCGGCTAAATTCATTATGCATGACCCAGCAGTTTGTGACAACTCTTTGTAATACCCTGCAGGATTTTTACGCGGAACAGGTAATGTCTATTTAAGTGCTAAAACTTCAGCTCGCTTCCATGGGACATATACCCATACACGCTGAAAGTGTGGCAGAATAGGTGGGTTAGCAGTTGTGTCGCCCTCTCTCCATTGTGGGGGAACTTCTCTCATAGGGTATTGTCGCGCCTTTTTCCTACTAGATGCACTAGGCTCAGATTGTGACCCAGAACTGTTCCCCTTACTCCGATATGATAACAATATTTCAACTGCTTTCTCCACATCCGGACCTACAATCATGCCCTCTCCAAACTTAAACCGTACACGACACATCTCTTGCGGGATGCATTCCAGATCATTGTCTTCCAAATCCTCGCAAAGGAAAACACACATCTGTTCGAAAACATATCTCTGTGTCGGTGCTTCCCATTGATGGAAGACTTCCATGACAGACTCTACATCATATTTTACGGTGCTAAACGATTCAGTGAGTCTCTCTCTTGATAGTCAGGCAGTCGACTTCGCAACTGTCTTCGTTCCATTTTAGGGGTCGTAGTAGGCGACCCAAAAAGAGGTGAAAGAAGGTTAGTGACAGTGCTGGCCATTTTCTGCCGAAGGGAAGGTGAAACTGAAGGAAGAACGGGGTGAGATAAGGCAGAGGCAGAGATACCGGCAGAGGAGGCATCAGGAGAAATAGAAGGGGCACTAGGCAAAATCGTAGAGGGAGCATTGGGAGAAGTAGAAAGTACAGTAGGCAAAATCATAGAAAGTACAGATGTGATCGGTGGGCCTTGAGGAGGCTGCACCAAAGGAGTAGGAGCCAGCTGAAGAGCAGCTGGTGGTTGCTGTAGAGGAATAGGAGGCATAACAACCACAGGTTGTGCAACTGTGGGTTGTGGAGGTGCCGTGGCATTTTGTGCATAGGGGGGTGGTGAACTTAATAAATGCGACATTAATGGATCTTTTTCACGCTCTTTTGCTGCCTCTTGCTGAAGAGACGGCAAAACTGGATAACATTTATCTATCGCCATTTTACGTTGCCTGTGCAACTGCTCACTCATATGCTCTTCTTCATTGTCTTTAAACTGCATAGCAGCTTGCATTACTGAAATTCCTCCTTCTCTCTTATTTTTCTTAGCTAATTTGATTTCCTTTTGTTTGGCCTCCTTACGCCATAGGCGAAAAGAGTCGAACATTGCCGGCCGGGCTTTCTTTTTGAAAAGTTTAACTTCAAGGTTATCCAAGATTTCGGTATAAAAGCTACCATATTGGGGCCATTTTAAAACACCATCTTTTCTGGTGTATTTGATCCATACTTTGTTGTATGTGATGGGGCCTACCCCATGTTTCACATATAACTCGTAAGTTGGAGTTCCAACCGGAGGAACCGGACATGAGTCCTCCATTTGGGAGTCCCTATTATTACATCCAAGACAAAACAAATTTCCAAGTCTAAGACTAGGCATCTTTGCTCTCTAGTCTAGTTCCAAACTTCAAAGGATTTATCGATTACAATATTTCTCGTGAATACACGAGTCCTTCGGTTTTGGTGCTTGCAAGTACCAACAATTAACCCAAAGGATACCCAAGACTAAAACCAACTAAGGACTGGGAGACGCTCCACTTATTATTTATTTATTTATTAAAACATTTATAAAGCGCGAACGCAGGCCCAAGGGCATCTCGGCGCTAAAGATTCTATGTTGTGTAACCATCAAGGGGAACTGAAGTTTATTGTTTAAAAAGCCAGGTCTTAAGCTGTTTGCGAAACATCCAGAGGGAGGTACTCGATTTGATTGCAAGTGGGACAGTATTCCACAGTTTCGGGGCAGCTACCAGGAATCTTCTATCTCCCCACGCTACCGATTTGGTGCGTGGAACCAGCAGTTCCTGTAGAGAGGATGAGCGTAATGTTCTTGCAGGACGGTATGGGATAAGATTTTGGGTAAAGAAAGCAGGTCCGATATTATGTAAAGCTTTGTAAACTAGGCAGAGGGACTTGAATTCGATCCTCTTTCTCACCGGTAACCAGTGCAGCTGTCTTATAGTAGCTGACACTGACTGGTATTTTGGAATGCGCCCAAGTAGCCTGGCCGCGGCATTCTGAATGATCTGCATTTTTTGAAGCACCTTCTCTTGGGCGCCCAAGAATAGGGCGTTGCAGTAGTCTAAGGTGGATAAGACCAGGGAAGTGACCAGGATTTTTCCGGCATTTTCAGGTAGGAAAGGCAAGATTTTTTTTATGAGCCGTAATTTATGAAAAGCTGAGGAGGAAATTTGATTTGCATGGGGTAGGAAGTTCAGGCGGCTATCAAACACCACCCCTAAATTCCTCACCTTGTCAATCGGATCCGGGGGCTGCCCCATAGATGAAGGCCACCAGAGTGAGGGCCATTCCGGGGATAATTTGCCAAAAATGACAACTTCCGATTTGTCGGAATTCAGCTTCAAGCAATTGGCGGCCATCCAGCTCCCAATTGCCTGCATGCCTTGGTTGAAATTACTGGCAATCTTAAGCCCATCATTCTTGACTGCTAGGACCAGCTGGGTGTCATCTGCGTAGGAGGTAAGGCTCATCCCATGTGCCTTGATGACTCTAGCAAGGTCCGACACATAAATGTTAAATAGTGTCGGACTAAGGGATGAGCCTTGAGGAACTCCACATGGCAGTGACAAGGGAGATGATTTGAAAGGTCCGATAGTAACCACCTGGGACCTTCCCGCCAGAAATGAAGCGATAAGTTCTCTGGCGCTCCCTTGGATGCCCAAGCCTCCGACACGATCGACCAGAGTGACATGGTCGACCGTGTCGAAGGCTGCTGAAAGGTCCAACAGAATAAGAACTGCTGTACCTCCTGCATCCCGGATAGATCTGATATCATCCGCTGCCTTAACCAGGGCAGTCTCTGTTCCGTGGAATTGGCGGAAGCCAAACTGTGATTCATCCAGTAACCTATGTTCCTCGACAAAGGAGGATAGTTGGAGATTCATAATTTTTTCGACTACTTTCGCTAGTATTGGAAGACTAGCGATAGGACGATAACTTTTTGGTTCATCCTTGTCGAGGTTAGGTTTTTTAAGGAGAGGTTTTACAAAGGTCTTTATTAAAAACTCTGGATAAATCCCTGTACAAAACATAGACTTGCAGATCGCGGTCATGGACGGGAGAACTGTTTCAATAATCGGGCGTAGGATTTTCAAAGGACATGGGTCTGAGGCAGAGCCCGATTTAATGGAAGATATAATATTCCGTACCTGCGGGGGACCTACTTCTGTGAACTGCAGGAAGTTGGGGCCATGATGTGAAGGGGGAGCAGTAGGGAGGGTAATTGCATTATTTGCGAAGACACGATAAATATCATTGACTTTACTAAAGAAAAAATTCGCTAGGTCGTCGCAGAGTGATTGGGAAGGGGGGGGGTTAAATCAGAAGAAGACCCGGCTAGCTGTTTGGTGGTTTCATATAGTAGTTTACTCGAATTTTTGGCTAATTCTATTTTTTCGCAATAGTATTTTTTCTTTGCCTCATAGATTAAGATTTTGTATTTGGCCATTGCCTCTTTGTACTTCGATTTGGCCTCGTCTGTGTAATCTTTCCGCCAGTGCCTCTCGCTGTTCCTGCACAATTGCTTCTGAATGCGTAGCTCAGCTGAATACCAAGGGGCAGACGGGGCCGATCTATTACGGGATCGTTGTTTAGTAGGAACTAGTTCGGAAGCTGCAGAGCTTACCCAGTCATAGAATTGGGATGTCGCAATGTTGGGATCAGTGGATAATAACGGGGTGGTATCAGTGAGATTTGCTTCTAACCTCGAGATGTCTAAGTCGTCCCATGCCAAATAGGGTTGGCAAGGGTTAGGGCATGATTTGCCCACAGGCGAGTCCTGTACTGACAATGATGCCAGAATAAGATGGTGGTCAGTCCAAGTCAGGGGAAGTATTTGGGTGACTTGTAGGCCCGATGCATTAGTGAATATGCCATCCAAGGTGTGGCCACCATCATGCGTGGGAGATTTAACCAATGGGTAAAGGCCAAAAGTGGTCATATCTGCTAAAAGAGTGGCCGTATCGGGATTTTCTGGTAGATCAAAATGAAAATGAAAATCACCCAGAATCGTGAAAGAGTTAACAAGGGCAGAAACTTCCAATGTAGATCTGAGATCTGAGATGAATTCGTTCCTGGGCCCCGGGGGGCGATATAAGAGGATCCCTCTGAATGTATAGGTTGGGGACAGTCGAATGGCGAATTCAAGGGCTTCACAGGAAGATCGGGTGATCGTTTTGGTCCTAACGGAGAAAGTATCACGTGCAATAATGGCAATACCACCACCTTTTTTCTTAAGTTGTCTGTCCAGTCTGTATATAACAAACCCGTTAGGTACAGCGATCACTAAGTCAGGATTAGACGCTTCGTCCATCCAGGTTTCGGTTAAAAAAAGTAAATCTATTTTATGGTCACTGATCATCTCGTGGATGTCCTGGCGATGTTTGCCTACTGAGCGGACATTGGAAAGGGCAATAATGTGAGATTTAGAGTTACAGTGGGGCAATTTATGGCTAGAAGATATCGAGGCTTTACAAGCCAGGCTTTATGAAGCCGGGCTCGTGAGCAGAGGATAAGGGTGTAAGATCGTGCAAGCCTGAAGGATCAGGGGACGTAGCTGACAGAGCTGGAAGGAAGAGTAATAACCTCCTGGTGGCAGAGGAGGAGAGCCAGGGGGGGTGGCCCTAGGCCCGGGCCAGGCGCAGACGGGCTTGCCTTTGGCGCGCCTTCGGAGCGCCGCCGGCGCGCCCGCTGCGCCCGCCCGCTGCGCGGTCGGGTAAGTCTCTTGCTTATATTCATGGTGATAGGGGCGGAGGAGGATGGGAGGGGCGCCGAGCTCTCCGGCCAGCCTTCCCTTTCCAAAATGGCCCCTGAAGTTGTGATTAGGGTTTCCCAGCGCCTGGCAATAGCGGCGTGGTGGGAGTAAATGAGCCTCGGCGATGTAATCTCGTCTCGAGGTAGGAGCAATGTCTTAAAATAGCACTATTTAAAATATTATACACCTTTTAAAAATAAACACGATTATTAAATCAATCGGCTTATAAATGGGACAGAGTACAGGGAACACAGATTACCTCCGGCTTTCCGCCTCAGAGGGAGAACAAACAACAGAATCACTAGGAGCTAAGAAGTCTCGCCCTTAAGTATCCTGGGAGGGCGGGAGGGGCGCCGAGCTCTCCGGCCAGCCTTCCCTTTCCAAAATGGCCCCTGAAGTTGTGATTAGGGTTTCCCAGCGCCTGGCAATAGCGGCGTGGTGGGAGTAAATGAGCCTCGGCGATGTAATCTCGTCTCGAGGTAGGAGCAATGTCTTAAAATAGCACTATTTAAAATATTATACACCTTTTAAAAATAAACACGATTATTAAATCAATCGGCTTATAAATGGGACAGAGTACAGGGAACACAGATTACCTCCAGCTTTCCGCCTCAGAGGGAGAACAAACAACAGAATCACTAGGAGCTAAGAAGTCTCGCCCTTAAGTATCCTGGGAGGGCGGGAGGGGCGCCGAGCTCTCCGGCCAGCCTTCCCTTTCCAAAATGGCCCCTGAAGTTGTGATTAGGGTTTCCCAGCGCCTGGCAATAGCGGCGTGGTGGGAGTAAATGAGCCTCGGCGATGTAATCTCGTCTCGAGGTAGGAGCAATGTCTTAAAATAGCACTATTTAAAATATTATACACCTTTTAAAAATTAACACGATTATTAAATCAATCGGCTTATAAATGGGACAGAGTACAGGGAACACAGATTACCTCCGGCTTTCCGCCTCAGAGGGAGAACAAACAACAGAATCACTAGGAGCTAAGAAGTCTCGCCCTTAAGTATCCTGGGAGGGCGGGAGGGGCGCCGAGCTCTCCGGCCAGCCTTCCCTTTCCAAAATGGCCCTTGAAGTTGTGATTAGGGTTTCCCAGCGCCTGGCAATAGCGGCGTGGTGGGAGTAAATGAGCCTCGGCGATGTAATCTCGTCTCGAGGTAGGAGCAATGTCTTAAAATAGCACTATTTAAAATATTATACACCTTTTAAAAATAAACACGATTATTAAATCAATCGGCTTATAAATGGGACAGAGTACAGGGAACACAGATTACCTCCGGCTTTCCGCCTCAGAGGGAGAACAAACAACAGAATCCTTAACTGAGATATACTTAACTGAGATATCGATGACGTCACCAGAAGACTCGTCTTATCGTTTCGCTCTACCAAACTTCAAGGGTCCAAATCAGGGCGATAGCCAGGGCAGCAGTCCTTGTAGCCGTCAGGAAGCGGGGAACCTCACAGCAAAGACATTCGGACCACGTCGACATGCAGGGGTCGATGAGGTGGTTGGCCGTCCTCCGGAATTTTCACACGAAGCTCCTCACGAACCTCTGGCTGACTGGTACCACTGGAATCGCCCCAAACGTTGGGCGCCAGCTGAGGTACTGGGTTTTTAAGAACCGGCACAGAACCGGTAACCCAGCGGTGTCAGGGTACACCCAGAGACCTCGGGTTCTTCCTGATCCAGACCACAGAAACTCAGAGTCTTCTAGGTGAAGTCAAAGATCGATTTATTGGCTGCAACCAAGGTAACAAGTGTCCTAGAAGTACAACACACGGGGAAGTATATTCTCAGGAGACTGCTCGAATTTACAAAGTCAGGCTTCTCTCTTTATACAGAAAATTCAGCTTCAGGCAAACATTCTTCGAATTTGCAATATATCATTTACAGGTCTTGGTTACAAAAGAAAAGCAGAGTCATGATGACATGTACATATTTCACGTCGTGCTGCCCACAACAAATCACCCGGCGAGGCCCAACATTTCATCAGATATCGATGGACCCCCAATAAAACAGGCACCTCCCCACCATAAAGTAAGTGAAGCAAAAGAGTAGAGACAGATGTGAGCAAGATACGGCAGGTGTGCGCGCTGAAATGGTTTTATGGCTTGTTGAGCCTTGATGCTATCTTGTTCGGCCACTGGGAGGGGAACTGGCCTAACGAGTTCGGCCTGGGGCAATGGTTCCAACTTGCACAAGTCATAGGGAAGTCGATTAAGGAGTATGTGTCCTTGTGGAATTGAATTCAGCTGGATTAAGGCCTATTGTAAAGGGCAACACATAAATGGAAACCAAGGGTTCAGAACGTAAGTGACGATTTCGAGGTGAAGTCGTCACTCGAATATGCTGAAAACATATGTACATGATGTGCTCGTCATTCTCGGTCTTTTTATACCAAATTCGTCCTGTTTCGACGAAGTTTTAATTCTCGAGTCCAGAACGATTACATGAATCCAGAATCTTCAGAACCACACTACCTGACCCCTCCGTCCTCCTTTCTAGACTATACATATTTAAGCCTCTTTCTTCATGCTGTTCCAGCTGCAAACCTTGAACTGTTTTGTTATCCCCTGTATTGACAACCTGCCTTCATCCTTTCAGAAATGTAGATCCTCATTACAAAGAAATTAGCAGCTTTCTCTGCACAGCGTAGGCAGCCGCTACCGGGAGAGCGAACATTTTAGTGGGGGAGTGTCCCAGGTGTATGTGTTCCTGCCCTTTTCACTGACGGCCTTGGCTGATAGTTAGTTATTGTAACTTATCTAGTGCCTATATGTTTTTTCGCTCAGTTCACTTTATTTCGCCAGTACAAAACAACGGCATACAAAGTATTCTACTTACAACATACATAATAATTGTAAATTTAAAATGCATACTTCTACACAATTTCTTAGACATTCCAGTTAAAATTACATACTTAGCTAAAACATGACTAAAAGGTATCAGATTCATATGTAGAAAAAATCCTGTATTAGTGTCAAAATATTTAGAATTACAGGAATTGCTTTCTTGTTTTTATAGCACACTGTAAAAACTAAGTGAATTGATCAGGTAACAATTGTAAAAAGTAAAGAGCAGAACAACATCGTCTAAATTTGAGGGTACCCCTAAATGGAAGAATATATATTTTCCTTTCCTTTTATCTCCAATAATGGACACTGCATGGTTAAAGCAGTGGTTAAAAAAAGCAACTTCCCTCTTTGGTTGGTTATAACATTGCATGGGAACTCCCAAACCCACTGACTCTCAACACTGCCTTGGAAACACTGAAAACATTTGAGCTACTCTAGATAAAATACCCCACACATCCTTCTTCAAAGATTACAAGAACATAAGCATACAGGGCCACTATTCTGAATGAGCCTGATGCATTTTGGGGACTTTTTTTTAGTTTGCACCTGGTTACTACCTATTCTGATTCAATGATAATAGCATTTCCAAAATGTCTTTTTTGGAACTAGTCGCAATTAGGAAATGCTATGTACATGCGGTTAGGAAATCGCAAGTAGGAAATCCCTAGTTGCAAATTCCTATTTTGCTTATCACAAAATGCAACTTCTACTGGTAGAAATTGCATTTTGCAACGCCCCATGTGCCTTTGTACATTAGTAAAGGCAGTTTTGCATTTCTTAAGGGCTCAAACTAGTGAATCGAACCGTTAGAAATGCAAAATCCTTTTGTACATATGGGCCTATATCAGGTCTGTGCAAGTAGGTGGTAAGTGTGCTGTATGCATAGTAGATACTGATCGTTATCATTGGTGTTGCAAAGCTTAAGACTATTTCATTCTTTTTGGTTACCAGAGTTGTTTATTTCTAAACTTGTCTCTCCTAGGTTGCAATAGCGAGAAGTCTATGCATACTCCATTTGGTGGTAACAGGATTACACTCAAACAGAGGATGAATAGTAATCGCACTCAGTATTCTCAATCTCTGGCCGTGTTACATTGTTTAAGATAGTCTGATTTAGAATAAACCCTGTCAAGACACCTTTAAGAAGGTTATGGGGCATGCAGGGGCCACTAGGCCCAACTATGGTGGTTGAGGCCTTTTACTCCTGATGCCCACCTGCCCAATCTACGATGGATCCTGAGCAACTGTGCCAAGAACTTCTTCTCCTCTTGACTCTCAGTGGTATCTGTGGACAAGCAGTCAAACTCTCCCTTGGTGGCGAAGTGTGGATACAGATTAGTGAACATGACTCATAACTGAAAAGTGCACTCATCAATGTAAAAAAATCAATGGCCAGTCAAATACATGTTTTTATATTAAAAAGAAGTATTTTATTTCTACCTCTATGCATTTGAAGAAGTATTCTGACTTTTGTAAGCAATAACACAATCCCCTTGAGTTCTGGGCTCTTGTGTTTAACTAGAAAACTCCTGTGTCATCCTCTTCCTCGTAATGTGATTGGGGTTATTTCCCATTCACTGGTGGACGCATGCATGGAATGCTCACTAGTAGGCCTTACTCCAGAGTCCTCGCTTACTCTTAGGAAACAGTCAAAAGTGTCTGTGGTGCCGCAGCACCTTTAGCAGCGAGTCCCCTAGGGCCCAGCAGGCCTGTATCAAGTCTTACCCACTCTGGCAGCAAGGAAGTGTTCAGCGTTTCAGAGGATGCCCTAATCGCGGGCACTTTCAGTGCTCAAGTCCTGCTCTGTCTAGTTGACCTAAAACACAAGATTCATGGCAGCACCTGACAGGTGCAGTCTCTGCCTGAGCTGTCCTGACAGCTTCAACAGCGATCGGAGGTGCACTGTGATTCTGTTGGCATGGGAAGTGCAGCAGAAATAAATATCTTCTGATGTTATTGCACAAACAGTGTGTCTCTACACGTTCAATGTGCCAGTGAAGTGGTAATGGAAAACTGGCTATCCTAATTGCTACAAATGTCAATTATATACTGGCACAGTGGTTAACCGTTAGTGTTTAGGCTGTATAAGCATGTGGTAACAATGTGTTCACTCTGCAAATCTGTGAAAAAAAATTAAAAAAATTGTTTTACTTCAAGAGGTTTGGGAAATGTATACAATGACAGTGCAGGGAATGAGGAAGATCCCATTGGATCCTGGTTCTGATAGTTATTTCTGAGCCAGATTCAGAATCCAGCAAATCTAGTGAAATATGCTGAATTTGTCCTTGTGTAATTTTCCGACACCACAACACAATTGAGCAGCACCTACACATTGTCTGCTTTTTGTTCAGAGGAACAACATGCAGGCGGTTAGAGTCTTTCTTATTTTCACCGCCAGCTGGGCCCAAGACAAAGGCCTGATTAAAAAGGGCTATCAGCCCTTCTTTTGTTCAAGTATCATTTTGGCTTATACCTATTTGAAGCCTAACACCTAGGTACCAGTGCAATGAAAGGAAACAAGGGTGCACAGCTTATCGCTTCACAAGTACATTTGATAAACATTTGTTTTTCATTTCATTTCAAGTTTCTTATTAAGCGCATGGCTACACAAACACTGACTTCCCAGCGCTAACAGGTAACCTGAATGAGGAAGGCTGAAATCAGGAAGGCTGAGATCAGGAGAACAAGTACGTTTTCAGTTGTTTCCTGAAGCTGAGCAGGTTATCCTTAGATCTTAGACTTAACTGAAGTGAATTCCAGAGCTTGGGAGCCAAGTAGGTAAAGGACGTCCTCTGCTTCTGACTTTTTTATTCTGGATATAACTAGGAGAGATTGATTGTTTGATCGTAAGTCCTGTATGTTCTGGTGAGGAACAAGGAATTGCTTCAAAATATGTGGCTTCTAAACATGTCTTACTTTATGGACTTTACAAAGATACTTAAACTCGATTCTCTTCCTGATAAGCAGCCAATGCAAGCTTGCTAATGCGGGTCGTGCTGAATGGGATTTAGAGATATTCAGCAGGACTCTGGCTGCAGCATTTTGTATCACCTGTAATTTTCTAGGCACACATAGGGCTCCCAAGATAGAGAGAATTACCGTAATCCAGATGTGACATAATGAGTCCTTTGATTAAAATTCTATGGTTATTAATGGGCAGCCATTTAATAGTGTTCCTAAGAGCTCTTAAAAGCCAAAAGCATGATCCAGCCAATTTCTCGGCTTGTGGTGCCATGGTAAAGTTCTTATCAAATAATATTCCCAGGCTTTTGATCTCATCTTTTGGAGAAGGACGATCGCCCAAACCTAAAGGACAGGAGAAAAAATTCCAGAGGGAGGGATTATTTCCCAGCAACATAACCTCTGTTTTATCGCCATTTAGTTTGAGGTCACTGTTGTACATCCACTTTTGTACCTGCTCCATACATTCCATCAACTTGGCCTTGGTTTGTCTGATATAAGAGGTGAGCGAGAGAGAGAGAGATGATGATCTCTGTGTCGTCGACATATGAAACCACAGCAAATCCTGCTAGACAGATGATATCATATAGACACATATATACATTGAAAAGTGTAGGGCTCAAAGATGAGCCCTATGAATCTCCACACTTGAGCTGGTGTACTTCTGACAGACAATCTCCCTCCTGGACTTGAAGGCTTCTGTTTTCCAAAAAAGAGACCAGCCAGCTTGGTGCTTTTTTCTTGATTCCTAACACCTCCAGCCTGCTTTGCAGAATCAGATGGAAAACAGTATCAAAAGCTGGACTCAAGTCCAAAAGGATGAGCGCAGCTGAGCCCCCTTAGTCCAAAATTCTCCTAAGATCTTCAGTGGTTGCTAGAAGAGCTGTTTCTGTCCCATATCCAGATCGAACTCCTGTTTGTGTTGGATGTAGCAGATCATGAGATGATTTGGAGGCAGGTTTTTGACTTTCTTCACTCCCCCATGTTCGAGATGGGCATGCTCTGTAAGATGGCCAGCTGGATCTGTGTGATGGGTAGTTGCACAAATGAAATTTAAAAAGAACTTACTAATTTAATTTGTATTTAATTATTTTTGATGGAGATACTCATCCCAGTGTAAGGCGTCAGACTGCTTTACATCACACACACAGAGACAATAAATTATACAAGTGTGTGAATCAATGTGCAAGAAGTGTATTGTATGACAATGAGGGTTATGGGATTTAGGAGTCACATATCATCCATACCTGTAGAGATTATATGTGAAGAGAGCATGGTTCAGAGAAACACTAAATCAGGATTTAACACAGTGATTGTGATTGTCTGCACTAACAATACTTTATTACTATCCGAAGGAACCATTATTTTCAAACTTAGAATAACAACTGATTAAGAACAAAACAATAAGGATCTAACCCCATGACATGCAGATAGCATACAGTTTCATTATGCCGGTTTATAGGTCGGGTGCTATATTAGAAGGATTGCAATTCATCAACTTAAAGTAACAAATTAATATCTGTATCAAAAGCAGTAATCCACTTACCTATCTACCTGAAATACAAATATGTGATCTGCATATTACACGATGTGCTTGGCAGCAGGCACATTAAACCTCTGTGCTTTTTCATGAGTCAAAACTGCTACTGGACAACCACTCTCCTGCAACTACATTAATCAGTAAACTAATTTTACCTTACCATTATTATAATCTCCTGGAAATTGTTGGGCACAACAAGATCTCTGCAGCAGGTGTCTTGATCCTGTAAGGTATATTAAAATGCAGCCTTGTTGTGTGTGAGCAATTAAGTGAACTAGAACCGAAATATTGTCATATTAGGCATAATGTGCAAAGTTTTTTGTCATTCGCAAGCGGCCGATTTTCAGAATCGGGCTGTTTGCGAACTAAAAATTGCATTTTTCAATATACAAAGGCCCAATTTGCGTTTCGGTAACCTATTACCAAATCGCAACATGGCTTTGTGATTCGGTATTAGGAAGGTGCATGTTTGGGGCATCCCTTCCTAATACCAAATCACAGTGATATGTGTAAATGTTTTGCGACCGAAATTTGGTTGCAAAACATTCGCACTTTACCACCTACTACAAGTAGGTGGTATCCCATTTGCAAATAGGAAGGAGTCCTCAAGGGACCCCTTCCCCTTTGTGAATGTCTGAAAAAAACATTTTTTTAAGAGCAGGCTACTCTTAAAAAATTAAAAGAAAACTTTTAATTTTTCTTTTTGAAACACATTCCCATTTTCCTTTAAGAAAAACGTGATGCATGGAAAAAAATGCTTTTTTTGAAAAGCAATCACACACATCTGCTGACCCCAGCAAGCCACCAATTCCTGTGATTCTTGTGATTCCCGATAGGTTGCAAACCGAGCCCTATCTCATAAATATCAATGAGGGAGGTCTATTTGCAACCCACAGGGAATCGCAAAATGTGTCAGACACATTTGTAAAATTCGCTATTTGGTATTAGCAAACGATTACAAACGTCACCTGGGCCAATTGTTCTTTGTTGCAAATTTCTGTGGTGCTGATTAAAAAAAAAATGTCATCTTCCTGTCAGACGCCGCTTTTCATATCTCCTTCCTCGCAACTTCATCTTCTTTCAGCTGTCGTACCTTGGCACCCAATGCACGTGTTCCTAGATTACGTTTTTCCAGTTTCAGCACTGTAACTACTTTGCCAAAAAGGTCACGAAAAGTGTTAAAATTAGACTATTTTGCGTGCCTATTTTTTTTTTTTTTTTTTTTTTTTAGACGTCACATATCGCTTCCTGATTTTTGAAGTGTCTTTCCGGGAAGCAGCTCAGACATGACAGTGCCCAGAAAAGCAATAACGCTCAGGAGTTTGAAAACGCATGACACGAACTAAATAGAAGCAAGGCGGATTGCTTTGCCGTAGTATATAGCCCTAAACAAAATAGAGAACGCGGGCCCTTTAAGCGGCCCCTCCCTGCAGCAATGGACTACTACTCCCAGCAGGCCTTGCGGCAGAGTTGAGCAAGTTTCTCCACGAACGGACAGGCTTCTGAGGCAGCGGCAGTGGTCTCAGAGGAGACGGAGCCGTGGGCCGGACCATCGGTCGGGCAAACCACGTCCAACCGCCCGGGATTGACTGCCAAGGGCTAAACAGGACGGGAGAGCACAGATACCGTCTGGGATCCTCCCCCGCCTTCTTCCCCCAGAAGGGGCGGCGGCAGCAGCAAGATGTCCTCGTCGCAGCAGGCCTCTAGAAGACAATGGTGCTACCTGTGCGACCTACCCAAAATGCCCTGGGCTATGATCTGGGACTTCAGTGAAGCCGTGTGTCGTGGCTGTGTTAACTTTGAAGGCGCTGACCGGATCGAGGTGCTCATTGAAGCTGCCAGGCAGCTCAAGCGGAGCCACGGCATGCAGGAGGGACGCTCGCCAGGGCCACACAACGTCAAACATGGTGGCACACTGCAGACGAAGGAAGGGCTGGCCGTCGAGCCTGGCCGACCTGGCACAGCCGAAAGATACCCTAGTGCCACTGACCGTGCCAGGGTTATGAGTGACTACACCCTTACCTCACGGCTGCCAAATGGGATGTCAAGAGGGGACGAAGGCCCGAACGAGGGCAGCAGGCAAAGTCCTAATACACGTCGCACAGTAGTAGGTCCAGTGGCTAACAACATGATCCCACAAGGTATGTTGGCTGGCTCACAGGGCCTGTTCGCGGCAGCCATGGCTGGGCTAAGTGGTCGGCCAATGCTTACAATGGCTGGCCCATTGCTGGGGGAGCCAGTGAAGAGACCGGCGACTGTTACCATGACTTACAGCGACATTGAGAGAGAGCTGAGGGAGAAGCAGCGACATGAATCCTTCGCAGAACTTAACGAAAGTGCCCGTCACCGAGCCGAAGAGTGGCATAGCAAACCGAAGATGGTGCGGGAGCAGCTTGTCACCCTCTCTGCCTGCGCACCTTTTAATGTGCGCTTCAAGAAGGACCACACACTTGTTGGCCGGGTACTAGCGTTTGATGCGGGCGCCAAACCAGGTTATGAGTATGAGCTGAAGATCTTTACAGAATATCCATGTGGCTCCGGCAACGTTTACACTAGTGTGTCGGGGTTGGCCAGGCAAATGTTTCAAGACTGTATGAAAGATTCTCAGAAAGTCATCTCATCTGGGTTCAAGTATCTGGAATATGAGAAGAGGCATGGAACAGGCGACTGGCGCCTGTTGGGGGAGCTCTTCACTGAAGCTGTCCGTTCTTTCAGGGAAGCGGTGTCCCTGGATATGCTTCCACAGCAGTATGTGGATTCTAGCTGTGCCCTCCCACCCAATGCCCCCTGTAACCTTGTCCGTTCTGCTCCCCCAAAGACAGTTATGCGGCGACGCAAGGCTTCCCCGGAGCCAGAAAGTGAAACAGGCGCCGGTGGGAAACTCACTAGTGAAGAGCAACGCCAGCAGCAACACACCATGCCACAAACATCTGCCAGTATGTACACTGCCATGTCCCACATGCCACTCGTTACTGCTGCCACACCGACTGCCACCTCATTGGAGACATCACATCGTAAAGAACCCTCACCTATCGCTGCACTAAAAAATGTGGCAGACAGCCTGGGCACTGCAGCTGGACAGTCCCCAAAGGATGGAAGCATGGTGCATTCCACCACTCGTCAGAGCAGTGCCAGCCCTGCCTCGCCAGCTGCCACGTCTTCCACTCAGCACCGACTAGTGTCACGCAATGGGGACTCGGCTTCTTTTTCTGCAGGTTCTTCCAGTGGGCACTCAGCTGAACAGACGGCTGCTCAGAGTGCCCCAGATTCTTCAGGTAGCTCCAACCCAGTACCACTGTGCTGCACAATCTGCCATGAGCACCTTGAGGATACCCACTTTGTTCAGTGCCCATCTGTGCCCCACCACAAATTCTGTTTCCCCTGCTCAAGAGAGTTCATCAAGTCACAGGGAGCTAGCAATGAGGTGTACTGCCCCAGCGGGGAGAAGTGCCCACTGATTGGATCCAATGTGCCCTGGGCCTTCATGCAAGGCGAAATTGCCACCATCCTTGCTGGTGATGTGAAAGTTAAAAAGGAGCGAGACCCCTAGGCCTTGGATGGACTAAGCAAGAGAGGGGCCACTTGCTTTGTGCATCCCCCATGCACTTAAAACTCTAGTACTAACATTCCTGAGCTGCGGAGATTCTCGACTTTCCAGGGGTAAGAGGAGGACTGGATTGTGCCAGTGGACAGTATCTCCATTGAGAGATGTAGTCATCAACTGAAGACCTTGTTTGTCCTGAGACCTAAAAGTGCTCAAATCTTGTAGATATATAAATACATAGTTTTTTAAAAATACATCCCTAGATGCGTCCCATGACTATCATCTACAGAAAAAGAAATGGAAATTATTTACTTTGTTTATCTTTTGCAATCTCATTCCCATTTCCATCAGCAGGTTTCATAGATAAATTACACCAAACACATTTGGTCCACCTTCTCCCACAAATGGATGTGTTTAGTGTTGCTCACGATTATAGGGGGTAGGGGATGGGTCTTGCATTGTCTGTGTCCCAGCTCAGGCGGATCCATCTAATAAGGGAAGGCAAATGCCTGCATGCACTCCTCTTCGGAATGATCCAATGCAGTGTTAAAGAGCTAATTCCCGATGCCTGGCCATCTCAGAAGGAGATCTCCTAAGAGGTCTGAGAGCGTGTGTTTTTCTGCTTGTTCTAGTGCTGTGCAATCTGTTGTTTACTTTTGTCTTTTTCCCTATAGCTAAGGGAGTAGAAATCAGCGCTTCAATCAAGGGCAGAAAAGTAGGTTTATTTTGCACAGCCTCTTTTTTTTTTTTTCTTTTTTAAATCTGTGATGATTTGTTCACAGTAGTAGTGGGGACATGATGTGCTATCCCACCTACCAGCCATACGATCCCTCTGGGAAGCCCATGCTAAATGTTTCATTCTATTGGCCATGTAGAGGGGTAGTGATTAGGGGACATCTTTATTCCTAATCCAGTCCACAGATTCTATCATAATATATACATAAAATGTTAATGTTTCTAATTCATTTGGTCCGTGTATGCATTCATTTCTCAACAAAGTCGTGCATTTCACAATCTGCCTTCAGTCATGATCGACCCTGGAAGATGTGCTTAACTAGGACAAACCTATCAGTATCCTTACACCCACATATCAGCCTCCAATCCCTGCTATTAGTTCCCATTTACAAGGGGTTCTTGTAAAACGTGAATATCACTGCACCTCACCCTAGTTTGACTCAAATCCTGTCAGCTTGTATGTGTACTGTATCACATCTCTTTTACACTCTGGAAGCGCCATTTTCCCTACTACTATTACACTTTACTTTAGGACTACTGGATTTTGTTGTAGAGCGAGCTCCTCTTCTTAATATGAGTTCTAGTACTTATTTCCCAGATTACCAAATTGTGTGATCCTTGGCAAGCTGTATATCTTTCTTTACCTCCTTTTCCCTATCTGATAAAATTGGAAGCACTTAAGAAGCAGGGTTAACATAAGAACCGAGCACTGTTTGAAACATCAGTACATCGACAGTGTTGCAAGCAGCCTTGCTCCACACTGCAGTTAGGTGACATGGCAACACGTGTTCACTGTGTTTCAGAATGACCTCGGCGGATGGGGAAATTAAGACCTTGCTCTGTGCTCCTCCGTCTCAGCCCCCCACGAGCTTTCTCTCTGATTTTGAAGCCCCTGCTTCTTGTGATATTTGAACATGTAAGCAGGACGACTTAACCTCTCTTTGCCAAAGCGTTGCTGCTATGTTCCCTTTATGGCCTCTTTTGGCTGTTTGTGTCTGAGAGATAAAGGCAGGCCCTTTGTACTTTGCACACGGCACATTAAATCGTACTTTACCATTAGTCCCCGTCGCCCTCATTGCTCAAGCAAAAAACGGTCGCTTTGGGGAGCCAGCCAAGGGCAGGTAAGAAGGACCGTTCCCAGCCAGTCTGGCCATCCGTTTGCCATCTGGAACACACCAGCTTCCGGTGGATGCAACAGGTAGAACCCAACAGCTTCAGCCAAGCCAGCATCACACAAAAGCACATCAGGAGAGCAGCACGCTGCACAGTGGAGCTACTGAAACCCACGTGCACCTGCATTCACAAACGTGCTTGTGGGTATCAGTTTCTAGGGATGCATTTATCATACACTCGCGGGCTGGTGACGGGTGTATGTGTGGGTTTATGTGTACCTCTGGGTAACTGTTGCTTAAATGTCCGTGATCTCCTATTTAGATAAACACACTGAAATAATAAGGGAAGTGTTGGGTTAAATACACCTTTCTAAAAAGTGAATTGTCTCCGGTATTTAATAACTTGCTGTATTTACTTTAACAAACCATAATCCTTTTCTCAACAGCATGTGGTTGATGAGGTAATTGTGGCTTGCTGGGGTTTGTCTTTGGTCAGTGTGGCACCCAGAGCCATTCTTGTCCTTTCAGTAGCGCACGTTGCAACGTGGACCCTATCATTATGGTTTTAATAATGGGTGTACACGTCCAAGTATGCATAGCGCTGTCCTCTTCAGTGAGTCCAAGCATTTTTAGCTGGTAACACCTGGCGTGTAAACAATTGGCACCTATGTGTCTCCTGCAGTTTGCACACAGATCCCCACAGCTGGTGCTCACCCCAAGAGCTGTCTTACATTCCTGTTGGGTTTTGTCAGCTGCTGCGAGTGGGTGGGAAGCTGCCTTCATTGTGTAGACGGTGTGCACTTTTCAGAAGCAGAGTATGTTTTGTGTATTTTAGATTGGTGTTTAAGATGTCATCACTATGCAAAACTGCGTCGAAATCTGCTCCCCTTTGTTGGTCGTAATAAATGACAATGATTTCAGTTTCAGAACAGTGGTCCCTGGGAGCAATTTCAGCTTTTGAAGTGTAGCAAGCAGCTCATGATATACTCGTTTTTTTTAGCAATGTGCTCGATAGGTTAGAATAGATGATAGTGTTGTCAGCCCTATTTGACTGTGCTGTACTCAAATACGAAGGGGATATCTGCATTCAGTGCACCTAGTAAGGTTTTGATTCGCAGTACTTTACTCCCTGTTTTTGGGAATTAGGAGTGAAGAGTTTTCAAAGAGTTGTAAAAAGATTCCCGGTAGGGTTATGTTTAATCGGGTAATACATTAAAAGTGTGTTTTATATTTTGGGCATGGCCAAAATATGTAAATTAAGCTTTGTTGGAAATTTAAGGGAAAATATGTTTTTTCTCACCGTTAAGGCCCCCTCCAATATAAGGTAACAAGAATGGTGGTAAGTGTCCTTGTTATATGTATCTGGTGATGTGACTGATGTGAACATAAGATACACCCTGTTTTTTGTTTGGAGAATTCCTACCTATAAGGAGAATACTCTCCATATTTGGTGGGCTGACGGTAGTACTATCATCACTTTAGGACAATATATTGTTGTCCTACAGAGCCTGTTGTCTAGCGGTGCTGGTGAATATGCAATGGTTGGTAGGCTGTTGTACCATTACAGCATGCCCGTGTGGACTGGAAAATGATATGTATAATTTCAGTTGTGTAAAGGTGTCCTTTTTTTGGGGGGGATTCCAATGGATGACTATGATGTATCCGGTATTGACAACGTGTTTGATTGCAACTTGTAAGCCTGTAACACGGATTTAGTAGACTTTGGTGGCTGTAGTGACCATTTAACCGATAAAGTAAAAGATGCAACGAAATTTATAGTTTTTAAGAAGGAAAATGTAGCTGTCAACAAGGTTCAGGCCGTGTGGAACAGCAGTGGCCAAGGCATGTTTTCAGCTCCCATGCCAATGCACTACCTTGTTTGTACTACTATTCTTTTTAATAGAAAACTCAATACTTGAGAGAACGAATTCATATCATTGACCCCTAGTTTGGGTGGTAGTTTTGCTAGGTCTTCCCTCCCTGTGCTTAAATGCCTTTCTTTTGCTTGGTGTGCATTTTGAAAATGAAAATGACAGTGATGGGGTTGAATGCAACAAGTGAAGATGGGTGCCATGAAGTTGTCATTTTTGGCCTCATATTGACAGCCATGGGTCCGAGGTCCAGAGTGAGAAGAGGTTTTCTATTTTGTTTCAAGCATTTGTTACAATGCAAGCCTAGCTCCAAGTGCTGTGCTTTACAAAGAGTATCCCCAATTCAATATGGTGTATGTAGTGACTGAGTAGCTGTATATTGGAAACCAATATGTGATGGTGGAACAGAAGGGAAGGACGGACATGTTTTCAAGACAGTAGAGGAATGCAGATTGCTAGATTGCACAGTCTTTAACTTGGACAATATAGTTAGACTATATCTCCTCCCATTTAATTACTCCTGGTTTCACCAGGTTTCCAGTCATCTTGCATTGTGGTACTTGTAGCATTGATTGCTGCACTAAAAAAGTACTTAAGGAATAACGCTTCTGCCATCATCATGTGGCATAGCTATTCCACTCCAGTCTCTCTAATAAAGAAAAGTTGCAAAGGCATATCAATTCATAAGAATAGCGGTGCATTGCAGATGTTGTCCACTGTCCTCACAGGTGTCTTTTGGGCTGATCCTCTTACCTGACGGAAGAATAGATGCTGTTTGGTCTCTTCCATTGAGAGAGTTATGCCAGGTTAATTTGCTTCTGCCTCCCAATTCTCCACACCCAATTAGTACAGTGAAGTGGCACAAGGGCAGCAAAAGTACTGTGCTATGAAAACCCAAGGTTACATGACATGACTTGTAGAGAAAGTGGAAAATGCTCTGACGGCCCGGAGGATGACAAGAAGACGGGCAAATTGCTCGCGTTTGGTCAGAGTTTGACATGTGACTGACTCTAACCCAGCACCCCTGGCTTTTCAAAGAATTGATATTATACACCCTGCCTCAGTGGTACTGGCCATCCAGCCTCTGCCCAAGCTGTAATGTTCATTCTGAAGTACGGCTTGTCATGACAAGTCCTACTATTACTCTGAGGCAGTCGGTCCATGTTGGTCTATTTTCTTACCCTGTGTGGATAGGAGGATGTTATCTAGAACAAAGACCCACGCCCCTACCTTCTCCATCGGGGGAGCAATTTATTTGTGCTGATAGCTTTTGATTTTT
Source organism: Lissotriton helveticus (assembly GCF_964261635.1). Classification (NCBI taxonomy): domain Eukaryota; kingdom Metazoa; phylum Chordata; class Amphibia; order Caudata; family Salamandridae; genus Lissotriton; species Lissotriton helveticus. Next base: position 780,047,685 of record NC_136070.1, read on the forward strand.
TTTACTGACACTTGCGTATATCTAGTTTATTACAAACACATCCTTAACCTTCCATCATATGTCCATTTGTAGTAATATTCTGAAAACATTAAATCCATATCAAATTTCTTACAATTTAGACATTAAACCTGAACTAACGTTAAAATGATTTCTGCCGTCACAGTGCCTCACATAATCAACAGGGGTATACCCAAATTACCCTTTAATACCTGGGTATGGGACGTAGTTCTGTACAATGAAAAATGGTATAAAGGAAACCATATAAATCAATTTTTGATTAGAGCACATTTAATTACCCTCTCCACAGTTATTATTATTCTAAACAAATATATCAAAATCTATTTGTAGCACATACAAACAATGGCGCCTATTTAAAGAGGAAGACAAACAAATGACATATATCACAATATACATCAATAAAGAACAAACAAAAAACATATAACAACCCACAGCAGCGATTCAACACAGAGCCTACTTCCTTATTTTCGGAAATGATCATGCAGTTATATCTGCTACAAGCAAGATAATCTTTTTTTTTAGCCACCATTTTATTAGGAAATCTATATTTCATATAATTTCTTCCACATTGAGAGTGCAACTGGCCTTTTTCCTCATGCGCAGACCATGGCTTAAACTGGCTGTGAGGCTAAAACATATCCACCTTTTCATGCACTTCTCAGTTTGACAGTGTATGTTGTGCCCCATCCTCATCCGTGCTTTAAGTGCACTCTGCCTTGGTTTGCACATGAGCAGTACAGTTTAGCTTGCCAGCCATCTGTTGTCAGTATCCATGTTCAAGCAGCTTGGCGTTTAGCAGTCAGTAGTTCATTATGTGATCAGAGCTTTAGGAAGAGAGGTCAATGCTAGCTGGGCATTGAGGACTTCCACTACTGCAGTGCCCGCCTTTTTTAAATGACCTGTTAAGTGCCAAAGTAAACCTTGCCTCGGTTTTCAGAGCTGATTGGGAAAACTCCACACCTCTCATACATTCAAGTAGTGTGGTGAATACAGTTTCCACAAAAATGTAAGGTTTTTTAAATGGGGCACGGATAAGAGATGCATGAAAACTTAAATCAGTCTTTGAAGAATTATGCTTACATTCTTTCTGGGACCCACTAAAGCAACAATGTGGTGATCCTGAATGAAAATGTATGTAACCCCAGCATCTTGGGCCACAGTTATTGATTTTAAACTCTCAGGAACTGGATGGATTAGTTTAATTCACTGGACTTTCACCATTTACCTTAAACACAAACCATAATTTACAGGAATAAAAAAAAAAATCTCTGCTGGTAAATGTAAATTTTGTCCCAGCTACTACTTAATCTGGTAATGTCTATCACAAATTCTCTCCTACCTGTGAGAGTGACCAACAGACCTTCCTCCCTCCACTCACATAGTGGATTTTCATACTTCAAGAGGATTTCCTCTTAATGCATGTGAGTAACATTTGACTCGCAGCGTTTTTCAGTTTGTCAGTGCAAAATCTGTACACATAATTAAAAAAAAAAAAATTAATTGCCAGTTCAAGAATTGTTTAGAGATCACATCTGTCATTCTTACTCCAATTCCTCCATCACATCCATTCCACAAATCTTATTCCATTTGAAACATGGTTTGCAAGTACTTTACCTCCACCTACAATTTGATATGCTCCCTATTGTCTATGGTGTGAGGGTGAACTTGTGGTAAACACTACAGTACTCTGTGAATTACAGATTTTCTTCCCATTGGAACCCATAAAAAATGTTTAGTTGATAAAAAATAAAATGCTTATTTGGTGACTTGTGCACTTTCCACACCCAGCATATGCTCTAAAGTTTGATATAAAAAGTTTGGTATTACGATCCAATACTGTGGTCTTGCACACGTGGTGTCATTTACAAACCACTCTCCTTTGTGCACCATTATCCTGTTATCAGAACTGCTTGATAGCTCTTTAGAACCATAATACACAGCGGCATGTTATATGTTTGGTGACCTTAGAAACCATTAGACCATTTAGAGGTTAAACGGAAGTGTCTTATGTCATTTCCAGAAAAGTTTATAGTTTCCATGGTGTTTATCATAGAAACCTTTTTTTATATCTATGTTTCTAGCTTTCACCGCACACTGTCCCAGCAGGATCTTCTTGTCCTTAATCCCATCATTCTGGCTCTTGTATTTGTAGATGGACATTACCAAAACATAATATTTATGTGGTACTTCCATCACATTGGAAGTAATAGATTGTAACTTAAACTCAGTTATATTTATTTTGTGGACCTGCTGAAGGATGACCGGTTATGAGTAGTATAAATTTACTATGTTGGTCAAATCGTAATTTAAACCTGTATGTCGCAGGTTGCAACCAACAGATGTTGGAGACGAACACACATTAAATAGATTTAGCTAACAGAAGTGTCAAAATAATGGATTTCAAATGGCCAGTATTTTGTGTGGCATGATTTAAAAGGAGTTAGCCTAGCTTTAACAATATTTATTAGCTTCTAGTTTTTGACACCAAAGAAATTGAGCAGCTAGGTGATAATGGGATTTTTTTCAAAGATCACAAAACATAGTGAAATTGTTATATAGTATTGGGACACTTGGTTTCATCCAGGCAATTTAAACACCTCAATATATTTGATCCCAATATGGAGGTAAGGCCAATAGCTATCTTATCACCTTAGCATCCACCAACATGGGCATGTTGTGAAGCTTGAAGTGGTAAATGCATTGAAACACCACCCTGTGTTTTCTCAATCATACCCTTTCTTAACATATGTTCACAGAATTATATTTCTTTGTAACATTGTTTTTGAAGTTTGTAAGCTTGTGGTGTGCGGAATGTAGGTCATAGTGATCGGGCTGTGTATGCTTGAGGTTTGCAAAGTGACAGATCCATCTTGTGAACTGCTGCTTATCACAGTCATCATGTGTTAAAGATTTGCAGACCCTTGTTTGTGGTCTTGCTAATCCTGCCGTGACTCTGTGGGAGAACTCAGACGTTTTTGCATCCCTCTTCAGTGTACCTACATGGGCACGTTAGTCTACAGCCCCGTTACACTTAAGTCATTTACATAGTGAGCTCGCAAATCGTATGAAGTCATTTGCATAGTGAGCTCGGAAATCGTATGTTCACAGATCTTCTACTGGAAGCCAACTCTGGTATTCCCACAGCCTATCAACTTCCGGTGGGTTTGATAACCTAATATCCTGTTAAGCAATCAGAATTGTATTTACATTTAATAATTAGGTTCTTTATACTAAACCACAACATATGTCGAATCCTACCCAGTATTGTAATGCCACGTTTCAAGAAATTTATTGTGTTGTGTTAATTTAGTGGAAAGCTCAAATTGGCATTGGGCAGTGTCATTTTAAGGACTTTTAGGACAAGAGAAAAACCTATTTCAGTGACCCCTAGTCACAGCATCTTTAAATTGTATTAGCCGTTTTGTGCTAATTCAAGCCTTTAAGGTACCAAGCAGTATTGTATTTTCCATTAACTTATCAGAAAAAGGGTCACATAAAAAGCCAAAACATGTATTTTATGGGCCCCAAAATCCTTCAGATGAGCTTGACCAGAGAGAGACGGAATCTGAGGGAGACAGACAGAGAGGAAGAAGTGGATAAAGAAATTTACCCTACGAGTATTTTGGACGAAATCAAAACCTGTTAGCAGAAAGACCCAATTTAGAACCATTTTGGTGCAAATCCATCAATTGGGTCAAAAGTTATTAGCAGTCTCAAAATATTTTCATATGGACTAATGGTGTCAATGCCCCTGTTAAATAGATATATTTGATGTTCCCTTAAAGCAACATTTCAGAGGCCAAAGGAAAATCCCTTTTATCTATGTGTACATATATATATCTCCACATTAAAATGTAACAATAATGTAGTTTCACTGACTAATGTATTCCTACCAATGGGAAGTTTAGATAGCCAGTTTCTCAGCCTGATTTCCTTTTCCCAAGTCGGTGGGTCTCAAAGCATGACAATCACTTTAAATTTTAAAAACATCAAAGCTCATTGTCCTGTTAATCAATCCCATTTATTCCATTAGAAGTCATTGGAAATGTAAACACAATACAACTATTTCATGCAAGCAACTAACCATTTTTAGTTGAATGTTGAAAAGCGTGTCGATTCTTAATCCCCTATCTCCTACAGACAAATATACTTTTCTAACCTCGATTTACAATGAAAATGTCTTAACTAAAATCTCCTTTAATAACACAAATTACACTGTTTTCTGTTTTTTTTAAATCTAAGGCTACAGACTTCAAAATAGCATACTAAAGTATTTGACTTATTACATTGAATAAATATTGTGCTTTTTTGAAAACAAATTGTTTTCGTGCCATACTATATCAAAATAAACAAGGTAAAATAGAAATGTATGTATAACCTGTACCCTGGTCCATAAATGCAACTTTTGGTTTCTGGTGAAATCTATAAGCTTTGGCCTTGAGCTTTGTGATTTATCATATTCCCTGTATATCAAAACGTAGAGTCACGACCTATAAATGATTTATGATGAAAGTACTTTTTCATTGCTTATGTTTGCCAAAAACGAACCAAACCGTCATCGGATACAATAAGCACACATGCATGCGTGAATGCACCTCATGTTGAAGCCTTCCAGAACTCGACCCAGCCTACCCTTTCTCATATTTTCTTGTGAGCTGTCCTTTTAATAAGCCCCAATTAATACTGATTGTATGGGTGGTTAGAAGGGGCAAAAATAGTGTCGGAGAGAGGGCCCAATTGTCACCAATTTCTTTTGGGGGGTGGGGGGGAGTTAGGCGGTCTGTTTGTATGGCTCACTTACACGGTAAGGGACAGGGTGATGTTTTGTGTTACCCATGGGACCGTATGGAAATGGCTTATTCTGAGTTGTAAACTGGAAGGAATAGTGGCCTTTATGGGGCACGGGAGATTGAAAGCCAAAAGGGTGATTGACTCTGCAGTTCAGCGGCGGTTCAGAAGATGAGCTCCTGTAGACTCGAATAAAGTTTCAAGCTTTTTGAAATCCTACAATGCACTTGAATTAACAGCCACCAGTTTAGAAAAATAAATCTAGAGATGATCCCACCAGGTGCGCCACTTGAGACTGATCGCACTGTGTTATTTCAAGGTCTCCATATGGGGCCACATTCGAGTCAGCGGTAGAAGTCAGAAAGGCCACTTACCTGGCCTAGTATCAACATTTAGCACAATGTAGACACTTTTTTTTTTATAATGCAAGCGCGAAATGCACGGTTTATAGAAGTCTGCAAATTCTTACATTATTTTGCAGCCTAATTCTTTTAATGTCTCATAGGGTTTGTGCTTGGCTTTCATCATTGCCATATGAATCCACCCACATCACAAGCAATAGAACTTTTTTTAAACAATAGTAATGGAAATAAAACACAAAGACTTGGCGCTCCTGTCACTTGTGCCAGAAGTATCAATGGTCAAACTAAGCAATTGAAACCAAACCCAGCATCCCGGAAGCATGAATGAATGAAAATGAGCCATGATTGCTATGTCACGTCTGCTATGTGTCTTGAAGCTTAGTACCTACATGTTTGACAGCTGTGGGCATGACAGGCATTTTGGTCCATCAGCACAAGGTCCATAGATTTACACAGGAATCCAGAGGAATGGCCTAATGGGTCACCTTACACCTCTGCAATCCCAATGTTGATTTTCTTTTTAGTTGACTTAATCTAAACTGCAGAAAGGTGTATGCAGCTCCTTGGCTGCCAGTGGTTATGAAAAGAGCAGTAGCACAAAAGGCACATATGGATTTGAAGGAGCAAAGCAGGACTGGAAAAGACAAGCTGTCTTCAAAAAATTATCAGCACTTATTTGACTATTATAGGGAAAGGGGACAAGAGTAGATAATGGGGATTGGAGCATTCATTTGTGTTTGTAGTTCAGAAATGATAATGTAGAGGAAGCATTAATTTTTGCATGTCCTGCTCATGACCCCTTGGGTAGTCTTACCTACTGATATAGTCGGGCTATCTGTGGTTAACCTTCGCTCTCCTAACATGTTGTTACCCATAATCTGTATTCAGCAGTTTCCACAAACCCTGTCTGCACTTTTCTTCTGTCTGGAATTCCAGCTAGCTATCGAGGATCATCACCTTCGCCTGTTAGGTATTCCTCCTTTTTCATCGTCACCAACTCCCCATAGCAGATCTTTCTGGCCCCATACGCATTTTATCCTGACGGCAGTTCCCAATAGATTCCTTTGCACTTTTTTCCTAACTGCTATTCTGTAGTATCTGTCTTTCATCTATGTCAGAACGCCTTCTGCCATGCTTCCTCAAGTCGCTGCTGAACATTCCTCTCTCTCTTTTTGTTGTTGTTGTTGTTTTTACTATCTCATTTTGTGCTGGCTATATGTTGGCCCTCATTTGCATTTTCTGACTACCCTGCTCGTTTTTAAACTGTCCCTGCTAGCTCCCTAACAGCATTGATCTCCTGTCAGAAGTTCCTTCCTTTATTCGTCCCTCAACAGTCACTTTCCTCAACATTCCCCAACATCTCCCTTGTGGAGCCTTCTCCCTCACTCATGTACCATTCTTCCTATGTAGCCATCCCTATTGACCCTTAATAAAACGTACTTAACTTTCAGCAGACTGTTTCCTTGCCTCATAGAATATTCTCAACACCCTGTAAGGCAATTTCTCTGTCCTTCTCCATTCTGTTCCCTCTGCTATCCCTCCCATATACACTATTGTTTTCCTCCAGCAGTGGTGTTTCTTGGTTTCCTTCGAGCCTTGCTTTGGGGGTAGGGCTGAGTGGAACATGGAACTGAGCAGAACAGCCCGTGTCGGAGAGAGACCCGGATGTAAAAAGGGGCACCGCCAGGAGAAATTTAAAGTTTGGACACCTCATACCAACCATTCCAGCAAGCAGTTCTTCATTAGGTTTAATGAAATATGTCATGACCGTTTTGTTTCAACATTTTTATTTTTGTATAATAAAATGGAGGTTGTCAGTGCTAATATCTGTGAAGTATTTGTTATGAGTTTTTACAAGAGAGAGGATTTCCGTTACATTTTGTCAAACAATGCCAGCCTTTGCCAAGCCCAGGCAGACTAACGAAGGCCTGTGAATGAATGAGCAGGAAACAGTGCTTCTTTTTTAGCCATGCAAGTGATATCTTTAGAGAGAAGGGACTGAGTCTACCTGGCGATCAAGCACCTTATAACTGTGCATGTTATTCTCGAGTGAGGGATAAAGGAACGAATGTTTAAAGGACGAGGCCACTCAGTCCTACAGGTGAGCCCTTAAGAGTATGGTTAAGATTTAATGTACGCAACGACTGAGCTACTTTCTCCATTCATGGCATTCCCTTCAGAACAAAGGGTTATGGAATGAATGTTGTTAGTCAGTCAGTCAATCACTTTTATTCGATTTTTAAAAAATCACTAGAAGACACAGGATACGGAACATGAAATAAACAATAAAATACAACAGTAAAAATATCTACATAATATATCATACATCAGGCCAACAGATTTCATATTTCATTAGTTCATAAAAAAGTATATATACACAAGTTATACATCGTGCTAAATTAGCCTGAAAGAAAGGTCAATTCACATAGAAAATTTAAAACATCACAGTTTGTTAAAATATATTAAAATATTTCATTTAAATTTGTCCTTGTCTCCCTTTACAACACCTTTTGTTTATATGGACTCCTGCTACTAGAAAGTTTGCAACATGAAAAGTTATTCGTACATTGTGCAAGAGTTGCAAAAATAAGAGTGTTGGTCTGACCTGTAAAAAGCCAGCCTCTCGAACAATTGGTAAGAGATATTTTCTCCTGATTTGTGAATAATGATCACGGAACATAATAAAATGTAAAGTGTCCTGAGATGAAAAGTGATCACAGTCACAAGGATTCGCGTTGTCAGGTGTATCCCATCCAGTATAGGCGCCTAACAAATGTTGTTAGTCACTCAAGTCGCCTGGGCCCTGCAAGTCAGTCTTTTGAAAAAAGATTAAGAAGCATGACTGATGCTATTTTGGGACCTTTCAAAAGCTAGTGCCCCTTCACTTTCCTTGGTGAGGAGTCAAGAAAGTGATAAGAGCCTTGGTGCAAAAAATATAAGCAGATGAAACCTCCAGCATTATTGTTGATACTTTGGAATGTCTATGTTAGCATGGTTTTGAATGGGTAAGTGAACTTTGTCCATGGTGGACAGTTAATCTGACGAAGGAGGACAGGCTGTGCGGCAGTACGTGGTATTTGTAAGAGATGACAATACCTGATCCTCTGATTTACAACAGTAACTGATGTCATAACAGTATAGCACAAAACAACACTTCCAGTCCCCGCTCAACAAAATGAGTAGTGGTATATAAAAACCAAATGAATGATGAAGAGAAACCGTGTTTGGTAAATTTGTTAACTAATATAGAATGTGCTCTTCTTAAAATGTTCCTGAAAATGTATCTGTGGCCAACCCTCAAAGTGAATTCCTGAATGCCGTAGGTACTATGCTGCACTGGTGCATTTAGTGATGGTGGACAGTGGGCATTTTCATCTATATGACGCAGTACTTAGTTTGCCAAGGAAAACTGCCCATGCTGAAAGTGATAGAGGAGAAAACTTGGACTGTTAGAACTATTACATCAGATTTGTCAAGAGCTGGGTGGCAGTCTCGTGGCTCCCTCTTCTTCAGGTTGGTGTGCCAGAAATAAGGGTCACTTCTTTCAATAGCCTACAGTAGCAGCTGGCATCTACTGAGGGGTGGGTGTGCAAACAAAATAAAGAAAAAAGTAAAACACTTACCGATTGTGACAACGGCGTCCTCCTCTCACTCTGACCTCTTCTGCAGGGACTGCAGTGCACGTCCCAGCAAACTCCCTCGACCAATCCTGGCTTGCTCACATGCCCTGATTGGTTGAAGCAGCGTCTGTCGGTGGTCCCTTGGGAACTGGATGCCTGCGCTTGCTCTCAACCTAGCTGTTTTAAGACAGCTGAGTTGAGAGGTTTAATGTGCACATGTATGGCTGGCCGTCGCAAGAAGGCCGGACACATAAACATGCGCACTTCTAACATTGCAAAAGCAACCCTCTGCCCACCACTCTCGCTGCTACCATTCAACAGGCCCGCCCTGTCCTGACGCTCGGTTCAGGACAGGACGATGAAAAATAAAATGGTAATGAATTACTATTTTATTTTTCATCTCTGGAGCTTTGGAAGGCCTTTAAGTGGGGCAACGCTCCCCTGCTCCAATGGAAGAGCTGCCCCTGGTAGCCTCAGTGCTAGTAACTCCGTGGACAGCAGCTGCCTTCCAGACAAAGCCCCAATAGGAAGGGAAAAGCCAGAAGGAAGTAAAAAACCTTCTTGGATATTGAGTACTGCCCTGAGGTTTGATGATGATCTTGAAGATCAGGCTGGAGCTGCAGAATGTCTGGATCCGGTATGACTGAGATTTGAAGGAAAAACTTCAAGGAGAAGGACAAAAGCTAATCCAAAGGTGCAGAGAACGTGGCAAATAATATTTTAAATGCATTGTGGCGCACCTTACTTCTCCAGGCTTCTGCTTATATACTCTCCAAACAGGAAGCTACCCCGTAAAATATCTGTTGTTGGCTGTCTTGGATTGGAATAGGAAGTATGGAGATAGTGATTCTACTCTCATCTTGAACTGGTAAACAGAGACGTTCGCCCAATTCCTATAAAATATGTTGGGAAGAAGATGATGACTATGGCGCTTGTAGGTTCACCGGGGAATGTTCAGATAAGTGATTGCCCTAAGATCGGAGATGAGCCAAAATTGTGTCAGGCAGTTATGGAGCTCAAATCTGCTGGAGCAACACTTTTATATTAGTGCACGGATGAGCTAAGTGGCACACTGCAAAGGCAGAACTGTCTGCCTCTGCAGGGGCAGAGCGAAGCCCCCCATCTCGCCAAGTCCCACACGATCTCAAACTGAAGTTAACAAGTGCTGTGAATACCGTAAGTAGACATAGAAAGATTTGGTACCTGACAGGATGCTAGTCAGGTAATGAGATTGTGGAGAAATCTGCAAAACCAAAAAAAGGTCCAAGAAATAACCAGCTTCCTGGGTGATAAAAAGGAGGAGTAGAACGTACGCAATGCCCTACGGTGGCTGTAGCTTTTTGGTAGGGTATAGCTTTAAAAGCCATCATAGCATTAGGCACACCCACTAAGGAAATTGGAGTTTGTTTCAACAGTCTCGACCTGGTATTCTACTTTAGCAAGAGTTTATTGAGGCAAGTGGCCAAATGACTGCTTAATGCAAAGTAACACCCTCAAAATAACACACTTTGGGAAATAATTATTTTTTCCAGGTCTCTTAAGACAGATGATCAATACCCTTGACCGATTTAAAGGGTTGCGAGTTCTCCTGGACCCACCTAGCCTCCAAGATTGGTAGTGAAAAGTACTAAAATGCGCTTCTGGTTGTTCACCTGGTGGCATCTTTTAGCACACAGTAGCTATATTAGGCAGGCAATATAGATACATACTAGTGGATAGGTAGATGTCTTCGTGCCTCCAAGCTGAAGGAGTGAGCAGTGATAGGCATCCTACTGCAGGAAGGCCGGAGATCGTGTCTGACATCTTCAGGTAAACAGTTTGAGAGTAAACCACGCATGAAGAAAGGAACACAGCACTAGATTTTCTCGGGTGTCCTCATAATTAGAATTTAGCTTTGTCAGAGATCTTATAAATATTGCTTCTACTCATCAGGGTTACTGCCAGGTCACCAAGCAAGTCAGAGGAGAGAGAGAGTCATGCAGCAAGAGGCTCAGAGTTCACGTCAAGTGGCTTATTTTCCCTTCCTGAGGTGTTCATGCGATGTCGCACACAAGACCTTGCATAGTGGGAATCTGTTGACCATTGACATTTACCTTCCGACAGTTCAGTTCTGGTAGAAAGGCTTACCATGGATCAAGTAGCTTTTAAAGCCTTGCCAAGGCCTAGATTAGTGAGCTAACTACCCAAGAGATTACTTCAGTGGTCTGTGGTATTTCTTAGAGGGCGTAGGTTATTCGTAAAAGTAACTTTCAGAGAACTGCTTTTCATTGAAAGCTTTCCAACATCTTGCATTGAAATGAACAGGTCAATAATTTCTTTGGAAACATTTTCATTTGCAAAAGGGAGCAGAGTTTGTATGGAATTTACCCTTTTCTGGTATTATTTCCTAGGCGTTTTTCTGAGAAGCATTTGTTGTGTTATCCTAACCCTACCCTAATGTGGACCTTAGGTCTATCATTGATACTTATCCATAGCCTAAATGTAAACGAGGTAAAATCCTAACCTTTCTGTTACAAAACGTAATGTCTAACGCTAAACTAAAAACTAACCTAATGCTTTGCCTGAGTTTAACCTTTACTCTTAATACCTGAAGATAATCCTTGCTCACACCCAGTTCTTGACTTTATCCTTTACATCATCACATTTTCTTTGAAATTTTTCTGTTTGTTTGCAATTAAATAGTTTTTCAATACATTTTTTAAAATTGAAGTGAGTTTCTCTGATGGCGTGGCCACGCCGTTGACCAAGATGACCGTACAGTAGTGAACCTCCAGCGCCATTAGCCCTCCTGAATTGGGTTACAGGCCGCCAAAGCAATCTTCCCCCATCGCAGCAAGAAGAAGAAACTTCATCTGTGACAGCGACGTGGCTGCTTCTGTCCCTCGCTGCAATGCTGCACCGCAGGGCTGAATAACAGGACCGGGCAGGTGTGGCCTAGCACACGCCTCGTAGACCCTATGGCAACAGGCTACTGACAAGGCTACTGAGCCTCGCTGGGCCTACTGGTTGGTGCATAGCAATATATGCATCAGTACCTTCGATTTAGCCCAGGCATCTTGCTCTTATCTATGCATGCAGACAATATATTATTTGCTTGCCTCTCCTAGGACAATCTCGCCCCTGTTGTACCCAAGATCATCAGGTTTGGCAGATTCTGTGGCCTTAACATTAAGTGGGAAAAGTCAGCCGTATTACCCCTTACAGATATCCCCTCACCTGTGCCCTGTGAGTAGATACTTGGGCATTGTTTTACACTACGACAAAAAATCTGTTATCTGCCTCTATTATGGCTCTGCCATTGACAAACTCACAGTACAAATTGAGCAATGTTTGCATCTTCCCCATTCCATGGCAGGCCATATCGCCATTATCAAAAGGGTTGTTCTTCCCCATTTCTTATGTATTCTTAAAAATACCCATACTTCTGACCAATGTCTTCTTCCTCACCCTGCAGGGTCTGTGGATGAGGTTAATTTGGGCTGGTTGCAGGCCTTAGATTAAGTGGTACAGCCTTGTCCTCCCCTATGGTCGAGGTGGGTTCAGGGTCAAGTATTTCCAGATATACTATCTTGCAGCGCAGTGTCGGTTTGCAGCCGATTGGTTTAATTCAGATGGCCGTCTTCCATATGCTAAACCAGAGTGCGACCAAGCAGGGATTGTCCCTCTGGCATCCATTCTTTTACAGGGCCTTAAATTAAATTCCTCGGACACAGACATTATCTGCCACATTCTGGGTGTGGAGGGATATCTGCCGTCTGCTGGAGGTTTGTCCTCTTATAGTCACCTGCACTTCCACTTGCACAAAACTTGTGACCGCCCTTAACCCTGGAAAAAGTAGTCCAACGTACATTGGTTTGTCACAAACTGCACACAATGGGTGATCTCTTCCCTGATTGCCATGTGCTGGCCCCTGCAGACGACACTAGGTTCGCAAACGCCTCCAATATGGACTACTTTATCCTCCGGCGCATCCACAGCTCCTTGCCGGCATGCATTTTCCTCCTATCTCTTGCTCCCTGACAACTTCATCTCCCTGACATTATTAATATTGGATACAGAAGGGGTCAATTGGTCTCTAAACTCTATCTTGCATGCTTGGCACTAAAATGCACACAAGATGGAAAAGGTAGATCAACATGGGAACTTGACTTGGGCTGCCCTCACTCAGACAAGGAATGGTATTACTGATGTTCGCAGACAAAACTGGTCTCCCCTAATCATTGGCATAAACTCCTCCATTTCAAAATTCTACACAGTAGTGAAAAATGAAATAGGCTGTTTATCACTACCAGGACATGCAAAACATAAGAGTAAATGTCCTACCTTTCATTTACAAAGCACCCTGCCCTTAGGGCTACCTATGGTCTACCAAACTCAGGCGTGACTTACATGCAATAAAAGGGGAGTTTAAGGCTTGGCAAAAAGTTTTAAATGCCACGTCTAAGGGGCAGTAAGTTTCACACACTAGCTCTGCAATGGCAGGCCTGAGAACTGTTTGAAAGGCAATTGGTGTGGGTGGCACAATCAGTGCTAAAGATCCACTAGTAGCATTTATATTACAGGCCGTGGGTTTATGGTGTACCCCTTTACAAGGGATTTACAGGTAAACTAACTGTGTTAATCCTGTATACACCAATTACACACATGTTTAGGGGGAGCACAGACACTTTAGCACTGCTTAGCAGTTGTAAAGTGCTTAGAGCCCTAAGGCCAACAAAATGTTACAGCAAAATGTGGAAGTCAAATGCAAAACGTTGGAGGAAGACCACCCTAAGGAACAAAGGTCTAACAAGTGATCCTCCTCCAGCCGAAAGTGGGGAGACCTACCAAACCTTTAGGGAGTTCTCATCACTACAGAGGGGAAAACATGGATAAACCATCAGTAACGGAGTGATCTAGCCCTGGTCTGTGGTCTACCCTGAAGTCCATACTCTGTAGGGAAATGGACCACCTCAACAGTTTTGGATTCTCACCCCTCATTTGCATGAGCTGCCTGAGGCGTCCGTGGTCAGTCTGAATCAGGACGAGAGTGCCTAACGGGTATGGCTTCAGCTTCTTCAGTGCCCACTCCACAGCAAAATATTCTCTCCCAAGAGCACTCCACCTTTGTTCCTTGGGGAGTACCTCCTGGAGATGAAGGTTACAGATTGGTCTAGGCCATCCTGGAGTGGAGTAGTGTGGCTCACTGGTTAGAGGCGGCAGGCCTGAGAGCAGAAGTCAGCCTGGGACCAGGGTTCAATTCCCGACGCGGCAGGGTCGTGGACCTTGGTCAGCGGACTCGATAATTCTCGCTTCGGTGCTTACTCTAATCAGCGGTTCCACTCGGCAACTCTGGGCATTAGCTTGCCTAATCTCCACAACGGCCCCACCAATTCCGGGGATGCCTGGCTCCACCTTGGGGACTCCCAGCAAGGGACCATCCCACAGGGAAAGCCAGGACGGGTTCCCCAGAGTTATACAGCGCCGGGACGCCCCCTTGCTGGGGCAGCTGTGCGCTTTACAAGTATACTACATTTACATTTACATCCTCATTAAGTTGAGATAGTACTGCCCCTCTGCCATGCTCTGAGGCATTTGTCTAAATGATAAACTCCATGGAGAAATCAGGAGCCCTGAGCAAAGGAGCTGTGCACATGGCTTGCTTCAGGGCATCAAATGCAACTTGGCATCCCTCTGTCTAATTCACATTCTTGGACTGCTTCTTGAAAGTAAGCTCAGTCAAGTGGGGCACAACGGGGCCTAGCCCGTGACAAATCTTCTATAGAACCCAGTGAGTCCCAAAAATGGTGTGACCTCAGTCTGGGGTGTTTGGTGCAGACAGGCCATGATGGTTTCTATCTTGGTCTGAAAGGGTTGCACTTTCACCCTGCCCACTAGGTGTCCCAAGTACACCACTGACCCTTGCCCTAACTGGCACTTACTTTGACTTGATAGTCAGGCCTGCCTGTTGCAGAGCCTGAAGCACTTCCAGGAGATGAAAAAGGTGGTCCTTTCAGCTGCTACTGCAGGCATCTATGTCATACAGATAGGCAGCAGAGAAGGCCTCCATACCAGCAAGGACCTGGATCATCAGCCTCTGGTAGGTGTCAGGGGCTTCTTTAATCAAAAGGGTGTCACCCTAAACTGATCTTGACTCTCTGGAATGAAGAAGGCTCTCCTCTCCTTTGCTCCCTCTGTTGGGGCGATCTGCCAGAACCCTGATATAATATCAAAGTTACTGAGATACTGAGCAGCCTCTAACTGGTCAATCAACTCATCAGCCCAGGTGATGGGGTGAGTATCAGTTTTAGTCACATAATTAAGCACTCTATAAACCACACAGAACCTAGGTTCAGGTTGGTGCCTGGTGGGGCAGCTTTTGGTACCAGAACCACAGGGCTGGATAAGGGGCCATTGGAGGGTTCTATCACCCCCAGCTTTGGCTTTTTTGAAACTTCAGCCTTAATGCATACAATCCTCCTCTGTGTGGCTTGGACTGACGACTGACATTTCAGCGTGACGACACACGACGGGAGCGCAAGCGAGAGAGCGAGTGAGTTTATGTGACCACGAGAAAGCGGAAAGCACTGAGGAGGTGTGCTCCGTGTATGTTCGCCGAGAAGTACCGGGAGAAGTGCTGAAATAAAGTGCGCGAAGGGCGAGGTGCTGTGTGAGTATCTGCCGGTACCGAGCAAAGAGGGAAGCCCTGCACGCAGTTTGGAGCCCCCGCCCCGTGTCCTCCGGTGGACCCGCCCTTGCGGGCCAGGTGGGGGATCTGGGGCCCTTGGAGAGCAGCAGAGGTGCAGCGGTGCAGCTGAATGAAACCCGCAGTAGAAGTCCTTATACCAGTGAGGCCTAGACAGGCGTGAGCCAAGGCTTGCATTGGTACATAGAATTATTTAGCACGCTTAGAAGAAACCAAGGTCAGCCAGTCGTCACACAGGGGAGGTAAGTGCTTTTAAAACCTTTTTTTCATTGTTTTTAATCTTATTCTAGACCTGGGCTGACTATAAAAAGCTCAGGAAGAGCAAGAAGAGGCGTGTGATGAAAAGTTCAAACTGAGTTTGTGAACACTGATCTGTAGGGTGTAAGGAGGTAAAGCCATCTGCTTGAGAGCACATTCTGTTTCGTTTTTGACAAAACAACGGAATAGAAGTAGTTTTTAGTAATACAGACTATATAAGGAAGACCTTGGAATGGCGCCAAGAAAAATATGTAAAGGCCTATCTAAACAAATCGATGAGTTCGAGGTGGCATCAGTTGAAGAAGGGCCTGAAGGGGTGCCCGCAACAACCTCCGCGATAAATGACAAAAGGGAGGTGAGGAAAATTGCAAAGAAACCCACCGCAGTAAATAAACCACAAGGTTGTGGGAAAGAAGGTGGCTTAGTGTCCAAATCAATAAACAACTTTGTGGGGAAGCACTTTAAGAGGACACTAACACCTGAAAAGGCCAAGCCCACAAATGTAACAAGGAGCCACAAGTTTAGAGGAGGTCGCAGGGATTGTCGATTCCTCCCTTACACATAGTGACTTAAGCCATATCGACCCTCCCATGGAACCAAGACTTTCATCTTCACCTAGAATCTTCTCCTCGTTAGGGGGTGAGGACGAGATATTGGTAGGGAATGGGTCCAAAGACGTGGGGGCCCGCATTCATTTGTCAAATTCTGCCCCAAGAACTACATTTGACAGAAGTATGGATCATGCAGGAAACCAAAGCCCTAAGCTCATAGACTCCTTAAAGGAAATATTACGGATTGGTGCACTGGGCTTAGACATTACGACATCATCCTCTACCTCTATGCTGGACATTATGCTGATGCTACAAAATATGTTGCAAGGGCTGTTAGAAGTCTCTGTGTTAAATAATACCCTGTTAAAAAATCATGAAATACAATTGAAACGATTAATAGAATTATTACAGGGGATAAGAGGGCAGATGCCAACAATGGTTAGACCAGTACAAGACCCCATAATAGACGGCCATATTGAAAGGAACACAGGAGCCACAGTGGAGGGTTGTACCCAGCATGATGTGTACATCGCCAGATGGCCGATGGTGGAAAGGAGGTTGGGAAAGTTCTCTTGGCCAAAACATCAACACCTTAAGTATTCTCATAAAAGGCCAACTCATATATATGGAAGAAAGAAGGACACTATAAAAGAGAAGAGCAATGAATTGCAGACTAGAGTACAAACTTATGATAATGGAATCCTGCAAAATAATAAAAGGGAAAAAAGGCAAATAAAGAGGAGTAGGAGTAGGAGTAGAAGCTGTTGCAGAAGGGAAAAGGATACCCAGTAATTATATTCGTAAATCTTGTAGGGAGGTGAAGTGTTCAGAAATAAGATAGGAGGGAAAGAATCACCTAGAAGAAGTTTAGCAGTTGGAGGAAGTAGAGTGAACACCCAACCTAGAAAGAACGAATGGCAGGGAAGAGGTGAGTGGGACAAAAAACCCACAGATAAGAGCAATAAGAACAAATTGTGGATATACTTTAAACCTACTGAGCAAGAGACTGGGAGGAAAAAACAAAGGAAGATAGTCCCTTTAAATCGCTCCCAACTCTTATTTTCCTTTGCAAAATGTCCAAGTTTAAAAGAAATTGGTACAAAGGATTTGAGACAGGTAGGGTTTAGTAGTAACAACCGAGGTGTAGAATACACAAAGGTCCAAGTCTACTCAGTTCTTGTTAAAGCTGCTATTCAGAAAACTGAGAAGGAGATAATAAAAGAGGGTATAAGGATAATTTCTGAAGCAGAAATTGAAGAAGGGAAACAGTGAGAGGGAGGTTTCCTGCGATTCTATGCAGGTTTGGGGGAAAGACAGGTGAAGTTGGTAGCGAGGGGCGCGGGGAGAAGGCAAACATTACCATAGCAGTAGAGAATTTGGAGGCCTATAAAAATTGGGGCAATTGGGGTCCAGATAATAGTATCCTAAGTTCAAGCTCATGGGGTCTGAATGAGTCAGGGTGTCTTAGTGAAATCGATTAGGACACTTAGTTGCCGCATAGCCTGAGATTAATTTCATGGAATATAAATGGGCTGGGAGGACAAACAAAGGTGGATAGTTTAAATCACATGGCAAAGTATGCTGATATCATTTATTTGCAGGAGACATGGCTATGCGCTAACACCCCAGTAGTTGAAGGGTTCGTTCAAATCCACAAACCGGCCAGCAAAATGAAAAAATGTGGACGCCCATCGGTTGGGATGATGACTCTCACCACAACCAGGCTAGGGAAAGAGGGTAAGTCAATTACCACATTGTGCAAAGGGTTGTTGGTTTGTAAGGCATCTTACCCAGGTATTGAAGGAAATGGTGACCCTTTGATTCTTATAAATGTATATATTCAATGGGGTTCTCAAAAAGAATATGATACAGAAATGGGGCTCTTCAAAAAGAATATAACTCATTTGAATGAAATGTATGGGAAAGACACCACAAATTCAACTGTGGAAAGTTAGATCACTGGTTTGAGGAAATTCTGAGCTCTTAGGATATAGAGTCAGGAAAATGTCCCTCTTGTTTATCCACTAATCAGGATGAAGCATTAGGGAAGTTTCTGGGTTCTATGGGATTGATATATTTGAATGGTATGAAGGAGTAGGCAATCAACAGTGTCCTAAAGATTATATATTTTTTCAGGCCTGGAACTATGGAATGGTAAAAAAGTTCCGGGTAATCAAGCGCTGGGACAGTGATCATAATGCTTTGTACTGTGAATATTTAAGGGGGTCAACAAGTCCATGTAAAAGAGTGATCGCCCAAAATGTGGAATACCCAAAGCGCATGACTACAAAATTGACGGAAGAATATGTTAAGAAATTAGTACGCTTTCAACAACACTTAAAGAAGGATAGCGTTGAAGGCCATCAGGTAGCATGGTACGTGGATAAAATAACACAGGCGGTGCAATGTCTTACAGTGTATCTAAAAGATAAGAAACAGGTTAAGGTAAAACGTCACTATAACAGTGGAAGGCCCAGGTGGTTTAGCCTAGCCTGTCAGAATAAAAAAAGGGCCACTCGGAAAATAGAGTGACGTCAGAGGATATGTTATGATTATGGGAATTTAGAGATCCTGCTCGAGTTGAAGAAAGAATATAAATCATTAGTAAGGAAGCAGAAAAGGATTTTTAAAGAAAAATGTTGGGTAAACCTACCAGTGACAATAGAAAATAAAAACATAAAAGGGTTCTGGAGGTTGATACAGGATGCGTCAGGGAAGATCCCGGGAAATATGTGCTGTGTTGTGGAAGAGACGGCATGGGTAAACTATCTAGGTAACGTATATAAAGCCAGTGGGATCCCGGAAATTAGGAAGGAAAAACCAAGCTGGACAATGTGTATAGAAGCGCTAAAGCCAGCCATCAATGTAAAGAAATTAAAAGAAACAATCAAGAAGTTTAATTTTTCGCGTGCAGCAGGCCCTGATAATCTCCCCGCCATCTTAATTAAAACTCAAATTGATTGGTGGGCAGGTTTTTTATCTCATATGTTTGTTGCCATTTTAGACTCAGGCTATATCCCTAAGTCTTGGAGACGGGCCATAATCAGACCCTTACATAAAAAGGGTGAAAGGAAGGATCCAAGGAAAGGTATTCTCAAAAATAATCCTTGGTAGATTAAAGGAGTGGGTGGAGCAGTAGTCGATAGTCCCAATATAGCAGGGAGGCTTTAAGGAAGGACATTCTACTGTCGATCACTGCTTTGCTCTGTGGGCTGTGGCGTGGAAGTCCATGGAGCAGCAGGGCAAGTTATATTGTTGCTTCGTGGATTTTCGCGCAGCTTTTGAATTGGTGGATAGGGAGTGTTTGTGGGAGGCCTTGAGAAACTATGAGGTCCCTGCAGAACTTTTGTTGGTAATTCAGGAGCTGCATAGTCAAAATTGGGCGCAGGTAATTAAAGATACTTCTGGCGCCCTAACACCTGAAATAGTGATAAATAATGGATTGAGGCAAGGCTGTGTTTTGGCTCCGCTTCTTTTTGCAATATTCCTATCAGATTTGCCCCTTATGTTGGGCTCTGCCAGAGGCGCAAGCCCTAAGGTAAATGAATGGCATTTGTCCTGTTTGCTGTATGCCGACGATTTAGTAATATTGGACCAAACCGAGGTGGGTCTGCAAAGGAAGCTGAACATATTCAGCGAATATTGTACAGAAAAACGACTTACAGTAAACATGGACAAACAAAAATTTTGTGCTTTCGGAATAGACATTTGAAGTTCAGTTGGTACTTGGGCCTAACTAAACTTGATATCGTAAATGAATACAAATACCTCGGGATATGGTTTACAAATTCCTTGAAGTGGGGCATGCACGTGGAGGCACAGAAAGTAAAAGCGCATTTAGCAGCATGTGGGCTGAAAAGATTCAATCATAGTTATGGTGATATGTCCCATAAACCTCTATTGACGGCATACAAAGCAATGATTCCCCCGCAGCTCCAATATGGTTCAGAAATGTTATGTATTGATGGTAAAAGTTCCTGGGATAAAGATGAAGGGAAATGCTTAAAATCCTTGCTGTCTCTCCCTAGCTCGGCAATGATCCAGGCAATTAGACTGGAACTAGGCCTAACTCCGTGGAACATTTAGGTGAAATTAAGTCTACTCAGATTTTGGAATCGCTTGGGTCTTGGGGAGGTCACAAAGGTGTCTCAATGGTGCATGAAAGAAATTCAATCTAGTGAGCGAAAGTGGGCTAAAGCCACAAGATGTAAACTCCAGACTATTTGTGACCACCTGAATGTGGAAATCGATCCAAAGACATTGCAAATCAATGTAACAAAGAGTGTACTTAAAAGGCAGGGTAAAGAATTGTCACAAGCAATAGACCAAGAGTATTTGAGCAAGAAAGACTCTGTAAAATTTATGAGTAACAGCTGGGAGAAAGATATAAGCTATCCTTACCTAGACACATTACCGAATCGTTGGTTAAGAATGGAAGTTCTAAGGATAAGAATCAGTATTAACCCGGCCGTAATAAATAGTGCAATAAAATCCGGCCTAATGCAACAAGACGGCAAATGTATGTGCAATATGGGAAGGAAATGTAACATTTTACATATTTTATTGGACTGTCGAAAATGTTGAAATTTACGTACACTATTACTTTGTCCGATTTTTTTAAAGTATGATGTAAGGGCGCGTTCACAAGCATGGGAGCTCCTTGCTGATATGCAACATTTAGATATTGTGATAGCCATTGGGAAATATATGCAGGCTGTATATATGTTCCCTAGTCCAGTAGAAGCTTAAGAGTAGTGAGGTGCTTTCCACTTTAAAATGAAATTAATTGTTTTAAAATTGGTAGGAATTAAGTTTTAAGGATAATATGATTTTTTATTGCTTAAGAATATGATTTTGTAATGTGTAGACTTTTTTCAATGATAATGTATGTGCTGTGGTTTAAAGACCAAGGGCCATATGTATCAAGCAAATTCGCATTCGCAAAGGCTTGAAATTTGCAGAATTTCCGCCTTGGCGAATGCGAATTTGCTAAATGGAATGTATTAAGCAAAATGTGGTTTAAAATAAGTAATCGCAACATTTGCGATTCCTTAAATGCAATGTATGATGCAAAAAAAATTGCTAATCATCCCTAAGGAATCGCAAATTACCACCAACTTCAGGTTGGTGGTAATTTGCGATTTTCTTGAAAAATGCCAATTTTTTGATTTTTCAAAGTGCCATGTGATGCACATACATGCCCTTAGGGCATGTATGTGCACCACATGTGCACCCATGCTTATTTCAGGGGTGCAACAGGGTGTCCTTTGGACACCCCTGCACCCTTGAAATTATTCTCAATTTGCGAATCGCAAATTGAGAATAATTTCACATCCATTTTTATGGGCCTCCTGGCCCATAAAAATGAATGGGAAATTATTCCTTAATTGCGATTAGCAATTTGCTAATCGCAATTAAGGAATTTTAAGAAATTGCTAAAAAAATAGCGAATTTCTACATACATACCATTTTGCGATTTCTAAATAGCGATTCCTTAAAAATCGCTATTAAGAAATCGCAAAAGGGTATGTTGATACTTATGGCCCTCAATGGTTTAAATAAACTTTACTTTTAAACTGAACAGCCTTAATGCTGTACATCACCGTATATGACAAACTGTGAAAAGTATTCTTAACAGGGACATTGTCCCCCGTGTCCACATCACAAGTACACAGGTGGGTAATCCTAGGGATAAGGGAGAACAGAGAGGAGGACTGCCCCAGCAATATTTCTGTTGTTCAAGTGTTAGAGTGGAGGAAATAATTACACCCTTCACATACCCATCTTTCTCTCCCTGGTCAGGGAGAAGTTCGCCCTCTTTCTTCTCTCCTGTTACCAGCTGCATGGTGACCTCAGATCTCTCAAAGTGGGGCTTAAGGCGATTGACATGCAGCACCTTCTGGGGTTGCTGAAGGGTCTTGAGATCCACAAGGTAGGTGGTCTCACAAATGTTCTCAATCAAATCAAATGGGCCAGTCCAGCGGTCCTGGGGAGCTCTTGTTTCCACTGACTCCATTACCCACACTTTCTGACCAGGCTGCAAATCCAGTGTGGTAGAATTTGTGTCATTCCACTCCTTCATGACAGCTTGGCTGGCTTCTCGGTTGTTGGTAGCTACGTCCTACACCGTAGCCATTTAGCTCCTGAAGGCCGCATGTAGCTCAGTACATCCTGGGGAGTTTCCTGGGAGATTGCTCCCAGCCTTCCTTGACCATACTCAAGGGTCCTCTAACAGGGTGCCCAAATAGAAGTTCAAATGGGCTAAAGCCCACTCCCTTCTGCGAAACCTTCCTGTAGGCAAGTTACAGACATAGCAAGAGGATATTCCACTTTTTTCTCAAGGTCTCAGGCTGTTCTCTAATCCTGCCTTTCAGGGTCTAGTTGAACCTCTCAACAACCCCATTGGTTTGTGAATGGGAAGCGATGGAGCTCAAGTAAGTAACTCTGCACTCCTTCCAAATTGACAGCATTTATGCAAACATAACGTTTTTGCTCCTGTCAGACACAGTTTCCTTTGGGAAACCCACTTGGGTAAAAATCCTCATCAAGGCCTTTGCCACTGTGGGTGCAGTAGTAGTCCTCAGAAGGATTGCCTCTGGGTACCCAGTGGCATGATCCACCAGAAACTGGATTAACCTGTAGCTTGAATCAGTCTGGGGATCCATATCCCCTACAAAGTCAATGCCCACCCTCTCAAAGTGTTTGACAATGACTGGCAGTGGGTGAAGGGGTGGTTTAAGCATCTGCCCTGTCTTCCCACTAGCCTGGCAGGATACACAAGTCCTACAGAACATATCTGAGGAAGTCTTGATCCTGGGTGAATAAAATTGTGGGAGAAGCCTTGCGAAGGTCAAGTCTTGACCCAGGTGTCCTAATAGGGGAATTTCATGAGCCAGCTCCAGTAGGAGGGCCCTGTTGCATTGGGGGACCACCAGGGCCCTTATTGTCCCATGCACAGGAACCATAGGCTCACTGTAAAGGAGGTTGTCCTCCCAGTAAATATGGTGACTACCAGAGGCATCACCTGCTGTCTGGGCTTCATCCTGTTGCCTCAGTCCTTCAAGAGTTGGACACTCTCTCTGTAGGCTACAGAACTACTTGGGTCCTCCTTCTACATAGCAAACACAAGGAGATGATGGACGAAGCACTGAAACTTTTCAGACACTCACCCCAGTCACAGATCTGTGTTGAATCCATCATCATTCTTTAGCTCACTTTGGATGGAAATCAGTCTTGATCATGTGCCTCATGGGAACAGTCCAGCCCGAACTGCATAGCCAGGTCGTCCCTGGACCTGAAACAAGCATCCTGGAACCGGTTTCAGGGTAACACCCCTCATCAGCCAGGCTAGCTTGAATTCAGTGGCAAAATGAGCAAGGGATCCATGAGGCACAGGGTCAGACTGATTTGCATATAGCCATGTCTGAACTGGGGTGGCAGAGTGGGCTAAAGAACGGTGCTGGATCAAATCCAGATCTTTTAACTGGGTGTGAGTGTTTGATTGGTTCAGATGCTCCGTCCATCACCACCCCCTTTTGTACCGCTTTGGCCGCCATAAGTGTGGCAGGGTATGCTCAGACGTTAGTCCCTTGCTCACTTTGCCACTGGATTCAAGCAAGCCGGGCTGAAGACAGCTGTAATGCCAGGAACCGGTCCTCGGAAGCTTGTTTCGGGTCCAGGGAAAGCATGGCTTGGCAGTTCGGGCTGGACTGTTCCCATGAGGCACAGGGTCAGACTGATTTGCATATAGCCATGTCTGAACTGGGGTGGCAGAGTGGGCTAAAGAACGGTGATGGATCAAACCCAGATCTTTTGACTGGGTGTGAGTGTTTGATTCAGATGCTCCGTCCATCACCACCCCCTTTTGTACCGCTTTGTCCGCCATAAGTGTGGCAGGGTATCCTCAGACGTGAGTCCCTTGCTCACTTTGCCACTGGATTCAAGCAAGCCGGGCTGAAGACGGCTGTAATGCCAGAAACCGGTCCTCGGAAGCTTGTTTCTGGTCCAGGGAAGGCATGGCTTGGCAGTTCGGGCTGGACTGTTCCCATGAGGCACAGGGTCAGACTGATTTGCATATAGCCATGTCTGAACTGGGGTGGCAGAGTGGGCTAAAGAACGGTGATGGATCAAACCCAGATCTTTTGACTGGGTGTGAGTGTTTGATTGGTTCAGATGCTCCGTCCATCACCACCCCCTTTTGTACCGCTTTGGCCGCCATAAGTGTGGCAGGGTATGCTCAGACGTGAGTCCCTTGCTCACTTTGCCACTGGATTCAAGCAAGCCGGGCTGAAGACGGCTGTACAGCCAGAAACCGGTCCTCGGAAGCTTGTTTCCGGTCCAGGGAAGGCATGGCTTGGCAGTTCGGGCTGGACTGTTCCCATGAGGCACAGGGTCAGACTGATTTGCATATAGCCATGTCTGAACTGGGGTGGCAGAGTGGGCTAAAGAACGGTGATGGATCAAACCCAGATCTTTGACTGGGTGTGAGTGTTTGATTGGTTCAGATGCTCCGTCCATCACCACCCCCTTTTGTACAGGGATCCATGTCTAAGCATATATGTCAACTAAGGGTGAACAAAGCAAACAGAAGGAGATGATGGAGCACTGAAACTTTTCAGACAGTTCCAGAGCCATTTCAGACTCCAAAATCAGGTCACCCTCCTCCTCAGCAATTTCCTGCTCCTCGTCTAGATTGTCATCGCCTGCAACCTGGGACTTCACCCAGGCCCTTAAGTCTTTCTCCAGCTCCACCTTCCTGGTGAAGTCTTTCATGGAGACCTGAAAATCTATGGAAAAACCTGGCCAGATCAAATCCCAGAACTTCAGATGCAGTTGCAGGTGTAGCTTCATCAGACTGACACATAATTTAGCAAGGAAAGAAGAGTTGTAATGAATGATAGGTTACTATATGGTATTGCACAAACTCCAATTCTTTCCTCACTGCTGATCATCAACGTTAGAAATTGGGTTTCTGGTGGTCAGAGAATGCACCCTGGAAAAGCAGGAACCACAATCCTAATCAGAGTAAGCAAGATACACACTAAAAGATAGCCTGTGCTCACCCTCTGGTAGCTTGGCACGGAGCAGACAGGCTTATCTAAAGCGGTGATGTGTAAAGTATTTATGCACACTTAGATACAGTAGCACAGTGAAAACACCACAAAAAGACTCCACACCAGTATAGGAAAATAGTATACTCTTTACTGAATAAAACAAGACCAGAATGCCAAAAATCCAAAGAGTTGTTCCTGACATATGCACTTTTAAAGTGGTGAGTAGCCAAAATATCGAGTTTAAAATATCGATATACAACAATATCGATGTTTTAATTTCGATGGTACAGAATATCGATGTGCAGTAATATCGATGGACAGAATATCGACTTTAAGGTAAGTAATATCGAAGTTAGTAATATCGATATCAAATATATCGATGTTACTAATATCGAAATTTTGTTTAGTGTTATGTATTTTTATATGTATTTTATATGTTTGTTAAACATGTTTTTTAATGTATGTTTAGAAATTAGTAATTTTGTTTACATTTTGCGTTTTAGTATCAGAGCGGGTTGTGGGTTTATAGGGGAATAGGGTGGGAAGTAATTTAATTATAATTAATTAATTAATTCTTTTAAAAATATTATTGATTAATAATTAATTGTTAATTAATAATTAATTGGTAATTAATTATTATTATTAATTAGTTAATTAAATTAATTAGATTTAATGTATTAATATTTTTATTTTTTTGTTATTGTTAATCAATAATGAATTGGTATTTAATTATTATTAAGTGATTAAATGATAATTAATATTTTGATGTGATTTATTTATGTGTAGTGGGTTGTGGGTTTATAGGGGAATAGGGTGTGAAATAATTAAATTAAATTAATTAAAGAGATTGTATTTATGTATTGGTATTTATTATTAATCAATTGTTAATTAATGAATTGGTAATTAGTATTTTTGAAATTATTTCATAATAATAATTATAAATAATGTATTAATAAATATTGTTTAATCTTATTGTTGTTTTTTGTTAATTAATTAATGTTTGGTCATTAATTATTATTTGATAATTAATATATGGTAATTACTTAATTTATAATTATATCAATTTAATAATATTAATTGTTATTCATTTATTAATTGATATTTTGATTAATTGTGTTTGTATGTGTAGTGTGTTGTGTGTTAAAGGGGGAGTAGCGTGGGAAGTAATATTTTGTTATTTAAGTAAATATTATTTGTAAATATTTGGTATTTAGTAATATATTTTTGTAAATAAAATAATACATTTTTTTTA
Source organism: Lissotriton helveticus (assembly GCF_964261635.1). Taxonomy (NCBI): domain Eukaryota; kingdom Metazoa; phylum Chordata; class Amphibia; order Caudata; family Salamandridae; genus Lissotriton; species Lissotriton helveticus. The sequence continues at coordinate 780,074,272 of NC_136070.1, forward strand.
AAAATATGTAATTGATAAGTATGTTAATATAATGCTTACGCTACCCAACGCTTGCCCTACTGTTGCACTCTCTGGAGTGGGAATAGTAATTTTTACCTCTACGCTATCCAACGCTTTCCCTACTGTTGCACCCTCTGGAGTGGGAATAGTAATTTTTACCCCTACGCTATCCAACGCTTTCCCTACTGTTGCACCCTCTAGAGTGGGAATATTAATTTTGACCCCTACGCTATCCAACGCTTTCCCTACTGTTGCACCCTCTGGAGTGGGAATAGTAATTTTTACCCCTACGCTATCCAACGCTTTCCCTACTGTTGCACCCTCTGGAGTGGGAATAGTAATTTTTACCCCTACGCTATCCAATGCTTTCCCTACTGTTGCACCCTCTGGAGTGAGAATAGTAATTGTTACCCCTACACTATCCAACACTTTCCCTACTGTTGCACCCTCTGGATTGGGAATAGTAATTTTTACCCCTACGCTATCCAGCGCTTTCCCTACTGTTGCACCCTCTTGAGTGGAAATAGTAATTTTTACCCCTACGCTATCCAGCGCTTTCCCTACTGTTGCACCCTCTGGAGTGGGAATTGTAATTTTTGCCCCTACGCTATCCAGCGCTTTCCCTACTGTTTCACCCTCTGGAGTGGGAATAGTAATTTTTACCCCTACGCTATCCAACGCTTTCCCTACTCATGCAATATGTGGAGTAAGTATATATATTAATTTATGTGTAGTTTTAAATTTATTTTAAATGTATTTTTATTAGTTATTTTTTAAATATGTTTTAATGTTTATATCTACAATTTTTTTAATTATATGTATTTTAAAATTATTTTTCCATTATTATTCATACCTTTAAAAATCGAATTTTTTACTTCGATATTTTTGTACTACGATATTTTTTCCCCGATATTTGTGCACTTACCTTTATGTAGATACAACTTCGATATTTTTTATATCGATTTTTTTGTGTCGATATTTTTGTATGTCTATATTATGTCTGTCGATATTATGTCATACATCCTTTTAAAGTATCAAGGTAAACACAGTGCTTAGGCAGCACTCACGATCATCAGGTCACATTAGACTGTGGAAAAACAACATGAATTAATGTAGGGCATGTTATTATTTGGTTTCCTTACAGTATCGTTGCCAAAAGAAGTACACCCAGAGGCATAGAAGTGTCAGTTTCTCACAGGTCCCTAGAGACCAGTGTAATCAAGCAATTTCAGCTGCCTGCGAGAGCGCAGGTTGACGATAGGGACCGCGAGGGTCCTATGCTCACAAAACAGTACATTGTCCAGAGAGTGACAGCGACAGGGTTGTGCCCTAAGAAACCAACTTGGCGGTTGGAGTTAAAGGGCTCACACAACAGCTGCAACGATCTTCCTTCACCTCAGGGTTGCAGGCGAGCTCCTGACTGGGCAGCACAGCGTTGGTTTCAACTCCCTGCAGGTGGGCGGCTGAGGCATAGTCCTTGCCCAGGCAACATGTTGAGAAAGGAATGCAGCGGTGATTACTAAACAGCCCGCACGGCCGTGGTCGATTGCAGAGCAACTTTTGACAAAAACGAAGTGCCGATTGGGAAAGGGTGCCGTTCCTTGGTTGCAGGTCAGGAGAAAAGCACTGACCGTTGTCGAGCCCCTCTGCGGGTCAGAGAGCAATGCCAGGGTGGAACTGGGTAGCCAGGCTCACTAATAATTATAGAGTCCATCTGCTGAGAAAGAATTATTTTATGGCCCTGAGACTTCTTAAACAGGAGGCAACCTAACAGCCCTTGGGGATCACTTGGAAAAAAGGCAGAATCCAGCTCTCCTTCAACAGGTTCAGAAAGCAGCAGGGAAACAACCCGAAAAGCTGTCCAGTTAAGTCTCTGAGACAGCACAGCAGTTCTTCTGGCAGAGCTTAGTTACAAGTCCCGTAGTGTCTGATTTGATGGAGTCAGAGACCCAGTACTTATACCCAAAAGTGCCTTTGTTTTGGGGGTGACTTCAAAGCAGCTCTCTGCACATGTACCCCTTTCAGCCGAGTCCTCTCTGGCAGGCTATCTGTGGGGGCATCGGACACTAACTTTTCAAGTGAAGTGTTAGACCCTCCCTGCCATCCTGCCCAGGCCAGGCCATCAGATTGCAGATGTTTGTAGATGGGTACTCAGACACACTTATCCTTCCAGTGTTGTGACTGTCTTGAGGGAATACACAAAGTTTAGCGGTCAACCACCCCGACGTGTATTGGAGACAGGTTGTCAGGCACACAGAGCAGTAAGTGCAGAGAAATGTCCACTTTCTAAAAGTGGCATTTCTAGTCAGCAATGTTAAATCTAACTACACCAGTATGGAGGATTTATCATTACCATTCCAAACATATGAAACAAGAAAAAGTTACTCCTCTCTGATCGGGAATTACTGCTTAAAAGTGTATCATGGCATTCCCAATGTTAACCTATGAGAGGAGTAGACCCCTCAATAGTGAAAAACTAAATAGACTGTTTGCCACTATCAGGACATGCAAAACATAAGAGTACATGTCCTACCTTTTATTTACATAGCACCCTGCCCTTAGAGCTACCTATGGCCTACCTTAGGTGTGACTTCTATGTAATGAAAGGGGAGTTTAAGGCTTGGCAAGTAGTAAAATGCAAAGTTGATGTGGCAGTAAACACTACAGTGACAGGCCTGGGACATGTTTGAAAGGCCACAGGTGTGGGTGGCACAATCAGCACTACAGGTTTCTAGTTTCAGGATTTTTAGAGCTCATGGCTGCCCGAGGGCTTCCCAGTGCTAGTGGAGAGTGCTGTATTGAGGACGGAGCCTATTAATGGTTTAAGGAAAACAGACATCCCTTAAGTTTTTTTCTGAAGGCGAGTTCATTTTGCATTGCTCTTAGGTCAGGTGGGACCTCATTCCACATTTTTTAATCAGGTGTGCAAAGGAACTTCCTCCCGATCTTGATCTTTTGATTCTGGTTGTGCGGAGGAGGTGTAGGTGGGAGGATCTTAGTAGTCTATTGGGGGCATGAGTGAATATGAGGTTTCTGAATTTTTCAGGGCCTTTGTTATTTATTGCCCTGTGAGTAATGCATAGGGATTTGAACTTGACTCTCGCTGCAATTGGCAGCCAATGGAGTTGTTTAAGGGATCCTCTAACAGAGACATAGCTGGGGAGCTTGAGCAGGACCCTTACTGCCGTGTTCTGCACAACCTGAAGTCTATTTGTCACATATTTTGGTAAGCCTAGGTAAAGGGAGTTGCCATAGTCCAGGCGTGAGACAATAAGTGACTGCATGACAGTTTTTCATAGCTGCTCTGGGATGAGGGCCAGTATCATCCTCAGCATTCTTAAGAGCCCGAAGCAGATTCCAGACAGTTTGTTTGCCTGGTGGTTCATTGCAAGGGTACTATTCATCCAGGTACCTAGATTTTTTATAACTGGTTTGGGGTCAGGTGAATTACCCATATAGGATGGTCAATTATACAGTGGCCTGGGTATAACCATGTTGCCTAATATTATTAGTTCTGTCTTTTCTTAGTTCAATTTTAGGCAACAATTCAACATCCAGTGAGACAATTTATTCAAGCAGGGAGCCAGTTGTTGGTTTCCTTGGGTGGGGCCATTGGACAGAGAGACAATCAACTGGGTGTTATCTGCGTATGATACAACCAAAATGCCAAACTCCTCCACAATAGTGTCAAGCTGTCTCAAGTATATATCAAATAGCGTAGGGCTGAGGGAAGAACCCTGTGCTACCCCACATTTAGTTGTCTGGTGGTCAGAGAAATTGTCCATCGCTTTATCCCGGATTCCTATTTCCCTCAGTCTATTTTTTAAGATGGCATGATAGACGGTATCAAAGGCTGCACTGATATCAAGCAAAATAATGGCAGCAAACCCTCCATTATATAATAGGACTTTGAGTTCCTCAGTAACTGCCAGGAGGGCTGCTACCGTGTTGTGGTGGGCACGGAAGCCCATCTGTGTTGCGTGGAGAAGATTATTCTCCACCAAATAGTGGACTAATGTTCGATTAACATGTTTCTCCAAGAGTTTACAGAGGAGAGGTAGTAGAGAGATAGGTCGCAGATTACTAAGTGTGTCTGGATCCGATAGGGGTTTTTCAGAATAGGTCTTGTTAGATCTGAATGTCTCTAGTTGGCAGAGGTAGGCACCTTTATCCAAATAGGGACCCTTGCTTCTAGTCGGGGTAAGGGAATACACACTTTAGATAACCCCTGCTCACCCCCTTGGAAGCTTGGCATGAGCAAACAGGCTTATCCCAAAGGCAATGTGTAAAGTATTTGTACCAACACTCACAGTAACACAGTGAAAGCACCACAAGAGGACACCACACCAGTTTAGAAAAATAAAGCATCTTTTTCTAAACTAAACAAGACCAAAACGACAAACATCCAACATACACAGTTAAAAGTATGACTTTCAAAAGGTTTCAAGAACTTGTCCCATAGAAAACTATGAATGCGTGACTTTTCACCAAAGTACCTGTAGTTGCGTCAAAGTTCACCAAGCCAAACAGCTGTGGCGTCGGAAAACAAAGAAATGCGACACTCCTGAGACCCTTAGGAGGCGATGCAACAGTCCCGCTGCACGCAGAGGAAGGGTTGCGTTGGTTCCGGTCTGTATGGGGAGTGATGCGTCGAGGCTTCATGGTGGTTCCGGCCTGTAGGTGATGCATCGGGAGAACTTGCCCCACAGGTGCAATGCGTGAAAAACCTGGTATGCGCTGGAGATCGATGTGGTGGTGTTGCGCGGTGCTGCATCGGTCCTCTTCAGCTGTGATAACTGGCCCTAGCTATGTTAGGTGGAAGGCAGCGCTACTTATGTGGGTGGGCAGCGAGAGCTCGGTTAGAATGCGACAAGCCGAGAGATCCCATAGTGATAAGGCGCTGGAAGCAGAGAGGGCCTGGGAGGCCTTGGTGGTGGAGCTCCGGATGCTGGATGTGGATACTGACTCGGACACTGGATCATCGGGGGGGGGAGGAACAGGCACAGGCGGATTCCTCTGGACTGGGAGAGATTAGCGCAGTGGGAGGTCCCCGACTTACGGGTGGCAACGATGACCCTTAGTGTAAGGGATGAGATGGTCTGTGGGCATATCACACACGAAGATAGTACCTTGACATCTTTTTTCTCTAGATAGAAGCGCCAGAGGCAGGGGTGTGGGGAGTGGGAGTTGATAGACATTAAGGGGGGCCACACATAGGGTTTGCTTAAGGACTTGGAGCCTGGAGCTCAGACATTACGCTATGTTGATTGAAGGGGCTTGACAGCGCAGCGCTGGAGCTGGAATAGGCCTTATATGCTTGAATAGGGCTTATATGCTTTGTTATTTGCTGAATGCTTATCAGGCCGGATCTCAACACGAAATGTGGGGTACTTTGTATTTGTAATGGTCCCTTCTTATGTCTTGTTTATGTTTTAAAACAATAAAAAGATTTTTAAAAAATTAAATAAAATAAATCGGTCCTCTTCAGCTGTGATCCCTAAATGCGTCGATTCTTGCAGCGACGCAGGCGGTGCGATGTTTTTTGCAACGAAGCGGCGATGCGTAGGAATTCTTCTCACGCCATAAAGATGCGTCGGAAAACTACCACAAGAAGAGCGATGCGCCGATTTCAGTAGTTCTTAGAGTTTCTTCTCTCTCCCAGCTCCCAAACAGCAGCAAAAACCTCCAGAGGCCCAAAACTGGCACAGACACCTCAAGGCAGGTCAGAACGCAGAACAGTAGTGTTCAAGGGAGCTGGGGGTGAAGTCTTTGTGTCCCTAAGGCTTCTGAACAGGAGGCCATCTCACTTTAGGCCCTTTTGCGATCTCCTTCAAGCAGGGGATTCAACACACAGCAAAGTCCTTCTCCTGTGGTTTTAGGTCTAACACTAATACCCCAAAATGTCTTTGTTCAAGGGGCTCTGATTTAGTTTAGTTTAGTTTAGTTTAGTTGTGGGTTTATATAGCGCTAGAATCAACTCCTGGAGGAGTATCTCCGCGCTTCGACCGCTGGGGAACCCGTCCTGGCTCACCCTGAGAGATGGTCCCTAATGGGTATCTCTAAGGTGCGACCAAGCATCCCCGGCGGTCTGGGGGGCCGTTGTGAAGATGAGGCAAGCTAATGCCCAGAGTTGCCGAGTGTGGTCCCTGACTAGAGTAGGCACCGAGGCGAGAATTATCGAGCCCGCTGACGCTGGTCCACGACCCTGCCGCGTCGGGAATCGAACCCTGGTCCCGGGCCGTCCTCTGCTTACGGGTCTGCCGCCTCTAACCAGTGAGCCACACCTCTCCACCTGATCCCAGTACAAACTAGTTCTGGGGGGCACTCTGCAAGTGCACAACAACATTCATTGTCAGTGTGAGCCCTGGCTCCAGACACACTACAGGGGGGGGCAGAGCCAGCTTTGTGGAAGGCAACCACAGCCATATCGAGGTACACGTACTACTCCTACCACTCCAAACGCAGATCAGACCTATACAGCCTAGTGCTCACTCATCCAGACTCCTGGAGCCACTGCACCTCCCCAGGCCCTGTCACTCCAAAGCCAGACAGTCAATTCACAAACAGGCAGAGGCACACAGGATGGTTGAACAAGAAAATACAAAACAGAGATGCCCGGTCCACTGTGTGTACTTCTGTACTAGTAACTAAGAACCAACAGGATTCATACAAAGAAGAAATGAGTTACATCTGGCTGAGAAATTCCCATCAGCCCACCCTTCTGGCGGAATCTCATCATGTGGGATTTGTTAATGAATCCAAACACCGCCCAAGCCATCAAATGACGGTGCGGATATGGATATCAGAAAAAACTCTAGCCAGAATGTTGCTCAAAAGGTGATGCTAATGAAGTGCAGTGCTCTAGTGAAGTGATAATTAAAATTAACTACTTAGGCAAAAAATGTGTTTAATGAAGGTTGTCCAAGTGTCAAAGTTAAAACCACGCCTGGTAGTCTGAATCTATAACTACACTGTGGCGCTGTGCAGAACGGTCAACATGTTTCAGCCAAATGGAAACTCTATCCGGCTTTCTTCAGGACCTCAGTGATGGTAAGCTACTGCAACATGTAGAAAATCTGATGTGATAGTAACGTGCAATTAAAAATTGAATAATATACTTTACAATGCTTGTATCTACCAGGAACTTGGAGCCCCAATGTACACTGGAAGAAGTAAATTGTCTTTCTCCTGTTGGAAAAACATACACAAACAAACACATATTTACATTTATACATCCACATGGTTACAAAGAAACTGTACAGACAACACAGCTGCGTAAGCATTTTATACTCCGCTTCATTATGAGCATAGTAGCTCTATCACAGAAAGGAGTTCCCTCTCTGTAATACTCACCCAGCCTTTTGTGGGAGACGACCTCACCTCACCCGGCAACCGCTCGGGAATATGAGGCCCCGCTCTAGTATGTAAGAAAAATATATATAGGGCATAGTTAACAAACATTATCTTATGTGCCCAGGCAAATTGCTTTACATCTGAACCCTAACAATCTGTTGTGGACGCTATCCCATCACCCTATGGCCTAACCTACTCAGGTGCCAGCAAAAGAAACAAAGGGCTCATACTCATAGTGAATACCAAAAAAGATGATGGCACTATCTTTAAAAAAAGGGGAAATGAAGACAAGCAATAGATGCCATTCACTTTACTCCCACATCCATGATTAACTAAGTGGATGGAGTAAAACAGTATCAGAAAGTTATAAATCATGCTTCTGTGTGGTCAAAAACTAGACCTGCCTCGCTTCAATCAAGTGTTAGTAGCCCAAAAAGCGAGAGCTAGTAGCCCAGAAAGCGAGAGCCTTACCTGTCCGTCGGTACCTCTCTCTAACATCCGAGAGGAAGTGGAGGTACCGACTGGACTTCCCCTTGGCGTTTTTATAGTGGGGCTGATTGGTTAATTTATTGGTTAATTTTCCCCATTAGACCGCCAAAGTAAGAACCCTCCTCCGCATTTGCGGGAACCGATATCACTCTACGCATGTGCGTGGCCGACTCGGTCTCTAACTAGCCAGCTTATTTGTGTGTGACGCTTCCTGTTGACCACGGCTGACTTCAAAGGGTTGCCATTTGATGATGAAGCACTCAACTCAATTCTGGCCAATAATCCAAGTATCACTCTACGCATGTGCGTGGCCGACTCGGTCTAGTCACTAAGGCATGCGCGAAGAGCGCTAGTCTTCTCACGCATGCCCGAGGGAAGGAACACTGACATCTAGCGCATGCGCAGTTGTACACACCGCAGGGCGTCACATTTAACAGAATAAAAATAATGCTCAATGTACCCTTATTTCAAGAACACATATCTTCGCGACCAAAAGGGGCATGTATTGTACTATATCACAACAGACCCCATGTTTTCTACCCAAGTTGCAAACCTACATTGAGGGAATCACAGTTGAAGAGTGGTCACTGTGAATGTCCCGACGGAGAGACACTGCTCTCCCGTTTGAACACTCACAGATTATGATATCAACCTCAGCTCACAAGCAATGTATAGTGATGCATAGGGATATTGTTGTGACAAAAGCAGGGAAGGTAAATTAAACCATCTCCCTTGTCTCGAAATTTCACTCCACCTCTCAAGTAAGATTGTAATAATCCTGAAACCAATAGGACAATGTAGATATTTTATCTACTAAAGTGACATTCAATCCTCTGCTGTCACTTTGGAGTCTGAAAATCAATTTTTGCTCCTTTATGAATAGAAACCTTGATTTGTCACTAATGTGTGATGGAATGTATGAATGTTCCAAGATCACCCACTTCAGATCTTCTGCCTGATGTTTCATAGACAAAAAGTGGTTAGTCAAACAAGTAGACTGTTTGTGACACCGAATGGTGCTCTTATGTTCGCTGATTCGAACCTTCATTTTGCGTGTAGTATGGCCAATGTACCTTAGTGAACAGGGACAAGTTATCATGTATATGACGCCTTCCGTGTTGCAGTTGGTGTGTTTTTTAAGCAACTACAGTTTTCCTGTGCCAAAATCCACTTTGTCAGCCTTGTAAGTCTGTGGACATGCACTGCAAGAACCGCAGGGAAAATGACCACGTACTGGGGGAAGATTCCAAAGAGTGTTGGACGTTTCTGCCACTTGTCCTCTAGGTCTAGTGTGGACCAGGCTGTCACGTAGACTCCGGGCTTTTTTAAAGGAAAACAAAGGTGGCAAAATACTGGTTTGGGCTACATTCAGAATGTTCCAATGCCTATGTACTGTCTTCTGGATCCTGTTGGAAAGCACACTGAATGTGCTGACAAAAGCCAGCCTATCCAAGGGTGCCTTTTCAAGTTTTTTGTCCAGAAGAGCCTCACGATTATTGTTAGAAGCCCGTTTCCAAACTTTTTTCACTAGATGCTGAGGGTACTGTCGCTCCTGGAGTTGTTTGGAAAGTACTCTGGCATGTTTCTCAAAAAGTGGTTTGGATGAACAATTTCTACGGACCCGTAGGAACTGTCCCACTGGGAGATTATCACGTAAAGCCCGGGGGTGGTGGCTGTTAAAAACCAGCAGCGAGTTCCTAGACATTGGTTTTTTGTAGAGTTCACATTCAAGTTTCCCTTCTTTGGGGAAAATAAGAATGTCCAGAAATGGCAGTTGTTCCTGGCTAAACTCAACGGTGAATTTCAGGAACTGGTTCTGATTGTTGAGCCATTCATGGAATGATTTGACCGCTGATGGTGTACCCCGCCAAACCAGAAGAATGTCATCTATGTATCTCTTCCATAGCACCACCTGATGGAAGTAGGGGTTGCTATGGTTGAGAACATGATGTTGTTCAAACAGGTGAACATACAGGTTGGCGAGGCTGGGGGCAAAAATACTCCCCATAGATGTCCCTGAGGTTTGGAGATAAATTTGATCTTCAAATTTAAAGTAATTCTCCATCATTGCCAGTCTGGCACACTCCATAATAAAATTGACTGGAGTTATGCTCTTCAAGTCACGTGAGGCTAAGAGTAATCTAATAGCCTCCAGAGTCTCTTCCTGCGGTATGCAGGTATACAGGGACTCGACGTCGAAACTGACCAAAAGGTCAGTTGCGACGTTAAATTCCACCTCCGATAACAGTCTGAGTACATCAGCCGTATCTTGCAAGTACGTGGGCATCTCTTTAACGAAATCCACAAATGTGGACAGTGGTTCCAGTAAGGAGCCGATCCCTGAGATGATCGGGCGTCTTGGGGGGGGTTATCTGGTGGGTTTATGGATTTTCGGTAAACAATAAAATCCAGGCATGACCGAGTTATTTGTTACCAGAAATTTAGCCTCTTGAGGTGTAATCCACCCTTCCGCGCTCCCTTCATCCACTAGGATCTTAATCTCTGTTAAGAGTCGCGGGGTGGGGTCACTAGCTAGTCGTTGATAGGAGTTGGTGTTATCCAATTGTCTTTGGCCCTCCTGACGGTAGGTAACCATGTCCATGATGACAGTGGCACCCCCTTTGTCCGCCGGCTTGATGATGATGGATTGGTCTTCAGATAAATGTGCAAGAGCAATTCTTTCTTTGGTGGATAAATTCTGGAAACTCCGTTGGTTTTCATCAAATAAGGCCATGACATCGTGGGTCACTGCTTGTTCAAACGTTGTTACTTTTGATGGGACCTGATGTGCTAGTGGAGTGAATGTAGATTTAGGGCGTAACCCCGTGTTGATTAGGCGGTCGTCTCCCTCTGTAGTCAAGTCATTCTCTTTAGTCCTAAAGAAAAAATGAAGACAAACTTTCCTGAAGAATTTTTCTAACTCACATCTAGTCTCAAAAGGGTCCCCCTTATTAGTAGGAACAAAACCCAATCCTTTTCCCAGGACATCCTGTTCATCAATGGTCAAGTCCCGTGAGCTAAGGTTCACTATTAGGTTCCTGTCGCCCCCGCACTGGGTGTCGCCTGAGCTACTCTTCGGCTCCTGGTGTTGGGGAAAGTCTGCTCTGCCTCTCACTGGACATTCTGTTGTCCTCTTCTTCTGCCATAACTGCGGCTTCGGCCCTGCCCTAAAAAAGACAGGTCTTGGAAGAATTGAGGATGTTGAGGAAATGCCTGCATGCGTTGTGCAAACAGTGGTGGTTGAAATCCCCACGGCCCTGGTGGCCACCATTGGCCTTGATTCTGATAGAATCCTCGCATACCTCTTCTCTTGCTGAATCTGTGCTGTTGTCCGCCCCCTCTCACTTGTGACGTCCTGGCGCTGGAGCTATCAGAGTCAGTGTCAGGATCTGATCCTGAGGACGAATAATTGGAGCCATAGCGTCTTCCTTTATTATTATAATCTGGTGCAACCCAGTAATCACTGGTATATGGAAAAGGTTTCGTCATTGAAAAGCGCGCTCGATCCTTTTTAAACTTCTCTATTTTAGAAATGAGAATGTTATCATTGTAATCTTTGTTAGTTTTGTTGGTCTCATCTAGATGTTTTTTAAAAACAGTGTTAGTGAGGGTGGCTTTAATTTGTCCCTCCAGTAGCTGAATTTCTATTAAAATAGCATCAGCTGTTCTCTTTGCGGTGTTAACTATGAGAATCAGCCAGTCTCGCGTACACCGCCATGCGATGAGAGACCAGTCACTCAGGAAATCTTTATCTGTAAGGAAGAGTCGCGGAGTGTTTGTTACGATAAGGCCTGTTGGTGAACATTTACCACGTAAGTACTCAGCCATTACTATCCCATGGATAGAGATGCGGGAATGGCTTTTCTTGAGATTCAATAATATTAACCAATCGTCTTTTATGGTGTTAACAGTATCTGGTAGGGAGTCTAGAATACTTGGATTATTGGCCAGAATTGAGTTGAGTGCTTCATCATCAAATGCCAACCCTTTGAAGTCAGCCATGGTCAACAGGAAGCGTCACACACAAATAAGCTGGGTAGTTAGAGACCGAGTCGGCCATGCACATGCGTAGAGTGATATCGGTTCCCGCAAATACGGAGGAGGGTTCTTACTTTGGCGGTCTAATGGAGGAAATTAACCAATAAATTAACCAATCAGCCCCACTATAAAAATGCAAAGGGGAAGTCCAGTCGGTACCTCCACTTCCTCTCGGATGTCAGAGAGAGGTACCAACGGACAGGTAAGGCTCTCGCTTTCTGGGCTACTAGCTCTCGCTTTTTGGGCTACTAACACTCGATTGAAGCGAGGCAGGTCAAGTTTTTGACCACACAGAAGCATGATTTATAACTTTCTGATACTGTTTTACTCCATCCACTTAGTTAATCATGGATGTGGGAGTAAAGTGAATGGCATCTATTGCTTGTCTTCATTTCCCCTTTTTTTAAAGATAGTGCCAACAACTTTTTTGGTATTCACTATGAGTATGAGCCCTTTGTTTCTTTTGCTGGCACCTGAGTAGGTTAGGCCATAGGGTGATGGGATAGCGTCCACAACAGATTGTTAGGGTTCAGATGTAAAGCAATTTGCCTGGGCATATAAGATAATGTTTGTTAACTATGCCCTATATATATTTTTCTTACATACTAGAGCGGGGCCTCATATTCCCGAGCGGTTGCCGGGTGAGGTGAGGTCGTCTCCCACAAAAGGCTGGGTGAGTATTACAGAGAGGGAACTCCTTTCTGTGATAGAGCTACTATGCACATGATGAAGCGGAGTATAAAATACTTACGCAGCTGTGTTGTCTGTACAGTTTCTTTGTAACCATGTGGATGTATACATGTAAATATGTGTTTGTTTGTGTATGTTTTTCCAACAGGAGAAAGACAATTTACTTCTTCCAGTGTATATTGGGACTCCAAGTTCCTGGTAGATACAAGCATTGTAAAGTATATTATTCAATTTTTATTTGCACGTTACTATCACATCAGATTTTCTACATGTTGCAGTAGCTTACCATCACTGAGGTCCTGAAGAAAGCCGGATAGAGTTTCCATTTGGCTGAAACATGTTGACCGTTCTGCACAGCGCCACAGTGTAGTTATAGATTCAGACTACCAGGCGTGGTTTTAACTTTGACACTTGGACAACCTTCATTAAACACATTTTTTGTCTAAGTAGTTAATTTTAATTATCACTTCACTAGAGCACTGCACTTCATTAGCATCACCTTTTGAGCAACATTCTGGCTAGAGTTTTTTCTGATATCCATATCTGCACCGTCATTTGATGGCTTGGGCGGTGTTTGGATTCATTAACAAATCCCACATGATGAGATTCCACCAGAAGGGTGGGCTGATGGGAATTTCTCAGCCAGATGTAACTCATTTCTTCTTTGTATGAATCTTGTTGGTTCTTAGTTACTAGTACAGAAGTATACACAGTGGACCGGGCATCTCTGTTTTGTATTTTGATATGATTATAGGAGGGAAGTGAGATGACAGGTCGTTAAATATATTCCCTTTGACCCTCTTAGAAATATTATTTTTACTGGACAAGAAAATAGCCACTTTCTAAAAGTGGTATTCTCAAACACACAATTTAAAAACCATCTTTATTAAAAGATGTGTTAATAAATCCTGAGTTCAGGGATACCATACTCCATTTTTCCACTTTACCCCTATGGGTAGATATGCTTGTAAAATGTTACAAAGCATTCCCCATGGGGCCTATGGGACAAGATAGCCTTTCAAAATTGAAAAACTAAATTGGCTTTATTTCACTGTCACAACATGTTACACACACCAGTACCTGTCCTACCTTTCTCATACACTGCGCCCTGCCCAGGGGGTTACCATGGGCCTACCATAGGGGAGTCCAATGTGTAAGAGAAGGGAAGGGTAGGGCCTGGCAAGTGGGTGCACTTGCCCAGTCGACATGGCAGTTAACAAACTGCACACAGGCACTGCAGTGGTAGGCCTGAGTCCTCTTTTCAGGGCTACTAATCTTGGTGGCACAATCAGTGCTGTAAGTACACTAGTAGCATCCTTTGATTTACCAGCCCTGGCACACTCAGTGCGCTTTACCAAAGACCTACTGGTAAAAGTATATGCCAATCAGGGAGAACCAATCACAATACCAATTTGCACAGAGAGCATATGCACTTTAGCACTGATCGGCAGTAGTAACGTGCCGAGAGTCCTATAACCAACAAGCACAGGTCAGGAAAAAAATAGGAGGAAGAAGGAAGAAGCAAAACGTTTGGGGCTAACCCTGCAGAAAGGGCCATTTCCAACCGGTCTGATTACGACATGCTTCCAATGTTTTGGGACCAAGCTGGACTCTAGTGACTTATTAAGTAGCACCTTAGTGGGGGAAGTAAAACCTCTGTCGCCTTGGGGAGGACCTGAGAGGGTGCTGAGTTTAATGGAGATCACGATTTAGTGGAGTTTAGCAGATTGAGGACAGCGTCTTCCTTGAGTTTGGGAAAATTAGATAGGCTTGGATCCAAAGCTGAATCACTGACCTTATTTAAGCCCTCCTGTGATGGTTCAGTGATGTTCTGAAACAGGCTTTAAATGTCTGTCACTTTCTTATGAAAGAAGGATGCTATTTGGAGGCCCACTAGTAGCATTTAGATTACAGGCCCTGGGTATATCATATACACAATACAAGGGGCTCACAGGTAAACTAAATGTGTCAATCGTGTATACACTTATTACACACATGTTATGGGGAGAAGCACATGCACTTTAACACTGAGTAGCAGTGATAAAGTGCTCAGAGTCTTAAGGCCAACAAAAAAAATACATTAACATGTGAGAGTCAAAAGCAAAACATTTGGAGCAGGAAAGACCACCCTAAGAAGAACAGGCCTAGCAAGGTGTTTGACTGCCTTTCCCTTATGACAGAGACAGAGAATGCACCATACCCCTGTTGGCGCTTATTGTCTATGAAACAAGCGCTATCCCTGGTGAGGGAGCGGCTCCAAGTTGCACTCCGAGAGGTAAAATTTCAAACATTTCTCAGGGCGTAGTGATAAGGTATTCATGAATTCTTTTAATTCTTTTCATGTCTTGATACTATTGATTTCACAGTATATATCACATTTCTGAATCTGTTGTCGGTTCTGCCCAATGCATTTCGGGCTGAACCCTTCATCAGGGGACATTTTCTGAAAACATAAGTTTGTAACATATAATCAAGTACAGGAAAAAATACAATTAGTCAATTGTGTGCCCAAAATCGATTGTTGAATCAATGGCAGTTTAAAATTACATGCTCTGAGAGAAAATCATTGTAGGGTACACATGCTTGAAACATTTTCATTAAGGTGGTGAGTTTCACATGCCATGTGAATGAGGTCAGATAACATCAAATAACGTGAAGCAGGGAGGAGGAGCTTGGCGGGCATCCGAGATGGCCGCGTGAGCACAGCGCTCCCCGGACCCCCACCACTCCCGGCATAATATCCTGAACAAATCCTGATTTTTCACGAGGATTGGTGTAGAGGACGTTGGGCTGATCTACCTGGACCTTTCAGAATTTTATTTCGACACCGGGTGCCGGAGTTACGGTGCTTCGAACTTTTGGGCTCCGCCCTTGAGGTGCGCCCGGGACTGGGTGAGGCTCAGTGGCCGTCTTGGAGTTGAACAACAACGGCAGGGGGATTGGCCTTGAGGGTCCCCCTCTTAAGTTTCGGTTTCGATTCTGCCTCAGACTGAGACATCGGCAAGAGAGTCTGGCCAGGGCTGGGTCCGGGGCACGAGACGGCTGTCGGGCCTTTGGCTGGCCTATTCTCCTATTTGGCTGCCTCTATCCTAGTGGTACCCGTGTTGCGGCCCTTTGGTCCCGAGGCCTCACTTTCTGGTGCCCGGTCCGTTGACCCTGGTGAATCTCCTTGTGACGCAGTCTCCAAAATGGCGGGCAGAGGGGACCGGGAGACACGGAAGACGAAGACGCCTCTGCGCAGGGGTCCGGTCCAATCTAACGTTATGGACCGTTATACCCACTCGAAGGGGTCCCCCGGAGCTGCCCTGCCCGGTCCCAGCGCGTCTGACCACATCGTGGACACGTCAACGGAGCCTTCCCTGCAGGACATCATGGGCGCCATTTCTGGCATGAGGGAGACGATAGGCCAACAATATGAAACGTTGGCCCACAAAATTGATACCGTGGCCATTGATGTGAACTTAATTCGAGCCGATCTATCGAAAACCAATGAGAAGGTGAAGTCATTGGACCTCAAGTCATCCAGCCTCACGGCAGACGTCTCGGAGATACAGACGGAGATTGGCAATCTCCGTAGGGTGAACGATTTCATGACCCGGCGCTTGGAAGACTTTGAGAATAGGGCACGTCGCTGTAATGTTCGCGTGGTTGGTGTTCCGGAGAATCCAGAACCCCACTCGGTTGATCTCCTAGTTGAGGACCTGATCCAAAACTACCTCTCTCCATCTGGACTGAGTAAATTTTTCACAGTGGAACGAGCACATCGTGTTCCGGGGGGCCAGGGTAAGCCAGGTGCCCCGCCGAGGCCTATTGTTGCAAAACTTTTCCACTATAGGGATCGGGACGCTATCCTGCAAGCATCACGTGTGAAGGGCCCGGTGGCCTTTGAGAATGCCACAGTGAACTTTTATCCGGACTTTTCCCAACAGGTCCAGAAGCAGCGAATGGGATTTCGTGGTGCCAAGAAGCGTCTTAGGGACATGGGGTTGCGCTACGCTATGCTCTTTCCGACCAGGCTGCGGGTTGAGTACAATGACCGAACCTTTTTCTTTGATCGGCCGGATGCGGTGAATGACTGGCTGGACTCTCTGCCTGACCGATCTCCTGAGACTGAGTCCGCTGCCCACCCGGGCGGTGCTGAAGGTGGTGTAGAGAGCTGAACATTTCATCTATGCCTGGGGCCTTGTTTTGAGTAACTCTTTCCAGGATTGTATGCCTACGTTCCTCTACTGTTTATGTGATTTGTTGTGTGTTTTTCCTCGTTATCGATCTTGCTCGGGGTGGCGGGTGGGACGGAGCCTTTCCTCCTCCGGGGTCTTTGTGTAGAATGGGGGTTCCTGGGCGACAGGCACACTGCAGGTTGGGGTGGCTTTTTAGCTTTTTGCAGGGGTGCAGGGTGGGGGTTGTTCTTTTGTTTGTTGGGGGGTGGGCGGTTGGGAAGTTCGTTGTTTGTGTGTTCTGTTCTCAAGGCGACTCTATCCTGTATTTGATGATGTTTCTTGTGTCATGCTCATGGGTGAGGGGTTTTGGCGTTGCTGGGTGGGATGGGGGTAGCGGGTTGAGATTTGTTTTGTGGAACGTTAACGGTCTGGGGGATCGTATCAAGCGGAGTGTGGTGTTGAAATGTATACGACGTTTATCTCCAGATATTGTTTTCCTGCAGGAGACTCATTTGGTGGGCAATACTTGTCATGCGATGAATAGGTGGGGCTATCGCCTCGCAGCACATTCGGGGTTTACCTCGGGTTCTAGGGGAGTGGGTATCCTTGTTCGGGCTTCCCTCCCCCTAGCTATTGATGATGTGATTCTGGATGATCGGGGGCGATATGCTGTCCTTGTGGGTCGCTATCTGGGTCGTACCCTCTCCTTATTTACTGTTTACGTGCCCCCCGGCCTGCAGACTTCTACCTTTTCCGATTTGGGCCGTGTGTTGTTGGACCTCCCTGATAGTACTCTCTTTATGGCAGGTGATTTTAATTCTGTGTTCTCCGGTCTCCATGCTCGCCACCCCCCTAGAGATACTCCTGCGGCCCGACAGTGGTTGGGTGGGTTTTTGGACACATTTGGCTTGGTGGATTGCTGGAGGCTTATGCATCCTACTCAGCTTCAATACACTTTCCACTCTGGGGCCCATGGGAGTCTGTCTAGACTGGATTATTTCCTGATGCCTGCGGCTCAGTCGCCAGCGGTGCGTGAGATTGTACACCTCCCCAGGGGCATTTCTGACCACTCTCCGCTCTGGCTCCGTTTTGAGATTGGAGTGGAGGCTGTGGGCCGGGTGGCTCCTAGCAACCCATGGTACCTTACCTCCCCCGAGACCCGCAGCCTTTTGATTAAGTCTTTGGACGCATATTTTCTGGATAACGAGGGGTCGGTTTCCTCCGCGGTGTCCCTGTGGGAGGCCTTTAAGACGGTGATTCGTGGGCATGCCCTCTCCCTTATTGTTGAAGCTAAGAAGGCGAGGAATCGGGAGGTGGTGGACCTTGAGAGAGAGATTTCTGCACTGGAGGCTGCTTTGGAATCGGGTGTCACGTCTGCGAAACTCCACGCCCTGGGTCTGAAACAATTTGCCTATAAGTCTATGGTCACGGATGCTGCCAAACTGATGTTCCGGGAGCAACAGGGTCGTTTGTATGATGTGGGGGACAAAGCGGGTAAGTTACTGGCATGGTTGGATAAGAAGGAGAGAGCTAATCGTGTGGTGCCCGTGATTCAGTCATCGAATGGAGCAAGTGTGACGGACCCGATTGGAATAGTTGGATGTTTTGCTGAGTATTTTCGTGTGGTTTATACCCCTGTGTCTGTGAGAGATGTGGCTGACTCTCGCCTTCTGTTGCGCGATATAGCTCTGCCCAGTGTTTCCGATTTAGATCGTATAGCGTTGGAGTCCCCCTTTACTATTGACGAGATAGCTACTGCCATCCGTTCACTCCGTTCGGGCAAAGCCTTGGGCCCGAACGGGTTGCCAATTGAACTGTACAAGCTACGTCCCGACAGAGTGGCGCCCTATCTTCGTGCCATGTTTCTGGAGTCCCGGGAACGGGGTATTCTCCCATATGATCAGCGTCTGGCCACAATAGTTGTCATCCCCAAGGATGGTAAACCGCGGGACCTTTGTTCATCTTATAGACCCATATCCCTGCTGAATGTTGAGCCCAAGGTATTGGCTAAGCTCCTGGCGACCCGCCTCCTGACGGTCATTAATGACTTGGTCCATCCAGATCAATCCGGATTTATCCCGCATCGCAACACGGCTCTTAACCTACGTCGTCTCCACGGTGCGATTGCGAGGGCGGGGCTTCTGACGGAGCCGGCCATTTTGGCATCGTTGGATGCCTCGATGGCTTTTGACACTGTGGAATGGCCTTATCTTTGGGCGGCTCTTGAGAAATTTGGTTTCGGGCCTGAGTTTATCGGTTGGGTGAAGTTATTATATGCTGAACCCTTAGCACAAGTTGTGGTAAACGGTAGAGTTTCGGCCCCTTTCAACCTTGGCAGGGGAACCCGTCAGGGTTGCCCCTTGTCCCCGTTGCTTTTTGCACTTGCCCTGGAACCGTTAGCTGCATGGCTTCGATGGGAGCCTTCGCTTAAAGGGATCCGTTGGTCGCCGGATTTTGAGGACCGCGTCTCACTTTACGCGGATGACATTCTTTTATATCTCACCTCCCCACGTAAATCTCTATCAGTTCTATTTGATGTTCTTTCTTCATTTGGTGCCAATTCAGGCCTCGTTATTAATTGGGCCAAGTCCTGCGTGTATGTTCTTTCGGGTGTTTTGCCCCCATTGCCTAGCAGACTTCCTATCCAGGTGGTCCAGTCCGGCTTCAAGTATTTAGGGATCTTCATTACGTTGGACTCCTCACTCCGATTTGAGCGTAATCTCCTCCCCCCGTTGCTTAGATTGCGACTGGACGTGGCCCGTTGGCGTAAGCTCCCTTTGTCTCCTTTGGGCAGGGCGGCTCTGTTTAAAATGATGTCCTTGCCGCGGTTTCTTTATGCACTCCAGAATTCCTATGACGACATCCCCAAGACCTATTTCCGGGAGATCGAGAGTCTTCAAAGGCAATTGATCTGGGACGGGCGTCCACGTATTGCCCTCGCAAAACTCACCGTCCCTTGGTATGACGGGGGCATGGCGCTCCCCAACATCAAGAGATATTATTGGGCTTCCCAGTTGTCTGCCATTAATCACGTGATGTTTTCACCGGGTCGTAATCCTGCCTTTGAGATGGATAGACTCCAGCTGCCGGGTGGGGACTTTAATAGGGCGCTTTATTCTAGATCGACCGGGCGCCATCTTGTGGGCCCGTCCAGGATTGCAGTCACTGTGTGGCGAGCCGCGAATGTGAGTTTGGGATGGGAGGATCGAATGACACTGGCGACGCCGCTTTATGCCTCTGAACGTTTGGGGTGTCTCTGGTCTACTAAGGGCTTCGACCGCTGGGATATGATTGGGATATGTAAGGTGGGTGATGTCTGTTCGAAAGGTAGTGTGAAGTCGTTCCAGACCCTTCAGGCGGAATACGGTTTGAATGGTAGAGAGTTTTTTCGCTATCTGCAGGTCCGACACGCCCTCGCCTCAGTCCTGACTCCTGATGAGACCCTGCCCGAGTCTTCCCCCCTCGAAGATCGTGTCCTTGATGGCCACCTGCCTGATAGCACCATTTCCCTGATTTATAAGAAACTGATCAATAATCGGGCAGACTTATTGGTCCGACTTCGGGAGGTTTGGGTCGGCGATGGGTTGGAATTGGACGACGAGGATTGGCAATCGGCACTCTCTTCTCCGAAAGAAGTAGCCATCCCTGCCCGTCTCCGTTTGGTTCAACTTAAAATCCTCCATCGAGTATATGTCACTGGTCCGCGTCTGGTGACAATGGGCTTTTCCCCGGATGGGTTATGTAAGCGTGGTTGTGGGTCGAGTGCTACCTTTTTACATATTCTTTGGGAGTGCTCAGTGGTGGCGGCCTACTGGACTGCTGTGCTTGCGGTGATGACTGCTGTGACTGGTGTTGCCCTGCGGCCAGGGACACGACGGTGTCTGTTGAATGTGTGGGAACCCACCGACTACTCTGTAGCCCAGACCAGATGGGCTACCTTGGGATACATGATTGCAAAACGGGACATTGCGCAACTCTGGGGCGCGTCCAGACCCCCTGAGGTCTCGAAATGGGAGGATAACATGGACTGGTCCATGTTTCGTGAGAAGACCGTATATGTGGCCAGGGGCAGACCCAGGGCGTGGACGAAGATTTGGGGCCAGTGGAATGAATATCGTGGGGATATCTGTACCCCTCCCATGGTTGGCACTACTGATGTTACCCTGTCTCCCTAGGCTGGCTTTCCCGAAACCCTTTCATACTGTTCTGTGATTTTCCGGTTCTCCCCGCTGCTCCCCCCCCCCCGGCCTTGTCAGAGTCCCATGGTTCGTGTTATGTTCTCCTGATTGTTGGCCTTCCCCTCCGTTATTTGGGCTGACCTTGATTACCGTGCATTCGCCTTTTTTCAGTGTTCGTTCTTTTTATGTATAAAACAGAAAATTAATATGCTCTGTACTATGTTTGGAGTAATGCTTGATACCTGATCTGTACCTGACCACGGGAGTGATTTTCTGCCTCTTCCATTGTGCCTTACTATTAGCGGCCAGCCCG
The DNA here is from genome assembly GCF_964261635.1 of Lissotriton helveticus. Classification (NCBI taxonomy): domain Eukaryota; kingdom Metazoa; phylum Chordata; class Amphibia; order Caudata; family Salamandridae; genus Lissotriton; species Lissotriton helveticus. Next base: position 780,095,493 of record NC_136070.1, read on the forward strand.
TGAGGTTGTAGGCCCATTCTTGTATTTTCCTTTGCTTGCTCGAATAAAGGTTTTTCAAAAAAAAAAAAAAAAATAAATAAAAATAACGTGAAGCAAGCTGGGCTTGAAAATGCCACAAGTGTTAAGAAGTAACAAACGTGCCATAAGTTGTAAGCCTTTGAAATGATCTTATGTACCATTGAAGTCAAGGAACTTTATACATCCATTTGCCACAATTTGGGTCTACAAGCAGTTGAATCTTTCTTAATGCATCCGACAAAGATGACGATCTGAAAGTTTTTTTGATGGAACTTCTTCATTTTACTCTATTTCACAGTTACTTCAAATGGCAAGAAGAATTATTCATTCAATCTCCCGGAACTTCAATGGGAAACTGTGCCGCACCGGCATATGCAAATATTTTCATGTACCGATTTGAACTGGATCACCTGTTAAATCAACCAGAGTGGACCAACAATTTGATCATGTATAAAAGGTACATAGACGATATTTTCATTCTTTGGAAAGGCGCCGAAATTGCTTTATCTCAAGCCACCAACAAACTTAACGAAGTTAACAAGAGAATCAGTTTTACATTGACTATTCACAGGCACGAAATTGCCTTTTTGGATGTACTGATAGTAAACCAAGCAGGAAGACTAACAACCAAAGTATACACAAAATCCACCGACAGAAACAATCGTCTACACCTCACCAGTTTTCATCAGCCCTCACCCAAAAGGCATTTACCGTTCTCACAATTACTAAGGATAAGAAGAATAACATCAACAGAGGAAGCGTACACTGAAAGCAAGATAACAACCATTACAAAATTCAAGGAAAGAGGATACCCGGAAAGCATTTTACAAGAAGCAATGACAAAAATTCAAAATAAGGAACTGTTGGACTTGGCCCTTTTTGCAGGGTCATCCCTGAACTTTTTGCCTTCCTCCAGTATGTTGTCTGACCTGTTGTTGGCTATTTTATGACTCTGGGCACTTTACCACTGCTGATCAGTGCTAAAGTGCATATGCTCTCCCTACTGTAAATTAATGTATGTATTGATTAGTGGTTCCATGATTGGATTTTTGGTTTACTTGTCAGACCCTAGTACAGTGCACTTAGTGTGCCCAGGGCATGTAAATCCAAATGCTGCTAGTGGGCTTGCAGCACTGATTGTGCCACCCACAGAAGCAGCCTTGTAAAATGTGTCTAAGGTCTGCCATTGCAGAGCCTGCGTGCAGTCTGGTACTGTCATGCTGACTGGGCAAGTGCACCCACTTGCCAGTCCCTAAACCTTCCCTTTTCTTCTTATTAGTCACCCCTATGGTAGGCCCAAGGGCAGGGTGCATTGTAACTATAAGGTAGGACAAGCCCTGATGTGTGTGGCATGTCCTAATAGTGAATTACAGCCATTTTCGTTTTTCACTATTGCAAGGCTACCTGTTCCCCATAGGATAGAATGGGCTGCTGGATTGTTACATGTTTATAATCCTAGCAGACTCAGGGAGCATGGTAGAAATTCGATTTTAGTATGCCTGGACTCAGAGTAATAAAATACATCTTTTAGTAAAGTTTATTCTGTGTTTGCAAATACCACTTTTAGAAAGTAGGTATTTGCTTGCCTAACCATTTGAGCCCGCCTCTGCTAGGTTGTGTATTCCTTGTCTGGGGTTGTGTGTGACAGGACTGGGGAATTCCAGGAGACAGGCTGTGGCTGCCTGGTGGTGAATAGGGAGATCTACATCCAAGATGGGAGGGAGGAGTTGCACCTGGGACCTGAATAGGATTGTGCCCGCCCCCCACAGTGCTGGCTCCACCCCCTGTGGTGCGTCTGATATCTCTGCCCTGCACACTGAAAGGAGAGAAGGAAGACTGTCAACAAAGTGCTCCTGGACTGTACTTGCCTTCCACAATGCTGGCTCCACCTCCTGTGGGGCGTCTGATGTGCCTGCCCTGTGCTGTGAAAGGAAAGGAGAAGTCTGGTAAACAGAGTGCTTCAGAACTGGTTTGGACTAGGCCCAAGCCCCTCTCCTCTCAGAGAACAAAGGATTTTGGGGTATAAATATTGGGACCCTGATCCCATGAAATTAGATCACTCCTGGAACTGACAAGAAGAAACCTCTGCTGAGGAGAAGGAACCTGAAGAAACTGAGGAGAGACTATTCCCAAGTGCTGTTTGGGGGATTGGCCTGCAGTGGTTGCCTGGCTGCCTAGAGAGGAGAAAGGACTTTGTGGATTTTACCTTTGCTTTTCAACTTGTGCTAAAAAGATCTCCAAGGGCTTGAAAGAGAGCTTGCCCCCTGACCGAAGTCCCAGGACCAGTGGACTTCACCAGCCTTTGTGAATTGCTACTATTCCAGTGGCTACAGAGGCAGGGAGCTGTGACCGACTCTCACGACCGGCCCGGTGTCCTGTTGGCACCGCACTGAGCAACGTCCGCCTTGAACAATGCAAGCTCTGCGCTCACCGACTCCGTCAACGAGCCGTAGCTTGCACCGCAACTGGAAGGAGACCGCAACGTGCAATGCCTCGCTACACCGAATCGAACTGGTCTGACCGACGCGGTCACTGCTGCTGACTTCGAGTCCTGTCACCGCACCAGAGTTAGGCACCGCCTCGCACACTTCGCGACGCACCGCCCGACTCGCACTGCTGTCCACACTGACCGATGCCAGCTCCCGAACTCCGGCTCGAACGCCGCACCGTAAAGCTGGAAGCACCGCAACGAGCAACGTCTGCCCCGAACAAAGCAAGCTCTGGGCTCGCCGACGCCGTCAACAACCATAGCCTGCAACGCGACGGAACGGACACCATGACCTGCAACGCTTTCTTTTCATGCACCGTGACAATCACTGGAACCGGCTCGCACATCCGTGCTGGCTGCCCCAAGGAAAAGGTACTGTGTTTGAGTCTGTCGACATTTGAGTGGGCCCGGACCGCCGCGGTCCGCTAGATTTGTTAGACTCTGTGTTCTTTCAGCACGCTGGAGCCTGACAAGGCTACCGACTCGCACAGAACTTTGATTTACACCGTTTTAACTAGAACTCTTGAAATTTGATAGTACTGTGGATTCTTTTTGTCGTTTATTGGTCTTATAGTAACTCTATATAAAGTATAACTTATTTTTGATACAAAACCTTGTGTGGTGTCCATTTGTAGTGTTGTCACTGGGTTACTGTAGGTAGTCACAAATGCTTAACTTACATCGCCTCTGAACTAGCCTTGACTGCTCACGCCACGCCACCTAGAGGGTGAGCAGGGGTTATTTTAAGAGGGTAATTCCCTTGCCCTATCTAGAGGAGAGGGTCCCTGCTTGTCACAAGTTCCTACCTGTGCCAACCAGAGAACCCCAATTCTAACAGGAACATAGAGAGTTACTCATACACAAACAAAGGAGTGATGAACAACGATCTGTATTTGTGTCAAAATGTTCAACTCGGAGCCAGAGAATCAAAAAAGCGATCATAAGACATTGGTCTCTATTTACGCTGGAAGATGATTTTAAGGGACTTTTCTCTCAACAACCCAGAATCGCTTACCAGCATGTTCGCAACTACAAGGAATTACTCAAACACAAAGAAAGATACACAGAGAGTAGTCACGGGGCAACTCTTCCGTACCACAATTGTGGAAATTGTTGTGCAATAATCAAGGGAAATCAGATATCACACCCCTCAAAGGCACCTTAATTAAATTAAAAGCGTCAGGTACATGTGACAGCAAAGACCTCATTTCCATGTTAAAATGTCCATGTGGACTGGCTTATGTGGGCAAGACACAACGAAAACTCAAAACACAAATAATTGAACATAAAAGTAACATCCGTATGAAGAACTCCAAATCTACAGTTGCAACTCATTTCAATTCCCACAACCACAATCCCAGTCAACTTCTTTTTTTATCCTAGAATGCGTACCTGTTCTTCCAGGGAGAGATAATTCCCAACATCTGTTAAGAAGAGAGGTATTTTGGATAAATCATCTTAATACCATGCAACCAAAAGGACTTAATGAACGTTTAGATTTCAGTTGCTTTTTATAATATAATTTACCATACCAAGAATACATGAACTCATCCATGAAACTGATAGACAGGCCTTTTAATGAGTTCTTCACTATTAAAGGAGTACAGACACCGAATTCAAATCATTTACATGCTAACCTTCTAAAGATCTCTAATATATTTTTAATATATGACAGAAAAAGTGTTCATGTAAAGCACCAATAATGTTGCATATAACGTGCTAGTTTGTATTTTACAACCTTCATGTTTCATTTCTCATGTTGATACTTTAATTTATTTCGGTTAATTCCACTTTGTTTCCCCACTTCCGGGTATCCAACACTGCACACCGTGTTGTTTACTTTGCTTTGTTTCACCGCTTCCGGGTACTCATGTACAGGAGTCCTTTCATTATGTTGTTCATGCCGATCACATGACCAATAATTCTGGGCTCGTCTCGGATATTAATCAGCGTTCAGCCATGACACAGCTTTTACCGACTCGGACACACACGTGGGTTTGTGCTACATCGGTAAGTTAAAATAGACCCTGTAAGTTAATTCCACCTATATGGTGACCTAAAATAGAGAGTAACAAGTGTTCTCCATTCCACAGGGTAACACCGCTCATTACAATTTAAGACTTAGAGATTGCGAATGTTTACTACTGCATCAACAGGATAATTAACGTTGCTGTGTAAGACGGCACAATCTTAAAGAATTCTCGGTATCTCGTGAGTGGTAACGACACATATTTTTTCTCCCAGCAGACACTGTTCAGATTTACAACTAAGAATTTTCTTATAGACACTAATAATGCTCTTTGGATATAATTAGGCTGTCCGGAATTCGGTTAAAACCGAATCTGCCCGAAAGTACACTACCGAATGAAAATCAGCTGACCCGGTTTAAACCGAGTGTCACTGATTTTCATTGCTGTTGCACAACTTGGCCACTTGATGGAGCCAAAGCTTTAGAAGCAAAGCTCCAATTTATGCCCGAGAACAAAGCAGTTTGGAATGTGTGTCACCCCCATTAAATTCGGGGAGACACATTGGTTGGCAAGGTTTGTGGGTGGGGCCAGGTCCCATTGAAAATGCTGGCTGCACTTTGTCTGGCCCCACACACTGCAGCACACTTCAGACCCCCACGACGACAAGACGACGACCAGAGGACGACCGCCAGTGCTCCAAGTGCTCCAAGGCCCAGCAGGTAAGTGGAAGTGTGTGTTTTGTCGCACTGTTACATTGCTACCGAATCGTCAGCTTTGATGCCCCCATACCTTGTGAGCAGGGGTTGAATAGCGGAGGGAGGGCAGGGTTGGCCTTTCTGTTTTAGTACTGATATAAATTACAGCGCCTCTGCGGACCTCACCTCCTCGTTTTAAAAATGTTTATTTTATGGGTTCAGTAGGGCCCTGCCACCCCTCGCACCACCCGCTGCAGGTCCGCTGCTTCAGGATAGCAAACCACGCGCTGATGCAGCAGTCACCAGCGCCACACCGGAGAGCCAGTAATAGTTTGCCCCAGGTAGGCCTCCCAGCACCAGGCAGAGCCCTGCGCCCCCCATGAGTCCCCACTTGCCATGATTTAAATTCAGCGCCTCTGCAGGCCTCACCTCCTCGTTTTAAAAATGTTTATTTTATGGGTTTAGCAGGGCCCTGCCGCCCCTCGCACCACCCGCTGCAGGTCCGCTGCTTCAGGATAGCAAACCACGCGCCAATGCAGCAGTCACCAGCGCCACACCAGAGAGCCAGTAATAGTTTGCCCCAAGTAGGCCTCCCAGCACCAGGCAGAGCCCTGCGCCCCCCACGAGTCCCCACTTTCCCACGATGTAAATTCAGTGCCTCTGCAGGCCTCACCTCCTCGTTTTAAAAATGTTTATTTTATGGGTTCAGTAGGGCCCTGCCGCCCCTTGCACAACCCGCTGCAGGTCCGCTGCTTCAGGATAGCAAACCATGCGCCGATGCAGCAGTCACCAGCGCCACACCAGAGAGCCAGTAATAGTTTGCCCCAAGTAGGCCTCCCAGCACCAGGCATAGCCCTGCGCCCCCACGAGTCCCCACTGCCAGCTCACCTTCCACCAGCATTGGTGCGCAGGACCCCTCCCCGGCCTTTAACCACTAATGAGGTACTTTCTTGGTTTGTTCTTGCATTAGCTAAGCAAGGTCTAGCAATGGATAGGTTAAAAGGTTATCTGCCTGCTCTTATGACCTATCTGTGTTTTCCTGAGCAACCACCATTGTTCAACTGTGGGGCTGATGGGGATGCAAGGTGCCGTGTACTGTGAGGTTCGAAAGGGCACAGTGTCAGCGTTTCACAGCACTTGCAGATTGTCAGCACATTCTAACAAATCAGTGGCGGATTATTATATATTTTTTTGAGGGGAAGGTTTTATATAGCGCACACAAAACCCAGAGGTATCAGAGCGCTTTACATGAGCACCAGAGTGCAGGGGGCACTTCATTCCTTTGCCCCAGGACTGCCTGTCCCGCAGGGTTATTAAGGCACTACTTTCTTTAAGGGAAGGAGGGAATAGTCAAATATTTGGACTCACTGATTACTCACATGCCTGACTGGGAGTGGAGGACAAGTTAAACACTGGCTAGAAGTATCATGCAGGTTAACAGGAGATACTAGGTCTAGGGTAACCTGGTTTTAGTGCAATTTGTTAATGGCCGTGAGAACGTCGAGGATGTCCTGTATGCACTTTCTGCAAGAGTCCTGCTTGTCTGCAGAAGTCCTTGCACTGAAGATAGGCTTAGGAAGACGAGTCCCCACTTGCCATGATTTAAATTCAGCGCCTCTGCAGGCCTCACCTCCTCGTTTTAAAAAATGTTTATTTTATGGGTTTAGCAGGGCCCTGCCGCCCCTCGCACCACCTGCTGCAGGCTACTTCAGGATAGCAAACCACGCGCCAATGCAGCAGTCACCAGCACCACACCAGAGAGCCAGTAATAGTTTGCCCCAAGTAGGCCTCCCAGCACCAGGCAGAGCCCTGCGCCCCCCACGAGTCCCCACTTGCCCATGATGTAAATTCAGTGCCTCTGCAGGCCTCACCTCCTCGTTTTAAAAATGTTTATTTTATGGGTTCAGTAGGGCCCTGCCGCCCCTCGCACAACCCGCTGCAGGTCCGCTGCTTCAGGATAGCAAACCATGCGCCGATGCAGCAGTCACCAGCGCCACACCAGAGAGCCAGTAATAGTTTGCCCCAAGTAGGCCTCCCAGCACCAGGCAGAGCCCTGCGCCCCCACGAGTCCCCACTGCCAGCTCACCTTCCACCAGCATTGGTGCGCAGGACCCCTCCCCCGCCTTTAACCACTTATGAGGTACTTTCTTGGTTTGTTCTTGCATTAGCTAAGCAAGGTCTAGCAATGGATAGGTTGAAAGGTTATCTGCCTGCTCTTATGACCTATCTGTGTTTGCCCGAGCAACCACCATTGTTCAACTGTGGGGCTGATGGGGATGCAAGGTGCCGTGTACTGTGAGGTTCGAAAGGGCACAGTGTCAGCGTTTCACAGCACTTGCAGATTGTCAGCACATTCTAACAAATCAGTGGCGGATTATTATATATTTTTTTGAGGGGAAGGTTTTATATAGCGCACACAAAACCCAGAGGTATCAGAGCGCTTTACATGAGCACCAGAGTGCAGGGGGCACTTCATTCCTTTGCCCCAGGACTGCCTGTCCCGAAGGGTTATTAAGGCACTACTTTCTTTAAGGGAAGAAGGGAATAGTCAAATATTTGGACTCACTGATTACTCACATGCCTGACTGGGAGTGGAGGACAAGATAAACACTGGCTAGAAGTATCATGCAGGTTAACAGGAGATACTAGGCCTAGGTTAACCTGGTTTTAGTGCAATTTGTTAATGGCTGTGAGAACGTCGAGGATGTCCTGTATGCACTTTCTGCAAGAGTCCTGCTTGTCTGCAGAAGTCCTTGCACTGAAGATAGGCTTAGGAAGTCGTCTCTTGCTTGGAAGGATGGGGCAATGATTAAAGTTGGTTGTTACTGTCGGTTTGGACATTGATCAGTCTTTTATCTATTCAGAATGAATGGCATCAACATTGACTTCAATACGTGCAGGCCAAACATGGGATACACCTGCAGCACAGCACTTGTGTACAGTTAGTGTTTTTCTCTAGACCCTGTGCTTTGTAAGGAACCTCTACCAGTGTAAGTTTTAAAACCATATGTTCTTCCTGTTGAGCAAAAATATTGGACACTAGGGAACTTATGGTTTAACACATTTCTTCAGAGATCCAAAATGCGGAAACATTTTGATACGTTTCGCCCCTGTAGTGCAGTGGCTGCTCAGACTCCCTTTATTTCATTCACTTTTCCAGTGGTGCACGTAGTTGTGCAGGCAAGGTTTATTTATAGGCGTGGGTATATGTTGGTTTCTAATACCCGTTATCACAGATTACCGGGTCAGTTTAGGTCAATGTTCAAGGAGAGGTTTGGTTTTTAAGGAACCATACTTATTTTGTTTACAATTCTAGACCAGTACCACATGTACAATACGTTTTATCATGTGCAAACTTTTTTAATGCATACCCATGTTAATAGAGCAGTTAAATTGGTGATCAGTGGTGAAAACTAGAAGTGTCTTGTCCTTAAGGATTCCCAGTAATGACTCCAGATCGTTTCACTGTGGCATAACGTAACCAAGGTGGCTGCCATAAAATGGATGGGGGCGCAGCAAAGTACAGTAGAGTGCAGGGGGCGACGACAGACAAGAGAATGGGGAGTCGTGGTGTGAATGGCCAAAGGAGAAAACCAAAAAAGAGACACATTTAGGTCTCTGTGTAGCTGCACAACCTATGAATTTAATGAATCAAATTCGTAATCCACTTTTTAATTATTCCTCAAATTTATCCATAATTCTTTAATCCTTTCTTCACACTGTTTTATTTCAATCCATTATATTCATTATCGTTCTTCTTTTACTCTTGAAAAACACACAGGAAAATCCATGTTTTCTTTTTGCCACGTTTTTATTATCAGTCACCCAATGCATTTCGGGAATTAATCCCTTCTTCGGGGGTTTTCTAAAGTACAAACAAAATAGAACCTCATTAATTGAGTAGCAAACTACTTTCATGAAATGATCTTTATAAAGCAACAAGTAGCAAACTCGTTTTATGGAAACATCTTTTTTGAAAAAGGAACATCTCATTTTGAAAAACATCTGTTTTTAGAAAAAGCAACTGATTTTTGTCATGTATCATTATTTAAGTTCGTGCTTATACTGTCATTGTTGCTAAATTCCCCTAACTGCTACCGCTACCCATGTTGCCCTGTAGTTACTCCTGAATGTATCTCACACCCGTATTACTAGAGTCTCACTGAATTAAATGCTGTCTGTTCTTCAAAGAAACATTTACCATACCAATACAAAAGTTACTCTGAGATGCGCTTACCGTGGCACTAGGCTAATAGACCTTGCATATTTAAAAACGCTCTGCAATCTTCCCACGGATAAACTGCATACTACTCCCACGTCTTGCTTTTGTCAAAAGTTTACTGAACGCTAGTAAATCATTCAGCTTTATGACCTTATTCGTTTCAGCTGTGGTACCACGTGACTCACTGACTCTCGCTGCACCTCTCTCTCCAACCAACGAAGCCATGTTAACCCACTAGCAACCATTTGTTCAATAAACAACAATTCCCACAGTCCCTCTCGCCTCTGAGACTCTCATGCATAACTCCCCACCCATATAGCTTCCACATTCTGCTATACATAAAACCTTATTGCTGGGGATTGCATTAAAAAGTGCTCTTAATGTGGTATTAAAATACATTGCACAAGGTAATCTTTGCTGTTTGACACGAGATTCCATTAGTTCACAAAGCGACCCATTTAATCAGTGTCTCATAGAAATGAACCACTCATGAAAATGATCGTAAACATACTCTGAGACTCTAGTAATACGGGTGTGAGATACATTCAGGAGTAACTACAGGGCAACATGGGTAGCGGTAGCAGTTAGGGGAATTTAGCAACAATGACAGTATAAGCACGAACTTAAATAATGATACATGACAAAAATCAGTTGCTTTTTCTAAAAACAGATGTTTTTCAAAATGAGATGTTCCTTTTTCAAAAAAGATGTTTCCATAAAACGAGTTTGCTACTTGTTGCTTTATAAAGATCATTTCATGAAAGTAGTTTGCTACTCAATTAATGAGGTTCTATTTTGTTTGTACTTTAGAAAACCCCCGAAGAAGGGATTAATTCCCGAAATGCATTGGGTGACTGATAATAAAAACGTGGCAAAAAGAAAACATGGATTTTCCTGTGTGTTTTTCAAGAGTAAAAGAAGAACGATAATGAATATAATGGATTGAAATAAAACAGTGTGAAGAAAGGATTAAAGAATTATGGATAAATTTGAGGAATAATTAAAAAGTGGATTACGAATTTGATTCATTAAATTCATAGGTTGTGCAGCTACACAGAGACCTAAATGTGTCTCTTTTTTGGTTTTCTCTACATTGGCAGTGCGAATGGGCGAAGCACAAAGGGCTAGCACGCCGACAATGTGTAACATGGACATTTAACATAATGATAGATAATTCAGAGGAAGAAAGAAGAAGGAAAAAGAAAGGTGTGCATCTCTCCTCCATATATGCATTTCTCATGATTTCTTCGCCCTACGGAGAAGTTGCACCCAAGTTGAAATGCATGGACAAATGTAAATTAATTAGAAATGTTTAACATCACTAACGCAGGTGCCATGCTTTCCTGCCACAGCAGAGTATGTTTACGATCATTTTCATGAGTGGTTCATTTCTATGAGACACTGATTAAATGGGTCGCTTTGTGAACTAATGGAATCTCGTGTCAAACAGCAAAGATTACCTTGTGCAATGTATTTTAATACCACATTAAGAGCACTTTTTAATGCAATCCCCAGCAATAAGGTTTTATGTATAGCAGAATGTGGAAGCTATATGGGTGGGGAGTTATGCATGAGAGTCTCAGAGGCGAGAGGGACTGTGGGAATTGTTGTTTATTGAACAAATGGTTGCTAGTGGGTTAACATGGCTTCGTTGGTTGGAGAGAGAGGTGCAGCGAGAGTCAGTGAGTCACGTGGTACCACAGCTGAAACGAATAAGGTCATAAAGCTGAATGATTTACTAGCGTTCAGTAAACTTTTGACAAAAGCAAGACGTGGGAGTAGTATGCAGTTTATCCGTGGGAAGATTGCAGAGCGTTTTTAAATATGCAAGGTCTATTAGCCTAGTGCCACGGTAAGCGCATCTCAGAGTAACTTTTGTATTGGTATGGTAAATGTTTCTTTGAAGAACAGACAGCATTTAATTCAGTGAGACTCTAGTAATACGGGTGTGAGATACATTCAGGAGTAACTACAGGGCAACATGGGTAGCGGTAGCAGTTAGGGGAATTTAGCAACAATGACAGTATAAGCACGAACTTAAATAATGATACATGACAAAAATCAGTTGCTTTTTCTAAAAACAGATGTTTTTCAAAATGAGATGTTCCTTTTTCAAAAAAGATGTTTCCATAAAACGAGTTTGCTACTTGTTGCTTTATAAAGATCATTTCATGAAAGTAGTTTGCTACTCAATTAATGAGGTTCTATTTTGTTTGTACTTTAGAAAACCCCCGAAGAAGGGATTAATTCCCGAAATGCATTGGGTGACTGATAATAAAAACGTGGCAAAAAGAAAACATGGATTTTCCTGTGTGTTTTTCAAGAGTAAAAGAAGAACGATAATGAATATAATGGATTGAAATAAAACAGTGTGAAGAAAGGATTAAAGAATTATGGATAAATTTGAGGAATAATTAAAAAGTGGATTACGAATTTGATTCATTAAATTCATAGGTTGTGCAGCTACACAGAGACCTAAATGTGTCTCTTTTTTGGTTTTCTCTACATTGGCAGTGCGAATGGGCGAAGCACAAAGGGCTAGCACGCCGACAATGTGTAACATGGACATTTAACATAATGATAGATAATTCAGAGGAAGAAAGAAGAAGGAAAAAGAAAGGTGTGCATCTCTCCTCCATATATGCATTTCTCGTGAATGGCCAAAGGGCCAAAGCAACACTAGGCCCCCTGCCTGGCTCACGTGGGGGAGAGGAGCTATTGTGTTCTGGCGCCTGTCTTACTGCAGCCGCACCTGAGTACTTCACAGGTCTGTAAAAGACCATTTTACTTAACGAGGCTTTCTTGTTTTTTACCCCTTCTTAGAGCCACTGCATCTCCTTTCTGCCGATTGCTGGAAGCATCTACTGCCCCACCCCCCGAAATTTGACTGTAGTTGCGCATCTGGGACCTATGTAAGTATATTTACGCCACTGGTCGTTATTACTGTTGAACTGTATATGAATGTTTCATACTGGACGCATATGGATTCAACATTCCCCTTCCATTAAGCTGAACATTCTCCTGACAATAGATTACCTGACCTGCATATGTCTATAACTTTACACTCCTTTGCAATTTTGTAAAGCTTGGAATTGGCCTAAGGGCTTTCTAACAACAAGTATTAATCACTTTTAGGCAAGCTTGAGGTTAGCTAATTTGCAGACATCCAGAACCGATTTCTTTTTTAAAGCATGATGGTTAAAAAGCATTTAGGGTACCAAGGATACAGATTTTTAAAGTTTTACATCAAAAGCACTTAGAAACTGCAATTCAGTGTCTGTGAAAGTTCCTGTTAGAGCCCTGATGGCTGAAGGTTTTCCTTCAAGGTCCGCTATTCGAACAAACACATTTTCAAGACTTTCCAATCCTTAGTCAATTCAAGGCCAAGAGGACGAGGGAGAGAGTCCCAGAGCGAGGAATCTGAGCCACATTGTGCCCATAGTTGAAACATATTTTTCATGTGTGATTGGAGTGAGAGTCTCATTTGGGTCGCTGGGTAGACTTTTTGTTTGGTGTCATCAGGCTTTAAAGATAAATTGGATTCTTATGCTATGCCTCAAATATGTGTTCTTCAATTTCACCAATTGGTTGGCAGTCTGTTCAGTGGCATCATTATTTTCTCAACAGTACACAACCGGTTTCTAAGTGTTTTTATATGATCTACTTTGCGCAGAACAGCATGCCTCGCAGAATAAAGACGGCAGAAGATTATGTGCTGGAAAACAAAGATTTCATGGTTGAAGAAGTTCTATGCAAAATATGTTAATTTGCAGGTTTTGCAGAGTGACTGTCCCAATAGTAACTGGGAAGACTGCAAGCCGAATTGCTGAACATCTTGTCACCAAGACCCACTTGAAATTGAAAGAGCCACCTAATAGCTACAGCCTATGCCAGATGTCTCTTGCTGAGACAATGACACGCTTCAAAAGAAAACGTGAGGAAGAAAAGGATGTGGCACATTAATTTGTACGTGCCCTAGTGCAATCTGGAACCAGCTTTCACCAAGCCGATGGACCGATTGGGAATCTGTTCCGCAAGCGGGCACCAGCATGCAAAACATTACCGAAAGCAACACAAATGTATTTTATTTTTTATTTTTTTTATTTAGTAGTTTTGTATAGCGCTAGCTGGACCAAAGGGTATCAGAGCGCTTCACAACATATACAGCAAATAAAATAGTGAGCAGACTGAAAATCAAACATACAGAATCTGATGATAGAATGTTTGTGTCCAGAAGTTATCTTGGTCTGCGACCTTGTTGCCAGACTCGGAATTTTGGTAAAGCTGGAGTGACAGAATAGGGGGCAGTCCAGGGTCTCTCAGATCCCTCGAGGACGGTCGAGGAAGAATTCTTTGAGGAGCCTCTTGAATTTTGAAAATTAGGAGATTGTTCTAATGTGGGGAGTGTGCACCAGGATGCAAAACATTACCGAAAGCAACACAAATGTATGACAAATACCTAACAGAGGTGTTCCTTGCAGATATGTAACATATTTCAGAGTTACTCCAAGGTGATGTAAAGATCACTGTTACCCTTGATGAAACTCCAGAGATGCATGGCGACCCAGCAGTGGCAGTGCTAATCCCATTTTGTGATGCAAAAAATGGATGGTACAGACGTACCATCATGGCAGATCTAGATGTACTGGAAACATGCAACGCAGTTTCACTTGGAATGCTGCTGCAGAGAGTTCTTACCAAGTTTAACAATGATTGGAGTGATATTTTTTGTATTTGCAGCGAAAACCTCATTTACATGTTAAAATGTCCATGTGGACTGGCTTACGTGGGCAAGACACAACGAAAACTCAAAACACAAATAATTGAACATAAAAGTAACATCCGTATAAAGAACTCCAAGTCTATAGTTGCAACTCATTTCAATTCCCACAACCACAATCCCAGTCAACTTCTTTTTTTTATCCTAGAATGCGTACCTGTTCTTCCAGGGAGAGATAATTCCCAACATCTGTTAAGAAGAGAGGTATTTTGGATAAATCATCTTAATACCATGCAACCAAAAGAACTTAATGAACGTTAAGATTTCAGTTGCTTTTTATAATATCATTTACTATACCAAGAATACATGAACTCATCCATGAAACTGATAGACAGGCCTTTTAATGAGTTCTTCACTATTAAAGGAGTACAGACACCGAATTCAAATCATTTACATGCTAACCTTCTAAAGATCTCTAATATATTTTTAATATGTGACAGAAAAAGTGTTCATGTAAAGCACCAATAATGTTGCATATAACGTGCTAGTTTGTATTTTACAACCTTCACGTTTCATTTCTCATGTTGATACTTTAATTTATTTAGGTTAATTCCACTTTGTTTCCCCACTTCCGGGTCTCCAACACTGCACACCGTGTTGTTTACTTTGCTTTGTTTCACCACTTCCGGGTACTCATGTACAGGAGTCTTTTCATTATATTGTTCATGCCGATCACATGACCAATAATTCTGGGCTCGTCTTGGATATTAATCGGCATTCAGCCATGACACAGCTTTTACCGACTCGGACACACACGTGGGTTCACGCTACATCTGTAAGTTAAAATAGACCCTATAAGTTAATACCACCTATATTATGACCTAAAATAGAGAGTAACAAGTGTTCTCCATTCCACAGGGTAACACCGCTCATTACAATTTAAGACGTAGAGATTTCGAATGTTTATCACTGCATCAACAGGATAATTAACGTTGCTGTGTAAGACAGCACAATCTTAAAGAATTCTCGGTATCTCGTGAGTGGTAACGACACGTATTTTTTCTCCCAGCAGACACTGTTCAGATTTACAACTAAGAATTTTCTCATAGACACTAATAATGCTCTTGGATATAATATTTGCAGCACAATGAACACAACTAGTCCTTGCCGAACAAACATTGGAATATGTCAAGCTTTTAAAGGCTAAGTCGCATCACCCCGTTAACCTGTTTCTAATCTTCACGGCACGCTGACAACTTGTGTTATTTTTTTTTAAAGTACATGATCCACCCTAACACTATTGCATCGTTTTCCCGTTAAGCTCGCTTTTGGCACACTTCAAGCACTAACAAGTGTCACCTTGTTTGCTTATGCTTACAACTCATGGCATGTTCGTTACTTCTCAACACTCGTGGCATTTTCACGCCCAGCTTGCTTCACGTAATTTGATGTTATCTGACCCCATTCACATGGTATGTGAAACACACCACCTAAATAAAAATGTTTCAAGCATGCGTACCCTACGATGATTTTCTCTCAGAGCATGTCATTATAAACTGCTATTGATTCAACAATCGTTTTTTGGCACAAAATTGACTAATTGTATTTTTTCCTGTACCTGAATATATGTTACAAACTTATGTTTTCGGAAAAAGTCCCCTGGTGAAGGGTTCAGACCGAAATGCATCGGGCAGAAACGACAACAGATTCAGAAATGTGATATATACTATGAAATCAATAGTATCAAGACATGAAAAGAATTAAAAGAATTCATGAAAACCTTATCATTACGCCTTGAGAAATTTTTAAAATGTTACTTCTCGGAATAACGCTTGTTTAATTCATTTATTCACCCTCATACCCAGGAGGGTTGCCCAACTACCACCCACAAACCTACGAAGTTTGAACTATCCAGTATAAATAGGAGTGCAGGTGTCTTTCCTCCAATTGGCACTTACTGTCAAGCAGATATCCTGAAGAGAACTCACAGATTTACTGTCATAGCTCTGCTGTTATCTAAAAGAGAGCTAGCATTGCACTGGGGCAGTGGTGCCTGTCCTACTATGAAAGCCTGGCATAATAGTATTAGCTACTTTGACTTAATGAATGAAGTCTGCGTGATGCAGCAACCTATTTCTGCCAGGCCGAACAACGTCTGGCAACCTCTCCGGGCCTACCTACTATGTATATAGTCAGACCATCAGAGTTGAGCCGCTGGACCGATTTCCCTGAAGACATTACTTCGCGGGCGGGAACTCCAAGATGGCACCCGCGATCGGACTCCTAGAACAGGAACTAGACAGTCTAGTTCTCCCGCGTACAGAAACACTGGTCGAGCTAGAGGAGGGACAAGTAGTGGGGAGAGAAGACGCCAAGGAGAATGGCGTTTCCATTTTCCGCTCTCCTGAGGGCGGCGATTTCGGAGGCTGGTGAGGACCCCTGCTGACGGAAGAAGACGAAGATGAGAAGGCAGAAATCCCACCTTCAGAAGAGCCGCTCAGTGGTAACGCGCAAGAGTGCAGCCCAGAGAGGAGGAGGACGGCAAGACTCCCACAGTCACAACCCAGGCAAGTACCTCTCTTTCGTTACCTCACTGCGGGCTGGTGGAGGATGGTACTGTGAGAAGTCTGTTATATTCTATTCAGATGATGGCTGGAATGCCATATCTCTGTGATGCACTGTATATTCTAACATGATGTCATCCATGTGGCATCATTGACAGTTGGCCCAGCTGTGTCTGGCAAGAAGACTGTTTTGGATCTTTCTCTTGAACAATAAATCATACTTCATCTATTCACCTGGTGTTATCTTTGGATTTGATTACAACAAAGTCCCTATAGCTAAGACTACAAGAAATCCTTTCCCTCACCACATACACAACCCCCCTTTTCTTTAAAAGCACAACCCTAGCTGTAGGTGACGGTGGTGGTAGACAAACTGACCCAAACTCAGGGTTCCTGACCTCCGTTATTTTCTCTTTGAGGGTATGGGCCACACTCCCCTCTTCTGGCGACCCGGCAAGGCGATAAGCCGACCAAAGACCACAGAAATGCACCCTTCCCCTGGGAGAAGAAGGAAGAGACAGTTCCTCCTCCGTGACTACGTGGCTGGACTGACCCAGAAAG
The DNA here is from genome assembly GCF_964261635.1 of Lissotriton helveticus. Classification (NCBI taxonomy): domain Eukaryota; kingdom Metazoa; phylum Chordata; class Amphibia; order Caudata; family Salamandridae; genus Lissotriton; species Lissotriton helveticus. The sequence goes on from NC_136070.1 coordinate 780,112,731, forward strand.
AACCCTCTTATTGTTTCTGTAGTGACTTTTTCCCCCTGTCTTGAGCCCCACACGACCTATACACTAACCCCTATCGAGAGGTCAATAAAATATTCACCAATCCTTGCTCCTAACTCAGTGCTCTGTTATAGCTGGGAGATCAGAGTGCTCTAGCCCATGTAGTGGGATTCCATTGTATTTTCTTTTCAAGAGACACCGCCCTCCTAGTGGTAGGTTTCGATCCACGTATCATGCCAATGCTCAAATTATTAGTGCCCCTTCTGTATAATTGAGATGTAATGACAACTGCTATGCTAAGATAAATATGTTTAAAGAAAAAGGTTTCTCTGAAAAGTACCATAATGCAATGACATGTTGAAATCACAGGATACCTGCATTGGGGAGGGGGGGTCATAAACGTTTTCCACCTGTTATTCTGGAAAAGCCCAAAAATAAACTTGGGTGTCTGCAAATAAGCCCAACCCCTTGTAAAGCATCCTTACTGTCTAACATAAGAACACCCAAAAAAGCCCTTAAAATACCATGCTGGACTGTTTTCTCAAGGGGGGTTGAGTGGGTATCTCCACCAGAAACATTTGCAAAATTGTGTTGAAACAATTTTGAAACCAAATTTGAATACTTGCTCCATCCAGTGAGTTCTAATACACCCACCTGTGGTCTTTGAACAGTTAGTGCCCCTTGCAAAACCAAGTTTGGCATCCTTATGCCTTTTGAGGAAAAATATTTCCCAAACTTCCATTAGATTAGTTAATACTTGTATTAATTGGCACCCAACAAATAGGTATCCTGCATTTATGAGTGGAAACACAACTGCAAGTACCATACCGAAAGAGAAAACAGAATAAATGAGCATGGAACAACTTCTGCCATGTGACCTGATCCTGGGCCTAGGCACCAGTTCCTTATTCACTCCGTCTGTGCCTTTTACCTAGAAGAAAAAAATAGAAGCAATGTTGCTGGGCAGAGATGGAGAATTCTCTCCCGCTCAAGACCCTCCTACATTCCGGCCAATATGCTGATCTCTCCTGCCTGCGCCCTGCTGCTGGTGAACTTCTTTTATGACCCTTTGGTATGCACAGGTCACTGGCTGTTACACTCAGAGTAGTGACGGGCCTGCTGTGAGCACACACCTCTCAGCCTTTTGCCCAACTTACGTGGATCTCTCTCACACCAGCTCCAAATGGAAGGTGAGGGGGCCTGGTAGGGGGATGCGATTAGAAAAGTGGCGAAGAGAGGGGTGAGGGGAGTTTGGGGTTTTCGATGCGCACAACTGTAAACATGATTTAGGGGCAGTTTACCAGAGCAAAATCAGAGAGCGATGGCTGTGTGGCCTGTACACAGGCAGTTCTGTGAGCCCCCCTGCCCATTGGCGCCCTGGACATGGGCCCAGCTCATCCAGACGAAAGGCCGGACCTGACACCCACATATAAAACTGCAGATAAGTAAATAAGCTGGTAGAATTACCTTAGATGTAAAATTTGCCCAGTAGCAATTTAATGTGTCATGAATAATGTGCCACCACCTTAAGTCTGGATTATTAACTGGGGGTCGGGGAAGAGTAAGATTAGCTCAATTCCTTGGAATTAACCAGCAAAGCAAAAAAATGGTCTCGTTTTTCAAAGGCATTAGATGACCTTTGGCTTTGCCATTGCTTATTGCCAATGCTGAACAGCATTGACTAAAAGAAACAATGCTTTGTTTCTGATGCTAAACAGAATTAGCAAAAAAGCCAAAATGCCCACCACTGCATCGGGCAAGATGTCAAATAAACAGGCCTACTGAGAGTAAAAGGCTGCTTTATTTGGACAGGTATGCAGTTCATAATTTACAAATGGGATATTTGAGGAGAGGATGTAGTCTTACGGCTAGAGCGGTCGACCTCGAAGCTGGGGAACCAGGTTCCAGTCGCGATAATGACATTCAGCATCCTGTGATTCTGGGCAAATCACTTAATCTCCCTGTGCCTAACAAAAATGACTGTGTCAATCTGTAACAAAACTGGTGCTCATGTAAAGCGCTCTGATACCCGATGTCTTGTGTCTAGTTATATAAACTAAAAGATATATATATATATATATATATATATTTCATCAACTTGGCTCGTCCTTGTCGACCCCTGGCGCTTCTTAAAATGAAAATAAAGAAATGGCTAACTTCACGAAATTGAAAAAGAAAAAAAGGATGGAGTCAGATGTGGATGAACAAGGCCTTATAACAACAGACATGCCCGCACTAGTCACTCTAGTAAACCTAGACACAATGGAAAAAAGTGATATGATCACAGAATCAGGAGCCTGCCCACAAAAAGGAGCTGGACTAAGCGGCAAAAACCTCCCTCAAAATTCTATCCACAATTACCACAGGGTAACAAAATTTACATATTCCAAGAGGCAGTCATTCAGGATATTTACAAAATCAAAGGCATGAAATATCAGGACAATTCACAAAAAGAAGAAAGACAAGCTTTAAAAAATCTGATGGAGGACAAAACTATTACAATTAAAATGGCCGACAAAGGCGGAAATATTGTTATCCTCGATAAAAAAGATTATGTATCTGAAGCACATTCACAATTAAGAAACAAGAATTATTACAAAAAATTGGATAAGAATCCAACTCAAATTTTCAAAGTAAATTTTGATAAAAAAATTCTTGAATGGCAGCAAAATAACTTAATTGACACTGATGAATGTAAGTTTCTAATGACAGAACATCCTGTTACCGCCACAATTTATTTCTTACCAAAAGTGCATAAGAATAAACTAAAACCACCAGGGAGGCCGATTGTATCAGCCAAGGGTTCCCTCATGGAACCAGTGGCTAATTTTATTGACTTTTTTCCTATGCCTTTTGTTTTGAACTTGAGTTCATATTTGCGTGATACAACTGATCTGCTTAAACATCTCCAGGAGCTCTCATGGCAATCAAGCTATATGTTAATCACAATGGACGTGATTTCACTATACACTAATATTGACCACAACATTGGATTAATGGCCTGTGCTTTTTTTCTGAAAGAAAGAGACATCCCATTCAAAAAGCACAATCAGATGCTAATTGATATGATAGAGATGTGCCTCACTCAGAATATATTTCTCTTTGGTGAAGAAATCTTTCAACAAATTAGAGGATGTGCAATGGGCTTCTCCTTCAGCCCGGCGTATGCATGTCTCACTATGGGATGGTGGGAGCAACAAGTGGCATGGCATCCTGACAATGACCAACATGTCAACAAAGTAGCAAAATGGATGAGATACATCGACGATCTCTTAATAGTGTGGGACGGGTCGGCTCAGGAATTTGAAACATATTTCGAAATCCTTAACTCGACTGATACCAACTTAAGGTTTACATATAATATCAGTTGTGAAAAAGTAACTTTCCTGGACACAGATATCTATATCAATAACAACAAGTTAGAAACCACACTGCATAGAAAAGAGACGTATACGAATTCAACCCTTCATGCCGACAGTTTCCACAAATCATCAGTAAAAGACAACATTCCATATGGAGAATTTTTAAGGCTACGACGCATCTGTTCGGAAGACGATGAATGAAAAACGAACAGTTGTGAAATGGCAAAGAGATTTAAACAACGTAGCTATAAAGAAGGAGTTATCAAAAATTGTTGGAAAAGGGCCAATGAGAAAAAAAGAGACGATGCACTACAAATAAAACAGAAATGAAAGGATAGCCCACATCCAGAAGAACCAACGGTGAGGCTCATCATAAATCATACAAGAGAATCAAAACAGATTGTAAGCATCCTAAGAAAGAATTGGAAATTGCTCCAATTAGATCAAACAACTGGGAAAATAATGGGAAAACACCCAGAGGTCACTTTCAGATGTGCCACGAATTTGAGGGATAGACTTGTACGTAGTCATCACCAAGATCAAGGAAAAAAGAAGAAGGGCATCCAGTGGCTAAAAACGAAGGGTTTTGTAAAATGCCAACAGTGCAAGGAGTGTCAAATTGCAGTCAACAAAACAGAAGTAACACTACCAAATAACAAATCTTGGATAATCAAACAACTGATAACTTGTAAAACTGAATTTGTTGTATATGTGCTTTGAAATATATTGGCAGCACTAAAAATGAGCTGAAAAAAAGGATTCTTGAACATGTAAGGGCGACGGTAAACAAAGACAGAGGGAATGCCGTTGGCAAACACATGGAAGCCATGCACAACGGAGATTGGAAACTCTTAAAATTCTATGCGTTAGAGACAATTATCCCACATGTGAGGGGTGGCGACAGAGAGCGAACACTGAGGTGCAGATAATCTAGACAAATTTTTAACTTTCGAACCTTGCATCCGATGGGTCTGAATCAAAGTGAGGCACTGTATGTGCATTTGTAATAACAGAAAACCTTATAACAGTAATATTGCATGATGTTGTAAAAGAGGAAAACTAAGAGCCAGATATAGGAATCTTTCCTTGGTTCATTGTCACAAACAATAGAAGAAAGTTGAGAAGTAATAGGGGTTACACCCAGGCACGGCATAAACAAAATTATGAATAGATTAAAACAAAAAAAATGTGTTTTAAAAAAAAGTAATTGGACCATAGATAATCTCATTGCCCACTGGAGGGCCTTAAAAGAAGAAACGGAAACCAATGCTTAAAATAAAGGTTGGGTAAGGATAAGTACCTCATAATAAAAACAATCGTCATAAGGTAATATCCCACTGGAGGGCGAGTAATAGTCTATATGACGTGATACCGCATAAATAAAAAATGGTAATAACTATTAAGCGGATGAGGGTAGCACCTGATTAAGCATACAAAGGGATCCCTTCATAAAAAACGGTGGTTTGACTAATCAAACCTCGTGTTCAAACGAGTAATCAATAAAGTTTTGAAAATCAAAATTAACTAAACAATGGTTGAAATGAAAATATTGTTGGTCCGGAACACTTAAACTTTACATAATATAAAATGAGTAAAATCTTTATAAAAATCATGCCGGCTGCCAGAAGTTGCACATGTATATATGTATTACCTTCTCACAAGTGTCCAAAAACAGGGCTCACTCGCACCAGAAATAATGATTTGCAGCGCACCAAAAACCAGCGTGTCAATTCCTTTTAATATTAGTGCCCAACGCGTTTCAAATCTTACATCCTTGTTCACGGGCCTGAAGCATTTGAAAGCATGTTCATATCCAGGGACTCTCCATAAATAACCCCACTCGAAATTCATTCTCCTCAGGTGAGTAAAATACGGTGCCATGCATTGTGGGATAGATAGTCACTTTATAGTAGTTCATCAAATGCCGCTGATTTACCAAAAACAATGTCAATAACCATGATAAGTTTGGAAAGGCACGAGGTTGAGATGCGCTAAGTAGAGCATTCCGGTGCTCTGTCAGGCTCCAGGTTTATAGAGCCTCAGAACCGCTTTTTCACAGTACTCAGCAGCGGTGCGCCCCCATGGCTGGACTGCCGTGCATATTACCTTCTCACAAGTGTCCAAAAACAGGGCTCACTCGCACCAGAAATAATGATTTGCAGCGCACCAAAAACCAGCGTGTCAATTCCTTTTAATATTAGTGCCCAACGCGTTTCAAATCTTACATCCTTGTTCACGGGCCTGAAGCATTTGAAAGCATGTTCATATCCAGGGACTCTCCATAAATAACCCCACTCGAAATTCATTCTCCTCAGGTGAGTAAAATACGGTGCCATGCATTGTGGGATAGATAGTCACTTTATAGTAGTTCATCAAATGCCGCTGATTTACCAAAAACAATGTCAATAACCATGATAAGTTTGGAAAGGCACGAGGTTGAGATGCGCTAAGTAGAGCATTCCGGTGCTCTGTCAGGCTCCAGGTTTATAGAGCCTCAGAACCGCTTTTTCACAGTACTCAGCAGCGGTGCGCCCCCACGGCTGGACTGCCGTGCATATTACCTTCTCACAAGTGTCCAAAAACAGGGCTCACTCGCACCAGAAATAATGATTTGCAGCGCACCAAAAACCAGCGTGTCAATTCCTTTTAATATTAGTGCCCAACGCGTTTCAAATCTTACATCCTTGTTCACGGGCCTGAAGCATTTGAAAGCATGTTCATATCCAGGGACTCTCCATAAATAACCCCACTCGAAATTCATTCTCCTCAGGTGAGTAAAATACGGTGCCATGCATTGTGGGATAGATAGTCACTTTATAGTAGTTCATCAAATGCCGCTGATGTACCAAAAACAATGTCAATAACCATGATAAGTTTGGAAAGGCACGAGGTTGAGACGCCACCCCAGTTCAGACATGGCCATATGCAAATCAGTCTGACCCTGTGCCTCACGGGAACAGTCCAGCCCGAACTGCCAAGCCATGTCTTCCCTGGACCGGAATCAAGCTTCCCAGGACCGGTTTCTGGCATTACAGCCGTCTTCAGCCGGGCTTGCTTGACTCCAGTGGCAAAGTGAGCAAGGGACTCACGTCTGAGCATACCCTGCCAACTTAGGGCGAACAAAGAAAAACCAAAGGTGGTGATGGACGGAGCGTTGACAATACAAACACTCACCCCCAGTCAACTGATCTGGGTTTAATCCATCACCGTTCTTTAGCTCCCTCCGCCACCCCAGTTCAGACATCGCCATATGCAAATCAGTCTGACCCTGTGCCTCACGGGAACAGTCCAACCCGAACTGCCAAGCCATGTCTTCCCTGGACCGGAATCAAGCTTCCCAGGACCGGTTTCTGGCATCCTCCCGCAACGGAGCTGTGCACAGAGACCTAGGACATCAGTGAGTTGTGGTGTACCAGACACTCACCTCAGTACCTAGAAAAACCCCAACCAGCTAGCATCAGTGGTACATTAGCTCTTCGTCCTATAGCAAAGTAACCAATGATTAGACAACCTAGAACATGCGACTTAGGACCATCTCAGGAATGGTGGGAAGTGAGAACACTCTTTTGTTATACTCTCATACCAGTCCACAACAGGAGTAAATAGGAGACATGGTAAGGTTAAAATATTTGTTTTAACAATGTGATCTCATGTGCAGTATTTTAGCCAACATAAGCAGACATATGATTAAAAATAATATGGTCAGCATGGTTACAATTCCATAAAATACAAAAGGAGAAATCATATCATAATGATGATGAAAACAGGTCCTATAGTGCCTAGTTTTATCACCCTCCCTATATAGGAACTATGTATTATAAACTAAAAAAGGTCTCTTAGACTTGGTTTGGGGGACCCCATTACCTTTCCGCTCAGTAAGAGTAAATTACATCTGGATCAGCTTAGCTGTCTGCATCCCTGGAAATGGAAATCTTCCAAGTGTCTGAAATCATGGCAAGTGTGGAATGATAAAGGCGCCAGAATCTTACTTGGCTCACAGCTGCCAAAATGTTGTGTCAGAATGCGTTACACGGACATGCCGAAAAATAGCTAACATGTTTTGATAACCTTGACGGCTCAGCACTCACTGTTCTGACTAGGGGCACGATGTAAGCCTAGAGATGTCGAAAAACAAACCTTTTTTCTTGTGTAGACCTTCGTGAAGGCTAACGTACAAAAACAGCTATCCAGTGTCGTGTGCAAAAGCAGCTAAAGGTAAAATGGCGTTTAAACTTCTAATAAGCCATGCTAACATAACATGCATGCAAAAGCAGGCCTTAAACTACACTACACCCTCCCTTGTTCGGGGAACGCACAATAAAGGGGGCAAGATTCATAGAACGCAGAGTTCAAGTTTGAATAAGACAGAACCAAGTTCAGGAATTTTGCCAAACTTGAGAATTGGGAGTAAAAATCAGAATTAAAAAGTAACCAAGTCAGTGAAAACAATCACGGGTGGCCATGGCGTGAAAAAAGACCTTAAAAATTTAAGACAACTTTAATGCATTCGAGGAAAAAAATATTCATGAGTTTAGTACGTGTTTATGAAGCAGAAAAAAATTCAGACTTCAGTCCAACAGCGTATAAGCCCCATACGTTCAATATGGCTCAATTACGCGGACGACCTGCAACTCATTTTCCCTCTTGACTCCCCCTCTGCTATCCCCAACTTTCAGGCAGTTATGTCACACATTCTATCGTGGATGTGCCAAAATCAGCTTAAGCTGAATCCCGGAAAGACGGAGCTCCTCCTCCCGGGTAAGAGCTCCACCTACTGGGGTCCGCATTTTTGGCTGGTAGAACTTGGCCTTCCCCCTACCCCTGCGGCCTCGGTAAAAAGCCTCGGGATCACTATCGACTCCGACCTCTCCCTCGGGCCTCAGGTGGGGACAGTGGTCTCCTCCTGTATGTTCCAGCTGCGCAGGATCAGGAAGGTGGCTTATCTCCTCACTCCTGAAGCCCTCCTGCAAGTAATCATGGCCCTCGTCCTCTCCCGCTTAGATTTCTCGAATGCTATTTATCATGGTCTGCCTAAAACATCTCTTTGCAGACTACAATTCGTCCAGAATCAAGCGGCGAGATTGGCCTTTGGGAGCCCGAAATGGCAATCCGCTAAACCCCTCCTTCTAAAACTGCACTAGCTCCCCGTCACCTTGAGGGCAGCCTTTAAGATCGGCTGCCTCACCTTTAAATCCCTATCTGGTCCCTGTCCTGTCTTTTTGAGATCTCTTATCAGGACCTACAGCCCCTCTCGGAATCTGAGATCCTCTCATCTGCATCTCTTACTCACTCCCCCTGTCAAACTTTGCAGATCTGCAGGCCGGAGATTTGCATTTCTGGCCCCCAAACTTTGGAATTCCTTCCCCATCTCTCTCAAAACTTCCAATCCCCTCACCCTCTTCCCCAAATCCCTAAAAACTTGGCTCTTCCCTCAATCTGGCTAAACCCTCCCAGTCCCCCAGCAGTCTGCCAGCGCCAGGAAACCCATGGTGTCAGCGCGCTTTATAAATGCCCCTTACAATACAATACAATACGTTGCAACTGCCTCCAATAGGAAGTTGTTATCATCATCCATGAACATATCAGCCATCCAATTAAGTAATGGGAATGAACATACATGTTTTTCAATTGCCGGAGCCTCTAGCACCATCAGAGGAAAACTTGGGCTTACTTCAAGATAACTGCGTGCCAGAAAGTCATTGGCTGCAGTCCAGATGTTCTAATTGCCTAGAACACCATGAGCCGCTGCGCAGGCCATAATCCCGAAACTAGAACAATCTATTTCATGAACAACTAAGGGACTCATTAGTAGATTAAAATCCAGGTCAGGGGACACCGTGTTGCAGAGACTCAAATTCAGGGCCCATTCAAATCTACAATCCAGGCAATGGAAAACCGGCTGCACGCAAGTGAAGAATGAGAACCAGAAAGATAAACCATACACCACACTCAGAGTCGCCAGAGGCAGCGATCCATAGTATTCTAGCATCGGGTTACAAAGCTGGAGCAGCCTGTGCAGATCGTCGTAGGGTACAGACTGTGCATCCATTTTGGAGTAAACAAATTAACAGCAGTAGGCCTGCTCCTAAAGTGAGAAGTAACAAGAAACCGCCGAAGGCACTCGAAAAAATCGAATGAAAAATTGCTGGGGTCACACCAAATATAGTTTGGAATGAGGTCACAAGGCCAGAACGCACTACTTTAAAAAAAGTGCGCCAGGCCCGTGGTCGATGAGGCATTAAAGATTGTGTGAATCAAAGCACCGAAATGCAGGGGCAGGTCTGTGTTTAATAAGGCATTTACCTCAGTACGAATAGTTGCAACATGAAGGACGAATGTCTCACGTGCAGATGTAAGGCGGACTTCCTTCTGGGACAAAAGAGCTCTTATTCGACTCATCTTGTTGAACTCTGCTTTCAAGGTCGGGATAGTAGGCCAAATGGAAACATCGAGCCTCCCATGTGGAGGAGGAAATAAGACATTCTTACAGCAAACTACACGTTGGGAAACTGTAACGATATAAGGAATACCGGCAAGCATACCACAGCAATCTTCATTATTTAATAACAAATAACTACCATTTGCAAGCAACGTGAAAGTTGGTGTAATAGCCAGGGTGGGAGTGCTTTTCAAAACACAGGCAAGGTTTGGTGCAAGTACATTACAAGAACCGTGCAATTGCAGATTTCTACAGACTAAAGAGTGATCTGGTGTGGTTGTGCAATCTTCACCTTTCAAATAAACTTCCTTTCCTTCCCTCAAGCACCTATATGTAAACGGGAGATTCCAAACTTCATGAAGATAAGCACTACCTAAGGGTTAAAATCTACCTATTGCATAGTGTTTCATGCAGGACTCAAATTTAAACAGGGGAAAAGGTAGAGTTATTAACCCATGAATGAGCCAAACTGCTGAATTTGACTCGACCACTAAAAAAGGTAATGGTTCCAATTTTTCAATATGCAACAGTGAAAACGTGGCATACTTCATTGACATAAATGTTGTTTAACAGTCAAATTAAAAGGCAGAAATAACAAACCCGTGTTCATATAATCCCAAGGCATCTTGCCATTTTTTAACGTTTGAAGAATCCAAGCAAACTGCGTAACAGAACCCAATTTGGATCTGCCCATGGTACAGTACTGCAACGTCTTCCTGAACAATATCAACAACAGATGAAACAATATTATCTAATGTGTAAATACGGGAAGACAGAGTGTTAATGCTATTATCTATAACGGCAAGCACTTTTTTGAAATTGGCCTGATCTATAGATCTGATCCAAGAAGCAGCTTCAATTTGGGACAGTTTCCAAACCTCGTTGTAAGCAGCATATATCCATCTCTTCGATCTGCCTGCTGCAGGACCTTTAACAAAATCAGTTACGTCAACGATGTCAGTGAGTTTGGATAAATGTAGCTTAACAGATGCCAACGATGAATGTCTGAGCCAACTCTGGCATAATTTGCCTACAGAATAGGTGGTGACTGAATGCTGAGTCTGAAAACGGGGATCTACTCCAACCTCTGTATAGCCAGGGGTCAGACCCAGAAAACGGTGCTGGCAGGAATCTGCACTTCTTTGCCATAGCAACCAGCCTTCCGGATTAATGCTGGAAACATTAAAAGAGGAATTTCCCATCAGGGCTTGTAATTCACTTAGGGAAGTACTGGTGTAATTATTCCAATGGGGAAATTCACCCAAATCAGGAAATGAAGGAGCATTTAATTTTTTAGAAGTAGCCAATCCAAAGCAGGTGGTTTTTGAAATAGTGGCATTCAGAAATATGGTTTGAGATGAGACATGCATGATGCAAAGCTTCAGTGCCTTGCACTTGCCAACTTTTAGAACCCCAAACAGATTTAAGATCAATGGTATCTTTCCACAGTTCATAGCCCCCAACAGCCAACTGGTCAATAAAGGACTTCGAATACAGTAATTTGTGTAGGTAAGTCTAACCTTGAAAGAGGACTTCTCAGTCATGTTAAAATAAAACGCATTAGGGTTTGATTGATCAAAATCAGTAAAATAAAACTTTTTCAAAAGCGTTTTTGAGCTGCCTTTTACAGGTGCGGGACAATGTTCCCACTGTATGTAGGTAACCACATTTCTAAATTAATCCGTCTTATGCAGAAAGTGATTGCCAAAATGCTGGTAACAGTACAACTCACCATACTTTGCAGATTCTAAATATAAGTCTTCAGCATCGAAGGCAGCATATTATTTCAAATCAGAAAATAAAGCCTTTACGGCCTGGACGGCCCAATCATCAGAGCGAATATTTGGTTAACCACATCCCCCAAAGAAACACAGAGTACATTGGAAACATTAATAATCTCTGTGGGCCCATGAATCTGGAACTTTACAGCATCCCATACAATCCCATCTAAAACGGGCCAAGCAGTTATATTCACAAAAGTCTGGTCCCTCTTCATGATGGGCAAAGAGGAGTGGGGAGCCAAAGTTCCATCAATCAGTCTAATTGAAGTTCTTTCTTGAATGTAGTGTTCATTTATAAAACGAAAAAAATACACCATAAATCCGATGGATATGAATACAAAAATAGCAAAAAGTACCAGCCAAATGTAAGTCCAAGTGGGAATCAAAAAATGTTTTTTAAACCAGGTATCAAAAATCAAAACTTTTGAAGAGGCCTTAGATGTTGTAGAGCCAGTGTCAAATGGAAAACGGGACTGATTATGTTAATATGTTATGTTATGTTATGTTAATATGTATTTGTTAAGCGCTCGTACGCCCAGGGGCTTCATGGCGCTATTGAAAGGAACACAACACAGATAAAAGCAAAATACAACTCAGCAGTAAGCCTGCATGAACAACCAGGTTTTAAGAGAGTGTCTGAAGCTGAGGAGGTCTCCACTTAATTTCAAATGCAAAGGAAGCGAATTCCAGAAGGTGGCTGCAAGATGTTCCAAGCAGCAGCCACCGAGACGTTTCTTTTTAAAAGAAGGAACAATCAATAAGGATTTTTGAGCAGAACGAAGATTTAATGATGGGGTGTATCTGGAAGCAAGATCTTTTATAAACTTCGGGCCTGTATTTTGTAAAGATTTGAAAATAATACACCCAGTTTTGAAAGCAATTCGCTGCACAACAGGTAACCAATGCAGTTGTTTCAAACCAGGTCTAATAGATTGCCACTTTGTAAGTCCGAGAATAAGTCTTGCGGCTTGATTCTGGACCAGCTGAAGTCTTTTTTGAACGCCCGCTGGAAGTCCCAAGTAGAGACTATTTGAGAAATCCAGTCGAGACAGGACAAAGGCAATGATGACCTGAGTGAGAGCATCCTGCGTAAGAAAATGAGCTATTTTCCTTATTTTCTTAAGTTGAAAAAAACTAGCAGACACTACAGTACCTACTTGTCTTTTCAAAGAAAGATCCTCACTTAATGTTACTCCTAAGCTTTTAACCGAGGACGATCTCATAGGTGGGGCCCCCATGCTAGATGGCCAAAAGCATGGACTCCAACTTAATTCACTCTGCCCAGGCAAGACCAATTCAGTCTTGCCTGGGTTAAGTTTCAGATGATTAAGACTCATCCATCCCTGAATGTGTGTCATGGTGTTATGAAATTCTACCACAGAGTCCTTGGTGTTCAGAGGAACGATGAGTTGTAGGTCGTCTGCGTAGTTATAGATGGTAACTTTAGCATTTCTTAGGGAGTACAGTAGTGGGCGAAGGTACAAATTAAAAAGTAAAGGTGATAAAGATGAGCCTTGGGGTACTCCACATGTGGTGGAAATAGTGGGAGCTGTAAACGAGCCCAGTCTTACTGATTGTGTGCGGCCTGTGATAAAGGAACTAATCCAGCTCAAAGCGGGTCCCCTAAGGCCGGCTTGTTCGACACGGTTGACCAGAATGGAGTAGTCAACCGTGTAGAACGCTGCCGAAAGGTCAAGAAGTGCCAGGGCCTGGTGGATGCCTTTATCAGCATTCCGCCTTAAAGTATTTTGTACCGCCAATATTACAGCTTCCGTTGAATGACACGAACGGAAGCCTGCCTGATTGGGTTCAAGGTATTCCGTTTGTTCTATGAAATTAGACACGTTTGCAGAGACGTAGGCTTCCAATAATTTGGATGTATAAGGTAACAATGATATGGGTCTGTAGTTTAACGGATCAAGCAGATCTGCTCCTACTTTCTTGATCAGAGGAATAAGCAAGGCCTTCTTAAGGCAGCTAGGGACTTTACCCTGTGAAAGTGATCCATTCAACAAAGGGAGCACGCCCTCTGGAATAGCTGCCCCCACCTCTCTCAAGATATGCGGAGGACAGGTATCATCAGGTGAGCCAGATTTAACCCTTGCAAAAAGGTCAGACAGAATCTTTTCATCAATAGGTGGAAAAGTTTCTAACGTGAGAGGATTGTAATAAACATCATCCAAGGGAGGGGGAGATAGGGAATTTGAGATACTCTGTTTTATAGTGCTAATTTTATTAAAGAAAAAAGCATTCAATGAATTACAGAGATCCTGGGTGGGGGTGACCAGTGGAACAGTTCTATCACTACTGCTAAGATCATTCACAATATTGAACAGATCTTTCATCTTATTTTGAGAATTCAGAATCTTTTCAGAAAAATAGTCAGTTTTTTGTTTTAGGACAAGTTTTTGGTAATCTTTACGGGCCTTGCAGTAGTTAACTTTATCTTGTGTTAAATACCCAATTCTCCACGTCCTCTCTTTTTGACGCACTTCCAGTTTTAGATTCTTCAAATGTGGAGTAAACCACTTATGTGCGTCGTTAGGGCGGGAGCGGGGAAAGTTTATGCAAGGAGCGTAGACGTCAGCTGCGTGACGTAACCAATTTGAGAAAGCTTCTTCAGTAGCATCAATGTCTTTGGTCATAGGAGGGAGGGACGAAGCAAAGTGTCCAAAAAGGCTGATGTGTCTATGTCCTTCCATTTTCTAATTTTCCCACCTGTTAGAAATAACTGCGTTTTGCCCTTCTCAATGATAAGTGTAAAATGTATAAGAAAATGGTCCGACCAGATACAAGGAGTTATAGAGGAGATAGAGAGGGGGATATTCTGAGACCATATTTGGTCTAGGCTGTGACCTTTTTCATGGGTAGGCAGGTGAATCCAAAAATTAAAATCACCCAACAAAACAATTTTGGCGTGATTCGTTACAAGGGAGGCTAGTTGTTCTGCAAGTATAGTAGCAAAAGTGGACATAGATTGAGGGGGGCGATATATTAGGACCATTAACAGTGTTCTACTGTCGGTGTCCGTTTTAAAAACAATGTTCACTGAACCTGTAAGAACAAGGGGCGGTAGTAGGGAAAACTTATGAGTATTATGAATAATGGCAGCAACTCCACCACCTCTTTTGTCTGAGGATCTGTCAACATTTAAAATATAATAATCCGAGGGAACAGCCACCAAAATATCTGGTAATGAGTCCAAGTTAAGCCAGGTCTCCGTAAGGAGCAAGATGTCAGGTCTCTCAGATCGCAACATTAGAAAAATGTCCATCTGATGTTTGACCATCGACCTCGTATTAAAATAAATGCATTTGAGCTTGGTCTGTGGTTCTAATGAGGATTGAGGGCGAGTACAAGAGCCGGAAAGGGTAACATTACCGGCTGTATGCTTAAACTTGGAAATACCAAAAAAGGAGGTGCGCCTAAGTACGTGAGGGGGTAAAGGCGGGCAAAGGTTATCTAGGGGTCTTAATTGCATCAAATCATGAGAGGAATAGCAATAAATTTGGCCAGGGGTTTTGGCCCCAGGCCCCTGTCGGCCGCGGACGGGCGCAGACGGGCTTACCTTAGGCGCACTTTCGGCGCGCCATCATCGTGCCCGCTGCACCCGTCCGCTGTGCTCCCGGATGCACATTGAGTTTTAAGCCCTGCCTCCCAGAAGAACTAGACCGCTAGCTCCGGTCCAGCCCAACCCAAGATGGCGCCTCGCCTCGCCCTCCACGCAAACGGCACCGTCAGCCGCGGTGGAACGGGGCGGGGTACAGGTAAGGATAAACCACAACACAGTGCGCAAAATTAATGAGTGCTTTTAAAATATTTAGATTCAAAATTAAAAAACAGCGCTGACATCTAAATCATGCCAGTACTGTCTGCAATGACAACAGGTGACTGTGCGTGGTAGATCACTATTAAATACTGTAATCGGTTCCCAGAGAGAGCCTAAGTTGCTGCCACCAACCTTCAGTTCTCGAGGGGCCCTGGGCTCAGGATCGTTTTAAGCCCTGCCTCCCAGAAGAACTAGACCGCTAGCTCCGGTCCAGCCCAACCCAAGATGGCGCCTCGCCTCGCCCTCCACGCAAACGGCACCGTCAGCCGCGGTGGAACGGGGCGGGGTACAGGTAAGGATAAACCACAACACAGTGCACAAAATTAATGAGTGCTTTTAAAATATTTAGATTCAAAATTTAAAAACAGCGCTGACATCTAAATCATGCCAGTACTGTCTGCAATGACAACAGGTGACTGTGCGTGGTAGATCACTATAAAATACTGTAATCGGTTCCCAGAGAGAGCCTAAGTTGCTGCCACCAACCTTCAGTTCTGATTAGCCACATGGGCCTCCAAATCAGGCATAGACAAGTCAGTTTGATAAGTATATTCAGTGTCATTAAGAGGATCACCAGCAGGTAGATTCAATAAAGGATTCATAAGTGGATTCATTTCAATGACAACATCAGGCCCGATGGCAGCATCCGGGGCAAAAACAGAGTGTCGCACCATTGCTGGACACAAAACTGCAGGTGTCATACTATAAAGAATTGGCCACCCTGTGTGGTTTGACATTGTCAATGGAGATGTACCTGTTCCCCTTTCGGCCAGGGAGAGGAGGTAAAATGACTGTTCTTGTACCCTGCATGCCAAGCACGGCAACTGGAGCTCGATATGAAGGAACGTATTCTTTCTTGTTGTCGATCTTATCTCGGACCAGTTCTCCAACTTTGGGTAGTCAGCCAACTACCGGAATCTGCAATGCCGCATCAGATGTGAAGGGCAAGTGTTCCTTTGCAAGACTGTTTCTGGTCCTTTGTAGGTTCTGCAAAACATTAGAATGTTCATCTACATCAAAGGATGCGGCAGCCGCCGCCATGTCTAGACCATCAAGGTCCGGGGCAAACATTTTGATGCCAAAGAACATTTCGTATGGGGTCCGCCCACGCCAGAGACCTTCTAGGGAGATTATTTAGTGCACTTTGAACGCTATTGAGGTGGGTTAGCAAGTCTCTACCAGCACCTAATACCTTTGCTGTCAAGGATTGCTTTAAGTCTCGGTTCATCCGCTCCACAACACTATTACCCTCAGGTCTGTATGGAGCCGAAAATTTGACTTGGACCCCCAAAGAACGCATGGCATCCTTGTACGCCTTAGAGGCGAACGCTGGACCCTGGTCCGAATGGAAAGTGCCACACGCAAAAATTCCCACAAAGACACGAAATCCCTTATGACAGTTCTAGAATCAGCACTACTTTGAGGCTACACCCACACAAAGCGCGTGCAAGAGTCAACTGCTACTAAGATGTACTTATACGCAGTATCAGATGAGAAAGGACCACAGTGATCTAAATAAACGCACGCAAGTGGTTTATTAGGTGGAACAGCCTTTACGACGCAGCTGTTACACCGCGTGCCGTTACAACGCGGTTTTTTCAACGCAAGTCGTTACCACGACTTGCGCTGGAGGGCGCTGCAGGACAAGGAATTTTTTAATTTACTATCTAACACCTTCCCTACTGTACGTAGGCTGGTGTTAGAATAGTAAATTAAATAATTCCTAAGTCCGCACCCCACCAACGCAAATCGTGGTAACGACTTGCGTTGAAAAAAACGCGTTGTAACGGCACGCGGTGTAAAAGCACGCATTGAAAAGCCGTACAACCGGTTTATTAGATATATACAACTGAGTTTGGGGCGGGCGTGCAGCAGAAGGTTTAATTTGCTGACAAATGCCACATTGAAGGACATGTTCATGTGTTCATTTGTACAATTCCTGCCACCAATATCGTTGCTAAAGAAGAGATACAGTAGCTGACACGCCGGCATGCGCTGAAGCCATCCCGACGTGGGCTGCTGTAATCAAAGTCTGCCTGCGGTCTGCGTTGGGTATCAACCTGTCACCAACGCCGTTAATTCTCACTTAAGGTACTTTATCAGGACTTAAATGATAAGAGTATTTAGAAGTGAAACCTCTAGGGTAATTACATCCCTTCTCTGTTGCAGCAATAGCTGCCAAGATGTCATCATCAATCTTACTTTTGGAACGTGTAACCGCTGCTACTGCATATGTTGCAACTGCTGTCGTCCGGGGACAGTTGCCAACAGCATGAACTCCAACACGCTGGTGACCCAGAGTATGAATTACAATGACAAGCGGGAGCCGTTCTTTAAGCTCAGCCACTCGAACCCAGATCATTTTATTGTGCGCACTTTGGAGTCACAATAATCATTTTGAGTCCAAAAGGGTAAATTGTCATTGTATGATTGAACACAGTAGTAAGAGTCACTTACAATAAGAATAGTCACACTGGGGTCCGTGTACTCCAATGCAAGCATCAGAGCATGGAGCTCTGCCAACTGGGCGGTACAGTCCCCTAATGTCTGTGAATGGACGACATCGGACTTGAATTCACCATCCACCATAGCACCAACCACAATTGCGCAGGCCGAAGAATAGGCATGCTTAGAAACCGTAGCCGCTTGCACGCTTCCGTCAGTGTAAATGATACAACGGAAATCCTCCAGTGGGCGCATTGTCAGAGGAGCAGGATGAACAAATTCATACTGCAAGAACTCCTGAGTCTGCAAAGAGGAATCAAAAATGAACGTGACATCCGGGGCTGTCAAGGATGTGGCCCATTGTATCCTCTGAGGGTGCAAAGCTTTGGAATTTGGTACACTGGCTTTCGTCACTGCCTTCAATGCAGAAGATGGAGTAACAACCAAAATGCGTTTTCCCTGCGACAGTGCATGTGAGAAGTTAGCCTGGCATATGATGTCCACTATTCTAGTGGGCACCTTGCACCAGTCTAATCGACCCTTATAGATGGTGGTTGTAAAGTCAACCTTATAGACAAGCTATCCTAGTGGTAGCATGGACCAGGAGTCTTAGGCTAAGACTTCAGAGACCATGTGAAGCAAGCTGGTTTACCAATTATAATCCCTTGAATACCAAATAAAAGGACACCACACAAGGTATATATCAAATATATAGGTATTTCTTTCTAACACAACCCCTCTGCACTCTTTATGAGGTCAGAGGTCAAAGTACATCACAAGTTACTCAATTAGCATACAATAAGTTGCACAAATACAGTTATGCCATAGGGGCCTCACAAACCATAGACTAAGGAAGTGGTATAAGAACCATGCGAGAGTTATACAGCAGGCCTAGGGCCTGTAGAATTGCTGGGACTACACTAAACAACCCAAGGTTAGGAAGTAGGAGGCCCACGGGAGAGACGTGCGGTGTCTAAACACAGTCGCGAGTTACCATTGACTTATAATTGGAAACAAAGAAGTTACAAAGTTACTGTTTAAGGACTCTTCCGGATGGACTCGGATGAAACCCTTATAAACTAGGACACTTTGAGAGTCAAGACCCATGGGAGCACCGGAGTACTCGTGTTACCTCACCCAAGGAAGCCGGGTGCATAGGTGTTTTTTCGTGTCGGGTTTCATCGTCATTTTCTATGGAGATCTGCAAAGAAGTGCTGCAGGCGACCAGAGGAAAAGTGTCCGGGTGGATCCAAGGGTGGATCGGTGATGTCAAGAACCTGAAAGCAGAGGAGACAGAGTCTGGGTCACTAGCCAGTGAACAGGAAGGAACCAGGAAGGAACCAGGCAATGTTGCGTGCTTGAATGTGAAGAAGGTGAGTTTGTCTCTTCAGCCACGAGGTCCAGGAGGCATCAACGATGACCAGGAGCTGGATACAAGTTGTCCCAGGATGGATCTAGTTGACTGCATTGTCGGTATCCGGATCGGACGCAACAAGCCTTGGCAACCGCAACCCACGCAGGATGACAAGATTGGCTCTGTTGCAGACCAGCAAGGTCTGTGGTGGTTCTCCTTTGAAGGAAAGCTGGAGCAAGCCTGGTGCAACCAGGAAAGCAGTTTAGTTCAAAAGAAAAGTCTTCAGGGGGCTCACCAGCCAACGGGCAAGAAACCGGAAAGATGCATCAAGCTGAAATGCAAGTGCAGGCCCCACGTGGGACTCATGGAGTGTGGAGGGCTGAGCTTCGGTGCAAATGGCGCTCGGGTCTGGGGCTTCTTGTACCCCAATGCGCAACTGGAAGGGTACCTCGGTAGCCAAGCAGTTAGCAAAATGCAGGATGTCCAGGGTGTCCGTTCCCACATCTCTCGTGTCTGCTGCGGGTCTCAGCTTTGCTGTGGATGTGAGTCCGAATTAGAGAAGTCTGAGAGTCCAGTTCCTGTGTCACTAAGTCTTCGGGTTCTGGCGGGAGCATTGACAAAGCAGACCGGCAAGTTACTGGTGGTGCCTGTTTGCACAGGGTGGTCACTCCTTGACCACAAGGGAGATGGCTTTCGTTTTTTAGTCAGAATAGAATGTCGAAGGTCCAAGAGTTCTGTATCAAAGTTTCTTTCTAGGATAATCTAAAGTCCTGGGGACACAGCTCCTATACTTATACTAAGCTAAGGGGCTGGATTACCTGCCTAGGTCCGTCCTATGGGTGGACCTGAGACGGGGGTGGCTACACCCCTTTTCCCTTTGTCCAGTTTCACGCCAGAGCTGGGGCAGGAGGGCCCCAGCAACTGGTTTGAACCGGGCTATGCATGGAGCACCTTGTGTGCCCCAGGCAGTGTCTAGATGCATTCACTGAATACAGCCCTCCCTGCCCCCAATACACATAACCCCTGTCTGGAGAGGTGCTGGCACCCCCCTGGACAGGAAACCTATTGTCCAGGCCGCTCTTGCTGGAGTTTCCCCCACCATCAGGTGGTTAGACTTGTGTCTGTGGTAGCAGCATCCATTTTGTGATGCTGAGGCTTTGTTTAACTTTAACGGCCACCAGAATTGGCGGGGGGGGTAGTATTCCAAAGTGTTTGACACCTTACACAACATGTTTTGATAAAGCCAAACCAAAGTTAGCATTAACCGCGAGGAATATAATGCACTTAAGAGTATATGGTATGGCTATATAATAGAACAGCTGTAAGGAGATGGTTCCAAAAGCTGCAGAGGGACTCAGCTCATGCTATGGCACCCTCTCACATAAAACCAAGCACTCTGCCTCCAGGATTGTCGAGGCCTACGATAGGAGTGACTTATAGGTGCGTATGTGTCTATATACTATAAGTAAGGGGTGATTACACCACCTTACCCAAGCTGAGTGATCAGCCTGTGGTGTCAGTTTGGAGGGCCAGCCAGGGGTGGCATAATACATGCTGCAGCCCCTGGTAGGCCTTGGATGCACCTATGCCCTGGGTACCTATGGTACACTATACAGGGGCTCACAGAGGTGACCCAATACCCAATCTGGTATGTACCTAAAGTACATGGTATCAATTTAGAGAGAGAACAGCTGGGCTGTGGGTCTGATTAGCAGCCCCAGAGCCACATTAAAGTCGAAAAACCAGAGAATCACAGCAAAAAGTGGGGGTGACCATAGGAAGCAGACCCTACTCTCCTACAGTGCACATTCCTTTAGAATCGCCATTTGCACTGCTGTCAAAACTTTTTCCATAGTTGAAAACCGCAACTCAGCCGAAGTGTACAAGTGTGACTTGTAAGCGATAGGGACTGTATCACCCTCATTTAAAGTGAGGTACATGAAACCGACAGCCCCTGGCACGATTCTTATCACCAGGTTGGTGTGGTTAGCACAAGTCGACAAGAATTTAAATTCTAGAAGATCAGCCTGCAAAGAGTGCAAGATGGCTGAATGTTCTGGCAGCCAGCACGATTTGGAAAAAGAAGGTTGTATCAACGTGTAAAGCGGCTTGATACGCTGGACATATTCGGGAATGTAGGTATGACTGAAATTCAAAAAGCCCAGTAAAGATTGTAGTTTTTTCAGTGTTGTGGGAGCTCGCAAAAGTGCGCATTTCTCCAAGAAGTGAGGAGCTAAACCTCGACCTTCATTGTGGAGCTCGTAGCCCAGGAACAACACTGTGAACTCTGCAATGTGTGATTTAGCAAAGTTATATTTATAGCCTATATCCGCAAATTGGCAAATTATGTGGTCTACACAGCAGAGATGCGTCCATAATTCGTCGTCTGTGAGATAAATGTCATCCATACGAACATGCATCTGCAGGAGAGAGACAATGCGGGCGGCAAAAACGCTTGGACTATTCTTGTGGCCCATTGCCAAACGGAGGAATTGGCGTTGTTTGCTACCACTGGTAAAAGCTGTCCAATGACTACTAAGAGGGGACAGATTGTGGGTAAAAAACCATTGGATATGTATAGTGTGGTTTTGAACCATTTACGCACAAGACTATCCACAAGAGCAGAACTGTGAGTATTTTGCACCGCGCATGTACGACAATGTGAGTTTAAGTGCCGGTAATCCAATACCAAACGGTATGAGCCATCTGGCTTAGTCACAGTAAAAAGTGGGTTATTCATCTGAGACACAGACGTTTTAATTACACCTTGATATTCCAATTGTTCAAGGATTTATGCCACAGTAGCTTTCGCTTGCTCGCCGCATGGGGTACTGGGGTTGAGGCTGTGGCATTGACCACAAAGGAATCTCATGTCGAGGGGAAAGTTTACCCCATCCACAATGAGTATGGTACAACGCCGCCACAAGCGACATAGCCCAATCTTCTGCAAACTGCAGAGCCTGCTCCTTCGGCAGTGTGTGCGCACAAGCAGGGAGCATCACCTCCTCCCCTTGTAGAGCAGCTAAGACAAAGGGTGGGGGCCAGTCGACCTCCGCTAACAGAATATCATAGGTAGTAGTTAGATTTTCCCAAAATACCCCTTTTATGGAACGTGCTATGTCACCTTCAATTATGAGGACAATTTCATAAAGTCTTTCAGGGGGAGCCACTCTAGTTTCTGCTGTCTCAACTACGACGATAGTGTCAGTCGCTGTCACCTTCAGTAGTGGACGTAACGCCTCTCGAATGATGGTAATCTCCGCCGCGCTGACCAGCAGCGTCAGCGCCCATGTCAGATTCCAAAGCTGCATTCTCACTATCTGTGGCATATCTCGGTGTTACCGCAGCAACTTTCATCTTTTGAAACTGGGGCCTTTGACATGGTGACTCGTCCTGCTTGCCTTTTCCGTCAGCCTTGCGTGGCTGCTCTCGAGTCTGTTGGGCACCTTGTCCTCTGTCACCACCTCCTCCACCGGTGGATGCTACTGATGTTTCCTGCAAAGAGCGAGGAGAACGTTGTTCAGGAACCTGAAATCTATGAGGTGACTGTACTGTATCAGTACTGCGGTCGGGTAACTCATATGTACGCTCAGTAGAGGCAGGTGTAGGTGAGGCAGGACGGGACCCCTGTTTCTGTTGCGGTTTCCCCTGTTTTTTGTTCTTACTCCAATTTTGTTTCTGAACTTTGGGCAGTCATCTTTATCAGATGACGCTTGTTGAGTTTGCTGCTGTGTTTGTTTTTAGCAAAAAGCTTAACACCCAAACTATTACGGCCAACGGTCTTATAAGCCTCCATAATATTTCTCGGTAACTGACTGGGTTTGTCAGCGTAGGGTACATTGCGTAAATCATTAGACACCTGGAAACTTACTGCATCCCCCTTGACATTTGCAAGGACGAGATCGCGTACCATGTCAACCGCTCCCACGAGTCGCATTCCCAACTCCACAGCCGCCTTCGGCCCGTGTTAAGGTGCCGAAGCACCTAGTATGGACTGCGCAAAAATCTCACCCCAAGTTGTACAGTCATTTACGTCTGACACTAAGTCTTTCTGCAAACTAATTGTAAGGATCCTGTGTTTCTCCACAGGAGTAGTATTCAGGAACACTGCTTCCAGTTGGTCGAATTTCTCGGCAAGTCAAAAAGGCATTTCATCCTTATCCTGGGGACTCTTGCCCATGACAGAATCAACCATGACAGGACTAAGCTTCAGCCCTTCCCCTCCAACTGGATGTGCTGCACCACCCGGGGCCCCACCCGGGAGGTTACAGGTAATGTAATGAACCAGACCCCTAATAACTGACACTGCAGAGGCATAAAGGGGTCTTAGTTGCGGAGCTGTTAACTGCCCCGCCTGAGGATGCGAGGTGTAAGCAGCTAAAACAGGCCAAGTTGCGCCTGGGATTGACAACGGCCCTTGTCTGACCGCCGTTATTAAGTGTGGGAGGGCTCCATTAAACCAACCGGTATGCTGCCAAGCATAAATCGGAACTTCCACTGTCCTATATGGAGCATACGCTGCAGGCAGTTCAGCAGGGGTGTAAGTATGAAATACACCAGACACAGCATCCACCGCAGGAAATGTAACCCACGAGTAGAATGACTCAAACGGGTACACTGCGTCAGCTGATACAACAAAAACTACTGCCTGTCCCTCCAATGAAATGAGGTAATCCTGCAAGTGATTCCGCACAGCCAAGCAACTGTGTGCTGGGATATCAAACACAGCCATATTGACACAGTGGTAGAGAAGTACAATGCAACATAAAAAGGCACAACTGGGTAGTAATTCAATAGAAAACCGTTCTAAAATATCAAGCTTGAAAAGACCTATGTAACTATAGGTAGGTTTTATCAGTCACTACCGTCAACTGGAAACAATATTGAGGGGGTCGTGGACTGATACAAGCACTACTCAAGTGTCTCACAATAAGACCACACTCGTTGGTGGCGCCATGTTGCAAGGATCCTGCTCATATGCAGAACTGTGCACAGAGACCCAGGACATCAGTGAATTGTGGTGTACCAGAAACTCACCTCAGTACCTAGAAAAACCCCAACCAGCTAGCATCAGTGTCACATTAGCTCTTCGTCCTATAGCAAAGTAACCAATGATTAGACAACCTAGAACATGCGACTTAGGACCATCTCAGCAATGGTGGGAAGTAAGAACACTCTTTTGTTATACTCTCATACCAGTCCACAACAGGAGTAAATAAGAGACATGGTAAGGTTACAATATTTATTTTAACAACGTGATCTCATGTACAGTATTTTAGCCAACATAAGCAGACATATGATTAAAAATAATATGGTCAGCATGGTTACAATTCCATAAAAAACAAAGGAGAAATCATATTACAATGATGGTGAAAACAGGTACTACAGTGCCTAGTTTTATCACCTTCCCTATATAGGAACTATGTATTATAAACTAAAGAAGGTCTCTTAGGCTTGGTTTGGGGGACCCCATTACCTTTCCCCTCAGTAAGAGTAAATTACATCTGGGTCAGCTTAGCTCCCTGCATCCCTGGAAACGGAAATCTTCCAAGTGTCTGAAATCATGGCAAGTGTGGAATGATAACGGCGCCAGAATCTTACTTGGCTCACAGCTGCAAAAATGTTGTATCTAGAATGCGTTACACGGACATGCAGAAAAACAGGTAACATGTTTTGATAACCTTGACGGCTCAGCACTCACTGTTCAGACTAGGGGCACGATGTAAGTCTAGAGAAAAACAAAGCTTTTCTCATGTGTAGACCATCAAAACACTTCCAATCAATTATTTTTGAGTATTGAGTTGTAATTTCCTTTTCCCACGACGTCGCTATGGTTGTGTCAAACTCAACCCTCTCTTCGGGCCGGTGACACCAGGATGCCTTTGACCTCGCCGGCAAATTTTTACTGCATCTGTGTTTTTTCATGCATAATTCTCCCTATGTTGTTCCGCAAGTTGCAAAAACTTGCAGATGCTTTGGTTCTGAATTCTCCTTTATTTACAACTTCTTTTTCTACATCTGTCTCACCAGGCACCCAAATCCTTTTATTTTTTTTGCGCTAACTGTGTATTCCTTATCTAAATCTTTATAATTTTCTAAAATTGTACTAACTTGCCTAACTGAAGTATTTACTTCATTAGCTCTATCAATCTGCTCTGAATCTCTTTCTCCATCCCTCTGTACTGTTTTCAACCCAGGTGACTGCATTGTATTGACAAGAGTTTCTCCTTGTTTACCGTGTTTAATTGGTGTTAATGTTGTCTCAACAACAGGTAGGGATGTTTCATTTTCAATTTTCTTTAAAGTGTTTTTAAAAATTGGACCCAAAAACACTCCACCTGGGGGAGAATACAACCCCAATACTCGCCCAAGCTTATTAGTGTACCTGAGTGTATTCACTGCCGTATCACAGAGACTGCCCAACCGCAGGGGATCCTTAGAAGCATCATTTTGTTTTAAAAAAACAGGAGGTACCCACAGTCAGCCATAAGTCTGGCAAGAAATATTTAACCTGTGAATGATACCAAAACATGTCCACCATGCCACTCCAGTCTGCTTTCATACTGGGAAACATGCCCTTGTCTCAGGCAGCCAATATGTGCCTCCATCCTTGCAGAACAAAAAAGTGATATGCTTCTGTTTTGTCGTAGGTAAGAAGTTTCAGTAGACTTGGTTAGGTTACAGATGATAAGTTTATTGTTCTTAGATGGTTAGATAGGTTTTCCAGTACAAATGTAATATAAGCCCCACCAGGAGCAGCTTCTCTGCTGCTCAGCCCAGGATCCAACTGACAGCCCCAGTCGGAGCATACCAAACATTCCAATGACATTCACACTAACAATCTACTCTCACTGGCTGAACAGCAGAGGCAGAGAAACAGGGAAGATGTAAGGTAGAAACCTTAGATATAACACACCTTCCCTCTTTATAAAATGAACAAAGAGAAACCAATTATAACTAGTAACATTGCAGTAACATCACAGTAATACTGAAGAAACTTGCCAGAAGAAGTATAGCAATTGCACATACGTTATGAAAAACATGCTAAAATAAACAAGTAGAAAGGTGATGTAAAAGGAAGAAATAAGGAGAAGAAAATGCAAAATATAAACAGTAATGCAATGAGTAAACACGAAAATAGAGTAAAGGAAATCGAAAAACTAGAAAAGACACACATCTCCTTCCTTAGCAGAGCACAAATTTGAAGCATGAGGATTCAAAAGGAAGGAAATAGTAAAAGAACGGGAAAGCAACCAGAGAAAAGACATACATGAACAAGAAAGAGGTGTACCATGAAAACACAAAGAAATAGTGCATGAATGCAACCACCACAACCACACCAACTGGCCAGACTGGCGAGGAGGATGGAAACACTGAACACAGCAACAAGAAGTAGAAAACAACACAAACAAATGTAAGCAATAGGTGACCAGCACCCAAAACAAAAAGCAATCAAAAGTAAATAACAGGTGGCTACACTCTACCAGAAAGCAATCATAAGTAAATAACGGGTGACTACACCCTAACAGAGATCAAGCAGAAGGTGGAAACACCCACACGAACGCAAAACAGGTGGCTTACACCTAACACATCATCCCAAAGAAAGACATGTAGTGAAAAGTGTAAAATGGTGAAAATACATTTAATTGCATCCCCAAACAGTACATGCAAAGAAAGTGCGATCTAGGTAAATTGTACAACACCGAAGATAAGAGTACAATCACACCTCAAGTTAGACCACGAGTGAAAGTGCAGAGAAAGTGCGATCTGGGTGAACTGAACTACGCAAATAAAAATTCAGTCACACCTCAAGTTAGACCACGTATGACAACCTGCGTACAATATAACACATGCACTGTAAGTAAAAATAATGTAAAGAATCAGAGGAACAAGGAAAAATGCTACACAACAAAGTACAGGCAGCAAAACGTATGAAAACCTGCTTGCCAAGCAAGAAATACATTACTAATACAGTAGCATGTATAAAGTAATATGATCAAAAGTACGTCCAAGAATAAATCAATACAAGTAAATAAGTAAATACATAGCATGGAAACATAGCAAAAAATCAATGTAGGTATAAGTAGAAACATAAAAATGCATAATAAAAAAATACCATAGTAATGGGAGCCAAAAACGAGAAAATGAACATGGAATAGGCAATATGGCAGTACATTGAAGAAATGAAGCACAGTATTAAATACAGAAATAAAAATTATAAAGTTGGTATAAGCTTCATATTAAAATTGGAATAAAGTCTCAAAACAATGAATTAAAACAAATAAAGTAGTCACCGTGGTCCGTAAGGAAACATGCTGGACTTGAAGAACACGTAGCGATAAGAAAACACCTTGGTTTAAGATTACCCTATTCAGAACGCTGTCAGTAAGCGCTGTAAGGTATAAATGAAGAAGAGTGAAAAATTGTCTTGCAGACGCGACAAAGAATTTTCAATTCTATTAAGGACACGGAGGCGAGGGTTATGCTTCTCTAATCTTTACTGACAATAACAGCAGCCAATAAAACTTTAAACTGGCATGACCCCGGAAGGACAACCCCCTCCACTGGTCTGCACCAATCACTGTCTAGTCCCATACATAACAGTCTCTGAAAACAGGAAACCTCCTCTTTCTTTGCAATTTCTACATCAGTCCAAACCAAGACTGGAACCCAACGTGGTAACTCTCGCATCCAGTTCCGAAGGGAATCAACTTCTCCTCATAAATAGCACAACAATGCAACTCGCAGGATTTCTTCTCAAGTCTGCCTATGCTGATCACCTGAAACGAAAATATACATCGTAATGGCCATTCCAACACTCGGGAATACAACAAGCCATAACATCATTCGGGTGGGTAAGATACATCACATTTCCAAACAATAATGCAAGAATACATCTCTGCTAGCCCGGGTGGGATAATCCTCGCATCTGTGTCCTTATTAGAATTGAAAATTCTTTGTCGCGTCTGCTAGACAATTTTTCATTCTATGTCAGTCCACGGAGGCTCTGATTATGCTAGTTTAAAGTTTCTCCATCACCACCGAGGCCACATCCACAATAGGTTTATGATAAAACGTTTTAAAAGTGGAGTCAGATGACCAATCTGCTGCAGTCATGATGTCCTGAAGCCGAGAACCGGCACCAAAGGATTTTGAGGCCATAGCCCCTCTAACAGAGTGTGCTCCAAATTTGGAAGTATCAATACCCGCCAGACTCAGCAACCAGGAAATCCACCTGGCCAGAGTCGCAGTGGCGACTGGGCGGAAAGGTCTCTGCAATGAAATCAACAATTGACCAAAATCATTCCTAAATTCCCTAGTACAATCCTCATATACTTTTAAACCATTTACCACACATAATTTACTGTGGTGAGAAAATGCAGGGTAGGAAATACATTTTTAATGTGTTTTAGTCCGCTTTGAAATATTAAAGGAAACTCCCGTAGGAGTGAATACTCTACCTGCCAAATCCAATGCTCGAATGTCCGCTACTCGCCTGCATGAAATCAAACAGAGTAAAATCGTAAGTTTCGCCGAGAGCTGTTTCCGAGACAGACCCTCATTAGCCGGCCAAGTCGATAAAAAACGCAAGACCACTGACACGTCCCAAAGTTCAGTATACTTGGGTTGAGGAGGGTTCACTAAACGGATCCCCCTGACTACCTTACACACCAGGGGATGTTCCCCGACTGGTTTGCCATCTACATGCGGATGCCCCGCCGAAATGGCTGACCGAAAATTATTCACCGATCTATATGCTATGCCCGACCGCGTCAGTTCTGACAAGAAATTCACTATCATATGAATATCGGATCCCATCGGATCTCCCTGTCGTTCGTTACACCAACCAACCCATCGTCTCCAAGCTGACTCATAGCGCTTGTGAGTGGAAGGTGCCCATGCCTGTGACAAGAAAAAGAGAGTGTCCTGTGAAACTCCCGGCACTTGCCAACGGCGCCGGAAAGTCTCCATGCCATGAGGGACAACTGATCCTGCAGAACTAACGGGTGGCGAAGACCCACCGGGTCCGAAAGAAGGTCTGGAAACGATGAGATTCGCACTGGCGATGCACACGCGAGACTCATTGCGACCGGAAACCACGCTTGTGCTCTCCAACACGGGGAGATCAAGATCACCTCCGCCTTCTGCCGCCGAACTTGAGCCAGCACTCTCGGGATCATGATAAATGGAGGAAACGCATATAGAATGCCTGTCGTCCATGACTGAAGAAAGGCGTCCGAGCTGATCGCCAAGGGATCCGGCCGCCAACTGTAAAACTGGGGCACTTGTCTGTTGAGCCGCAAGGCAAACAGATCTATCACACACGGACCCCACTTGTGGTCCAATGCCCTGAAAATCCTGGGATGCAACATCCAATCGCTGGCATCCCTCAGATACCGAGAATTCCAATCTGCTGTCACGTTGACAGAGCCCGGTATATATTCCGCCATCACCGAGATTTGGTGTGCCAGGCAATAATGCCAGAAGTCTTTGGCAATCTCCGCCAGGAGGCGTGATCTGGTGCCGCAGAGACAATTTATATACCGTACCGCGGACACAATGTCCAAACGTAGGAGAATGCAGCAGGACACTTTCTGCGAAGACAGAGTGCGAATCGCGAAGGAACCCGCCAGGAGTTCCAGGCAATTGATGTGGAGGTTGAGCTCTTCGCGGGACCAACGACCCCCTGTCTCCACCGAGCCGCAACGGGCCCCCCAGCCCCACCGGCTGGCATCCGACTCTATCACCACCTCCGGGGTGGCCGCAAAAATGGCTCTGCCATTTCAGGCATCCATATGTTCTAACCACCAGTTCATCTCTGTACGCGCCTCTGCCGAAAGGGAAACCTGCTGGGCATAAGTCAAGCCCTTGCGCAGATGCAACGCTTTCAACCGTTGCAGGGCCCTGTAGTGCAATGGACCCGGGAAAATCGCCTGGATGGACGAGGCCAACAGGCCCACCAGGCGCGCTAAGGTCCTCAAAGAATTTGTCGGAGAGACAAGCGCTCTCCTCAATTCCTTCTTGATCGCCACCCTCTTCTTGAGAGGTAAGAGTAATTGAGCCTTCACCGAGTCGATCTGGAAGCCCAGGAACTCCATCGCTTGAGAAGGGATCAAAATGGACTTCTGTGAATTCAGTAGGAAACCCAGTTCCTGAAGGAGGTGGATCGTCCATGACACATGGAGCAAGACTATTTCCGGAGAACGACCCAAAATCAGGAGGTCATCGAGATAAATAATTAATCTTACTCCCCTTTCTCTTAACCACTCGACTATGGGTTTCATCAGTTTGGTGAAACACCAGGGAGCGGAAAATGGGGACCGCCAGGTAAGCGTCTTTCAAGTCCAGACGCACCATCCAATCCTGTTCCAGCAGGATGTCGCGCAGCAAGTGTATGCCTTCCATTTTGAAGTGCCGCTACACAACCCAGGCATTGAAGTCCCTGAGGTTTAAAACAAGCCGAAAGCCCTGATCTTTTTTGGGAACCACGAAGACGGTGCTCACAAAGCCTTGCTCCTTTTTGGATCAATGGATGCACCTCTGCGTCGATGAAACTCTGTTCTGGTAGGGAAAAATGTAGAGGAGCGGGCGCTTGACGCTGCGCGGGGAGGCATAAAACTCTATGTGATACCCATGTACTGTTTGTAACACCCAGGGGTCGGATGTGAGCTCTCGCCACCTGTGAAGGAAGAGAGCCACCCTGCCTCCCATCATGTGTTTTGATGCACATAGAACTCGTACCTGAGTAGGAATTGTCTCCTGAGTTATTCTGCTGGCCTCGATAGTTGCCTCGATAGTTGCCTCTCTGACCTCTGCCACCACCTCCTCGATTGCGGGAGGGATAGAAATTGGGTTGTTGATTGCCTCTGCCTCGTTGCTCCGCTCCACGCGAGGTCTGATTAAAACCACGGCCGGATCCTCGACCTCGTTGACGTCCGGCCCTGTCAAAAACACTGGTGTGGAACACCTTCCTGATGTTTGTTTGCGCTTTATCCAAAGCGGAGAAGGTGGCAACGTACTTGCCCATTTCCTTCACAAATGTATCCCCAAGAAGCATCCCATTAGCCAGGGAACCCGCCTCAGTGGGGGCCATCTCCGCCAATTGGGAATCGATTCTCATAAGGAAAGAGCGTCTCCGCTCCGTGGAAAGGGCTACATTAGCATTCCCCAAGAAGCACATGGCACGTTGTGTCCATTCCAGGACATCTGACACGTCCAGGGGCACATCCTGCTCCAAAGCCTTAACTGCGGCATCCAGAATTTTTGTGAGGGGCCCCGAAATGTCTAACAACTTGTCCTGGCAGCCACGCCATGCCCTATCCAGTCCCTTCTTGGGATCCTTTGCAAACTTCCTCATGAACGCGGCCATATTGGGGTCCAAGTCCGGCGTCTCCGCTACCTTTCCTGCTAAAGAGGGCCTAGGGCATTCAGATCTCAAAGTGGCCCTAACTCCACTCTCAAAGCCCTGACGTAAATTATTAACTACATAATGCGCCACTTCAGGGCAGGGCACCCATTCCATAGATCTAGGGTGTACAATGCTATTGGGGTCAAACAACAAGGTCTTAGGGGCCTGACTATCATCCGCCTCGTATGCTGTGTGTTTCACCTTTTTGCTTTTCTTCCTGGAAGCCACCGATTCCACCTCCGAATCCGAGGTATCACGTGGGGATGGGGAAGACTACCCCGAAGTACAATTAGCCATTGAGCCATGATCCCTGATGACATTCCTGGCCATCTGTGCCAACACCTGTGCCGAGGGAGTAGAGGTATCACCCTTACGGGCTGATTTAAACTTTCTCTTGCCATATTTCTGCAGGGGTTTAGTAAAAGGCTTGAGAGCCTTGATCAGGGCTTTATTAACTGACCCTTGGACCTGATTATCCAGGGCCTCCACCAAATTTTCCTCCAACTGTTCTTCCTGTGGCTCATACTCCTCATATTCATTATATTCAATACATTGGTCACCCTACTCGGTGTAGTACGCCATAGCTCTAAAGCTGGGAGGTATGGAGGAAGTTCACAGGGGGGAGCAGCCCAGGGGTGCCTCAGACACACACACACACTCAAAGTCCAACTATCCACACTGTGAGGCAAGATTGAAGGTGGAAGGAGACCCCTATCAAAAGCACACAAAAGCTCCCCTCGAGCCTTGCACTAATCCGGACACGCTCCGGTAAGCGTTCTACGAGGCCAAGGATTTATGCAAGCTACTTCTACGCGAAGCGCGAGGCAGACGGTGACTAAAACGAAAGTCGGTGTCTCGCGCATGCGCGTAGCGTATGGGGCCCGACTCGCCTGCTCCCTGTGCGCGAGAGACTCGCGTCTGCCTCCTCCTGCTCCACCGCCCCCTAGCGCGTAGACCGCGCTCCGCCGAGTCGCGCTACACACGCGCGTGCAAGAAACGGCCAGAAAAACCTATTTCAACACAATCGGGGCAATATAATAAAGCGCGATAGCGCCACTAACATAAAGATTCCACGAGCGCTAATTGGTCATAAAATCACAAGTAAACACAATCGGGTAATACAACGGAAGCGCTAGAGCGCCACTACAATGAATAATACGCCATTGTCAAACATTACCATCAAATAGTAATGAAGAAAAATGGCACTTAACTCGCTGCTGCAGCAGCAAAGAAAGAGGAGGTTTCCTGTTTTCAGAGACTGTTATGTATGGGACTAGACAGTGATTGGTGCAGACCAGTGGAGGGGGTTGTCCTTCCGGGGTCATGCCAGTTTAAAGTTTTATTGGCTGCTGTTATTGTCAGTAAAGATTAGAGAAGCATAATCAGAGCCTCCGTGGACTGACATAGAATGAACTAACTCCAATCGCTCCAGCATGTAGAATGTAAGGCAAAGGGACAGCTCCAAATGAATGATGGATCCCTTGAAAATTAAGTTTCTCAGACGAGAAGGACGGAGGCAGTGTAACTGAAGCGCACCGTGGAGCTGCACAGGACAGTGGAGCCAAGTGAGGGAAACTATCAGCAAAGCCCTGGTGCTGCATAGTATCAAAGCTTGAATTAACTTTATTGGCACGCAAGGAATGAGAAACATGGTTGGCAGAGGCACAGAGCATAGTAGAATACCTCAGAGCACTTCGACTTTAGTGTGCACCGGTAGTGCCAAACACAAAATGAAGGCACGTAGCATGACGCAGGGCCAGGAGACTCCCGGCTCGTCGATGCAGTCGGGCATCACTTAGCAAACCTGAGGGTGCAGCGTCATAGAAGGAGCTTGCGCTGTCAACAAGGAATGCTGCGAGCAGGTGAAGGTTTATTTTATTTTTTTATGGTGCAGCAACGGAATTTAAAAGCAAAGTGTGCAGTCTCACAGCACACCAAAAAATGCGGCCTCAGCGATGTTGCACATAACAAACCAAGACAGTTCCTCAAAGATGCACAAGGCTGGTTTACACGCAGGAGCGTGTTTTCACCGTGACAAGCAATTGAGAACTGAGGCAAAAATCAGGACTCAGAAATCAGAAGCAGGAGAAAAGGGCAAAAAGAGTTCAATTAAAGTAGGCATGCAGGAACTAGCAGCAGCATTGTAATTCTTGTGTGATGAAGCAATTGGTTCGCTGTAATTCAGTTGAATATATTAGTAAGTGGGTTCTTAGACATAGTGCCAATCTTTGTAAATGCCGTCAGGTCCACACCTTAGTAGAAATATTTTTAAAGCAGCAGGCTGTCAAGGCAGCAGGAAGCAAGGCAGCAGGTAACAAACACCCTGACGAAAACAGGCAGCAGGAATGAGGCAGGAAGTACATGTAGCAGGAAACATGCACCCAGTCAGAAGCAGGTAGTAGAAATCAGGCAGGCAGAAACAGGTAACAGGAAACTTATGCCTTCTCCCAAAGTTAGGAAGTAGGAGGCCCATGGGAGAGTCGTGCGGTGTCTAAACACAGTCGCGAGTTACCATTGACTTATAATGGGAAACAAAGAAGTTACAAAGTTACTGTTTAAGGACACTTCCGGATGGACTAGGATGGAACCCTTTTAAACTAGGACAATTTGAGAGTCAAGACGCATAGGAGCACCGGAGTACTCGTGTTACCTCACCCAGGGAAGCCGGGTGCATAGGTGTCTTTTCGTGTCGGGTTTCGTCGTCATTTTCTATGGAGATCTGCAAAGAAGTGCTGCAGGCGACCAGAGGAAAAGTGTCCGGGTGGATCCAAGGGTGGATCGGTGATGTCACGAACCTGAAAGCAGAGGAGACAGAGTCTGGGTCACTAGCCAGTGAACAGGAAGGAACCAGGAAGGAACCAGGCAATGTTGCGTGCTTGAAGGTGAAGAAGGTGAGGTTGTCTCTTCAGCCACGAGGTCCAGGAGTCATCGACGATGACCAGGAGCTGGATACAAGCTGTCCCACAATGGATCTAGTTGACTGCGTTGTCGGTATCCGGATTGGACCCAACAAGCCTTGGCAACCGCAACCCACGCAGGATGACAAGATTGACTCTGTTGCAGACCAGCAAGATCTGAGGTGGTTCTCCTTTAAAGGAAAGCTGGAGCAAGCCTGGAGCAACCAGGAAAGCAGTTTAATTTAAAAGAAAAGTCTTCAGGGGGCTCACCAGCCAATGGGCAAGAAACCGGGAAGATGCATCAAGCTGAAATGCAAGAGCAGGCCCCACGTGGCACTCATGGAGTGTGGAGGGCTGAGCTTCAGTGCAAATGGCGCTCAGGTCTGGGGCTTCTTGTACCCCAATGCACAACTGCAAGGGTACCTCGGTAGTCGAGCAGTTAGCAAAATGCAGGATGTCCAGGGTGTCCGTTCCCACATCTCTCGTGTCTGCCACGGGTCTCAGCTTTGCTGTGGATGTGAGTCAGAATTAGAGAAGTCTGAGAGTCTAGTTCCTGTGTCACTAAGTCTTCGGGTTCTGGCGGGAGCATTGACAAAGCAGACCGGCAAGTTACTGGTGGTGCCTGTTTGCACAGGGTGGTCACTCCTTGACCACAAGGGAGATTTCTTCCGTTTTTTAGTCAGAATAGAATGTCGAAGGTCCAAGAGTTCTGTATCAAAGTTTCTTTGCAGGATAATCTAAAGTCCTGGGGACACAGCTCCTATACTTATACTAAGCTAAGAGGCTGGATTACCTGCCTATGTCCCTCCTATGGGTGGACCTGAGAAGGGGGTGATTACACCCCTATTCCCTTTGTCCAGTTTCGCGCCAGAGCTGGGGCAGGAATTGCCCTGCAACTGGTTTGAACCGGGCTATGCATGGAACACCTTGTTTGC
Source organism: Lissotriton helveticus (assembly GCF_964261635.1). Lineage (NCBI taxonomy): Eukaryota > Metazoa > Chordata > Amphibia > Caudata > Salamandridae > Lissotriton > Lissotriton helveticus. The sequence goes on from NC_136070.1 coordinate 780,148,179, forward strand.
CCCAGGCAGTGTCTAGATGCATTCACTGAATACAGCTCTCTCTGCCCCAATACACAAAACCCCTGTCTGGGGAGGTGCTGGCACCTCCCTGGACAGGAAACCTATTGTTCAGGCCGCTGTTGCTGGAGTTTCCCCCAGCACCAGGTGGTCAGACTTGTGTCTCTGGTAGCAGCATCCATTTTGTGATGCTGAGGCTCTGTTTAACTTTAACGGCTGCCAGAATTGGCGGGGGGGTAGTATTCCAAAGTGTTTGACACCTTACACGACATGTTTTGATAAAGCCAAACCAAAGTTAGCATTAACCGCGAGGAATATAATGCACTTAAGAGTATATGGTATGGCTATATCATAGAACAGCTATAAGGAGATGGTTCCAAAAGCTGCAGAGGGGCTCAGCTCATGCTAGGGCACCCTCTCACATAAAACCAAGCACTCTGCCTCCAGGATTGTCAAGGTCTACGATAGGAGTGACTTATAGGTGCATATGTGTCTATATATAAGGTAGGTATAGGTATACTATATCTAAGTAAGGGGTGATTACACCACCTTTCCCAAGCTGAGTGATCTGCTTGTGGTGTCAGTTTGGAGGGACAGCCAGGGGTGGCATAATACATGCTGCAGCCCCTGGTAGGCCTTGGATGCACCTATGCCCTGGGTACCTACGGTACACTATACAGGGGCTCACAGAGGTGGCCCAATACCCAATCTGGTAGGTACCTAAAGTACATGGTATCAATTTAGAGAGAGAACAGCTGGGCTGTGGGTCTGATTAGCAGCCCCAGAGCCACATTAAAGTCGAAAAACCAGAGAATCACAGCAAAAAGTGGGGGTGACCATAGGAAGCAGACCCTACTCTCCTACAGTGCACATTCCTTTAGAATCGCCATTTGCACTGCTGTCAAAACTTTTTCCACAGTTGAAAACCGCAACTCAGCCGAAGTGTACAAGTGTGACTTGTAAGCGATAGGGACTGTGTCACCCTCATTTAAAGTGAGGTACGTGAAACCCACAGCCCCTGGCACGATTCTTATCACCAGGTTGGTGTGGTTATCACGAGTCGACAAGAATTTAGATTCTAGAAGATCAGCCTGCAAAGAGTGCAAGATGGCTGAATGTTCTGGCAGCCAGCACGATTTGGAAAAATAAGGTTGTATCAACGTGTAAAGCGGCTTGATACGCTGGACATATTCGGGAATGTAGGTATGACCGAAATTCAAAAAGCCCAGTAAAGATTGTAGTTTTTTCAGTGTTGTGGGAGCTCGCAAAAATGCACATTTCTCCAAGAAGTGAGGAGCTAAGCCTCGACCTTCATTGTGGGGCTCGTAGCCCAGGAACAACACTGTGTACTCTGCAATGTGTGATTTATCAAAGTTACATTTATAGCCTATATCCGCAAAACGGCAAATTATGTGGTCTACACAGCACAGACGCGTCCATAATTCGTCGTCTGTGAGATAAATGTCATCCACATACGAACATGCATCTGCAGGAGAGAGACAATGCGGGCGGCAAAAACGCTTGGACTATTCTTGTAGCCCATAGCCAAACGGAGGAATTGGCGTTGTTTGTCACCACTGGTAAAAGCTGTCCAATGACTACTAAGAGGGGACAGATTGTGGGCAAAAAAGCCATTGGATATGTCAAGTGTGGTTTTGAACCTTTTACGCACAAGACTATCCACAAGAGCAGAACTGTGAGTATTTTGCACCGCGCATGTACGACAATGTGAGTTTAAGTGGCGGTAATCCAATACCAAACGGTTTGAGCCATCTGGCTTGGTCACAGTAAAAAGTGGGTTATTCATCGGAGACACAGACGTTTCAATTACACCTTGATGTTCCAATTGTTCAAGGATTTATGCCACAGAAGCTTTCGCTTGCTCGCCGCATGGGGTACTGGGGTTGAGGCTGTGGCATTGACCACAAAGGAATCTCATGTCGAGGGGAAAGTTTATCCCATCCACAATGAGTATGGTACAACGCCGGTGCAAGCGCCGTAGCCCAATCTTCTACAAAATTCCGGAGCCTGCTCCTTCGGCAGTGTGTGCGCGAAAGCAGGGAGGATCACCTCCTCCCCTTGTGGAGCAGCTAAGACAAAGGGTGGGGGCCAGTCGACCTCCGCTAACAGAATATCATAAGTAGTAGTTAGATTTTCCCAAAATACCCCTTTTATGGTACGTGCTATGTCACCTTCAATTATGAGGACAATTTCATAAAGTCTTTCGGGGAGCCACTCTAGTTTCTGCTGTCTCAACTATGACGAAAGTGTCAGTCGCTGTCACCTTCAGTAGTGGACGTAACGCCTCTCGAATGATGGTAATCTCCGCCGCGCTGACCAACAGCGTCGGCGCCCATGTCAGATTCCAAAGCTGCGTTCTCACTATCTGTGGCATACCTTGGTGTTACCGCAGCAACTTTCATCTTTTGAAACTGGGGCCTTTGACATGGTGACTCGTCCTGCTTGCCTTTTCCGTCAGCCTTGCGTGGCTGCTCTCGACTCTGTTGGGCACCTTGTCCTCTGCCACCGCCTCCTCCACCGTTGGTTGCTACCGATGTTTCCTGCAAAGAGCGAGGAGAATGTTGTTCAGGAACCTGAAATCTATCAGGTGACTGTACTGTATCAGTACTGCGGTCGGGTAACTCATATGTACGCTCAGTAGAGGCAGGTGTAGGTGAAGCAGGACGGGACTGTGGCTGTTTCCCCTGTTTTTTGTTCTTACTCCAATTTTGTTTCTGAACTTTTGGGCAGTCATCTTTATCAGATGACGCTTGTTGAGTTTGCTGCTGTGTTTGTTTTTTAGCAAAAGGCTTAACACCCAAACTGTTACGGCCAACGGTCTTATAAGCCTCCGTAATAATTCTCGGTAACTGACGGGGTTTGTCGGCGTAGGGTACATCGCGTAAAGCATTAGACACCTGGAAACTTACTGCAGCCCCCTTGACATATGCAAGGACGAGATCGCGTACCATGTCAACCGCTCCCACGAGTCGCATTCCCAACTCCACAGCCGCCTCCGGCCCGTGTTGGGGTGCCGAAGCACCTAGTATGGACTGCGCAAAAATCACACCCCAAGTTGTACAGTCATTTACGTCTGGCACTAAGGGGCTCATTAGGATGGCGGACGGACTTTCGTCCGTCCGCCACCCCAGAGGAGGAGGGACCATCTGCAGGGGCAGCGGCGGTCCCTCCGTGCCAATTAGGATGTGACCGCCACCCTGGCGGTCACATCCTATATATTTAACATTGCGGCGGGTGCTGCTTGAAGCAGCACACGCCGCAATGTTAAAAAACACATGTTTTGCTTTGCGTGCACGAGCCTGCAGGCACCGCGTGGTGCCTGCAGCTTCGTGCACGCAAAGGCAGAGGGGTACCATAGGTACCCCCCATGTGCAGCCCCCACTCCCCCTTCACCCCTGGGGGCCCGCAACGGGCCCCCAAAGACAAGTCCGTATGCCTTTACACGGCGGAAATGCCGCCGTGTTTAGGCATAGCACCGCTGACATCCTAATATGGCTGGCGGTGTCTGATAGACACCGCCAGCCATGTTAGTGCTTTTCCGCCGCGGACGGGAGGCGACCGCGGCGGAAAAGCGGCGGATGGAAAAAAGATCCCCCAGCCATCCTAATATGGCGGGGTCTTTTTTCTGTCCGCAGCGGTTAATCCGCATCCTCCGGGCCGGCGGTGGCTTCCGCCGGCCCGGAGGATGCGGATTAACCGCAATCCTAATGTGCCCCTAAGTCTTTCTGCAAACTAATTGTAAGGATCCTGTGTTTCTCCACAGGAGTAGTATTCAGGAATACTGCTTCCAGTTGGTCGAATTTCTCGGCAAGTCAAAAAGGCATTTCATCCTTATCCTGGGGACTCTTGCCCATGACAGCATTAACCATGACAGGACTAAGCTTCAGCCCGTCCCCTCCAACTGGATGTGCTGCACCACCCGGGGCCCCACCCGGGAGGTTACGGGTAATGTAATGAACCAGACCCCTAATAACTGACACTGCAGAGGCATAAAGGGGTCTTAGTTGCGGAGCTGTTAACTGCCCTGCCTGAGGATGCGAGGTGTAAGCAGCTAAAACAGGCCAAGTTGCGCCTGGGATTGACAACGGCCCTTGTCTGACCGCCGTTATTACGTGTGGGAGGGCGCCATTAAACCAACCGGTATGCTGCCAAGCATAAATCGGAACTTCCACTGTCCTATATGGAGCGTACGCTGCAGGCAGGTCAGCAGGGGTGTAAGTATGAAATACACCAGGCACAGCATCCACCGCAGGAAATGTAACCCACGAGTAGAATGACTCAAACGGGTACACTGCGTCAGCTGATACAACAAAAACTACTGCCTGTCCCTCCAATGAAATGAGGTAATCCTGCAAGTGATTCCGCACAGCCAAGTAACGGTGTGCTGGGATATCAAACACAGCCATATTGACACAGTGGTAGAGAAGTACAATGCAATATAAAAAGGCACAACTGGGTAGTAATTCAGTAGAAAACCGTTCTAAAATATCAAGCTTGAAAAGACCTATGTAACTATAGGTAGGTTTTATCAGTCACTACCGTCAACCGGAAACAATAGTGAGGGGGTCGTGGACTAATACAAGCACTACTCAAGTGTCTCACAATAAGACCACACTCGCTGGTGGCGCCATGTTGCAAGGATCCTGCTCATACACAGAACTGTGCACAGAGACCTAGGACATCAGTGAATTGTGGTGTACCAGAAACTCACCTCAGTACCTAGAAAAACCCCAACCAGCTAGCATCAGTGTCACATTAGCTCTTCGTCCTATAGCAAAGTAACAAATGATTAGACAACCTAGAACATGCGACTTAGGACCATCTCAGGAATGGTGGGAAGTGAGAACACTCTTTTGTTATACTCTCATACCAGTCCACAACAGGAGTAAATAAGAGACATGAAAGTGGGAAAAAGAATGCACTGAGCTTAGTGATAAAGAATAATTGAGGATTATGACAACAAATCAGAGGTTATGAAAAATAAATTTGTATCTAGAGGATATCCCAGAAAGATAATTCGAGACTCTTACAAAAGCGCTCGCTTTTTTGATTGACAACATCTTTTACAAAACATTAAGACCCCGCAAGATCCAACTCTTATTTTTATTACCAGACATTCCATGCTGAATGAAAGGATAAAACAAGCCGTCTATTCCAGCTGGCAGATCTTAAATGCAGACGTCCCTAATGTTAATGTTAAGCTGTTAATGTTAAGCTACACTTATAAAGCGCACTGACACCGGAGGTTTCCTGGCGCTGTGATTGGAATTGAAGGTGAAGGCCAAGGGCTAGTGGGAGTTTGAGACGAGCCAGGTCTTTAAGCTCTTTCGGAAGCTCAGCAGGGTGTCAGAGGTTTTGATTTGTAAGGGGAGGGAGTTCCACAATTTGGGTGCCAGATAGCTGAATCTGCGGCCACCCAGTTTCTTTAATTTAACCACCGGAGTGGCAAGGAGGTGGAGATGGGCAGAACGGAGGTTACGGGCCGGGCAGTGTGAGTTGATGAGAGATTTCAAGAAAGCCGGGCTCTTGGTCTGCCGGGCCTTATAAATTAGGCAGCCGATTTTAAAAGCAGCCCTTTGTTCGATGGGCAGCCAGTGCAGCTTGGACAGAAGGGGTCTAGCAGATTGCCATTTAGGGGCTTTGCAAATAAGCCTTGCTGCCTGGTTCTGCACCATCTGGAGGCGACGGAGTAGGGACTTAGGTAGGCCCCAGTAAAGAGAGTTAGAAAAGTCAAGGCGGGAAAGAACATGGGAAATTACAATTTGCACCAGTGCTTCATGGGAGAGCAGGTGGGAGATTTGACGAATTTTTCGTAACTGGAACATGCTGGCCGAGATGATGGTACCGACATGGGTTTTAAGAGAGAGGTCGGTGTCGATGGTAACGCCCAGGCTTTTTACCTAGCTTGATGGGCTAGGGGGTGTACCTAGCTCGTTTGGCCAGAAATGTGGGCCCAATGTGCCGGGCTTGTGCCAGGCAAGATGAGTTCCGTTTTCTCCAGATTTAATTTGAGCTGGTTGGAAATCATCCATTGTTGGATGTGGAGCATCACTGCCTGGAAATCAGATGCAGCATCAGGGGTGTCTAAGGGGAAGATAATCTGCATGTCATCAGCATAGTTGAGGACAGTGCATTTCCAGTTACTCAGTGAATGTATTAACGGCCGAAGATATAAATTGAACAATAATGGTGAAAGGGAGGATCCCTGAGGGACTCCACAGGCAGTGGGTACCTGGGTTGCTGTAAAGGGGCCTAGATGGACTGTTTGCACTCTGCCCGAGAGAAAGGACTTGATCCATTCCAGGGCAGGTCCCTGGATGCCTGCCTGTCCGACACGGTGGAGAAGGATGTCATGGTCCACCGTGTCGAACGCGGCCGATAAATCCAGGAGAACCAGTGCCTGTGGGGACCCTCTGTCAGCATTCTCCCGAAGAGTGTCAAGGACTTTTAAGATGACTGCTTCAGTGGAGTGTGCTGGCCTGAAGCCGACTTGATTAGGTTCCAGGAACTCAGAGCTCTCTATAAATGCCGACAGGCAGGTGGTCACATAGGCCTCCAGGAGTTTAGAAGTGTAAGGCAAAAGGGAGATGGGCCTGTAGTTGGCAGGGTCAGCTCCTGCTTTTTTCAGGAGGGGAACCAGTATGGCTTCCTTGAACGCGCTGGGGACCGTACCAGTGCTCAGGGAAGTATTCAGGAGGGGGAGAATGCTGTCACGTAAAGCAGAAAAGACCGCCCTGAGGACTGGAGGGGGACAGCAGTCCCTAGGAGATCCTGATTTGATGCGGGTGGTGAGCTCAGAAAGAATACTGAGAGTGATGGCTGGGAACTGCGTGAAAGAGCGGGGGTTGAGAGGGAAGGAGTCTAATGGACTGGCAGGGATGGAGGGAGAGATAGCATTCTTAATATCTACAATTTTCTGAATAAAGTAGGAGTTGAGCGCATTACAGGTTTCTTGGGTTGGGGCCTGAGTGGGGAGTACTCTGTGATCTGATGAAAAATCATTCAAGATTTTGAAGATTTCTTTGGATTTATTGCGTGCTGAGTCAATTCTTTCAGTGATATGTGAGGCCTTTGCTTTGGTGATTGCGTTTTTGTATTCGTTGCGGGCCCTCACATACTCTACGCGGTCCTCCTTGGAGCAGCCCCGTCTCCAGTTGCGTTCTAAATGGCGTAGCTTAGATTTTTGTGCTTTAAGTTCCTCAGAGAACCAGCGATGGGAATTGCTGTGTCTGGTATGTGCAAATTTAGTGAGAGGGGCAAATCTATCGCTAGCTGATTGCAGCCTGGTGGTTATCCCGTCCTGCATAGAGTCAATGCCTGATTCCGGGTAGATAGTGGGGCGGGTGTTGGCCACGAAATCAAGGAACCCCTGGGAGTCATAGGAGTTCCATTTGCGGCAGTCCACCAGGAAGGGTGGGGGCCTTGATCCTCCCTTTAATTGTAATGGTGACCTCAATCAAGTGATGGTCTGACCAGAGGCAAGGGGAGATAATTGGACGAGACAGGGTGAGGTTGTGAGTCCAGATATGGTCAAGGATATGACCCTTAATATGGGTAGGTGAGGTAATGTGTTGTGTCAAGTTGAGACTGGTCAGGATTTCAAAAAGTTCAGTAGCATGGGGCCCAGCTTGGTCGTCGTCAAACCAATAATTAAAATCGCCAAATACGGCGAGTCTAGTGTGATGGGTAAGCAGGTCGGCTACCTGTTCACTCAGAGACAGGGGGAACGATGGCATCGACTGAGTGGGGCGATAAAGTAGTACAAGAGCGAGGGCACCACCTTCAGTTTCCAAGCTGATGACTATATTATCTACTCCAGGTAAGGTAAGCGAGGCAGTGGTGAGGAATCTTAGATTTTTATGTATGATGGCCGCTACTCCTCCCCCGGGGCGGCTCAAAGAACGATTTACATTAAGGATATAATAGTCCCTAAGAGAGATACAATTTCTAAACCCATGTTTGCCTATAAAAGAAATAAGAACATTAAAGATCACGTGGTGCGGTCACGTATGACTCAACCCATGACACTCAAACAGACAAGTATTACAGGTCTAGACCCAGTGAGAGGAAATTTGAAATGCACTAAGTGCAAATCTTGTGAAACTGCAATAGAAGGACCAACATTACAATTTAATGGTCAGACTATAATACCTTCAGACCTCAATAACTGTAAGACATCTAATGTCATCTATCTGATAATTTGCCCTTGTAATAAGGGCTATGTAGGAGAAACAGGTAGAAGCCTCAATGTAAGGCTAACTGAGCATAGATCTGCCGTTAGAACTAAAAAAACAACTGCACCCATGGTAGATCATTTCTTAGCAAAGAATCACAAACCAGATGAGATGCTCAGGTACATACTGGAAAGAATTACTCAAAAAGAAGGCATATCCACAGAAAAAACTCGTAAAATGAGAGAGGTTTATTGGATTTTCATTCTTGGTACTGCTACCAATGGGCTGAACCAAGAAATACCTTGGGAAAAGCGATACAATATTTTGAGGCCAAGGTCTTGTAACCTTCCTACTGCCTGTAGGGCAAGACTCAACCAATAACACTTGTGAGTACAATCTTAGATAGTTGTGGTTCCCTCTTTGTGTGGTTTGGCTCATTAGAAATATGTTGCATCTTTTGATGTGGGTTGTCTATTCTGCCCATATATCTTAAATAACTGGAATCCCTTCTTTATAAAATTCTGCACACTGGAAATATATTGCATCTTTTAATATGAGATGTCTATTCGTACAATATGACCTTCTCATAGGATTCTCGTACCATAATTTTATCTCATTAGCAAAACTTTGTAGTTTAATATCTGTTAAAAAAAGGCCGATTTAAATATTATGTTTATATCGCTGCGCTACCCATACAATTACGGGTGACATTAAAGTCCTGTAATCACTACAAGATGGCGCCTAAAATAGCAACGCATTATACCACCGCTTTGAGAGGCAACGCCTTTCATTGCTCCACCCCTCCCATTTGAGGTCATCACGTAGTAGGCGCTCCCAACGTAGGTTTATAAAAATGGCGTGCAAATGCTGGAAGCGTTTGCATCCCGATTCCCGGACAGCACACCACGACTTTAAACTACAATCACCGTAAGACTAATACTACAAAAACGTCAGCTTATTGGAACACTTTAGTCTATTTAGAGATAGTAGAACTCTAGCTCTTCCATATGTAAGTTCACTTATCCTGTAGAGTGGGCCTTCGCTGCAAGATTTTTCCACGAAGACTAATATGGCATATTTTTCGGTTATAACCCGGCATTGGACCCCTCACCTTCAATCTTTTTGACCGTAACCTCTCTTTAACTGATTTAAGGAACATACCTTCCCTTTATGGGCCTTCAAATTGTCCGTGAAATAATTAATTTAGAGATATCTATTAAAAATATGATCGATAGTCATTAAATCAGTAACCGTTTTGTGCCTGAAATCAAAATCATATCTCTTATTTTCATTGAGTTCTAGTCAGGTAATGATAATACATTTTTAAGAATTATTACCCCAAGCTATAGCACTGTCATTGCAAATATAAGTGCTCGATTTTCATATTTGATTATAGTTTATATTAGACTAGCGTTTTAAAAAAAAACGATCAATACCTTCAAGTAGAATATAGCGATAAAGACAGTGTAGAAGAGACATTAATCAGTCCTTTATCTCTTTCCTCTCTGTCATATGTCAACTAGGCTCCCCTACTATCCTTTCAGATCGATACATCAAAGTATCGTCCATCATAAAGATGCAAATACGTTCTGTCTATTTAAGCTCAAGATTATGAATATCAATATATATGAATCATGCTTTGGGTATAGTAAATAATGGAAGTTCTCTAATAATTGCAGTTGCCCTATCCTGGTGTTCAAATGCCATATGGTTCCCTTGAATATTCATTCTTAAAAAATGGACAAATATCCTAAATCATCAATATACAATAGATAGATAGTGAAGGTAAGCATATTTTTGAGTTTAGTAATTAGACTCTAGAAGACTTAAAAGCCAGTACTAAAAATATATGCCACCATATTATTACAGAGATATGATCCATGAGTAGTCTTTGAAATATATGAAGAAACACGCGAGAAGGAAGAATCCTTCTTGGTAAGCATGTATCCAACCATATGTTACATTAAGATTAGTTATGTCATAACAACTCTATGATCGTATAGATTAATGTTTACAATATTTAATACCATCACAATCTATAATACTAGTCTCTTAAATTATTGTAGCTGTCCTACCTTTGCTTCCAGGATTTAATCTACTTTCTTCAAATCCAAATCCATTAACTGGCATAATATTCGACTATCCATATATTACAGATAATCACTGAAGGTAAGCTCAGTCCGTAATTCAATTAAACAGATCTAGGCAGAAGGGAAAACATGACTAAACAATTGATACCGTATTATTACAGATAAATGGTCCGAGAATAGTCTTTTCAACACATGATGCTACACAGCATAAGGACGAAATAATCCTGGTAAGAAGACACTCAATTACATAATCTTTTCTTCTGGAGGGTAGATTTTAACAACTACTAAAATTACAAAGTTGATTATCTCAAATATAGATAGATATTCCATTTACGTGTTATCTTTATCCAATGGGCAAACCAAACAGAATCATGACAGACATATTAATCTATAGGCCACTCTGAAACAGACTATACTTAACCTTTCATATATATAAAAAAATCTTAAAAATATAAGAAAAATCTTAGTTTTTAATTAAATATGCCATCATAGCATCATAAGAAAATGAAAGTGTGAGTGTTTGTTGGTTCATTTGTACATAATTGTTTGTTAGTTAAGTGTACACATCTGTGACAGTGGAACTTTAGCCTTGAATCAAAGGGACCATTGACTAACATAACAAAGGAGGGTTTAGAAAAACACGTTTTGTAATTATGTGACAGCTCAATGTATTATTATGGATCTTCACATACATACATAAATTATATGTAAATAAATGTTTCTCCTAATTTTTTAGTAAACCACTGAAGTGTACATCCTGAGGAAGGCTATGGCCGAAACGCGTTGGTGAAGGTCAACGTTGTCTAATCCAGTGCAAATGTGTTAGCAACAAGTGTTATCTGTAATCTAGCCACCTATGATTTTTATACGAACTGACATAGGTTTCTGCTTAACAACAAAACATCTATATTGTCCTTCAGACACTGAGATTATTATCGAGACAATTTGTTGACATATATGTTGGTCCTTCAGTACACTATAAGTCTCATGCTATTGTTGTGGTCTTGTGGAGAACTGTTTTTATGTATTTGTATGTGTATTTTTAATAAAATGTGAACTTAAATGAACAAAAAAGAATATAAAATGAGAGAAATAGAAAAAAATACATCAAATGAATTGAAATAAAAAGATATATATTTTTACAAGATATAGGATGTCTGTTTTTTTTACATTTGGATTCATATTTTGAGAGCTGCAATTTGTATTCTTTATCACTAAGCTCAGTGCATTCTTTTTCCCACTTTCTAAAAAAGTATTTTCCTTGTTAAGGGTTTATCCTATGAACAGTGGGCCCCTTTCCTTTTCCAGTTAGTAAATAAGAGACATGGTAAGGTTAAAATATTTATTTTAACAACGTGATCTCATTTGCAGTATTTTAGCCAACATACTCGACCCGATCTTCTCTTCCAGCAAGGACATCGCCTTCAGCCACGCCACGGGACTCCACTGGACGGACCACAGCTGCGTCCACTTCAGCTTCAGAAGAACCACGCTCCACCATCACCAGCAACAGGTTCCCGCAGAAGCTGGAACAAGATCACTGCAGACCAGCTCACTACTTCCCTGAGCAAGAACCCTCCCACCAGCACAACGAACCCCAGCCAAGCAGCCACCAACCTCACGAAATGGATCAGCGACTGCGCAGACGACCTCGCCCCGCTGAAGACCCCGCCGAGCAGACCCGGCAGCAAGAAAGCCCCATGGTTTAACGACGAACTCAAGAGCTCCAAGAAGAACTGCAGAGCACTCGAGAAAACCTGGCGCAGAGACCCAACACCGGACAACATGACTGCCCTCAAGCTCGCCACCCTAAAACACCACCAACTGATCCACGCCACCAAGAAAACCGCATTCAAGGAACGACTGGACAACAACGCACACAACAGCAAGGAACTCTTCAACATCGTGAAAGAGCTCTCCAACCCCAACGCCGGAAACAACGACATCACCCCTTCGCAAGACCTCTGCAACTCCCTCGCCTCCTACTTCCACAACAAGATCGCAGACATCCACAACAGCTTCAGCACTCAACCGACGCACGCCACGACCGAACCACCGCCCCCCTCCACCACCCTCCGCGCCTGGACCCCGATCAGCACCGAAGACACCATCCGCACGATGAACTCCATCCACTCCGGATCTCCGACAGACCCCTGCCCTCACCACGTCTTCAACAAGGCCGACGCTGTCATCGCACCCCACCTGCGGGACATCATCAACACCTCCTTCGACATCGCCACCTTCCCGGAGAGCTGGAAGCACGCCGAACTCAGCGCTCTACTCTAGAAACCATCAGCAGACCCTACCGACCTCAAGAACTACCGCCCCATCTCGCTGCTCCCGTTTCCGGCCAAAGTCATCGAGAAGACCGTCAACAAGCAACTGGCCGCCTTCCTCGAGACGAACGGCTCCCTCGACCTCTCGCAGTCTGGCTTCCGGGCCAACCACAGCACCGAGACCGCCCTGATCGCAGCTACAGATGACATCCGAGCCCTGCTCGACAACGGAGAAACAGCGGCCCTCATCCTCCTGGACCTCTCCGCGGCCTTCGACACTGTCTGCCACCGTACCCTAGTACAGCGCCTCAGCAACGTCGGAATCCAGGAGAAGGCACTGGAGTGGATCACCTCCTTCCTCGCCGGAAGGACACAGAGAGTCCGCCTCCCCCCGTTCAGATCGGAGGCCACCGAAGTCATCTGCGGCGTTCCTCAAGGCTCCTCGCTCAGCCCAACACTCTTCAACGTCTACATGAGCCCCCTCGCAGCCATCGCACGCCAGCACAACCTGAACATCATCTCCTACGCCGACGACACCCAGCTGATCCTCTCCCTCACTAACGACCCCACCACCGCCAGAGCCAACCTGCACGAAGGGATGACAGACGTTGCCACATGGATGTCGAACAGCCGCCTGAAACTGAACTCGGACAAGACGGAAGTCCTCATCCTGGGATCCTCACCCTCCGCCTGGGACGACTCCTGGTGGCCCCCCGCCCTGGGCAGCGCACCCAAACCCACAGACCACGCACGCAACCTGGGCTTCATCCTGGACTCCTCCCTCTCCATGACCAGACAAGTCAACGCCGTCTCCTCGTCATGCTTCAACATCCTGCGCATGCTACGTAAGATCTTCCGTTGGATCCCCACCGAGACCAGGAAGACGGTCACCCAGGCCCTCGTCACCAGCCGTCTGGACTACGGCAACTCCCTCTACGCCGGAACCACCGCCAAACTCCAGAAGAGACTCCAGCGGATCCAGAACACCTCAGCACGACTCATCCTGGACATCCCCAGCCGCAGCCACATCTCCGGACACCTGAGAGACCTGCACTGGCTCCCGGTCAACAAGAGAATCACCTTCCGGCTCCTCACCCACGCACACAAAGCCCTACACAACCAAGGACCAGGATACCTCAACAGCCGTCTCAACTTCTACGCTCCCAAACGCAAGCTTCGATCGACCAGCCACGCCCTCGCCGCCGTCCCCCGCATCCGAAGAGCCACCACAGGAGGAAGGTCCTTCTCCTACCTGGCCGCCAAGACTTGGAACTCCCTTCCGACCCACCTCCGCCTCACCCAGGACCACCTCGCCTTCAGGAAGCAGCTCAAGACCTGGCTGTTCGAGCAGTAGCGGACCCCCTCCCCCCAGCGCCTTGAGACCCTCCGGGTGAGTAGTGCGCTATACAAATGCTCTGATGGATGATGGATGGATAAGCAGACATATGATTAAAAATAATATGGTCAGCATGGTTACAATTCCATAAAAAACAAAGGAGAAATCATATTACAATGATGGTGAAAACAGGTACTATAGTGCCTAGTTTTATCACCCTCCCTATATAGGAACTATGTATTATAAACTAAAGAAGGTCTCTTAGGCTTGGTTTGGGGGACCCCATTACCTTTCCGCTCAGTAAGAGTAAATTACATCTGGATCAGCTTAGCTCTCTGCATCCCTGAAAACGGAAATCTTCCAAGTGTCTGAAATCATGGGAAGTGTGGAATGATAACGGCGCCAGAATCTTACTTATGAATGTGTGTGGGTACTGCACACTGTTTTGCCCTTTTTGTATGTTTGTTCCGTAAGTGTGCTGCGTTAGATTAGTGCCTGCTCACTATTGTAAATCAAAATGTGTGACCTGGTCCCAAAAGGTCACCAGGGCTCTAACGCGCACAACAATAAGTTCAAATTCTCCAGTTATACGTTTCAGATACAATTTTATCAGAAGTTGCAAAGAACGTCAAAGTTTCACATTATTGGCGTATACATTGAAAATTATTCACAAAGTAAACAATAATATTTCCATCATATCAGTACATGTTCAAATCAGTGCGTTAAAAAAAACCAATGCATTTCGGGGCTGGGGCCCCTTCGTCAGGGGTCTGTTAAGGAAAAAGAAAAAGAAGGAAACTCAGTTACTAATGGTGCCATTGAGGCTTATCGACTTTTTGATGGCTTGTGATCTTGTCATATCTTACCGCGAGTGTAGAGTAAACTCGATAAATCCTATATCAAGACGTTTAATTCGTGGCAGCGGTCAATCTAAAAGAAATGGATTATTTAAGTATCTTATTTTATGGAATTTGTATACAGTTCTTTAAGAGGTTTTATGAATTGGTTTACCTGAGCCTTGCTTCTATATTATGTGTCTGCAAAAGAAACATTATGGTTGTGGTCACTTCCAAGAAGTGTCAGAATTCATATCATCATCAACGTGAAGCGTTGTTTAAAATAACAAATTTATTTACTCACCTTCAAGTCTGTTTTGGACTGAAAATTAAAGTGCCCTATAGGAAATCTTCCAAGTGTCTGAAATCATGGCAAGTGTGGAATGATAACGGCGCCAGAATCTTACTTGGCTCACAGCTGCCAAAATGTTGTATCTAGAATGCGTTACACGGACATGCAGAAAAACAGCTAACATCTTTTCATAACCTTGACGGCTCAGCACTCACTGTTCAGACTAGGGGCACGATGTAAGTCTAGAGAAAAACAAACCTTTTCTCATGTGTAGACCATCAAAACACTTCCAACCAATTATTTTTGAGTTTTGCATTGTAATTTCCTTTTCCCACAACGTCGTTATGGTTGTGTCAAACTCAACCCTCTCTTCGGGCCGGTGACACCAGGATGCCTTTGACCTCGCCGGCAAATTTTTACTGCATCTGTGTTTTTTCATGCAGAATTCTCCCTATGTTGTTCCGCAAGTCGCAAAAACTTGCAGATGCTTTGGTTCTGAATTCTCCTTTATTAAAAAATTCTTGTTCTACATCTGTCTCACCAGGCACCCAAATCCTTTTTTTTGCGCTAACTGTGTATTCCTTATCTAAATCTTTATAATTTTCTAAAATTGTACTAACTTGCCTTTTCAACCCAGGTGACTGCATTGTATTGACAAGAGTTTCTCCTTGTTTATCACGTTTAATTGGTGTTAATGTTGTCTCAACAACAGGTAGGGATGTTTCATTTTCAATATTCTTTAAAGTGTTTTTAAAAATTGGACGCAAAAACACTCCACCTGGGGGAGAATACAACCCCAATACTGGCCCAGGATCACTAGTGTACCTGAGTGCATTCACTGCTATATCACAGAGAATGCCCAACCACAGGGGATTCTTAGAAGGATCATTTTGTTTTAAAAAAACAGGAGGTACCCACAGTCAGCCATAAATCTGGCAAGATATATTTAACCTGTGAATGATACCAAAACATGTCCACCATGCCACTTCAGTCTGCTTTCATACTGGGAAACATGCCCTTGTCACAGCCAACCAATATGTGCCTCCATCCTTGCAGAACAAAAAAGTGATATGCTTCTGTTTTGTCGTAGGTAAGAAGTTCCAGTAGACTTGGTTAGGTTACAGATGATAAGTTTATTGTTCTTAGATGGTTAGATAGGTTTTCCAGTACAAATGTAATATAAGCCCCACCAGGAGCAGCTTCTCTGCTGCTCAGCCCAGGATCAAACTGACAGCCCCAGTCGGAGCATACCAAACATTCCAATGGCATTCACACTAACAATCTACTCTTACTGGCTGAACAGCAGAGGCAGAGAAACAGGGAAGATGTAAGGTAGAAGCCTTAGATATAACACACCTTCCCTCTTTATAAAATGAACAAACAGAAACCAATTATAACTAGTAACATTGCAGTAACATCACAGTAATACTGAAGAAACTTGCCAGAAGAAGTATAGCAATTGCACATAAGTTATGAAAAACATGCTAAAATAAACAAGTAGAAAGGTGATGTAAAAGGAAGAAATAAGGAGAAGAAAATGCAAAATATAAACAGTAATGCAATGAGTAAACACGAAAATAGAGTAAAGGAAATCGAAAACTAGAAAAGACACACATCTTCTTCCTTAGCAGAGCACAAATTTGAAGCACGAAGATTCATAAGGAAGGAAATAGTAAAAGAACGGGAAAGCAACCAGAGAAAAGACATATATGAACAAGAAAGAGGTGTACCATGAAACACAAAGAAATAGTGCATGAATGCAACCACCACAACCACACCAACTGGCCAGACTGGCGAGGAGGATGGAAACACTGAACACAGCAACAAGAAGTAGAAAACAACACAAACAAAAGTAAGCAATAGGTGACCAGCACCCGAAACAAAAAGCAATCAAAAGTAAATAACGGGTAGCTACACTCTACCAGAAAGCAATCATAAGTAAATAACGGGTGACTACACCCTAACAGAGATCAAGCAGCAGGTGGAAACACCCACACAAACGCAAAACAGGTGGCGTACACCTCACACACCATCCCAAAGAAAGACATGTAGTGAAAAGTGTAAAATGGTGAAAATACATCAAAGTGCATCCCCAAACAGTGCATGCAAAGAAAATGCAATCTAGGTAAACTGTACAACACCGAAGATAAGAGTACAATAACACCTCAAGTTAGACCACGTGTGAAAGTGCAGAGAAAGTGCGATCTGGGTGAACTGAACTACGCAAATAAAAATTCAGTCACCCCTCAAGTTAGACCACGTATGACAACCTGCGCACAATATAACAAATGCACTGTAAGTAAAAATAATGTACAGAATCAGAGGAACAAGGAAAAATGCTACACAACAAAGCACAGACAGCAAAACGTATGAAAACCTGCATGCCAAGCAAGAAATACATTACTAATACAGTAGCATGTATAAAGTAATATGATCAAAAGTACGACCAAGAATAAATCAATATAAATAAATAAGTAAACACATAGCATGGAAACATAGCAAAACATCAATGTAGGTATAAGTAGAAACATAAAGATGCATAATAATACAGTACCATAGTAATGGGAGCCAAAAACGAGAAAATGAACATGGAATAGGCAATATGGCAGTACATTGACGAAATGAAGCACAGTATTAAATACAGAAATAAAAATTATAAAGTTGGTATAAGCTTCATATTAAAATTGGAATAAAGTCTCAAAACAATGAATTAAAACAAATAAAGTAGTCACCGTGGTCCGTAAGGAAACATGCTGGACTTGAAGAACATGTAGCGATAAGAAAACACCTTGGTTTAAGATTACCCTATTCAGAACACTGTCAGTAAGCGCTGTAAGGTATAAATGAAGAAGAGTGACCTAACTCCAATAGCTCCGGCATGTAGAATGTAAGGCAAAGGGACAGCTCCAAATAAATGATGGATCCCTTGAAAATTAGGTTTCTCAGACGAGAAGGACGGAGGCAGTGTAACTGAAGCGCACTGCGGAGGTGCACAGGACAGCGAAGCCAAGTGAGGGAAACTATCAGCAAAGCCCTGGTGCTGCATAGTATCAACGCTTGAAATGACTTTATTGGCACGCAAGGAGTTATAAACATGGTTGGCAGAGGCACAGAGCATAGTAGAATACCTCAGAGCACTTCGACTTTAGTGTGCACCGGTAGTGCCAAACACAAAATGAAGGCACGTAGCACGACGTAGGGCCAGGAGACTCCCGGCTCGTCGATGCAGTCGGGCGTCACTTAGCAAGCCTGAGGGTGCAGCGTCATAGAAGGAGCTTGCGCTGTCAACAAGGAACGCTGCGAGCAGGTGAAGGTTTATTTTATTTTTTTATGGTGCAGCAACGAAATTTAAAAGCAAAGTGTACAGTCTCACAGCACACCAAAAAATGCGGCCTCAGCGATGTTGCACATAACAAACCAAGACAGTTCCTCAAAGATGCACACGGCTGGTTTACACGCAGGCGCGTGTTTTCACCGTGACAAGCGATTGAGAATTGAGGCAAAAATCAGGACTCAGAAATCAGAAGCAGGAGAAAAGGGCAAAACGAGTTCAATTAAAGTAGGCAGGCAGGAACTAGCAGCAGCATTGAAATACTTGTGTGATGAAGCAATTGGTTCACTGTAATTGCCCGGTAAGTGGGTTCTTAGACATAGTGCCAATCTTTGTAAATGCAGTTAGATAATCGCAAATTGAGAATGCAATTTCAAGGGTGCCAGTGTCAAAAGGACACCCTGTTGCACCCCTAAAATGTGCATGTGTGCACATGTGGCACACATACATGCCATAAGGGCATGTATGTGCACCACATGGCACTTTGAAAAATGCAAAAAAGTGCATTTTTCAAAGAAATCGCAAATTACCACCAACTTGAAGTTTGTGGTAATTTGCGATTAGTTAAGGCCAAATTGCACATTTTCTGTGCTTCTTCCATTGCATTTAAGGAATAGTAATTTGCAATTCCTTAAATGCAATCGCAAAATAAAGAATCGCAAATTTTGCGATTCCCTATTTTGCGAGGCAGTTTTGCTTTCATACATACCATTAAGCCTAATTGCGATCGCAAACGCCGAAATTCAGCGAATTTCGGCATTTGCGATCGCAATTTGGAATGATACAATTATGTTCGGAGTTTAATATTTGAAGAAAATCAACCAGTATTTCTAAGTTACATTTGTTTCAGCCAAATCAAGGAGATATTTGCAAGAACCCTAACTGAAAAGAATGAAAACCATAAAATAAAAAACAAAGGATACAATAAGAGGGAATATAAATGGTGTAAGAAAGTAGGATCTGCTTCTTATGGTTACCCCCACTTTTTGCTGATGTAGTACTGTTTTTGGCTTTAACTGGCTAGGATCCTGCTATCCAGGACCCCAGTCTATCTGCTTTCTCCCTTAAATTGATATGCATGTACTTTAGGTGCACTCCAGATTGGATTCTGGGGTACCCTTATCAGTCCCTAGTATATGGTACACCATGTACCCATGGCATAGGTACCCCAGAGGCCTCCCATGGGCTGAAGCATGTAGTATGCCACCACTGAGAGGCCATCCAAATTGACACAACAAGCCTGCTACAGCAGACTGTAAACTGGTGCTTGCACCACTTACTTAAGATATTGGTGCACTACATCTATCTAAATCACTACACTTAAATACCTATCAGTCACACCTATGGCAGGCCTTAACAATCCTGAAGGCAGGGTGCTGGATTTTACATGAGAGGGGGCCCCTGCTCGAGCAGAGCCCCTCTGCAGCCTTTGGAGACCATTTTTTATGGTTGTCTGTGAGGCAGCCAGACATATATGTTTAAGTGCACTATAACCCCGCTGTAAATGCTAACTTTAAAACGGCTGCTTAGAAACATGTCCTGTTTGGTGCGAAACACCTTGCAATCATATCTTCACAACAGTAACTGGAGGTATGATTCCACCCTTCCGATGGGACATATGTGGGTCACCGGTCTACCCGGTGCCAGCTTTCTCGACCTTGGCAGCACAAAATTGACGCTGCCAGCCACAGACACGATTCTGCTCTCCTGCTGTTGAGCCAAGCTCGAGCAGAGGAAGGCATGACAATAGGCATCCTGTCACAGGGAGGTGTGACCACCTCCCAGACAGGATTTATTGTATTGGGGCTGGATGGGTGCACTCTGTGAGTGCCAGAAAGTCTGCACTGGGGGCACATTTGGTGTCCTTGTGCATAATGCAGCTCAAACCAGCTCTGGGAGCCATTGGCTCCTGCTCTGGCATGAAACTGGACAAAGGACATGGGCGTAGACACCTCTCCGTCCTGCCCCTCCCCTAGGAGGGTCTACAGCATCTTTCCAACCCCTTTCCATTGGTATAAAGTGGGGTACCTGACTACAGGACTTTAGATTTTACCTGGACAAGATTCTGCTAAGAAGAAATCAAGTACTTCGACTGCCTGCACAATGCTGGACGACTTAAGAATCTCCCTTGGAGTAAAGGAGTTACTCCCCTGCAAAAGCAGGCCCCTAAACACATCTGACCAGTTTGCTTCTTCCAAGCTCCTGAGGACTCTGAAGATTTCAGCAATACAGGAGGTGGGTTCATGAAGGTCCCTGAGATCAATCTGTCCTCTCAGCGATTCTGAGACCAGTATCCCTCATGGGGACCGTGCAACCCAAACCCATGTGCATCACGTACATTTGCAGTTGAATTTGCTTAGGGACAATTCCCGAACTTGTGCATTGGACTCTGTGTAGTCCTGACCCCAAGCATTATTTGCACCGAAGATTTCCGGCCTCCACTCCACAAGCGTCCTGTGGGCTGGTACTTTGCAAACTTGCTTGAGGTCTCCTTGCGATCCCTGGTCCGTTGGCCTGTGGGTCCTGGTGAGGGTTACTTTGTTATTTCATGGGCTTACCTGGTTGCTCCAGACGTACCCTGACTCTCCATTGCTTGGAAAGTCCCCTGGACCTTGCTAGTCCTCACCGTAACCTGTTTCCTTTGACTGTTTGAGTTGCATTTGCCAAGGCATGGTGGTGTTACAGCCGGTTATCGACCCCTCAGCTCTCGACATCCTTCGTGGGACAGCTCACCTCCGGACTCTGGTCATCCTTGACATCTCCTGGTCCCCGCGACTGCATAGTCAAGCAACCCTTCTTCACTTCTGAAGCACTTGACATCGGTGAGCATTCGACTACCAGGCCCCTGATCACCTGAAGTGACCCAGACTCTGTCTCCTCTGCTTTCTGGTTCTTCTCACCTCAAATCCAGGCTTGGATTCCACTGGACATTCTTTGCTCTCCTGGCAGCAGGACTTCTTTGCAGCTGTCCATTGAAAACAACGAAGGTTTCCAGCATCACTTGACCCCTATGCACCCGGCTCCTCTGGGATAGGTAACACAGGTACTTTGGTACTCACTGGTGGGTTTGCCTTAGAACCTCCTAAGTTCCAAAGGGTTTGCTCAAATTCCTCTTAGAAGTGTCCTTAACCTGTAAATTTCCAACCACGATTTTCCTATAGAGTTGTACAGAGCACGCGTCTGTGTGTCCTCACTGCACCCGTCCTCCGTGGGCTCCCTGTGTCACTCCTCTGGGTGGTTCCTTGGGGTCCCAGCGATTCTATGTGCTTTAGTCACTGTGTCTGGTGAAGGTGTTGTTATACAATTTTTTTAGTATATGGTTCAGTCTCCCCTGGAGCCCGCAGTGTAATGTGCTGTGTACAAATATTCTAATGATTCAGTATTGTGTGCTTTGTGCCCTAGTCTCGTATAGAGACTAGTAGAGAGCGTTATATTAATAAATACGTATTTTTATATAAACACTGTATGGATTTCTTTACATTCCTTCAAGATTAAGCCTGAAGGCTGCTCTCCCTAACTATCACTAGGATAGCTTTCAAAACTGTTATCTTGACCTCATACATCAGAAGGGCTGTGTAGACTGGTACAAGGTGCCCACTTTAATTAGTGGACAGCATTTACCAGGCCACCTTCTCACATTGGTGTGCAGCAGTTGGGATTAAAGCTTGCTATTGTTTTACCAGATAAATCAAATTGAGTGATTAACTGAAAACCACCAAGTATCAGGTACACATAATACAATCAGGATTAGAATAAAGTAAGTTCTACTGAACTTGGAGTTGGGTAAGCCAAGGGTCTAGCACACCCTTTCTCCAACTCAAGAGAGTTTATTCTCCACTAGGTTAGGTGGGTGCCTACACCATATAACACTAGTATGTCTTCTAGAGGAGAAGCCAGTGGCTGTCTGCCAACTAGACACAATGGCATCTCATTTCCAGAATTGAGAGCCATGTGTGCATCTAAGAAGTTGAGGACAGGGAGAACAGCAAACACCCAACGTCTCATTGAAATTTTGCTCTTAGGTGACCTTAGAAAGACCCCAGGGTCTGATGAGGTAGACAGAGTGGGTGGGGCAGGGAATGAGGAAAGGGCAGGAAGTGAAACCTTCTTTGACCAGGAATCAAACCTTAACCAGAAGAATCAAGATGATTCTAACCTGGACAACCAAGATCTTCCTTCATGTGGGGAAGAAAGCCACAGTGGCCCTCTCTCCACTCCAATAGGAAGAGTACAGAGTTTACCTAGAAGAACCAGAACTTCCTCTGTGGGGTCTAATCACTCAGGAACTTCTGTAGGGACTTCCTTATCAAACAAGAGGGAATCCTCTTATCATAAGCAGTGCCAATTTATTGAGCTTGAAAGAGTCAAGCTCAGGCTCAAGAAAGAGCAATTGGCGCTATACAGGTAATCTCTAGAGCTCCAAAGGCCAACAAGAAGATTGGGACTAGTCCCATGGTGGCAGCAACAGTGCCCCTAGAGGTAGAGATTCTCATGATCATAAGAACCTGAACAAGCTCATCCCTCCCTTTCAGAGTGGGGATGACATCCACAAATGGATAACTGCACTAGAAAGGGCCTCTAAGGTACATATGGTCTCTCAAGAGCAGTAGGCAGCTATCTTGTGGCTCTCCTTTGCTGACAAAGGTATAGATACTTTCCTCACTGTTAGAGAAGGAGATGCTGACAATTACTCCATCTTGAAGAGGGCTCTCATTGATGGGTTTGGCATAACCACTGAACAGTACAGGATTAAGTTCAGAGACACCCAGAAGGCACAGACTCAGGACTGGGTTGACTTTGTAGATTGTGCTACTAAGGCTCTGGAATTCTGGCTACTTGGCAGTAAAGTACATGATTATAAAGGGCTGTACAATTTAATTATGAGGGAGCAGATCATTATTAATTTCCAAAATCAGTTGTTGCATCAGTATTTTGTTGATTCTGATCTGACCTCTCCCCAAGAATTGGGAAAGAAGGCAGACAAATGGCTCAGGACTTGGGTGAAGCATAAAACTCAGAATCAAGGTGGTGACAAAAGAAGCAAGTTGCTAAAACCTCAGATAAGGGTGCAGAGTAGGGTAAAGACCAAAAGTCTTCACAAAGGCCCCAAAAACCTGCATCTGGGGGTGGAGTCACAGTCTAACAAAGGAAAAGGCAAAAAGAAACCTTGGTGTCATATCTGTAGAGAGAAGACACATTGGACAATATATGCCCGTTGTCCAAGGGCCAAAGAATCTACTCCAGACACCACTGCCCCTAAGGCAACTGTTCCCCTTGCTCAGTTCCAAGTGGTGGTATACAGAACAAGGGTATAGTAGGGTTAACCTTGGGATCTTATATGGATTCTGGCCTAGTAAGAGTTTTAACTCAGGCTGGGTTGGTCTGTGATGGAGGCATGGATATTGCCTCCTTATTTGTCAATCCCAGTAATCTGGGCAAGTACAGACAACAGCCTTTGATCATTGGTAAAGTGACCATGGCATACAGGGCCACAGGTGCAAGTGTCACAATGGTGACAAAAGATCTTGTGAACCCTGAACAGATCATACTTGGTGAGATGTACCAAGTGACCAATGCAAGCAATGTCAGGACAGACCATTCCTTGGCAGTTGTGAATTTCACCTGGGGAGGGGTAACTGGCCCTAAGAAAGTTGTAGTTAGCTAAGACCTCCCTGTGGAATGCTTATTGGGCAATAATTTGGAAACTTCAGCTTGGGCCAAAGTGGAACTCAGGATACATGCAGAAATGCTGGGCATCCTCGCAGATTTGTTTGCCTTGACTAGGTCACAGGCAAAAATGTCTTCTACTGAACAGGCCCTGGATCCTGAAAAGATGGACCAGATGCCTTCCAAGAGAAGGAGCAGAAGGGGTAAGGTAGTGTCTCCCCCCCTGCCTCAGAGTGAGGATCAGTCTCTTGCAGAAGATGATCTCATTCCCTGTGAAGGAAATGTCTCAGAGGAACTTGAACCTGATCAGGTTGAGTTATTAGGGATAGTGGGCCCTTCTAGGGCAGATGTGAGCCAGAAGCAGCTGAGCTGCCCCTCTCTTGAACCTCTCAGACATCAAGCTGCTGCTGAGGCTGCTGGGAGTGCCAGTGGATCCCACAGGATCCACTGGGAGGATGGACTTCTGTATTCAGAGGATAGAGACCCCAAACCTGGTGCTACAATAAGGTTGGTTATGCCTCTGAAGTTTAGAGGCTTCCGATTAACACTGGTACACAACATCCCATTAGCAGGACACTTAGGCCAAAGTAAGACCTGGGACAGGCTTGTCCCTCATTTTCACATGTCAGAAGACATAAAGGAGTTTTGTCACTCGTTTATCACTTGCCAAGCCAGTGGTAAGGCAGGTGGTACTACAAAGGCCCTCCTGATACCACTACCTGTGGAGGGGGTTCCCTTTGAGAGGGTTGTGATTGACATTGTTGGTCCCATGGAAACTCCAATTGCATCTGGGCACAGATTTATACTAGTGGTGGTGGACCATGCCACTAGGTATCCAGAGGCGATTCCCCTTAGGATTACCACAGCTCCTGATGCGTCTAGAGCTCTCCTGGGAGTCTTTTCCAGAGTGGGTTTCCCTAAGGAGGTAGTATCAGACAGAGATGCAAACTTTATGTCTGGTTATCTGACTCCTATGTACAAGGAGTGTGGAGTGAATTACAAATTCACCACACCCTATCACCCACAATGCAATGGGTTCGTTGAGAGATTCAACAAAACCCTCAAGGGCATGATAAAATGTCTCTCTGAAAAGCTTAGGCGCAGATGGGACATCCTTTTGCCCTCCCTTCTCTTTGGCTACAGAGAGGTTCCTCAGAAGGGGGTTGGTTACAGCGCTTTTGAACTTCTGTTTGCACATCCAGTTAGGGGTCCCTTGCGCTTGGTTAAGGAGGGATAGGAGTTACCTCTCAAACCAGCTAAACAGGACATAGTAGACTATGTACTTGATCTCCGCTCCCGGATGGCTGAGTACATGAAGAAGGCATCCAAAAACCTTGAGGCTAGCCAGGAATTGCAAAAGGCCTCGCATGACCAAAAGGCTGTTTTGACTGTATACCAGCCAGAACAGAAGGTATTTGTATTGGAGCCTGTAGCCCCAGCAGCCCTCCACGACAAGTGGAGTGGGCCTCCTACCATTCTTGAGCAAAAGGGAGAGGTTACCTTCCTGGTGGACCTTGGAACTCCCAGGAGCCCCCATGGGTGCTCCATGTGAACAGGTTCAAGCCATATGTGGACAGGGCAGACATGGGCTTGCTCATGGCTATTGATGAGGGACAGGATGAATAGAGTGGCCCACTCCCAGACCTCCTCTCACAGAACCCTGATGAGGGTTCAGTTGATGGTGTAGCCTTGGCAGGCTGCCTCACTGAATAGCAACAGACTGATTGCAGGAAATTCCTCAATCAGTACAGACATATGCTTTCACTGACTCCAAGTAAGACTACTTGGTGTACACATGAGGTGGACACAGGTGACACTCTGCCTGTTAAAAATAAGATTTACAGGCAACCTGATTATGTCAGGAATTGTATCAGGACTGAAGCCCAGAAGATGTTGGAACTGGGAGTGATTGATGTCTCAGATAGCCCTTGGGCTAGTCCAGTAGTCTTGGTACCAAAACCTCACACCCAGGGTGGTAAGAGGGAGATGAGGTTCTATGTTGACTACAGGGGGCTCGATGCAGTCACAAGGACTGATGCTCATCAAATTCCAAGCGGTACAAAAGGGGGTGGTGATGGACGGAGCATCTGAACCAATCAAACACTCACACCCAGTCAAAAGATCTGGGTTTGATCCATCACCGTTCTTTAGCCCACTCTGCCACCCCAGTTCAGACATGGCTA
This sequence comes from Lissotriton helveticus, assembly GCF_964261635.1. Lineage (NCBI taxonomy): Eukaryota > Metazoa > Chordata > Amphibia > Caudata > Salamandridae > Lissotriton > Lissotriton helveticus. The sequence continues at coordinate 780,174,382 of NC_136070.1, forward strand.
TATGCAAATCAGTCTGACCCCGTGCCTCATGGGAACAGTCCAGCCCGAACTGCCAAGCCATGCCTTCCCTGGACCGGAAACAAACTTCCGAGGACCGGTTTCTGGCATTACAGCCGTCTTCAGCCCGGCTTGCCTGAATCCAGTGGCAAAGTGAGCAAGGGACTCACGTCTGAGCATACCCTGCCACACTTATGGCGGCCAAAGCGGTACAAAAGGGGGTGGTGATGGACGGAGCATCTGAACCAATCAAACACTCACACCCAATCAGAAGATCTGGGTTTGATCCATCACCGTTCTTTAGCCCACTCTGCCATCCCAGTTCAGACATGGCTATATGCAAATCAGTCTGACCCTGTGCCTCATGGGAACAGACCAGCCCGTACTGCCAAGCCATGCCTTCCCTGGACCGGAAACAAGCTTCCGAGGACCGGTTTCTGGCATTACAGCCGTCTTCAGCCCAGCTTGCCTGAATCCAGTGGCAAAGTGAGCAAGGGACTCACGTCTGAGCATACCCTGCCACACTTATGGTGGCCAAAGCGGTACAAAAGGGCGTGGTGATGGATGGAGCATCTGAACCAATCAAACACTCACACCCAGTCAAAAGATCTGGGTTTGATCCATCACCGTTCTAAGTTGGCAGGGTATGCTCAGACGTGAGTCCCTTGCTCACTTTGCCACTGGATTCAAGCAAGCCGGGCTGAAGATGGCTGTAATGCCAGAAACTGGTCCTCGGAAGCTTGTTTGCAGTCCAGGGAAGGCATGGCTTGGCAGTTCGGGCTGGACTGTTCACATGAGGCACAGGGTCAGACTGATTTGCATATAGTCATGTCTGAACTGGGGTGGCAGAGTGGACTAAAGAATGGTGATGGATTAAACCCAGATCTTTTGACTGGGTGTGAGTGTTTGATTGGTTCAGATGCGCCGTCCATTACCACCCCCTTTTGTACCGCATCAAATTCCAAGGGCAGTTGAACTAATTGATACTTTGGCCGCAGCCAAGTTCTTAAGTAAATTTGACCTGACAGCTGGTTACTGGCAAATCAGATTAGCTGAGGATGTAAAACCAAAACAGCGTTTTAAATCCCTAGTGGGCACTACCAATTTGTGCTGATGCCTTTTGGCTCGAAGAATGCACCTGCCACATTCCAAAGACTGGTGAATAAAGTTCTCACAGGTCTGGAAGCCTATAGTGCAGCTTATCTAGATGATATTGCTGTCTTTAGCTCTACCTGGGAGGATCACCTGGTCCACCTGAGAAATGTTTTGGAGGCCCTGGAGACCAAGTGCCAGATAGGGCAGAGTAAGGTTGTATACCTAGGCCACCTCGTAGGTGGAGGACAGGTTCAACCATTGCAGAGCAAAATCCTAACCATCGTGGATTGGGTTGCTCCAACCACCCACAATCAGGTCAGAGCTTTCATGGGCCTGACTAGGTACTACAGGAGGTTTATCAAATGTTATGGCTCCATAGTGACCCCTTTGAATGTTCTAACTTCCAAAAGAATGCCTAAGAAAGTTAAGTGGACAGTTAGCTGTCAAAACGCATTTGATGACCTGAAGCAGGCCATGTGCACTGCTCCCATTCTGCAAAGTCCTGACTCATCCAAACAATACATTGTTCAAACTGATGCATCTGAGTTGGGGGTAGGGGCTGTGTTATCACAACTGAATAAAGAGGGTCAGGATCAGCCAGTAGCTTTTATAAGCAGAAGGCTGACCCCCAGAGAGAAATGTTGGTCAGCTATTGAGAGTGAAGCCTTTGCTGTGGTTTGGGCTCTTAAGAAGTTGAGGCCATACTTGTTTGGCACTCCCTTCATTGTTCAGACAGACCATACGCCCCTCCTATGGCTAAAACAGATGAAGGGTGAAAACCCCAAACTTTTGAAGTGGTCCATTTCCCTACAGGGGATGGACTATACAGTACAACATAGACCTGGGAGTAACCATGCCAATGCAGATGGACTCTCCAGATATTTCCACTTAGAACATAGAGACTCAACTGGTCAAGGTTAGGTTAATGTCCTTACATTTGGTGGGGGTTATGTAGGAAAGTAGGATCTGCTTCTTATGGTTACCCCCACTTTTTGCTGATGTAGTACTGTTTTTGGCCTTGTCTTTTAGTGTAGTTGCTATATTCCCAATAGGCTCTGCGCGTTGGATTAATATTTCCTACAGATCCCTAATAGAAAACTGAGTATAATTACTCCACCCAGAATATTCTTCTAACTCTGGGATGGTTGGAGAATTCAATTTTTTAGAAGTAGCCAATCCAAAGCACGTCGTTTGTGAAATAGAGGAATTCAAAAACAACATTTGATTCGGGATGAGACAAGCACGGTGCAAAGCCTCAGTGCCTTGTACCTGCCAACTCTTAGAACCCCAAACAGATTTTAAGTCAATAGTTTCTTTCCATAATTCATAGCCGCCAATAGCCAGCTGATCAAGAAAGAACTTCGAATACAACAATTTGGTATCGGTAAGTCTAACCTTGGACATAGGCTTCTGTGTCATTTTAAAATAAAAGGACTCGGGATTAGACTGATTGAAGTCAGTAAAATAAGTGTACTTTTTTAAATAATTACTCGAACTGCCTTGTTTAGGAGCTGGGCAATGCTCCCATTGTGTATAATTTACAGTATTCCTTCTTGATGCTGTTTTATGTAAGAAGTGATTGCCAAAATGTTGAAAGCAAAACAAATCACCATAATTAGCAGATTCTAAGTACAAATCCTCAGCATCAAAGGCAGCATAGTATTTCAAATCAGAAAACAAAGACTCTACGGCCTGAACATCCCAATCATCAGAACAACTGTTTTGTTTCACAACATCCCCCATGTTAACCCTAAGCACATTGGGGACATTAACAACCTTGGTAGGGCCATGAATTTGAAACCTAACGGCATCCCACACTATCCCATCAAGGACAGGCCAGGCAGTGATGTTAACAAATGTCAAGTCTCTTTTCAATCTGTGTGCAGAATGCGAAGAGGAAAGGGGGGCAAAAGTTCCATTCAGATGTCGAATGCATGTTCTTTCTTCGACATAGTGTCCATTCATAAGACGGAAAAAATAAAACACAAACCCAATTGACATAAAAAGGTAAATGGAAAAAAGCACCAGCCAAATATATGTCCAAGGCGGAATTAAAAAATGTTTTTTAAACAAGCTGGCATAAACTGCAAAACGTGAGGGTTTCTTCGAGGCATTGGAAACAGTGTCAAACGAAAATCTGGATTCTGTGGCCAAACGGGCTTGCAGGTCAGGCATGGACAAGTCAGTGGGGTAAGCATAGTCTATTTCAGCAAGGTCTGTACCGGGCAAAGTACTTAATAAAGGACTGGAAATAGCAGGCAACTCGATTGCCACTTCAGTTTCATGATTAGAAGCAGTGGGCAAAACTGAATTTCTCACAATGGAAGGACAGGAAACAGCCGGTGTCATGCTAAGAAGAATCGGCCACTCTGTGTATCTTGACATTGTCAATTGAGATAAACCTGTTTTCCTTACGACCAGGAAGTGGTGGTAAAATGACTGTTCTTGTGCCCTTCACTCCAAGTACTGGAACCGGAGCTCGATAGGAAGGACCAAATTCTTTCTTGTTGTCGATCTTCTCTCGAACCAGTTCTCCAACTTGGGGTAGCCAGCCGACTACCGGGATCTGCAACGCAACATCCGACGTGGAGGGCAAATGTTCCTTTGCAAGACTGTCTCTGGTCTTTTGTAGATTCTGTAAAACAGTACAATGTTCATCTACGTCAAAGGTTGTGGCGCGAGCCACGCAGTCTAGACCGTCAAGGTCAGGGACGAACATCTTGATGCCAAAGAGCATTTCGTATGGGGTCCGCCAACCCAGAGACCTTCTAGGGAGATTATTAAGAGCATGCTGCACGCCATAGAGGTGGGCTAGCCAGTTTCTGCCAGTGCCTATAACTCGAGCCGTCAAAGATTGCTTTAAATCACGGTTCATTCGCTCCACTACACTGTTACCCTCAGGTCTGTAGGGAGACGAAAACTTGACTTGGACCCCCATCGAAGTCATGGCATCCTTATACGCCTTAGAGGCGAAAGCCGACCCTGATCCGAATGGAAGGTACCACAGGCAAAAATCCCTACAAAGATGCGCAAATCTCTAATGACAGTCCGTGAATCAGCGCTGCGATGGGGCCAGACCCACACAAAGCGTGTGCATGAATCAACTGCAACTAAGATGTACTTATACGCAGTATCAGATGAAAAAGGACCGCAGTGATCTAAATAAACACAACCTAGCGGTTTATTAGAAATGTACAACTAAGTCTGTGGCGGACGCGCAGCAGTCGAAGGTTTAATCTGCTGACAAATGTCACAAAGAAGGACATAATCACGCGTCTGTTTGTACAGTACCCGCCACCAGAAACGTTGTTGTAATTGAGTTACAGTGGCTGAGACGCCCGCATGCACAGACGCCACACCTTCATGAGCTGCTGTAATCAAGTCTGCCCTGCGATCCGAGTTGGGAATCAAACGTTCACCAACATCAGGAATTTTCACAAAAGGAACCTTTTCGGGACTTAAGTGGTATGTGTACTTCGAAGGGAACCCCGAAGGATGTTTACCTCCCTTCTCAGTGGCAACAACAGCTGCCAAGATGTCACTGTCAATCTTACTTTTGGACTGTGTAACTGCTGCAACCAAGTATGTAGACACCGCTGATTTCGCTGCTTCATCAGCAAGCGAGTTACCGACAGCGTGGACTCCAACACGCTGGTGGCCAAGAGTATGAATTACAAAAACGAGCGGCAACGTAGCCTTAAGCTCCGCCACTCGAACCCAGATCATCTTATGGTCAATTGTGCTACCCTTGGAATCACGAAAGTCATTCTGAGTCCAAAAGAACAAGTTTTCATTGTAAGACTGGACACAGTAGAAAGAATCACTCACAATAAGAGTAGTAACACTAGGATCTGCGTACTCCAACGCTAGTAAGAGAGCACGGAGCTCTGCTAATTGTGCGGTGCAATCTCCCAGTGGCAACGTGTGCACTTCCCTGGAGACGAACTCATCGTGCAACATAGCACCGACCACAATGGCGCATGCGGAAACGTAGGCATGTTTAGAGCCATGCGCAACCTGCGCCGAACCATCAGTGTAAATGATGCAATGGAAGTCCTCCAAAGGTCGCATAGCTAGAGGAGCAGGATGAACAAACTCATACTGCAAGTACTCCTGCGACCGCAACGAGGCGTCAAAAATAAACGTGACATCCGTGGACGTCAAGGACGCAGCCCACTGAATCCACCGAGGGTGCAAAGCTTTTGAATTCGGTACACTGGCTTTCGTGACTGCCTCCAAATGAGGACAGGGTGTTACAACCAACATGCGTTTCCCCTGTGACAGAGCCCGTTCTTTAAAAATAGCCATCTGCACAGCTGTTAAAACCTTTTCCACAGTGGGAATTCGCATCTCAGCCGAAGTGTACAAGTGTGACTTGTAAGCAATAGGTACTGTGTCTCCTTCATTAAAAGTGAGGTACGTGAAACCCACTGTCCCTGGTATTATTCTTATCACCAGGTTGGTATGGTTATCACGAGTCAGTAAGAACTTAGAAGCGAGCAGATCAGCCTGCAAGGACTGCAAGATGGCTGAATGCTCAGACAGCCAGCATGATTTGGAAAAAGTTGGTTGTATCAAAGCATACAAAGGCTTGATACGCTGGGCATATTCCGGAATGTATGTCCTCCCGAAATTCAAAAAGCCCAGTAAAGACTGTAATTATTTCAGTGTTGTAGGAGCGCGCAACTGTGCGCATTTCTCCAAGAAGTGAGGAGCCAAACCTCTACCTTCATTGTTGAGCTCATAGCCCAGAAACAACACTGTGTGCTCAGCAATGTGCGATTTTGCAAAGTTAAATTTGTAACCCATGTCTGCAAAGTTCCAAATAATAGAATTTACACGACACAGATGCCCCCAAATTTCGTCGTCTGTGAGATATATGTCATCCACATACGAACAAGCATCCGGGTCGAGTGCCTCCAAAATAGAGACTATGCGTGCGGTAAATATACCAGGACTATTCTTATAGCCCATTGGGAGACGCCGGAATTGTTTTTGGACCCCAGCGCATGTAAAACTGGTCCATTGGGAGCTAAAGCTGTCCAATCTGTGGGCATAGAAACCGTTGGATACGTCAAGCGTTGTTTTAAAACGCTTACGCACTAGACTATCCACTAGGGCAGAGCCGTGAGTATTCTGTACTGCACAGTTACGGCAATGCGAGTTCAAATGCCGTAATCCAATACCAAACGATATGATCCGTCAGGCTTGGTCACAGTAAAAAGAGGATTATTCATTGGTGACACACACGTTTCAATAACTCCCTGATATTCTAATTGTTTAAGGATTTCTGCGGCGGAAGCCTTTGCTTCACGCCGAATGGGATATTGAGATTGAGGCTGCGGCTGTGACCGCAACGGAATTTCGTGGCAAGGGGATAATTTGTCCCAACCACATTGGTTACGGTACAGAGCCGGTGCGAGAGCCCGAGCCCACTCTTCTGCAAAATGCTGCGCATGCTCTTTCGAGACAGTGTTCGCGAAACTGGGGAGGATTACCTCCTCCCCTCGCGGCGCCGCAAGCACAAAAGGTGGGGGCCAGTCAGCCTCCGAAAGCAAAATATCATACGTAGAAGACAGATTTTCCCAAAATACCCCTTTGACGGTACGCTGTATGTCACCTTCAATTAACAGGACAATTTAATAAAGTCTTTCAGGGGGAGCAAGTCTCGTATCGGCTGTTTCTATTACAACGTAGACATCAGTCGCTGTCACCCTCAGTAGTGGACGCAGCGCCTCTCTCACTATGGTAATCTCCGCCGCGCTGTCCAGCAAGGTCAGAGCCCACGTCAGATTCCGAAGCCGCGTTCTCACTATCTGTGGCATATCGATGCGCTGTTAAGGCCGCGACTTTCTTTTTCGCAAACTGCGGTCTTTTTGGCGTAGAATCCTCCTGCTTCGCTGCGCCGTCAGTCTGGCGGGACTGGCCACGTCCTTGATGGCCACCACGTCCCCTACCGCCTCCTCCACCACCGGTCTTCGGGGCCGATGAGTCCTGAAAGGAACGAGGAGAGCGTTGTTCAGAAACCTGAAATCTATCAGGTGATTTAATCATCGCGCAAATCATATACTCTCTCTGTCGGCGCAGGAACTTGTGGCGCAGGATACGAATCCTGAGTCTGCTGTTGTTGCTTCCCCTGTTTCTGTTTTTTAGGCCAATTCTGTTTATTGGACTTGGGCTGGACATCTGCTGTAGCAGACTGCCCCTGTGGTTGTTTTTTCTCCTTGACAGGAAAATATTTCAGACCTTTACTTGTGCGACCTGTAGTTTTATATGCGGCCACAACAATCTTCGCCAACTGTCGGGGTTTTTCGGCATCGGGTAGAGCAGCCAAAGCATTCGACACCTGAAAGTTCACCGCATCTCCCTTTATATTGGAGAGGATGAGATCGCTAACAATCTCAAAAGAACCACACAGGCGCATACCCAATTCAACCGCTGCTTCCGGTCCGTGATCATCCTGAACACGCTTAACGATCGTAGGCAGTACGGACATTGACGGGGTGCCAAAACACCTCGTATAAACGGCCGCAAAAGTTTTTCCCCAACTCTCACAGTCAACGAGTTCAGGAGTTAAATCCTTAGGCAAAGTAATCGTCAACATTCTATGTTTATCAGCAGGAGTAGAATTCGGAAACACAGCCTCCAGTTGGTCAAATTTCTCGACAAGCCAGAAAGGGAAATCATCTTTATCATCGGGACGCTTACCAAAAACCGAATTGACCATAACCGGATTAAGTCTTAAACCGCCATGTTCCGCCTGAACGGCCGGACCCCCCGGGGGACCTCCCGGGAGATGACGACCAATGTATTGCACTAATGCACGAATCACGACAATCGAGACAACATGCAGTCTGCGAATATCCACTAGGGGACAAGCGCCGTGATTCGGGTGCGGGGTGAATCCACCCAACGCAGGCCAATTTGTGCCTGGAATGGACAATGGACCCGACCTCGCAGCGGATAAAGAGTGGGGAAGGGCGCCATCAAACCAAACGCGATGCTGCCAATGATCAATAGGTATTTCCAGTGCCCTGTACGGTGTATATTCAGCCGGTGCAGGTGAGGGTGTGTAGGTGTGGAACACGTTAGAATTAGCGTCCACTTCCGGAAACGTTACCCACGAATAAAACAGTTCGAATGGGTACGCCGGATCTGCACACACCACCAAAATCACAGCCAAGCCATCTAACGGGACTTGGTAAGCCTGTAAATGGTTGCGCACCGCAATGCGACTATGCTGCGGGATGACCACAGCCTGTGCCATGATTGCACTGTAATAACAGAAAAAACAAAGGAAACTTTGTAGCACAACTGGGTAGTAATTCAAAAGAAACTGTTTTAGATAGATTCAAGCTTGAAAAGACCTATTTTAAAAAATAGGTAGGTTTCACCGACACCACCGTTTACCGGAAACGACAGTGAAGGGGTTAAGGTTTGAACGATATACTACTCGAGTGTCATGATATAAGTCCACCAACGTATGAGCGCCATGTAGCAGGGTTTCTGTTCTCCCACAGAACTGTGCACAGAGGATTGGAACCTCAGCGAATTAGGGTGACCCAAAACTCACCTTAGTACCCAACAAACCCCTTACCGAGCTAGCTACAGTATCTCATTGGTCATAACAAACTCCCAATGTTTAGACAAACCAGAACATGAGCTTTCAATACCTCAGGTTACGTGGAACACATGAGCACTCTTTCGTTATACAATCATTTCAAACCAGAACGTGGAGTAAATGAGGAAACGTGCACATTTGAAATATTTATTTACTAATGCCGTCTTCTCAGGCGCAGTATCTTAGATAATACAAGGAAACATATTATCAGAAGCAAAGTTATCAGCATAGTTACTAGTCCATAGAAAGCAAATGGTGACAGCATGTTAACATGCTGTAATGAATAAGAGTTAACAACACTTATTTCTCACCCTCCCTAACACACATATTACATTAATAGCTAAGAAGGTCTCTTTGGGTTTGAATTAGGGCGGGCCCATACCTCAGGATCCTAGAATGAAGAGATCACATCAGCATACACCAGCTCTCTCTGCGTACGAACAGCATCAAGTGTCTTTGTGTGTGTCAAACAACGCAATATAAAACCCGCCTAAAAGCCAAAATTGGCCGAAGCTGCACTTATGTTATGTCTATGAAGGCGCGAAGATCAGACCTCATAACAATTCAGTATCTTGTTGTTCCTGAAGCTTCAGCACTCTCTGTACAGACATAGTTTATTGAGCAAAGCTGATATCAGACAAATAACATATTATTCTCATGTAAACCACAACGAACTACTAGGTTGAAAGCTAAATCAACAATTAAGTGTCGTGTGCAGAAGCAGCAAAAGGAAAAATGGCGTTTAAACATGTAATGTGCCTATGCTAACTTAACGCATTATAAAGATATATAGTAGCTATATGACAGTAGGACTTATGTCTACTAGGTCTCTATCAAATATATTAGACTTAATTGTGAGTGCCAACTAGCTCAGAGGTCACTAGAAACTTTCTCGAGTTCACAAGAAGGGATTTAGTTTCTGACAACCGCATAAACATGACAACTTTGTTTCCCCAAGATAAAACGTATCTTTAGAGTCGTGGAAACAATAGATAGATATTTTACTCAGTCATTCGTGCATGCTTCGTTTCACCAGAGGTGCAGAGACATAGATAGGTGGGCGTTTTCAATCAAAGGTATTTATTGAACAGTCTTCTTTCGCAAGTATAAGAAATGAACTGCTACAATCGTAATACAGGTTTCAAAATACAGTGCCAACAGTAAAAAGAGTAGAATAAAATAATACTGTAAGAGCATTGTTTGGTTCCTAGACCATAGATAAATACATACATAAATAACAGAGGCTAAAAAGTACTCAACTGGTGCTTCTAAAATACGCCTACTCAGATGTACCTAACCTAAGCCTAGTACGAGGGAAGAAGTAAGTGAGGTGTAGCATAAATTTAGTATTCTTTGCCAAGAATCTATCCAAGATTTCTATTAGGGTCTAATCAGCTCCGTACCTTGGTTTAGAATGAAGAAGGTCAATCTCAGGTCTCGATTTCCCAACAACCCGCAAGGGTAGCTTGTAAACACTGGAGCTGGATTTCTCGGCAGGAGAAAAGACAGCGTCTCTCTCAGTGCGTCTGCTGGAGGGTCGACTTCGTAGGCACTTGCTGTAGCAGGATGCGACGGGCAAGTAGATAGTTGAACTGCTCCAAACCACCGTGTGTTTGCTATGGCAAGTGTGGGCATATTTATACCTTGACGGTGCCGAGTTTGACGTAAAAGGTGGACATAATAACGTCATCAAAGAGTCTCAGTTCTTTGAAAACTCCATGAGTTCTTGGACAAATCAATCACTTGACAAATCAATATTCAAGCAAGGGGAAGTCCCTAACAAGGTGGCATGTCCCCCCATAGTGTTAGAATCCGCTCCACCAGGGACCACTGTAGTGGCAGCGGTGCATATACACTTCCCAGGATCACACCCTCTCCCTCAATTTTGCCCTGTACAAAGACAAACCGTCCCTGCGCGTCAGACCAAAGTCTCTCACCCAACAGGTGGCTGCCGCCTCGAGGATAGCCCCGATGTCCGCCAATGCTTCTCCTATCTTCACCCCCACGGGCCCTGATCCTCCACTCCGTAGCCCGACCCGACCACCGACATGCGCCACGAACCCTGGCTCCTCTCGGGCTCAGCCAACGACTCCAAGGCCAGAGAGGACTAAGTGCACCACTGTCCAGAGGAGGGAAGCCTGAGCCAGACCACCTTTCTCTTACTTGGGGGCTGCGCCATGCTGTTCTGTGATGGGACCCCAGGCCACTTGTTACACCGCCCGCTCCAAGCAGCCACCCCTCCACCGGCAGCCCAGGGCGAGAGACCGGGTGTCCAAAACCTAGAGGGCCCTGCCCCCCCTTTCGCTGCACCACCGATGTCTCCGCGGCCCGATTCGGCCGCCGAATCCCCTAATGTCCCTTGGACTGGCCCGTAGAATATGTGGAGGGGGGGCAAATGCAGCACCCGCTTGCAGCTCCTGACCACCACTGCACCCCACAGCCAGCTCACCCCCTCACCGCTGCTCCTCTGATCCTGGTAAAATTGCCACTCCCGCTCCGGAGCTTCTGCCTGTCCTAGTCTCCACTACTGGGCTGCCCCTTGGACAGGCCCTTCTCTTTCCGGAGTCTACTGCCTGCTCCCAGGGCTTCTCTGCCGCCAGACTCCTGGAGGGGTTGGGGAAGCCGTGGGACGTCTCCGCGAGAGATGGCTGGCTCCACCCCCGGCGGCCCCGCCACCACCGCGCCGGCCCGGCCAACAAATCAAGGCCCTCTACCGGCCCGACTGGGCCGCCTCAGACCGCGGGACCACGATCTCTGCTTCCACCACTCGCGTTGGAGAACCCGGCAGATGCTGTATGGGTCTCCGGTACAGGCACAGCTTAGGGGGCGTCCGAGGACAGGATATTCACGCAGGATATTAGTTGGCTGGTCGGAGCTTTAGCAAGCTGCGACTGCCATCTTTGCCAGTTAGGCCACGCCCCTCCAATTGTTTGTGGATTTTAATTAATTGTTTTAGCTGAGCTAATAGTTCTGGACCTGTCATTTGTTCAATGGCAGGATGTGGTGTATAGCTGGCTAGTACCGGCCATGTTGCTCCTGGTCTACCTAGTGGACCGAGCCTGGTAATGTTATTTTAATGTTGTTGGGCGCATTTAAACGAGAGCTAATGCTCTTGGTAAGTTAGTGGAACTTCAATGTCCTCGAAAGGAACTTATTCCGCTTGTTGTTCCTCTATCTTATAGAAGTGGAACGCATGTGTTGTTGGATTTGCTTATGGAAAGATAATCCATGAATAGAATACCTCTGTCTGCCGATATTCGTGTGCCTCTATGACAAAAATTACCCTACCACCTCTTGCTGATAGCCATTTTCTATAAGCTTTATAGCTTTGGATTTCCGGGATGATTTTAGCATCCGCATCGTCTTGTCGGAAACCTGTAACGTCAAGACCTGGTTCGTTTGCATTTACTGCATCTCTACTGTTTTCTACGTCACTATTCAACATTTTGTTGAATGTCTTGCAGAGCAAGTTTCAAGGAAATAAAGATAAGGTGCACAATATTTTGGAACACTGTATCCTTTAACGTTGAACAAAACCAAAAACTAATAAATAGGATTTTTCGTCCTACTCAGTTTAAGGCGGATATTTTACCCTTTAACCCACTCCAGGCATCTATTGGAGTATTTTACGGGATAAAGGGGTCTCTGTGAAAAGCACGACTGAGTTACTCTAGTATCTAGTGTTAAATTAGTGCTTTACCAAATGTTGGGCGCCATGTAGTTTAGTCCCTATATTCCCAATAGGCTCTGCGCATTGGAATAATATAGCCTATAGATGTGACGTAGGACTTATGTCTACTAGGTCTCTATCGAATATATTAGATTTAATTGTGAGTGCCAGCTAGCTCAGAGGTCACTAGAAACTTTCTCGAGTTCACAAGAAGGGATTTAGTTTCTGACAACCGCATAAACATGACAACTGTGTTTCCACAAGATAAAACGTATCTTCAGAGTCATGGAAACAATAGATAGATATTTTACTCAGTCATTCGTGCATGCTTTGTTTCACCAGAGGTGCAGAGACATAGATAGACGGGCATTTTCAATAAAATGTATTTATTGAACAGTCTTCTTTCTCAAGCATAAGAAATGAACTGCTACAATCGTAATACTGGTTGCAAAATATAGTGCATACAGTAAAAAGAGTAGAATAAAATAATACTGTAAGAGCGTTGTATGGTTCCTAGACCATAGATAAATACATACATAAATAACAGAGGCTAAAAAGTACTCAACTGGTGCTTCTAAAATACGCCTACCCCGATGTACCTAACCTGAGCCTAGTACGAGGGAAGAAGTAAGTGAGGTGTAGCATAAATTTAGTATTCTTTGCCAAGAATCTGTCCAAGATTTCTCTTAGGGTCTAATCAGCTCCGTACCTTGGTTTAGAATGAAAAAGGTCAATCTCAGGACTCGATTTCCCAACAACCCGCAAGGGTAGCTTGGAAACACTGGAGCTGGATTTCTCGGCAGGAGAAAGACAGCATCTCTCTCAGTGTGTCTGCTGGAGGGTCGGCTTCCTTCGGCACTTGCTGTAGCAGGATGCATCGGGCAAGTAGATAGTCGAACTGCTCCAAACCACCTTGTGTTTGCTATGGCAAGTTTGGGCATATTTATATCTTGAAGGTGCCGAGTTTGACGTAAAGGTGGACATAATAACGTCATCAAAGAGTCTCAGTTCTTTGAAAACTCCATGAGTTCTTGGGCAAATCAATATTCAAGCAAGGGGAAGTCCCTAACTGCTGAAACCAAGTTTTCCAAGAAATCGTTGTGGATTTTCGGTACTAGTGGAAGTAGCCCTGCCGTATTTGGACTGCATGAGCTATGTCTAAATACGGTTATGATTTCTATGCCTATATAAGGATATGGTGATTTATACCTATATAAGGGCATGAATCAGGAAAATTACAGTAGGGTCCTAAAATACTATACAACAGTCTGGCTGGGGTCCTGCTATAGAGGACCCCAGTCTATCTGTTTTCTCCATTAAATTGATATGCATGTACTTTAGGTACACTCCAGATGGCATTCTGGGGTACCGTTACCAATCCCTAGTATATGGTACACCACGTACCCAGCGCATAGGTACCCATGAGCCCTCCCATGGGCTAAAGCATGTATTATGCCACCACTTAGAGGCAATCCAAATTGACTCGACAAGCCTGCTACAGCAGACTGTGTAAACCTTTGCTTGTACCACTTACTTAATGTTAGATTTGGGGGTCTCTAGTTGGCAGAGGTAGGTACCTTTAACCAAGTAGGGACCCTTGCATTTAGTCTGGGTAAGGGATACACTCCTAAAATAACCCCTACTCACCCCCTTGGTAGCTTGGCATGAGCAGACAGGTAGTGTGTAAAGCATTTGTGAACATTTGTAACCCAGTGACAACACTACAGATGGACACCACACAAGTTGTAGTATAAAAATGAGTATTTTTATGCAGCCGCGGTGTGTCCATTGAGGCGTAGGGGCGTAGCCCCACTAGCCCCATGGACCCGCGGCTGCAAGAAAATAAACACTATCACTGTCGATGAATAATTTAGTTAGTAAGCGCCGAGCGCCGCGGGGAATCCGGGCAGCACCCGACTTATCCGGGAGTGCGCTGCGCAGGGGGGCTGGTCTGGACTGCTGCGCAGCTTGAGTGACTGTCCACGTGACGCACTCACTCAGCTGCAGCAGCAGACAGCCAAGGTATCTGTGTAGTTCCCAAGTGAAGCTTGGGGCTGAAATTAGCCCGATCATGCGCATTAAAGTTCCCCCAGCATAGAGAGTGACCAGGGGGGTGCTGGTTTAACCGGGCCGCAGCCCCTGGCGTTAGAAAGGCGACAGAGGGCGAGCAGTCAGTGTGCCCCCAGCCAATCCTGGCGCTGCATGCAGCGCCAGGATGGGCCCGTCACCGCGCAGCAGGGCAGGGCAATCCATTATTGGATGCCACGCGTGGGTGGTGCCACACTGCTTAGCCGCACTGCATAATGGCCAATCACTGTGTGTGACTTCATGTAGTCATGCAGTGATTGGCCATTTCGTGCCGCGCGGAGCTGCTGACGTCAGATCCTCTCTCTCTGGGGCCCTGGGACTCGCCTCGTGGTCTGGACCGTGGTGCGTGCGCATGAGCCAGCCTGTGCCCTGTGGTTTCTCTCAAGTCTCGACCCGTGTGCCGTACAGTCCCAGATTCAAACTTGTTGATCAGGTGTTTTCATTTTTGCTGTAACTGTATATCGGGTCACACAGCCCCTCATGCGCTCCAAACGGCACTAGTCTCTGCCTAGACACACAGCCTCCTTGAGGCCTAAAAACAACTTTACAAGTCAGACAGCGCCCAACCAAAGCGTATAAATAGGAATAACCCATTCTCAAAACTCGCGGAAGGGGCCTTCCTCGGCAAGTGATCTGTTATGTGATTAGCCAGAAGGCAGTTTCTTCCAGTAAGGTCACAGTGTTAGTTACTGAACAGCCATAACTCGCATGTCCAGTAATGTCCCTTGTTCTAGGTCTCTCACTCTGATGGTCTGTGACTCTAATGGCTCCTGCCTGTAGTTGTCCATGGTTCTAGGCCTCTGGCTCCGGTGGTCTGTGGCTCCTGCCTCTAGTTGTCCCTGGTTTTAGGTCTCTTGCTCTGGTGATCTGTGGCTCCTGCCTCTAGTTGTCCCTGGTTCTAGTGCTCACTGGCTCTGATTGTCTTTGGCTGTAATGGTTGACAGTGTATTGAGATACTGCACGTCTGTTACTGGATGTTCCTGCATTTGATCATTTTTGCTTTATATTAGTTCATATTTTTATTTTTCAACAAACATAAATACAACTTAAAGCCTGCTGTGGCTTCTTTCTTTTGAAGCTTCTATTATTATCGTTGTTGTCTTTCATAACGAAAAGCGTGAACATTATTGTAGTTGAACCCGCTTCTGGGGAACAGAACCAAGGGCGTTCTTGGAAGGGAAAAAAGCTTAAAACGTTCTCTCGTGTGAACAATGTGTGTTTGTAGGACCGTGGTATTCACTTCAGCAAGGCAGGCTTCTTCAGAGTTTAATAAAGAATTAACATACAGAATCTTTTTATTTAGCGCACTCACGCGAGCCCGGTTGGGTGGGTGCGTTCAGGGTGAAGAAACAAAAGAAATGTTCCAGAGTCAGGGGCCGCAGGCCACACCTAACACCGGCTACACAGAGGGGCGTAGCTGTCACTGGTGCAGCAGGTGCAGTGGCACCCAGGTGAGGGAATGTACTACAATGATTGCACCATTTTTCTTAGGAGCCCTCCACGATACCTGCTGAATAGCAGGGTTGGTATTCCACCTCATGCCTCTTTCTTCCATCATCCTCCGTGTCCTATCTCATTATCCCGCTCTTTCAGGTTCTTTTACTTCCCTTCTTTTTCTTCCTTTCTCGCTGTTTTGTCTAGCGTTTCCTTCTTCTCTCTTCCTTTTCTCTCTGCCCAGCACCTGCAAACACCCACACAATTGTTCACTACGGAGTGACTCCCTATACACCAGTCATGACTGGGCGGGGGCTTGCTCCATGGACTGGGGCAAAACGTGCTGTGCAGTAGGTGGACAGGGACAGTTTGACCACTAGAGGAGAGGAAAATCATCTCTTTATTGTTTTCCACACGCATATGAAGAGAGTTCTGCATTTTTAACAATCGTAACTTGCAATTAAAATAGCATACAAGAGGAACCTACTGTGCTTTCAGGGCTCGCAAATTTAATGACTCACACCTAATTATCTCTCTTCATGATCCCAACATTTGGATCACTTTGACCTCCGTGGGAGGGTCCAGAAAAACCGAGCGTTTCAACGTTAATGGAGGGAGGCGCGAGGTGGCTGTTCTTTCCAGACCGCATGCTTTAAAACATGACTAGCATATAAAGAGGATCCGAAAAACAGACGTATGTGTGTTGTGAGGTACATAAAGTTAATTATAGGGGTATATATTATGTTATTTTCTGTTGTGTGTATTTGCATAGCTGTGATAGGAATGGTCTTTATTACAGACAGAAATACAGTTTATGTCATAATGTCTTAATACTTTTTTCAGTCATTGTCAGTCACACCATCGGTGATAGGGCCCGATTCACAAAGGCTTTAGCAATTTAAAGAAAAAGAACACGTGAATACAGTATTGTGCTCCTCCTGAGGTGTTTATTGGAGGGAGAAGCAGAGGCTGCCTCTTGTGGGCCATCGCCAGCATCATGGCCGTTGTTGCTGTTGATGCAATATTATGGTGGGAGAATCGCAGAAAATATACCCTCATCTTGGGGCTGTGGCAGAGAAGCTAGTGATTCAGCGCCCCTATAGAAAATCTGTCTCAACAACATTATCCAACACCATAGTACTCACCATTAATCACAAATCTCTCATGCAGGCCCATAAACTAACGAGACATGATTTTGGGCAACTGAATCATGTGACCTAATTCATCAAAACCTACTCACAAACTATTTACACATTTATATACAACTGCAGTTTATCATTTCTTACCATGGTTTAAAGCATTTATCATTTCAATTAGATCACTTTGGTAAATGGATCAGCTGATGGTAACTAGACGATGAATAAACAAGACCAGCTTGTCGTTTCAAAATCTAATTTATTAAACTTTAATATTTAAGAAAAAGCATTTTATTATGAATCTTTATTATTAGCAT
Organism: Lissotriton helveticus; assembly: GCF_964261635.1. Classification (NCBI taxonomy): domain Eukaryota; kingdom Metazoa; phylum Chordata; class Amphibia; order Caudata; family Salamandridae; genus Lissotriton; species Lissotriton helveticus. The sequence continues at coordinate 780,191,740 of NC_136070.1, forward strand.
TAAGGTAAGCAGCATTTAATAAGATATATGATTTATTGAACTGACATCTTCAAAGCAATCAGCATATATGAATTAAAGCAAAATAACAGTTTCCATTCCCTAAGTCTATTTCCCTGTCTAAAACTTGCTCAGCCTAAAAAGTAAAGTCATTAAAGCCTATTATCCTTATGTGCGCCAAAAGTCCAACAGCACGACACACCCTTCAGGAATCGGAAAGCGAGAAGCGCCCTCCTGCCCATAGGGGCAATTTTTATACCTTTCTAACTAGCTAATCTCACTTAAAAGTATATTTTTCTCTGCCATCCAGTGTTCTCATTGGCTGACTGATGTCAGCTCATATGGTGTCATCACTTTTCTCCAAGCCTAGATCAGGCTTTTCTAAAAGTCCATTGTCTCTTATTCTCAAGTCATGCAGCTTCCTTAAAAAGAAACATTCTACGAGTCACAGGCTGTGACTTCCTTAGCTTGGCAAACTTTGCCGCTACCTGTCCTTGAATCAGTTCCACTAAGAGCACGTAAAACAATTTTTCATTCGAGTTTGCAAATATTTTCAACGTGGTAAAAGTTTCCATGCAGGGCTCTTGCTCTCTCTGGACAGGACTTGACAATGTCATCTTTCGATGTGCCTTTAGGCCTCACTCAGAAACTATTATTTAAACAAACACAAGACATCAATTAATTAGAGAATTGAGACCCATTCTGTTACCCACCCCCATTGCTAATTCTTAACCCATTAATTTATGTTACCTAGCTGTGCACACAAAGCTGTGTTTATATTAACCTTCTTCTTTTAGGCCACAGGATTCTCCACGAACTATGCCACATAAAGACGAAAAGACATAACGTAAGCACACATAATAAGCACATGCCATTAGTTAAACAGCCACATTTAATACTGACTAAGACAATAGACAAGATTAATTTATTATTTTCAACACACTTGCAGACGCAACATAAAGTGCATGAATTAGTCCCTCGTGTTTTCTCGTGTATATGCATTTTAAATCTAGGTTGATTAGTACTTTTCATCACTCACTCATTAATACCGGTATGGTTTTATGGAAGTTTAACTTTGCGAGTCAAAACTAAATATTATTCTGAACCTCGCTCCATCAACTCCCTCATCTGGTGATTTCAAAATCACCAAACTACACCCAAAATTTAGCAAAATTTTAACCCTTGAACATTTTTTGACAATCACTGTATTAGTATTTCTAAACTTTTGTATCAGCTATTTGTTTGTAACTCTCATATTGTGACCTACGAAACTCTTCTAATTCTATTTCTTTCTCCTGTTCCTTTCTGAGCTTATAAATTCTCTTCTTTTCCCTTAGATATTTCTTTCTTTTGTGTAACATGCAACTAATTTTTAACAAAAGAATCACAAAAACTATAGCTAATAAAGGATACAATATCTTGCCTAAAATTGAACTACCAATATCTTGAAACCAGTTTCTGATTGCTGCAAATCTTTTGCTCAAACGTTCTGAAAAATCTTCATCTTCTAAGGGTACAATTTCTGAATGTAATTCTGTAATGTTCTTAATATACATCTCAATGTTTTGACTCTTGTCAGGGATATATGTACAGCAATGCTGGACATGTAAAATTCCACAAACTCCTCCCTCTTTAGCTAGCAGAATGTCAAGAGCAAGACGGTTCTGCATAACCATCGTTCTCATAGAAATAAGTTCAGTATTGACTAATTTGAATCCACTAGCAGTATCAGTAGATAATCTGTCAACAATTTTAGACATTTTTACTGATTTTAACTGCATTCAGGGTTATACCCACAAAAGGTATGACAGCACCAAAAATATCTCCCAAAATTTCTGAAAAACTTTCCCTTCTGAATCTACTCAGATGATTGTTAGTTTCAAATGAACCTTCTGCATTTCTATCTTCATGAAAAATCTTTGGAAAAACTAAACCAACATAACAAGTGCCATACCAGTGATCTGGTAGGTTGTAATAGGCTTTGTTTACACACACAAAATAAATTCCAGGAAAAATTGGATCTTTACCACCTTTAAATCCCCAACCACCTAAGATTTGATATGTGTCTTCACATTGACTAGCACCAACAAAATATTTATCAAACAATGTGTTATCCCTTCGAATACAAAACTTGCCACTAACAGGTTTATCTATGTGAATAGCAACATTTTCGATTTTACCATATAGCTTTTCATCCTCAATTTGCCAAAACTTAGATTTAGTTTGTTTCTTTTTTTTTTTTGTTTTTTTTTTTGTTTTTTTTTTATTTCTGAAATTCTTTATTGTATATAGAAAAATATAATTTTACATACATGGAAGAGGCTTATACATGAGTGGAAAGAAGAAAAGAGAGAAAAGAAGAGAGAGGGGGGGGGGGGCATTCCATACTCTTGAGATCATTCGCCAGTTCGTGGTCTCATAGTTCAAAAGTCTCATAGTCTGGTGGTCCATATTGCGCCCATTGGTGTTCCTTGGCGTTTGTTGTCAGGCCGCTTGTTCCCTGCGCCACCCCGGGGGACAGTAGAGAGAAGTCTAGGTTATAGGTTATAGGTTGAGTAGGAGATGTGCTCGGTGTTCTGTTGGCACTAGCCTATGATGACAGGTAGCGATCTAGGGATCCCCACATGGTCGACTGTTTGTGCGTCTTCGGTGTGTGTTTTGCTGTTATGTTGTCCGCCCCCCTCAGGAACGTGACCCAGTTGAGCCACGCCTGTGGAGCCGCCTTTGATGTGTCCTTCCAGTTAGTTAGGACGACTTTGACTGCGGCTGTCAGCATGAGATCTATGAGGTCCCTGTCCTCCGTCTTAGTGATCGCCTTTGACGTAAACCCTAGCGCTAGGCCTGTGAGGTCTGTTTGTATGTCTGTGCCTGTGATCTCGTGGATAAGTGTTCTGATCTTCCCCCAGAAGTCCTTGATTTTTGGGCATTTTAGTAAAAGGTGTTCTAAGTCTCCCCTTTCTTCATCACAGTTCCAGCACACGTCGCTGTCTCTAATGCCTACGGTGGCTAAGCGGGCTGGTGTCCAGTATGCCTTGTGTATCAGCCAGAATTTTGTCTGGTTCAGCGTGGCCGTTACTTTTTTTCGGCTGGTGGACCTCCATAGCTCTGCTCTGGCTTCCTCACTGAGTGCTTGACCTGCTGCCTCCCTCCAGAAGTTCATGACCTTGTCATTGAGTCTGGTGTGTTTGGGGCTTAGGATCTTGTAGAGGTGTGCTACCTGGTGTCCCAGTGTGTTCAGACTGTTAGCCAGCTGTATTATCGAGGGTGTCTGGGTGTTGAGGTTTGCCTTCCTTATTGCGACCTTTATCTTCAGGAAGTTGTATAGTTCTACGCTCTCTAGGTTGTACTCTCCTTTCAGGGTGTCGAACGTTACGTCGGCGCCCTTTTTCTTAAAGTCACTGGCTGTGGATATGCCTTGGCTGTACCAGTCATGCATGTCTAGGACCTTACCCCTGTATTTTAGGGATGGGTTATGCCAGATTGATTCAAAAGGCCCCCTTTTGATGCTCGTATTTAGCAGTTTGTCAATCTTAAGCAGAGCTCGTTTTGTGTTTCTGAGTATCGGGTTATCTTTTATTGCCGGGTGTTTGGTGGCCGTGAGGAGGGTGATGGGTTTCATACCGTTTAGCAACCCTTGTTCTAATGTTAGCCATGCCGGGGTGTAGTCCTGTCTTGGGTCTAGCCAGTGTAATCCCTGTCTGGCCAGACACGCCTCGTGGAATCGCTTGAAGTTTGTTATGTTTAACCCCCCCTGTTCTTTTGGTAATCTAAGTTTTTGCATACTTATTCTGGCCCTCTTCCCTTTCCATAGGAAATCGTTCAGTATCTTGTCTATCTTTTTGTGGAAGTCCTCTGTGTTGGTGAGGGGTAGCATGGCTAGCATATAGTTGACCATTGGTGTGATCATCATTTTTATTGTCTCCACCCTCCCCCACCATGTTGTGAACTTGGGCGACCAGCCGTCTACCTTGGCCTTGATTTTCTGGATTGTAACCTGTTCATTATGTTCTAGTGTCGTGCTCAAATTCCTCTCGAAGAGGATACCCAGGTACTTAATAGGTTTATTTTGCCACGCTAGACCTGATGTGCCGAGTACTGTCTTTGTTGTGTGGATGTTGAGGGGCTTGCATTCTGATTTGTCCTTGTTGAGTTTGTACCCTGAAACCTGGGCGTACCTCTCAATTGTGTCTGTCAGTGCCTTGATGGATCTCTCTGGGTCCTCTGTCATTATTAGCACATCATCTGCGTACGCCGCCAGTTTAAAGTTTTCCCCTCCTATTGGCACCCCCGCTATGTCCTCGTTAGTTCGTATCATTGTTAGGAGCGGTTCTATCGCTAGTAGGAAGAGGCCGGGTGAGAGAGGGCAGCCCTGTCGTGTGCCTCTGCCTAAGTTTAGTATGTTTGAGGTGCCTCCGTTCACAACCACTCGCGCTTTGGGGTTGTTGTAAAGCGCCATCACCATTCTCCTGTAGTTGGGTCCTAGCCCGAACTTCCCCATGCAGTGATCCAGGTAGGGCCATGAGACTCTGTCGAACGCTTTTTCGGCGTCTAGGGCTATCATGACGGCCGCTTTGCTGCTCTGGGCCGAGTGGTTGATTATATGGCATAGTAGTCTGGTGTTGTCATGGGACATGCGGTTTTTGAGGTATCCTACCTGGGAGTTGTGTATGAGTTTAGGTAGGTAGGCGTTGAGTCTATTGGCTAGTATCTTCGCGTATATCTTGCAGTCTACATTTATGAGTGAGATCGGCCTGAAGTTCTTCGCCTCTGTCATGTCTTTCCCTTCCTTTGGTATGACTATTATATTTGCCTCAGCCATTGATGGGGTCATGCGTCCTTTGAGGACGCACTCCTCGAATACCTGTTTCAGAGTGGGTTGGAGTGTTGTCAGGTGATGTTTATAGAACCCGGCTGTGAATCCGTCCGGCCCTGGCGCCTTATTCTCTTTGAGGCCGACCGTGGCCTTCTTTATCTCATCCTCTGTGACCGTGAGCTCTAGGATGTCTCGTTCTCTGTCTGTTAGTGTGGGTGTAGCTATGCTTTTGAGCAGTTCCTCGCCCCCATCTTCCTTTAGCGTGTCATCTTTTGTGTATAGACCCTCATAGAAGTCCCTGAAGACCTCGAGGATGTCCTTATTGGCAGTCTGGGCTTTGTTGTGTTTGTCCTTGATTGCCCCAATTGTGTGCTGTTTTTGTTTCCCTTTCAGGTAAGTTGCTAGGTTTTTCCCCGCTTTGTTGGCGGTGCAGAGGTTGATTGACTTGTATTTGTTGATCCAGGTCCCTGCTCTTTCGCTTAGTATCCTGTTGAGCTCATACTTCCGTTTGGTTAGCTCTGTGAGTGTGTTATTGTCTTCCAGGCTGGCTATGTGGCTGTTCTCTAGTGTTTTGATTTCTTTCTCTAGGTCTGCGATCCTATTGTTCCTTGCTTTGTTCATTTTCCCTTTTATTGTCATTACCACCCCCCGTATGGTTGCTTTAAGGGCATCCCATAGTACCTCTCTAGGCGTCTCTGGTGTGTCGTTGATTGTCAGGTATTCACGGATTGCTGTATCTATCTCTGCCTTCGCTCCTGTGTGGTGGAGGAGGCCGTCATCAAAACGCCACCTACGTGTTGGCTTCTCATTGTGTCTGCCTGATAGTGATAGGCTTATATGTGCGTGATCTGATATCGTCCTGGGCCCTATCTCTGTGTGGTCTATAAGGTGTGTGTGTGTTCCTGACATCAGTATGTAGTCTATCCGACTGTAGGAGTTGTGGGGGTTGGAGTAGAATGTGTATTCTCTGGCGTCCGGGTTGCTTAGGCGCCACGGATCCTTCAGGCTCAGTTTCGAGCACAGGTTCCTGAGAATGTTAGGGCTGGCGGTTGTGTGGCGTCTACAGGGGTGCTTGTCTATAGCTGGATCTAGGACTTGGTTGAAATCCCCTGCAACGATCAATAGATCTTCCATTGGTAAGTTGTGTAGCTGGGCACCTATCCCCTCCCAAAACTGTTTGTCTTCACTGTTAGGGCCGTAAATGTTTGCGACGTGGTAGGTCTCTCCTGCTCGCTTGAGGCTGGTCACTAGTGTTCTGCCCTGGGTGTCAGCTTGGTAGCTAGTGATAGACAGGTTCGAACTCTTGCTGATTAGTGTTATTACCCCATTCTTCTTGTTCTGGGCCGGCGATCCCACCACCTCCCCTATCCAGTTAGCTCTTAATCGCAAGATGTCTGCCTCTTCTAGCCTGGTCTCTTGTAGCACATAGATGTCGCTTTTAAGTTTCCTTAGGTGGTCAAGCACCTTCCTTCTTTTAACAGGGCTATTTAGCCCTTTGACATTTAGGGAGACTATTTTGATATCTGACCCTATGTTGCTCTGCCCGTTATGTGTCATTAATGCTGGTTTGTGTTCGCTGTGCTGGTGGGCTTCTCTTAGGATCATTTGCTTCTCTAGCCATGTGCCTGTTTATGTGTTCCTGTTTCTTTGTGCTCCTACTTGGTGCTGGTGTGAAAGAGAAATAAAAGATGCAAGAGATGCAGAGAAAGAAGAGATAGTCAGTAAGCCCATGTACGAAACCTCCCCCGCCCCATTTCCCCTCCTCCCCCCTCCCCCACTCTCGCCTTCCCACCCCCCGCCCTCCCTTACTTGCAAAAAGGGTGTGCGACGACAAAGTTCCTCTGCCCGCATCATCCCTGAGGTAGAGTTGGTTATATCTTTGGCAGTTGTGTTCTTCCATGTTCGGGTCTCTTTTATGTCCTTAGCCCATCATTCGCTCAGTCTCTATCTGCATCCTGGGCCTGTCTTTCAATCCTATTTGCTGTATATACGCTGCTCTGTGCATCTTGCATCTGTGCATCTTGTCGGTCCTCACTGTTCGCCTCTTTACTCTAATTGTTCGTTTAGCGGCGACGCGCTTCTCTTTGCTACCCCTGGGCTTTTGTTCTCTTCCATGTCTTCCACTGCTGGACCTTGAAGATATTGTTTTAGGGCCTCCGGGCATTCAAAAAACATCGTCTTCCATTTGTCTGTCACCTTGAATTTCGTCGGGCTAACAAAGCTGAACGTGGCTCCTCTTCTTCGCAGGGTGTCTCTTTGCGCCAGGAAGCCTTTCCTTAGTTCCACTGTCGGTTTCGAATAGTCTTGGGTCAGTACTATCTTGCTGCCAGCCCATGTTAGATTCTGATTTTTCCTGGCGAAGGCAAAAATGGCCTCTGTCTGATTAAGTCTCAGCGGGTTACAAATTATCGCTCTTGGGCCTCTGCCTGTGGTTGGTTTTCCTGCTGGTATTCTGTAGGCCTTTTGTACCTCAAAGCCTCTCTGGAAAGTGATACCTGTGAGTTTTGGGATCATCTCCTCCAGCATGGTGGAACAAGAGCCTGCCTTATCTTCAGCTCCCTCTGGCACTCCCAGTATTCTTATATTGCCCCTTCTGGCCCTGTCGTCCTTCTCCGCTAGCTGTTTTTGTACAGCCTGCGTTGCTGTTCTCAGCTCTGTTATCGCCTTGGTGTTCCTGCTCGTTTCATCTTCTACCAAGCTTACTCGGCTTTCTGCAGCTTCTATTCTTGTGTTTGTTTTGTGCAGGTCCGCTCTGATGGCCGCCATCTCCAGTTGCATGTTCTCCAGCTTGAGTTTTGTCTCTCTTCCCACCTCATTGCCCTCGTTTACCTTCCGCAGGATCGTTTCCAGCGTAACCGGCTCGCCTCTTCCTTTGGTCGGGGACCCCTGGTTGTCAAATTTGGGTTTTTTCTGCTGGTCACCTGCCACCTTCCCGTCGCTGCCTGCCATTGTTCGGATGCCCCTCCTTGACAGGATGTTGATCAGCCTCCCTCCTGCTTGCACCACCTTGGGTGTACTCGTTGTTTGTGCCTTTGCCGCAGTGGGTTGGATAGCTTGTCTGTATCTGCTTGGCTCCCTTATGTGTCTTGTTCTCGTTTTTGCTTTTGGTCCGGCCAGCGTGCTGGCTGCCTAGTTGTGGCTTGCACGGCCACTGGTTCGCTGGTCCCTTTTTGCTATTTCGGCTTCGCTTGAGGGGGTTATGCTGGGGTGCCAGGGCACTTCTGTCTTGACGGGCTAGGTATTTCGCATCCCCCCTGCTGCTCAGCGGGCTTGTGAGCTGCGCTGTATGTTGTCTCTGTCTCTGTCTCTGTGTTGCTCGTGGATATGTGGGCTTCTCAGGCTTGGGGTACTCGCTTCTGGCCCTGCCCCTGCCCGTTGCCTCTCCGAGGCTGTGTTTCCCGCTTCGCCTCAGTTGCGGCTTGGCATGTTGCGGGGCTCTTTATCGCGCTGTTTCTGCGTTGCGCGGATCACCTTTAGTCCGCCCTTTATGCAGCCCCCCTTTCTTGGTGTTGCCCCCGCTCTCGGCTTGCGTTTGTATATTGGGGACTCTATAGCGCGCTGTTTCTGCGTTGCGCGGTTCTCCCTTAGTCCGCCCTTTATGCAGCCCCCCTTTCTTGGTGTTGCCTCCGCCGGTATCAGTGCTTCGCTCTTGTGTCCTCCGGTGCACCCTTCTGGTCTGGTGTGGCTGATCCGTCTGTCTTGTCTTTTGTGTCCCTCGCTCTGCCCTCGGCTTCAGCGCTGTGATGACCTTGCTGCTTCTGGCGCGTTAGACACTCCGCCTCCAACGCTCACCTTCGGTGCTCTTACCGCCGCCCTTCACGCCTCCCTCGAGCTTCGCTGGGTTCCGCTGGCGCTCTCTGACATTCGCCTCCTCAGTCTCACCGTCTCTCTTCTTGGTCGCTATTGCTTCCGGTTGTCTGGCTTCACCCTTCCGCTTCCGGGTCGCTTGGCAGCCTACCTCTCGCCTTCCGCTTTAGATCGGGGAAGACTTCCGGTAATGGCGCCTCGCCTCCACTCACTTCCGGTTGCCTGGCGTCGACCCTCTGGGCTTCATTTTTGGGGACATCCCGCTTGCAAGGTAGGGGGCACTTGCTCTCCGCTCCTTCCCTCCACACTGCAGTTTGCTTCTTCTTTGTGTTGTCGTCCTTTGGGTGGCTCTCGCTCTTATTCAGCTGGCCTCGCTCGCTCCAGTTGCGGGTGTGCTTGGGGTTGCTCCGGTCACTCTGAACAGCCTCTGAGGTGCACGGTCGCGTCTCCGACATGGAGCTCCTTCACCTCGCTCCTTGTTCACCGCTGTCCTTCACCCCTCGCCTCACACCGCCATCTTGCGTCTCGCTGTTGTTGCCTGCCCGGTATGTTCGTGGGCTAATTTCTCCGCCGTTGTTGCGCTTCCCGCTCTTCCTGCACTTCGGTTCGTTGCGCAAGACCTTCCTACACCTTGTGCACTTTCTTTTGTTCCGTGATTGTCGGTATTTTCTTGTTTGGCTGGTGGTTTTCCCCTCAGGGATGTGGAGCTGCCGGACCTAGACGACCGTCTCCATTGCCGTCCAAGCCACGCCCCCAGATTTAGTTTGTTTCAACATTTCGTTATGCTTATAAATTGCTCTTCTCTCTTCAACTAAGTTTAAGAAAGATTTCTCTTCAGCTCTCAATTTACATGTTAAATTATTTCTAAAAGCATACTCATAAGTAAGTTAATTAGTTACAATGAAAAATTCCCTCATCTGTTTAGCATATTTATGTTTATTCAAGCTCTTATCAACTTTTAAGTTAGCAAAAAGTTTATCATAATTGGAGTAATAATACTCCAGACGACTTGTCTGATAAAATAAACTAGCTATAACACTGCAAGCAATGCCATAAGTAAGGGGAAGCATATTATAAGTCACCCCCTCAGAGATGGAAGCAGGTAATTTCACACAAATGTAGCAATCTTTAACATCCATAACCTTAACATATTCAGATAATAGTCTTGAAAAAGTATTACTAGAAAAATCACCAACAGATCTATCTTGATGGATCTCTGGTTTGTGCTCAATAACTCTGTTAGACTTGCCTAATACATTATGATTATCTTGCTTAGCCTCAGCTTTACTTGTCATATTAGCTTTGTAATCTTCTTTATCAATCCCTAAAAGAAAAATGACAGCTAAAATTAACCAAACCAAAACTATTAAAATCACACAAAAAGAAGACATTTTACAGCATCTCCTTAAAATAGAGCATCTCGAATTATTGTTAGTATAAGGCATCTTTACTTTGACACAAGAGCCTTAGAGGCAAGATGGCTGCCGTGGGGAAGGCTGTGTAGGCAGCTTACTCCCTCGCTCCTGGCGTTTTGATGTGAAGGGAAGAGGATATTTAGTTATTTTTTGTGCCTAATCACTACAAGAGTCGACTTTGAGACTCTCTGCGAATTCCGTCGATCCTTCTAAATCAGCGGGGGCATCTTACCTGTAGAGCAATACGATTCCGGCCGGGCCGGTCGGTGCCATTACCGCTGCTTGCAGAGGCTGCCCCGGGTTGGGCTGCTCAGAGACAGATACGGAGTCGCGAGCTGTGCGGAGCCTGAGAGGCGTTTTCCATTTCCGCCTACTACCTTCGGGACCTGACTCGGAGCTTCGCAGCTGCAGAGAGGCGTCGGCTGTTTCCCTGGTGGCTGATGCGGATTCCTTCTGTGTTCGACTGGTCTCGGACTGAGCCTTGAGCTAGAGCACTCCAAACCGGTGAAACTGGTGGAGGACAAGTGTATCATGCTATATCTGCATATAGCTCTAATAAATTGCTACAAATTACCCTTGCAACAAACTATCCTTGCGACAGGCGGTGTTCACGAATGCTGCTAAACTTCTCTGAGCTCCGACGGCGGTCTCCGCTGTGGCGTGCTACACTTTGTCTTTGTTGGGCACAGAGTAGCGTTTTTCCTGGCAGAGGGGGCTCACGAAAGAAAAAGAGGACGCCGCTTCCTTCCTCCATTGCAACACGTAGCAGCAAGAAAAACGACATTGGGCTCAAGCCGAAGGACGTGGGACAAGTGAGCGTGGAGATCGCGATGGCAGAGGCAACACCACTGATCCCTGGCAAAGTTGCTACAAAACCGGGTAAGAGCTCCAACAAGGGGGCTGCTACTAAATCTAATGTATCACAAACATTACCAGACCTGTTTGAGAAGCATGCCGCTAAAAAGAAAACTATAGATAATGGCATGGATAATCAAAGCACCGATTTAACAGCCACACAGTTTTCTAATCAACCATCTATTAGCGGCGGTAATCAGAATAAGGCTAATAATCCCTCAACCTCGATTACAGCTCTGATACCGACTGACTCTCTGAGGAAGGGCATTATGGGAATTGCAGTCCCCGGTGGAGCCATTACCAATCGATCATGCTCACTCCCATCATTATTTTTTTTTTTTTTTTTTTTTTTTTAAAACCTTTATTTGAGCAAGCAGAAATGTACAAGGATGGGCCTACAACCACACGGGCCAGCCGCTAAAAAGGAGGAGAGACATATCACATAAGCCCGCAGAGGTACCGTCAATCAACAATGCAATACTCCACATTATATACAGGACCAAAACAGGTTTTATATTTAAGAAAGAACAAACATACAAAAAGGCGAGAGTGTATCACTGAAGGTCAGCCCAAGGGACGCAAGGGGGGGACAGCAGCGGAGGTGCAACAATAATATCCTAAGCACTAAGGAGTATGGAGCGGGGGGGGAGGGGGGAGGGGGGCAGAGACCAGGAAGAAGAAGGGGGGAAGAGCCGGTGACACCAGCCCAGTCCCTATATGAAGATTCCGGGAACGCCAGCCTAGGGAGATAGAGCAATCTCGACAGTGTCCACAAGGGGAGGAGTACAAATGTCGCCACGGTATTCGTTCCATTGACCCCACACCTTCACCCATGCCCTGGGTCTACCCCTGGCCACATAAACAGTTTTCTCACGGAACATGGACCAATCCATATTATCCTCCCATTGCGAGAGGGCAGGGGGCCTGGAGGCCCCCCAGAGTTGCGCAATATCTCGCTTCGCGATCATATAGCCCAGGGTGGCCCATCTAGTCTGTGCCACCGAATAGTCCGTGGGCTCCCAAACATTCAAAAGACAGCGACGAGGTTCCGGTCGCAAGGATATCCCCGTCACCACAGTCATCAGATCAAGCACGTCCACCCAATAAGCAGCCACCATCGGGCACTCCCAAAGAATGTGCAGGAAAGTAGCACGCAAACCACATCCACGCTTACACAGTCCATCGGAGGAAAAGCCCATCACTATCAGTCGCGGTCCCGTCACGTACACCCGATGAAGGATCTTCAATTGGACCAAACGGAGTCGAGCCGGTATAGCCACCTCCTTCGGAGAGGAGAGGGCCGATTGCCAATCCTCATCATCAAGTTCCAACCCATCTCCCATCCACTGTTCCCGAAGCCGGGCCAATAAGTCAGTCCGATTGTTAATCAACTTTTTATAAATCAGGGAGATAGTGCTATCAGGAAGATGTTCGTCAAGGATACGGTCTTCAAGTGGGGAAGAGTCAGGCGGAATCTCACCAGGAGCAAACACCGAAACCAAAGCGTGCTTGATCTGTAAATAATGAAAAAATTCCCGACTACTCAGGCCATAGTCAGCCTGGAGGGCCTGAAACGGGCGCACCGAACCCTTAGAATATACATCCCCCACTTTAGAGATCCCAATCAGGTCCCAACGGTCAAAACCCTTGGAAGACCAAAGACCGCCCAAACGTTCTGAAGCATAAAGCGGCGTCGCCAACGTCAAGCGATCCTCCCAGCCCAGGCTCACATTCGCAGCACGCCACACAGTCAAAGCAGTCAAAGTAGGTCCCACAAGATGGCGCCCAGCGGAGCGAGAATAGAGCACTCTATTAAAGTCACCTCCCGGGAGCTGAAGTTTATCCATCTCAAACGCCGGATTACGACCCGGAGAGAACATAGCGTGATTAATAGCGGACAGATGGGAAGCCCAGTAGTATCTCTTAATATCGGGGAGCGCCATGCCCCCATCGTACCACGGGATGGAAAGTTTAGCAAGAGCAATGCGCGGACGCCCATCCCAAATAAGTTGCCTCTGAAGGCTCTCAATCTCCCGAAAATAGGTCTTGGGGATAGGATCATAATAATTCTGGAGAGCGTAGAGAAACCGCGGTAGTGACATCATCTTAAACAGGGCCGCCCGACCCAATGGAGACAGGGGAAGTTTGCGCCAGCGGGCAACGTCCAAACGGAGCCTAAGCAACGGGGGAAGGAGATTACGATCAAAACGAAGGGACGGATCCAAAGTAACGAACACCCCCAAGTATTTGAAACCATCCCGGACCACCTGAAGAGGAAGTCTACTCGGCAACGGAGGCAAGATACCAGACAAAACGTATACACAGGATTTAGACCAGTTGATGACGAGGCCTGAGTTAGCGCCAAAGGACGCAAGAACGTCAAATAAAACAGATAGAGACTTGCGAGGGGAAGTAAGATACAAGAGGATGTCGTCCGCATAAAGCGAGACGCGGTCTTCGAAGTCCGGGGCCCAACGAATACCTTTAAGGGACGGCTCCCAACGGAGCCAGGCCGCCAACGGTTCAAGAGCGAGCGCGAACAACAGAGGGGACAAGGGGCAGCCCTGACGGGTACCCCTGCCCAAGGAAAAGGGGGCCGACACTCTACCGTTCACTACAACTTGCGCCAGAGGTTTCGCGTACAACAGCCTAATCCAGCTAATAAACTCGCACCCGAACCCGAATTTCTCAAGTGTCGCCCATAAATAGGGCCACTCCACAGTATCAAAGGCCATGGAGGCATCCAGGGACGCCAAAATGGCCGGTTCAGTCAAAAGCCCCGCCCTCGCCAGCGCGCCGTGAAGGCGACGTAAATTCAGAGCAGTGTTGCGATGCGGGATAAAGCCAGACTGATCCGGATGGACCAACTCTCCAAGAACCGAAAGGAGACGAGTCGCCAAAAGTTTAGCCAACACCTTAGGTTCAACGTTTAATAGGGATATGGGCCTATACGAGGAACAGAGATCACGTGGTTTACCCTCTTTGGGAATGACGACGATTGTCGCCAGACGCTGATCATAGGGAAGCATGTTCCGCTCACGAGATTCTAGAAACATGGCGCGGAGATACGGCGCCACCTTATCGGGGCATAATTTGTACAACTCAATAGGCAAACCGTTCGGGCCCAGTGCTTTGCCCGAACGGAGCGATCGAACTGCATTGGCTATCTCATCATTCGTAAAAGGGGAGTCCAAAGCAATACGGTCCAAGTCGGTGACACAGGGCAAAGCGATATCACGCAGAAGAAGGCGGGAGTCGGCAACATCCCTCACAGACACGGGAGCATATACCACACGGAAATATTCCGCAAAACGATCAACAATGGCGGTTGGATCTATCACTTTCTCACCACTCGCAGACTGAATCACGGGCACCACACGATCAACCCTTTCTTTCTTGTCCAGCCACGCTAGGAGTTTTCCCGCTTTGTCACCCACATCATACAATCTGCCCTGCTGCTCACGAAACATCACCTTTGCAGCGTCAGTGACCAGAGATTTATATGCAAACTGTTTGAGACCCAGGGCATGGAGTTTGTCAGGCGTGACACCAGATTCCAACTCGTCCTCCAAAGCAGAGATCTCCCCCTCAAGTTCCACCACCTCCTTCCTCCCTGCCCTCTTAGCTTCAACAATCAAGGAAAGGGCCTGTCCACGAATCACAGTTTTGAAAGCCTCCCACAGGGACACAGCCGAAGAGACCGACCCCTCATTTTCCAGGAAATATGAATCCATGGACTTGAGCAAGAGGGTACGAGTCTCAGGGGAGGAAAGATACCAAGGGTTAATGGGAGCCACTCGGCCCGCCGCCTCCACCCCAACCTCGAAACGAAGCCAGAGCGGCGAGTGATCAGAAATACCCCTCGGCAAGTGTAAAATCTCACGAACCGCCGATGATTGGGCTGCGGGCATCAGGAAATAATCCAGCCGGGACAGACTGCCATGGGCCCCAGAATGGAAGGTGTATTGGAGTTGAGTAGGATGCAACAGTCGCCAGCAGTCCACAAGGCCAAAGGTATCTAAAAACCCACCCAACCACTGCTGAGCCTGCGGGGTATCTCTAGGGGGATGGCGATCGTGAAGGCCGGAAAGCACCGAATTAAAATCACCGGCAAGAAAGAGAGTGCTATCAGGGAGATCCAACAGAACACGGCCCAAGTCAGTAAAAGTAGAGGCCTGCAAACCCGGGGGAACATAAACATTGAAGAGAGATAGGGTGCGGCCTTCATATCTACCCACCAGGACAGTATATCTCCCACGGTCATCATGAATCACCTCATCTATAGTCAAGGGGAGGGAGGTTCGAACCAGAATACCCACACCCCTAGATCCGGAGGTAAACCCTGAGTGCGCCACAAGTCGGTAGCCCCATCTATTCATCGCATAACAAACATTACCAATCAAATGGGTTTCTTGCATAAAAACAATGTCCGGTGACAGACGTCGAATACATTTTAAGACCACACTGCGCTTAATACGATCTCCCAGGCCATTAACGTTCCAGGAAAGAAATTTCAACCCTCTACCCCCCATCCCAACCACCCGAGCCAAGACCCCTCGTCCATGAGCTAGACATCAGAAACAGCAGCAAACACAGGAGCAAATCGCCTTGAAAACAACACACAGAAAAGAAAAAACTTCCCAACCCCCCTCCCCCAAACTGAAGAGAAACACCCCCCACCCTGCACCCCTGCAAAAAGCTAAAGAGCCACCCCAACCTGCAGTGTGCCTGTCGCCCAAGAACCCCTATTCTACACAAAGACCCCGGAGGAGGAAAGGTCTCCGTTCCATCCACCCCCCGACCTCAGCAAGAACAAAAATAACAAACGAAAAGACAGAATGATCACAATGTAGGGGGACGCCGGCCAACACTCCTGAGAATGTATTCAAAATAAGACATAAGAGCCGAACAGTTAGATCTCCACACCACCTTCGGCACCGCCAGGGTGAGCGGCGGAGTCTGTCTCAGGAGGACGGTCAGGCAATGAGTCCAGCCAGTCATTGATAGCATCTGGTCGATCAAAGAATAGGGTACGTTCATTGTATTCAACCCGGAGTCTAGTGGGAAAGAGCATGGCGTAACGTAGGCCCCGATCCCGGAGACGTTTCTTGGCACCACGAAACTCCATACGTTGTCTCTGAACCTGTTGGGAAAAGTCCGGGTAAAAGTTCACCGTAGCGTTCTCAAAGGCCACCGGGCCCTTCACCCGCGAGGCCTGCAGGATAGCGTCCCGGTCTCTATAATGAAAAAGCTTCGCTACAATGGGTCTCGGCGGGGCTCCCGGCTTGACTTTGCCCCCTGGAACACGATGTGCACGCTCCACCGTGAAAAATTTTGTGAGACCAGAAGGGGCCAAATGGTTCAAGACCAGATCCTCAACCAGGAGATCCACCGAGTGGGGTTCAGGGTTTTCCGGTACACCAACCAGGCGAACATTGCAGCGACGCGCCCTATTTTCAAAGTCCTCCAGGCGACGGGTCATGAAGTCGTTCCCCCTACGGAGATTTCCAATCTCAGTTTGGAGCTCCGAGACGTCATTCGTAAGGCTAGAGGATTTAATATCAAGTGATTGTACCCTCTCATTCGTCTTGCCGAGATCAGCACGAATCAGATTCACCTCAATAGCCACGGTGTCAAGTTTGTGGGCCAAGGCCTCGTACTGTAGGCCGATGGATTCTCTCACACCCGAGATGGCGCCCATGATATCCTGTAAGGAGGGCTCCGCCGATTCTTCCAAAATTCGTTCGGACGCAATACTAGAACCAGGCAGGGCAGCTCCGGGGGACCCCTTAGAATGGGTATAACGGTCCATGACATTCGACTGAACTGGAGCTCCGCGCAGAGGTGTTTTCGTCTTGCGCGTCTCTCTGTCCCCTCTGCCCGCCATTGTGAAGATGCGTCACAGGACGAGCCACCAGGTTCGACGGGCCCGACACCCAAAGTACAGGATCAAAAGTACATAAAAAGGGGGCACAACTCGGGTAGAGGTCGCCAAACCAGCAAATAGGTCACATGAAAGCCCAACAGCCGATCTGCCTCCAAGTCTCAGTCGCAACACGACATCCACAGCCGTGGCCCAAGTCGGAACAGAATCGAAACCGAAACCTAGGAAGGGGGGACCCACAAGGCCAGATCTCCTGCCGTTGTTGTTCAATTGCAGGACGGCTACAGTACCGCACCCCGTCCCGGGCGCACCTCAAGGGCGGAGCCCAAAAGTTCAGAGCACCATAACTCAGGAATACGAGATCCAAATCGATTCCTGAAAAGTGCCAGGGTAATCAGCCAAGCGTCCCCTACACGAATTCTTGCAAGAAATCAGGATTCAGCCAGGATAAAATGTCGGGAGCGGCGAGGGTCCGGAGAGCGCTGTGCTCAAGCGGCCATCACGGATGCCCGCCAAGCTCCTCCCCCACTCTCCCATCATTATTATCTTTGGTATCAAACGATTTATCTAGTGATCCGCGATCTGAAAAAGAAACTATCACGCAGCAATACAATCAGGAACTTCCTGAAAACTTCTATTCTCTGTCAGATCTTTCATCTGATGAAGCGACAGGCGTAAATAAAGATTGGGCAGACCTTAGCTGTGAGAGTTTATCTTCCGCCGGAGAGAGCAGCTTCAGTCCTGATAATACTAATGCAGCTACCATCATTAAAAAGAGGCTGAAGAAGAAAAGATCCTTTCGTGCAGCGAGTAAAGAGACTATTCTCAGGCCACCAAACGACGTGAATTCTCTATCTCCCAACTTAGTATCTACTGTTTCTGCTGCTGACGATACTCTTGGGCCTAATCATAATGGTTCACCTGACCCAACTCTGCCACCAGATAATAATGAAGAGATTACACTCAAAACGATATTTGATACCATGATGACTCATAGGGCAGAAAGTAAGGCCGAGAATCAACGCACGCAAATGACATGTGCCAAAGTCAAAAATGCAGTACGTCGTGCAATTAAACTATGCTCAGAGACTGCTGATAGGGTTACTGAAGCAGAGGCCAGGATATCCGTGCTGGAAGAGGAATGTATGGCCCAAAGACAAGAAGTGGGAGACTTCAAAGCACAAAAAAATGATTTATCTGACAAGCTAGCCAGTTTGGAAAACCAGGCCCGCAGAAGTAATTTGCGCTTTTTGGGAATCCCTGAAAACAAAGAAGGAGGTGACCCGAGGCAGTTCATTATCAATTTATTAAGCGATGCTTTTCCAAAAATCACTGATTGGGACTGGGCGCGGGAGATACAACGAGCACATAGATTCCCTTTTACCGTAAGGAAACCGCGACAAGGCCAAGAAAGCTATCCCAGGGCCATCTTGGTGTCATTCAATAACTTTCTTGCTCGTGAAGCCATCTATGCTAATGCAAGACCAGATAAGAAAGCGGATGGTCTTGGCGTTCAGTTTTTCGTCCGACCAGACTATTGCCAAGCTACTGTGGCTCAACGTTGGCATCTGAAGCAATTAATTCCCGACTTTCAGAAGAAGGAAGTAGCAGTATTTCTTCAAGGCCCTGCAAAACTTAAAACTATATTCAAAGGCCAAACAAAATATTTCATTTCTATAATTAAAGCCAAGGAGTATTTAGATTCTCTCTGAATGATCTTGATGAATTCAGACGTGTAGTATGAAAAATTCAGAATTTGTGTCTAGGAATTATACTGATCAATAATTATTATCTTAATGCAGGACTACTATGCTTTTTCTTTTCTAAACCTTTTTATACTTCTTTTATTCTTCGTTTGAATTTTGAATTTTCCTCTTCTCTTACTTTCCTTTTTTCGCTTTTTTTCTCTTTTTGGTAAAGACGCTAGGGGTTAGGGACACCGCATCCATATGTTCCAGGAACTGATAGTTCCTGTGCCTCCTATAGTGGGGAGGGTGGGGGGAGGGGTCTCGGGGTCAAGGGTGGGGGTGGGTATGGGCAGCGGGTGGTGCTGGGGGTGTAAGGCTGAGGTGTTCAATACAGGGATGGTTATAAGGCATTTAAAGCATAGTATGGAGGAGCAAATGTTTGTGATGATGGTCAACAATCTTTTTTTTACACTGTTTTTGAAATGTATAAAAGGCTGAAAATATGCACTATTAATATTAATGGTCTCAATGATTTAAAGAAGATTGCCATGTTTCGTACAATGCTTCAAACTCTGAATATTGACTTGTTATGTGTTCAGGAAACTCACATTTCATGGGATAAACGCTCTCTCTTGAATAATTTGGGATTAGAAGTTTTGATTACATCTAAACAAATGGGTATCAAGAGAGGCGTTGCTATTTGTATGCGAAAGGGAGTAGGGAAGTGCGTAAAAATATCTTCTGATAAATGGGGGAGATGGGGGCTTGCGGAACTAAAAATTGGTAGTTGTAGATTTACTCTATGCTGTCTTTACGGCCCAAATTTGGATGACGCTGAATTATTTAACTCTATCAACACAGAGTTATCCACTTGGATACAACCGATAATAGTGTGTGGGGACCTCAATATCCATATACCAGCCGATTGGAACATCAAACTAGGAAAGAGATATTTGGGTCGCAAGATTCAAGCGTATAAAGCTCTTAGAGATCTGGTATTAAGTAACGGGCTAACCGATGTTTGGAATAAGCTTTATTATAATGACCCTGGTTATACTTTTTTCTCTATTCCCCATCGAAAATTTGTCCGTTTAGATTATTTTTTTGTATCTTCAGTTTTTCTGGAGAAAATCCGTATTGAAATATTACCACAGGTCATTTCAGATCATAATCCCATTATCGCAGAGATTCAATTCCCTACTGATTGTCAAAGTCCAAACAGATCTTGGTCATTTCAGAGGAGTTTATTATTAGACGAAGAGTACCTCCAGTTTATGGTTACAATCATTAAAGATTATTTTTCTATTAACAATGATACTGCCTCTCCACAGGTAGTCTGGGATTCTTTTAAATCCGTTGTACGGGGGGAGACTATTAGTTTTGCCAATTACAGAAGGCAAAAAAATCAAAAAGACTTCAAGGATAGGCTAAACAAGGTTAGGCTGGCTGAGCTCGAATTATCCACCGCTTGTAAAAATAATGTTAGTATAGAGGATGCACAAACTCGACTAACTATTGAACGTTCAGGACTCCGTATACATATTGCCGAAGAAGTTGCTGTAAAATTTAAACAATATAAAACAGAACGTTATGAACTCAGCGAACGTACGGGGAAAATCTTAGCACAGCGTCTACGTCAAAAATCTTCTTTTAATGAAATACAATGCATCAAAGACATTAATGGGGTCCTTCAAGAAAATAAGGAAGGAATACTAGACGCATTTCATGGCTTTTACAAGATGCTATATAACGATTATAACAATGAAGTTGATAAGACTCTCAATCCTATAAACTATCTTCAAAACTCTAATCAACTGTCATTGTGTACAGATGATATCGATCTCTTTGCTAGGCCAATAAGCTGGGAAGAGATTGAAGAGGCTATTCTGAGTCTAGCTGCTGGCAAAGCCATGGGGTCCGATCAGATCCCCCTCGAATTCTATCGGACGTTTAGACATCTGTTGAAGACAGAATTATTAAAAATTTTCAATGTAGCATTTCAAGATAAACCTCCTGATTCTTGGTCGACTGCCATTATAGTTGTTTTTGTAAAAAAGAACAAGGATCCAAAGGAACTTGGCTCGTATCGTCCCATTTCCCTTATCACGGCAGATAGCAAGATATATTCCAAAATTCTTGCCAATAGATTAAATGACGTCATGGCCGGTTTTGTTTCTCATATTCAACACAGGTTTATTAAACATAGGGATACCACAGATCATGTCAAACGTGTTATTGCACTGTTGGATTGGGCCCAAGCAAAGGAATCCCCAGTCGGAGTGATCTTACTCGATGCTGAAAAAGCATTTGATAGAGTAGACTGGGGGTTCCTTTGGTCGGTGTTAGAATGGAAGGGTTTCCCATCACAGTTTATCAAAGCTGTACAGTCACTTTATTTTAATGCAAAAGGAGTAATAAGACTAGGTACGGATACTTCCAGACCATTTTCTATCACTAGGGGAACCAGACAAGGTTGCCCCTGTTCTCCACTTTTATTTGCACTTTATCTAGAACCTTATTTGAATAGATTAATTGCAGAACCTGGCATTCCACCAGTCCGACTCCATGAAGTAGACCACAAAGTCTTAGCATACGCAGACGATGTGGCTATTGTAACCCCCGACTCTTCCACTGCTTTACCCAAAATAATTGAAGTTGCTAGCGAATTTGGTAAATTTTCTGGTTATAAACTGAATGTTTCAAAAACCCAAATCATACATTCTAAAACAGGTACACCCACTGACCTTCCAATAAATTCTACTGCTACATACCCTGGTGTAACTTTATCTCCCAAAATAGACGACATTGTCGGATTAAACTTGGACCCTTTACTTTTATCTACTAATAGGACTTTAGAAAGGATAAATAATTTACATTTATCTCTATTCGGACGGACCAATGTCATTAAGATGTTAATTTTCCCAAAATTCCTTTATTTTTTTCGTACTATTCCTTTATTTTTTTCTATGTCTCTTTTCAATAAAATAGATAGGATGTTGTCCAGATTTTTATGGGGGTACCGTCGGTCAAGAAGATCTCTTAAGTGGTGTACCCTCCCGCAAGGGCGTGCTGGGTTGGGATTTCCTAATTTCAGGATATACTATTGGGCTATTACTCTTAAAACTATCAAAGTTTTACTATTCCATGATCATGCCAACGAAATCTGTAAGGCACCCTCTATTTTTGAAATGCTTATAGGTGATCATGTGTGCCAATCGCTACTGATATTTATGGAGCCGAGCTATTATAAAAAAACGAAATTTAAGATCTTTCTCTCTGCTTTTCTGGCATGGAGACAAATGAATAAAGCTTTACGGATTATTCCTAAATATAATTTCTATACACCTATATGCTGTAATATTTCAATATCAGGGATTTCTCAAAGTATCCCTATTTCTCGATCTCGTCTGGGACCGATCCACTCAATTGGGCAATTGTACTTAGATGGGACCCTAATGTCCTTCTCCCAACTCCAAGACACATTTGGTCTTTCTAGAAATGATTTTTTTAAGTATCTACAAATCCGTAGTTTTTTGGAAAAAAAAAACCTTCTATATAGTGATGTAATGGAGTCTAATGATGTCTTGGAGAGTGGTAGGAAGGATGGCCGTATCGGCACAGTCTATCAGTTAATGATTAATAGGCTGCATGATGACCTCGATCAACAAGCCCAGAAGTGGGAGAGGAAACTGTCTATAGCAGGGATTGATCTGGCAAGGGCATTCGAGATCAGTAATACAGTACTAATTAACAGCTCTCTTAAAAGCCAACATTATATGGCCTCTTTAGATCTGTATTACACACCTGCTAAACTTGTCAAATGGAAAGCTACGAAAGGTATCAACTGTAGCCGGTGTGGAATTTTAGCAGCTGACTCATGTCATATGTTCTTTAGTTGTCCCAAACTTACTGTATATAAAAATAAGATAGAAAAATTTCTGACCAATTTGCTCAATGTTAACATCAAATTATGCCCTTCTGTTACTATCTTTGGTGTATATTTTCCATCCGAGAGTTTATCTGTTGATCGAGAACATTTTCTTTTCATTGGAATGTCTATTTACCGCTTTTGTATAACTTCAAGATGGCTAGATGCTGATCCACCATCATTTGAACAATGGTTAGGAAAGCTGTTAGATATTTATCGAATGGACAATGCAGTTTACAAATTGAAAGGATGGAGAAAAAAGACATTTGCTAGGAAGTTATGGCTTCCTATTGATAATTGGATTTAATTTAACCATGATCACATCTGTAAAGAGAGAGCATTTGAGTTATATGTTTTAATTTTTGTCATTGAGTGCTATGGCCTTTTTGTTGTACCTTGTTCCATCCCTGTATTTGTTCTGCCTCTGCCATTGAAAAATAAAAAAAAAATTAAAAAAAATTAAAAAAAAGACACAAGAGCCTTACAAAAAAAATCTAATCAAAAATTAAAATTAAAATACACCCCCCTATTTTTGATTTAAAAAAAAAAGAAAACCCTACTTTCTAACAGCTTTTCTTCGACCTTGCGTCTTACATCAATGTGTTTTTCCCAGCTAACACAATCTCTTCAGCCTTATGCCAAGTACAAATTTCAACTTAATATGAAAACAAAATTAATCATCATCACTTGTGTCATCAATATCTTCCTGACTACTGCTATTCACTTCAACTACTGGTGGGATGATGATATAAGTCCACTCAGGGGACTTATACTTCTGGTTAGGTTTCACTACTCTTTTTGCTCTGCTACTAATCACTTCTATTTTCTTTCCTGCTTGAATTTTCTTGTCAGAGTCTTCTTTTTGATTTGAGATCCCATTAACCTGCTCCTTTGATCTGTTTACTAATTTAAATTTTAGACTTTTATTTTCATCAGGCCAGTTATCTCCTTTTCTCGATAATTTCTTCTTTGGTTCAGATTGATTACACTCTGCTCTCCAAGCTCTTTTCCTTGAACCTTTCACTTTGGATTCATCGTCACTTTCATCTGATTCAGTTTCTGAGATTTCAATTCTAAATCTAGGTTCTTCTTTACTCGGCAGTTTCACTCTGTTAGGAACATCATCCTTATAGCTGGTACTCAGAATTTCTTCTTCTTCTTCTTCTTCGATTATTTCCAACATCCCAGTTTCAGAATTTTCGTTCCTGCTTTCAGAGCTTCCAATCTGCTTTTCAATACTCTCCTGATTTTTAATCTCCACTTGATCAGACTCTTTTTCTGCTTCTTTTTCTAGAAGATCTTCATCATCTTCAGAGTCTTGTATCACAATTTCTTCAGTATCTTCATTCAACGCCTCATTCGCAATTGAATTTTCCAGATGTCGACCTTCTTGTCGATCTTCAGAATCTGGATCTCTTTCAGGTTCTTCTTCAGAATCTGAATCAGCTGTAGTGTCACCTTCGTCAGGATTATCAGGTTGAGGTACATGAATGGTGTGACTCGCATGAATCCACCTTTTCAAACCTCTGCACTTAACTGCATTAGTTGTGACAAGTATCACCTGTCTTGCCTTCTGCCACCTGGGAACTAGACAATTTCTTCGGTGAACTTTTGTGCTCACCCAGTCTCCAGATAACAGATCATGAGCTTGTTCCTTCTCTCTCGTTATCACTTCAGTTCCCACCTGATGGAACACAGAAGTCAAAACGTCAGAAAGGTTCTTGCAATATTCCAGAATGACGCAATCGTTAATACTCATTAATTTACCAACTGGCACAAATGCTTGTCTCATGACTCTGCCCATGAGAATCTCGTGGGGGCTTAAACCTGTCTTTTTATCTGGAGTACTTCTTAAAGACATCAAAACAAGTGGAAGTGCGTCACTCCACTTCATTCCTGTAGCTAGACACATTTTAGCTATTCTACTTTTGATTGTTCCATTCACTTGCTCAACAACACCTGATGCTTCTGGTCTGTAAGCACAATGCAGCTTTTGTTTTATGTTCAATGCTTCACAAACCAATTTTAGCAATCTGTTTTCAAAATGTGTTCCACGATCAGTCTCGACTGTCACTGGAAAACCGTACCTTGGTATGATTCCCCTCAAAAGCAATTTAGCCACAGTAACTGAATCATTGTGACGAGTCGGGAACACTTCCACCCATCTGGAAAACAGACAGATAATCACAAGGACATATCTCAACTTGTTATGAGGTGGCATATCAATGAAATCCATTTGCAATCTGGTAAAAGGACCACCCTCCCGTCCTATGGTTCCCATGCTCACAACTGTTGTACTGTTTGGGTTGACCCGTTGACAGGGGAAACAACCTTTACAACGCAACTTTTACAACGAACTACCATTACAACGAAAGTTTTACAACGCAAAAACTTTTACAACGCATACCATTACAACGCAGGATTTTACAACGCAAGTACCTTTACAACGCATACCATTACAACGTAAGTATTGGTAAGTATATAAATATTTTAAAAATATTATATGTTTGGGTTTTTTGGAAAAGGGGTATTTTTAGGGTTCAGGGTCAGTTTTCAGTTTTTGGGTAAAGGGGTATTTTTAGGGTTCAGGGTCAGTTTTCAGTTTTTGGGTAAAGGGGTATTTTTAGGGTTCAGGGTCAGTTTTCAGTTTTTGGGTAAAGGGGTATTTTTAGGGTTCAGGGTCAGTTTTCAGTTTTTGGGTAAAGGGGTATTTTTAGGGCTCAGGGTCAGTTTTCAGTTTTTGGGTAAAGGGGTATTTTTAGGGTTCAGGGTCAGTTTGGGGTTTTTGGGCAAAGGGGTATTTTTAGGGTTCAGGGTCAGTTTTGGGTTTTTGGGCAAAGGGGTATTTTTAGGGTTCAGGGACAGTTTTGGGTTTTTGGGGTACAGGGTTAATTTGTAAAAATAAAATAAAATTATATTTAAATAAATTAATTAAATGTAATTAAATAAAAAATAATTATATTTTAATAATTTAAATTACTTTAAATTAAAAAAAAATATTTTTAGGGTTCAGGGTCAGTTTTGGGTTTTTGGGGTACAGGGTTAATTTGTAAAAAATAAATTAAAATTATATTTAAATTAAATTAATTAAATAAAATTAAATAAAATTTAATTATATTTTAATAATTTAAAATAATGTATATTAAAAAAAATATTATATACTTACCAATATTTACGTTGTAATGGTATGCGTTGTAAAGGTACTTGCGTTGTAAAATCCTGCGTTGTAATGGTATGCGTTGTAAAAGTTTTTGCGTTGTAAAAAATTCGTTGTAATAGTAGTCGTTGTAAAAGTATGCGTTGTAACGTCATACATCCCGTTGACAGATCAAACATCTTTGACAAAAAGATTCTGCAATTAGTCTGAACTTTGGATTGTACCATGTTTGCCTAAACAACCTAATCATTGAGTCTCTTCCAATGTGTCCTGGACCATGATACATTCTGGCCATGTCAGCAATCATGCTCTCTGGCATAACTGGTCTGTCATCTTTGTAAACCCAAATTTCATCTTCCTCTCGCTGTCTGCAACCTGCCTTTAACCATGTATCTTTTTCCTCATCGTTTGCCTCATCTTGTAACTCATTTACTCCTTGCCATGTCTCAACTACAGATGTTAGCATAAGTGAATTCAAAACATGTTCATTGTCTTTTTCCCGATTGATTGACATATTATTCTTCACACAAAACCTTGCGATCTCGTCAGCATATGCATTTCCTTTAGTCATATAGTCCTCGCCCTTCTTGTGTGCTGTACATTTCACGACAGCAATTTCCTTTGGTAACTGAATGCCATCAATCAATCTCTTGATCAATTTGGCATTCCTGATAGGAGTTCATGCAGAAGTTAAATAACCTTTTTGAGACCAGAGCTGGCCATAGTCATGGACTACGCCATATCCATACTGACTATCAGTCACTTTGGTAACTTTTAATTCTTTTTCTCTTTCACATGCACGAATCAAAGCAATCAATTCTGCTACTTGAGCTGAACGAATTCCTTCGAGGCATGAAGCTTCAACTACATCTGCAACTGTACAGACAGAATATGCTGCTCTCAGAATACCTTCATCTGTCCTTAAGCATGAACCATCAACAAAATAAACAAAATCTGATTCAGTTAACGGGACATCTTTAATGCCCTGTCTGGGTTTTGTACAGTATTCTAAAACATCCAAACATTCATGATCAATGTCATTCTCAATTTTTAATTTCTGTTACAGTACCATCAGGCAATATTGTTGAAGGATTTAAATTTACACATCTCGCCATCGAGACATTATCTGATCCCAGAATAATTTTCTCATATTTAGTTAACCTGTTACTTGTCAAATGTTGTGTTTTGCTTCTGGTAAGGAGAATCTCAACTGAATGGGGTACATATACTTTTACAGGAAATCCCATTATTATTCCCTCACTCTGCTCAAGACTTACACTTGTTGCAGCTACTGCTTTTAAGCAGCCTGGTAATGCTTTTGCAACAGGATCAAGAACTGCTGAGAAATAAGCTATTAGCTTCCTCAGTTTTCCATGTCTTTGAATTAAAACTGATAAGGCACATCCTTCTATTTCACTGCAATACAGCTCAAATTCCTTTTCGTAGTCTGGCATACCGAAAGCAGGTGCTTCACATAAACTTCTTTTTAACTGCTCAAAAGCTTCTAACTCAGTTTCTGTTAGGATAATCGGGTCTTTTATGTCTGCTTTTGTCAGTCTCTGCAGTGGCTTTGCAATTACTGAAAATCCACTAATCCATTGACGACAATACCCAACCATTCCTAGAAACATTCGGACTTGTCTCTGTGTTTTTGGAGGTTGCATTCCCTGAATCATTTTAATTCTCTCAATTGTCACCTGTCTGATTCCTTTTGCAATTCTGTGACCAAGGTATTTCACTTCTTGTTTGCAAAACTGTAATTTTGCAGGAGACACTTTATGTCCCTCATCTGCCAAATGATTTAAAAGAGTAATGGTATCTGTTACACAGTTATCTCGTGTTTTAGCAGCCACAAGGAGATCATCAATATACTGCACTAATGTTGATTTTCCAGGTAAATCTAGATTTTCAAAGGATTTCTTTAGCAACTGATTAAAAATAGATGGACTTTCTGTATACCCCTGAGGGATACGACACCATGCTAAAATACGGTCCTGAAACCTGAACGCAAACATTTGCTGGCTTTCTGGATGCAATGGAACAGTAAAGAATGCATTGCAAAGGTCAATAACTGTATACCATTCTGCATCATGCGGAATCTGATAAAGAATTACCGCTGGGTTTGGTACAACTGGGCAACATGGAACAACTCTTTGATTAACTTTTCTCAGGTCTTGAACTATCCTGAAAGTTCCGTTTGGCTTTTTAATTCCCATAATCGGTGAATTACATGGACTACTTTCAATTTCTTTTAAAACACCTTGTTTTATAAATCTGTCAATTACAGGAATAACACCTTCAATAGTTTCTGCTTTCATTTTATACTGAGGAATATTTGGAAAATCTACTCCTTGCTTTACTGTTATTTTTACTGGATCTACATTTTTCATCAAACCCATTTCACTTCCTGATAAATCCCAAATTTCAGCTTTGATTGTCTCTTTTAATTCTTAAGGTAGATTATTTTTATCAAATGCAGGAAATAATTTACTTTCCTCTGCTTCAACCATTAACATCGTTAACCTGTAAAGCCCATCTTCTTCTAGAGTTTGGAGCTCAATACCATCCGGTGAGCAATATATTTTGCAGTTCATCTTGCAGAGTATGTCCCTTCCTAACAGGTTTACAGGACTGCTGTTACAAACTACAAATCTATGTTTGTCTTTAAATTTACCAATTTCAACTTTCACTGGTTCTGTTAAATCTGTTTTAATTTGCTGATTAGCTACACCAACTACTTGAATTTGTTCACCCGAGAGAGGCAGGTTTTCTATTTCCACTGATCTAACAGTAGAACGGGTAGCACCAGTGTCCACAAGAAAAGTGATTTCTACATCATTCACTTTCCCATTTACAAATGGACCGGACTGATCTACCTCAAGAGTGGCTCCAAGCATACACTCTTCCTCCTCTCTCAAGCACCGTCATAAGTAATCATCAGAATCACTCCCTCCATTTTCATTCAACAAATATTGTTGAGAAACATTTGACACATTCACTCTTGGTGATCTGTTTACCGGTTCACCTCCGCAGAATCCCGTTTCTGTATTGTATTTCTGCACATTAACACAGTTTGGAAGTGGCGGTTGTGGAATCTGACTCTGCTGATTCACTACCTGTCGCTGTAGCTGTTGCTGCAGATTTATCTCATTCTGCATCTGTGGATTTAATGATGCATTTTTTAAATTTCTGGGCGGATTCTTACATTCACGCTTCCAAATTACCTTTATATTTCCCCTGATTCTGATTAACATTTTTGTTTTCCAAAGTTGCTATTTGTTGTTCAGCCACTTTTACCTGTGCCCACATAGCTTTTTCTTTCAGCTTCTTTTGCTTTGCATCTATTTCATCACTGCAATATTTTGCTTTTCTCAAAATGTCATCAACCGAAAGTGATTGCCAGCCAACTATTCCAGATCTAATCATTTCACCAATTTCAGGTCCTAAGCCATAAACAAATCTGTAAATGAAATGGCTCATGTCCTTCTCACTTAATTTTTCATAACCACTGTATTGCTTGAATACCAGCAGTAATCTTTCATAAAATGAATGTACAGATTCTTTTGGTTCCTGATTTGTCCTGTCAATTTTAACCCAATCTCCTTCTTTTGGGGGAATCTTATTTTTCAACCACACAATTACTTTATCATATAAATTCATAACATCTGCTGAAGGTGCACCTGTTACTCTATCTCGGAGAGGTTCTTCTTTGGGCCAATCTATAGAAATTTTACATTCTGTCCAAAGATCCGATGGGACAACAATGTCAAAGAATCCATCAAGATCAATCCACAGAACTTTTGAGACCTTAACAAATCTATCCACCTGTCGATACCATTCCACAGGTTTTTCTCTCAGCCGAGGAAAATCATTTGTAAACAGTAAAATGTCCTGTCTTGACCAAGGAACATGCACATAACCACCACCAGCAATTTCTCTCTTTGGAAACTGACCTGCTAATTCTCCTCTTTCTCTCCTTTCTTCCTCTCTTTTCTTTGTCCATTTCACTCTCCACTTACTTAATTCACCTAATCTTTTTAGGAACACAATTAATTCTTTTATGTGAATAGTTCTTCCAGTGGTATTCATGCTCTCAATGTCTTTTTCAGAGAAATCCACTCTGTAACTCTTTCCCAAATGTTTCCTTCTACTCAAATCAATTTCCAATTCAGCAGCTAATTCCTCTAATTGATCATACTTTTTTTCGTTTTCCATTGTATGCTTTTAAACAATAATTCATCATCCTGATATTGCTCTAAATTATTAGGTCCAATTGTACCAATGATTAATTCCTCCAAATCTGCTTTTAGTTTTGCAACATCAAGTAATTTAAATTCTGAGCTTTGTGGAGATTGTGTTAAATCTAATGCTCTTTTCCGGAGTTCCAAAATCGGATTCTGCACCAGATGGGGGTTTATTTGACAAACTTTGATTAAAAGTCAAGTCAGGCATCATTGTTTTGTCTCGGTGAATTTCTGATAAATCTGAATAAAATTTTTCAGCCACTTTCTGAATTTCTGCATTTAATGGAATAGTCAGAGCTGAGTGTCTAACTTCTCTTTGATCAAAAACTGGTTGAACAGGTCCAATCATTACTGGTACTGTTACTGCTTCCAAGCGTTTAGTTAACTGCTGTATTAATTCATCTTTTGATCGGAAATATTCTGAAGTATTTGGCATTTCCTCACATCTTTCTGATCTCATTACATTTCTTGGGGTTTCATTTCTATGAACTGGGGTTTCAACATAATTTCTGTTCTCACTAAATATACTAGAATTAGTTCTTGTTTCTACTCTTTCAGGAGTTTTTGCAATATTCGGATTTAATCTAGGTGATATCTCATTAACAATCTCTCTAGGAGGAGCACTTGGAGAGGTTCCTGGAGTAACCATCGGGGAAGACCATGTACAAGCTGGTTGATAAGGAGGAGGCTTTTTCGGTTTTGTAATATAAATCTCTTCTAAAACTGCATCTTCTAATTCTGATTCTTCAGCATTATTATTTTTCTTTTTGGGCTTTATTCTGACTAATTACCTCACCAGTTCTTGCTGGATACAAACCATCACACATGTCTGCACGTCTCCATTGACGCATTCTATCCTCATTAGTTTCCCTATTTATGTCCAACCTAGTACCTCTTATTATGCCTCTATTCTCGCGTTCCAATTCAAACATCTCATCCTCCCATTGAGCTAAAGCCTCAAATTGTGTAGGTCTAGGCTTCGGTTCAAGAGTCATCATTTTTTCTCTTAAGTTTTTCAAAACCGTAATGTTAAATGACCCATCTTCCGGCCAAGCTAATACACCATCATTCTTGGTATAATCCATCCAATTCTCAATCCAAAGGCAAGTATGATAACCATATTCACCTAACATATAAGCTGCGGGTGTTTTGTACTTATGAATTAATCTTCCACCTCGCGTTTCAATTTTCTTGTCAAGATTCAATTTATTTTTCAATTTCTGAAACCATGAAAGCTTCTTTTTCTCTTTGCTATAATAATAATCCATGTTTTTAAACGATTCCGCTTGCTTTGGAATAGATCGTAAATGTTTCCTGATTGTTCCGCAAAACCAACCAATCTGTGCGCGAAACTCACCAACAAGCCAATCAGGTTAAGCTACGTCACTGGTTTGCTCAACCAATAGAGTTGCTGCTTTTCAGTGAGAACCAATCAGCTGCTAGCTTTGCTAGTCACATGAGCCAATCGGTGCGCGAATACTGTGACGTATGCTAGCCAATCACAGCGAGACACTAGTGACGTATACTGCTGCTGCAGCTTTGGACAGAGAAACTCAGCTCGAAAAAACTCACCCCTCCGTTGCAAAATATTTTCACAGCGCCATTTTAAAAACAAACTTTTCAATGGAATTCAGTTAGTAACTCCACAAAAACAAACCATTTGTCTGTTTCGCTAAATAAAGTGATAGCGTTTTAGTCATTCAGATATTCTTTTGCGTGAAATAGACGACGCTATTCTCACAGAGTATTTAAATTTGTTGATAAAGTAAGGCTACTCTACCCTTCTATCAGGTAATAACGAACTTGTTTCCCTCTGAATGTACATATAGTAGCAATTCGAAGTTTCATTCAATCGTATATTACAAAATCATTTACACACATTCATACGGAAAAATCCCTAACCATATATACATGAATCTTGGTAGGACTTTAACCAACCATAGAAATCTTCACTCGCCAGTAAGATAGACAACGCTTCCTTACCCTTCACTCAAGCTTAGATAAATCTACTACTCTTTTCACAGTGAGTTTTAAAACAGGCACCAAGTCCTTATACTCAAAGCTAGAATTTCATAGACAATCCTCACTATACATTCTACCTTGCACACCTAAAATCCCTAAACTTGTGCTGTACGACCACAACACTAGTGATATATGACAATACCACTATTTTGAAACAGAACAAATGCACTGTGCAACTTCACCTGTTATACTACTCTTGCCGGCACAACTAGGAATTGTCACACTGCTGGAAAAAACCTTTCGACTACATATAACAACAAAATAAACTTAACATACTTAACAAACTTAACATCTGTTAAACCTCGATCCTATGTAATTACCATGTAGCATGACAGTTACCATAGCAACCGTAACTCTGCTACCAAGGAATTGATCCAGCCCCCCTATAGAAAATCTGTCTAAACAACGCTACCCAACACCATAGTACTCACCATTAATCACAAATCTCTCATGCAGGCCCATAAACTAACGAGACATGATTTTGGGCAACTGAATCATGTGACCTAATTAATCAGAACCTATTCACAAACTATTTACACATTTATATACAACTGCAGTTTATCATTTCTTACCATGGTTTAAAGCATTTATCCTTTCAATTAGATCACTTTGGTAAATGGATCAGCTGATGGTAACTAGACCATGAATAAACAAGACCAGCTTGTCGTTTCAAAATCTAATTTATTAAACTTTAATATTCAAGAAAAAGCATTTTATTATGAATCTTTATTTTATTAGCATTAAGGTAAGCAGCATTTAATAAGATATATGATTTATTGAACCATTCCCTAAGTCTATTTCCCTGTCTAAAACTTGCTCCGCCTAAAAAGTAAAGTCATTAAAGCCTATTATCCTTACGTGCGCCAAAAGTCCAACAGCACGACACGCCCTTCAGGAATCGGAAAGCGAGAAGAGCCCTCCTGCCCATGGGGGCAATTTTTATACCTTTCTAACTAGCTAATCTCACTTAAAAGTATATTTTTCTCTGCCATCCAGTGTTCTCATTGGCTGACAGATGTCAGCTCATATGGTGTCATCACTTTTCTCCAAGCCTAGATCAGGCTTTTCTAAAAGTCCATTGTCTCTTATTCTCAAGTCATGCAGCTTCCTTAAAAAGAAACATTCTACGAGTCACAGGCTGTGACTTCCTTAGCTTGGCAAACTTTGCCGCTTCCTGTCCTTGAATCAGTTCCACTAAGAGCACGTAAAAAAAATTTCATTCGAGTTTGCAAATATTTTCAACGTGGTAAAAGTTTCCATGCAGGGCTCTTGCTCTCTTTGGACAGGACTTGACAATGTCATCTTTCGATGTGCCTTTAGGCCTCACTCAGAAACTAATATTTAAACAAACACAAGACATCAATTAATTAGAGAATTGAGACCCATTCTTTTACCCACCCCCATTGCTAATTATTAACCCATTAATTTATGTTATCTAGCAGTGCACACAAAGCTGCGTTTATATTAACCTTCTTCTTTTAGGCCGCATGATTCTCCACAAACTATGCCACATAAAAACGAAAAGACATAACGTAAGCACACATAATAAGCACATGCCATTAGTTAAACAGCCACATTTAATACTGACAAAGACAATAGACAAGATTAATTTATTATTTTCAACACACTTACAGACGCAACATAAAGTGCATGAATTAGTCCCTCGTGTTTTCTCGTGTATATTCATTTTAAATCTAGGTTGATTAGTACTTTTCATCACTCACTCATTAATACGGTTATGGTTTTATGGAAGTTTAACTTTGCGAGTTAAAACAAAATATTATTCTGAACCTCGCTCTATCACTAGCTAGCTCCCACTTCCTGGTCGCCCTGAGCAGATTGAAATGATTAGAGTGTTGTGGACCTTCTAGTGATGCGCAGGCTACTAACTTACTTTTAGATAAGAAATTTCCACAAGAGAGTAACAGGTCATAGTAAAATTAACACTGAAGGTACCGACAGGCATCCTGAGACAATTAGACAGGATACAGAGAGGGTGCATAGAAATACACAGAAGGCTGACAACTGTGCATCTGAGTCAAAGGAGGCGACTTGAAGGCCAGTGTCCGCCACGCCGGCGTCAGGCAGGAGCTCATCTAGGGGGTACTCGAGGAACCATCGGGTGAGCGTCTCTCACCTCCATCGAAAGCAGGGGAGTGGAGTTTTTCTGAATAAAGCGGAGTGGCATCAAATTTGTTTTTACGAAGGATGCTAACTGGCCAAAGGTGAGCGCTGAATGTGTGAATCATTACCACCAAGCATGACAGAGCTTGTAGAACACTTCGACATCCTGCCACAAATATAAAGGGGCACGTTACGAAGTATAGGATGTGTGTTCTCTTGCAGCTCATGTAAAGCGCTCCGATACCTTTAGGTCGAGTTCGCACTATATAAAACTGCAATTTGGAGAAAGAGAGCGAAGGAGAGGGTGAGGGTGAGGGAGAGGGCGAGAGAGAGGGAGAGAGACAGACCGAGAAAGAGGGAAAGAGAGAGAGACACACACATCTGGTGGCCAAATCTCAAAACATAAAATCAGATAACGTGCAATACCGGCTTCACAGCTTATCCAAACTGTGTGATCCTAGGCAAACATTTTATTCCACAGAGCCTCATTTTTAGGTCGAAGCCTACCAGACGGTGCAGCTATTTGGTTTGCTCACGACATCGTGGGGAAATTCTGAAAGCTTCTCTGGGAATACATTTCACCTATTGCTTACCATTGTCTTTGTAGTTTGTAACTCACAGTTGCCTGCTTTCTATTTTCTGGTTTTAGTTGCTTTGGGCTGTCCAGCTTGAGTACATCTCTCTCGTGGGCATCCCTTGTTTACTGGATCTTGCCGAGTCCTGCCTCTCTGTAAACAGGCCTTTAAATCTTATCTTGTCACATTTGCTGTGCATTGAAGACAGAGCTCAAATGTCACTCTCTGTCTTCTAAGGGAGCTTGGTGTTTACTTTTCTTTCTCTGACTTCAAAGTAATTGAAATGTTTTTATGTGTCAATCCTGCACAGTGCCCATATGAGACTAGAGGGTGTAGGATGTTATTTTTTCTTGCTCCCAACAAACATTATCTGTGCTGATGTTATATCGGAATTAGGAAAGTACAAATGAAGCACATTTTCTTTGTAATTCTGAACTGGGATGAAAGCAAATATTTGAATATGATCAAAACACATCATTACAGTCTGTAATGATGTGTTTTGATCATATTCAAATATAGTAGGTGATGACATTTCCACACATTATCGTTTGTGCGCAGTAAAACTGTATGTTGGTGCAAATGTAATGGTCATTTCAATTGATAATGTGTTGTCTGTAATGGCAGTGCACCAATCCACTCTACAACACTACTATGTACCTGATGCAGATCACAACATGTGCATATGATGTAAATAGGTCAGTGAGTCACTGCTTTTGTCAGAGAGATCCTTTTGTTACTTGCAGTTTGTAAGATAAAATCCTAACATACAACTGCGAGCTAATAACGGCCATCTAAGAGCTGCATGCAAACTGCAGAGAAAAAATTGGAGCGTTATGTTTCTTTCCCCACAGTCTTTGTTTGATTACCCTAGTGTTTCAAAAATAAATTATCTTTTCATTTTCAGCACCTGGTAAAGCCTGACAACCTGAAACATTACCGCATTTTGGGGCTATTTCTCAGCAAACAACAAGAGGACCCCAACCTCCTTTGCTGCTCTTTCACCCCGGCTACTACCGAGCAAACACCAGTGTTAAAGGTAAGCAAACTGATGCTATATTTTTTTACATGGGAGTTAGGGCTATGTATGTGGTCACTCTCAAGGCCCTCAAGCAGTGAGTGGTTCAGTGCCTCCAGCAACCACTATGGTACAGTGAAGCAGGAGGCAGTAAAGTTGTATTTTTGCAGTCTTTTTGTGGAAAGGGGAGCTGTTGAAGATGTATTACTATACTGCACAAGATATATGTATTTATACTGAAATTTGATATTATTGCACTGCACCTTATACGTTGTACTTTGATTATTGACAGGTTTCTTTAATATATATATTGGTAAGGCCAGCAACACCATCATGAATACAGTACAAGAGCTGATTGCAAGGTCATTCCAGGCATGGCCACTTGAACAAAAACTACATTTAAAGCAATTAGGACCTCATCAGCCTGAAATTAACCTACAGAAAACTTCCCAGGACAGAGGAAAAATTTCAAAACGTACATTCTCAAATGCCTGGTACACAAAAGCTGATTGACTTACAGGATGCCCTATAAGAAATTCTCTGTTCTCCTTCCCCTGCTTGCTGTTTGGTGGTGACTTTTCTTGGACACGTCAAGGAATCACTGACTTGAAGCATTTATCCGAAAAATAAAGAAGCATGCATTCACAAGAAATCATATGGAAAACCTGACAAGACTGGGAATGTTGGGGGAAGACGCACCAATTGAGCAGCAGATAAATGATGCATATCGCAAAACCATACAAAAACACAATGAGGCCGTTGATAAGAACAGACAAATTCTATCCAAGATCATTGATTGCATTAGTTTCTGTGGTGCTTTCGAACTGGCATTGCGAGGCCATGACAAATCAGAAACTTCCTCAAAATCTGGGATCTTCCGAGGCCTAGTGGATTTAATGGCAACCATAGACAAGGATTTGGAAACACATTTAGCACGTGCTACAGTCTTTAAGGGCACCTCTAAAACAATACAAAATGAAATCCTTGAGTTTGTGCTCAAAAATATAAGAAGCCATATTGTGCAAGAGTTGCGAAACACAGACTTTGTGGCTATTCAGGCTGATGACACCACTGATGTGGCCACTAAAACACAGTCCGTGTTAGTGTTTCGGTACCTTGACAGTGACAGAAACGTTGTGGAGAGGTTCTATGGTTTCACACATTTAAGAGATTCTAGTGCAGCAACCATTACTGAAGCTATACTGTGTTAACTGAACTTAATTTTTCCGGATCTGCCTCAAAAACAAAAACTTATCGCACAAAGCTATGATGGTGCGTCCGTAATGAGTGGAAGCCTTAGTGGAGTACAGAAACGAATTCGAGATGTGTACCCTAATGCTCATTTTGTGCACTGTTACGCCCACCAACTCAATCTTATTATGCAACAGGCAGTATCAAAGATCAGAGAGACACAAGTTTTCTTTCAGGATATAGGAGGCATGGCAGCATTCTTCACACGTTCCCCCAAAAGAACAGAAGCCCTTCATGAGATTGTGGACAAAAGCTTTCCAAGGGGATCCTCAACTCGTTGGAACTTTAACATTTGTACAGTCAACCTAATCTTGGAAAATAGGGAGGGCCTTGAGAAATGTTTTGCCGCCATCGGAGCCAATGAAGAGTTTGATCACACAAGTCAGAATGAAGCCCATGGCTTTATTAGAACACTACAAGACAAAGAGTTTCAGTTCTTACTGTTTTTATTTCATGAAATAATGCGTGATGTCGATGTGTTATACGATCAGTTACAACGAAAAGACATAGATACTGTCTTTGTGAAAGACTCTACCACTACATTTGTACAAAGCATAAGGAAAGTGAGAGATGGGGTTGACAATTTAGAGAGCAAACTGCCGGAGCATTCTGCTTTTGGAAAACCGCAGGCAAAACATCACCTCTCTGGTTCGAATTGCAAAGGAGATATGTGACATTGTAATTGTGCAGGCACAAGAACGTTTTTCATTCACTAAACATTTGGTGAGTGCCACATTATTGCAAAGTCAAGAGTTTGCACAATATGATGAATCCTTCCCGGAGCGTGCTCTGAATCAGGCTGTGGAAGCATATCCTATGCTCAAAAAAGAGCAGCTGAGAACTGAGTTGACTGTACTGTACCGAATGCCTGTGTACCGGAAGGCCACAAGTGCCTTGACTTTGCTGACTTTAAAATATAAGCTGAATATGCAAAAGTCACTTACAGAGACAGTGAGTTTACTAAAAATTGTCATTACCACTCCAATGACAACAGCCGAAGCTGAACGATGTTTTTCAGCCTTAACGCGTATTAAGACATTCCTCAGGCACACCATGCTAGAGGAAAGACTCAATGCTTTGGCGATGACCTCTGTAGAGAGCAAGCTAGTCCAAAAAATACCGGACTTCAACATGAAAGTAATTGACAAGTTCGCTACACTGAAAGAGAGACGTGCAGATTTCATTTACAAAAAGTGAATGCTGCTACTTGTTTGTTGAATAAAAAAAATAATGATTGAGGTACTCAGAAATGCATTGTTATCTCTGTTTTTAAAAGTTTTCTAGTGTTTGTTCCTATTTGGGGACTAAACAGATTTTAATGATCAAATGGAATATTAAGTACATTTTGTTTCACCTAAACACTACAATCTGTGTGGAAAGACATGCGTGATAAAGTCACATGCGTTCTAATGGAAACGTGGTAAAGGTAAGGCGTGGTTCCCAATGCTTTGTGAAGGCTGTTTCCCAACTGCTGTGCATCTTTTTCTACTCTTAGAGCTGAGATTTTCATGAAAGTCTTATAGTCTGAATTCAGCACCTGAGCGTAATAGGAAGGAATGTATGAAGCTCTGTGGTTATACTGAATAAGCAGCTACCTATGTTATGCCATCTATTAATGTAATAACTGCACTTTCACAATTGCTTTATTAACCTTCCTGTATTCTCAAATTTGCTTGAAAATGCACGATTTTTCTTCTCTTTTTTCAAAATATTCTTGGGGGGTAACCCTCCCAAACCCCCCTTATGGGATTCGGGCTCGCTCGCTGCGCTCGCTCGCTACGGTGCAGTATGCAAATCAGTTTGCGCTTCACCACTTTCAAATGTCACCAGCCGCTATTGTTTTTATATAGACGTAACACAAGACCACAAGCGACAAAAATCCCCATAATGTACTTTAAAAATAGTAGAATTAGCTTAGTTCTCTTAAGATGTAAAATGCGACACTTTGAGTTCAATGTACATTTATATGCGTAACGCTATACAACGAA
Source organism: Lissotriton helveticus (assembly GCF_964261635.1). NCBI lineage: Eukaryota > Metazoa > Chordata > Amphibia > Caudata > Salamandridae > Lissotriton > Lissotriton helveticus. Next base: position 780,230,503 of record NC_136070.1, read on the forward strand.
AGTGTTGCAGGGAAGGTGATGCGTCGGTTCCTTACAAGCAAGAATGGTGATGAGTCGGGTCCCTACTGATGCGTAGGGGATGCGTCGGTTCATCTCAGCGTGGGGATGTGATGCATCGGTTTCTTACTGCGCTTCCGTGGCAATCCGACCAACAGCGCTGTGATGCGATGAAGATCCGGTGCAATGAAACAAAATGGCGTCTTCTTCTTGATGCAACATGATGCGTACACACCCGACGGCAGTGCGGCGACTCAACAATTCTTCTGAGCCGCAACAGGCCCTACGACATGCTTCTCGGTGATGCTGCGGCGTCTGGTGCGACGACGATCCTCTTCTCCGGCGATGCGAGGCGCTTCTGCAACGATGCAACAGTTGCAGCGGCAACACACTTTCCCAGTGATGCGACGACAGCTGCTGCGGCTGCGATGCGCTTCTCCGATGATGCGGCAGAGTCTGGTGCGATGTCGATCCTCTTCTCGGGCGATGCGAGACGCTTTCACGTTCTGAAGCGACAGCGGCAGTTCGCCGACATGCTTCTTCTTTGTGAGTCGCGCTTCCAGCTCCTTGCAACATGCAGTCCCTCAGAAAGACCAACACTACTGCAGGCACTTACAAATAACTCTTGGGGAGCTGATGGGTGAGGTCTGTTGTCCCTGAGACTTCAGCAGGAGGCAAGCTCTATCCCAAGCCCTTGGAGATACTTCGCAAGTTGAATGAAAGTAGCACAAAGTCCTTTCTCCTCTCTTTGGCAGTCAGGCAACCATTGCAGGCCAATCCCTCACGCTTAGGGGTAGTCTCTCCTCAGTCTCTCTGGTTCCTCTCCTCAGCAAAGGTTTCTTCTTGTTTCCCAAAAGTGATCTAAAGTTCGTGGGTCTGGGTCCCAATATTTATACTCATTTTCCCTTTGTTCTCTGAAGGCAGAGAGGCCTTTGCCTAGGTCAAACCGGTTCTGGTCATTCCTGAAGCACTTTGTTGACAAGACTCCTTCTTTCCTTTCACAGTGTAGGCCAGGGACATCAGAGGCACCACAGGAGGCGGACCCAGCATTGCGGAGATAAGGTACAGCCCTATTCAGGTCCCAAATGCAACTCCTCCCTCCCATCTGCATGCAAATCTCTCTATTCAGCCCTGTGCTGACTCACCCTGTCTCCTGGAATCCCCCCAGCCCCTGTCACTGAAACTCCAGACAAGGAATACACAACCTAGCAGAGGCAGGCTTGGATATCTAGACAAGAAAATACCTGTTTTCTAAAAGTGGTATTCTCAACCACAGAATGTTAAAACCACCTTCACTAAAAGATGCATTTTATCATTCTGGGTTCAGGCATACTAAACTCGAATTTCTACCTAGTCCCCTGACTCAGTTAGGATTATAAGATGTAATAATCAAACTGCCCATTCTGGCCTATGGGGAACAGAAAGCCTTGCAATAGTGAAAAACGAAAATGGCTGTAATTCACTATTAGGACATGCCACACACCAGGGCATGTCCTACCTTTTACCCATAATGCACCCTGCCCTTGGGCCTACCCTAAGGGTGACTAATATGCAGAAAAGGGAAGGTTTAGGGACTGACAAGTAGGTGCACTTGCCCGTCAACATGACAGCACCAGACTGATCTGTAGTTGTATCAACCGCACACCTATATTAATCTACTAAATTTAGAAATTCTATGCCAATTTCTAGAATATTAAGGGAGTTCCCTGCTGAGGGTTGTGCCCACAACACTTATTGTGAAACTGCTCTGCCTAGACCTGGAGACATCCAGGCCTGCTGGGTGCTCAACCAATTGTCCCGAGGGTTTCTATTTAAATGCTTCTAATTCATACTTTATTCTAAGAGTTATCTCTATATTTCTGTGAAAAGATAAATCATCAACACATATTCAAAATGAGTTTCTCAAGTTCATGTATTGTCAACTGAAGTCTTCATTCGACTTAGTATTCATGAAGCATACGTAACCTTTAAAAGTAAATAAACCAAATTGCAATCGTGTTACATAATGTTAACAAAGTCAGTAAAAAACCCAATGCATTTCAGGTCCTAATGAACCCTTCCTCAGGGGTTAGTTTGTTGATATCTTCTTTACTTTGAGTTCCTCAGTTCTGGCACTGAAAATATGAAACATACACATCTGAGTCTGATGTTATGCACATTAAAGTTCATCATGCAATGCAATATCATGATTACAGGTTACAAAAATGAATTAGAATTGGCACATCCATTAACTATGAACACTTGATGGGGATGTATGAAAAGAAGAGGGAGCCTCTAGAGTACTATATATATATGAGTCTCATCTGTACAATATGAATCCTCAACGAGTTGAACTCAGTTGCGAAAAGTTAACTGAATGTTTCCTCACTCAGTTTTAGACAACATGATAATTGTAAAAAATCAGTGGTGTTACTCACTAGCAAAGGCCCTCCAATTTTTCAATTGTACACGTGACAGTGATTGAGTCCTCCAGACACTAACGAACAAAGATATATAATGAAAAGTTCTTAGAAATTCTAAAAGTTGATAGCAGGCATTTTCTGCTTGATGGTTAGTGTCTGGAGGACTCAATCACTGTCACGTGTACAATTGAAAGATTGGAGGGCCTTTGCTAGTGAGTAACACCACTGAATTGTTTTTGAATGTGAGGCCATAAAAGTGATCTATACCATGGAGCAAAGGCTAACAAATTAAAGACCACCTCCCAAATTTCAGATTAAGGTGGAACAATATTCGGTCTCTGCCCTCATCAATATGGGTGTTTCTATAAATGTCATGACTAGGATCCAGATCACAAACCCACCCAAGTAAAAGAGTTCGCCTATGTTAACTCTGAGCTGCTGTCTCTCTGGACCATTTTCCATGCCAAGCTAACACACGAGAGACATTCTCTCAATGCCAAAATCTGTTATCAATGAAGGATGACGGGACACTGAAGAGCTGGGACCTCTCAGAACAATTGCAGCTGATCTAATTTGCATTCAGTATACACAACCATGATATAGACAACGTCTTGGCCCAACTCAACAATTTTTTTTAAGGCAATGGGTGTCTAAAGGATAAACTAGCCTTCCCCCTCTGACTGGGAGTGGAAAGAGATCTGTAGAAACTGGTTGAGGCAAATTTCATTGAGAGGGTGGAAGGGCCCAGCCCTGGGTATTACATATTGCTGTTACTAGGACATTTAGAGAGCCTTAGATGGTGCACATATTTGAGGACATGCGATTATAAAATACAGCCATCCAGAGACTGTGACATCTGCCTCAGACAGTGGAAGATGCAGTGGCTGAAGTCAACAGGTCCCAATCGTTTTCCAATGCTGATCTGCAGCCTGGATACCACCAGACAATTAGTTCAGAGGCTAACACCATTATAAACCACTAAACTTTGCAAGTTTCCAAAACTGTGGAAGTGTTCAAAGCACCAGCCTAGAAGTGCTGGACTGAGTAATAAATGTGACAACTTCCTGGTGCATGCTGTGCCAATTAAAGATCATCTTTAGAGACTCAGGGACATTCTTCGTAGATTGAGTTAGTGAGTCATCACCCTGAACTAAAATTAATGGGAGTTCCCGAAAAGAGAGATTAGCTTCTTTGGGTACAAGCTCTCAGCTCAAGGGGGCATGCCTGACCTCACTAAAGTGTCAGACATTAAGACTTTGTTTCCCCTGTATAAGTCACCAAAGAAAGAAGATGCTTTGGGGGTAATACATTTCTGCGTTCAATTTCTCCCCTCCCACATGATACAGAGTGAGCTTCTATGAAAGCTAATGAACACGAATATCCCATGGTATTTTGGCAAAGACCGACAAGCATCTTTTCAAGCCACAGAGATTGACCTGTCCAAAGACACAGAACTAGATGTGGATGCTCTCCTCACGTGACGAGGCGCTATGCAATCTCAAGGACAACGGTGCGGTAAATTTCCTGTGGTGGAAATTGTGGGTCGAGCACTGACCCATCAGAACAGAGCTACTTGCACTTGCAGAAAAAAGCCATAGCTGTACAGTATGGGTGTTGCCATTTTCATCTATATTTTTGCGGCCTTACATTCCTAGTGGCCACAAACCATAAATCATTATTACCACTTTTCAAGGTATCTTTAGCTAGACCCCCACCAAAGATAGAGAAGTGGGTTCTCCAACTCCAAGTGCACTTAATCTCTGTGAGAAATTGGGTTGTTGGTTCAAGGGGTGGCTTCCAGGCAACTGCCACAATTCTTGTCAGGGTGAATCACAAGAAGTCCTTTGTTTAACTCTCTGGTAGCTTTGCACAAAAACAGTCAGGCTTAACTTAGATGCAATGTGTCAAGTATTTATGCAGCACACAAAAATTAACAAAGTGAAGCATGAATTGTAATAAAATATTTAATACCAAAAAGGCAAAAATCCAGCAGTGGAACCAGAGTTATGAATGTTTTAAGTTTAAGGTAAGAAATAGCACCTAAAAACTCAAATCACCAGCTGTGGACATCTTGTCGAGCAAGACAGGGTCAAAGTCGGAAAATATATATGACTGTCATTAATACAAAAAATGGATTGAGCCCGGTCAATGCTTACCTGTGGACTTAGAATATGTTTCAAAGAAAAGAGTTCTGAGAAGTTAAAGTTTAGCGAGGCAAGACTGGAGGCCGTGTCTGAGGAGGTAGCGCCATCGTCTGGGAGCTGCTGGATGAATTTGTGGTGAAGATTTCTATGTTTTAAGGTTAATTTCTCTTTTGGAAGTCGAAAATCTCCAATGGGACTATGTTATAGTCTATAGCCGAAAAGAGTACACGGCTGGATACTCCTTTGGCAAAGGGCCACTGAACAGGATTTGATTCTGTGAAGAACAATGTAGCAGGAGCTTCCATGAAGTCAGTCTGACCGCTGATGAACCTTGGGCGGATAGACGAGCAGGTTAGTCCTAATATTCTCTCTGTTCTCAGAGAAGTTTTTAGCCAAAAATTTTCTAAGTCCCAAGTTTTGGAGTTTGGCTATCTGGGCACCTTTAGCACCATGCATCCAGGACAGGAGTGGCACCACTTGGGGGTTTAAGACTCAAGCTGGGTTCAGGTGCGGGTTTAAGATGGTGGGATCCTTTTATGTCACTGAGGCTCTGATCAGGAGAACAGCAAGCTAGTCGTTGGAGTCGCTCTGGTAGTCCTCGGTTCAAGTGATAAAGCAGGGCTCTAGCAGCAGGGCAGACCTCTGAGGGTTCAAAGCAGGATCCAGGCATCAAAGCCGTCTTTCCTAGTGCAGCAAAACACCTTGTGGAGTACACAACAGCAGGCAGTCCTCCGAGAGAACTTCCACAGGTCCAGAAAGCGAACTGTAGAGTGGGTCTGAGTATCCTATTTTAATGCCTGTTGCTGGCTTTGAAGTAGGAGATGTTTCTAGAGAATTACCTTAAAAGTGCTTGTAGTTTCCTTACTTCCCTGCCCTGGCTCCAAGCTGGCTGCATGAACAATGCAGAGCTGACAAGCCCTGTGTGAAGGCAGAGCACAGTCAATACAGTTGCAAGCCGGGCTGTGCCTAGCTCAGCCCCCCATCCTGCCTGTTGGTGGCCCATCCAGGCTCACTTAATCTGTTGGTTTAATAAACCAAGTCCAACTGTCAACAACACCCAGTCAGGCTGCAGGCATGAAATAGGCTTCAAATATTTAAAGCAGGAAAATGGTAACTTTCTAAAAGTGGCATTTTAAAAATTGTACTGTAAAATCCGACTTTACCATTAAGGAGGATTTTTAATTACACTGTTTCAGACATCAAACTCAAAATGCTACCTGTTCCCAATCAAAAGGTAGCACTTAATAAATGTAATAAGGCAACCCAATGTTATCCTCTGGGAGAGGTAGGTCTCACAATAGTGAAAAATTTTATTTTTGAGTTTTTCACAACCTGGACCTGTACAACTTAAAAGTAGGTGTCCATCCTTTGGATTACAAGCACCCTGCCCTATGGGCTAGCGCGGGCCTTCCTTAGAGGTGGCTCATATGCAATAAAAGGGAAGTTTAATGGCTTGGTCAGTAGGCTATATTGCAAGTCAAAGTGGTAGTTTAAAACTGCAGTCAGGCTGCAATGGAAGGCTCAGGATATGTTTTAAGGGGCTACTTATATGTGAAAGTAACAACCTAGGCCATTAACAATGAGCTTGTAATTAATAAAAAGTGAGAGGTCAAGAATCAAATGACATAAGAGATACTTGCTTTTTTATTAGTTCCGTAGATTTGAAAAACAAATTAAAACAGTAAAAATGATTCTACTTTATAAAAACATTAACCTATTCACAAAATAATGTACAATAATCAATAAAATTCACAAATTTATACAGTTATATCAAAAAAGAGAAAATTAATATAAAAAGAAGTAAGTGGCATAGTATTGTTATCTCGACGCGCGTTTCGGTGACCAGCGCCTTCCTCAAGAGTAGCCACGTTTTATCGTATTTTTTTCAATCAGTTTCAGAATCACTGAAGTAAGTTGATGAAATCCTTGTTAACTTGCGCAGATACTGTTCAAGTCCTCACTGATCTTAATTTTCTGATGATTACTAACAGTCCAGTCATGACGTTAAGTTCTATATATGGTGCTCAACGTGATATTGCGAGTACCAAACAGATTAACTGGTCCAAATAGACAACGCGAGCGACTGTGCTCCTAATCGATCGATCTCAAGGGAATTCAAACAATCTAAAATCTGCAATTTGCGATATTTAAAATTGCCACCTGGTCCGTGGAAAAGGATATTGAAGATTATCTTGACTTGATGTTCTAATAATATATTTGGCCTGATGTCCTCCTGATGTGGTGGAAAATCGGATATTCTCTCTTTAGATTAGAGAAGGAAATATGTGGACCAGGGGCCGCGACCGGTGCAAGCCTCGGATATTCGACGAATATATTATTAGAACATCAAGTCGAGATAATCTTCAATATCCTTTTCCACGGACCAGGTGGCAATTTTAAATATCGCAAATTGCAGATTTTAGATTGTTTGAATTCCCTTGAGATCGATTGATTAGGAGCACAGTCGCTCGCGTTGTCTATTTGGACCAGTTAATCTGTTTGGTACTCGCAATATCACGTTGAGCACCATATATAGAACATAACGTCATGACTGGACTGTTAGTAATCATCAGAAAATTAAGATCAGTGAGGACTTGAACAGTATCTGCGCAAGTTAACAAGGATTTCATCAACTTACTTCAGTGATTCTGAAACTGATTGAAAAAAATACGATAAAACGTGGCTACTCTTGAGGAAGGCACTGGTCGCCGAAACGCGCGTCGAGATAACAATACTATGCCACTCACTTCTTTTTATATTAATTTTCTCTTTTTTGATATAACTGTATACATTTGTGAATTTTATTGATTATTGTACCTTATTTTGTGAATAGGTTAATGTTTTTATAAAGTAGAATCATTTTTACTGTTTTAATTTGTTTTTCAAATCTACGGAACTAATAAAAAAGCAAGTATCTCATATGTCATTTGATTCTTGACCTCTCACTTTTTATTAATTACAAGCTCATTGTTAATGGCCTAGGTTGTTACTTTCACATGTTTTATCCCTGACCTAGGAATTATCGGAAATTGGTCAATCAGGGGGTCCTTGTTGTTCTCATTCACTTAAGGGGCTACTTAACCAGTTTGGTGCGTCGGACGGCTGGGAGCAGACCAACGCTACAGTGCTCATGTGCGTCAGACGGCTCCCAGCTGTCCGCGCATATGGCACAGGAAATCCCTCTGGTGAAGGCACCAGAGGGATTTCTTTTCAATCAAAACAACCTGGGGCTGTTCTGATTGTTTCTCTGAAATGACGCTTAGTGCGGGATCCACCAACTATGCACCAGGGAGGGAGGAGTAGCCCCTTGGGTGGCTTTTGCTCCCCGCAAGTTTTGTGCAGATTCAGTCTTTCATCTCCCCTGGGAGGCAGATGGGGCCTTAGCCCCCAGATCTGTCCCCCGGGGGGGGGTTCAGAAGCACACTAGGCACCAGGGATTTTTCTTTTTATGCATATAGGGGTGGAGGGTGCCCAAATTGGTCATGCAAATGCCCCGACTCCCCCCAAATTCCAGATGTTCTGGCCCCCTGGGAGGCAAATAGGGGCCATAACCCCTGATCTGCCCCCCTCGGGGGGGCAGAGAGCACACTAGGCACCAGGGATTTTTTATTTATGCATATAGGAGTTTGGGCTGCCCAAAATGGGCATGCCAATGCCTCCACCACCCCAAAATTCCACAGTATTTCTGCCCCCCCCGAGGCATATGGGACAATAGCCCCTGACCTGCCCCTAAAGCCCATAAGGCACCAGGGATTGTTTTTATATATGTAGGGGTGGAGGCTGCCCAACATGTTAATGTTATTGCAATTTATAGAGAGCAACTGTTACCCAAGGGTGTCAAGGGTGCTTGAAATGGTTGATAATATCAGACTTTCCCTGGATTCCAGGCAATCAGCTATACTGATTTTGCTGGACTTGTCAGCTGCCTTCGACACCATTTCGCACAGCATCCTCCTTGACCACCTGTGTGCATCTGGTGTCGAGGGAGCAGACCTTAATTGGTTCAGGAGCTATTTGGGGGATCGCTCATCTAAAGTGCAAATAGGTGACTTCTCCTCAGAAAGCCAAATCATTAATAAAGGGGTCCCTCAGATCTCAATTTTGAGCCCTACGTTATTTAACTTATATGTGTCCCCCTTGGCTAAACTCATACAGTCTTTTGAGTTTCAGACAGTATCATACGCAGATGATACTCAGTTGTTAATCACCATGGGACCAGACGTCACCGAAACCAAAAAACGCTTTAAACTCTGTATGATAGCTATAAACAACAGGATGACAAACAACCACCTTCTCCTAAATGCTAATAAAACAGAGATCGTGCTTTTTGGGGATGCAGAAAAACTATGGAACAGCGATTGGTGGCCCCCCATGTTAGGTCCGTGTCCCCCACCTACGACAGCTGCACGCAATCTAGGCATAATTCTGGACTCCAAACTAACTATGTCAAATCAAATTAACAATTTGGTCCGCATCTGCTACGGACTTATGCGCAGTATCAGAAATTTTTTCAAATGGACCCCTCACTCCTCCAGGATGCCCCTTATGCAGGGACTGATTATTAGCCGTCTGGACTACGGCAACTCTTTACTTGCTTTCCACAAATGTAGGACTCCTGGCTAAACTCCAGGGCGTGCAAAATACGGCGGCCAGGTTGGTCCTTAACTTGCCTTCACGCTCCCCATCTGGACCTAGTCTGAAGACCCTACACTGGCTCCCAATCAAAAAAAGAATCCATTTTAAATTGTGTTGCTTGGTGCATAAGACACTCAATAATAAAGGGCCCCTCTATCTAGCGAAAAAACTCACTATATACCAACAGGCTAGACCCCTCAAATCCAACAGCAAATTTCTCCTGACAGTGCCGAAGATCCGAACCGCCCGAAATGGGGGTAGATCCTTTTCCAGGGTGGCCCCAGAAACCTGGAACACCTTGCCTTTACCCCTCCGTCTGGAGACGGATCATAAGAAATTCCGTAAACTACTCAAAACTTGATTGTTTAACCTAGCTCCGTAAATAAATGCTCTTTTCTGTCCTGTCCTGCCGTGAACACTAGCTAGCGCTATGAGACCTTATGGAGATATATGCGCTCTTTAAATACCAACTACAAAAACAAATACAAATATGGAGGCCCGCGGGAGAGAGACCATTCGCGGAATTACGAAGAGAAAAGCCAAGTTATTAAGGCCTTTCTAAAAGAGAGAAAGTTTGTTGTGGATCTAAGATGTAGCGGAAGGCCGTTCCAGGCCTTCGCCGTGCAGGCCACCAAACCTCTTCCCCCCAGCTATCTTTGCACACTCTGGGTACCGAGATCAGCTTTGCCTCTGTTGAGCGTAAAGTTCTTTTAGGTACGTACCAAATAATTGTTGTTTAAGGCACTCGGGCCGACTCCATGGAGTGCTTTGTGGACCAGGCACAGGGCTTGAAACTGAATCAGTTTTCTTATAGGCAACCAATGAAGCCTTTTAATCTCAGCCGAGATAGAGGCATATTTTAGTGTACCTGTAATCAATCTAGCCGCTGCATTCTGAAGGATTTGTAGTTTGTGCATGAGCCCTTCCTGCAGAGTGAGGTAGAGCCCATTACAGTAGTCAAGCCTAGACAAGGATAGGGTAGTGATGACTACTGTCTTTGGGGAGGTATGGCATTATTTTCCTGCATGCTCTGAGAGTATAGGAGGGAGAGGAGACCACCGCATTCAACGGGTCTTTAAAACTGATTTCATCATCAACCCAGACCCCAAGATTCTTTGCTTTTTTCTTGGCGGTGGGTAGGGGGCCCAGTGAGTCCGACCACCAAGCAGGAGTCCAAAAGCTGGGGTCATTACCGAACAACACCACTTCAGTTTTTGCAGAGTTAAGTTTAAGACAGTTCTGAGCCATCCAGCCGCCTACGGCTGACATGCACTCTTGAGACTTGGTGCTCTTCTCATCATAGACCCTGGCAGCAATGACACCACAATTTGGGTGTCATCTGTGTAAGAGGTTAGGGAGAAGCCGTATGATTGAATAAGTGGAGCCAATGATGACACATAGGTATTAAAAAGAGTCGGGCTCAAGGAGGAGCCTTGAGGGACTCCACATGGCAAAGAGAAAAGTTTGGAAGAGAATTCCCCTAATGCGACTGTTTTAATTCTGTAAGAAAGAAAGGATTCAAGTAAATTCTAGGCAGTGCCATGGATTCCACTCTCCCACAAACGGCCCATCAATAAAACATGATGGATCGTATAAAAGGTCACAGAGAGATCAAACATGCTCATCACTGCTTTGCCTCTTAGATCTAGTACGGACCTGATCTCATAGTGGACTTGATAAGGGCTGACTCTGTGCTGTGCCCCGCTGTGAAGCCATATTGCAAGGGATCCAGCACCTGCGAATCTAGCAAGAACCTACTAAGTTGTGTGTGCATGAGTTTCTCTGCCACTTTTGCCGGAAGAGGGAGCCTAGATATCGGTCTGAAGTTATTTGGGTCTTTAGGGTCCAGAGTAGATTTCTTAAGCAGAGGCAATATTGATGCGCTTTTCCAAATTTTTGGGAAGTAGCCTTCGGAAAATATAGAATTTATGACGGAGGGACAGAGCCGATGCGACTGGCCCCGATGCCAGTTTTATAATGGAAGTTGGACAGGGGTCATAAGAAGAACCTGATTTAGTTGTCCTAATGAGAGTTAAGGTTTCTATAGGTGTTGCGGGGCAAACCTATCAAAAAGTACCTTTGAGCCCTTTCCTAATTGACAGTCATCGGACTGGAAGGAAATGGATTTGGCTGTTGCATTTGTTAAAATGGAGAAAATTGACTCAACTTTGAGCTGGAAGAATTGGGCAATTTTGTCACATAATTCCTGACTCGCAGTGATAGTCGGAGTAGCTGGGTATGCCAAAGATGTAACCGTTTTAAATAGTTCTTTGCTCGATTTTTTTGCAAGGTTAATTTGATTGGTGAAGAACTCTTGTTTGATTTTTAGAAGCAGCTATTTATAGTGAGCTAAGCTGAGTTTATATTCGTTCTTATCACTATCATTGTATTCCTTCCTTCAGTTTCTTTCTAGATGTTTGCAAACCAATTTTTGGTCTCTCAGTTCTTGAGAGTACCAGGGGGAGGATGGACGTGCCCAATTAGGGCGGAGGAGTTTTTTTTGGAGCGAGCTTATTGGCGGCTGCCTCTAGCCATATGGTATATGATTGGGCAGCTTCATCCAAATCTGTGGAGAATGAAGGCGACGTCACAGTTAATAGGGCCTGCAATTCCTCAGCATTTATCTTGTTCCAGGCTCTGCTAGCACGTTGTATATTTTCTGGTTTACATGAGTGACAGTTAGGAGTGGTGAGCCCAAATAGTACTGTCTTGTGATCTGACCAAACTACTGGGAGAATGCCCAAAAGAGCAGATGTGATTCGTTAGAGAAGATGCCGTCAAGTATATGCCCGGCCTTATGTGTGGCATCGATCACCAGTTGCTCTAGACCAACATTGCTCATCATGTCCCGCAAATTAGAGGTATCACGATCAGAGTGTTTCCAAGTAGAAATTAAAATCTCTGAGTATCGTGTGTGAGTTGGCGCTCAGTGCATTTACCAGCATGCTGTCTGCTTGCCTAAGAAATTGGCTTCTAGGGCCTGGCGCTCTGTATATTAGAGTTCCTCTGAAGGTAAAGTGGTGTGACAGGTAGAAACAAAAGTCTAATGCTTCATAGTCAGAATTAACAAGTGGGTTAAAAGAAACCCTGATTGAATTGTTGTAGATGACCATGAGGCCACCCCCTTTCTTATTTGGCCTATTCAGTGTGAAACAAAGGTAGTCAGGAGGAGCGACTTTAACCAGGTCCGGGCCTGAGGCATCGTCTGTCCAAGATTTTGTGACAAATGCAAGGCTTATTTCCTCATCCACAATTAATGTTTCACACTCGGAGTTGTGTTTAACTAAAGATCAAGCATTGATAAGGACACATTTCCAAACTTGATTAGGTAGGATGTTTTTCTTATTTCTGCCGATTTTAGTTGAGAATTTAATTGGTTGTAGTACTAGTTCAGGTACTTTGGTACCGCAACCCGGGCATGTCAGCTGGGAGTGTCGAAGACAGTTAGCAGGCTGGAGACATAAAAAACTGGAGTGTTTGTTGGTATTGAAGCTATGAAGTTTCCCACTTGAATAAGCTGTAATGCTTGGTTTCCCTAAGCAAAACTGGGCAGGGGGATTGGCGCTAAGCGTGAGCCGAGCGCGGATGGGCACAGACGGGCTTGCCCTAGGCGCGCTTTTGGCACGCGTCTGCTGCGCGCTTGCGCCAGCCTCATTATTAGTAGAGTCAAGGGCGGAAAGACTAGCCCACTGACCTGCCTCCTCCCAAGATGGCGTTCCCGCAAAGAACAGCTGGCCCCGGGAGTGAGTAAGTGTGCAAATATCGCAAATTTAGTAGTTAAAAAGCACAAATATCACCCTTTACAGTTTTAAAAGGTTTAACAATAAAACCATTTAAAAGCAGAGAAAACAAAGGCGATTTCTGTATTTTTGTATTCGAAGCGCAGATGTTGCCCTTTACAGTTTTTGTGTTTCAACAAATAATGCAATTAGAAACAAATAAAAGACAAAGGCAATCACAGCAAATACCGTAGCAAGTGTCTACTCCCGGCTCAAGCCTCAGGAGGACTTCGGGGAGCGCGCTTGCGCCAGCCTCATTATTTGCAGAGTCAGGGGCGGAAAGACTAGCCCACTGACCAGCCTCCTCCCAAGATGGCGTTCCCATGTAGAACAGCGGGCCCAGGGAGTGAGTAAGTGTGCAAATATCGCAAATTTAGAATTTAAACAGCACAAATATCGCCCTTTACAGTTTTAAAAGTTTTAACAATAAAAGCAGTTAAAAGCAGAGAAAACAAAGGCAATTTCGTGATTTTTGTATTCAAAGCGCAGATATCGCCCTTTACAGTTTTTGTGGTTTCAACAAATAATGCAGTTAGAAACAGATAAAAAACAAAGTCAATCACAGCGAATACCGTAGCAAGTGTCTACTCGCGGCTCAAGCCTCAGGAGGACTTGGGTATGCCAATGACCCTATCCCTCAAAAAAATTGCCACAGTCTTTCTGCCTCCCCGGGAGGCAGATGGGACAATAGCTCCTGATATGCACCCAGGGGGCTGAAAGCCCACTAGGCACTGGGGATTATGTTGTTTTTATACATAGGGGTGGGGGCTGCCCTGAATGGGCATTCCAATGCCCCCACACCCAAAAAAATTAACACAGTCTTTCTGCCCCCCCCCCCGGACCTCCCGGGAGACAGATGGTGGAAATAGTCCCTTATATGCCCCGGGGGGCAGATAGCCCACTAGGCACCAGGGATTATGTTTTTTTGTATACATAGGTGTGGGTGCTGCCCAGAATGGGCTTGCCAATGCCTCCATCCTCTAAACAATTAGCCAAAGTCTTTCTGCCTCCCCCGAGAGGCAAATGGGGGCAATAGCCCCTTGATCAGCCCTCCCTAGTGGGGCAGAAAGCCTACTAGGCACCAGGGATTATATATTGTTTCATACATAGGGATGGAGGCTTTCCAGAATGGGCATGCTAATGCCCCACCCCCAAAAAAGTAATTCCGCTCCCTGAAAGGCAGATCGGGACATAACCCCTTATCTCCCACCCAGGCAGGGGGCAGAAAGCCCACTAGGCCCAGGGATATGTTTATGGATATGTCAGAGAGAAGCCCCATAAGCAAGGGTCGCTCCCCTTTTTTTGGGCCTACACTTTGGCTGTTTCAGTGATATGTTTAGTCTCATCTGCCCCCAAGCGAGCAGTAATCCACTAGAAACCAGGGATAGTTTGTGTGTGTGTGTGAACTGGAGTTTGGCTGGCGGTCTGCGTGTGCTGACCTTTGGCTAGAATGTTGCTGGCGGTGTGTGTGGACTTGCACTTGGCTAATGGTGTGTGGACTCAAGCTTGATGATGGTGTGTGTAGATTGTTTTCACAAAGACAAGGGAACCCGAAAGGTATGCCATAGGGACCTTGGGCAGTATCAATTTACAAAAAAAGTGGTCCCTACATGTGGACAAGATAACATACAAAAATCATTAATCATACACCTGATAAGTAGTATGTCTTTTGTCCAGCCGGACAAGAAAATTTATTTTAAATGTTCTGGTTTATAAAGTGAATTTTAAGAACCAAAAAAGATAACAAGTGGGCACAGCCATGACCCACAACAATCAAGACAAAACAACAAAGAAATGGCCAAAAGGGCAAAGCGAAAATCTGTCTGTATACTTGTGGCAGTGCTACAGACTCAATCTCTTAAACATAACCATACCATTGCATCAAATAATATAGCATTATCATATTGCATATGGTTTTTTTTAGTCGACGACGTTTCGATGCCTTTTTACATTTGTGACATCATCATCAGGACAAGAATTATCAACATTATTGTTTTGTACAACAGTTATTAACACAATGCCTATTATCGCATTACTTTACATGAAGGAAATGGGAGGCAAGGGGGAAGGAAAAACAGGAAATATATATCAGTTTAGGCATGTTGGAGACAGTTTTTAAAAAAAAAACGAGTGACTTGAGAATTGCGGCGAGTGAAGAGGTGAAGATTGTGACCTAGGAGGTGTTCAGGCATGCGTGTGGTTGGACGGAGCGGGTAATCGGCGAGTGAAGGGGATAGTGATATAAACACGAGTTCAAGGTCTCTATTGAGATCAATGGGATGTGAGGTAGAAATAATTTAATCAATATTGGCTTGCTGGCTAAGCGGTCGTTCTGGTGATCGAATGGCAATAAGTCTAAGGCAATTGCATGGCTGGGTCGTGAATGACGTGAATAAATAATGTGACTAGGTCTCTGGATGTGACAATAATCGTGAGCGGTGGCAGGAGAAAGAACCGAGTAACCTACATGTTGGTTTCCTCGTAGGTTCAGGAATACTGATGAGTAAACGCTGATAGATGTGCTTTCTGAGGAAAAAAAGGTGTGGGGTTAGTGATTCCGGTCGTCTGTCTTAGGCGGAGTGCCGGAGTGAGGGGATAGGACATATTTACCTTTCACATCAAGTCCAGGGCTTCCATCAGGTTTGTATGGATTTGCCAGGAAAGGAGCGTGATGGCTCAATCTAAACAAACGGAGTGGGGTAGGAGAGTTAGATAACTGCAATGCAGTGTATCAGATTGCTCCTTGCTTAATTACCAAGGGGCGAGAGTCACTTACTTGTGATGGCCGGAGCGCTATGGTCGATGGGATCGATGGGATCGATCTTCCGGTCAGCCAGAGGAACAGGCTTTTCAAGCCACATGGTCCGTGGAAACCGATGAGGGACTTACTGTGACTTGGTATCTGGTGGAGAATGTGCAGCAGTGAGGCGGCCATTTTGGAGTGGTGAAAAGATCATTGTGATTGTGTGAGCCTAATAGTGCAGCATGCACTAAGGGCAACAGGTGACTTTCTAAAAACGTTTTTCATTAACATAATGACATATAACAAAGATTACAATAAGGAGGTCCAGTCTTCAAGGCGGTTTAGGCCTTTTCTGATACTGTCAGTTTTTAAAATCCAATGCAGTATCTCTTTATTGAGCAATTGGGAAAGGACCGCTCCTCTGGGAGGTGGTTTGATGATAGAAACAACTGTCCAAAGTAATTCTTCCTCGCGGTGGCCTTTTTCATAGAAATGTTCCACAAGTGGTGCATTGGCTGTGTTACACCGGATCCTGCTTCGATGTTGGCCGATTCTTAGTTTTACTTTTTGACTCGTCTGCCCTATATAGATAAGCATGCAGGGACAGAGAATTGCATATACCAAATTCGCAGAGTTACAGTTGGAAAAGTATCTGCGGTCAAATTTAATAGTGCCATATTCAAAAGACTTTCCTTCAATGGTAGAGTCACAATAAATGCAATTCCCACATTTTTAATGGCCTGTTAACGGTGGGAGACCCCATGCATCATTTATAGTAGTTTTTAGGGGTTGTATAGGCAGAGATGCTCTTACTAAGTGGTCTTTAATGTTATTGGCCCGTTTAAAAGCAAACATTGGACGTTCTATTGTCAATTGCCCTGCGTTAAGAACTGGCCAATGTTTGAGCACACTCTTTCTGATTGCATTGGAAGCTGGGGAAAATGTGGTGACACATATGAGTTTATTTTGATCTTTTTTCTCCTTTGGTTCCAAAAGGGTTTCCCTTGGGCAATACCAGGCCCTTTTCAGAGAGCGGCGCACTAACTTGCGAGGGTAGCCTCTATTTCTGAGTTTGCGGCTGAGGGTTTTTGCTTCAGTGAAATAATCCTCTTTGAAATAGCAGTTGCGCCTAATGCGTAGAAACTGGGAGAAAGGCAGGGAATCACGCAAGGCTCTCGGGTGATGGCTAGTGTACTCTAAGAGAGTGTTGCGTTCAGTGGGTTTTCGGTGTAGGGTGGTGGTGAGCCGACCTTCAGTGTGTCTTATTTCTATGTCTAAGAATGGGATAGAATCCTTACTAGTCGATAAGGTATATTTGAGGCCTCCACTATTGTTGTTAAGCCAGTGTTGGAAAGATGTGAGGTTATCAAGTGATTCAGTCCATAGTAAAAAAATGTTGTCAATGTAGCGTTTCCACATTGTGATGCCATTGTGGAAAGGATTGGACGCATTCAGAATGTTGTTGGTCTCCAAGTAGTCCATGTACAGAATAGCCAGGTTAGGGGCAAAAATTGCTCCCATGGAGGTACCCCTAACCTGGCCATAAAACTGTCCTTCGAAAAGGAAAAAGTTCTTCGTCAGGCAAATTTCCAGTAACTGGAGGATAAAGTTAGATGGGACATTATGTGGGTGTGTCTGTGTCTCTAACACCCCTTCAATCACACGAAGGGATTCATATTGGGGGATGTTAGTATATAGTGATTCCACATCCAGCGTGCACATGGTGCTGGATGTGGGATCAAATGGATAGTCTTTGATCATGTTAATCATAGCCATACTGTCTTTGATATAGCATGTGGTATCCGGTACAAATGGCTTGATAAAGAAATCTATATAGTGGCCCAATGGTTCAAGAATTGAGCCGCACCCAGATACTATGGGGCGGCCTGGTGGAGATTGTGGGTTCTTGTGGACTTTCGGGAGGCAGTAGATCACAGGGATGCGGGGAGATTTAATGTTAAGGAAATCAAATTCCTTTTTAGACAGGAAGCCTAGGTCAAGTGCCTCTGAAGTAACTTTAGTAATCATGTCCTGAATCTCAGCAGTGGGATTGCGAGGGAGTCTACAATAATGCTCATGGTTGCTCAACTGACGCATTATCTCCTCTTTATACAGATTGACATCTTGGATCACAATGCCCCCGCCTTTGTCAGCAGGTTTTATTATCAATGACTGGTTGTTTTTCAAGGAGGCAATGGCATTTTTTTCATCTAACGTGATGTTATAAGGTATAAAAGACCTCTTGTTTTCTAGGTCAGTAAGGTCCTTAAGAACTAGTTTTTCAAAAGTGGGAATCTCTGGCGGGATCATGCCAGTGGTGGGGGAGAATTTGGACAGTGGTTTGAAGGGAGTGTTGCCAGGTTTGGAAGGGGAGGGATTCAGAAGGAAAAAACTGTGAAGGCGAATTTTCCTAAAGAACCGCAACAGTTCCACCTGTACATCTTGAAAATTAGGGCGTACTGTGGGAACAAATGACAGGCCTCTGCTCAATAGTGAGACTTCATTACTGGACAGAATGTGTTCAGTGAGGTTGAAAATGGGTAAGAGACCGGTCTCTAAGTCAGTGATGTTGTCATTGGCAGTATGATCTGACGTGGTTACCAGCGGTAATGCTGTCTGCGTGTGAAACGTTCGCCTGGAGGGTTCGCTGGTTTTTGCCATGTCGGGGGCTGCTTTCCTCTGCCCCTTGGTTGACCTCGACCACCCTCTAAAAAAGTACGGTTAGAGGGGCCTGGGCTATCGCTTTGGTCTGACTGTCCTGAAGAATCAGCTGAGCTGTCAGCCTGTTCCTCTGGCTGACCAGAAGATCGATCCCATCAGACTGCCGTATTCGCCATAGCGCTCCGGCCATCACAAGTAAGTGACTCTCGCCCCTTGGTAATTAAGCAAGGAGCAATCTGATACACTGCATTGCAGGTATCTAACTCTCCTACCCCGCTCCGTTTGTTTAGATTGAGCCATCACGCTCCTTTCCTGGCAAATCCATACAAACCTGATGGAAGCCCTGGACTTGATGTGAAAGGTAAATATGTCCTACCCCCTCACTCCGGCACTTTGCCTAAGACAGACGCCCGGACTCACTAACCCCACACCTTTTTTTCCTCAGAAAGCACATCTATCAGCGTTTACTCATCAGTATTCCTGAACCTACGAGGAAACCAACATGTAGGTTACTCCGTCCTTTCTCCTGCCACCGCCCGCGATTATTGTCACATCCAGAGACCTAGTCACATTATTTATTCACATCATTCACGACCCAGCCATGCAATTGCCTTAGACTTATTTCCATTCGATCACCAGAACGACCGCTTAGCCAGCAAGCCAATATTGATTAAATTATTTCTACCTCACATCCCATTGATCTCAATAGAGACCTTGAACTCGTGTTTATATCACTATCCCCTTCACTCCCCGATTACCCGCTCCGTCCAACCACACGCATGCCTGAACACCTCCTAGGTCACAATCTTCACCTCTTCACTCGCCGCAATTCTCAAGTCACTCGTTTTTTAAAAAAAACTGTCTCCAACATGCCTAAACTGATATATATTTCCTGTTTTTCCTTCCCCCTTGCCTCCCATTTCCTTCATGTAAAGTAATGCGATAATAGGCATTGTGTTAATAACTGTTGTACAAAACAATAATGTTGATAATTCTTGTCCTGATGATGATGTCACAAATGTAAAAAGGCATCGAAACGTTGTCGACTAAAAAACCCCATATGCAATATGATAATGCTATATTATTTGATGCAATGGTATGGTTATGTTTAAGAGATTGAGTCTGTAGCACTGACCACAAGTATACAGACAGATTTTTGCTTTGCCCTTTTGGCCATTTCTTTGTTGTTTTGTCTTGATTGTTGTGGGTCACGGCTGTGCCCACTTGTTATCTTTTTTGGTTCTTAAAATTTACTTTATCAACCAGAACATTTAAAATAAATTTTCTTGTCCGACTGGACAAAAGACATACTATTTATCAGGTGTATGATTAATGATTTTTGTATGTTATCTTGTCCACATGTAGGGACCACTGTTTTTTGTAAATTGGTGTGTGTAGATTGGCGCTTTCCTGGTGGTGTGCGTATAGTGGCGCTTGGCTGGTGGTGTAAGTGGACTGGCCATTGGCTGACGGTGTGCATGGATGGTGCTTGGCTGGTGGTGTACGGAGATGGTACTCGGCTGGTGGAGTGCATAGGTATCCCTTGGCTGGTGGTGTGGGTGATTAGTGCTTGGCTGACTGTGCATGGATGGAGCTTGGCTAGCGGTGTACATGGATGGTGCTTGGCTGGCGCTGTACATGGATGGTGCTTGGCTGGCGGGTGCGTGGATGGCACTTGGCTGGCGGCGTGCTTGGATGGTGCTTGGTTGGTGGTGTGCGTGGATGGTGGTGTGCATGTACTGACTCGTAGGACAAATGTTATTACAAATTGACTTTCTTTGCATGTCTGCCTTCCAACTATAAGACAATGTGAAGTTATTTTGAAATATTTGCTCTAATTTACATGCTAGTATGGGTACCCACAATTTTGGAGATGTGCAAATAACCACTGCTTCTAAAGTCTATATTTTGTTCCCATTTCGGAAATATGTAGGTTCCCTGATACCTATTTTTCATTCTTTCTATTTTACCAAATGAATGGCTATATACCCGGTGCACAATGAAAAACCATTGCAAGACGCAGCTCAGTTATTGGCTACGGGTGTCTTGGAATCTTGGTGAACCTACAGGTCCTATATATCTGCAAAACCAGAAGGGGGACTGTATATTGCTTTAAAAATCTGCCATACTTAGTAGTTACTGGTGAAAACGTTGATACAAATGGCTGTTTTTTTTACAACTCATTTTCTATAATCTTTGTTTCAAGTGCTAGTTTCTATATGAGCACCTTGAAGGATCTACACAAATGAGACTGCTGAACACAGAATTGTGTCTGCTTTTCAAAAATGTATAGATTTCCAGGATCGATTATTGCTTTCACACCCATTTCTACCAGTAACTGGAAGGAAGTTGAATCTTAAAAAATAAGAAAAACAGGCTGTGTCCTAGTAAAATGCCAAAGCTGTGTAAAACATGTTGGTTTTCTGGCTAAAGTCTGCCTGTTCCTGAAAGCTGGGCAGACAGTGATTTTAGCACCACAAACCCTTTGTTCATACCTTTTGCAGGAAAAAAAATCAGATGCTTTCTTCTGCAGCAGTTTGTTCCTGTTTTTCTGGAAATAAAATGCTGCATTTTGGCTAATTTCTTGGTTCCCTTCAGGGGAATCCTAAAAAACACTGAGTAGCTTTAGAATCCTCAAGATGTTGGAAGAAAAGGACGCAAATTTGGCAGGGATACCTTATGTGGACAAAAAGTTACAGGGGCCTAAGCGGGAAGTACCCCAAATAGTCAAAAAAGGCTTAGCACAGGGAAAAGGCCTAGCAGCAAAAGGGTTAAGTGAATGGCACAAAAAATTGCTGTAGGCCCACTAATAACATTTAATTTACAGACCATGGGTATATGATATACCACTCTACAAGGGACTAATAAATAAATGAAATATGCCAATTAGGTGTAAGACAATTTTACCATGTCTAAGGGGAAGCACTTTAGCACTGGTTAGCAGTGGTAAAGTGCAGAGAGTCCTAAAGTCAACAAAACAAATTCAGCAACATAGGAGGGTGAATGCATAAGGTTTGGGGTAAGGCCTGTCTCCATTGTTTACCGCCTGGCTCAAAAAACCCAGTTGATTTCCTCTCCAAACACCACAGGCCAGCAATGGACCATGAGGCCGAAGATGCCCTTGAGAATCATACCAGCCACCACCATCGATGAGTGCCTGCAACTAGCCAAGTCACAGCAGAATGACTGGAAGGTCATTCAAGATCCCCAGTCAATGCACACCCCGAATACTCAAATCTGAATACCAGCATGCCCCTTTTTTTCTGAGAAAATGTATGTGACGTGTTTTACCACACCGATCAAGCAATTTAGTAAAATGAAGAAAGAAAATTATTAATACGACTTCAGATAACAAAACTCTGTATAGAGAGGCCACACTTGTTAAAGTGCCCAAAGAAAAGAATGGAGAAAGCCAAAGTCTAAGTTCATAGATCACGTATGAGTGTGTCCTATGTGCCTCTTCAGCCTGAGCATGATGGAGCATGCATCAGATAAAACATTGTGTTTTACCTTGTCTACTTTTAGAAGTAAAAACGTACCAGCAGTGTAAGACCAGGAAGTCATGACTGCTGAGAGCTGCAGAAGGGGAATTATGTTGAATTGTGGATCCCAGCGAAGCCTCAAGCTTTTCTGGCAATGCTTCCAAGCTGGACAAAACTAAACACTTTAATGTCACTTTGCTGTCTTTTACTGCTCCTGGGCTTTGTGTTCATATGTTCGGCCTGATTTAGAGTTTGGTAAACAGGGTACAAATGTGGTGCACCCACTCACTAAACTAACCCTCCACCCACTGTGCTTAGAATTTGGCTGACTGTTGAGCTTCTGACCAGTTGTGGAAATGCAGGCTTCTCCATGGAAACCTTATACTGATGGCCCAAAAGACTAGTGGCTGTTGATGTTAGTACATCAGTTCGCCCACCCTACTTAAAGCAGATGATCTTATGAATTTATTTTTTCTTTACAGGATTGCTCGGAACAGCCTTACCCACGCCATGGTAAATATCTCTCATGGTGTCAGGCTTATTTGTTTGTTTTACAAAAACAAAGACCAGCTTTGTAAAACAAAAAAGATTGCTGAGTGACCACATAAAACATGACCACCTTGGCTTTCCCGAATGCTTAAATATCTCTGGTAGGCAGGTGGTGATCTCTAGGGGCCAGATGTAGGTCGGTCGGTAACGGCAGAAAATACCGATTTTCGGCCGTTACCGAG
Source organism: Lissotriton helveticus (assembly GCF_964261635.1). Classification (NCBI taxonomy): domain Eukaryota; kingdom Metazoa; phylum Chordata; class Amphibia; order Caudata; family Salamandridae; genus Lissotriton; species Lissotriton helveticus. Next base: position 780,253,077 of record NC_136070.1, read on the forward strand.
CGGAATCGAACCATCGGGATGTAGGAGTCCGAAATCCGTCATAATCGGTAAATTACCGAATCAGTTATTATACCGAATCGGTAAAATACCGAATCGGAAAAAACACAGATTCGGTAATTTTACCGATTCGCTAACATACAGAATCGGTAAATATACCGAATCGGTAATTATACCGAATCGGTAAAATACCGAATCGGAAAAAACACAGATTCGGTAATTTTACCGATTCGCTAACATACAGAATCGGTAAATATACCGAATCGGTAATTCTACCGAATCAGTAAAGTTACCGAATCGGTAAAATGCCGATTCTGTAAATAAGAAGTGTGAAAAATGAAGAGTGAGATGTAGGTAAGCTCAGAAATACCGAATTTGCCTAAAAATCGGTATTTAAGAGTCTGTATTTACCATGGATTGGAATCAGGTGGTAACCAGGTGCAACCTATAAAAACGGACCCAAAATGCAATTCTTCTTGCACTATGGTGGCATTTTATGTCATTGCAAGACGGCTACGGCTACAGGAGGAAGGAGAGAGGGAATGGCAGAGAGAGGAGCAGGTCTACAGGCAGAGGGTGACCCTGTGCATGCTCACAGAAGCAGAGATACTCCAGAGGTACAGGTTGGCCCCAGACACCATCACTGACCTCATCAGGGACCTCCAACCACTGTTGGACCACCCCACCCCAAGGGCACACGCAATCCCAACACAAGTGCAGGTGCTATGCAGCCTACACCTGCTTGCGTCTGGCAGCTATCAAAGTGTAGTTGCTGTGGCAGGAGGGGTGACCCAGAGCAGCCTGTCAAGGTTTTTCCACAAATTCCTTGATGCCATGATACAGAGGATTGACCAATACATTTCCTTCCCTGCAACCCATGCGGAACTGGTACAAACTAAAGCAGACTTTTACCAGATGGCAAGATTCCCCCACATCATTGGCTGCATTGATGGCACGCACATTCCGATTTGCCCCCCTGCTGACACAGAATACATATACCGTAATCGGAAGTCAACGCACACGATAAATGTGCAGGTGATTTGTAATGCTAAGTGCGTCATCACAGACCTGGTTGCAAAATTCCCAGGGAGTACCCACGACTCCTACATCTTCCAAAGCAGCGGCATCCATGCACGGCTGACGGCAGGGGAATTTGGTGAAGGATACCTCCTAGATGAGACACATTGTCAGACCCCCATAACAAAAATAGCAGTGTGAAGTACATGTATGCATGTGAGTAATGTTACCCCTTTTTCTTCTAGGCGACAGTGCATATGCCCTCGGCTCATTTATACTCACCCCCTACCTCAACCCCTCAACACCCAGCCAAAGGAGGTATAACCGGGCCCACAAAAGCACAAGGAATGTGGTAGAACGGACCTTTGGCATCTGGAAAAGCAGGTTCAGATGCTTGCACAAGAGTGGAGGTGCAAGGCAGTATACCCCCATCACCTGCTGCAAGATGATTGCTGTCTGTGCAATGTTGCACAACCTTGCGGTCAAGAAGGGCACTGAGGTAGAGTTGTCAGACTACGAGGACCATGACGACGACATTGCTGTGCCACAAACCCAACCTGCTGGAGTGTCAACACCAAGTGATGGCAGATACAGACGGGAGGAAATAACAGACAACTATTTCTGAGTGAGTACAGATGAACACACAGGTTATGGATGTGAATTTTTTTTTTTAATGTTGGAAGAACGTTCAAGCACTGATGTGCAACAAGTGAAAATATGAAATTGTATGTGGGGACTGGAAATGCCCCGGGTTGCCTCACCCACACTGGCAGAGTCATTTTCTGAAGCGTTTCACAGTGCCACTGGGATGCTGATCACCCCTTCAGCATGGCCTGCTGCCTCTGCGGAGCGCCTGCTGCTCCTGCGCGGCTCTGACACAGCGCTAGCCGGGCTGCTGCGGCTGCTGCTGTCCCAAGCCTCCGCCACGTCCAGGGCAGGATTGACCACTGTATTAGATATGATGAGGGCCTCCATGGCACTGGTGATCCTGGCCATGCCCCTGGTCACCTCCGCAGTGTTTTGTGTCAGGCTCTCTTCCAAATGTACCCCTCGGCGACATAGCTGGGACGTTGCGGCGGCAAGCCGGTTAATTGCCCTGTTTTGGACACGGGCATCCCTGCGCCTTGTGTGCTCAGTATGATCCATCTTGGCACAAAGCTGTGTATTGGCGGTTGTCATGCGTCCCATTCCTGTGGCAATGTCTCTGTTTGTTTGTGCCACCTCCTTGTTGCTTGCCACCAACTCACCAAAGCCCTTTGCCATTTCTACCATTTGCAGGTTGTGTGCACGCAATTGGCGGTGTCATGCCAGGGAGGATTTTGCCTGCAGGCGCCTGATTCACACCATGTTCCCCTCAAGGCCTTGGAACACTGTGCCCTCTCCTGATGGACATGCACTGCTGGGAGTGCGTGGGCGGCGATTGGTGCTGGCCTGCTGGGTGGGCTGCTGTGCTACAGGTGTCGCTGGTGTGGGTGCTGGTGCCTGACCCGCAGCTCCCGCCATGATTGTCATTGGGGCCACAATACTCCTCCTGGCTGGTGATGTGGCAGGTGCTGGCTGGGACCGTGAGGGGGAGTTCTCAGCTGAGAACACCAATGGGGGGGATTGTGATAGTTGGGCGGAGTGGGGAAATACGAGGGCATGTACAGGGTCGTCCTCATTGACCATGGCACTGCTGTCCTCCTCCTCCTGCGAGGCATCCATGGTGCTTGGCCCTGCCACCACACTCTGCGCCGTCGCTGGAGCTGTCGCTTGTGCAGCTGATGCTCCACTGCCTGCACTGCCTGATGTTGCCCCTAGGTATAAAGAAGCATTTGTGAACTGAGTGCAAATGTCTTACAGTCACTACAAAAAAAGCATTGCACATGTCACTTTCAATTCTCTGATTCTTTTTTCAAGTGCCTTGCAAATTAATGTGCACTGACAAATGTTCCTACATTAGCTGACTACATTTCCCATTATGCATTGCTCATGTATGGTGCTAGCAGTACTGGACTGGGGTTTGACTGTACATTGAGGCTATAGGGGAGGTGTCTGGTTGGGTGTGTCATGCTGCGCATGCTTCTTACCTTTTGCTGTAGCTCTGGCTGAGCTGTCCATGTCCCCTACTCCCACCACACTCTCCGGCTCGATGGTCGTGGCCACCAGTTCCTCCAGGTCAGTCAGGGGGGGCGCGGGGTTCCTGCCTCCACCAGTCAGACCTGCCTGCTTGTGGAGCTCTGACAATTTCCTCTTGGTGAGGCTCCGGATGTCATAAAACCTCTTCTTGAGGTCCTCCAGGCTCCTGGGGGTCACACCAACAGCATTGACCCTCTCACTTATGGCACTCCACAGTTTCCTCTTGGTAGACTCTGGGACTGTGAGGGACAGCCTCCCATAGAGCTGCCTGTGGACCCTCGCCACCTCCTCCACCAGTACTTGCAGCTCCATGCTGCTAAACTTCACTTTGCGCTTCCTCTCAGCCTTCTGGCTCTCTGAGCTGCTTGCCATTTCCACTGTCTGCAAAATCAGCTACCACTCTCTCTGCTGCTCCCTCTCACTGCTCAGCTCTGGCTGCCTCTCCAGAAAGTTCTGATGAGTTGCACCTGCCTGGGTAGCCACTCCCTGGTAGGGTGTGGGAGGGTGGTTCCACCTCATTGGCTGTTTTAATTGGTTTCACTTTTACTTGCTTGCCGATTCCGTATTTACCGATTCCGTATTTACCGATTCCGTATTTACCGAATCGGTATTTGCCAAATCGGTATTTGCCGAATCGGTAAATACCGAATCGTTTTTTCCAATGCATTCCTATGGCCCTTTTGGCCCATAGGCTTGTATTGTTATTACCGATCCGGTATCTACCGATTCGGTAATTACAGATTCGGTAAGTATCGAAACACGCTACCGATTTTTACCGAATCGGTATTTTACAGATTTTTTTTCTCTACATCTCATTTTCCGATTTCAGAATACCGATTCGGTAAAAATCGGTATTTTAAAATCGGTAAATGACTTTTACCTACATCGGGCCCTAAATTCTGTGGGACTGTAGTCCTCCTGGGCAGTGGATGGCATTATCACCACTCTCTTTGTGGTCAGTGGGATGCCTGCCATAGTCTAAATCAGGCTCTTAGTTACTTTTTGGAAATTATAATTCTTCAGAGGGTCTGTGCAGGAAGCAGCAGCTCGGCAGGGCTTCAGAGATCAGAGAACTTTTGTGAATGATCCTCCCGAAACTTACTTTCTTGCATCAAAAATCTTGCGGGGTGGGCGGAGGAATCTTGCCTGAGTAGGTATAGTTTGGGTAAGCTTGGCACCATATCCTTGGCCATGGAAGTGAAAAGATTTCTATGTGCTAACCTTTTTAAGACTTGCACAAGTTATTCTTTAATGCTCCCACAGCTCCCAAGTGTCCAACAGGTATTCTGAGGCATCCAAACAACATATCCATGGGGCAGATAGATTTCTCAACGCTTGTTTGATTAGGGTTTTACCAAAGTCTAGTCTCACAGATCCTGCTGATTTCTACATCCAAACTGCTCTCTCTTGTCCAAGGTTTCTGTATGGCCCACCCGTAGGCAGCTTCTTTTCACCTTTAGAATAGCCTCCATAGCCTTGAGAGCAAGGGGCAAAGGTACAATACCACAATTCTCAGATCTGCAAGGCAATCAATAAGTAATCTTCCCCTCACTATTGCTTTCTCCAGATGTGGTAGATTTTGAGTTACAAGCGGTGGAAACCTCAATAACTAGTACTGACCAGTTTCAATCAGATCGTTTCAATGAACTACAGTTCCTATAAAAGCCAATAGAGGTCAGTATAAGTACATACCTCACGACTTGGGAACAGTGGCTCTAGTTGCATCATTCTAAGTACTGAAAAACAAGTTCTACTTATCTGTGTTTCCCCTTTTGTAAGCCACCTCATTCTGACAACAAGCATTGGCATAGCCAATAGGTCTCGCCTTTAGGACCTTATAAGTGTGTAGCCAGAGCTATTGGCTTTGCTAATTTCTTTAAGCTATGTTGTAGAGCATTATGGCTGCTGCAGCACGTTAAAAGGTTATTAAAAAAAGTGTTCCAAGCCTTTTTTTTGTTACTTTATATATAAGCAAGAAGACAATATGTACAACTGAATAAACTGATTGAAAAACTAATTAAAGTAAAAAAATGTCTTCTTGTTTTTTGTCCTTTCAATGCTGGCAACGCCTTCCTGCCTGGTCTAATGCTTGTTTGTTATAGCATTTTTTGTTTATGGGGGCATAAACAATGGGAGGGTGGAGGTGGGGATATTGTACCTAAATGACCACATGCCCACTGGACGGACACTAGGGGAGAATCAACAGATAATAGACATGCCTTGGTTTGTTCGAAATTCTTCATTGCTCCTGAACATACACACGGGTGAACAGCTCAGCATTGTTCAGATGTGGGTATTGTTACGTTGTTTCCCGAGATAAGTGAAAAAAGCCTGCCTTTAGCAGTTGCACATGAGAAACGCGCTTACTGCAGAGTCAAGTAACCCTTTTTCACTCCTGAAGCACTCAACATTGGTGGACATTCGACTACCGAGCCCCTGGTCACCTAAAGTGACCCAGACTCTGTCTCCTCTGCTTTCTGGTTCCTCTCACCTCAAATTCAGGCTTGGATTCCACCGGAGATTCTTCGCCCTCCTGGCAGCCGGACTTTTTTGCAGCTCTGCATTGAAAGCGACAAAGGTTTCAGACACCACTTGACCCCTATGCACCCGGCTCCTCTGGGATAGGTAACACAGGTACTTCGGTACTCACTGGTGGGATTGCCTTACAACCTCGTAAGTTTCAAAGGGTTTGCTTGAAGTCCTCTTAGAAGTGTCCTTAACTTGTAAATTTCCAACCGCGACTTTCCCATAGAGTTGTACGGAGCACGCGTCTGTGTGTCCTCACTGCACCCATCCTCCGTGGGCTCCCTGTGTCACTCCTCTGGGTGGTTCCTTGGGGTCACAGCAATTCTATGTGCTCTAGGCACTGTGTCTAGTGAAGGCGTTGCTGTTATACAATGTTTTTAGTATATGGTTCAGTCTCCCCTGGAGCCCTCAGTGTAATGTACTGTTTACGAATGTTCTATTGATTCAGTATTGTGTGCTTTGTGCCCTAGTCTCGTATAGAGACTAGTAGAGAGTGTTATATTAATAAATACATATTTTTATATAAACAGTTTGTGGTCCTCCTTCATTTAGTCATTTAGGAGGTGATATGCTGGTAAAACAAGCTTCTCTGCATTCCTTCAAGATTAAGCCTGAATGCTGCTCTCCATAGCTACCACTAGGATAGCTTTCAATACGGTTATCTTTGACCTCATACATCATAAGGGTCATGTGGACTGGTACAAGATGCCCACTTTAATTAGTGGACCGCATATACCAGGCCACCTTCTCACAAATGGTATATTGGTTATTGCTTAATGCATTATATATTTTTGAAACGCAACGGGTAGGATCCCAGTGTTTAATTCATACAGAAATGTGGTCTACCTTTGTTGGTGTGGGTTGTGTTTTGTCCATTTGCCAGATACTAGGGTCTCATCATGACTAAAATTAACCTGGGCAATTGTGGTATTGTGGAGGGTCGTCTACTTTAATAGTAACAGACCACTGGGGGTCGGCCAAGTATATGGTCCGGCAAAATACCAGGCTTTTGCAGGGTGGGGCAGTAATGTTGTCCAATATTCATGTCCAGCTAAAAGGTGTGTGTACACACCTGAAGGTATTCAATAAAAGCCGGGACATTTGTTTCAGCCTTTAGCCCTGATCCCTGTATTCAATGAAGGTGATAAAGGCCAAGAGGGACAATCTCCATTTCGGAGAATTGCTAACAGGAAAAATGAGCATGGAAGCAGGTGCACCTTACCAGACAAAGCTGATGAGATATGAGCACAATTCATACAAGACTTTGCACTAGAGGGGTTAAGGTGTTAAGTGCTGCAGGAGGCAGGGAAACCATTCACAGACAGCGGCGGCTCCTCCCCCCAAAAACATCAGGAAAGGAAAAATGAAATGATAATTAATACTTGTTTTATTTTTCCTTTCCTGCTGACTGCCGAGTCTTGGGGGCCTGACCTGGGAGTGATAGGCACTGAGAGGAGTGGTAGTGCACTCTCAACACTGCACATGAAAACCGCATGTGCAGTGAAAGCTCCCCCCAACCCAGCAACTCAGCTGGGTTGGAGAAAGCAGGCACAGACTGACAGTATGCCCTGGAGTGAAAATCAAGGTCTCTCAGGCCAATCTTGAAGCTGCTTTCATGCCTGAGAGCTGCTTCAGGATTGGCTGCAGGGCATTCTGGGACCCTGTGCCTTCCTGCAGTGAAAGGGAGCAGAAGAGCACGATGGGGACAGCTGCAGGAAAGTTTTCTTTTTTTATCCTTTTTTTTTCCACCCGTGACCCTTATACCCCCCTACACCTGACACCAACCCCAGCATCTACCTGCCCCACTTCTCATCAAGCACACTAACCGTCCTGCTGCTGGGCCAACTTCTGGAGTTGTCCACAGCCTCATATGAAAATGACACCCATGAAACCAATCAAAGAAGAACCTGTGAACGTAATAAAGAAGACTGTGGCAAACACAAAAATTACACCTTATCAGGAAAAGGGAGAACTTGTGGGCAGTGTCGTAGCGGTCTCAACCATTTTGCTAGAGTCTGTCATTGCACCAAAGGTAACAAAAACCCACCAAATAATCCATCAGTGTGGTAGATAGAAGTCAGAGTGCAACACAAGTCACCAACTTGGATGATGAATGTAAGGCCATAAAAGTGATCTATACCATGGAGCAAAGGCTAACAAATTAAAGACCACCTCCGAAATTCCAGATTAAGGTGGAACAATATTCTGTCTCTGCCCTCATCAATATGGGTGTCTCTATAAATGTCATGACTAGGATCCAGATCACAAACCCACCCAAGTAAAAGTGTTCGCCTATGTTAACTCTAAGCTGCTGTCTCTCTGGACCATTTTCCATGCCAAGCTAACACACGAGAGACATTCTCTCAATGCCAAAGTTATCAATGAAGGATGACGGGACACTGAAGAGCTTGGACCTCTCAGAACAATTGCAGCTGATCTAATTTGCATTCAGTATACACAACCATGATATAGACAGCTTCTTGGCCCAACTCAACAATTTCTTTTAAGGCAACGGGTGTCTAAAGGATAAACTAGCCTTCCCCCTCTGACAAGGAGTTAAAGAGATCTGTAGAAACTGGTTGAGGCATATTTCATTGAGAGGGCGGAAGGGCCCAACCCTGGGTATTACATATTGCTGTTTCTAGGACATTTAGAGAGCCTTAGATGGTGCACATATGTGAGGACATGCGATTACCAAATACAGCCATCAAGAGACTGTGACATCTGACTCGGACAGTGGAAGATGCAGTGGCCGAAGTCAACAGATCCCAATGGTTTTCCAATGCTGATCTGCAGCCTGGATACCACCAGACACTCAGTCCAGCACTGCTATGCTGGTGCTTTGAACACTTCCACAGTTTTGGAAACTTGCAACACCATTATAAACCACTAAACTTTGCAAGTTTCACCATTATAAACCACCAATATAAACACCATTATAAACACCCTTATAAACCATTATAAACCACTAAACTTTGCAAGTTTCCAAAACTGTGGAAGTGTTCAAAGCACCAGCATAGAAGTGCTGGACTGAGTAATAAATGTGACAACTTCCTGGTGCATGCTGTGCCAATTAAAGATCATCTTTCGTGACTAAGGGACATTCTTCGTAGATTGAGTTAGTGAGTCTTAGAGGTTAAGAGATTGGGAGACCTTGTAACCAAGATGTCGTGCCCTGGCACAGCATTGTCGTCCGCCCAGGGAGCTGTCCCTAACCCCACGACTGCGCAAGGTAGCAGTGGCGGCTTGGTGACCTTACAGGCCGCTGGTTCTAACTTGGTAGTGCGGCCAGGGAGGGGTTCATCATTCGGAGAGGTCCCGTCTATTGACCCAAAGCAAGCGGTAGCCCCCGTTATCCAGGGGTCCGCAGCTGAGACAACCAAGGGTAAGGAGAGAGAGGAGGGTTGGACTGAGGTAAGACGCAAGCGTCCCATTAACTTACCACCACAGTGCGCTCCCTATCTGGTTGTATTAACCAATGTTCCTGAGGTAGCAATGATACCGTTGAAGAAACACATGATTCCTTTAAAAATAAGATGGTATCTTGGTTAAACAGGCAGTGTGGTTTTCCTACTGAATATCGTGACCAAATTTTAACTCCCAGGAGGGTTAATTGGATCGGAAGCTCAAGGAAAAGCAGTAAAGGTGACTGCATCATAGTTAATTTTAAGCACCCTCAGCATGCAGCCACTGTTCTCCTAAGGGCGGCCTCTTTGCCTGTATTTGACCATAATATGGGTGTACGTTCTCTTGCATTCTTTTATTGCCACCTTAATACTTCCCATCAGGCCAGCACTGGTAATAGGAATGGTTTATTTAAACCGGTGCATGGGCCTGCATTTGTGACACCAATGCATAATCGATTCCATGCACTTAGTTCATTAGATTGTAACGATTGACTCACTGTGCCCCATTTGTCTTTTGCTCAGGGAGAATATGATAATGGTGAAGAAATAGGAAAAAGCGATAACTCTGTTCCTATTTACCCGGAGTCAGTAACCAGCCAAGGGCATGAGGCTGTAGATTGTACAAATGTAGTCCAGGACAACAGGGGTGCTAGTAACACTGTTGAAGTCTGTGGCCTGGCTGATTGTAGGAGTAGAGAGATCAACCATGGTGGTCACAGCCTGAAGGGAATAACACTTGCTAGCTGGAATGTGGCAGGGATTAGGTCAATGGAGAGGGATCCAGCCTGGATTGATTTTGTTAATAGTTATGACATCCTGTGTCTCCAGGAAACATGGAGCAGGGCGGAGATTAGCTATGAGGGTTTTGAGTCCTATAACCTACCTGCCTATGGTTCAGGCCCAGGGCGAGCTAAAGGGGGCCTTGTGGTTTTAATATCTATTTTACGCCCTATTGTGGTGAAAAAATACCTGCAAATGGGTGTTCATGGGCAGATCCTTTGGCTTGTCGAGACTGGGGCTCAAAACATTATATTGATCAATTATTATAATAATATTTTTGACAATACTAGGTCCAAAGTGGTACATGATTTAGCTGACGCCCTTGAAAATCTATGTGCAGATTCTAAGGTTGTATTTGACTTCGTTTGGGTTGGTGATTTCAATATAAAGTTATGTGAACATTCAACATTGGGGATCTGCGGGGTTACAACTAACGATGGCTGGGATGCTCCGCATTTTAGCCATGGCAGCTACGGAGATGAATTGCATAAATTAATGAGCTGTTATGATTTGGAAATTCTGGAACCCTGCAAAGATGAACATGGTTTAACTGTTCCTACATTTAAGAACGGCTTAGGAGGTTCGGTCATTGACCATGTGATTATATCCTCCAATGTAATTTCTTGCTGCGCCAGCCCAAAAATAGTTGTCTGTAATACCAGTGATCATAATTGTATTACAATGGAAACTGCTTTCTGGGCGGATAAGTCACTTATAGTGGGACCTACTGTTTCTAACTTGGAACCCCATAGGACTAATGGTGTCAGACTCAGGTGGGCAGGGGATAAAGCTGGGGATTTATCTAGTTGTATTATTAAGGGGAGCTTTGTAGAAATTGATTCAATTTTAGCAAATGTTAATGATCATGAGGGGGTATTACTGTGTTTTAAAAGTATTAAACTAGCTATTAGTAGGAAGTTCACCGGGAAAGCCAATACTGTATCGAGGAAGAATCCAGGATGGTTTAATCATCATTGTACAGTCTCTTTAACTTCACTGAAGTTGGCATTATCGGTTAAACCTAGGGATCCTGTTTTAATTGCCAAATCAAGACTGGAATATAAATGCGCTCTTACTATGAAGAAGAGGGAACTCCAATTGCAGGCATGGGATTCACTAAATTTAGCTGCTGAGACATCGAACACCACCCTGTTTTGGGCAACAATTAATTCCCCATTACTTAAAGCGGACGATAACCCAGAACTTACCTCCACTGTGTCCTGTGAGGGGTGGATAACTCATTTTTCCAACATTTTTGACACATATAGAATAGTGGCAGTGGAGCCCAAGGGGTGGGATGTGGTGCCGCTTGACATCACTCCCAAGGAAGTAGAACATTGTATTACACTTAGTAAAGGTGGCAAGGCTCAGGGCCCCGATGGGGTACCCATCGATGTATATAAGACTGAACCCAAATTGGGGGGACCTCTGTTAGCATCTGTTTTTAATGCTGCTGTTTGTAGTGATGCACCTGTTACCTGGGGACAATCAATTATTGTACCCATTTATAAAAAAGGCAGCAGGTCAGAGGCCAAAAACTATCGCCCTATATCCCTCCTTGATTCGTCGGTTAAAATTATGAGCCGGGTCTTGCTAGTAAGATTGGAGGAATGGGCCGAGCAGGAGGGTATTCTGGCTAATAGCCAATATGGTTTCAGAAGGGGTAGGGGTACTCTCGATCAGTGCATCAATTTGGATCTGCTGATTGGGAAGTACACTGAGGCTAAACAGGGCTCCCTATACCTCTGCTTTGCAGATCTGAGCAGTGATTTCGATCTAGTGGACCACCCCACCTTGTGGACCACCCTGCTCAATCTAGGTGCCCCAGAGGGTATAGTTTTCTTTTTGGCCAGGTTATACGACAAACTGCAGACCTGTGTTCGTTTTGGTAAAGGGGGGGAATGTACCCCGAACTTTGATGTTAAGCAGGGCATTAGACAGGGCTGTGTTTTGGCCCCACTTCTTTTTATCTTATTTATTAACGGGATTGATAATGTTTTAAAGAAGGTGGTGGCTGATGCCCCCCAGATCCATGGCGACCCTATCCCAGTGTTATTATATGCTGATGACGCTGTTTTACTATCGAGAACGCCGATAGGATTACAGCGCCTAATGGATAGTTTCTCAGCCTTTATCAAAGCAAGGAAATTGGTGATTAACAAAGGGAAAACTGTAATAATGATCTGTGGGAAAAAAAGGAAGTGTCCAAATGCCTTTTTTATAGACAAAGAAAAAGTCCAACATGTGGACAAATTTTGTTATCTGGGAATTACCTTTGCAAATGACAGGAAATGGTCCAGCGAATTCACCAATATCCGGAATAAAATGGCCAAGAATGCCTATGGTATCTATAGATTTGCCTCAAAAGTGGGGGAGAGGCGCACCTCAGACATGCTTAAAATGTATCAGGCTAGGTGTGTGTCTATCGCATTATATGGCGCAGGCATATGGGGCTATAGTCGGCTTGACAGCTTACAAATTGAAGAAAATTATTTTTTTTAAAAGGCTCTGTGCCTATCTGTCTCAACCTCCAATGAATTAACCCATCGAGAGCTTAATATCCACTTTTTAGGTGATTTGTTATCCCTTAGGCCTTTGATGGTTTGGCGTTCCATCTGGCTCAGGGAAGAGAAGGCCTTTAACAGATCAGTTATTGAGGATTGCCTTTTAATGGACAAATTTTTAGCGATCCCATGGATTAAATATGTTGTTGTCTGTTTTTCGGAAATTTATGGTGTTAATATTGTTACTGACCCATCTGCAGTATCCAATATTACTAAGATTGAAATGAAAATACCTTTCTTGGATTTGAAGACAGAAAGCGTAAAATAGCCTCTGGATCACTATCTACTGTACTGTTTTATAACTCATTTGTCACAGGAGAAGTGTTTCCTTTGTATCTCCTTATGGTAACCAAACAATCACACAAGTTTGTACTCACAAGGTTGCGGTTCGGGATGGCACATTATTTAGTGGCTCATCCCCAGATTAAGAAACATCCGACAGGACCATGTATGTGTGATTTTACATCTACCCAAAGCACTCAGCACTTTCTTTTGTTTTGTGAACTGTACAGGGAACAGCGCACTATGTTTCTGAAACCTATGTTTAACAAATATGGTGCACGTACAGTTAAGGAAGCCATGGGTCTGATTTTAAATTTACAATCAGCAGATATTTGTTTTTATACTGCAACGTTTTTAAATAAGTGCATTTACTCCAGGAAAATATGATTTTTTAATGTATTATATTTACGGATTTTTTAAACCTTTGTATTTTAATCTTTTTTAAACATGATGTATTTACTGTTTACCTTGTGCTTTCATGGTCATACATTTGCACCGAATAAAAGCTTCATGAACTGAACTGAACTGAACTGAGTTAGTGAGTCATCACCCTGAAATAAAATTAATGGGAGTTCCTGGAAAGGGAGCTTAGTTTCTTTGGGTACAAGCTCTCAGCTCAAGGGGGCATGCCTGACCTCACTAAAGTGTCAGACATTAAGACTTTGTTTCCCCTGTATAAGTCACCAAAGGAAGAAGATGCTTTGGGGGTAATATATTTCTGCGTTCAATTTCTCCCCTCCCACATGATACAGAGTGAACTTCTATGAAAGCTAATGAACACGAATATCCCATGGTATTTTGGCAAAGACCAACAAGCATCTTTTCAAGCCACAGAGATTGACCTGTCCAAAGACACAGAACTAGATGTGAATGCTCTCCTTACGTGACTAGGCGCTATGCAATCTCAAGGACAACGGTGCGGTGAATTTGCTGTGGTGGAAATTGTGGGTCGAGCACTGACCCATCAGAACAGAGCTACTTGCACTTGCAGAAAAAAGCCATAGCTGTACACTATGGGTGTTGCCATTTTCTTCTATACTTTTGCGGCCTTACATTCCTAGTGGCCACAAACCATAAATCCTTATTACCACTTTTCAAGGTATCTTTAGCTAGACCCCCACCAAATATAGAGAAGTGGGTTCACCAAATCCAAGTGCACTTAAAATCTGTGAGAAATTGGGTTGTTGGTTCAAGGGGTGGTTTCCAGGCAACAGCCACAATTCTTGTCAGGGTGAATCACAAGAAGTCCTTTGTTTAACTCTCTGGTAGCTTTGCACAAAAACAGTCAGGCTTAACTTAGATGCAATGTGTCAAGTATTTATGCAGCACTCAAACATTAACAAAGTGAAGCGTAAATTGTAATAAATTATTTAATACCAAAAAGGCAAAAATCCAGCAGTGGAACCAGAGTTATGAATGTTTTAAGTTTAAGGTTAGACATAGCACCTAAAAACTCAAATCACCAGCTGTGGACATCTTGTCGAGCAAGACAGGGTCAAAGTCAGAAAATATATATGACTGTCATTGATACAAAAAATGGATTGAACCCGGTCAGCGCTTACCTGTGGACTTAGAATATGTTTCAAAGAAAAGAGTTCTGAGAAGGTAAAGTTTAGCAAGGCAAGACTGCAGGCCGTGCCTGAGGAGGTAGCGTCATCGTCTGGGAGCTGCTGGATGAATTTGTGGTGAAGATTTCTATGTTTTAGGCTTAATTTATTTTTTGGAAGTCAAAAATCTCCAATGGGACTATGTTATAGTCTATAGCCGAAAAGAGTACAAGGCTGGATACTCCTTTGGCAAAGGGCCACTAAACAGGATTTGATTATGTGAAGAACAATGTAGTGGGAGCTTCCATGAAGTCAGTCTGACCGCTGATGAACCTTGGGCGGATAGACGAGCAGGTTAGCCTGATAATTTCTCGGTTCTCAGAGAACTTTTTAGCCAAAAATGTTCTAAGTCCCAAGTTTTGGAGTTTGGCTATCTGGGCACCTTTAGCACGTAGATCCAGGACAGGAGTGGCACCACTTGGGGGTGTAGGACTCAGGCTGGGTTCAGGTGTGGGTTCAAGTTGGTGTGATCCTTTTATGTCACTGAGGCTCTGATCAGGAGAACAGCAAGCTAGTCGTTGAAGTCGCTCCGGTAGTCCTCGGTTCAAGTGATAAAGCAGGGCAGGCCTCTGAGGGTTCAAAGCAGGATCCAGGCATCAAAGCCATCCTTCCTAGTGCAGCAAAACACCTTGTGGAGTACACCACAGCAGGCAGTCCTCCGAGAGAACTTCCACAGGTCCAGAAAGCGATCTGTAGAGTGGGTCTGAGTATCCTATTTTTATGCCAGGTGCTGGCTTTGAAGTAGGAGAAGTTTCTAGAGAATTACTTTAAAAGTGCTTGTAGTTTCCTTACTTCCCTGCCCTGGCTCCAAGCTGGCTGCATGAACAATGCAGCGGTGGCAAGCCCTGTGTGAAGGCAGAGCACAGTCAATACAGTTGCAAGCGGGGCTGTGCCCAGCTCGGCCCCCCATCCTGCCTGTTGGTGGCCCATCCAGGCTCACTTAATCTGTTGGTGTAATAAACAAAGTTCAACTGTCAACAACACCCAGTCAGGCTGCAGGCATGAAATAGGCTTCAAATATTTAGAGCAGGAAAATGGTAACTTTCTAAAAGTGGCATTTTAAAAATTGAACTGTAAAATCCGACTTTACCATTAAGGAGGATTTTTAATTGCACTGTTTCAGACATCAAACACAAAATGCTACCTGTTCCCAATCAAAAGGTAGCACTTAATAAATGTATAGGGCAACCCAATGTTATCCTCTGGGAGAGGTAGGTCTCACAATAGTGAAAAATCAATTTTTGAGTTTTTCACAACCTGGCCTGTACAACTTAAAAGTATGTGTCCATCCTTTTGATTACAATGCTCCCTGCCCTATGGGCTAGCAAGGGCCTTCCTTAGAGGTGACTCATATGCAATAAAAGGAGAGTTTAATGGCTTGGCCAGTAGGCTATATTGCAAGTCAAGTTGGTAGTTTAAAAATGCAGTCAGGCTGCAATGGAAGGCTCAGGATATGTTTTAAGGGGCTACTTAACCAGTTCGGTGCATCCGACGGCTTGGAGCAGACCAACGCTACAGTGCTCATGTGCGTCAGACGGCTCTCAGCTGTCCGCGCATTTGACACAGGAAATCCCTCTGGTGAGGGCACCAGAGGGATTTCTTTTCAATCAAAACAACCTGGGGCTGTTCTGATTGTTTCTCTGAAATGACGCTTAGTGCGGGATCCACCAACTATGCACCAGGGAGGGAGGAGTAGCCCCTTGGGGGGTTTTTGCTCCCCGCAAGTTTTGTGCAGATTCAGTCTTTCATCTCCCCTGGGAGGCAGATGGGGCCTTAGCCCCCGATCTGTCCCCCGGGGGGCAAAAGCACACTAGGTACCATGGATTTTTCTTTTTATGCATATAGGAGTGGGGGTGCCCAAATTGGTCATGCAAATGCCCCGACTCCCCCCAAATTCCAAATGTTCTGGCCCTGGGAGGCAAATCTGCCCCCCTCCGGGGGAGGGGGGGCAGAGAGCACACTAGGCACCAGGGATTTTTTATTTATGCATATAGGAGTTTGGGCTGCCCAAAATGGGCATGCCAATGCCTCCACCACCCCAAAATTCCCCAGTATTTCTGCCCCCCCTCGAAGCATATGGGACAATAGCCCCTGACATGCCCCTAAAGCCCATAAGGCACCGGGGATTGTTTTTTCTTACATGTAGAGGTGGAGGCTGCCCAACATGTTAATGTTATTGCAATTTATAGAGAGCAACTGTTACCCAAGGGTGTCCTGGCGCTGTGTGAAGTCCTCTGGAGGCCCGCGGGAGAGAGACCATTCACGAAATTACGAAGAGAAAAGCCAAGTTATTGAGGCCTTTCTAAAAGAGAGTATGTTTGTTGTGGATCTAAGATGTAGCGGAAGGCCGTTCCAGGCGTTCGCTGCGCTAGCCACAAAACCTCTCCCCCCCAGCTATCTTTGCACACTCTGGGTACCGAGATCCGCTTTGCCTCTGTTGAGCGTAAAGTTCTTTAAGGTACATACCAAAAAATTGCTGTTTAAGGAACTCGGGCCGACTCCCTAGAGTGCTTTGTGGACCAGGCACAGGGCTTTAAACTGAATCTGTTTTCTTATAGGCAACCAATGAAGCCTTTTGATCTCAGCCGAGATAGAGGCATATTTTAGTGTACCTGTAATCAATCTAGCCGCTGCATTCTGAAGGATTTGTAGTTTGTGCATGAGCCCTTCCTGCAGAGTGAGGTAGAGCCCATTACAGTAGTCAAGCCTGGACAAGGATAGGGTAGTGATGCCTGTTTGTATACTGTCTTTGGGGAGGTATGGCATTATTTTCCTGCATGCTCTGATTGTATAGGAGGGAGAGGAGACCGCCGCATTCACCTGGTCTTTAAAGCTGATTTCATCATCAACCCAGACCCCAAGATTTTTTGCTTTTTTCTTGGGGGTGGGTAGGGGGTCCAGTGAGTCCGGCCACCAGACAGGAGTCCAAAAGCTGGGGTCATTACCGAACAACACCACTTCAGTTTTTCCAGAGTTAAGTTTAAGACAGTTCTGAGCCATCCAGCCGCCTACGGCTGACATGCACTCTTGAGACTTGGTGCTGTTCTCATCATTGACCCTGGCAGCAATGAAACCACAATTTGGGTGTCATCTGCGTAAGAGGTTAGGGAGAAGCCGTATGATTGAATAAGTGGAGTCAATAATGAGACATAGGTATTAAAAAGAGTCGGGCTCAAGGAGGAGCCTTGAGGAACTCAACATGGCAAAGAGAAAAGTTTGGAAGAGAATTCCTCTAATGCGACTGTTTTAATTCTGTAAGAAAGAAAGGATTCAAGTAAATTCTAGGCAGTGCCATGGATTCCAATCTCCCACAAACGGTCCATTAATAAAACATGATGGATCGAATCAAAGGTCACAGAGAGATCCAACATGCTCATCACTGCTTTGCCTCCTAGATCAAGTACGGACCTGATCTCTTAGTGGACTTGATAAGGGCTGACTCAATGCTGTGCCCCGCTCTGAAGCCATATTTTAAAGGATCCAGCACCTGCGAATTTAGCAAGAACCTACTAAGTTGTGTGTGCATAAGTTTCTCTGCCACTTTCGCCGGGAGAGGGAGCCTAGAAATCAGTCTGAAGTGATTTGGGTCTTTAGGGTCCAGAGTAGATTTCTTAAGCGGAGGCAATATTGATGCACTTTTCCAAATTTTTGGAAAGTAGCCTTCGGAAGACATAGAATTTATGATGGAGGGACAGAGCCAATGCGACTGGCTCCGATGCCAGTTTTATAATGGAAGTTGGACAGGTGTCATAAGGAGAACCTGATTTAGTTGTCCTAATGAGAGTTAAGGTTTCTATAGGTGTTGCGGGGGCAAACTTATCAAAAAGCACCTTAGAGCCCTTTCCTAATTGACAGTCATCGGACTGGAAGGAAATGGATTTGGCTGTTGCATTTGTGAAAATGGAGAAAATTGACTCAACTTTGAGCTGGAAGAATTGAGCAATTTTGTCACATAATTCCTGACTCGCAGTGATAGTCGGAGTAGCCGGGTATGCCAAAGATGTAACCGTTTTAAATAGTTCTTTGCTCGATTTTTTTGCAAGGTTAATTCGATTGGTGAAGAACTCTTGTTTGGTTTTTAGAAGCAGCTGTTTATAGTGAGCTAAGCTGGGTTTGTATTAGTTCCCATCACTATCATTGTATTCCTTCCTCCAGTTTCTTTCTAATGTTTGCAAACCAATTTTTGGTCTCTCAGTTCTTGAGAGTACCAGGGGGAGGATGGACGTGCCCAATTAGGGCGGATGAGTTTTTTTGGAGCGAGCTTATTGGCGGCTGCCTCTAGCCATATGGTATATGATTGGGCAGCTTCATCCAAATCTGTGGAGAATGAAGGCAATGTCGCAGTTAATATCTCCTGCAATTCCTCAGCATTTATCTTGTTCCAGGCTCTGCTAGCCCGTTGTATATTTTCTGGTTTACATGAGTGACAGTTAGGAGTGGTGAGCTCAAATAGTACTGCCTTGTGATCTGACCAAACTACTGGGAGAATGCCCAAATAGAACAGATGTGATTCGTTAGAGAAGATGCCGTCAAGTATATGCCCGGCCTTATGTGTGGTGCCGATCACCAGTTGCTCTAGACCAACATTGCTCATCATGTCCCGCAAATTAGAGGTATCACGATCAGAGAGTGTTTCCAAGTAGAAATTAAAATCTCTGAGTATCGTGTGTGAGTTGGGGCTCAGTGCATTTACCAGCATGCTGTCTGCTTGTATATGAGAGTTCCTCTGACGGTAAAGTGGTGTGATAGGTAGAAACAAAAGTCTAATGCTTCATAGTCAGAATTAACAAGTGGGTTAAAAGAAGCCCTGATTGAATTGTTGTAGATGACCACGAGGCCACCCCTTTCTTATTTGACCTATTCAGTGTGAAACAAAGGTAGTCAGGAGGAGTGACTTTAATCAGGTCCGGGCCTGAGGCATCGTCTGTCCACGATTTTGTGACAAATGCAAGGCTTATTTCCTCATCCACAATTAATGTTTCGCACTCGGAGCTGTGTTTAACTAAAGATCAAGCATTGATAAGGACACATTTCCAAACTTGATTAGGAAGGATATTTTTCTTAATTCTTCCGATTTTAGTTGAGAATTTAATTGGTTGTAGTACTAGTTCAGGTTGTTTGGTACCGCAACCCGGGCATGTCAGCTGGGAGTGTGGAAGACAGTTAGCAGACTGGAGACATAAACAACTGGAGTGTTTGTTGGTATTGAAGCTATGAAGTGTCCCACTTGAATAAACTGTAATGCTTTGTTTCCCTAAGCAAAACTGGGCAGGGGGACTGGCGCTAAGCGTGGGCCGAGTGCGGATGGGCGCAGACGGGCTTGCCTTAGACGCGCCTTTGGCGCACCAGCAGCGCGCGTCCACTGCGTGCTTGCGCCAGCCTCATTATTAGTAGAGTCAGGTGCGGAAAGACTAGCCCACTGACCTGCCTCCTCCCAAGATGGCGTTCCCGCGTAGAACAGAGGGCCCCGGGAGTGAGTAAGTGTGCAAATATCGCAAATTTAGTATTTAAGAAGCACAAATATCACCCTTTACAGTTTTAAAGGGTTTAATAATAAAACCATGTAAAAGCAAGGAAAACAAAGGCGATTTCGCTATTTTTGTATTTGAAGCGCAGATGTTGCCCTTTACAGTTTTTGTGTTTCAACAAATAATGCAATTAGAAACTAATAAAAAACAAAGGCAATCACAGTGAATACCGTAGCAAGTGTCTACTCCCGGCTCAAGCCTCAGGAGGACTTCGGGGAGCGGGCTCGCGCCAGCCTCATTATTTGTAGAGTCAGGGGGGAAAGACTAGCCCACTGACCAGCCTCCTCCCAAGATGGCGTTCCCACGTAGAACAGCGGGCCCCGGGAGTGAGTAAGGGCCATATGTATCAAGCCCAAATGCGTTTGCAAACGCCGACGTTTGCGAACGCATTTTCGGTAAATGGTATGTACCACACAAACCTTCATGAAAACTAAGGAATCGCAAAATTTGCGATTCCTTATTTTGCAATTGCATTTAAGGAATCGCAAATTTTGCGATTCCTTAAATGCAATGTATGAAGCCCCAAAAATTTGCAAAATGCCCTTAAGGAATCGCAAATTACCACCAACTACTAGCTGGTGGTAAGTTGCGATTTCTTTGAAAAATGCACATTTCAGCATTTGTCAAAGTGCCATGTGATGCACACACATGCCCTTAGGGCATGTATGTGCACCACATGTGTACCCATGCTTATTTCAGGGGTGCAACAGGGTGTCCTTTGGACACCCCTGCACCCTTGAAATTATTCTCAATTTGCGATTAGCAAATTGCGAATCGCAAATTGAGAATAATTTCACATTCATTCCTATGGGCCTCCTGGCCCATAGAAATGAATGGGAAATAATTCCTTAATTGCGATTAGCAATTTGCTAATCGCAATTAAGGAATTTTAAGAAATCTAAAAAAAAAAGCGAATTTCTACATACATACCATTTTGCGATTTCTAAATAGCGATTCCTTAAAAATCGCTATTAAGAAATCGCAAAAGGGTATGTTGATACATATGGCCCTAAGTGTGCAAATATCGCAAATGTAGAATTTAAACAGCACAAATATCGCCCTTTACAGTTTTAAAAGTTTTAACAATAAAAGCAGTTAAAAGCAGAGAAAACAAAGGCAATTTGGCAAGTGTCTACTCCCGGCTCTATCCTCAGGAGGACTTCGGGGAGCACGCTCGCGCCAGCCTCATTAATTGTAGAGTCAGGGGGGGAAAGACTAGCCCACTGACCAGCCTCCTCCCAAGATGGCGTTCCCACGTAGAACAGCGGGCCCCGGGAGTGAGTAAGGGCCATATGTATCAAGCCCAAATGCGTTCGCAAACGCCGACGTTTGCGAACGCATTTTCGGTAAATGGTATGTACCACACAAACCTTCATGCAAACTAAGGAATCGCAAAATTTGCGATTCCTTATTTTGCAATTGCATTTAAGGAATCGCAAATTTTGCGATTCCTTAAATGCAATGTATGAAGCCCCAAAAATTTGCAAAATGCCCTTAAGGAATCGCAAATTACCACCAACTACTAGTTGGTGGTAAGTTGCGATTTCTTTGAAAAATGCACATTTCAGCATTTGTCAAAGTGCCATGTGATGCACATACATGCCCTTAGGGCATGTATGTGCACCACATGTGTACCCATGCTTATTTCAGGGGTGCAACAGGGTGTCTTTGGACACCCCTGCACCCTTGAAATTATTCTCAATTTGCGATTAGCAAATTGCGAATCGCAAATTGAGAATAATTTCACATTCATTCCTATGAGCCTCCTGGCCCATAGAAATGAATGAGAAATAATTCCTTAATTGCTATTAGCAATTTGCTAATCGCAATTAAGGAATTTTAAGAAATCGCTAAAAAATAGCGAATTTCTACATACATACCATTTTGCGATTTCTAAATAGCGATTCCTTAAAAATCGCTATTAAGAAATCGCAAAAGGGTATGTTGATACATATGGCCCTAAGTGTGCAAATATCGCAAATGTAAAATTTAAACAGCACAAATATCGCCCTTTACAGTTTTAAAAGTTTTAACAATAAAAGCAGAGAAAACAAAGGCAATTTGGCAAGTGTCTACTCCCGGCTCTATCCTCAGGAGGACTTCGGGGAGCACGCTCGCGCCAGCCTCATTGTTTGTAGAGTCAGGGGCGGAAAGATTAGCCCATTGACCTGCCTCCTCCCAAGATGGCGTTCCCACGTAGAACAGCCAGCCCGGGGAGTGAGTAAGTGTGCAAATATCGTGAATTTAGTATTTAAAAAGCGCAATATCTCCCATTACAGTTTTAATAGTTTTAACAATAAAAGCAGTTAAAAGCAGAGAAAACAAGGGCAATTTCGCAATTTTTGTATTCGAAGCGCAGATATCGCCCTTTACAGTTTTTGTAGTTTCAACACAAAAATGCAGTTAGAAACGGATTAAAAACAAAGGCAATCACAGCGAATACTGTAGCAAGTGTCTACTCCCGGCTCAAGCCTCAGGAGGACTTGGGTATGCCAATAACCCTATCCCTCAAAAAAATTGCCACAGTCTTTCTGCCTCCCCGGGAGGCAGATGGGACAATAACCCCTGATATGCACCCGGGGGGCTGAAAGCCCACTAGGCACAGGGGATTATGTTGTTTTTTTATACATAGGGGTGGGGGCTGCCCAGAATGGGCATCCCAATGCCCCCACACCCAAAAAAATGAACACAGTCTTTCTGCCCCCCACACCCCCTGGGAGACAGATGGTGGAAATAGTCCCTTATATGCCCCGGGGGCCAGATAGCCCACTAGGCACCAGGGATTATGTTTTTTTGTGTACATAGGTGTGGGGGCTGCCCAGAATGGGCATGCCAATGCCTCCATCCTCTAAACAATTAGCCAAAGTCTTTCTGCCTCCCCCGAGAGGCAAATGGGGGCAATAGCCCCTTGATCAGCCCTCCCTAGTGGGGCAGGAAACCTACTAGGCACCAGAGATTATATATATTTTTCATACTTAGGGATGGAGGCTTTCCAGAATGGGCATGCTAATGCACCCACCCCCAAAAAAGTAATTCTGCTCCCTGAAAGGCAGATTGGGACATAACCCCTTCTCTCCCCCCCAGGCAGGGGGCAGAAAGCCCACTTGGCCCAGGGATATGTTTATGGACATGTCAGGGAGAAGCCCCATAAGCAAGGGTCGCCCCCCTTTTTTTTGGCCTACACTTTGGCTGTTTCAGTGATATTTTTAGTCTCATCTGCCCCCAAGCGGGCAGTAATCCACTAGAAACCAGGGATAGTTTGTGTGTGTGTGAACTGGAGTTTGGCTGGCGGTCTGCATGTACTGACCTTTGGCTAGCATTTTGCTGGTGGTGTGTGTGGACTTGCACTTGGCTAATGTGTGTGGACTCAAGCTTGATGATGGTGTGTGTAGATTGGCGCTTTCCTGGTGGTGTGCGTGTAGTGGTGCTTGGCTGGTGGTGTAAGTGGACTGGCGATTGGCTGACGGTGTGCATGGATGGTGCTTGGCTGGTGGTGTGCGGAGATGGTACTCGGCTGGTGGAGTGCATGGGTATCGCTTGGCTGGCGGTGTGCGTGGATAGTGCTTGGCTGACTGTGCATGGATGGAGCTTGGCTAGCGGTGTACATGGATGGTGCTTGGCTGGCGGTGTACATGGATGGCGCTTGGCTGGCGGGTGCTTGGCTGGCGGTGTGCTTGGATGGTGCTTGGTTGGTGGTGTGCGTGGATGGTGGTGTGCATGTACTGACTCGTAGGACAAATGTTATTACAAATTGACTTTCTTTGCATGTCTGCCTTCCAACTATAAGACAATGTGAAGTCATTTTGAAATATTTGCTCTAATTTACATGCTAGTATGGGTACCCACAATTTTGGAGATGTGCAAATAACCACTGCTTCTAAAGTCTATATTTTGTTCCCATTTCGGAAATATGTAGGTTCCCTGATACCTATTTTTCACTCTTTATATTTTACCAAATGAATGACTATATACCCGGTGCACAATGAAAAACCATTGCAAGAAGCAGCTCAGTTATTGGCTACGGGTGTCTTGGAATCTTGGTGAACCTACAGGTCCTATATATCTGCAAAACCAGAAGGGGGACTCTATATTGCTTTAAAAATCTGCCATACTTAGTAGTTACTAGTGAAAACGTTGATACAAATGGCTGGTTTTTTTTTTACAACTCATTTTCTATAATCTTTGTTTCAAGTGCTAGTTTCTATAGGAGCACCTTGAAGGATCTACACAAATGAGACTGCTGAACACAGAATTGTGTCTGCTTTTCAGAAATGTATAGATTTCCAGGATCGATTATTGCTTTTACACCCATTTCTACCAGTAACTGGAAGGAAGTTGAAGCTTAAAAAATAAGAAAAACAGGCTGTGTCCTAGTAAAATGCCAAAGCTGTGCAAAACGGGAAACAACCTTTACAACGAAATTTTTACAACAAACTACCATTACAACGCAATCTTTACAACGCAAACTATTACAATGCATTGCTCTGGGGGGCGCTCTAGGATAGGGAATAGGTTAATTTACTATCCAATAACCTTCCCTACTATCCACGGGGACTGGAGTTGGAATAGTAAATTAAACTATTCACTATCCAGCGCCTAAAAGCATTATGCGTTGTAATGGTATGCGTTGTAAAAGTTGCGATGTAAAGGTAGGCGTTGTAAAAGTATGCGTTGTAACGTCATACATCCGTGTAAAACATGTTGCTTTTCTGGCAAAAGTCTGCCTGTTCCTGAAAGCTGGGCAGATAGTGAATTTAGCACCACAAACCCTTTGTTGATACCTTTTGCAGGAAAAAAAATCAGATGCTTTCTTCTGCAGCAGTTTGTTCCTGTTTTTCTGGAAATAAAATGCTGCATTTTGGCTAATTTCTTGGTTCCCTCCAGGGGAATCCTAAAAAACACTGAGTAGCTTTAGAATCCTCAAGATGTTGGAAGAAAAGGACGCAAATTTGGCAGGGATACCTTATGTGGACAAAAAGTTACAGGGGCCTAAGCGGGAAGTACCCCAAATAGTCAAAAAAGGCTTAGCACTGGGAAAAGGCCTAGCAGCAAAGGGGTTAAATGAATGGCACAAAAAATTGCTGCAAGCCCACCAATAACATTTAATTTACAGACCCTGGGTATATGATATACCACTCTACAAAGGACTAATAAATAAATGAAATATGCCAATTAGGTGTAAGACAATTTTACCATGTCTAAGAGGAAGAGAGCACAAGCACTTTAGCACTGATTAGCAGTGGTAAAGTACAGAGAGTCCTAAAGTCAACAAAATAAATTCAGCAACATAGGAGGGTGAATGCATAAGGTTTGGGGTAAGGCCTGTCTCCATTGTTTACCGCCTGGCTCAAAGAACCCAGTTGATTTCCTCTCCAAACACCACAGGCCAGCAATGGACCATGAGGCCAAAGATGCCCTTGAGAATCATACCAGCCACCACCATCGATGAGTGCCTGCAACTAGCCAGGTCACAGCAGAATGACTGGAAGGTCATTCAAGATCCCCAGTCAATGCACACCCCGAATACTCAAATCTGTATACTAGCATGCCCCTTTTTGTCTGAGAAAATGTATGTGACGTGTTTTACCACACCGATCAAGCAATTTAGTAAAATGAAGAAAGAAAATGATTAATACGACTTCAGATAACAAAACTCTGTAAAGAGAGGCCACACTTGTTAAAGTGCCCAAAGAAAAGAATGGAGAAAGCCAAAGTCTAAGTTCATAGATCACGTATGAGTGTGTCCTATGTGCCTCTTCAGCCTGATCATGATGGACCATGCATCAGATAAAACATTGTGTTTTACCTTGCCTACTTTTAGGTTTAAAGAATTTTTTTGTAAAAATTTTTTTTTAGGCTTGTCTACTTTTAGAAGTAAAAACGTACCAGCAGTGTAAAACCAGGAAGTCATGACTGCTGAGAGCTGCAGAAGGGGATATATGTTGAATTGTGGATCCCAGCGAAGCCTCAAGCTTTTCTGGCAATGCTTCCAAGCTGGACAAAACTAAGAACTTTAATGTCACTTTGCTGTCTTTTACTGCTCCTGGGCTTCATATGTACGGCCTGATTTATAGTTTGGCAAACAGGGTACAAATGTGGTGCACCCACTCACTAAACTGACCCTCCACCCACTGTGCTTAGAATTTGGCTGACTGTTGAGCTTCTGACCAGTTGTGGAAATGATGGCTTCTCCATGGAAACCTTATGCTGATGGCCCAACAGACTTGTGGCTGTTGATGTTAGTACATCAGATCGCCCACCCTACTTAAAGCAGATGATCTTATGAACTTATTTTTTCTTTACAGGATTGCTCGGAACAGCCTTGCCCACGCCATGGTAAATACCTCTCATGGTGTCAGGCTTATTTGTTTGTTTTACAAAAACAAAGACCAGCTTTGTAAAGCAAAAAAGATTGCTGAGTGACCACATAAAACGTGACCACCTTGGCTTTCCCGAATGCTTAAAAATCTCTGGTAGGCAGGCGGTGATCTCTAAATGATGTGGGACTGTAGTCCTCCTGGGCAGTGGATGGCATTATCACCACTCTCTTTGTGGTCAGTGGGATGCCTGCCATAGTCTAAATCAGGCTCCTAGTTACTTTTTGGAAATTATAATTCTTCAGAGGATCAGTGCAGTAAGCAGCAGCTGGGCAGGGCTTCAGAGATTTGATAACCTTTTGTGAATGATCCTCCCGAAACTTACTAACTTGCTTAAAAAATCTTGCGGGGTGGGCCAAGGAATCTTGCCTGAGTAGGTCTAGTTTGAGTAAGCTTGGCACCATATCCTTGGCCATGGAAGTGAAAATATTTCTACGTGCTAACCTTTTCTAGGCTTGCACAAGCTATTCTTGAATGCTCCCACAGCTCCCAAGTGTCCAACAGATATTCTGAGGCCTCCAAACAACATATCCATGGGGCAGATAGTTTACTCAACGTTTGTTTTTTTAGGGTTTTACCAAAGTCTAGTCTCACAGATCCTGCTGATTTCTACATCCAAACTGCTCTCTCTTGTCCAAGGTTTCTGTATGGCCCACACGTAGGCAACTTCTTTTCACCTGTGGAATAGCCTCCACAGCCTTGGGAGCAAGGGGCAAAGGTACAATACCACAATTGTCGGATCTGCAAGGCAATCAATAAGTAATCTTCCCCTCACTATTGCTTTCTCCAAGTGTGGTAGATTTTGAGTTACAAGCGGTGGAAACCTCCATAACTAGTACTGACCAGTTTCAATCAGATCGTTTCAATGAACTACAGTTCCTATAAAAGCCACTAGAGGCCAGTATAAGCACATACCTCACGACTTGGGAACAGTGGCTCTAGTTGCATCATTCTAAGTACTGAAGAACAAGTTCTACTTATCTGTGTTTGTCCTTTTGTAAGCCACCTCATTCTGACAACAAGCATTGGCATAGCCAATAGGTCTCGCCTTTAGGACCTTATAAGTGTTTAGCCAGATCTATTGGCTTTGCTAATTTCTTTAAGCTATGTTGTAGAGCATTGTGGCTGCTGAAGCACGTTAAAGGGTTATTAAAAACGTGTTCCAAGCCTTTTTTGTTACTTTATATATAAGCAAGAAGACATTATGTACAACTGAACAAACTGATTGAAAAACTAATTAAAATAAAATAAAAGTCTTGTTTTTTTGTCCTTTCAATGCTGGCAACGCCTTCCTGCCTGGTCTAATGCTTGTTAGTTATAGCTTTTGTTTGTTCATGGGGGGCATAAACAATGGGAGGGTGGAGGTGGGTAAATGGTACCTAAATGGCCACATGCCCAGTGGACGGACGGACACTAGGGGAGAATCAACAGATAACAGACATGCCTTGGTTTGTTCGACATTCTTCATTGCTCCTGGACATACAAACGAGTGAACAGCTCAGCATTGTTCAGATGTGGGTATTGTTACGTTGTTTCCCGAGATAAGTGAAAAAAGCCTGCCTTTAGCAGTTGCACATGAGAAACGCGCTTACAGGCGGCACTGCTCAGTGCAATCCTGGGACTCTTCTCCACCCCAACACCCGCACATGTTGCACTTCCTGTATGCAAAGCCCCAGGGGCGCTGGACAATCCTGTGATCTTGGCATCCACGGAGAACCTGCCTTTTGCCATCGATCTTGTGGGGGCTGGGTGCTGGGGGTTGGTTGCTGGGAGGAGGCAGACAGACATAAGACAACAGGCATTCTGCCCGCCTACACAGAGAAAGAAAGCCTTCCCTTTTAAGAGCCTCCTACAAATACCAAAACTGTCCATTTAAAGAGGCCCCAATCGGGAAACACCAATTACATCGGTGTCAATACATCACGGTGCCATCGCACCGTGATATTTACATCGCAGGATCGTCGACATCGCAGGCATCCAATCACGTTTTGTTGCTAGGCTTACTTGAGAACGGATCCATTTACGGGCTGAAAAACATCATGTAGTACATTTAAATGAATTAAAAAGTATGTATGCACACACATGTATCTCTCCATATGTGCATGGTACACACAGGGCACAAGTCGGGGGTACAGGCAGGTTCACAGCGTCCACCCACTATTTTTACAGGACGGACGCCGACCTCTCTGCCAAGAAGTTGAGGCCCACAGAAATATACTGAACGTGTCCCGGTGTAATTTTCTGACACCGGCACACGTTCATCATCTCCTGTAAGCTTCCCAGCAGCAATGTGCAGCGGTGAGGGGGCTTTTTTTCACCTTCAGCTGGGCCGAAGTTAAGGGACCATCGGGCCTCCTTTTGTTTTAATATCCTGACTGGAGGTGGCCTGGAACCTCACACTTTAATTTAAATGCCACAGAGAGGAAACAACGGCACACAGCTTGATTCGCGCAATACCTACACTCCACGCTGTTACTTGAAGCGTAAAAGGCCATTTATTAGGACAAGGTTGCAATCATTTAGACTTATTAACAGTACATCAATGCATGAAATATACATTTCCATAATCATTTAGACTTATTAACAGTACATCAATGCATGAAATATACATTTCCATCCCATACCCACGCATTCTCCATTCTGCCTTTCCTAAACCATCTCACCTGTTTGACTCTTCACCCATTCACTCGATAACCTCCTTCCTTTCCCCATTCTCACCTTCACTTGCCCTCCAAGCATCCTCTGTTGACTTTGCCTTTATTGCTCATTGCCTCCCATGCCCCACTATCAGTCACCTGTGTACCGTTTTCCCCCCACCCGAGGGGTGGATCTGCCCGTATGTGACTCCCCACCCCTCCAAAGTACCGCCACCCAGGAACCCCCGGAGGGCGGTTCCCTGCCCCACCCCCCATGTGCATCGAATGCATCCGCCACCCTGTGGCGTCCGATGGCTGACCAGCCACCACCTTACCGCGTGCCTCTTCGCCGGTTAACGACCATCCACCACCTGTATCCGTGCCCCAGATTCACCAATCACATTCCCAATCAGTTGTCAGGAAACTGCCTGCCTTTTCATTAAAGGTGAACGACCATCCACCAATCATTACTGCGCCCCGCTACAAAGCACATTTTCCGGGCCATTCGATGCGAAAGGTGCCCCCCCATGGTGACTGACCATCCACCACCATTCCTGCGCCTCAAGTAAGTCAATAGGAAGTCTGTCCAACATTGAGCACCCCTCCAGGTGAAACGGCCATCCACCCTCTGCTAGCCGCCAGTGCAACAGAGAAAATATTCACAGGCCAAAATCCATCCCCTGCATGCCGCTAGTGCAACAGAGAAAAATTCACAGGCCAAACATCCACCCCCTGCTTGCCGCCAGTGCAACAGAGAAAAAATCCACAGGCCAAACATCCACCCCCTGCTTGCCGCCAGAGCAACAGAGAAAAATTCACAGGCCAAACATCCACCCCTTGCTTGCCGCCAGAGAAACAGAAAAAAATTCACAGGCCAAAACATCCATCCCCTGCTTGCCGCCAGTGCAACAGAGAAAAAATTCACAGGCCAAACATCCCCCCCCCTTGCTTGCCGCCAGTGCAACAGAGAAAATTCCACAGGCCAAACAGCCACCCCCTGCTTGCCGCCAGTGCAACAGAGAAAAAATTTGCAGGCCAAACAACCACCCCCTGCTTGCCGCCAGTGCAACAGAGAAAAATTCACAGGCCAAAACATCCATCCCCTGCTTGCCACCAGTGCAACAGAGAAAAAATTCACAGGCCAAACACAGTCTCCAAAAGGCGCCCCCGCGCGGCGAACGACCGTCCACCACATGTACTTGGCTCACAAAACCAACAACCGGCCCGGGCCATTCATTAGACACCCAAGGTGTCCCCCCACCATTTCCGAGGTGAACGACCATCCACCCCTTGCACCTCCATCCTTTGCCCCTGACCTGCACGGTCATCCACACCTCGTCTCATATATCCCCATGCGTTGTATAATGTACTGTGGCTCCCACCACACTTCGTGAACGACCATTCACCAATCCGTGCCTGCATTCCGATACCCAAAACGGCCTCGGGCCAAATGTTTGACCATGCCAGGCACCCCCCCCCGTGGATGACCATCCACTGCCTGTACCACTACCCCAATATACGTGAGCAACAGTCCCCCACCCCTCTCAGACCGCGACAGGCAGCTCCCTTTGACCAAAGGCCCCCCACCATCAATCTCACACCGAACCGTCCCCATCACCCAGAGCGTCAAAGCGTGGACCTCCAAATCCTCAGCCCCCCAAACCGTCTTCCCCCCAAGCACAAAAACCCTGCACCCGACCAGGACGCCCCATGTACCGTTCCTTGGAAACACATCCCTTGCCAAGCACCTCAGGATACTGCCAGCCTGACATATCCCAGCAACTTCTCCCCTTCATGTATCCCCAAAGCAGGGCAACCCTACCTTCCCTGCGCCTTACGGTAATCGTCATGGCACCAACACCTTCCCACAATGTCCTTCGCCCCGTCTCCTACCGTTCACCACTCAATCATCGGGGATCCTGCCCAGACCCGTCTACACCCCCGCTAGTGCACCTCCTGTTTTGACCACCTGCTGGGGGAAAAGCCACCCCCCTCCAGTAGACAGCCCTGGCTCCTGCTCCACTCCCAGACCCCATGGTAGAAAAGAAGAACTAGTCCTGCCAGAAACGCATGGTGTTCCCCCAGCCCCCTTATGGCTTAGTCAAGGAAAGTAATGAAGCAGGTATGAAAGGTGCTGCCAGCATGAAGCAGAGATCAGGTCCGCCAACTCCCTTAAAATCATGTATAAGACATTCGTACAATTTTTACATTCTAACTTCTATGTTCCAAAGATATGCAACACTACCGGCAGCCAGCCTAAAACCTCTGCCAAGCAACATCCCACACCCCAGTACCCACGGCGCCACAGACACCTCACTGTACACCCGCTGCCCCGTC
Source organism: Lissotriton helveticus (assembly GCF_964261635.1). Classification (NCBI taxonomy): domain Eukaryota; kingdom Metazoa; phylum Chordata; class Amphibia; order Caudata; family Salamandridae; genus Lissotriton; species Lissotriton helveticus. The sequence continues at coordinate 780,284,253 of NC_136070.1, forward strand.
AGCGCCCCCCCCCCACAGGACCCACCCAATGACCACAGCCATCGCGGCCCCCCGAACAGCCAAGAAACCACACTCCTCCGCCAGGCAGTCCCGCCAAAGAACAGCCCGGTCACGCACCAGGCCAAAGACCAGGAAAAATGTCTTCCCTGTTGCTGCAAAACCTCTACTGCACTCCTAACCTCCTCCATTCACAGTCCCTTGCGACCTGTCCACACACACCCTTGCCCCCCCCCGAACAGACCGACACCAATACGCCGCTACGCCCGGCCCCCACTGCCCTCCTGTCCGGGCACTCTGCCGTCACAACTACACCGCCCCCCGCTGCTCCCCAAAAAGCCCAAGCCCCCAATTTGGCACTACCAACTGCCCCGTTGCAATCCCAACCTAAGCTCCCCACAGTACCTTCCAACCTGCAGCTACCTATGAACCACACACTCCACGTCCCTGGCGGGCAGTACCAAACCCCAGGTCAAATTGAAAACAAACTCACATAGACCTCAGCACACAGCGGCCCGACACCTCTCCACGGTGTTACAGCTCCCCGCCCCTACCTCCAGGAAACCCCTCGCTACCGCCAAAACACGCCACTCCCGAAACCTCCCTGCCAACAGCACCCCCCGCCTTTTCGGACGCGTCAGACGCTCGTCACCCTATGACGCTCACCCCCCGCGAACCCCCGCGCAGCCGCCCTTCGACCTGTATAGGCTGACATAGGCTGCGCCTTCCTTCCTGCCTCCGTTCATGAGACCCCCCCAAACCCCTTAACTGCCATGCCACCAAATCCTGAAAACTAAAACCTCTGAACCTCCGGCATAACCCGCGCATCCGCTAAGTCAAGATGTGAAGCAGTCCTCCACCTACATGGTACACCAAAAAACTGGCCTCCACCCAGGAGCATCTAGCCCCCGCCTCTAGCTTCTCCACTCCAACCTTGCGCCCACGTGATGGTGCCACGCTGGCCCGCCCGTCATGGTGAGGGCAGCATCGCAACTAGCTGGAACACTCTCCCCGGTATAGACTTCCAACCCCCGAGCCCCATCAACCTGAACACCAATGCCACGCCACCAAATGACCACATGGGAGCCGACCGGCCATCCCTGTCAACCTCACCGTGAAGCTCGCCACCCACACTGGGTCCCATCATTACGCCCGCCGCAGCAGCACCAGTATCCCCCAAGATACCCCACACCTGCAGCGCATCGCCTCGAAAGCGCCATAATCCCCGCACAACTTATCCCTTCCCCAGGCCACAGACGTAAACGTGTACCTAAAAGTTGCTCCAGCACAACGCCCCTTTGTTCCTGAGCGCCATGCCCACCGCGGCTGTGCCCGGAGAACCTACCTCGGCCGCCCTTGACCCCCGCCACCATAAAAAACCGTCCAACCACCATGTACCCCTCCGAAATAACCAGCCCTGCTCGCACCAACTTCCGGTCAACCCAACATCTCCACCACACAACACCCACAGCCCACAACACCCTTCACCATCACACCCACCGATCCCCAGCACTTCTTTTACAACAACCATACCGACTCTCACACCGCACAAACTGAACAGGTCACACCGTACATATGGAACATTGTCTGGATAAAATGTTGCATTAGACGCTGCGTGAATCCCCCGACGGAGGGCAGGCTGCCGCGGACCCCCCTACTGCTTCGGATCAGCGTTAGGAGGTAGTAGTGCGCCCCGCTGGTGTCACACCTGCTGCCGAGCTGGACCGCCATCCTCAGTTCGCCTCCCCCACCGGGTCGCCATAACCAGGTGGGCCCAAACACCACCGGGCCTCATGCCGTCATGCCCGTCCCTCACACGCGTCCCTGATACCCTATGCAGTGCCGCCTATTAACTCCCCAGGGGCCCGGTCCCGCCCCCCCCCCCCAGCTGTCAGCATTGCCCAGAGACCAACCCAAATAGCGCAGGCTTCCCGTAGGGATGGTCCCACACCCCAACCACGCTGCAGCAAAAAAAGGGGGGGCGGGATAGTGGGCCAGCGAGACCAAAGCCAGCTCCGGGCGACGTCGTCAACATGCGACGCCCCACCCCACTGCATGACCCCTGTTGCTAAATGCCTGCCAAAACTGAGGCCCGCCTGTCTGCAATAAGGAAGGGGAGCCACTGAAATGCCAGAAGCAGCTACGCCCAAAACCCACCCCACGAACAACCTGGGGCCGGATCCCGCCCAGGCACCCCACTACAAGCCCCCCCCCCCTCGGAACCGCAGGTAAAGCCAGGGCACCCGCCCTCCCCCACCCTCGCTGTGGGGCCCCCATCAGCCCTGCACCGGCCACATGCCCCTTCCACCCCTCGCGGATGCCGGCAGCGCACCCAGAACCCCGGGAAAGCCTCAGGGGAGGAAAATCAGACACGCGCGGCGCAGGGCCCCGCCCGTTCCCGACAGGGTGTCCCTTCCCTAACAGCCAGCACCGACGTGCACAGCAGTAGCCGCGTCGCAAACCAGACCCCGCTGCCGCGCCCGGCCGACCCCCACACGCGCTCCACTTACTACTTGGGGAAAACCCCTTCCAGGCCAGGGGCCGCACCCGCCGGACACGCCCGAAGCGGCCTCTCCACCCGGCCGGTCCGAGCTCCGCCGTCTCCCCGGGGCGAATAACCCCAGCCATGCCGAAAGACTCTCCAGGTAGCCACACAACGGGATGGTAACGCTATCCGGGCAGCCGATCGACAAATCGGCCCCCCTTCCAAATCCCCCACAGCTCAACCACAAAATTAAAAACACCCTCCCGGTGGTGCTCAGGTGTCAGGAAGAGGCCGGATCTTCCTCTCCTGACACCTTATATGCCCTCCCCTATCCCACCCCTTCCTTTAGCCCCTATAGTCCCGCCCTCCACCTTGTCCTTCCGTATTGCGCGAAAACCCCGGGGCAAGACTGGTCTGCGACCTTCGCTTCCCCCGGGGGCCGCAATCTCTTCACAAGTACTTAAGAGAGGCAGCTTTTGCCTTTGTTCAGTCCCTGTAGTGCACACACTGTAAGAATGTCAGGTGTGTTGGTCTGTCCCAGTATTTACACAAATACCAATTTCAGTAGCACTATTTTATTTCTTTTATAGCGCTATGCAACCCAATGCAGGGTGTCAGTGAATACACATTATACATTGACAATAAATCATGTACATGTGTAAAACAATGCACAAGATGAATTATATGAGACAGGGTTACAAGGGGTAGGAGTCACCTGTCCTTCATATGTCACTGCTATAATACAAGGATTACAATTTATGAGCTGCAGGTAACAAAAGGATCTCTGTTAAAAGCATCAACCCATTTTACTATCTACATAAAATAAAAACCTGTCATCTGTGTGTTAGATGATGTGCTGTGCAGGAGACACATTTACCTTTTCTACTTCTTTGTGTCAAATCTGGGACTTCACAAAACACAGATCTCTCCAGCAAGTGCATTAACTACCAGAGTTAACTCACCATTATTACTATTCCCTGAGATTTACTGGGCACCTTCACAGCAGATGCTCTAACCCCGGGGTCTCCAACTGGTCGATAGCGAGCTACCGGTAGCTCGCGGAGACCCCGGGAGTAGCTCGTCTAGCCCTTCGCTCGGATTGGCATAATGTGTGGATGGGGTGGGCGAAGAGGAGGGCACGATGACGCTCCTCTCCCGGAGCTTCCGACTTCTCTTGTGAGAGTCTGACGTCATCGTCTACTGAAAACGCGCTGGCATCGCACTGTCTGCCATTGTGCGACGGGTGCCAGCGCGGAGCAGTAGGAGACGTGACTGCCACTGCAGGTAAACTCGTTTTTTTTCGTGCCTCTCCCCCCCTGATTGTGCCGTTTTTCGTGCCTCTGCCCCCTGTTTGAGCCAGTAATAATTTCTTTGTTAAAATCTGCAGATTATGCAACAGTTGGAGTGTGTGTCAAACATATACTTATGCGAAAAGCTTTGAGGACGCACAATCACATCATTCCAGTGGCCCAGGAGTTAAAATATTTGCTGTGGGATGCGGAGAGAATTGTGCATGGAAGGGGTGTGACATCTGTGTCGTGTCAGGAGGGGCGTGGTTTGGAGCCGCGGATGGCAGCCGCCTAGTTAGCGAGCTCCAACACCGAGCCCACATTTATCCTGTTCAGAGACTCCCCGGAACCCCCAGACCCACTCAGGGGGCAGAGGCCGAGGTCTAGACAACTCGACGAACTGCTGTGGTGTTTGTTCCGCTCCCAACCCGAGAACTGTAGCTCCGGAATTTCACCAATGCGGCCCAAGATGGCTTGGCGAAGAGCAGTGCGGCCGGAGCTGCCCTAGAGTATTTGACTGCCGGTGTTCAGCTAAGAAGGGCGGCGAGCGGCGGAGGTGCCGAGCCGTGAGGCTGCTGCTGCCGGAGCGAGGAAGGGAGAGAGCGGACAGAGCGGACCTCGTCCCTACGTTGAGGCAGCATTGTGCGGAGGAGGCGGCGAGTGCGGGAAGCCTGGGCAGAGACCGCCGAAAAGCAGGTGCCAACCATGTGTGGCCTAGGCCGTGTACTTACTAGCCCACACAGCCACCGGACCTTGCCGCGCTGAGGCGCCCTGGGCCTGCACGTCATCCGATCTGAGGACCGGATACACAAACAGCGCTGTGATTGCGAGAGCCTGGGAGCCCGGCCTTCTCATGGAGTGGCTGCGTGGCCCTGAGAGGCGGGAGTCCGGATTTGGGGGCCGGCGCAGAAGGGTGAGGCGCGGGCCCCTGTGTGCTGGGCGGCTTGAAGACCCCGAGGAGGATTTGCGCAGCTAGGAGGACCTGGGCGAGAAAGATCGGAGAGCTGTCTTAGGAGCTGCACAAGGCGCTTCCTGCTTTTGGGATCCGGCCCTTGAATCCATCGAGACCTACTCCCGTGACGCCGGACGCTTTTGCAGGCGTCCCGCTTCCTTTGCTGCGGGCTGGGACACACACCCACGAGCACTAAAGCGGAAGGGCATTGAGGACCGAAGGAGTGCAGCCGTGCAGGGCTGCCCATTGCGGTGGGGATTGATGGTGCGCTGGGAGTAGCGTGACCAGAATTTTAAAGCCAAAAACCGGGACATTTCCCAAAAATAGAAGGACTACAGTTTTACTTTAAGCAAGCAAACAGAATGACAGTGCTCCTCAGTAGAGAATGACAGGACAGGCACTTAAAACATACATAAAATGCAATTTTTAAACTTAGTAGCTTGCCTGTTCATTAAATTGCTTTCTTGAAACAACTGCTAACAATCCCTGCTTTGTAAAGTATAAAAAAGCACCTCTCACAATGTTCAGTCGCCCCTCTCTAAAAACCGGGACAGGAGCTACATTTCCAGAAATCTGCTGGGACAGCAGGTGAAAAACGGGGACCGTCCGGGCAAATCCGGGACGCCTGGTCACCCTACCTTACGCGGTTTTGGACGGCGAGTGGAGCCCATCTCGCCGAGGGAACGACCCGTATGGGTGCCACCTGACGGGGGCACCTCTGAGACGAGCAGTTTGAATGCCTGACGCTCGGCGAGAGAGGGAGGGGTCCGCAGTGCTGCATTATCCCCGCGGTGAAGCCTGATCTTCTAACCAGCAACCGGTTACAACCAATGGGGGTGGATCTACCACAGTGAGCACCGGAGGCTCATACCGTTGTGCTGCGGCCCCGCTACGTGGGGCTCCTATCCTTGAGTGCTCTTCCACCTGGCAGAGAGGGGAGTTGAGCAGGGACAAGCAGCGTGACGCTCCATGCTGGCCTGTGCCGTCCCTGTATTAACCTCAGCTACTTATTATTCTACGGTTTGGAGGCGAAAAGTGCACCGCTAGGGAATGGGACAAAAGGCCAAGGGAGTGCCGCACTGGGGAGGCGCGAGCCATCAGCGCCAGTGCAGCAGTTGGGGCGAGTGCTAGCAAGCCTGTGAGAGACTCTGGAGTGCCTGAAGACCACGACCTTATTGAAAGTGACCGTTGCGCTACCCTGATTGGCGGGAGGGAACCGCTCACACTCGTCTGCACTGCCCGATCCTAAGAGATACTCGACTTGGGCGGGACCCTGCTTCTGTGGTGCTCAATCATGGGGAAACCAAGAGCCAAGAAGGATGACCCACAACAACAGTCCGACACGGACCTACCGAGCCAAGGAGAGCATGAAGAACAGGACCATTCATGTGACCCGCGCCTGCAGTCGCAGTTAGATAAAATATTGGAGGCCATAGTAGACACTAAGGCGACACTACAACAGGACATAGCACATGTGGCCTCGAGCCTGGGCCTCCTGCGAGCAGACCATGGCAAACTTGCGGATAAGGTGACAGAGATTGAAGGCACGCTCCAAACCGTGGTACCAAGGCAAGCTACCCTCACGGCTACCATGTCGGATGTCCTGGATAGAGTTGAAGCACTGGAGAAAAGAGCAGAGGAGGCGGAAGGGCGCAATCGCCGGAACAACATCCGGGTAGTGGGGCTGCCGGAAAAAACGGAGGGGGAAGACATGGTGGAATACTTAGAGAACTGGCTCAAGACAACGGTGGCCCCGGAGGGCTTGTCGCCCTTTTACACTTTGGAAAGGGCTCACAGGGTGCCCGCCAGGCCACCTCAACAGGGACGCCCTCCACGGCCAGTGGTGGCGAGATTGCTACACTATCGTGATAGAGATCTTCTGCTTCAGAGAGCGCGTGCGCAGGGCCCCTATCAGGTGGGGAACAGCAAGGTGACTATTTTTCCGGACTATACTTACGAGACACAACGGCGTAGGTCCTCCTTCCTGGCTGTTAAGAGAGAATTGAGGAGTGAGGGACTCCAATATTCGCTGCTGTTCCCGGCCAGGTTGCAATCATTGTGGATGGCTCGACGACTTTCTTCGACACCCCGGAGGAGGTGTGTTCATGGCTCGAATTATATAGAACGGGCAAAGACGGAACAGCTCACGTTGCACGTATCCCCACAGTCCCGATGCCGCAGAGGAAATAAAGATGGCTCCGGCGCCGCCAAGCGAGTTTGAGGGGACCATTGCCGCAAGAGACTGAGGCGGAACGGCAACTAGCGCTGGAAGCGGTGCTGGAGCTCTCGAACCCGCGGAGCCAGCAGTCGCCGGAACGAACGGACTCCAACAAAGGTGATGAAGAATCGGATGCCGGCCAATCTGAATCGGACAGCACACACTTGCCGAACGTTACACCGTCCACGGTGGATGGGATGTTGGACGAGGGTTAGGAAGGGTGAAGGACTTTCTGCGGTGAACTGCCCTGATTTGGCCAGACTCATGCCCACAGGTTTGCAATTTCACTGGGGGAGTATGATGATGATGAGGCACAGCTGAGGAGGCAGGAGGCAATACATCCACAATATAGAGGGGGCAGCAGATAGTGGAATTGGGGCTGGTGCAACCCCTTGGTTCATTATTGTCGGGGGAATCTGTCCCTGCATTGCGTGGGGGGGGGGGGAAGTTGAAGAAGGGGCCGATTATGGTGGGCTCGGGGAGACACTGCGAAATGGACACTTAGTAGCGGCTGCCCGTTGGTATCCAACTCCCCTCATTGCCCATAAGGCTTGCCCACAGTGTCTACTGTTGGGCCTAACAGTTGTTTGACAGTTGTCATGGTTTGGATGGGAACTAGCGAGGAGCTTCTAGGTCCTGTTCTTGGGGGGGTGGGGGGTTTAAGGCAGTTGGGGAGAAATTGGGGAGGGGCCATCGCCGATGCGGCAGTGATAGTACAATATGGACTGCACGGAATGCTATGGGATAATGTCTGATACAACAGTTTTGAGATGTATGACCTGGAATGTGAGGGGGCTTCACACTATGATCAGGAGGCACAAGGTTCATGCTTATCTGACCCGCAGGGGAGTGCACGTCGCACTTCTCCAGGAAACACACTTAACGAAGGCTGAGGGCGTAGCGCTGCAGCGTAGATGGAGAGGCCAAGTGTACAACACAACATACTCTGCGTTTGCTAGGGGGACACTTATTTGGATTAGGGCGGGAGACCCGTTCCAGCTCACTAGGCAAACAGTAGACACTGAGGGTAGGTTTGTAGCCATTGAGGGGAAGTTGAGGGCCAGAGACATTGCTTTTTGCAGTATATATGCGCCCAACGTTGACCAACTGAGCTTCCTGGCTAGGGTATCTGGAGCTCTGGCACGCTATCTAGCGAGTCCTCTAATAATGGGGGGGGGATTTCAATTCCGTTGCGGATGCTACCATGGACAGATCACACCCACCACTGGCGGATTCCCCGACACATCGCTTGACCAAAGGTAGACTAGACTGGCAAGTGCGCTGGAGATTGATAGATGCCTGGCGAGCGCAACACCCGGGAGACCGGGATTACTCTTATTTTTCTAGTATGCATGAGCTGCACGTGCGTTTAGATCCGGTGCTCTGCTCCCCGACTATAATGCCGACTATTGTGCGAACTGAATATCTAACTAGAACGCTATCGGATCACAACCCGCTACTGGTTACCATTGATTGGATGGCAGGGATCTCGTGTGTCCCTACTTGGAAATTACTCCCTGAAACGTTAGCCGAGCCGCTCCTGCATGCCGCATTGGAGGAGGGGATAACGCAGTACTTTGCTGAAAACGTTGGTTCGACTGCGGCAAGGGCGACAGAATGGGATGCTTTTAAAGTGGTCATCAGGGGCCTCTGTATAGGAATATATGTAGGAGTGCGGAAAGTACTACTGGGGGACCTAGATAGGGCGGACTCTAAACTTCGAGAGGCAGAGCTAGCGCGACCGGGCCACCCTGAATTACAAGAAGAGGTTAGCACAGCTAGGGAGGCAGTAGCGGTTGAAGTAGAACGTTTGCGCAGCTTCGACCATAAGGTGTACACGAAGAGAGTACATGCGGAGGGTGACAAGGCGGGGACTCTGCTGGCTTGGTTAGCCAACCCCGCGAAGAGGAGCTCCCCTATTCTGGCCCTGACATCTGGGGAAGGAGCCGTGGTCCATACTCAGAATGACATATTGAGGGGTTTCCAGCTCTATTATGAGGCTCTTTATAAAAGTAACCTGAAGGCTGGTGACCCTGCGGTTGACACCTTCTCGGACGCACTGTCTTTGCCAGGGCTAGATGACGAGCAAGCGAAAGACCTGGGTAGGGACATAGAACTGAGAGAAATTCGAGGAGCCATCAAACGTATGGCCCATAATAAAACCCCGGGATTGGATGGCTTAGAATTTTATGGAAAATATGTCGATGTACTGGCGCCAAGACTACGAGAAGTCTATAAGGAGGCCAGGGAGGCGGGACAGTTGCCCCAATCGATGCGCGAAGCGCTGGTAATTCCACTGCTGAAACCAGGAAGGGACAGTGAATCCGCGGCTTCATATCGGCCACTTTCGATGTTAACCACCGACTACAAGATTCTGAGCAGCATATTAACAGCCCGTTTGTTGCCTTATATGACCACACTGGTCCATGATGATCAAGCTGGTTTTATACCAACGTGGAACACTACCACGAACATCAGGAGATTAGTGCGCGTACTGGACGATGATCACTTAGAAACACACGCACCAATGATACTATCTGTAGATATCGAGAAAGCCTTCGATAGTCTTGAATGGGAGTACCTGTATAAAGTTTTAGCTCAGTTTGGCCTGGGAGAGGGCTATCTTCAATGGACAAAGATACTGTATACGTCTGCGGTGGCCAGAGTGAAAATAGGATCTATGATCTCGTCACAGTACCCAGTAGAGCGGGGGACGAGACAGGGATGCTCGTTGTCCCCACTACTATTTGCCTTGGCGATTGAGCCTCTAGCAATAGACCTTAGAACAGGGACACATTACCAAGGATTGGGGAGCAGAAACGGCCAACAGTATGTGTCACTGTACGCAGACGATCTACTGCTCTTCCTGGAAGACGCTGACAGAGCGCTGACAGGGGCTGAACGCCTGCTCTCGAGGTTTGGGGAAATCTCGGGCCTGAGAGTTAATTGGTCCAAGACATGTCTGTTCCCGGGACGAAAGGGAGAAGCAAAACCACATTTAGCCCGAGCGGTGAGCTGGGAACCCACCTGCTTGAAATATTTGGGTGTACATATCTACCATACGGCAGCGGACATGCTGGAAGGAAACATAAGCCGGGGTGTGAGGGCATTGAAGGGTAGCATGGCCTTCTGGCCACGCTCCCGTTATCGGTAACGGGCCGCATATCCCTCTTAAAAATGGTGGCACTCGCCCGCTTCCTATACTATTTCCGAATGTTGCCAGTGTGGATACCTAGCTCCACTTTCAAATTGCTGAAGTCTCTAGTGGTATCTTTCCTCTGGGGTACAGGCAGATGGAGAATAGCCCACGCGACGCTTATACGCCCTAAGGTTGAGGGAGGACTGGCGGTCCCAGACTTTGAACTATACTACCTAGCAGCTCAGTTGCAGGTCTTCACACTGGAGATAGCGCGGGAATTCAGGGGGCCGGAACACAAGCGAGGCAGGGGAACACCACGTCACGTCCTTTCATACATAGCTCTGCAGCAGAAACTTGAACTTAGGGACCTTCTCACAGAGGAGAAAACAATCAGACTCTGCTGGAATCGCGCTCAGCGCAGAGCAGGGGTGCTACATCGTACGCTCCCAAAATACCGCTGGTAATGATCACGGTGCTGCCGCATGGCGGGGACTAGTCACGACTACAGAACTGGGAGGACGCTGGGGTGCAGGTGCTGGGTGACCTATATGAGGATGGGACTATGCTGCCCTATCAGGCTCTCCAAGAGAGATTTGACTTGCCGAGCGGGGATTTCTTATTACATATGGCGGTGACTAGAGCGATACAGGCCCATTGGAAGGAAGGCCTGCTGGAACCCAAGACGACAATGGCCTGCCAGTACACTATGATGGCGGCAGGGACCTTTAAAGCAGTTACGTGCTTGTACTCTAGAATGCTCAATGAGGGCCTCCTGCCATTGGATGTATTGAAAGAGAAATGGGAAACTGACTTAGGCAAAGGCATCCCTGAGACGGCTTGGAAACAGATAGTGCGGCGAGCTTGGAAGAGCACGAGGAACGCCAGATTCCAACTAGTGCACTTTTATATACTCCATAGAGCATACTTGACGCCAAGGAAAATCCGGAAATACTTTAAGGTCGCAGAGGCGGCGTGCCGCAGATGTATAAAAGCGGGGGTTGAGTTGGACCACATGCTCTGGTCCTGCCCAGTGCTGGGGCTGTACTGGAAAGAGGTGGGCGACACACTAAATAAAGTAACGGAGAGAGGATTGGAGTTTGACAGAGCTCATTGTATGTTGTATTGGTTTCCCCACACATCCAAAAATAAAACCACAAGCAAATTTATAGATATGGGTCTCCTGCTAGCAAAACGAGAAATAACAAGGCACTGGAAGGCAGCGGTGGGTCCCACTGGCCGTAAATGGAAAGGGGAGTTCCTCAAGTGGGCTTCCAGAGAGAGCGCTTTGCAATACCAGCTGGCGCGTAGGCAAAACAACGACAAGGCGTTAGAGGTTGCAGCAGCGTGGGAAGCATTAGTAGAAGCACTACGAGATTGCGACACACATGTCGACTAAGAGAGATACGTCAATGATAGAGAGGAGCCTCAGGCCATACCAGGCACATTACATAATCTGACCCATAGTCATTCCTGGACACGACTGTCAGTAGAAATTTGTACGAAATGCTGCGTCGGGGGTGGTGGGCTGAGGAGGGGGGAGGGGGAGGGAAACTATAGTTATTAGTGGAATGAAGACTGAGATAGGTTGAGAACGGGTTTATTACATTTGGGGCATTGATAGTGTAGCCCTATCACAATAGCAACCACTGTAATGTTTCACTGTTTGAGGGTTATCTCTTGCGTGACTCTTGTGCGGACGTGCTGGCAACTATTGTGTAATGATTCATGTATGTTTTGTACAAAATCAATAAACTATGTTTTCAAAACAAATCTGTGTCGTGTCAGATAAATTTAGTCATACAAGTTTGGTCATGAGGACTGCAACCTGCAAGCACATAATTCACTTCTGTGCTCTACATGTGTGTTATATGCAGTTGTGACGTGCGCGCTTGTTTCATACGTGTGGACCATGCTCCAGACAGGGCTTTAATAGCCCTTCTTTTTCCTCCCACTACCCCCAGACAGGGTGTCGTGCCGTGCACTCCTCCTTCCCAGCACCAGAAGCCAATGCCTCACATCTAGTGCCCCTCTGGACTCCAGCAGCCAGGGCCCCTCCCGCTGACCCCCGCTCGGGCTGCTCTCCTGCCCCGCTCCCTCCCTTCCCTGTAGCCAGGGCCCCCTCTCTCTGCCCCAGCTCGGGCTGTTGTTTTGGCCTCCTCCTTGCTTCCGCTCCTCTTCCCTGCCCGGGCTGCTGTTCCCTCGCCCTCCTCCCAGCGACGGAGCTCGTGTCCCGGCCACTGAGGGGCAGGACTGAGCCCACCCAATCCGAGGAGAGAGGGAGCTCCGGGGCACACCCACCGTCCGAGGCGATGGGCTCCGCAGCCTCAACACCTGGAGCAGCCCCGGCACCTCCTCCAGCTACGGCCTGCCCCTGGCTCCGCCCGATGCAAGGCTCCCGGGACAAGCTGGGAGATGCCGGGCTACCCGGGCAGCCTGCACCGCCCTCAGCGGGGAGTCCTACTCCAGCCTCAGATGTAACTTTCACTGCCGCAGACACCAGCACCTCAGCTTCTACCTGTAGCAATGCATTTACCCCTACCTCAGCACCTACCTGTGTCCCTGCACTTACTCCTACCAGTATCCCTGCACCTACTCCTACCTCAGCTCATACCTGCATCCCTGAACTACCTCAGGAGAGGTACAGCAGCAGGGAGTCCTACTCCAGCCTCAGTTGTAACTTTCACTGCAGCAGACACCTGCACCTCAGCTCCTACCTGGATCAATGTGTTTACTGCTACCTCAGCACCTACCTGTATACCTGCACTCACCTCTACTTCAGCAACTACCTGTATCCCTTCACTTACTCCTGCTTCAGTTCCTACCTGTATCCCTTCACTTACTCCTACCTCAGTTCCTACCTGTATCCCTTCACTGACTTGTACTTCAGCTCCTACCTGTATCCCTGCACTTACTCCTACCTCAGTTCCTACCTGTATCCCTTCACTTACTCCTACCTCAGTTCCTACCTGTATCCCTTCCCTTACTCCTACCTCAGCTCCTACCTGTATTCCTTCACATACTCTTACCTCAGCTCCTACCTGTGTCTCTGCAACTACCTCAGCATAGATGCAGTAGCGGGCAGTCCTACTTCAGCCTCAGGAATTACTTTCACTACAGCGGACACCTGCACCTCAGCACCTACCTGTATCCCTGCACTTATGTGTATCTCTGCACTTACTTGTACCTCAACTCCTGCCTGTATCACTGCATTTACCCCTACCTCAGCACCTACCTGTATCAATGCATTTACTTCTACTTAAGTACTTATCAGTATGCCTGCCCCTACCCCAGCTCCTAACCTTACCTCAACTCCTACCTGCATTCCTGCCTCTACCTCCGCAGAGGCACAGCAGCGGCAGCACACTAGCTAAGGCCTCCGCACATCATCCCCGACCGCAACAGAGGTGCAGAAGCGGGGATTATTAGTAGGCCTGGGCAGAATTTCGATTACGCCAGAGAAATTGCTTTCGTTTTGCAATTCTGCATTACTCTTTTATTTGGAATTACCGATAATTATGCAATTATTCATGCACAGGTAATCAACAGTAATTTTTGGGCAAAATAAATTCTACAGCGACAGCATATTTAGCGAGCAGTGTGTCCTGCTGAAATAGCACTGTTTCTTAGCACAAAATGCATCCTCACAAACATTTTGGACACACTTGTGCTATAAAATAGTGCAAAATACTGGTAGTAAATTGGGGGAAAATCCTACCCCAACAGTACATTTAGCGAGCCTGAGCTGCTCGCTATTCGAGTTGTGCTACATTTAGCACCATTTCTTTACGCAAAATGCATCTCTGAGTCCATTTTGGATGCAAGGGGCCATTTTTGCACTCAAATAGAGCTAAATGCAGAATGACTCTTCTTGTATAATTCAAGCGTAATCTCGTGGAATTCTTAGGTAAATCCGCATGATTATACTACACAGAATTACTCGCATTATACCCACTCCTAATTTTCTGTCGGATCCAGCAGTTACCTTCAGTACAGCACTAGCATGTACCTCAGCTCCTACCTGTACCCCTGCGTCATGGGTCTGCTCTATGAGCTCTAGGTCATAAGAGAAGCAATAACGGTAGTTCTCCTTGTTACGCCTCACCTGGGGTGGCATAGCATTTTTTTTACGCATTCCCAGGTCCACCATTAATAGTGAATGTGATATTTCAACATTTCGGTGTGTGGTTGAAAGTCTTTTCCTTGGTTTAATTGTCTGCATTACAGCATTATTAAAAGTGTCCATGTGGTATTCTTGCCTTTTGTGGATTGGATGTGGACTTCATCAACATTTTTACTCTTGCTACAGCCTCAACAACCAATGATGGGTGAAGAGCCAGGTCCCTCCAAAAGGCCGAAGACTTACAACTTCCATCAAGAGCGGCAGAACAAATTTTTATTTTCACAAATCAAAGACAACTGTGTGTGTTTAATCTGTGGAGCAAAAGTTGCAGTGGGGAAAAAGGGCAATGTTGAGAGGCATTTTTCAACAAAGCACATGCATTTTGAGAGGAAGTTCCCTAAGGGAAGCAGCCTGAGGTCACAAAAAGTAAATGAACTGAAATCTGCATTGCAGACACAGCAATCTTTTTTTTACAAAGCCAAGCCAACGAGGAAAGTCACTGCGGCAACTGAAGCATCCTTCGTAGCTACTCATCACTTGATCAAGCACAAAGCAACATTTTCAGATGGAGCAATTGTGAAGGAAGCAATGCTTCTAATGGCCCACTCCTTATTCAAATATTTTAAATATAGCCCTGAAAATATGTCTGACATTTCAGATGTGCAATTGGGGTCAAACACTATGGTAAGAAGGGTATCTGCATTATCGGTCAACATGATAGAGCAGTTGGAGCGGGATTTAAAGACATGTAAATATTTTTCTCTGCAATGTGATGAATCTGTTGATGCAAGCGATATTGCACAGTTGGCTTTCTTTGTTAGAATTGATTTAGAAGATTTCACTTATAAAGAAGAATTTTATCTGACATCCACAATGAGGTGAAAAATTATTTTGTGAAACAAAATGTCCCATTGAAAAAGTTAGTGGCGATAACAACTGATGGTGCACCCGCAATGATAGGGCGTCATTCTGGCTTCATTGCCAATTGTAAAGCAGATCCAGATTTCCCTCCGTTATTAAACTACCATTGCATTATACATCAACAGGCAATATGTGCGAAGGTAATGGGGTTTGATCATGTGATGACTCCTGTTGTTAAAATTATTAATTCAATTTGTGAAAAGGCCAAGCAGCACCGAACATTCAAATTGTTCCTTGAAGAACTTTCAGCTGAGTATGGTGACCTTTGACTGCACACTCAGATCCGATGGCTTAGCAGGGGAAGAATACTGCGAAGATTCCTTTCCCTATTGCCAGAAGTCAAAGCTTTCATGGAGTCTAGAAATGAAGATACCACACAGCTGTCAAACACTGAATGGTTGCTCTATTTAGCTTTTTTGACAGATGTCACAGAAAAATTAAATGTATTGAACTACGAGTTGCAAGGCAAAAAGAAGACAATAGCCAACATGATTAGTTCTGTAAAAACATTCAAAACAAAACTTAACCTTTTCATACAGCATGTACAGAAAAGAAAGATGCAGCACTTTCCCTCTGTGCTCCAAATTCTGTCAGAAAACAAAACTGAGGCTGAGATCCTTGACATACAAAAATACAGTAACCTCCTCGTGAGGCTTAATCAAGAGTTCAGTGACCGGTTTAGTGATTTTGAGCAACTGGAGCCCTGTGTGATGTTCACTTCAAACCCCTTCATGGAAGTGGATGTTAGTGACCTTTCAGAGAAAATTAGTGTTCTTCTGAACCTTGACTCTGACACCATGGAAATGGAGATGGTCTCAATTCAAAATGACATTGATTTGAAATCAAGGCAATCTGACATTAATTTCTGGAGTCTTGTGGATGCAGAAAAGTTTAAGAACATCCATACAGCTGCATTGAAACTTTTTTCCCTGTTTGGCTCTACCTATCTTTGTGAATCTGCATTTTCCGATATGAACTTCATAAAATCTAAGTTTCGCACACGTCTGACTGACGAACATTTAAATGACTCCATAAGAGTTGCCCTCTCAAGCTACACCCCAGATTACAAGGCATTACTGGACACCATGCAGTGTCAAGTCTCTCACTGAAATTATTTGTATGCAGTCGTAATCAATACTTGTTCAGTCACAGTTCCTGGTGAAATCACAAATCTGTTTCATTATTAAAACCAAGATTAAAGTCGCTGCAGAGAAGAATCTTCAGCCTCCTGCAAACTTTTTTATTATTTGAACAAGAACAATGCAATGTGTAGTGCAGGCCTGTATTACAAACACAATAAAACGTAGCTGGAGAGAAGAATCTTAAGGACGTTTCCAAATGATTATTTGCAGCATAAGAACGAATCAGTTCCACATTGAAGGTAAGGTCGCTTTCCATGTATGTTTGTTAATTGAGCCGCATTACAATGATTATTTCAATGACCACTATTACTGGAAGGTCTTAATTTTGGACCTATTAATTGGAATGTCTTGTACCGTCACAAATCCAAAGTCATTCCTTTTTTGTGTTCTAGGGAACTCTTAAGTCAGAAACAAAACACACAAAAGTTTAGATAGGGTCAAAGGCCAGGTTTACAAAGACAGGCCGGGATATGCGGCCCCACATGAACATATAAATACAAAATATATCCCAGTGTCTATGAAAAGGAAGCAAGAACGGAGAGGACTCACCCTCGATAACTACAACCAACATATAATTCATATGTATGGATTCCCATCACTCACCAAGCCTGGTGATCAGCTTCATCATTTGGGTATCCTTTTGAAAAAATGACATATACTCTCCATAGATATCGGAGCTCTTGAATGTCATCAGGTATGGTTACCAAGATGAGTGGTATATTTTATGGTGGAGTGTATAGGAACTAAATAATAAGTGCAGTGCAAACCTAGTGTATAAAGAACTAAAATTGATGCGCAGACGTACTATGAATTTTATTAGTGTATGCTGCGATCAATGATTAAAAACAGTGTTGTGGATCGGTTTTAACAAATAGCCGTCCTCAAAAATGGTCAACATGTTTCAGCACTCTACGGAAGATGTGACTCGTGTGCTTTCATCAGGACCTCTATAAATCATGAAGCTACTGCTATAAAACGTGAATAAAACAAAAATTGTTTTAACCAACAAAGGATACAAAGTGAGACAAGGTTCTCACAATCCAAAGTTCTCCAGAGATTCACAGCAAATCTGAAAAAATAAATGGAGTCTCAGATTGTACAGTAGAATCCTAGGGTGAAGTCCTCCCATTCAAATTCCTTAAGAGTGCGGTATCCCAAATCTACCATCACACTTACACCCAACAACAAATCAGCGTATAATCCCCCTCTTCCTCATCTTACCTTGTGAATGAGGAGGGTTAGGCCTCACCCCACCTGGCAACAGCTCAGGATAAAGGAGACACCGCTCTAGAAGGAAAAGTACACCAGACTAAAATTTATGCAGTGTAACACATCCTTCAATATTAAAAACAGACAACCAAATACCCAGAGTATACACCCATCAGCAATCTATCTCATAGAACTACACACACTGTCATGTTTAACAACATATTATGTCATGTTTAGAAGTATTCTCCCTCATTTAGTTAACTTTGTCATGTTATGATTAAGTCACAAAAATCATAAAAGTGACCATCACTGCTCTTCAAAGTATTCGAACTTGTAAACATTTCATGGCAGATTGTAAATACTCGGTGATGCCATGATTGAAGACAGTCATAGCAAAAGCCGATAGTCTAAAAAACGGTAAATGATCAAAAACGCCGAACACGTTATCAGTGTTCAGTACGATAACTCAGACAATTCCCAAATGATCGTTACTGAAGTTGTATCAAACAGTTTGGTTGCCTCGTAATTACGGCCGGCAAATACCAACTGCAAATACATCGCACCCCCGTGAGTATCAGGTTGGCGAGTCTAACTAACAGGAGCAAAGCAGGGGAGTTTCAAGACTTACCTATCTGTCGGTACCTCAGACGGTCTTCAGAGCCGTCGGGGAGGTACAGAGCGGAAGGGCACGCTCCAATAAATAGACTCCGCTACACCCAGTAGCTTGTGCTTTCCCTGTTGGCCTGCGTAGTTCCGGGTACGCAAGAGCTCGTCCGAGTTCTCACGGGACTTGGCCAAGAACTACATAATTCCCTCTAGACTCCTGGGAATTGCAGTACCATACCTTAATATTTAACAGGGCAACTACTCGAGAAATTCTTTTTATGTAAAGGTACCAGAATAGTTGTTAACTTGAGTTTAGTGTGACATCTACATGCCGACCAACTCCGTTTTGTTAAGCAGGCAAAATCAGGCTAAAGAGGGAATAATAGGCCTGTTCTTATGTGGCATCCAAATGATAACGACACACCATTTAAAAGAACCAACAGATAGATTCATATACAGATATTGTTAACACATACCAGATATGTCATATTGAAATTATATGCAAAAAAGAGAGTTTATTTGCAAAAAAGAGAGAAAGGCACAGTAAATAGCGATTCACAAAGGCCAGAGTAGAGCTACCTATTCATGACTAAATTAGAACTGCATCAGGCAGATCACTCAGGGAATCAGTCAACTTAACTACAAGAAAGCCTTAAGCAACAAGGTGTCGTAGTCTAAGATGATAAAGTAGACCAAGGGATCGAATCATTCAATCCTCGTTCGTCACTTTTGAGTCTAAAGACCCACTGTTGTTCCCTCAACAGTAAGAATTTGGAGACATCAGTGACATGCTGTGGAATAAAGGGTTGCTCTTAAACAGTCCACAGCATGTCCTCTGGTCTATGGTTAAGTTCTAAATAGTGGACTGTCCTGTCGCTTGTTTCTTACACCTAACGGTGCTCATGTGCTCCATGATCCGTAACTTGACCTTACGTACAGTCATGCCCACATAATTCAACTTGCAAGGGCAAGAAATCAAATAAACAACCTTCTCGCTATTGCAGTTGGTCAATCTTTTCTGTATCCAAGGGCGGTCTGTTCCTATGTCCACTGTTTTAGATTTCTTTGTCATAGGACATACTTTACATGTACCACATGGATAATGTCCCTTCAGTGCGGGTGTCCCCCAGATGGTATCTTGGGTCAATGGTTCAGAGCTCCGGGGTCTTGTGTGCACTAGTTTCTCGCGTAAATTACTGCTTTTCTTGAATGCAAATAGAGGTTCTGGTATGTCATCACCTCCAACTTTCAGGAATTTCCAGTGCCGACGGACTGATTTTTTTACGTCATTAGACACTGTACTGAAAGAGTTGACAAATGTTAGTCTAGGGCGGGGCAATTGTCCTGCTTGATTCGGAAATATACCGGAACGAATGTCTACGGCGCCAGGACACTCGGGTAGAGTAACAGTGCGCTTTACAAGTATCCCACATTTACATTTACATTTACGGCAACTAGGCATGAGGAATGCCTACCGGCCACTCAAAGAAGACCCCACCGAAAGAATCAAGAGAAACATATCCACGATTGTGGAAGAGGCCGAGAGTGAGGGTTGGATAACAGCTCATGAGGCCAATTTTCTTCAAACTAGAAAACCAGTTATGCCGTATTTCTACGTCCTGCCCAAAGTGCATAAGCCCACTAGACCACCGTTGGGCTGCCCTATTATATCAGGGATCGGTTCGCTTCTAGAACCCCTCTCAACCTTTGTGGATTTCTTTTTGAACCCTATAGTGAAGGAAATGCCCACCTTCCTTCAAGATACAAAGGACGTCCTTAGACTCATCCCAGATATCGAATACAATCATGATACGATCTCCTCGTATCGTTTGACGTGGAGTCATTGTATACTTCGATACCGCAGGATGCAACTCTTGACTCTGTGAATACATTACTTTCATAGCGAAATCTTGATTCCATCACACCTCCTCACTTCATCATGGCATGCGCACAGATAGCCATGAAAGAGAATTTCTTTAAATTTGAGGATACCATCTACCTCCAAACATCTGGTACGAGTATGGGAAGCATTTTTGCTCCAAGCATGGCTAATCTGTACGTTCACTGTTTTGAACAGGAACATGTTTTGAACTCCAATAATCCGCATCGAGATTCCATCCGCCTATGGAGGCGTTATATCGATGATATTTTAGTGATTTGGAGAGGAGACACCATTAGTGTGAATGATTTCCTAGTCTGGTTAAATAGTAGGAATAATTTCCTGAAATTCACAGTAGAGATGGACAAATACATGTTGCACTTCTTAGATTTATTGATTACTGCCTCCCCTGCTGGTCTCGAGACAGAATTATACACCAAGCCTATGACTAGGAACTCTTTGTTGAGCTACAAAAGCCACCACCCTGTAGCCCTCAAGGACAACCTACCTTATGGACAGTTCCTGCGTATTCGTAGGAACTGTTCCACGAAGGATAGCTTTAACAAATATGCCACAACTTTATCGACTAACTTGAAAAATAGAGACTATCCGAGCAGCTTGGTGAAGCGAGCATTTAAACGTGCAGGCAACAATAATCGCGAGAGCTTACTCGAAAAGAGGACTAAACAAGATGAAACCCCTAGACTAACATTTGTCAACACTTTCAGTACAGTGTCTAATGACGTAAAGAAATCAGTCCGTTGGCACTGGAAAATCCTGAAAGTTGGAGGTGATGACATACCAGAACCTCTATTTGCATTCAAGAGAAGCAGTAATTTACGCGACAAACTAGTACACACAAGACCACGGAGCTCTGAACCATTGACCCAAGATACCATCTGGGGGACACCCGCACTGAAGGGACATTATCCATGTGGTACATGTAAAGTATGTCCTATGACAAAGAAATCTAAAACAGTGGACATAGGAACAGACCGCCCTTGGATACAGAAAAGATTGACCAACTGCAATAGCGAGAAGGTTGTTTATTTGATTTCTTGCCCTTGCAAGTTGAATTATGAGCACATGAGCACCGTTAGGTGTAAGAAACAAGCGACAGGACTCACAGCCCACTATTTAGAACTTAACCATAGACCAGAGGACATGCTGTGGACTGTTTTAGAGCAACCCTTTATTCCACAGCATGTCACTGATGTCTCCAAATTCTTACTGTTGAGGGAACAACAGTGGGTCTTTAGACTCAAAAGTGACGAACGAGGATTGAATGATTCGATCCCTTGGTCTACTTTATCATCTTAGACTACGACACCTTGTTGCTTAAGGCTTTCTTGTAGTTAAGTTGACTGAATCCCTGAGTGATCTGCCTGATGCAGTTCTAATTTAGTCATGAATAGGTAGCTCTACTCTGGCCTTTGTGAATCGCTATTTACTGTGCTTTTCTCTCTTTTTTGCAAATAAACTCTCTTTTTTGCATATAATTTCAATATGACATATCTGGCATGTGTTAACAATATCTGTATATGAATCTATCTGTTGGTTCTTTTAAATGGTGTGTCATTATCATTTGGATGTCACATAAGAACAGGGCTATTATTCTCTCTTTAGCCTGATTTTGCCTGCTTAACAAAACGGAGTTGGTCGGCATGTAGATGTCACACTAAACTCAAGTTAACAACTATTCTGGTACCTTTACATAAAAAGAATTTCTCGAGTAGTTGCCCTGGTAAATATTAAGGTATGGTACTGCAATTCCCAGGAGCCTAGAGGGAATTATGTAGTTCTTGGCCAAGTCCCGCGAGAACTCGGACGAGCTCTCGCGTACCCGGAACTACGCAGGCCAACAGGGAAAGCACAAGCTACTGGGTGTAGCGGAGTCTATTTATTGGAGCGCGCCCTTCCGCTCGGTACCTCCCCGACGGCTCTGAAGACCGTCTGAGGTACCGACGGATAGGTAAGTCTTGAGGCTCCCCTGCTTCGCTCCTGTTAGTTAGACTCGCCAACCTGATACTCACGGGGGTGCAATGTATTTGCAGTTGGTATTTGCCGGCCGTAATTACGAGGCAACCAAACTGTTTGATAGAACTTCAGTAACGATCATTTGGGAATTGTCTGAGTTATCGTACTTAACACTGATAACGTGTTCGGCGTTTTTGATCATTTACCGTTTTTTAGACTATCGGCTTTTGCTATGACTGTCTTCAATCATGGCATCACCGAGTATTTACAATCTGCCATGAAATGTTTACAAGTTCGAATACTTTGAAGAGCAGTGATGGTCACTTTTATGATTTTTGTGACTTAATTATAACATGACAAAGTTAACTAAATGAGGGAGAATACTTCGAAACATGACATAATATGTTTTTAAACATGACAGTGTGTGTAGTTCTATGAGATAGATTGCTGATGGGTGTATACTCTGGGTATTTGGTTGTCTGTTTTTAATATTGAAGGATGTGTTACACTGCATAAATTTTAGTCTGGTGTACTTTTCCTTCTAGAGCGGTGCCTCCTTTATCCTGAGCTGTTGCCAGGTGGGGTGAGGCCTAACCCTCCTCATTCACAAGGTAAGATGAGGAAGAGGGGGATTATACGCTGATTTGTTGTTGGGCGTAAGTGTGATGGTAGATTTGGGATACCGCACTCTTAAGGAATTTGAATGGGAGGACTTCACCCTAGGATTCTACTGTACATTCTGAGAAGCCATTTATTTTTTCAGATTTGCTGTGAATCTCTGGAGAACTTTGGATTGTGAGAACCTTGTCTCACTTTGTATCGTTTGTTGGTTAAAACAATTTTTGTTTTATTCACGTTTTATAGCAGTAGCTTCATGATTTATAGTGGTCCTGATGAAAGCACACGGGTCACATCTTCCGTAGAGTGCTGAAACATGTTGACCATTTTTGAAGACGGCTATTTGTTAAAACCGATCCACAACACTGTTTTTAATCATTGATCGCAGCATACATGTGAGAAGTTGGCCTGATATATGATGTTTCCAATTCTGGAACCACCTTGTATCAGTCCAAACAACCCTTATGGTGTCTGGTTGTAAGTCAACCTTATTAGACAAGCTATCCTAGGGGTAGCATGGACTAAGCAGCCTTAAAGGCTTAACTTAAGAGGTTGTGTTAAGCGAGCTGTTTTACCACATACAATCCTGTAATATCAAATGAAAGGACACTACACAAGTATATATTATAAAAATATATGTATTTATTACTAAAAACAATCCCCAGTATTCTTTATGAATAAAGGGGCACAAGCGTTAAATCAAAAGCACAGTATAACATACAAAGTTGCACAATTTTGGATGAGGCCTAGGGGCCACTCAAACCATATACTAAAAAAATGGTATAAGAGAGACCATTCGATCAGTGGTTAGGCCTAGGGCCTAGGGAATCGCTGGGAGCAGTCGGGACAAGCAATGCTGAAGTCGGGAAAAGCCCGCGGGATTCGGGTGCAGTGCTGAAAGCACAAGCATGCATCAATGTTAAGTCAATGGTGCGTAAAAGTTACACAAATAGAGTTTAAGGACACTTCCGCTGAACCTAGAGGAACAAAACTTAAGACACAGACACTAGAGGTGTGTACCAGTGTGGGAACACCGGCGTTGCAATGTTACCTCATCCACAGGAAGTGGGTGCACAGGGTCGAAGTTGAGTCGGGTTTCGTCACGCAGGTTCTTGGTGCTTGAAGCTGAAAGGGCTGCAGGCGAGGTGAAGGAGAAGTGTCCGGTGGAGTCCAAGGGTGGACTCAAGTCGAAAAGTACCTGAAAGCAGAGGGGACAGAGTCTGGGTCACTCAGCAGTGACCAGGGTGGAACCAGGACGGAACCAGGCAATGTCGGGCGCAATCAGGTGGTTGTTGAGGAGCTTCTCTCCGCTGTCACGTGGGCTCTGGGGCATCTACGAAAACCAGGAGCAGGTCACAATCTGTCCCACAAAGGCTCTCGCCGTCGGCGCTGTCGGCTTCAAGATTGGAGCAAACAACACTTGGCAAAAGCAATCCACGCGGAACTGGAATATTGCTTCTCACTCGGACCAGGAAGGTCAGAGTGGAGGCTCCTTTTCAGGGGCGCTAGTGCAAATCTGGAGCAACCAGACTCACAAGTCGAATTTCAAGTTTTGTCGGCACAGGGGCCACAAGCCGGCTGGCAAGTGACCGGACCAACACATTGAGCCAAAAGAAGCAGAAGGGCCCCACGCAGCACTCGTCGAGTGTGGAGGGCTGAACTTCGGTGCAAGAGTGGCTCAGGGTTGGGGCTTCTCAATCCTCATTGTACAGCTTCGAGGGTCACTCGTGGGCTGCACGGTCAGCGTCTCGTGGTCTTTTCAAGATGGCGTGCCCCACGCTTCCGGTCACCTCCACGGGTCTCAGCTCTGCAGGGACTGTGGATCGGGCTGTTAGAAGGCAGGCAAGCTTGATATCGTCGATCTCTGTCACTCGAGTTCCGGCGGGAACTGCAACAAAGCAGACGTTGAGGGCTGGATGGTGCCTGTTTGCACAGGGTGGTCACTCCTTGACCACAAGGGAGATTCTTCAGTCTTCTACGTTGAGTAGGATGTCGAAGGGTCCAGAGTTTCGTTCTTATGTTTCATCAGGATAATCTGATGTGCTTTGGCACTGCTCCCATTCTTAAACCAATCTAGGGGGCTGGATTACCTGCTAGGTCCCCTCCTATGGGTGGGACCCAGGAAGTGGGTGGATACACCCCCTTCCTTTGATCCAGGCCGCGCTGGCACGAGGGCTGGAGTGCCCCAGAACCGGTTTGGCCGGATTATGCAAGGGGCATCCTTGTGCTCCCCAGGCAGTGTCTGGTTTCTTTCAAACCTCCCTGCTACAATCCACTATCTCCTGTCTGGGGGGGTGTGACACCTCCCTGCGATAGGAAACCCTTTGTCCAGGCCCCTTTGGCTGAGTTTCTGTCAGCTTCAGGGGGTCAGACTTGTGTCTGTGGCAGAAGCATCCATTTTGTGGATCTGAGGCCCTTTTAGAAATTAACCGCATTTAAGTAAAGTAACATGTCTTACCCCTCTAGAGGGGTGGAAGGCTATCCCCGTCGCCAGAACTGGCGAGGGGATAGTATTCCAAATCGTATGACACCTTACACGACATGTTTTGATAAAGCCAAACCAAAGTTGCTATATAACCGCAAGGATTATAATGCACTTAATAGTATATGGTATGGTCTTATCCTGAAACAGCTTAGGGATTTGTTCCCGACGGCTTCAGACAGGCTCAGCTCATGCTAGAGCTCCATCTCACATTAAACCACGCACTCTGCCTCCAGGATTGATAAGGCCTTCCATAGGAGTGGCTCACAGGTTTATATGTGTCCAGATATAGGTTTAGATATAGGTATACTATATCTAAGCAAGGGGTGATTACACCACCTTGCCCCAGATGAGTGATCAGCCAGTTGTGTCAATTTAAGAACCAGCCAGGGGTGGCAAAAGATATGCTGCAGCCCCTGGTAGGCCTTGGTGGCACCTATGCCCTGAGCACCTATAGTGCATGGTACAGGGGCTGACAAGGAGTCCATTTCCAATTGTGGTATGTACCTATAGCACATGTATTAATAATTTAGAGAGAGAACAGCAGGCTGGGGGTCTGATTAGCAGGCCCACAGCCTCAGTAGTCTAAAACCAGTGAAGCAAAAAGCAAAAATTTGGGGTGACCATAGGATAGCAGACCCTACTCTCCTACACAACCCCCCCCCCCAACGCAGGGACATTAAACTAACCTTGACCAGATAAGTCTTCATGTTCTAAGTGGAAGTACCTGGAGAGACCATCTGCATTACCATGGTCAGTCCCTGGGCGGTGCTCCACTGTAAAGTCCATCCCCTGTAGGGAAATGGACCACCTGAGCAGTTTGGGATTTTCACCCTTCATCTGATTGAGCCACAAGAGGGGCTTATGGTCTGTCTGAACTAGGAAGTGAGCTCCAAACAAGTAGGACCTCAACTTCTTCAGGGCCCAAACCACAGCAAAGGCCTCCCTCTCAATGGCTGACCAACGTTTCTCCCTGGGGGTCAGCCTTCTGCTAATAAAAGCAATGGGCTGGTCTTGACCATCTTGATTAAGTTGTGAAAGCACAGCTCCCACCCCCAACTCAGAAGCATCTGTCTGTACAATGAACTGTTTGGAGTAGTCGGGACTCTTCAGGATAGGTGCAGAGCACATGGCCTTCTTCAGGTCATCAAATGCCTTCTGACAGCTAACTGGCCACTGAACCTTTTTTGGCATCTTCTTGGATGTCAAGTCATTTAATGGTGTCACAATGGACCCATAGTTTTTCACAAACTTTCTGTAATACCCAGTCAGACCCAAGAAGGCTCTGACTTGTGTCTGGGTAACTGGAGGAGCCCAGTCCTGTATGGTCTGGATTTTGCTCTCCGGTGGTTGAACCTGACCTCCACCTACTAGGTGGCCCAGGTACACAACCTTACTCTGCCCTATCTGGCACTTGGTAGCCTTGATAGTCAGGCCTGCCTTTTGCAGGGTCTCCAGAACCTTCTTCAGGTGGATCAGGTGATCCTCCCAGGTGGAGC
This sequence comes from Lissotriton helveticus, assembly GCF_964261635.1. Classification (NCBI taxonomy): domain Eukaryota; kingdom Metazoa; phylum Chordata; class Amphibia; order Caudata; family Salamandridae; genus Lissotriton; species Lissotriton helveticus. Next base: position 780,310,786 of record NC_136070.1, read on the forward strand.
TAAAGACAGCAATATCATCTAGATATGCTGCACAAAAGTCATCCAACCCAGCAAGGACTTGATTCACCAACCTTTGGAAGGTGGCAGGTGCATTCTTCAAACCAAAGGGCATCACCACAAACTGATAATGTCCACTGGGGGTAGAGAATGCTGTCTTGGCTTTTGACTCCTCAGCTAGTCTGATTTGCCAGTAGCCAGCTGTCAAATCAAATGTGCTCAGAAACTTGGCAGAAGCCAATCTGTCAATGAGCTCATCTGCTCTTGGAATGGGATGTGCATCTGTCCTAGTGACAGCATTGAGACCTCTGTAGTCCGCACAAAACCTCATTTCTCTCTTTCTATCTTGGGTATGAGGTTTTGGCACAAGGACTACTGGGCTGGCCCATGGGCTCTCTGATGGCTCAATCACTCCAAGCTCCAACATCTTTTGCACCTCAGCCTTGATACAATCCCTGACATGGTCAGGTTGCCTGTAGATCTTATTCTTGACAGGCAGACTGTCACCAGAGTCCACCTCATGGGTGCACCAGTTAGTCTGGCTGGGTGTGAGTGAAAACAAGTGTCTGTGGGCTTGCAAAACCTGTCTGCAGTCCATCTGTTGCTGGTCAGTGAGGCTGCCTGCCAAGGCTACTCCATCAACTGAACCATCATCAGGGTTCTGAGAAAGCAGGTCTGGGAGAGGGTCACTCTCTTCCTCCTGTTCCCCATCTGTGGCCATGAGCAAGCTCATGTCCTCCCTGTCCACAAATGCTTTCAAACGATTCACATGGAGCACCCTGTGGGGGCTCCTAGGGGTTCCAAAGTCAACCAGGTAGGTGACTTCACCCTTTTTCTCAATGATAGGGTAGGGTCCAGTCCATTTGTCCTGGAGTGCTGCTGGGGCCACTGGCTCCAACACCCACACCTTCTGCCCTGGCTGGAACTCAACCAGAACAGCCTTTTGGTCATGCCAAGCTTTCTGTAATTCTTGACTGGCCTCCAGGTTTTTGGATGCTCTCTCCATATACTCAGCCATCCTGGAGCGGAGACCAAGTACATAGTCCACTACATCTAGCTTAGGCTTTTTGAGAGGTAACTCCCATCCTTCCTTCACCAAACTTAGTGGACCCCTCACAGGGTGGCCAAACAAAAGTTCAAAAGGGCTGTAGCCAACCCCCTTCTGTGGGACCTCTCTGTAGGCAAAGAGCAAGCAGGGTAAAAGAATGTCCCATTTCCGCCTAAGCTTCTCTGGTAATCCTTTTATCATTCCCTTTAGGGTCTTGTTGAATCTCTCCACAAGCCCATTGCACTGTGGGTGATAGGGTGTGGTAAACTTGTAGTTTACTCCACATTCCTTCCACATTGCTTTCAAATAGCTAGACATGAAGTTAGTACCTCTGTCTGATAACACCTCCTTTGAGAAAACCCACTCTTGAGAAAACTGCAATTAGGGCTTTTGCCACCACAGGTGCTGTGGTGGTCCTCAGGGGAATAGCTTCTGGATACCTGGTGGCATGATCCACTACCACCAGTATAAATCTGTTCCCAGATGCTGTTTGAGGATCCATGGGACCCACAATATCTATTCCAACTCTTTCAAAGGGTACCCCCACCACAGGTAGTGGTATGAGGGGGGCCTTTGTTGTGCCACCTGACTTACCACTGGCTTGGCAAGTGACACAGGAGCGACAAAACTCCTTGACATTTTCTGACATATGAGGCCAGTGAAAGTGTGAAACAAGCCTGTCCCACGTTTTGTTCTGGCCTAAGTGTCCTGCAAGGGGAATATCATGGGCCAAGGTAAGAAGGAAACCCCTAAACTTCAGAGGTATGACCAACCTCCTGGTTGTACCAGGCTTGGGGTCTCTAGCCTCTGATTAAAGGAGTCCATCATCCCAATACACAGTATGGGTACCTTGGGCATCCCCAGCAGCCTCAGCAGCAGCCTGCTGTCTGAGGGGTTCAAGTGAAGGGCAATCTAATTGAGCCCGCCTCAGGTCTGCCCTTGAGGGTCCCCCTGTCCCCAGAAACTCAACCTGGTCAGGTTCAAGTTCCTCAGAGACAGTCTCCTCTTGGACTGCAGAATCAGTTTCCTGTGAAACCTGATCCTCATCCTGGGGCAAGGTGGAAGGTTCAGCCTTTCCTCTCTTGCTCCTTCTCTTGGGTTGTGGTTGGTCTATTGTTTCAAGATCCACCACTGGTTCAGGAAGGCACTTCTTAGCCTGAGACCTTGTCACTGCAAGGACATGAGCTGAAATCCCTAGCATTTCTGCATGAGTCCTGTACTCCACTTCTGACCAAACTGAGCTTTCAAGATCATTGCCTAACAGACAGTCTACTGGGAGGTCTGCACTCACAACAACTTTCTTTAGGCCATCTACCCCTCCCCAGGAGAAGTTCACAACTGCCACACTATGGGAAGTAGTGGAGTTGCTTGCATTGGTCACTAGGTAACTTTCACCTAGTACAATCTGTCCAGGGTCCACAAAGTCAGGTGTCACCATTGTGACACTGGCACATGTGTCCCTGTAGGCCTGAGCCAGTTTCTCATTGATTAAAGGTGTCTGCCTATATTTGCCCAGGTTACTGGGACTCACTGTAGTGGACAACGCTAGGTCCACATCATATAGGAGAACTGCCTGAGTAGGGATTCTGACTAGGCCAGATCCTACTTCAGTACCCAGGGTTAACCCTACTACACCCTTTGGCTGTGTTCCACCACTGCTTACTGAACTAGGGGGTGCAGGTGCTTTAGGAGCTGCAGTGGTGGGGACTGGATTTTTCTTGGTGCATTCACTGCCCCAGTGTGAAACTGATTTGCAGGTATTACACCAAGGTTTCTTTGGGCCATCATTCTTCTTTTTCTTGTTTCCATTTTGGGAACCACCCTCCTTATTACTATTTTGGGGGCCTGAAGACTTCTGGTCTTTTTCTTTATCTTTCTGATTTCCACCCTTCTGGTCTGTTTTCTTCTGGTCACCACCTTGGTTCTGGGGTTTCTGCTTAATCCTTGTTCTGACCCATTTGTCTGCCTTCTTTCCCAATTCTTGGGGAGAGGTCAGATCAGAGTCAATAAGGTATTGATGCAACAGCTGGTTTGTACAGTTATTAAGGATCTGTTCTCTCATGATAAGATTGTACAATCCTGTATAGTCTGAAACTTTACTTCCCTGCAACCAACCCTCCAGAGCCTTAGTGGCACAATCTACAAAATCAGTCCAGTCTTGAGTCTGTGCTTTTTGGGTGTCTCTGAACAACAACCTGTATTGCTCAGTGGTTAGGCCAAACCCTTCAATAGGAGCACTCTTCAAGGCAGAGTAGTTTTTGGCATCCTCAGGTCTAACTGTGAGGAGCCTGTCCCTCCCTATCTCTGAAAAGGAGTACCATAAAATTGCAGCCCAATGATCCTGAGGAACCTGCTGTACCATGCAGGCTCTCTCAAGAGCAGTCATCCATTTGTGGATGTCATCCCCTTCCTTGTAGGGGGCCACAATTTTTGTCAGGTTTCTATTATCATAGCTCCTGTCTTTTTCTCTAGGAATATTGCTGCCACCAGTGACATCTAAGCCACACAATTTCTGCTCTCTTGCCAAGGCAAGTCTAGCTTGAGCCAGGGCTACCTCCTCCCTCTCTATTTGGAGTTTGACAGCTCTCATCCTGGCCTTATGCTCTATCTTCTGAGAGGCAGTCATACCTCTCTGAGATTCTCTTGAGGCACTAAAAATATGAGAGTCCCCTGATGGAGATCTCACTCTTCTGTTGCCTGGGAGAATGCTCTGGTGGGATCTGGGGAGGTGCTGGCCCTCTCCATTTCCCAGTAGGTTTTAGTTGGCCTGGTTAAGCCTGGCAACTATAACCTGGTTAACCCCTTGATCCCAATCTTCAGGGTCCTCTACCTCTGAGTCCTCCTCCTCTTCTACCTCCTCATCTTCCTCCTCTGGGGTGGTCTCAGTGGCTGGAGGGTTCACTCCATCTCCTGATTCTAAGGGAACTGCATTTGCCTTTTCCAAGACATCCTGTTCTAGAATGGCTATCAGGGAAGGACTGGTGGGACTTCTGCCCCTTTTTAACCCTCTTGAGATGCACAAGGCAACCAAGTCTTTGTGGGTTAGTTTGTCATAGCTGGAAGTTGCCTGGGTAAGGTCAACTGTCACAGGAACAGACCCTGAGGCTTTTCCTGTGTCAGACATGACTCTAGTGTGGTGTAAGTGATGCACCTACCTACACTAAGTGTTTCCATACTGTACCTTGCTAGTGAGTTGTAGTCAGGGTGTGCTAATCCCTTTAATCTACAACTACTAAGTTCAGTAGAACTTAAATATGCTAAGCTTTTGATTTATATCTACCTAAAGGTACTTGATGTGATCTTTCAATTTGATAAAAAGATTGCAATGGTAAAACAAACAGCAAGCTCAAATCCGCACCGCTGCTCACCAATGTGAGAAGTTGGCCTGATATATGATGTTTCCAATTCTGGAACCACCTTGTATCAGTCCAAACAACCCTTATGGTGTCTGGTTGTAAGTCAACCTTATTAGACAAACTATCCTAGGGGTAGCATGGACTAAGCAGCCTTAAAGGCTTAACTTAGGAGGTTGTGTTAAGCGAGCTGTTTTACCACATACAATCCTGTAATATCAAATGAAAGGACACCACACAAGTATATATTATAAAAATATATGTATTTATTACTAAAAACAATCCCCAGTATTCTTTATGAATAAAGGGGCACAAGCGTTAAATCAAAAGCACAGTATAACATACAAAGTTGCACAATTTTGGATGAGGCCTAGGGGCCACTCAAACCATATACTAAAAAAATGGTATAAGAGAGACCATTCGATCAGTGGTTAGGCCTAGGGCCTAGGGAATCGCTGGGAGCAGTCGGGACAAGCAATGCTGAAGTCGGGAAAAGCCCGCGGGATTCGGGTGCAGTGCTGAAAGCACAAGCATGCATCAATGTTAAGTCAATGGTGCGTAAAAGTTACACAAATAGAGTTTAAGGACACTTCCGCTGAACCTAGAGGAACAAAACTTAAGACACAGACCCTAGAGGTGTGTACCAGTGTGGGAACACCGGCATTGCAATGTTACCTCACCCACAGAAAGTGGGTGCACAGGGTCGAAGTTGAGTCGGGTTTCGTCACGCAGGTTCTCGGTGCTTGAAACTGAAAGGGCTGCAGGCGAGGTGAAGGAGAAGTGTCCGGTGGAGTCCAAGGGTGGACTCAAGTCGAAAAGTACCTGAAAGCAGAGGGGATAGAGTCTGGGTCACTCAGCAGTGACCAGGGTGGAACCAGGACGGAACCAGGCAATGTTGGGCGCAATCAGGTGGTTGTCGAGGAGCTTCTCTCCGCTGTCACGTGGGCTCTGGGGCATCTACGAAGTCCAGGAGCAGGTCACGATCTGTCTCACAAAGGCTCTCGCCGTCTGCCCTGTCGGCTTCAAGATTGGAGCAAACAACACTTGGCAAAAGCAATCCACGCGGAACTGGAAGATTGCTTCTCACTCGGACCAGGAAGGTCAGAGTGGGAGCTCCTTTTCAGGGGAGCTGGTGCAAATCTGGAGCAACCAGAATCACAAGTCGAATTTCAAGTTTCGTTGGCACAGGGGCCAAAAGCCGGCTGGCAAGTGACCGGACCAATGCGTTGAGTCAAAAGAAGCAGAAGGGCCCCACGCAGCACTCGTCGAGTGTGGAGGGCTGAACTTCGGTGCAAGAGTGGCTCAGGGATGGGGCTTCTCAAACCTTGTTGTACAGCTTCGAGGGTCACTCGTGGGCTGCACGGTCAGCGTCTCGTGGTCTTTTTAAGATGGCGTGCCCCACGCTTCCGGTCACCTCCACAGGTCTCAGCTCTGCAGGGACTGTGGATCGGGCTGTTAGAAGGCGGGCAAGCTTGATCTCGTCGATCTCTGTCGCTCGAGTTCCGGCGGGAACTGCAACAAAGCAGACGTCGAGGGCTGGATGGTGCCTGTTTGCACAGGGTGGTCACTCCTTGACCACAAGGGAGATTCTTCAGTCTTCTACGTTGAGTAGGATGTCGAAGGGTCCTGAGTTTCGTTCTTATGTTTCATCAGGATAATCTGAAGTGCTTTGGCACTGCTCCCATTCTTAAACCAATCTAGGGGGCTGGATTACCTGCTAGGTCCCCTCCTATGGGTGGGACCCAGGAAGTGGGTGGATACACCCCCTTCCTTTGATCCAGGCCGCGCTGGCACGAGGGCTGGAGTGCCCCAGAACCGGTTTGGCCGGATTATGCAAGGGGCATCCTTGTGCTCCCCAGGCAGTGTCTGGTTTCTTTCAAACCTCCCTGCTACAATCCACTATCTCCTGTCTGGGGGGGTGTGACACCTCCCTGCGACAGGAAGCCCTTTGTCCAGGCCCCTTTGGCTGAGTTTCGGTCAGCTTCAGGGGGTCAGACTTGTGTCTGTGGCAGAAGCATCCATTTTGTGGATCTGAGGCCCTTTTAGAAATTAACCGCATTTAAGTAAAGTAACATGTCTTACCCCTCTAGAGGGGTGGAATGCTATCCCCATCGCCAGAACTGGCGAGGGGATAGTATTCCAAATCGTATGACACCTTACACGACATGTTTTGATAAAGCCAAACCAAAGTTGCTATATAACCGCGAGGATTATAATGCACTTAATAGTATATGGTATGGCATTATCCTGAAACAGCTTAGGGATTTGTTCCCGACGGCTTCAGACAGGCTCAGCTCATGCTAGAGTTCCATCTCACATTAAACCACGCACTCTGCCTCCAGGATTGATAAGGCCTTCCATAGGAGTGGCTCACAGGTTTATATGTGTCCAGATATAGGTTTAGATATATTGTATAATATATCTAAGCAAGGGGTGATTACACCACCTTGCCCCAGCTGAGTGATCAGCCAGTTGTGTCAATTTAAGAACCAGCCAGGGGTGGCAAAAGATATGCTGCAGCCCCTGGTAGGCCTTGGTGGCACCTATGCCCTGAGCACCTATAGTGCATGGTACAGGGGCTGACAAGGAGTCCATTTCCAATTGTGGTATGTACCTATAGCACATGTATTAATAATTTAGAGAGAGAACAGCAGGCTGGGGGTCTGATTAGCAGGCCCACAGCCTCAGTAGTCTAAAACCAGTGAAGCAAAAAGCAAAAATTTGGGGTGACCATAGGATAGCAGACCCTACTCTCCTACAATACACTAATAAAATTCATAGTACGTCTGCGCATCAATTTTAGTTCTTTATACACTAGGTTTGCACTGCACTTAATATTTAGTTCCTATACACTCCACCATAAAATATACCACTCATCTTGGTAACCATACCTGTTGACATTCAAAAGCTCCGATATCTATGAAGCGTATATGTCATTTTTTCAAAAGGATACCCAAATGATGAAGCTGATCACCAGGCTTGGTGAGTGATGGGAATCCATACATATGAATTATATGTTGGTTGTAGTTATCGAGGGTGAGTCCTCTCCGTTCTTGCTTCCTTTTCATAGACACTGGGATATATTTTGTATTTATAAACTCTTAAGTCAGGCCTGTCTTGGGTATTTTGTTCAAACCACAGTATGGGCTCTGATGAAATTAGGCTTAAAGTCAATGAAACTGGGCGTGGGGGGTCTCTCGGAAAAATGCGCGAGTTGATTCGGGTTCAGTAGCTCACGATGATTTTCACTGGCCAGAAGTAGCTCTGACTACATAAAAGTTTGGAGACCCCTGCCCTAACCCAATCAAATATTTTAAAATGTAGACTTTGCAACCAATTAGGCATAACAGACCTACTACCATGCTTATCCTTTTTATTTTTTTATTGAGCACGAATAACAGACATAATAATCATGGTACAAAGAAAAAGACGATCTTTCATAATACCCAATCTCGCATTTCATTAGACAATAAATAGCATAAATTCATATTCTATTTTACATAATATATAACCAGCATCCTATATAACAAGACATGGATTACCTAAAATACAGATACCATGCTTCTCCTTGTTGTCAATTGTTTTTGTGGCAGGATTTAAAAAAAAGAATTATTAGTTGAGGCCCAGATTTTGCGTCTGGATTGCGCCATTTTTTGGGTACAACCTCAGTGCCAAATCTCATAATGCGCTTAAATGTACTCATGATATACCTGATAAACATATGTGTGCAATCTTAATATCTGATGTCACTTCTTGTGATGTCTCTTCCAGTGAGGTCACCTCCTGTTATGTTACGTGCAATGTCACACATCGTGACATCATAATGCGCTGTGATGGCATGTGTCATGATTTCACTTGCATACTGCCTAATCTAGTTAGTCGCCCCACTTCTTTTTTTAGGACTTGTGCCCTGGGTAAACACACAAACACACATGGGAAGCTTGATAGAATATAAGCATTATGTTTGGCTGTGTTACTGCACAAAATGAAAGCGGTATTGAAAAACACATTCCATAAAGAGCTGTGAATCATGAAAAATTTGAGGGGTTGCAAACTGCATTTATGTAGCAATTACTTACTACCCATGATGAAGCCTGGAAGAACTTTGCAGCAAGACGCAGGCTACTCTGGAATGTAAGGTTAGAGTTACATAGGTAGCACAATTTGTAATATGTGCTTTTATTTTTCTAATTGTGGTACGTTTGTGTTCTTGGGATTGCTGTTTGCTAGTGCAGTGTTATGAAAGGGTTTAGATTTATTTATATGGATTAGTAAAGGGAAGATGTGAGCTTTTCCTCAACCTGTTTCCCTATAAAATACGGATTCATCAGAATAACCACAGCCTATAAACCACTCTGTACAACTTAACTATTGCCAGGGCTTCTAGAATTATGTGGCAAATGTATCTAAATAATCTGACAAGGTATCGAAATTATGCAGCACGTTCTCTGGCATAATTAATTTCATCCATTTGAGCTCAACAAAATATTTTTGGGAAAAACTGCAAATTGAGTGACAAACAATGGAGACAATTCAACAATGGAGAAAATTCAGTACATTCATTATCACAAGGCGTGTGCTGCAGCCACAGATCGCAATAAAGGTACAGGTTCTGACCATTAATATTCTGGATGTAAAATATTTATTCATTTTATTGATGTGTTTTAAACATAATCTCTCTTACCCCTCTCATTACCCCCTTACCTAACAACTCTTGGGTTAGTAGTCTGTGTGACAAATTTTCTTTATTCTATTCCCATACTCAATATGCAATTCTATGTCAGGAGCGGAGGCTTCTGATTAGGATGTCACTTTCTCCCTTTATTGTACTCCAGCAGCCATTCAAAGTATCAACACTCATAAACAAACTACATTTCCCATGAGCATCAGGGAAAATGGAAACAAAAGATGTCCCAGTCACTGTCCAATCCCAGGTCAGGGCTCCTCATATCCTCCTCTGCTGGCGCTCTATCCTCCTCTTTCTTCGCTGCTCCAGCAGCATACAGATGAGTGTTTTTCTTCCCTTGTTTCGGACTGAAATGATATTGCTAAAAGATTACGTTATTGTGATGCACAGGGTCGCGCAGGCTAGCGCGCAGATGTTTTTTCCCCCAGGGGGATTCAGGCAGTGACTTTGTGTGTGTGCCGCGGGAGCGTTCTCCGCTCCTTTCGCGGTTGTGATCTCTCAGGCTCTGTGCGCGGGCGGCCTCCCGCCGCTAGGGGACCGCGCGTCCTTCGCTGCCGCTCTGAAGAGCTTTACCCCCCTCCGGGCGCGAGTCGTTGAGTTCCGCTTCGTACTCGCGTCTGGAGAGGCGGCTTAACTGACTCGCGCACCGCGGGGGAGGACGGGTGTGATTGTCTTGCTAATTTGGCAGCGCTAAGGCTAGGATATTATTTACAGAGCCCCTGCCTGGAGCCTGAACACCCGCGAAGCGGGTAGGATATTTGGTGTGATTTCGGGAGCCGCCCAGGCAGGCTTCCTCTCCGTGCCTCATAGCAGAGGCTGTGTGGTCCCAGTTTCATTAATACTTACCCCTCTGCGGTGGGAAGACATATCTTTCAGGGCTCTGTCCCGTTATAACCCCTAATTGACTGGGCTTCTTGCTGCTGCACAGGAGCGCCATGGAATATGAGAAGTATTACGAGGAGGAGGAAGAGCAGCAGGTCATGTACTTGCCGGTAGATGACCACTTCTGCCAAGTTATGGATTCTTCTATTTGGAAGGCAGTGACGCGGGTGGTGGCCCCCCTAGAGAAAAAGATAGATCAGCTTCAGGCGCAGCGCCAATCCCTCGGGCAAGGGGCAGACCTCTCTGGGCAAACGGACCCCTTACCGCCGGACTAACCATCGGCGAGTACCACAGATCCCAAGAGAAAGCGCTCCGAGGACGCGGGGGTGGACTCTGACGCTTTCTCGCGCTTAAAAAGGGCTTTCTTAGATGCTAAGACTGCTGATACCCCTTCGACCTCAAAGGAGGCGCCAAGTGCAGACTTGGGGGGGGGGTCAGGATGATGCGACCACCGTCGATCCAGACGAGTCACCCCAAACCTCGGAGGGGGATGGGGAACCAGAGCGTTCGTGGCTTCCCGCCCATCCCACTCAGGCGTCCAGCTCCGACCCCAGTTCAGACATGCTCAACCCGGACGACTTGCTCCACCCGCGCTCATCGCATTGGGTTCCCGCCCCCAAGGTGGCGGCCTACATGGCGGCCAGGCTTCGTAAGCCTTTGGACCAGGAGGTGCGTAGTTGTCTCCGAGCAGAGTGCCCGCGGCCCACCTTGGAGGGTAAGGTTACGGTTACCCCAGAGATTGAACCCAAAATGTCCACCTTCCTCACAAAATTTGTGATGGACCCCAAGAAGGGCATAGATCGATCTTGGAGGGCCTGCCAAGATAAACTCTTGGACACGGCAGGGCCTTTGGCAAAAATCTTAGACATGGCCGAAGACGCCAAGGCCTCGGGATCCCTGATTTCCCCGGAGACCCTTTCTGGTTGGGCGCAAAGGGCGATTATTTTCCTGGGGAACGCGAATGTAGCCATTTCTACAGAGAGAAGGAGATCTATTTTGATTAAGATAGACCCAAAGTTGGGGGAACTAGCCACATCTGAAGCGGGCCCGATGGCGGAGGGTAACCTCTTCTGGGACCCGTTTGTCAAGGAACTGGGTACATTTGTAAATACCTTCAATTCTCTGGACAAGGCCCAGACGTCCGTGAAACGAATCTTTACGCCACATGTTTTTGGCGCAGCCAGTCGAGGAAGGGGCCGCTCATCTGGCAGACCCTATAATAGAGGCTCCTACAAGCAAGGCGACTCTTACAGGGGTCAATACCAAGATCCTGACAAGTTCGGAAACTTCTATCAGACCAGAGGTTATCCCCGTCGCCGCGGTGGAAGAGGAAGAGGAGACGGCGGCTACGGTAACCACAAAGGTGAGACTTCAAAATGTGAAGGGCCTGAAAGTGGGAGGCAGACTCCGTTTTTTTCTTCAGGCATGGTCTTCGCTCACCTCCGACGCCTGGGTCTTACAGACGTTCGGAGGGTTCCAAATAGAGTACTCGGGACTTCCCAGGCAATCCGTCCGTCCCAGACCTATCGGCTTCACGCCGGACCAATGGTCTCTGATAGACAAAGAGGTCGCGGACCTTCTACAGAAAGGGGCTATCGTGCAGACGGAGCTGCACCCTCGAGGATTCCTCAGCAATCTTTTTCTTGTGGAGAAACAGGACGGGGGTTATCGCCCGGTGATAAATCTCAAGGAGTTCAATGGCTGGCTTATCTACCGCCATTTCAAGATGGAGGGGATTCACCTCCTGCGGGATCTTCTTCAGGAGGGGGACTGGATGGTCCGGCTGGACCTGAAGGATGCCTACCTCACGATTCCCATCTTTGCTCCCCACAGGCGTTTTCTTCAGTTTCAGTGGGGTCAACAGGTTTACGAGTTTGCCTCCCTACCTTTCGGACTGGCGTCCGCTCCATGGTGTTTTACCAAGGTGCTGAAACCGGTGGTGGAGCGCTTGCGCACGGAGGGCATCCGTCTTATAATTTATCTGGACGACATGCTCCTCCTGCATCAATGTCCGCAGAAGCTGCTAGTTCACCTTCAAAGGGCGGTCAGCCTTCTGGAGTCTTTGGGGTTCATAGTCAACCAAGCCAAATCGGACCTTCTCCCATCGCAGAAGATGCAGTTTCTGGGTTTTCTAATAGACTCAGTAGAAGCCACCTTGTCCCTGCCTTCTCGGAAATTGTCCAAGATCAGGCACGAGTTGAGACGCACTCTGGCACGTCCGCCGATTCTGTTACGGCACCTGGCCAGGGTTGTAGGTCTCTTATCGTCGTCCATTCAGGCGATATTCCCGGGGCCCCTTCATTACCGGGCCCTTCAACGCCTCAAGGCTTTTCACCTCCGCAAGGGCCTTACCTACTCCCAGGTCATTCCCCTCACGGAAGAGGCGAGGACGGAGCTTCGATGGTGGATCGAACATATAGACACTTGGAACGGACGGGCGATCTTCGGTTCCAAGCCGGATTTGGTGATAGAATCCGACGCCAGCTGCCTGGGCTGGGGAGCGCGTTGCGGCGCTGTTTCTACAGGCGGAGTATGGTCATCCGCAGAGAAGGACCTCCACATCAACTGTCTGGAGTTGATGGCAGGTCCATTTGCGGTGAGTTGTTGGACGAAAGACAGGATTCAGTGCTGTGTCCTTCTGAAGATGGACAATGTGGCGGCGGTGCGCTACATCAACCACCTTGGAGGAACCAGGTCCAGGGCTTTGTCCGACCTTGCCTGGACTCTATGGGAGTATTGCCTGTCCAACGAGATATCCCCGTCGGCGGAGCACCTTCCCGGCTCAGCCAACCGGGTGGCGGACTGGTGGTCTTGCCACTGGAGGGACGCCAGCTTTTGGCAACTTCGCCCCGATGTGTTCGAGATGATCGGGAACAGATAGGGTCAGTTTTCAGTGGACCTTTTTGCTTCCCGTCTGGACGCCCAGCTGGAGCGCTATTTCAGTTGGCGGCCGGACCCGGAAGCAATGGCGGTGGATGTGTTTCTGCAGGATTGGAGCAAAGAGAGGGGCTATGCGTTTCCCCCCTTTGCGATGATAATGAGAGTGTCAACCCAGGTGAGGAGACAGCAGGCGGATCTGGTGGTGATCACCCCGATCTGGGGATCGCAAGCCTGGTTTCCAGTTCTGATGGAGCTTTCCTGGGATTTTCCAATCCCTCTACCCCGCGTTCCAGATCTCCTCAGGAATCCTCAAGGGGATCTTCACCACCTCCTAGCCACAGGCAACCTGTGTCTGATGGCCTGGTGGGTTACAGGCAACGCTGGCAAGTCCCGGGACTTTCGGAGGACGCTGCCGCACTGTTGGCCAAGTCATGGGCAGACAGTACCAACAAGAGGTACCGATCAGCATGGTCTCGGTGGAGTGGTTGGTGTCTGCGACAACAGGTTGATCCAATGGGGGCAGACATTGTCCACGTCCTTAATTTCTAAGCCCCACTGGCAAAGGAAGGTTTGGCGTACAGGTCAATCAATACCTTTAGGTCAGCCATCCCGGCAGGTCGTACCCCGCTGGATAACCACCCGATAGGAGAACACCCTCCGGTTTGCAAACTGCTGCGGGGGATTAGATTATCAGTTCCTCCGGAACCTCGCTATTCAGTTTTATGGGATGTAAATAAGGTCCTTAACTTGTTCCGGGAGTGGCCGTCCAATAAATACCTGTTGAGGAAACAGATTTCAGCAAAGTTAGCGATGTTGCTATGTCTGATTTCGTGTCGCAGAGTCTCAGATGTGAGAGCCTTGGACCTTACAGGTCGTGTCTTGACCCCAGATGGAGTTACCTTCCATATTTCCAGATGTACCAAGGGCGATTCACGTTCTATCTCGTATCCTGCATTCCCGGATGCCCCGAAGTTATGTGTGGTTAGGGCGCTAAAGGCCTATGAAGTGGCGACGATTGATATACGCCCACAGGGTGTCAAACAGTTGTTCATTGCTCTTACTAAACCACACGGGGCGGTTTCATCCCCTACTATTGCGCGGTGGGTGCACTGGGTTATGCAGGAGGCTGGTATTGATATCTCCCAGTTAGGGGCCCATTCTGTGAGAGGGGCAATGGCGTCTAAAGCCTTTTCCCTGGGGGCTCGGCTGGAGGACATTCTGAAAGCTGCAGACTGGCCTTCAGACTCCACCTTCAAGAGATTTTACTTTAAGCCAGTAGTGTCTCTAGCTTCCTTGGTGGTGAATAAGCTTTGAACTAGCCTATTCAGAAGCCTCCGCTCCTGACATAGAATGAAAAATTTCCTAGCTAACGTACAGGAAAGTTTCAATTCTATTAAGGAGGCGGAGGCGAGGATTAGCCCACCCTTTCTTCATTCGAACCCTCCCAGAATAGCTGCGTTGGGACGGTAAGTAAAATCTTTGATACAGTTTCCTAATATGCTGTTGTAGGCTTTGACGTTCCTATGTCGATTGACTTGCTCAGTGATGCTACGATGTTCTTATGTCAATAGACTTGCACAGTGATGCTAACTGATTTGATTGGTAGTTTCCTTCCTGGTGCCTTACTTAGTCTGCTTGTACCGTAGGTTCCGAGGCGGGCAAACAGGAATAGCGGACGAAGGACTGTGGCAGTGTCGCAGGAAGAAAGAGGACGATAGAGCGCCAGCAGAGGAGGATATGAGGAGCCCTGACCTGGGATTGGACAGTGACTGGGACATCTTTTGTTTCCATTTTCCCTGATGCTCATGGGAAATGTAGTTTGTTTATGAGTGTTGATACTTGTAATGGCTGCTGGAGTACAATAGAGGGAGAAAGTGACAGCCTAATCCTCGCCTCCGCCTCCTTAATAGAATTGAAACTTTCCTGTACGTTAGCTAGGAAATTTTTCATTATTGTTATAATAAACAGTGCTTTAATGCATCTAGGTGAAGAAGAGCTTTATAAAAACACTGTAATTAAATAGTCTATTATTTCTAAGCTGTTAATTTTCACACCAAGACAGCACAACAGAGCACCTGTAAATCTACATGCACGGAAAGGGTCTATGCACCAGGCATGCACAGTCCCTGCCTTTTTACCCTTTCTGTTGATGAAGAACAGCATATATGGACATGGCAGAATAGTTTCAGTGTAGTGTAGTTCCTATATTCCCAACAGGCTCTGCGCATTGGAATAACATAAACGATAGTTGGATGTATGACGATACATCGCGCACCTTATCATCGCGTGCGTTTACCACGTGTCTTTTACCTCGCATTGTACATTACCTCGTCAACTGTTACATCGAGAGCTGTAGCAACGCCAATGCATTGCTTTCTATTGGGCAGAACATCACATCGCAGACCCTGAACTCGCACGCCGTAACAACGCGTTTTTATGTGTCCTCCCTGGTGGGCTGCCACTGCAGGTCATGCTGTAAGTGCCTGCATGCGAGGCACAGTGCCTATTGCTCCACTGCTGCGGCGCTGCATGAACACGGAGCATTGTTTATGAGTGACTGCCATCTATTGCTGTATTATTTTGCTGTATTATACCTCTTCTTGTATTTCGTTTGCTTCTGTAACATGTACTTTTGTAACATTCCTCTTATGTAACGTAACCGGTCCTATTGTAAAGCGCTGTGACACCTTTGGGTAAAGTCCGCGCTATATAAAACTGCATAAATAAATGGCCCAGCGACTGCCGGTAGGGTGTAGTGAAGCCACTGTGGGTGAACTGCAAACATAAGAGGCAGCCTATGCTCTGCCTGGTGGCCCACTGCTCTTTCTTACCTCCTCATCATTCTCCCCCTTTACTCATTGCTGGTGCTACGCCTGCGCCAGTCACTGTGCATGTGCAGGGTGATCCCCGAAGTGGCTGTGTGACATAGTGGTGGTGGATCCAAAAGCGTGAAACCGCTGTGATGATTGGCAGAGCCCTAAACCCTAAAGGGGCTGTGTCCCCGAACATTTTGGGTCTCTTACCATGGTTTGGGGGAGCCTGACAGGAGAGCGAAACATATAGCTCCTGAAGTGAGTGCCTGAGTGCTCTGAGCCAGCCGCCCTTCATCTGTGCTTACATGCTGACTGTGGTGTACATGTACTGTGAGTGGTCTACTGTGTGAATTCTCGGACTACCATGCGTTGGTACAGAGTCGCTGGTTCGCCTGTGGGGGTCCGTGGGTTGGTAATGAAAAAGTGGACCCTGCTGTGCATGATCATCAAATGGACACAAATAAAAGGCCCGTTCATAGCCGTGCTGCCAATGGTCACTGCAGGTAGGTCCCCCCCGTTCCGATAGTCTGACGGATTGATTGACTGGGGGTACGACCAGGCAGCCTTGTAAGGTTTGGACGTTTTGTAGCACACATTGGCATCGCTATTTTGTATAATTTAGCTACATGTTTGTTAATTGCATGTAAAAGATGATCATGTGCGCTGAAAATGTTTCTTTTATATTTACATCTCTTCGCTGTCAGCCTCGAAACAATACACATGTTCTGCATTCCATTATGAAGATGAAAAAAACGATTAAATATGAAAATCTGCGCTGTTACTGCTGCTTAAATATTAACCTGTTCGCTGTCAGCCACTGCTGCTTAATAGAGTGTTTATAGTAAGATTATCATGTGCGCTATAAAAATGAACACAATACACAGGTTATGCATACTATAGCCATTGTTTATTAAATATTACAATCTGCGCTGTAAAAGACTTGATATGAGGGGTTGATAGGAGGCTCGAACCTTGTCTGCCAGCACCAAAGCCGGCAATAGTTATCTATCAGACCACATCCTGTTCCTATTTCGCATTATTATGTGCGTAAGAGCGCGCACTCTTGTTTAGATTCTCAGCATTACACAGGTTATGGCATTTCTATTTCGCATTCTTATGTGCGGCATCCCTAGCGAGCATCCCTTGCGATGTCATCGCTAACGATGTATATGTTATTGCGATGTAGTACCATGCGTCCGGATGACATGCGTTGTGATGCCGTCTGCGATGTAATAGTCGCGTTGCAATGGCTGCGCCATGCGATATATTCGGTGTAACGGGTGTTTCCCACAATAGTTTAGACGTAGGACTTAGGTCGACTAGGTCTCTATTGAATATGTTAGACTTAATTATGAATGCCAGCTAGCTCAGAGGTCACTAGAAACTTCACAAGAAGGGATTAGTTTCTGACAACTGCATAAACATGACAACTTTGCTCCCTCAAGAATAAGGAGTATATCTCCAGAGTCGCAGAAACAATAGATAGCTATTTTACTTAGTCAATCGTGCATGCTTAGTTTCACCAGAAGTGCAGAGAAACAGAGAGATGGGCGTTTTCAATAAAAGAGGTTATTTATTGAACAGTCTTCTTTCTCATGCAAGAGAAGTGAATTGCTACAATCGCAATACTTGTCATAAAGTAAAGTGCGTACAGTAAAAGGAGTACTATAAAATAATACTGTAAAAGCATGGTATGGTTTCTAAGCCATACGGTGTTTAAAATGGATAAAACACATACAATGATAAAATAATGACTAAACGTACTCAACTGGTGCTTCTAAGATACGCCTACCCCGGTGTACCTAACCTAAGCCTAGTACATGGGAAGGAGTAAGTGAGATGTAGTTTCAGTTAAGATAGTTTCTGCCAAGAATCTAAATCAAGAATTCCCTAAGGGTCTAATCAGCTCCGTACCTTGGTTATAGAATGAAGGAGGTCCTGCATCTCTCTCTCAGGACTCGATCTCCCAGCAACCCGCAAGGGTGACAGGGAAACACTGGAGCTGGATTTCTCTGCAGGAGAAAAGACAGCGTCTCCCTCAGTGCGTCAGCGGGAGGGTCGGCTTCTTTCGGCACTTGCTACAGCAGGGCGTCGGGCAAGTAGATAGTCGATCTTTTCCAAACCACCGTGTGTTTTGCTAGGGCAGATGCTGGTATATTTATACCTGGAAGGTGCCATGTTTGACGTAAGGTTGGACATAAGACGTCACTAAGAACTCGCAGTTCTTTCAGGACTCCGGGAGTTCTAGGACAAATCAATACAGAAGCAGGGGGAATTCCCGGGCTGCTGGAGGCTTGGTTTATCTAAGAACACGTTGTGCTTTCTAGGAGTCTATGGGAGTAGCCTTGCCGTATTTGGACTGCATTGGCTATGTCTTAATATGGGTATGATTCTTATGCCTATATAAGGATATGATTTGATATAACCACATAAGGGCATAAATCGGGAATATTTAACTAGAGTCCTAGATTCGTCTACAACACCCACTCCACGTATAATGTCCATCATTACTAAATACTAAGTAATTTGAAACATATCTATGCATGTGTTTTCCATCCCACCCCTGGAGAACCAGGCCTTATGGGCCTAGCGGCGCAGGGCACGCCTGATATCTCCGGGTTCACCTGCCTTATCAGACAGAGACACGAGACACTCTGTTCGGCGTAGAAAATCAGGTTTATTAGCTGCAGCTAAGCAGAGTTATCCAAGAAGTACAGAAGTATATTCTTAGGAGTCTGCCACTTAATTCCGTGGCGAACAGTCTTTTATACAGTACACATTTACAATACGCACTCCCAAAACATACAGAACTGACAAATGGGAAACGTTCGAAAACAAGCTATCGGGTATCTTGTATACGCCCTTTTTTCCGACCCCGTGTTCTCCCCTCCCCTTAAGTTAATCAATGCTAGTGCATGTAATTCAATTTGCAGGTGGCAGGATGTATTTGCGAGCCTCAAAGGACAGTTGTGTAACAAGAGAATACACAGAAAGAATAGTGAAGGCCAGTTAAACAGGATAAGATAAAGGAAGAATGGTGAGACCCACACAGCCAACTAAGACAAGGATCAATCAGTCTAGACATGGATTAACTAACTCGGCCAGTTCTTGACATCGGTTTCTTAAACAAGGACAAAGGGTTACTCTTTAACAGGAGAGGCGAGCAGCTGAAAAGGCAAAAACATCATGTTCGCCGTGTCGCCTGAGTGAGGGCAACACAAAATAGCGGCTGTTACAAAATGGCGGCTGACTACGAAGCGAAGTCGAAAATCACGGAACCTCAGACACTCCTTTTGCCATTACTCAGGCAAAACACAAAGGACTCACGCTAGTCTGAGTCAATGTCAATGGTCATGAGGTCATTGAGCTGTTGCTGCAACATCATCTTAATGTTTTCTGTTTGCTGTGACATAGGTTTTGGAACACACAAAGTGGCACAAAGACCACAGATCGCGGGACCACATTGCAAACAGAGACAATCCTAATTACAACGATTAAATATGAAAATCTGCGCTGTTACTGCTGCTTAAATATTAACCTGTTCTGCGCTGTTACTGCTGCTTAAATATTAGCCTGTTCGCTGTCAGCCACTGCTGCTTAATAGAGTGTTTATAGTAAGATTATCATGTGCGCTATAAAAATGAACACAATACACAGGTTATGCATACTATAGCCATTGTTTATTAAATATTACAATCTGCGCTGTAAAAGACTTGATATGAGGGGTTGATAGGAGGCTCGAACCTTGTCTGCCAGCACCAAAGCCGGCAATAGTTATCCATCAGACCACATCCTGTTCCTATTTCGCATTATTATGTGCGTAAGAGCGCGCACTCTTGTTTAGATTCTCAGCATTACACAGGTTATGGCATTTCTATTTCGCATTCTTATGTGCGGCATCCCTAGCGAGCATCCCTTGCGATGTCATCGCTAACGATGTATATGTTATTGCGATGTAGTACCATGCATCCGAACGAGACAGTGGAGGAACGCGGCGAGTCCCGACCAGAGCCCAAGCCGAGAGTCCAAGGTCCGAGGTATCCGGAGGCCCACCCGTAATTGAAGTCCGAAGTTCGTCGTCGTAGCAGTCCAGTCCCGTCCGAGGCTTTCCGTTCCGTGCTGCCCGGTGAGTACCATTGCTGGGGTAGTATCTAGACAGGACCAATCTAAATTGACTCCTGGTCCGTGGGTTGGTGGTGCCCAGACTCACAAACGAAGTGTTCACCTAGGTGGATACGGGTCTTGATGCGTCCCTTTGTGGGACCGGTATGTTCCGTACTGTTACAGCAGTGCATCCAGTAACTCTAGTCTGTTCCGTTCTCGAGAAATTCTGTTCTGTTTCTGTTTTCAGTATTCCAGGTAATATTCTGTTCGAACTGTTATTTATAATGTTCTTCATGTATTTTACTGTTGTGGTATGAGTGCGACGTGATTTCGTGTTTTCATTGTATATTGTATTGTGTCCAGATTACAGTTCAGTCATGCCTATATTTTCCAAGTTACGTCAGTTAAAAACTAGAAAGGGTCTGTTAGAGGAAGCAGTTCCTGTCCCGCCCAGGGACAGTCCAGGTCACTTTATGTATCAGAAACATGGCATAAGCGCCATAATGTATCTAGATTTATGGGTAGAGTATACCAAACAGTTAGAAGAAAAGTATAGATGGCCCGTATCGGGTACATGGGATGCCGAATGTATCATGCGAGTAGAAGAAGCATTATGGAAAAAGAAAGCCAGACAGTCACAGAAAGATGCCATCGAGTTATGGCGTAAGGAAGCTCATAGAAGAACGGAAAAGGAAGTCAGAAAGTCAGAGTTAAGTAGAGAATCCCAGGAACGAGCCCAAGAAAGAGAATTAATCGAGATAGGTGAACAAGTCAAAGCCGAACAGTCAGACAGACAGAGGCATGCCCTCATTAAGGGTATGTATCCTCTCCTTGCCGAAGGTTTGCCAAAAGCGACCCCAGAGGCATCCAGTAATTTCCCGCCGCCATTAGTTCCGACCAAGCTGCGTCACAAACAGACCGCAGCTGATATTTTTATTTCGTCCTATTTGGACGACACAGTCCCCGAATATGCAAATCCTGTTCGCGCTCCGCCAGTCCCTGCAAATCAGGTACTTCCCGCTCCTCCAGACACCGGGGTGCCCTTAACAGCTCCCCCGGTCCAGTCCGCTATACAAGTCCAGCCCACGTTACAATTACCGACCCTGCCAGGACGAAGAATGTCAGTCGACGATTCCAGTTTAGGGGCCGCGGGAGGAGGTCTTCCTCAAACCCCGCCGCCACACAAGCGTTTATCAGCACTCGAATTACATGCTCAAGCATCACAGCGTACTCCTAAAAGTAATAAGTCTGTCACAGAAATCAGACAAGCCCTTGGCGAATGTGTCTATGATCCAGTCCCAGGCGAGTATAATATGGTTTTATATTCCGTACGTGTAAGGAGAGTGACCGAGTATCTAGTCACCTTACCGAATATGAAAGAAGATCTAGACAGAATATATCGTTTCATCCGTACAGGGGATGATCCAGAAAGTATTGGCGAGATTATGTCTCAAAGGAAAGCCGAGATTCAGCTCATGATATTAAAGTTCCTGATCAATTGTCTAATAAGAGAACAAGATTATCCGTCTAAAGATCCCGCCGAAATGAGAATCCTGACAAGGTGGAGTGATAATATAGCCGAGGGTAAGCACAAGACCGTCGGTGCCATGGAGAGTATGTACAAGAAAATTCGTAAAGAAATAATAAGGTTACACGAACAGCGTAAAGCAGCACAAGTAAGCGAGAAAGAAAGTATCTCTGATCCTGAAGAGGAAGAGAACGAGAATCCCGCCAGAATAGCGTATGTAGGAAAATCCAGATTTCCAGATCGCCATTTACGCCTAGAACCCAAGTCTATTTTTCATCATCAAGCACCAGAACAAGGATCTCTAGAACAAGTATTTCAAGCTACCGATCACATTCTGAAATCACGAGTCGGGTACAGTGAATTAAGTACTATGCATGAACAAGAACTAGCCCGATCAGCAGTCCGATGGATTACTGATTCTACCACTTTTCCAGACGAAATAGTGGCACAAATGTTTCTGAAACTGCCCCCAGCCGAGCAACGACTGGTGGGTATGTATATGATTCAGCACCTCATTACTTTGTATGAGGGTCAACATTCTGATCCAGGTCCGTTGCATGATATCCTGAACGAGTTACTCCAGTATAGATGGAGAGGTCTAGGTACCGATTTAATTAGTGTCATTCTAGAACAGCGCCACAAGTATAGAACGTTCCTGAACCCGCATTTTGTTCATGTCTCACCCCCAGAAAGTAAACCATTCTACATAGACAGACAGAATCCGTTACGAGAAGTCCACCCAGTCCAAGGGGCGGGTGGCGTAATGCAACGAGTGTTTGTATACACTCCAATATCAAAGATGGAACTTCTTGAAATGAAGAAATTAATTCCCTGTCATGACAAAGATCCAGCAGGGTTCCATAGAGAATTAAAAGACATGCTCCGTATGGGAGAATACACTTACCCAGATATCATTAAAATGTTAAAGGTCCTGTTACCCGCAGGGGTATATGAAAAGTTAAAAGAAAAAGAATGGGAGGTGGGAGAGAAAAAGATCGATTGGACAGCTCTAGAAGCTGAAGACAAGGCACGAGTACCAGGTACCGGTCTTGGAGATAAATGTAAAGAATTACCAGAATTACTGATTCAAGATTTACCCAGATTATTGACAACGAGAAAAGAAGACTGGGATGCAATCTCAGCCTGTAAACAGAAACAAGATGAAGATATTAGTGATTTTTATTCTAGATTTGAGAAATGTTTCAGTATTAATAGTGGTCTCAAGACAAGTAGTGAGTCATACCCTCATCTTTTCGTTACCAAATTAGTCGAGAATTCAAGTCCACAAATTAAAAATCGAGTTTTGAAAGTCGAAAGCACCTGGCAAGCTAATACTCCGTCCCAGATGCTCCAGATGCTCCAGTACCACCAGAATAGAATCAGAGAAGAGCAAGAACACGAAAGAAAACGTATGAAAGACACGAAAATGAAAGTGCTAGTTGCACAAACAGTTCCTCAAGACAGTCAGAAGAGGGGTCCGAATCAAGCCAGTCATCCTGCAGCTCCCGTTAAAGGGAACTGCAATTATTGTAAACAGCCAGGTCATTTTATAAACGAGTGTGCAGTTCTGAAACATAACATAGCTACTGGTAAGACTAAAGAAAGACCACGTCCGCCTAGACAAGAACAAGTTTCACAGATTCCTCAGCCACAGAATGCACAACAGACAGTTACAGCACCGCAGCCTATTGCTGCAACACAGCATGTTACATCGCAGATGTATCAGTATGCGCAGTCTGAGTATCCAGAGTACCAGTCATATTCATGAAACAGCCTAGAGAGGGAGGTAGGCTTGCCTCTCATCGAGATACCTGTAGATCAAGAAGGTCCCTATGTTCACAGTCAAGTATTAGGGAAAGATAGAAAGTTTTTGATCGATACAGGGGCAAGTAGGACCACAATTAATCATGCCGAAGTTCCAGGGGCTCCGCTCTCAGGCTCAAGAAATGTTTCCCTTGGATTTTCAGGAAAACCAATAGTTAATGAGATATCAAATCCAGTCACTCTAGAAGTAGGCCCATTGTCCCGTACTACTGATCTATTACTTACTAAGTCATGTCCAGAAAATCTATTAGGCATTAAGACACTGAAAGAATTAGGTGCAGTTATTTGCTGTTCCCCAGAGGGAATACGTCTGTTCCTACGTGACTTTAAGGGTCACTATGTATTACGAGATTTTGATTCAAGATTGTCTAATGTTCCGCAGCACTTATGGGCGCAAGGTCCAACTGATGTAGGTTACATGCAAATCACACCCCATCGTGTGACTCTCAAACCAGGTGTAGTGTTACCCCGAATCAGACAGTACAGATTGCCACCTGAGGCTGTAGCAGCCTTATCCAAAATTATTGACGAGCTCATGGCTCAAGGAGTAGTTGTAGAAACTGACTCCAATGTATGTAATTCTCCGATCATTCCAGTCATGAAACGTACTGATCCAAATGCACCCCCAGTATATCGATTAGTGATTGATTTACGAGAGCTTAATAAATGTATTATTCCTCAGTACCCAGTTGTCCCAGATATTTCTTCCCTGTTAACTGCTATTGATTCCGAAGCCATGTTTTTCACTGTCATTGACCTCAAGAATGCATTTTTCAGTGTTCCAATTCATCCAGACAGCCAGTTTCTTTTCGGATTTTGTTTAAACGGAAGGAGCTATATGTTCACACGCGCTCCTCAAGGTTTCACAGAAAGTCCTAGTATTTACAGTCAAGCACTCAAGAGACAACTAGACAACATTCACATGCCAACTGACACTGCCCTGCTCCAGTATGTCGATGATCTACTGATCACAGCCCGTTCTGAACGTGCTTGCGAGCGTGCATCACTTACAGTTCTGTATTTCCTTGCCGAGATGGGGCACAAGGTGTCACCTTCGAAGCTTCAATTCTGTGTCCAGCAAGTGGTATACTTAGGACACTTGCTGTCCAAGAGGGGTAGGCAGTTGACACCCGACCGTATCCAGTTAATAGCGAGTCTTCCCCAGCCCAGAACCCAGAAGGAGGTACGTGCCTTTATCGGCCTTACTTCTTATTGTAGACAATGGATTCCCCAGTATGCATTTCTAGCCAAGCCACTGATACAGTTAACGACACAGGAGGCAGCCGTATCGACTGTCCTCCCTTGGACATCTGAACATACACTTAGTTTCAACGAGTTAAAGAAAGCCCTATGTCAAGCTCCAGTTCTAGCTACACCGAACTACAGTAAGCCTTTTACACTTTTCGTTACAGAACGCGAAGGTACAGCATTATCTGTTCTCACACAAGATCAAGCAGGACAATACAAGCCCTGTGCTTATTTTTCGAGCACATTAGATCCAGTCGCCCAGGCGTTGCCTGCGTGCCTCAAGTCAGTTGCAGCCACAGCACTAGCTATCAGACAAAGTGATTCCATAGTTTTAGGACACTCCCTGACAGTACATGTTCCACATTCAGTAGAAGTTCTTTTAAACCGAACACAAACACAGCACTTGACAATTGCACGTTTAACAGGTTATGAATTGACACTGTTCCAGCCACACATAGAAATTAGACGCTGCAACGTTCTGAATCCTGCTACACTGTTACCATCAGTTAGTTCAAATCCAGACCCACATGATTGTGTGGAAGTAGTTAACATTACGACAAAGCCAAGACAAGACCTGACAGACATTCCGTTACCAGATCCCGACTTGACACTTTATGTGGATGGTTCATGTATGAGAACTAGTACAGGAGAACTAGTCGCCGCGTATGCAGTGACTACTGACACTGAAGTTATTGAAACACACCGTATTGATACCCTGCCCGCTCAAGCAGCAGAGCTAGTCGCTCTGACACAAGCCTGTATACACGCCAAGAACCTGAAAGTTAATGTTTACACAGATTCACGTTATGCATTCGGAGTTGTACACGACTTCGGAGTGCTCTGGCAGGAGAGAGGTTTTATGACTTCTCATGGAACCAAGATTCAGAATGGTCTCCTTATTCAAGCCCTGTTAGATGCCATACATTTACCGACATCCATTGCTATCATGAAATGTAAAGCACATACGAAAGTTACAGACATTATTTCCCAAGGTAACGATCTAGCAGATCGCACAGCCAAGCTTACAGCACAGACTCCAGACATTCCAGTTAATCAGACACATACTCCAGATCTGACTACCTGCATGACAGTTAAGGACCCTACACAAGATGTCATAGACATCCAGTTACATGCTACTCCCTCTGAAATCAAGAAATGGTCTGAACAAGGAGGGGTCCAGACAGATCAAGGATGGTTAACGAAGGGTAGAGCCACATGGTTTCTCCCCGACTCTATGGTTCAAGTCATTATCAATACCGCACATAGTCCAGCACATTTAGGAGAAAAAGCTATGTTAGACAGTATCCAGAACATTTGGTTCAACAAGCATTTACGAGCTGCAGCCAAGCAGAAAGTCCGTACCTGTATGATATGTTGTCAGTTTAATCCAGGTAAAAGTGTCCCGGTGGAACAAGGTGGTTTCCAGCCCCCTGACCACCCTTTTGAGGTCCTCCAGATGGATTATATTCAGATGGAGCGATGTCGAGGTTTCAAGTATGTCCTTGTAGTTGTATGCGCTTTGTCCAGGTGGACAGAAGCATATCCAGTCCCAGATTACACAGCCGCGACCACTGCTAAGCAGTTGGTTCGTGAATTCTTCCCTAGATATGGACTCCCTAGAGTCGTATATTCTGATAACGGCCAGCCATTCTCATCCGAACTCATGAAACACGTTTCCCTTTTGTTAGGGTACCAGTGGAAGTTCCATTGTGTACGCCATCCTGAAGCAGCCGGTCTCGTAGAGAGACATAATCAGACCCTGAAAATCCGTATTGCAAAAATTTGTAAGGAAAAAGGTGTGGACTGGCTAGTAGCTCTGCCAGTTGCCCTGTTTTATATGCGCATGGTCGCACATTCCAGATCAGGTCTGTCCCCGTATGAGGTCGTATTCGGCCGCCCCCCTAACATGTGGGGTACTCCTAGACCCCGAAGTATTACCGATGTTTCATGTAATATGCTGACAGATTACCTAGCTTCCTTGATGTCTGCCCTCAACTCATGTCGTTCACAGGTTGCTGCCGCCTTTCCAGACAATACCGAGGTGGCACCGCACGAGATCGTTCCAGGCTCCCTAGTGATGATCAGAAATTTCGACAGATCAAGTCCGCTGGAACCACGTTGGAAAGAGCCACGTCAGGTCCTCTTGACCACCCGTACTGCCGTCAAGTTGGAAGGCAGGAAGGGGTGGGTCCACCTGTCTCATGTTAAACTTTTTAAAGGACTGAAATCCGTTTCTACAAACATTTCCCAGGATTTGAAGGACTGCCAGAATATTGCTCTTAAGGACTGTCCCGCACAAGACATTATTACAACCCCTCCCTTGTTAGAGAAAACTCCGCAGCAGGAGTATAAGTTAAAGCTCAGGTCTAGTAAAATAAGTCAGTCAGTTTGATTGTATAAGTCCTCCCCTAGGTGAAACGGTTAGACTGTTTCTGACATGTATAAAATAGACCCCCATAGTGAGAGAGTCAGTCGAAGTTCACTTCAATGTATCGTTTTTCTGAGTTTCATATTATTCATCAGCATTATGATTTCCTGCACCAGCTATGCGTTCTATCTGTATTGTCCAGTTCCTCATGTAAATATGTCTGCTAATGCTACAGTAGAGCACACGTTTAGTGATCTGCCTCCTCACGAATATTCTTACCGCCTCGCTATGCGCAACAACACATTTATCCGTATGTTACATTACTCACACCAGACCAGCAATGCCACTAATTGTTGGGTGTGTGGTCGACTCCCCCCTTTTCAGACACCGAAGGGAGTTCTGCCACTGTTTCCTTATCCATTCTCACACAATGGTTCGTGTGGAGCATGGTCCACGTTAACGTCATCCTCAACAGATATGTCTTTTCTTAACAGTACATGTTTTCCAGACAAGCAAGGTCTCCCCCACAGAACAGGTTTAGATCTAGAAAATGAAGTATATAATTTAGGTAATTATTCGTCGAATTTCATGGTCCTGAATGTTCAGTCTGATACTACTCCAGACTTACCTGCTATTTCAGTACTACCAGTCAAAGGCGAATTATGTGTCCGTAGTTATGGTTCCATACATGTAGGTCATAGTGAATGTACTACTGTTGTCAAGTATAGTGACAGTGGGAAATCTGTTTTCAAAGCTTCACGTCATTCTTATTTTATTTGTGGTCAGACCGCATATGTCCGTCTGCCCCTCGATTGGGAGGGAACCTGTTACATTGCTTTCCTACTGCCACCTGTTTTCCTAGCCCCATCTGATTATCACAGAAACACACATCTAGTACACATTAGACATAGAAGGGAGTCCCCAAATTGTCGATTATACTGAAACTACTCTAGAACAGTATACAGATTTCAATAAAGGTTTCTTCTTCTTTGTAGGACCTGTCCAGAATAGTAAACTGATCCGTAGGTTAACAAGAACCCTTGAAGCTGTAGTAAATGAGACTGCCTCTGCTCTAGGCAATCTAACCGAAGAACAATCTGCTATGAGATTTGTCGTTTTGCAAAATCGTCTCGTCCTTGACGTCATACTGGCCGATAGGGGCGGGGCCTGTAGAGTCATCGGATCTAGTTGCTGCATTTTCATTCCAAATAACGCGCCGTCTGTTTATTCAGCTATAACCAGACTCCATAAAATTGCCCATCTGTTACACCAAGATCCAGGCACCTGGACATGGTCCGGTTGGTTCTGGAATATAATTTCCGCATGGGGATGGAAAGTCCTGTCCTTTCTAGGTATTGCAGTAGCAATCATATTTAGCTGCTGCCTCTGTATACAATGTGGCCCTGCGATTTGCAGCATGTGTGCTACCTCTTGTATTCCTAGTACCAAGCCCCGTTCTAAATCCCGTTCCAAGACAATTCGAGACGAGCAAATGATACTGTATGAAATGATAGATGGTATCATGAAAATTGATGTTTCCTGATGGAAACGTAGTGACAAGGAGGGAATGTGGAAAAGTAAATTTTGCCATGTTCTGTGTCCCTACGCTTCATCCATCATATGTTATGTGTGCATGACCAATATGCATATGTTATTCCCCATGTCCGATTAATGACGCAATTCCAGTTGTGTCCATCTCTAGTATGTTAGTTTCCAGTCCTCGTGAATACTACGAATATCAGGCCTATGTAAAGTTATGTTGCCACGTTTCCCAGTGTGCACGTTATTCCATTATAAAGTCCCCGTTTCCAGGCCTCAACAGGGCCCGGACCACAGATTCAGCTCCTGTCTCCTGAAAGCCTCGCTGAGGAGCGATACAGCCCCCACCTGTATCCTCGACCCTTCACTTACTTCCTGCCT
The DNA here is from genome assembly GCF_964261635.1 of Lissotriton helveticus. Lineage (NCBI taxonomy): Eukaryota > Metazoa > Chordata > Amphibia > Caudata > Salamandridae > Lissotriton > Lissotriton helveticus. The sequence continues at coordinate 780,339,438 of NC_136070.1, forward strand.
CGCAGTGCCCGGTGCAGCTTGGCTCTGCCTCTGAGTCTGCCAAGAGTGTGTTATGATTCCAGCTATCAGTTCAGTCCTTCTTCTCTGCATTCCTAAGCTACTGAACTGCATCAATAGTTTCCGTCATTGTCTAGCCTTCTCGTCTCCACGTTAGAGAAATACTGTATTAATGGTCATTTAATATTCTTCATCACGCACTACATGTAGAATAATGCATGGTCCAGTCTTAGAATCAAGTTAGCTTTTCCCCTCATGACTCCTAGTTTATATCAACATGTTCTCTAAACATTAGATACCAGATAAGGTTTAGGTACATGTCGCTCCGACCCTCCAGACTCTAGTCTCTGCTCCTAGCACAGAGTTCGTAGCCCCCAGCTTCTCCTAGTAATACGTCATTGCCAGTTTTCGCGCACCATTAGGTTAGAGGTCCCGGCTCCTTAGGTAGCCCCCTCCTATGTTTCCGCCCATTCATGACATATTCTGTTACGTTTGCATCACATGTCTATGTATACTCCCAGTTACACCTCTTTTTACTGTTATCTTTCGCGACTGCTACGCGTCACGCCTTCTGCTCCACCCACTGCTACGCCTACTGCAATGTAATGCTATGTGTTTGCGCTATGTATATAAGTCAATGTATTGTTATTAAAAGTTAGCGCGCTCATCCCAGACCAAGCCCCAGCAGCTGCTGGGCCCCAGTTGTCCTGCTGGGCCCTGTTACCTCTGTTCCTATGCAGGTTGTCCTGATCCTGTCCTTATGCTGTAATAAACCTGCAGAAACTCCTACTACCTCGAATCTTGACTCTTATTTTATTGAGCTATCTGTTATTCATTCATTCATCCAAAAATAGATCCGGTATTATTTATTTATATACCACAGGTACAGAGTCGCTGGTTCGCCTGTGGGGGTCCGTGGGTTGGTAATGAAAAAGTGGACCCTGCTGTGCATGATCATCAAATGGACACAAATAAAAGGCCCGTTCATAGCCGTGCTGCCAATGGTCACTGCAGGTAGGTCCCCCCCGTTCCGATAGTCTGACGGATTGATTGACTGGGGGTACGACCAGGCAGCCTTGTAAGGTTTGGACGTTTTGTAGCACACATTGGCATCGCTATTTTGTATAATTTAGCTACATGTTTGTTAATTGCATGTAAAAGATGATCATGTGCGCTGAAAATGTTTCTTTTATATTTACATCTCTTCGCTGTCAGCCTCGAAACAATACACATGTTCTGCATTCCATTATGAAGATGAAAAAAACGATTAAATATGAAAATCTGCGCTGTTACTGCTGCTTAAATATTAACCTGTTCGCTGTCAGCCACTGCTGCTTAATAGAGTGTTTATAGTAAGATTATCATGTGCGCTATAAAAATGAACACAATACACAGGTTATGCATACTATAGCCATTGTTTATTAAATATTACAATCTGCGCTGTAAAAGACTTGATATGAGGGGTTGATAGGAGGCTCGAACCTTGTCTGCCAGCACCAAAGCCGGCAATAGTTATCCATCAGACCACATCCTGTTCCTATTTCGCATTATTATGTGCGTAAGAGCGCGCACTCTTGTTTAGATTCTCAGCATTACACAGGTTATGGCATTTCTATTTCGCATTCTTATGTGCGGCATCCCTAGCGAGCATCCCTTGCGATGTCATCGCTAACGATGTATATGTTATTGCGATGTAGTACCATGCGTCCGGATGACATGCGTTGTGATGCCGTCTGCGATGTAATAGTCGCGTTGCAATGGCTGCGCCATGCGATATATTCGGTGTAACGGGTGTTTCCCACAATAGTTTAGACGTAGGACTTAGGTCGACTAGGTCTCTATTGAATATGTTAGACTTAATTATGAATGCCAGCTAGCTCAGAGGTCACTAGAAACTTCACAAGAAGGGATTAGTTTCTGACAACTGCATAAACATGACAACTTTGCTCCCTCAAGAATAAGGAGTATATCTCCAGAGTCGCAGAAACAATAGATAGCTATTTTACTTAGTCAATCGTGCATGCTTAGTTTCACCAGAAGTGCAGAGAAACAGAGAGATGGGCGTTTTCAATAAAAGAGGTTATTTATTGAACAGTCTTCTTTCTCATGCAAGAGAAGTGAATTGCTACAATCGCAATACTTGTCATAAAGTAAAGTGCGTACAGTAAAAGGAGTACTATAAAATAATACTGTAAAAGCATGGTATGGTTTCTAAGCCATACGGTGTTTAAAATGGATAAAACACATACAATGATAAAATAATGACTAAACGTACTCAACTGGTGCTTCTAAGATACGCCTACCCCGGTGTACCTAACCTAAGCCTAGTACATGGGAAGGAGTAAGTGAGATGTAGTTTGAGTTAAGATAGTTTCTGCCAAGAATCTAAATCAAGAATTCCCTAAGGGTCTAATCAGCTCCGTACCTTGGTTATAGAATGAAGGAGGTCCTGCATCTCTCTCTCAGGACTCGATCTCCCAGCAACCCGCAAGGGTGACAGGGAAACACTGGAGCTGGATTTCTCTGCAGGAGAAAAGACAGCGTCTCCCTCAGTGCGTCAGCGGGAGGGTCGGCTTCTTTCGGCACTTGCTACAGCAGGGCGTCGGGCAAGTAGATAGTCGATCTTTTCCAAACCACCGTGTGTTTTGCTAGGGCAGATGCTGGTATATTTATACCTGGAAGGTGCCATGTTTGACGTAAGGTTGGACATAAGACGTCACTAAGAACTCGCAGTTCTTTCAGGACTCCGGGAGTTCTAGGACAAATCAATACAGAAGCAGGGGGAATTCCCGGGCTGCTGGAGGCTTGGTTTATCTAAGAACACGTTGTGCTTTCTAGGAGTCTATGGGAGTAGCCTTGCCGTATTTGGACTGCATTGGCTATGTCTTAATATGGGTATGATTCTTATGCCTATATAAGGATATGATTTGATATAACCACATAAGGGCATAAATCGGGAATATTTAACTAGAGTCCTAGATTCGTCTACAACACCCACTCCACGTATAATGTCCATCATTACTAAATACTAAGTAATTTGAAACATATCTATGCATGTGTTTTCCATCCCACCCCTGGAGAACCAGGCCTTATGGGCCTAGCGGCGCAGGGCACGCCTGATATCTCCGGGTTCACCTGCCTTATCAGACAGAGACACGAGACACTCTGTTCGGCGTAGAAAATCAGGTTTATTAGCTGCAGCTAAGCAGAGTTATCCAAGAAGTACAGAAGTATATTCTTAGGAGTCTGCCACTTAATTCCGTGGCGAACAGTCTTTTATACAGTACACATTTACAATACGCACTCCCAAAACATACAGAACTGACAAATGGGAAACGTTCGAAAACAAGCTATCGGGTATCTTGTATACGCCCTTTTTTCCGACCCCGTGTTCTCCCCTCCCCTTAAGTTAATCAATGCTAGTGCATGTAATTCAATTTGCAGGTGGCAGGATGTATTTGCGAGCCTCAAAGGACAGTTGTGTAACAAGAGAATACACAGAAAGAATAGTGAAGGCCAGTTAAACAGGATAAGATAAAGGAAGAATGGTGAGACCCACACAGCCAACTAAGACAAGGATCAATCAGTCTAGACATGGATTAACTAACTCGGCCAGTTCTTGACATCGGTTTCTTAAACAAGGACAAAGGGTTACTCTTTAACAGGAGAGGCGAGCAGCTGAAAAGGCAAAAACATCATGTTCGCCGTGTCGCCTGAGTGAGGGCAACACAAAATAGCGGCTGTTACAAAATGGCGGCTGACTACGAAGCGAAGTCGAAAATCACGGAACCTCAGACACTCCTTTTGCCATTACTCAGGCAAAACACAAAGGACTCACGCTAGTCTGAGTCAATGTCAATGGTCATGAGGTCATTGAGCTGTTGCTGCAACATCATCTTAATGTTTTCTGTTTGCTGTGACATAGGTTTTGGAACACACAAAGTGGCACAAAGACCACAGATCGCGGGACCACATTGCAAACAGAGACAACAAGAGAAAATGATGTCTAAAGTCATTCCAAGGAAAGTTAACACTTTCCATCCCCATGTGGACAGTAGTCCCCAAAACCATCCCATCCAGACCAATTTCCTGAGTCCTGATGAATAGATTCGGAAATGACATGTAGCTTAGAAATGGCTTGGTATACTGTGGGAGCGTTATCCGGAATGTAAATGCAGCAACTAGACCCAATCAATTTACAAACTCCTCTATCAGCAAGGACAATGTCTAACACCATTCTGTTTTGTAAAGTCATAAGACGATCCGCCTGAAGTTCAGCCGTCAAATTACTCAAGGCTCCGGAAGTTACATTGATCGTAGCCTCGACAACACAAACCAACTGTCTAATGTTTCTGCTATTGACCATTGGGCCCCAAAAGGGTAGAAACCCTTTAATGAAGTATCCTCCTTCTTGTCCAGCTGTATCTCCAAGGTCAATAACCCCTCTACCATATCTTTTCCTATGGTGTCCTGAAGGAGCAGTGTATGTAGGGGGAAGAAGAAAAGCTATATAACATGTTACTGAGAAATAGGCAGGAAGCCATGTGTAGGCCCTATCATGACAGATGAAATATGTACCATGAGATGGTACTAACGGAGAAGCAATCAAGGGGGAATAGACATAGGTATGAGAACAAACACTCCTTTCCTGTTTATTCTTATTATTCTGACCAGTTATTTGCAAACATAGGGTGCCTTTATGCGGTACTGTCCAAATTGGTAAGGATCTTCTTTCTTTAGCCCTGTCAGTGAGGCTAGTAATGTAGCGAGTCACATTCCAACCATCATATGCTCGTTTCTCATCCACGGGAATCTTACTAATGTCGGCAATTTTAGCCATAGTCACTATTCCTTTAATCAAAGGACTATGACTATAGTCTGATCCACCATTATAGATATCACCAGGAGGGTATCGGAGTTGATTCTGGTATGCATTGGAAAACATAGCCAAATAAGCCCAAGCGGAACCTTCATATGAAAAAGGTAGAACTAAATATGGCATCCCTTTCTCAGCGTTATGGGGCAGAAGCCCACAAACCCAACAATCATTAGTGTTAACTACCAGTTGATGCTGATGTAACAACTGGACAAAAGAATTGTTGAAATATTTTGGTCTCCTAACTTGTTCATGGTCTGGGAGTGTGTAGAACTTATGCGGGGAGTCAGTAGAAGAAGAGAGCAGAGAAACAGAAGTCGGAACAGGTGCTTGCTGCATAGTGTGGACAATCCAACCCACAAAAGCTAATAAAATACATAAACACACTAGAATACCTAGTGCTACGCCACATCGACTAAATAGCAGTTTCTTGTATTTGTTTCTTTTCACAATCATAACATCATTCCCTTCCATCTTATTATCCACTTCTCTAAAGTTGTTGCTCACAATAATCTTCCTAGATCACTTAGGTGTGATTATTAGCCGTCCTATGACACTGCAAGTCCTGTTGACCTAGTAACTATTCAGGTCACAGCCTAAGACTCCTACCGTGACCCTGCAACTTGATGGATAGTGGAAAGGAAATATATATATATATTTTTTAAAACACCCCCAAAAAAATGTGTTCAATTAGTGTTCAATTGTCTTTAGACAACCTAGATCTTAGGTTGTACCGGGTCTTGCCAGGGACCGTTTGGTCCTTAAACAGAGTCTCTGGGTTAGTCGTGTCCAATCTTAGATGGGGCGGTACAGCTTCTTGTAGCACATCATCGTCTTCTTTTTCAGAGTTTGTCCAGTCCAGGCGTGCACTACTAAAAGGTACAAATCGGGGTACTTTCTCACATTCGTTATCGCCAATGCCTTCTTGAACCCACTGATCATAGGGTAAAGGCAGGGGTACCCTCTTACAGTGCACACCGTGGACCCAGTTCTTCTTATCAACGACTTTAACTGCTGTACGGGTGACGAGAAGCATTTGTCGTGGCGGCCCCCAACGAGGTTCCAGATTCTTCTTCCTCTGAAAGTTTTTCAGACAGACATAATCTCCAGATCGGATGGAGTGACCTGGATCTGAGGAAGCCTCCGGTAAAGCGTTTTGGACCTGTTGATGAATAACACGTAATTTAGTGGTGAGGTCATGCAAGTAGTCAACCAACAATGGATATGGAATGTCAGAGTATTTCTTTGGTCGAGGGACTCCCCAAACGTTAGCTGGGCATCCAAAAACGACCTCATAAGGATTAAGTCCTAAACGAGAATGTACAGTTGCTCTCGTAGAGAGAAGTGCCAAAGGTAAAGCGTCAGGCCAAGCGAGGCCTGTGCTGGCCTGAATCTTTGCTAATTTGAGCTTGAAAATGCCATTGTAGCACTCTACCAAACCCGCTGACTGAGGATGGTTTACCGCATGGAATTTCTGTCTAATGCCAAGACCCGCACACACCTTCTGCATAATTTGACCCACAAATTCACTTCCATTGTCACTCCAGACAATGAGCGGCAAACCAAACCTTGGGAAGAATTCTTTCAAAAGGACTTTGGCAGTGGACAAGGCAGTATTATCCTTTAGGGGGTAAGCCTCTATCCATCTGGAAAAGGCACAGACCACCACGAGGACATACTTGAGGTTGTTGGAACTTTTCATATGGATGTAATCTATTTGTAAAACCTCAAAAGTATACGTAGGGGGAGAAAAATGACCTGCGGTAGTTGGAGTCCCCTTTCCCGGATTATGCATTAAACAAACAATACAATGCTTCACTACATTTTCCGCACATTTAGGGATACCTTCATTCTGCCATACTGGAGCCAGAAGCTTACATATTCCTTTCACACTGATATGAGCTGGACCATGCGCCATAGTAACTACAGGTAGTACGTAGGCATCTGGTAACAACCATCGTTGATGTTCCGACAATTCCGTCCAACATCTTGTCTCATCCAACATTCCCGTACTTTCTCTCCACTTGCTCAATTCCTTCTCAGTTGCTTCTGCTTGAATCATCTTCACACTTTTCACTGTGTCTTCACACATACCTCCTTCTCTAACCCAATTTGCAGGGCCTGCAACATACATATGGCTCTTAACATTTCTCGCTGTTTCCTTCGCTACTTCATCTGCGAATGCATTCCCTCGACCTACATCATCAGTAATCCTTTTATGCGCACTGCACTTTACAATCGCTATTTGGGTAGGCAAAGTAAGTGATTCAAGGAGATCAGTAACCAACTGACCATGCTGTATTTTAGTCCCATGGGAAGTAAAGAATCCTCTTTCCTTCCACAAGCGACCAAAACTATGAGCCACGCCAAAGGCGTATTGGCTATCGGTGTAAACAGTCACTCTCTTTCCCTTCGCTAACACACATGCTCTTGTCAGCGCAATCAATTCAGCTGCTTGTGCTGAATTGTGTGTAATACGTGCAGTTTCCACTACTGTATGCAAAGTGGTAACGGCATAGGCTGCAGTCGTATCACCATTAGAAGCTTAAAACACGAGCCATCCACCCATAGGATCCCATCCGGATCCACGAGTGGTGTATCTTTTAGATCTATTCTGCCTTTAGTTTCTTCCTCCTGCTGGATTCAAAACATTGCATCGTTTGATGTGTATGTGGCTTGCTAAAAGCGTCAACTCATATCCAGATAAACGAGCACTCGTCAGATGTTGCGTTTTCGTTCTATTCAAAAGAGTATCTACTGCATGTGGTACCATAACAACAAGAGTGTGGTCTAATACCAATCCAGCAGATTGACGAATAGAGATCGCCGCTGCTGCTGTTGCTCTGAGACAACTAGGCAATGCCTTGGCTACAGGATCCAAAGTAGCCGAAAAATAGGCACATGGCCTTTGTTTGTCTCCAAATTGTTGTGTTAAAACAGACAATGCACAACCTGCCCGTTCATGCACGTAGAGTGTAAAAGGCTTACTATAGTCTGGAGTACGCAACACAGGAGCTGAACACAAAGCAGTACGTAAATCAGAAAAACTCTTCTGACATTCGTCATTCCAAGGAAGACGTTGGGGTGTGTCTTTCAAAGTAAGCGCCAACAAAGGTTTAGCTAGTAGGGAAAAATTTGGAATCCACTGTCTGCAATAGGAGGTAATACCCAAAAAGGCACGCACTTCCTTTTGCGTGGATGGTACAGACATTCATGAAATTGCATGAATACGTTCTGGAGTGAATCGCCTTCCCTCCTTCGACAAGAGATGACCTAAATAGGTAACCTCTTGTCGGCAATATTGTAACTTAGAGGGTGGCACCTTATGATGTAAATCAGACAAGTGGCGCAAAAGCAAAATAGTCGCATCTTTACAGACATCTTCCGAATCAGCAGCCACCAACAAATCATCCACATACTGGATTAGAGTAGCACCGGAAGGCAAAGAGAAGAAATCCAATTGGGATTTCAAAGCTTGGCTATAAATGGAGGGACTTTCACAGTAGCCTTGAGGTGCACGTTTAAATCTAAAGCTTCGACCTCCAAGAGAGAAACCAAAGAGATCTCTACTTTCCTCGGCAATAGGAATACTAAAGAAAGCATTCTTAAGATCGATAACTGAGAACCAAGCAGCCGAAGCAGGTACCATTGTGAGCACACAGTAATATCTGGGACAACAGGAAACTGAGGGACAACAATTTTGCTGACCTCTCGAAGATCAATCACAAAACGATACACAGGTGGCTTAGAAGGATCGGTACATTTAAGAATAGGCAAAACAGGACTGTTACAAACGTTTCCTCTCGTTTCTTCAATGACACCCTTCTGAACTAAATCATGCACAATAGCCAACAGAGCTCTTTCACCATTACTAGAAATCTTGTATTGAGGAATACGTGGCAACTGAACATCTAGCTTGACAGTAATCACATACGGTGGAATTCTGAGCAAACCAACGTCATTCGGACCGGTGGCCCAAAGCGTAGCAGGAAGTGAACGCAATTCAAGTGGTAGTTGATCTTTAGACAGATACATAGGAGAAATCAATTTATCTCCCAACGTAAGATGTACACCAGAGGGGGAACAATACAACGTTGCATGTAGACGTTTCAATAAATCCAAGCCCAACAAATTCTCACCGCAACCAGTCGTTAAAATGAGCGGTGCTTCCAAATCGTAAGGACCAATAGAAATGGGTAAGGGACAGGAAACTGGGTTGCTAACTGGGGCGCCAGAGAATCCTACAGAAACATTCGTTAAGCCAGACAAAGGTGCCCCAGGGAGTTTGGAGTAAATAATAGAACTTCTCATTGCACCAGTATCCAAAAGAAACGGCTCAGTAGCACCCAATGCTACAATATCAACATAAGGTCCATTCTGATCCACTGGAACTATACGACTCTCTTGCTCTGTCTATGGCTGTCCTAGCTAGTGTGAAAATCAGGACTTTCACTCTCTGCATAATAATCGTCATTATAATATTGCGCAGACTGAGAATTCTGTTGATCAAAATAATTCATAGTATTCTGCGGGGGTAAGGAACGCTGTTCTTGAGACAACGCACCTCGCCCTCTACCTCTAGGGGTTGACTGGAAACCACCACGACCTCGTGGCACAGATTGTCCACCAGTATGTTGTAGTAAGACCGGACAGTTAATTATAAATTGACCTTCCTCTTTACAATAGGCGCATTGATTAGGACCCAACGGAGGTCGTGGAACAAAAGGCGTAGCTTTTTGTAACAATTTCTGAAACTGTGGAGGCTGTTGCGATTGGGGCTGACCGGAACGAGGAGGATAAGCCTGTTGCAAAAGAATCTTCGTTTTCAATTCTTTAGTCTTTTTCTCCATTTTCTCCTTTTCTTCCTTATCCCGATTCTCATAATACTGAGCAGTAGCTAATATCTGGGCAGTCGATGAAACGGCCCATGAACTCTCTGATTGTTTCAATTTGTGCGATAATTCCGGAAGTAAATTAAAGACAAATTTGTCCACGAATAAACGCTGCCCACCTTCAGTACTCATATCTTGACCACTATGGTCGATGAAAGTTTCTTCGAAACGAGTAAAGAAATCGGAGACACTTTCATCTGTCTTTTGCTTACATGCCGCTAACTTATCCCAATTAACTCGTACAGCAGGGATCATCGTTTTCATGAGAGCTATTATTTTACCAGGTAATTCTATAATCAAATCATCGGGTTTAGCACCACCTATTTGCCCTGCATCTGCGGCTGCTATTGCAGCCCAGTCACCACCCAAAGCTTGATCGTGGTCTTCCCTACGAATCTTAGCCCATAATGCTTGTGGGACTACATTTCCCATCAGTAAATCAATATCTGCCAAATTCATAATACACGCATCAACAGTCTGGGACAGCTCTTTATAATACCCAGCGGGATTCTTACGAGGGTCCGGTAAAGACTGTTTAAGCGCCAGGACTTCCGATCTTTTCCAAGGGTCATGTACCCATATACGCTGAAAATGAGCTGGGATACCTGGAACATTGCCTACCGCTGCAACCGCATCTCTCCATACTGGAGGAACTTCTCGCATAGGATATTGTTTCATTTTACGCCGAACTGCAGGATCAGGTTCAAGAATAGTTTGAGAGAAAAAGGAAGACCGGAAAGTAACAAGTTTATGGACAGCATGCTCTACATCAGAATCCACAATAAATCCCTTATCAAATTGGTCCTGTATCTCAAACAATCCATGAGGAGGTAAATCTAAATCCATATCTCCCCATGCTTTAATAAGAGTATTACACATTACATGAAAGACATACCTCTGCGTAGGCGCATTCCATTGAAGAAAAGTGTCTAAAATATCACGCACACTATACTGTGGACCACTCATGATCCAATTACGAGCGAGAGAATCTAGCTTAGTCTGTTCTTCCAAGTCCGGAATTTGCCTACGAGATTGCCTTCGACGCGAGGCAGGAGATAAATGAAGCGGCCCAAGAAAAGGTGACAAAAGACCGGAAACAGTGTTAACTAATCGTTGACGAGCTGTAAGAGAATCCGACACTGGAACAGGAGACAATGTATTCTGTACAGTAGGAGAAGAGCTAGTAACAAAAGAAACTGAAGTTAAAGAAGACTGAGGCATAGAAGACTGAGGTACAGAAGTCGGTGGCAAAGGTGGCGGAGGTGGAATCACTGGAAGAGGCAATTGGGCAAGAACCGGAACAGCCGGATTAGCAGCTGGTTGCTGGACAACAAGTTGCAATGGGGGTGCATTAGCACCCAATACATAGGGTGGAGGTAATCTCAACAAATGGGACATAAAAGGATCTTCGTCAAGATCCTTATTATTTGAGGAAGCAGGCAACACAAGATAACATTTTTCTATTGCCATACGATGCTGTCTTTCTGAAACTTCAATCATCTGATCAGCCTCATCATTTTTAAACTGCCGGGCAGCCTGTAATATCGTCATATCTTGCGCTTTTTTATCTTTCTTTGCTTGTTTACTCTCTTTCTGTTTGGCTTCCTTACGCCATAGGCGGAAAGAGTCAAACATTGCCGGCCGGGCTTTTCTCTTAAACAATATTGCTTCTAAATTATCTAATATATCAGGCTCAAAACTACCATTGTGTGGCCACTGTAAAACACCATCTTTTTTTGTGTATCGAATCCATGTTTCATTGAAAATATTAGGACCAAGGCCCTGTTTTGAATAGAGCTCATAAGTGGGAGTTCCAACCGGAGTAATCGGACAAGAGTCCTTTAGCCGGGAATCCCTAGAACAACCCAAACAACAAAATTTCTTAAACTTACTAAATCCAGGCATTTCGTAACAAACTGGACTTTTACAAACGTCAAGGGGTTTTTAAGACAATATAGTCAGAGCACATACGTACTTACCCCTCGGCTTCGATAAGTGCATTGATCGAATAACAAAAAACGAAACAAAGAGTGGGCGCTACCCACGAATACTTAACTAAGTGTTTTCTACGCCAACAGATGTCCGTCTAACGTCTCGCGATACCAATCATCACCAGGGGCCAAGGCAGGGCGACAGTCAGGGCAGCAGTCGTCCACAGCCGTCGGAAAGGAGTTGCCGTGCTGGAAAAGACCTTCGGTCCACTTCGACATACAGGGGTCGCTCTCGTGGTTCGCGAATCCTCCAGAATTTTCTTGCGAAGCTCCTCACGATCTTCGGGCTGAACCGCTACCACTGAAGTCGCCCCACGTTGGGACGCCAATTGGATAACCGGGCCTTATGGGCCTAGCGGCGCAGGGCACGCCTGATATCTCCGGGTTCACCTGCCTTATCAGACAGAGACATGAGACACTCTGTTCGGCGTAGAAAATCAGGTTTATTAGCTGCAGCTAAGCACAGTTATCCAAGAAGTACAGAAGTATATTCTTAGGAGACTGCCACTTCATTCTGTGGTGAACAGTCTTTTATACAGTACACATTTACAATACGCACTCCCAAAACATACAGAACTGACAAATGGGAAAAGTTCAAAAACAAGCTATCGGGTATCTTGTATACGCCCTTCTTTCAGACCCCGTGTTCTCCCCTCCCCTTAAGTTAATCAATGCTAGTGCATGTAATTCAATTTGCAGGTGGCAGGACGTATTTGCGAGCCTCAAAGGACAGTTGTGTACACACTCCATGCAACCAGAGAAGCAGGCAGTCCTTCGCGTTTTATCTGAAAAATATGTCTTCACATCGCAAGGACATGACGGAAGCGCCCCTGGTTTTTTATAAAAAGGCTTTACGCAACCAGAGAAGCATGCAGTCCTTTGCGTTCGAATTGTGAAACACGAGTACACACCGCAAGGACATGACATAGGCGCCCCTGGTTTTTTAAACAAGCAAAGAAAAAAGGTTTTATGAGGCTCAACCATTTCTGATTGACTACACCCTACGTTTAAATGCTCAAGCACCAGGAGTTTCTTACCTGAAGCTCGACTAAGATTAGAGATTTTAAATGGACATATAAAGTCAGCATCACTTCTCACATCGTACTCCGGTATGAAAAACAATGGAAATCTAACTACCTCGAAAAGCAGATACTAAGGGAGATTATATTGACCCCTGTACTACGACAGATATCAAATATAGTCTTGATAAAGGTGGACAAAATAGTGGAAAACCACCGAAACGCGCCGACGCACCATTTAGTATAATTCACGACTCGGACATCTCAGTTGATATATTGTATTGTGGTGTGCATAACTTAGGTGTCAGAAATAGAGTTTGAATATACACCTAGTACTGTACGAGTTTAATGTCTTACTGTTTTCTGTCTCCATGTCTCAATTTTGCTGGCCAATATTGAATGTCAATTATCATTTTTATTGTACCTCCTCCCCCTTCTTTTAACTATTTGTGTCAAGTGGTCCCCTTATTGCCCACTTTTTTAATATTTGCATTACCAATAAATTGCAAAATTCTTTTTACATACGCGAATCTTGTTATTGTTTTTGACCTTCTGGCTCAGTTAATTTAGTCTCGCTCAAGGGAATCTCTTCCTTTTCACTGGTTGGTTAACCCTACTTCATTTGATTCTCGTTAAGGGGTACCTCTCATATTTACCTCTACCTTAACAAGAGAATACACAGAAAGAATAGTGAAGGCCAGTTAAACAGGATAAGATAAAGGAAGAATGGTGAGACCCACACAGCCAACTAAGACAAGGATCAATCAGTCTAGACATGGATTAACTAACTCGGCCAGTTCTTGACATCGGTTTCTTAAACAAGGACAAAGGGTTATTCTTTAACAGGAGAGGCGAGCAGCTGAAAAGGCAAAAACATCATGTTCGCCGTGTCGCCTGAGTGAGGGCAACACAAAATGGCGGCTGTCACAAAATGGCGGCTGACTACGAAGCAAAGTCAAAAATCACGGAACCTCACCCCAAAATACATAAAATGCATTTGAAATGGTATAAACACGAAAAATGAGTATTATACTGTACGTTTTCAAGCAGTGGTATCATTCAGATAATATATTTTTAGTACATTGGAATATTGACTGAATGAAGCAGGAAATTTACATTTACCAAATGGCTCTTAATACAGAAGAGAGGGTCGAGACCATTTCATCACATATTTATACAAGACTGTACATGTGCTACTATTGTCTCTAGAGTTTTCAAAAATAGAAATCTTGTTCTCTAAGAATAGTTCTACTTTAAGCAGAGGATCATGTGCCATAAGGTAAATAGAACGTGGAAAAATATAATTTCGCTTTCAGGGAAAAAAAATACTTCCAGAGTTTTTAGAAGTTCTGTTTATCAAAACTGAAGGTCGAATTCAGAGTTCAAGGAACGCTGTGTGCTCGTGTTTTTAAAAGCTATTCTCGTTGTTAGGAGAGAACATTAACTCAGATAGGCTGGCAAAGAATTCGTCTACAACAGTAGGTGAAAATTGGACCATGTCCGAAAAAGTAGAAATAGTGCATATGTGAGATGCATTGCCGTCATCGGTGTCTAGATCAGCAATGATCACAGAAGGTAGCACCTGTGTGCCGCTTTCATCTCGTACCTCACTGCCACCTAGTTGTAATGGTGAGGTCTCAACGAATGCCGTCATCAGAATAGGTAGCCGCTGGAGACAACACGTTGCATGAGCCGTTACCGAACCAAGCAAAGTATCGATATCCATAGGTACTGCTGATGGGAGTGTGAGACAGACGTCTAACATGCATTCTTCTCCACAGAGCAGGCATCGTAGAACAGGTAGTATGCAATCTTGCCAGATTGATCTGAACGAAAGAAACGAGGTAGTATTCAGATCTCTTATCCAAGCCAAGCCGAGGACTTTAGTAATCCGATCCCGGTATCGCATTGCTAGGAGCGTTTCTACCATTGTAGCCTGAGTTTTGTCTGTGACTGGACTTGCCATATCGGAGCAGAAGGAACAAAAATAAGCTTCCTGCTACGAGTCCAAAGATGAGAGGCAGGCCGCCGAATACAGAGTGCACGAAATTCGGGAAGATGCTTATTACTGCTTCAAAGGGTGCAAACAGTCCCGAAAAAATTGTCTTCAATACATGTGTGATGCCACTGGTATCAGACATGTTTAAGATTTGACTTAACATTTTTACAAACTGCACGGGGCAATTTGTTGATAATAATGCATGCATCTCTGCTGCTGTCCTTGCGACCTGCAGATCATACGTTTCTCTAGACGAGGTTAAAGGCACAGTTGTTTGTATAAGAATGGACTTCATTCTGCTTAAAGTATCAATTCGAATAGAAGAGATATTCAAATAAGGCCATATCGTTGCCTCCTTGTCTGGATTGCTGTTTGGATACAATACTTGCATACAGCAAGTGACCCTGGATGTAACACTGACGAGATAGGCCGTTCCTGGCAACGTGCCACAACAGCTGTGGTCACTTAACATAACGTAACTGCCGTTGGAAAGTTGTCTGAAAAAAGGCTCTATTTGTGTAGCAGGGGTGCCGTGCAGGTGGCCTGAAAGGTTATTTGATGAACCTTCGCAGGCTCCATGCAAGTTAATTCCTTTACACAGAAGTGTACCGCTAAGTGAATTTTTCCAGTTGTTACCACTAAGAAATACCTCTTTTTTCCCCCACTCCAACATCTATGTGTGTAAGGTAAATTCCAAGTTGACTTGATGTACCCTTTACCCAACCTTTCATACAGGCCCGCTGGTATGTGCTTTTGGCAATATTGAAACTGAAAAGTCGTTATCGAAATTGTAATGGTGCCATGTATTATCCATTCAATGACAGGTTTTTCGGAGACTGTCAATGGTAATCTTTTTAGTTTTTCAATGCTCAGCACCGTATAGTCTGCCCCTCTTTGTGCCAAAGAGATTTGTTTATCTGTAAGGTTAAAGACAGAAAACAATGACGTTGTGTTGATTAGACGCCAGGGCACGTAGCCTGAGCGGAGATTTTGTAACGTCCAGCCTAACTGTACAATAGAACGTAATTGGGACTGGCCATGTTGTAACATTAGCATATCCTGTTCTATTATATCAATAGCAGATGATACAATGCTGTCCAGTGAATAAATTCTGGAGGACAGAGTCATTAACCCATTGTCCACTACAGACAGTGTTTTTTCTAAATGAATACGATCAATTTCTCGTATTTTTTCAGCAGTTTCAATTTGCGTTACTTTCCAAGCTTCGTTGTAAGCAGCATATATACCGGCATATATGAAACGTTTTTGACGCTGTTTGCGAGGTCCCAATAAGAAATCTCACAAGTCAGCACCTTCTTTAAGTAAGGTCAAGTGTTGCTTAATTTCAGGTAGTGTGGATTTCTGTAGCCATTCGAGGCATAGTTTTCCTACACTGTATGTTGTTATTATCCCTGGATGTTGTCTCTGGGAATATCTTGGGTATGGCCTGTTCTGTTTGAACCCCTGTGTTTTGTTCAGGAATCTATCTTGACAGTTATTAGTGTCTGTGGGCCAGATCAACCATTTTCTCCAATCAGGATTAGTTCTATTTTGGTGTAAAATATGGGATACGTCTATCTCCACATCTGTAGTGCTATTACTATCAGGTATGGGCTTTGGTATAGACGGTTTGTTTAAGTCCTTTATCCTGGCTATGCCAAGACAGGTTGTTTGTTGAATGGTGTCATTCAGGAACATTATCTGTTCTGGGATAATGCAGGCTCTGAATAATTATTCTAAACCCGCTCGCAGCGGTGGACTTTTGCCTGCCATTTCATTGGAGGGAGTAAGAGGGTCACAGCGGGACTCCGTTGACCACGAGTCTCTGCTCTCGCTGGCAGCACAGCGCTCCTTCCCCAGCCACAGCAGCTTCATAACCGCACGTGGCCCCCGCTTTGCGGGAGCCGCTCGCAGCGGTGGACTTTTGCCTGCCATTTCCTTGGAGGGAGTAAGAGGGACACAGCGGGACTCCGTTGACCAGGAGTCTCCGCTATCGCCGGCAGCACAGCGCTCCTCCCCCGGAAGTTATCCTGCTACTTCTTTACCACCTGACCCCGCTGCACGGGACGTGCGCAGGACGTGCCTGGGCAAAGCCCGGGCCAAGGGCGGGCCCTTTCAAGCCCGTTACAGACCGGAAGAGACCGGACCGGGCCCTCTCTCTTTCGTCCACTGAAAACCGTAAGTACCCCTAGCCCTTATTGTCCCTTTTTGGCCGTGGCCCATGGCGGCCCATCGAGGTTTGCGACCTACCACCACAGGGCATGTCGCTGGGACTTTGGATCAGTTTATTGTGAGGGCTTCCTCGATCCTAGAACATGAGATAGCCGTTACGGAACGGCGTCTGTCCCAGGACCCGGCCTTCTTGAGGAGATCTTCATTGGGCCAGCTGGCACGAGCACGCTCACCGGTCCATTTACATCTAAAACCTGCTATGGTAGGACCAGGTTTGGGGCAACACCTTCTTATAAACAATGTGACAGACCCAACTAATGAAACAGTTGAACTGGACTCAATTGTGGTTGATAGAACAAAAGATACAACCATCCCCTCCAAATCTCTTGTATGTAAAGAAGGTGCTATCCCCAAAAGGAAACGAGCGGGGGCTTCACTTCATGGTAGAAAACCTAAGCAGCAGAAAACTAACAGCCATATTGATGCACCTACTGTGGAGATAGGCGACCTAGTAGACTCAGTGGCGCCAGTAAATAACAACCACGACCTATCCCTTCAAGCCATAATTTCGAACCCTCTCAATGTGGATTTGCTTCTTGAAAAATTATCTATGGCCATATCTTTAATAATGCAGCCACTTGAACAAAGGCTTATGTTAATCGTAAATAGGCTGTACACCTTGGACTTACGGCCAAAAGAATTAACACAAATAGCCCAGATCTTACGTGTATTCTTATGACTCACAAGAAACTACCCAAATTCGCATTAATTAATATCTATTCGCGGCCTGTACGGCAAGGCGGAATTTCTCAGACCCTAGAGTCTTTAATCATCCAACTGAAACTTCTCCAAGGCGATATTGCCCTGTTGATTGGAGGTGACTTTAATTGCCACTATGAACCTCTTAGTGGTGTCATCAGAGGAAGATGAAATTTGGTCTATTCCACCCCGAGTATGTATCCTGCCAAAGGCTGGACCCCTTTGGTTCTCCAGCTTACCTCCCTCACTTACTTATTCTCTATAAGAGCTTGCAATAGGCGATTCCGTGGGGACTCCCCCGGGTAACCGACTTATAGGGGAATGGGCCATGCTTCCGTGATAGACTATTTTTTGGCTAGTCTGGAACTTTGGTGTAAAATTCTAGACACGGAGAGCGATCATGACCCTCTGACGATCGAATTGGATTTCCAGTTGATTAATGAGGACCACGATGATGTAACATCTATAAATAGTGATCTAAGAGTGGTGCAAGGCTGGAGGCGAATTCGCTGGGCAACGATTAAGCAGTCTAGAGAAAATATGGCCATTTTGTACCAAAGCATACTTCCCCAACTTGAAAGGGTGAATTTCATTCTTGTCAACACCACAGCTAATGGTGTGGGAGCAGATATAGGTGGAATCTACAAGGAACTGGTTGCAACTTTGGCGGATTCTTTTTACAAAACAGGCCCTGCCAAGCCCAAAAAGCCGGGGGACACAAATCCCTGGTTTACTAGGGGTTGTAGGGACGCCAAGTGTGCACTTCTTAAAGCCCTTAAGCAAGGCAACAAGGCATATATCACGGAAGCTAGGCAGGCATATAAGAAAATAATTCACAATGCTAAATCGGAATGGGAAGCAGAACGATGGCAAGCCATCAGGTCTGCGCTTATCATAAAAGATTCAAGGAACTTCTGGAATCTCGTTCATACCAGGAAACCGGAGGGTAAAACATTGATCGATCCTAACATTCCAGAAGAATCCTGGGCTCTCCATTTTAAAGAGCTCTATTCTATTAATCTGAACAAGAGTGGTAAACCCCCATCTAGCCTATTGACCATAGACCCGACGTGGGGTACACCACCCTGTACGCTTATGGAGGTCCAAACGGCACTAAAAAGCCTCCAACAGAACAAGGCACCAGGGTTGAACCGGATCCCCTGTGACCTTTTTAGAGACAAACAGATTATATGGGCCCCTTATCTGTCATTAATGTTCAATGCTATCTTCCATGGCTTACCGTTACCAACTACTTGGACGGGGGGGAGATAATTCCCATATATAAAAAGGGTTCTCCGCTCGAACCGTTCAATTATAGGCCCATCAGCCTTATCCATGTGAGCCAGAAAATCTTTGCCCGGCTCCTCTTGCAACGTCTGCAGGACTAGATCGATGAGAACAGTATCCTGACCCCGCTTCAAGCGGGTTTTAGGGCAAAAATTTCTACTACTGACCAGGCTCCAGGTCCTCCATTGGAAACACGTTGTATTGGATGGGGGAAGCCTTTATCTCACCTTTGTGGACTTGAAGTCCGCATTTGATATGGTGGACCGCAACCAGCTTTGGAATCTATTGTTATCAATGGGGGTTCCGCCATATCTATGTTATCAATTTAAACTCCTCCACGAAGGGACATATGCCAGAGTTCGGTACGGTAAGAATGGACAATTAACGAGCCCCTTTCCAGTTGAAAAGGGTGTTCGACAGGGCTGTGTCCTTTCCCCCACCCTTTTCTCCCTTTTTCTTAATGGGCTCATAGACGAGCTTCTGGCAACTGAAGATATCGACTCCCCCAAACTGGCCTCTCAAAGATTTCCTGCCCTTATGTTCGCAGACGACACCCTGCTGCTTTCTAAATCGCCTATGGGCATGCAGCGGGTGTTAAATCAATTCACTAAATTCTGCAAAAAAAGGAATCTGTTGGTCAACATCGATAAAACCAAGTATATGGCTTTTAATGCCAATACTACCAATTGCCCTCACCCTATGATGGAGGGTATGCCTTTGGATAGGGTCCCTACCTTTGACTATCTGGGTCTAACGCTGAACGATAAAATGGGGTGGGGTCCCCAAAAGGTCAAGGCGAACCTAAAACTAACGCAGGCTGTCGGGGGCATCCTAAAAACACAAAAAAAAGTGTTGTAAAAATTATAAGCGCCCCTCTTGGAATTTTTAGTGTTCAAGCAAGGTCTTCGTCCCTTTATGGGGCGGAACTCTGGGGCCACACAGCATCAAATGAATTAACTATTACAGAAAATAATTTTATTAGGCAGATTATGTCCCTCCCAAATAATACGCTGCTTATGCCGCTAAGGCTTGATTTAAATATCCGTCCGATTTCTGAGGTTATAGCTTCGCGGCCTCTGTTGTATTGGAGGAGACTTTGGAGTACTCCCGAGTTGGTGAGCTATAAGAAAGAACTAAAAGTGGTATTGGGTTCTTTAGGTGCCGATAAGATCCCCTGGCTTTCATTTGTTAGGCAGTCCTTTATTTCGATCGGGCTGGAGAAGCTATGGATTAATCCTGAGGATTCTAGTACAGCCATCTCCAAGAAAACACTTGCCCTAACAATAAAAGATTATAACCTATTAAAAGTACATGGCTCTGCCAAAACTTCAAACCTAACCCATGAGTTCCTCGATTTCAAGCCACATTATAGCTTTGAACCTGAATTAGATGCCATACAACCCACTTTAGCAAAGAAGCTATTCTTACAGTTTAGATACGGAACTCTGCCCCTACATGCACTTACTGATAGGTGGACGGGAGGCCCATCCCGCCCTTGTCCAGGATGTGGGAAGGAGGAAGAAACCCCCCTACACGTTATACTCTTCTGTCCTATATATGCAGCAATCCATAAGAAGTGGGTTATCCATTTATGTAAAAACCTGGGTATTAGGAATTATCTTGTCTTCTATAGGATTCTGAGAACTGATACTAGTACAGTGATAGTAGCTGCAGTTGCAAAGTTCCTGTTCTCAATGTGGCTAATACGTAGGAAATTAATTAGTTAAATTCTGTTATCCATCTGTATTAATTAAATTTTGTAGACTTCGGGAATGAATGTGTGTAATAAATGTAGTTTTACAATTTTTTTAATTTCATCTAGACATAATTAAAAATTTTATAGTTTTAAAATGTTGTCTTCCTATTCTGATAATTTGCACTGTTGATGTATTCTAAATCAATTGGTCTATTTTTAAATGTATGTAATTTTAAAAAAGGGAAGAATGTTTGAAAACTGTTTTTTTTTAAAATGCATGTGCTTTTATGGTTATATCAAACCGCAATAATTTCTTTGAACTGAACTGAACTGATTCTAAACCTTGTACCTGCCAGTCTTTTGTACCCCAGACAGTTTTTGTCTCAATGTTGTTTTTCCAAAATTCAAAACCAAATGTAGACAATTTTTCATAAAATTTTGCAGAATATATCAGTTTAGTATTTGTCAACATGTTTTTCATTCCTGTCTTATTTATAATCATAATCTTAAAATAAAATGTTTCTGGATCAGTGTAATTAAACCCTGAGAAGTATGGGAATTTCTCATAAAATGTTTTCGAGCTGCCTTTTGGCGGTGTTGGACAATGTTCCCATTGATTATAAGTGAAAACATTTCTAGGATTAGCAGATTTATGCAAATAGTGGTGCCCATAATGATTAAAGCAATACATTTCTTCATAATCTGATGAACCTTCTAAATAATCATGTTCTGTAAATTTTGCTGACATTTCTAAATCTGACATCATATTATTAATAGTTTCAAAGTCCCAATCACAGAGAAAGTGCTAGGTGATACAAAGTCACTTAAAGAAACCTTGAACTGATGTGGATATTTCAAGAGTTCAACCGGGCCATAGATGTCATAATCAGTAGCGTCCCATGCTACACCACCAGGTATAGGAATGGCTGTGATGTTTACTGATGATAGTTCTCTTTTTTCAATGTGAGAAGATCTGTGAGGCTTTAGAACCAAGTTGATTTTCTGACTTGCTGTGTCCATTGTACTGTATTTTCCATCAATCATTCTTCCCAAGCTTAAAACCAAAATGAGCCAGAGTAGGAGGAAAAGTACACCTAACACAATCCACAATTCAATCCATGGTGAAATAAGATATGTTTCTCCAAGTTGATGAAAGAGTTCAGTTATTTTTTCTTTGAAAGTTTTATTTGCTGGCTTTTCTTTATGTTCACTTGGATCTTCAGAAAAGTCATCGAAATTGATGAAGTAGCCAGATGCAGTTCTGTCAATTGTTGGAATTGCTTCCGGACTTTCATTAATCTTTGCATTTGTATGGTCAGAAGCTACATCATTGTAGACAGGTATTTCTTAACGAGCTGTTGCAATTTGGATTTCAAGAGGCACAAGTTCCATGGCTTTGTTTCATAGTCCTTCTTTATTCACTGCAGGTTTATCAAATGTGATTAGTCTCTCAGTTTGAACCTCTTGAACTGTAGCAAGGTTTGGTCTTCTGCTACATCTTGGGAGTCCACTGGGCCTACTACTTATTATTGGCCACATGATTGTGGTTTTACCAGGTCGATTGATACAACTCTGTTCTCCTTTTTACCAGCAAGGGGCGGTAGTACTACTGATCTTGTTCCACTGATTGCTAAGACAAGTACTGCTTTCCTGTAAGAAGGCCCAAATTCCTTCTTCACCACGATCTTTTCTCTGACCAGATGCCCAATCTTTGGAATCCAGACAGGTCTTGCTGAGACAGGTGGTTTTTCTTCAGTGGCCGTTGGCTTTAACTTTGTGTTACTTAGACTTCTCCTTGTCTCATTTAAGTCCTGTAAAACAGCCAAACGATCTTTGATATCAAAGGTTTTTTGTTCCACCACTGAAGTCTGATTATCGAGGTCTTCGATTATCATTCTTGTACCAAACAAAAGTTCATACAGAGTGATTCCACCCAGAGAATGTCTTGGCAGATTATTAAGACTACGTTGGACACTTATTAGATGTTTGACCCACCCATCACCCGAACCTAATACCCTCGCTGTTATAGATTGCTTTATGTCACGGTTTTTTCTCTCCATTTCCCTCAGGATGGAATGGACTAGAGTACCGCAATGCAATGCCCAAGCTGGCCATGGCCTCCTTGTAAGCTTGAGAGCTAAACGCAGGACCCTGGTCAGAATGTAGCATGCCAATTGCGTATGTGCCGATGAAGACTCGCAAATGTTTTAAAACAGTTCTGGCGTCAGCCGAGCGCTGGGGCCACATCCAAATGAATCTCGTCTTCATATTTATGGGATCGCTTCTTTCCGTGTGGACGTCTGCGTGTAGATAGCCTAATGCTGTCTAATAGGGGTATCTGGGCTGGTCTTACTGTGCCTGAGTCTGGTATCTGGTCTGGTTCACAACTGCGATCTCTGTTGCAGTCTTGACAATCGAATGCAAAGTTATAAACATGCACGCTCATCCCCGGCCACCAGTATTTTGATTGCAATTCTATTAGAGATTTCAAGATCTCTTGGTGCCTCAGACCCATTCCCATGTGTGCTTCTTGAATCAAGTAAGCCCTTCGGTTCGTGTTTGGAATGACTCTGTCCCCTAAACCAGGGATTCGAGCAAAAGGAACGGAGTTCGCATCAATTATGTATGTATTATTGAGTGGATATTTTAGAGGTAATGTCGCATAGTCGCCTTTTAATGAGGCTTTTACTACCAGCATGGCTTCTCCATCTATTTGTTTTTTAGAACGCTTTTTTGTAGCTACGGAAGCCGGTTGAACAGCTGCCGTTGTGGCTTTGTTAGCCAATGAATTCCCTGCAACGTGAACGTCATCACGTCGAAGAATCTGCGTATCACTAGAGTCTTTCGTAGTTCTTTCTGTAAAAGAACTACTTGTTCCCATAGTTTTTTATGCTTTATTATGACACCTGTCTCATCTTTGTAACCAATTTCAATCCAGGTCTGCATGAAATCATTGTAAGACTGTGCAGTCGCACACTATTAGTGTGAGGAATTCGCGATCGGCATTCTAAAGCACCATCTTTAAAGCTTGTAGTTCAGCTCCCTGAGCTCTTGGGCAAATAGTTCTGTCCGATTTCCAATTATTAAAACAGAAATCTCATATATTCAAGGTAAAATAACAAGTATTTCTACATATTAAAATGCATATAGTCATATCACAAAAGTGAAATTAATATTCTAGCAAGCAGTGAGAGAGGTGATGATTTTGAGATCCTCCCTAACCTAGGGGGAGAACCAAGAAGATGCCTTCAAAACAAAGAGCACATCTTGCTGAACGATTCAAATCGGTGGTGGCCCCATCCTCTTAGGACTACCACAAGCACAGTTATGGGCACAAATACAATCCCAATTAAAAGCCCCTGAAAAGCATTATGGGATGAGATTAGCAGTGGGAAGTGAATATTATAGTATCCAAATAATTCTACAAAGAGCTGCAGTTCACCTCGTCGTCTCCAGATGTCCCTGATGAGGCAAATGCAATAGCATTTAAAATATTATACATCAAGCTGCAGTTCACCTCGTCGTCCCTAGATGTCCCTGATGAGGCAAATGCAATAGCATTTAAAATATTATACATCAAGCTGCAGTTCACCTCGTCGTCCCTAGATGTCCCTGATGAGGCAAATGCAACAGCATTTAAAATATTATACATCAAGCTGCAGTTCACCTCGTCGTCCCTAGATGTCTCTGATGAGGCAAATGCAATACATTTTATATATTATACATCAAGCTGCAGTTCACCTTGTCGTCCCTAGATGTCCCTGATGAGGCAAATGCAATAGCATTTAAAATATTATACATCAAGCTGCAGTTCATCTCGTCGTCCCAAGATGTCCCTGATGAGTAAAATTCAAAAACATTGAAACCCTTTCATGAATGCTAATAATGATGCTAATCTTATCCCATAATGCTTTGCAGGGGTTTTTAGTTGTATTTTTGCCCATAACTGTGCTTGGAGTGGTTCTAAGAGAATGGGACCACAAACAGATATGCTCTTCCCTTGGGCTAGGGCTCTTTCTTTTGCTACAGCAGTTTCGACCGCAGTCAGAATTTTTTCAGTAGAACTGAATTTCATTTCAGCTTGTGTGTACAAGTGTGATTTATAAGCTATTGGTACCGTTTCTCCCTCATTAGAGGTCAGGTACGTAAATCCGCATCTTCCTGGGATGACTCGGATTACAAGGTTGCGTTCATTTGCGCGTGTTTGCAGTTTCGTTTTAGTTAACATGTCTGTTTGTATTGATCATAACATTTTTGTGTGATTCTGTGTCCAATTAATTGGTTTGAAATCAGGTTTTATTAATTCGTTGAGGGGTTTAACCCTCTCTGCGTAGTTTAGAATGTAAGTTCTTCCGAAATTCAGGAAACCTAGAATTGATTGTAGGTTTTTCAGCGTTTTTGGAGCTTGGAGTACTGCACACTTCTCTAAGAAGTTGTCTGCTAGGCTTTTGCCTTCACTTGATAACTCATATCCTAGGTTCGTCTACAACATCAGCATTTTCTGCTGTTGTGGAGAGCACAACTTTCGAATGCAGGGACCGGTTTCCATGGGTGTCTACTTCATGTGCTCACCGTCAATTTTCCGGCACTCTTATGTGTTTTAATCAGGGGCGGCTCCTCAATTAGGGCTGAGGAGCGCCGCCCCACTGCTTTCTCGTAGTGCGAGAAGCAGAAAATAAAATGGTATGTTAAAACCATTTTATTTTCTGCTTCTCGCGCTGCAAGAAAGCAGGAGGCAGGGGTATGCCTGGTCAGGGGCGGGAGGGAGGATATACCTGATTGAGGGCGGGCAGGTCAGGGAGGAGTGGCTTGCACCACTCTGAGCACCCTGACCGATTGATCGGCGCTGAGGCCGACCAAAGCAGTCAGGCACACTCTACATTTTCTCTATGAAGAGAAAATGGGCTCCTTACCGGTGCCCGGCTGGGCGCTGTCCAGGAATCAGCACCAATCACAACCCTGCCATTGCAGCGCTGTGATTAGTTTTCAGGAGGGGAGGGAGCATGCCTGTTCCTGTTCAGGAGCAGAAAAACGCAGGAACAGGCCCAGGAGCAGAGGCGGCGCAGGAACGGTCAGGTAAGTTTTATTTTTATTTTACCCCATGCGGTAACTTCTGCGCAGTGACCGCTGCGCAATAACCCCCGCATGATCCCCCCGCCCCCACCCGTGAGAATTGCAAGCAGCGACTGGTTTTAATGCCGTATTACAGACAGAAGTGTGTCACTTGTGTGGGCATGCGAGATATATGGGCTCGTAAGATTCATTTTGTCTGATGACAGGTCTGTGGCCAGAGCTCAGTTACAGGGACTCCTAATGGAAGAGTCCGGGTTGACACCTTTCAGCAACAATTTACAGAGGTCGAGTGAAAAACCCGTCAGCGTAGGTCTCTCTGTTGTGTTATCACAAATTGTGCAGCGCCTTCTGCAATTAGTGTAGCACAGCACTGCTTTGGGACTTTCCAACTTCCGATGACAACCCAAGCTGTTATACCACTAAGTACATACACCTTAATACAAGACAATAACACTCGGTGCCTTTCCTGACATTTCCGTGGTTTCCATCTCAAGCCCGAATCAGAGTGAGTGCCTCAAGATTTCACCCCATTGGAGAACGGAATGTACCTTATTAGTACCCACTGCCGGCTTATTAACATCTAGCTTTGTGTATCTTTTAGTTACACTGGAATTGGGGGGGGGGAAGCAGACCACAACCAGCTTTTGTGTGTAAAAGGCCACTTTATTGGAACAGGTGCACATAACAATTATACTCCTCGGCCAATGCCTTACAAAACTAAACCTCACTAAATAAAAACACTTACCTAACCCTGTCCCCCCTCCCCCGCCCCAAACATTTTCTTGAACCCGCACCCACCCGAACATTACAACATTACAAAATTACAAAAACTCTAATTCAACGCATAAACATATAAGCCTATAAATCTAAAACATCTATTATACAAACTCCCCGCCTGTCCCTTCACCACTTACGATCACCCAACCTCTTTAAGTACCCCAACAATCAACCTGCCTAAACAATCCCTGTCGATGACCCAACTTTAAACTAACCAACAAAAACTCTGTCAACCCTGGCAAACTTCCAGTAATCCCCGCACTGCACCTGCTCCAAGCGACAATACAAACAACCTCCCCTGCGCACCTGAACCAACAAAGAAACCAAATAGAAAAAAGGGGGGAAGGAACCAAGGAAAAAACCCTTAACATTTTTAAATTAAGATAATTAAAGGGTGGGAGGGAGGCAAAACATTTTCCCTGACTTAAGCTCCCAGGCACCAGGTCACCAAAACTAAAATGGTGGCTGAGAGCAGTAGCCCAACGCATTTATACGTTGGGCTACATTTGGGCTACAAAAAAGCAAGCCCAAAAACAAAATGCCTGCCTGCTATCTGCGAGCTCCCTCCCCCCGCCCCCTCCAAACCACCCGGGGGCGGGGACCTCCCTGCGGTCGTCCACCCCACCAAGCCTCCTTTAGGAGGGAGGGGTGGGGGGGAGCAGACCACCACCAGCTTTTGTGTGTAAAAATAAAAACACTTATCTAACCCTGTCCCCCCTCCCCCGCCCCAAACATTTTCTTGAACCCGCACCCACCCGAACATTACAACATTGCAAAATTACAAAAACTATAATTCAATGCATAAAAATATAAGCCTATAAATCTAAAACATCTATTATACAAACTCCCCGCCTGTCCCTTCACCACTTACGATCACCCAACCTCTTTAAGTACCCCAACAATCAACCTGCCTAAACAATCCCTGTCGATGACCCAACTTTAAACTAACCAACAAAAACTCTGTCAACCCTGGCAAACTTCCAGTAATCCCCGCACTGCACCTGCTCCAAGCGACAATACAAACAACCTCCCCTGCGCACCTGAACCAACAAAGAAACCAAATAGAAAAAAGGGGGGAAGGAACCAAGGAAAAAACCCTTAACATTTTTAAATTAAGATAATTAAAGGGTGGGAGGGAGGCAAAACATTTTCCCTGACTTAAGCTCCCAGGCACCAGGTCACCAAAACTAAAATGGTGGCTGAGAGCAGTAGCCCAACGCATTTATACGTTGGGCTACATTTGGGATACAAAAAAGCAAGCCCAAAAACAAAATGCCTGCCTGCTATCTGCGAGCTCCCTCCCCCCTGCCCCCTCCAAACCACCCGGGGGCGGGGACCTCCCTGCGGTCGTCCACCCCACCAAGCCTCCTTTAGGAGGGAGGGGTGGGGGGGAGCAGACCACCACCAGCTTTTGTGTGTAAAAATAAAAACACTTATCTAACCCTGTCCCCCCTCCCCCGCCCCAAACATTTTCTTGAACCCGCACCCACCCGAACATTACAACATTGCAAAATTACAAAAACTATAATTCAATGCATAAAAATATAAGCCTATAAATCTAAAACATCTATTATACAAACTCCCCGCCTGTCCCTTCACCACTTACGATCACCCAACGTCTTTAAGTACCCCAACAATCAACCTGCCTAAACAATCCCTGTCGATGACCCAACTTTAAACTAAATAACAAAAACTCTGGCAAACTTCCAATAATCCCCGACACCCAGAAAGCCGCGGGGGAGAAGACTACCCCCCCTTTCTGCCCCCCAACCAAAAACAACTCATCTATGCCTCTCTGGAACGCTCCTGTACATTGAGACACCTGAATAGAACTTCTCTAACCTCCAACAAATAAAGGTCCATACCCATCCTGGATAAGTGGACCCCATCGCTCCTGAAAAACTCCACTGACTCAAATCGAATGTCTCTATGAGAAACTCTCCCAAAGCCTAAACTCTTGCAAAATCTTGAAATCTCCAGGTTTCCCTTCCTACGCGCCCTATCAATTGCCCTGGGATTCCGGGCATCCCTCCAAATTCTGCGCGGCACTAGTTCTGTCCACAAACCATGGCAACCATACCACTGTTCCCGCAAAAGTGCCAAGTCCCTCTTCATTGCCCTTAACAAAACAACACCTTTAACGCCACAAAGGTAATTCTCCCCCAAATGAATTAACAAAACCTCTGGGCACTGTCCCCCAACCAACATGTGTTCAAAGCAGGAACCAACTCCTTCCACAATATCCCTCCCTTTCCTTTCCAAACAATTTTAAACAAGCGTGCATTAAAACCCAACATTTTCCCGAAATAACAAGGGTCAGCCTGGACTTGAGCCCATTTGACGAAAGAGTGCCCCACTATCCAGTACTCCTCACATAGCGTTGGAAAGAGTTTGATGACCGGCGCCCTAGCCGCATAATATCTCCCCTAGACCAGCCTCGATTGCAGGCTTCCGTTGCTGCCCCAATCCTAAAAGAATGCGTCCCAAACTGAGCCCCATCCAGACCAATATGCCTCAAGGCCTTACGCAGCACCATGCGCAACTGATAGTCTGTAACCCGGGCCCCATCAGCGTGTCGAAAAACCCTTTCACTACCTTCCCCCCAGACAGAGTACTCCACCGCCTGGCCCAATGTAATGGGCATGTCAACACCAGAGAAGCTGCTTCCAGCCATACTCCCTTCCCTAAACTTCTCCGGTCTGTTTTTGCGCTGGCCGTCCAAATATGAATCCCCCTCTCTGAGAAGAAAAACTCCTGCCAAGTGATTCCCATTTTTCACCTGGAACCTAAAAGCTCGGAGACCCTAAAAGCTCCATAAAACATCCAAACCATGAGGGTTGAAAACAAACATATTTCAAAACCATTCCTACAAACAACAGGTAACGCTTCCAACAAACGCGCTAAAGTCTGCCATGATAACGGCCTACGTGCTAAACGTTCCCCGCCCGCTCCTTAGCCCAGCCTTCCAACATCCTCCTTCTTTCTCCCCCCGCGGAAGGGGAGTAGCCCCACAGAAGTTTCCCCATGAAAGAAATACCCGCCAATTTCCCTGCGATGGTGACCTTCGAAAGACCCTTCTCAATGAGGTCCAGCATGAACTGTATCACATCCTCCGACCGCCTCCATCCCTCTTCCCGTCGACAGGCACCTGATGCTATGAATTCTCTTCAGACCAGCGCATAAGCTGCAGGAGTCGAAGCTGACAAGGAACCTACCCACAAGTGTATAACCCTATATTGCCTACATACGAAAGATGTTCCGGCTTTGGGGTCAGTGTCCTGTCCACCTCCTTGCCCAGCCCATGGAATCTCACCCACTGCGAACGAAACAAAGCATCCGCAATGTCATTGTCCACACCAGGGATGTGAAATGCCTTGAACGAAATATCATGTCTAAGGCAGCCAAGAACACCCGCAACAACTTCAGAATCTGCTCATCTCTTGCCGACTGCCTGTTGATGATTTCCACCACTGCCATATTGTTAATCCGGAACAAAACTTTCTTATGTGCCAGTACCTCACCCCACAGCGTCAAGGCCACAAGCACTGGAAAAAGCTCCAAAAAGGCGATGCTCCTCCCACCATCCTTCCACTGCTTAGGCCACTTCTCCTCACACCACCTGCCCTGCCAGTATATGCCAAAACCATCACTGCCTGCCGCATCCAAAAAAATCTAAACATCCCACTGAAAGTCATCCTCCCTGGCCAATGATACTCCGTTAAAGAAATGTTTTCCACATACGCAAATCCTCCACCCCAGCCTTCAAGCAGACATGGTGATGAGGCAGATGACGTTCCGCGAATGGATGTCCCAGTCTCCTACAGAAAGTTCCCCCCGCCCTGACTACTCTGCAGGCGAAATTGAGATGGCCGAACAAAACTTGGATGTCCTTCACCGTTACTTTGTGTTTTGCAAGCATTTCTTCCAACAAATCCAACATTTTTGCTTTCTTATCAGCTGATAACAGTGCCTGCATTCACACTGTATCAATTTCAATTCCCAGAAATGACATGGTTGTACATGGTCCCATTGTTTTCTCTGGTGCCAAGGGCACCCCCAACTCTCCCACAAGCTCACGGAACTTGTCCAGCGCTACCTGGCACTCCGTGGAGCCCGGGGAACCAACAAAAAAGAAGTCGTCTAAGTAGTGTGTTACCAGCCCATGACCAGTGTGCTGTGTGAAATACCACTGTAAAAAAAAAAAGTGCTGAAACACTCAAACAATCTCAAACAACAGTGGTCCCATTCACATTTAGTGAACAGAAAAAATGAATATAGACAAAATTGATCTATATTGGTTTAGACATGTCCAGCCGGACAGAGGTCGCAATCTTTACTGGATCAAAAAATAAAACAAAGAATTCCTTCAACAATTCACCGTAGTGGGCACAAGCCTGTACCCAGACACATACAGATAATTACTGTATACAGAAGAAAGAAAACAGGGCTTATTAGGCAAGAACGAGGGTTTCTGTGAATTCTAGTAAAACAGAACATCCAAACGGCACCTTTACACATACATAGTACATATTATACAATCTGTATAGGGTGCACATATAAGTCGACGGCGTTTCGATCCCGCTAAGAATTCATGGGGATCATCATCAGGACAATGGAATAAAGCCTAATAATTATTAGCCTCTATTGCCTAAAAAGATGGGAAGGAAGGAGAAGATATCATGAGCGAAGGAAAAGAACTTCAAAAGATCGTCAAAAGATACGCTCGAGCGCTTGGTAATGTGCACGTGGACTATGCTAAGTTAAAATCAATACCAAGCGGGTGAATGCGCGGAGTGTGTGGAGGTCGCAGTGCCAATTTATTAAAAAGGTGGACGGCGCAAGAATTGGTGAAAAGGTGTTGAGTCATACACAAGAAAAACATTAAAATCGGATGAGCTAAACGGCGAAAGTGTGTGGATTACCCAGTGGACGTCAGAGAGTGTCCTGTCGTGTATTTCTATAGGTTCTGAATCGATCCCCCTATTCCTGACCCTATTCTGGTTAAACTACCTAGCTAGTCAACTAACAGTCAGCCCATGAGGCAAGAAATCCCCCATGATGCAGATACCGTTATCTGACGCAGTCACACTACGGCACAGGAACGTGTTATCTGATTAGGTCATAACGCTTGAGATCTAATTAGACAAGCGACATTCCTCCAGCCCCTGATAAGGCATACGACGTTCTCATAACAAATCAAACCTATGACAACCTGGATAATCCGTGCGGCCATTGTTTTGATTTCACAGAGAACTTTAGTAAAGAATGTGCTAACGAGCAAGTCGTATGACATCTTTATTGACGTACCTATGTCCATCCTTACGTCAATCCCGGCACCTTTAAGGTATAAATATTGCCGACCTTGCCCTATGCAAACACACGCGTGGTGACAAGACGGAGCAGCCATACTTGCCGAAGCAGAGAGCAGAAGCAGACCCCGCAGGCAGCAGCCCCGCCTTCCTGACGCGCTGAGAGACGCGCTGCTATCTCAAGCCGAGAGACCCAGCACCGGCGCTTCCGGGTAGCCCTCGCAGGCAGCCTGGAATATCGAGAGCAGAGAAAGAGATACCATTCCTCACTCATCCTAAATTCCAGGTACAGAACTGAATAACCCCTCCTAGAGAATTCTTTAGTTATTCACTTGGCAAAAACAAACTTAACTTAAACTGTAACTTTCTATTCCCGCCCACGTATTAGACTTAGGTCAGGTACACGGGGTAGGCGTATTTAGAAACACCAGTTGAGTACGTTTAGTCAAATGTATATGTGTATGTAAATATATTTTAATCATTTTAAAACATCATATGGCTCAGAAACCATATCAATGTTTTTACAGTATTATTTTATACTATTGCTTCTAATGTATGCACTTTACTTAACTATAAGTATTGCAATAATATCGATCCATTTCTCTTGTACGAGAAAAGAGACTGATCAATAAATAACATCTTTTATTGAACACGCCCGTCTCTTCCTTTTCTCTACATTCTGATGAGACTAAGAATGCACGTACTGACTGAGTAAAATAATTGCCTTGTGCTCACACGACTCTTGAGATTGACTCTTGATTAGGGGAGAGCAAAGTTGTCATGTTCTATGGTTGTCAGAAACTAAATCCCTTCTTGTCTAATCAGGGAAGTTAATCCTTCCTTGAACATTCGAGAAAGTTTCTAGCGAACTCTGAGCTTAGCTGGCAAACCCAAAAATTAAGTCTAGCATCGACAGTAGTAGACCTAGTTAACGTCTGGCCTAGGCCTTTACTGCTGTAGGTACTATTCCAATGCGCAGAGCCTATTGGGAAAATAGGAGCTACACTACATGGCGCCCAACGCGTTTGGAAAGGGCGATAAAACTAACGTAAGACATTTAGAGTAACTCAGTCGTGCTTTCTCACTCAGACCCCTTTTCCCAAATACTCCAAAGACGTCTGGAGTGGGTGAAAGGTTATAATATCCTCCAAAACCTCGCAGGAGGGAACTCCTATGTATGGTTCTTGGTCTAGTCAACGTTGAAGGATAAAACAGTTCCAAAATATTGTGCATCTAATCTCTGTTTCCATAAAGAAACCTGATCTACAAATAAACATAATACCATCCTGTCAGCAAAATGAACAGCGATGAAGAACGAGAGGTTACTAGATTAGCTACTGAAATAGCAGATGCTGATGCTACCATGCAAGCAGCAGACGCGGATATAATACTCATTCCGGTCGCCAAAAGGAGATCTATAACCTTAAAACTTATAGAAAATGGACTGACACCTAGAGGTGGCACAGTCATATTCGTAATCGAGGCACACGAATATCGGCAGACAGAGGTATACTATACATGGATACATTTTCCAGCAGCTAATACTATAACAAAGTACTTCCACTATTACAAAGTAGAGGAACCTCCTAATGAGTACACTCCTTTCGAGGAGGTGGAAGTACCACTCAAATTCCAAGAGCATTTGCTCTTATTTGATGGCGCCCTAAAACATAATAATCACATTACAAGGCTCGGTCCTTTAGGAAGACCAGGAGCAACGTGGCCGGTCCTAGCCGGATACACACCATATCCAGACATCGAAAGAATGCCTGCAGCAGAGCTGCTAATACAGCTAAAACAACTACTAAAAATTCACAGACAATTAGTTCAGTATGTAATGCGGACTTCAACAATTCAGCCAGCGATTAAACTTCCACAGCTGACCCCTCACCAGGGGAACACAAATAAAATTACACCACAGAACATCCAATCCTGCCTAGGTAAAGTTCCGGCTAAACGGGAACAGATACCATTCTGGTTGGCACAGAAAATCACCCAAATAGAGGCGGTGTTTCCTGACACCACCCCGCTAGAAAAACACAGGATTCTGACTATATGTCTCCCAATGGGAATCGCACCACACATAGAAGACTGTGACACTTGGGGTACAGTCTTTGCTTCCATCTACACAAAAACGCACGGTGTTCCATCCATTTCGGTAATACCAGATGTGCTAAAACAAATTCAAGATGAATACGGTCCAGAACCTGCTTTAACTCTTGGTATGAAATTACTAAAAGACTTCAAGCAGGTCTCGGCTATATTACTAGCCAATATAAAGGGTGAAGCAGCAAACGTGGCGATCCGCCAGAGGTTAAAAGAGACAGATATAGCAGACCAACCAGCTGAAATTGCCAGAATCATAGAAAAATCCTATGAAGAACTAGGCAGAGATAGTCTAGGTGGAATACCAGTAAAACCGCAACTGACTACAAGTCCAGAAAAAATATTTTTTAATAATAATAATTCACCAAAAAAGAACTGGGATGGAAACAAACAATCCAATCCTAAAGAGAAGAAATTCCAGTCCAGAGGAAGGTCTCCTAGGCGAAGAGAGAAATCTCCAAACCCGAGACAAAGGTCACCCCAGAGTGAACCCTCTGGGAATAGATATAACCTTAGAAATAGGGATAATATTAAAAAACCTGATAGATATCAAGACATTGATACACGTCCCTCTCAATCTTTTCAGAATTCCTCGCAGAAATCGGAAAGAAGAGGACGATCAGAAGAGCACGCCAAGTCCAAAGACAAGGAACCTGCTCAACTGAAAAAGAAATTACAATTTCCCAAAAAGAAGGTAGCCAGTATCAAGGTAGTTAACAATGCCGAGAATACTGAGGACACAACTGAAAAACGGAGAGTGGGCTCAGACAATGCTAGACAGCGCAGCAGAGGTGAGCATAGCTCGCAAAGTCCTTATGAATCATCTGGAGACAGTGGACACGAATGAATATCTTCAAGTGGAAACTGCAGACACCAGAGTTAGCAAGCCCCACAAGATATACGAGATAACATTACGTATAGAGGGAGATAAGACTAGGAAAATTAGGGGACTATTTTGGGATAACCTCTCCAAGGGCTATGACATCCTTCTTGCTGAAAAAGACTGGCCACCAGAGTTTGTCAGGGAGTGCCCTCATGGCGAAGAAGTAATTATGCCTGCCTTCTCGAATCAAATACCGATTCATAAAAAATACACACTTGCTAGAAAGTGGGCAGTGGCCTTAGCACCTGCTTTATATAAAAATCATGTAGGATGGGATGAGGATTCTCCTCCTCACAAAATCCAGTTAAAATCACAACCTACTGCACAAAGGCAGTACCCAATTAAGCAAGAAGCTAAAAAACAAGTAAATGAAATACTAGATCAGCTAGAATACCAGGGGGTGATTGAAACTTGCACCTCACAAATGAACAATCCTTTGTTTCCGGTCTCCAAACCAGACAATTCGTACCGTCTAGTTTTGGATTACCGACACCTTAACACATGTTGCAAAACTTTTGCAGTGCAAAACTCACACAGTGCTGCACTAATGAATAACATAGTGCGCAAAAAATACAAAACAACCTTGGACATCTCCAACGGATTCTTTTGTCAAAACATAGCACCAGAGAGCAGATATTTAACTGCATTCTCAGTAAATGGCACTCAAAAACAATTCTGTCGGTTAGCCCAGGGGTACAAGAATAGCCCGGGGGTATTCTCAGCGAGAGTAACAGAATTACTACAACAATATGATGATGAAGCATTATCTTATGTCGATGACATTTACTTAACAGATGATGACTTGGAGACTCACTTGAAAAGAGTGAACACCATAATACTTGGTTTCGCTGCAGAGGGTTACAAATTCAACTTCAAAAAATCCAGAATTGCCCATCTGAAAATCCAGTACGGAGGATATGAATTATCAAGTATTGCCTGGTTGACAGTCTTTTAAGAACTAGAAGAATTAAAAAATCTAAAATATGAAAAGACGTATCCTCTGCCAATCGACATTCTGCCTCTACGACATTACGCCTGTGTAATCTATACAGACGGACATGCTCAACCCTCCGTTTGGGGAGAACATGCATACAATCCCACATGTGAGATTACAAAAGAAGTGTGGCACGGAGGTAAACTAAGACCTCTATTAACAAAATCACACTCAGTAGAAACTAATTCAGAACTACAAACTGAAATATTAGCTTTGAAAATGGCGCTAGATAATGCGGATCGCGAATTCCCGACACTTATAGTGTCAGATTCATATTTCTGCGTCAAAGCATATAACAAGGATTTGCAGACCTGGATTCAGAACGGTTACAAAGATGACACGGATGCACCAATAAAGCAGAGACTGCTCTGGGAACAGGTAGCTCTTTTGAAAAAAGAACTACCAAAGACTCACGTGACACACTCACTGAGTCACCAGCGTGATGGCGTTCACGTTGTAGGGAATTCATTGGCTGAAACAGCCGCAGCGGCAGCCAGTAAACCGGCTCCCGTAGATCGGAAAAAGCGTACATTAAAATGCATTGACGGCGAAACATTGCTGGCGGTGAAAACGTCATCAAAAGGCGACTGCTCAGCGTTACCGATCAACTATCCACTCAATTACACATACATCATAGATGCAAACTCCATTCCTTTTGCTCGAATCCCTGGAGTGGGGGATAGAGTGATTCCAAACATGGACAGGAGAAACTTGTTAATCGCAGACGCACACATGGGCGAGGGTCTCAGACACCATAAATTAAAAGATTCTCTGGAAGAATTACAATCACGGTACTGGTGGCCAGGCATGAGCCTGCACTACACCATGTTTGTAAAAAACTGCCCAAACTGCAACAGAGATCGCAGTGGGGAGAGAAGCAGTTTAATACCTCGTCGTATCAAGGCAGATAATATTACCAGCAAAAAGAATGGCTTGCGATTAACATATACAGGCTAGTTCCCACTTATAATGTAGATCCACAGCACTCGGCTGACGTCCGGACTGTTATACAAGATTTGCGAGTCTAAATGGCATATACGCTAAGAGCATGCTACGTTCGACCATTTTTTTCTTTTCTCAGGCAATCCAGCCTGGGGGGGGAAAGAATGGCCAAATGAGCACAGCCCAGCGGGAATCTTCTCACTTCCTTCCTGAGGGTATGGGATGGTGTAAAGAAAAAACCAAGATAGAAAGCAATCTATAATAGAAAGGATATTAGGTTCGGGAGCTGGGTGGGTCAAACATCTAATAAGTGTCCAACGTAGTCTAAATAACTTGCCAAGAAATTCTCTGAAGGGATTCAGTCCGTACGAATTATTATTCGGAACTAGGATGTTGATCTCTGACCTTGATAGTCAGACTTCAGTGGTAACAGAAAAAAGCTTTGATGTCAAAGACCGTTTGGCTATTTTGCAGGACTTAAACAAAACAAGAAAAGACCTGAGCAACATACAGTTGAAACAACAGCCAACGACCACTGAAGATTCACCACCTGTCCCAGCAAGACCTGTCTGGATTCCAAAAGTCGGGGATCTAGTCAGGGAGAAGATCGCGGTAAAGAAGGAATTTGGGCCTTCTTACAGAAAAACAGTTCCTGTCTTGTCTGTCAACGGGACAAGATCAGTTGTACTACCGCCACTTGCTGGAAAAAAGGAGAACCGAGTTGTATCCATCGACCTGGTAAAACCACAACATGTGGCCGATAACAAACAGTAGGCCAAGTGGACTCCCAATAAGTAGCAGAACACCAAGGTTTGCTACCAGTACAGAGGTCCTAACAAAGAGGCTCATCACATTCGAAACGCCTAAAGAAGAACAACAAGGACTATGCAACAATGCAATAGAACTCAGACCTCTGAAAACCCAAATAAAAACATTTAGCAGAGACACACCAATCTACAATGAAGTTCCAAGTGAAAATGCAAGAAACAAAAATCCTGAACCAATTGGAACAATTGATAGAACTGCATCTGGTTACTTCATCAACTTCGATGATTCCTCTGACGGCTTCAGTGAACAAAAGACACAGCCATCACCAAAATCCTTTAAAGACAAAGCAAAGGAACTTTTGAAACAACTAAAAGAAACATATCTGATTTCTCCATGGATTGAATTTTGGGTGGGTTTTGGTGCATTTATCCTCATACTTTGGCTCATCATGGTATTTACCTTGGGACGCTTCATTGAGGGAAAATATGCTAAAATGGACACAGCAAGTCAGAACATCAACTTGGTCCTCAAACCACACACATCTTCACACGTCGAGAAACGAGAACTTTCTTCAGAACTTTCTTCAGCCAACTTCACAGCAATTCCAATACCTGGTGGGGTAGCCTGGGACAACACTGACTATGAAATTTATGGTCCGGTCGAGATCCTGAAATATCCACACCAAATCAAGATCTCCTTGAGTGACTTTGCAAAACCAAACTCATTTGCTGATGATTGGGACTTTGAAAGTATTAACAATATGATGTCTGACTTAGTAATGTCTGCTAAATTTACAAAACATGATTATTTGCAGGGTTCTACAAATTATGACAGCATGTACTGCTATAACCATTATGGTAACCATTTCTTGCATAAATCTGCACAACCTAGAAATGTTTTAAATTTTAATCAATGGGAACATTGTGCTACACCTCCAAAAGGGAGCTCAAGAACCGTGTATGGCAAATATTCATATTTTTCAGGTTTTAACACAAGTAATGCGGAAACATTTTATTTTAAATTGTCAAACAAGACAGGGACCAAAACCATGATAACCAACACAAAATTGATTTATTCTGACTCATTCTTTGAAAAAATGAATACTTTTGGATTTGATTATTGGGACAAAAATGTTGATTTGAAAAGTGTTTGGGGGACGAAAGAATGGCAAGTACAGGGTTTAGAAGCTTTGTTTAGAGCCTGCATGATCCCAGAACAAATGATATTTTTAAATGACACTGTCCAACAAACCACCTGTCTTGGCTTAGCCAAAATCAAAGATTTAAATAACCTGTCTATTCCAAAGCCAACAATGTTTAGCAATAACTCTGATACAGATGAAGAAATAGACATAAACCATATACTTAACCAAAACAGAACACATCCTGATTGGAAACAATGGTTGATCTGGCCCACAGATACAAATAACTGTCAAGATAGATTCCTGAATAAAACACAGGGTTTCAAAATGACCAGGCCAGACCCTAGATATCCCCAAAGACATCACCCAGGGATAATAACAACCTACAGTGTGGGCAAATTATGCCTTCAATGGCTACAAACTTCCACACTGCCTGAAATTAAGCAACACCTAACTTTACTTACTGATGGTGCTGACTTGCGTGATTTCATACTGGGACCACGCAAACAGCGTCAAAAGCGTTTCATAGCAGCCTCTGTATACGCAGCATACAATGAGGCCTGGAAGGTTACTCAAATTGAAACAGCAGAGAGAATACGTGAAATTGATCGTATTAATTTGGAAAAATCACTTTCTGTAGTGGACAATGGGTTAATGACTCTGTCCTCCAGAATTTTTTCATTGGACAGCATTGTGTCTTCAGCAATCGATATATTATCGCAAGACTTACTGTTATTACAACATGGTCAGTCACAATTGCGTTCTATTGTACAGCTTGGCTGGACGTTACAAAATCTGCGTTCTGGCTATGTGCCTTGGCGTTTAATCAACACAACGTCACTATTCCAAATCTTTAACCTTACTGATAGACAAATCGGTATGGCGCAGAAGGGTGCTGATTATACAATCTTGAGCATTGAAAAACTAGAAAGATTACCAATGACAATGTCAGAACGACCTGACAGTGAATGGATAATCCATGGAATCATAAATATTCCAATCTCAACCTTCAGGTTTCAATACTGCCAAAAATATATACAGGCTGGCATGTACGAGAAATTGGGAAAGGGGTACCTTAAAACAACATGGAACCTGCCCTATTCACATGCATGTATCAGTAATAAAGGACAGAAAGTGTTTCTTAGTGGCAACAATTGTGCTATGTCACTAAGCGGCACGCTTCTATGTAACGGTATTAGTTTGCACGGAGCCTGTGAAGGGAATTCATACAACCTTTCATGTCACCAGCAAGGCGCACCTGCAACTGAAATAGAACCATTCTTTCAAAGACTCTATAATG
Source organism: Lissotriton helveticus (assembly GCF_964261635.1). Classification (NCBI taxonomy): domain Eukaryota; kingdom Metazoa; phylum Chordata; class Amphibia; order Caudata; family Salamandridae; genus Lissotriton; species Lissotriton helveticus. The sequence goes on from NC_136070.1 coordinate 780,379,419, forward strand.
GGAGTTACATTCTTATTGTAGACCGCAGATGCTGCAGTCTTATGCCCGGGACTCCTTATCTCGTCACTACGACAGCGAAGGTCAAGTGCTGTGGACGTTCTTTGTTCCCCAGCTCCTTTCCAGACAGGGAGGCAAGGGCATGGCCCGGTTTGAAAATTACTTCTATTCGAATAGACACTTTAAGCAGAATGAAAACAGTGCTTCTTCAGACGCCTACAAGGCTCACGTCATCAAAAGAAACGTATGATCTACAAGTCGCAAGGACGACTGCAGAGATACATACATTACTATCAACTAATTCCCCCGTACATTTCGCGGAAATCCTGAGCGAAATCTTAAATATTTCTGATACCACTGGGGTCTCAAAGGTATTTAAGACAGTATTTTCTATGGCATTAACACCATTCAAAGCCATACTGGGTATTTTTCCAGATTTCGTCCATTCGATTTTTGGCGGACTTCCCCTGATCCTGGGACTAATTGCAGGAATCCTATTCCTAGTCCTTATTTTTCGTTATGGCAACCCATGTCACAGATCAAACTCTGACGACAATGGAAGAAACGATCCTAGCCATTGGATACCGGGACCGGATATCAAAAATCCTGGGACTCTCCCGGCTTAGAGACCTAAACATGACTTGGTTTCTATCATTTCGACCAATGTGGCAAAGGTGTGTTTTACCTGTACTAAGGTGTCTGCTATGCGGAGAAGAATGCGTGTTAGACACCTGTCTGACGCTACAATCGGATGCGCCGGTGGATGCAGATACACTGCTGGTTCCTACCAAGGTTCACGCACTGTGCTGCCCTCAAAGGCTGCCAATTCTGATGACGGCATTCCTGGAATCTTCACCACTGCGATTGAAGGGTAGTGAAGTTCAAGATGAAAGCAGCATCGAACAGGTACGACCTTCTGTCAGCAATGCAAATCAGAATGTCAATGGAGACAATCATGCGCACGAATGCATGGTTACCCCTATTTCCGACTTAGAGGAACTTTCCCATGAAGCTGTTGACAGTTTTTTCGAAAGCCTGAATGATATGATGTTCTCTCCGGAACAGAAATAGAGACTTTTGAGTAAACTCGCACACGGCGTTCCCTGAATTCGGCCTTCAACTTTAAAAATAAAGTCACATGAACAATTACAATCCAGTTCACGGACAGCAACTTTTTCAGCAAGCCCCTAAAATATTTTTCTATATATTTTTTCCCGGGACACTGATCTTCTGCTTAAAGTAAGAAACTATTCCTAGAGAACTAAGATTTCTATTTTTTTAGATACTTTATAGACTTTATATAGACTTTAGCTGCCCGCTGGTATGTTCACAATATATTTTATGTGATGAAATGGTTTCGACTTCTTTTCTGTATAGCCATATTAAGAGCCATTTCATGTGTATTTCTCATATACCAAAAAGCAATAATGCATAACAATGCATGTTTACTTTTGCATTTAATTCATAGCTTAAGTGCATACAATATATATGACTGCAATTTTTCAGTATATTTGAAAATTTCAAAATGCATTTATGTATTTTGGGGTGGTAAGGTATACACTATACTCTATAGTATGTTGTACTATGTTATACTATGCATAGATTAGTAGATATGACCATAGTTAGCGTGGAGTGGGTGTCGTGTATTTCTATAGGTTCTGAATCGATCCCCCTATTCCTGACCCTATTCTGGTTAAACTACCTAGCTAGTCAACTAACAGTCAGCCCATGAGGCAAGAAATCCCCCATGATGCAGATACCGTTATCTGACGCCGTCACACTACGGCACAGGAACGTGTTATCTGATTAGGTCATAACGCTTGAGATCTAATTAGACAAGCGACATTCCTCCAGCCCCTGATAAGGCATACGACGTTCTCATAACAAATCAAACCTATGACAACCTGGATAATCCGTGCGGCCATTGTTTTGATTTCACAGAGAACTTTAGTAAAGAATGTGCTAACGAGCAAGTCGTATGACATCTTTATTGACGTACCTATGTCCATCCTTACGTCAATCCCGGCACCTTTAAGGTATAAATATTGCCGACCTTGCCCTATGCAAACACACGCGTGGTGACAAGACGGAGCAGCCATACTTGCCGAAGCAGAGAGCAGAAGCAGACCCCGCAGGCAGCAGCCCCGCCTTCCTGACGAGCTGAGAGACGCGCTGCTATCTCAAGCCGAGAGACCCAGCACCGGCGCTTCCGGGTAGCCCTCGCAGGCAGCCTGGAATATCGAGAGCAGAGAAAGAGATACCATTCCTCACTCATCCTAAATTCCAGGTACAGAACTGAATAACCCCTCCTAGAGAATTCTTTAGTTATTCACTTGGCAAAAACAAACTTAACTTAAACTGTAACTTTCTATTCCCGCCCACGTATTAGACTTAGGTCAGGTACACGGGGTAGGCGTATTTAGAAACACCAGTTGAGTACGTTTAGTCAAATGTATATGTGTATGTAAATATATTTTAATCATTTTAAAACATCATATGGCTCAGAAACCATATCAATGTTTTTACAGTATTATTTTATACTATTGCTTCTAATGTATGCACTTTACTTAACTATAAGTATTGCAATAATATCGATCCATTTCTCTTGTACGAGAAAAGAGACTGATCAATAAATAACATCTTTTATTGAACACGCCCGTCTCTTCCTTTTCTCTACATTCTGATGAGACTAAGAATGCACGTACTGACTGAGTAAAATAATTGCCTTGTGCTCACACGACTCTTGAGATTGACTCTTGATTAGGGGAGAGCAAAGTTGTCATGTTCTATGGTTGTCAGAAACTAAATCCCTTCTTGTCTAATCAGGGAAGTTAATCCTTCCTTGAACATTCGAGAAAGTTTCTAGCGAACTCTGAGCTTAGCTGGCAAACCCAAAAATTAAGTCTAGCATCGACAGTAGTAGACCTAGTTAACGTCTGGCCTAGGCCTTTACTGCTGTAGGTACTATTCCAATGCGCAGAGCCTATTGGGAAAATAGGAGCTACACTACAGTCCAAACATGCACGTTCTCGGCTGAGTGCGCAGGCAATCACTGTCCACTCTGAATGGTATACATACAATAGAGCTTCCAGAATTTAAGGAGTTAAATAGCCAAAGCTGTGAATTACGGCGCAGTGAAGGGCCGTACTGTGGGTAATTGGGTGGAATCGTTGCAAACAGTGGCGAAGGAATGACCAATGGACGTGAGGGACAACTATTCATGACAACCACGTTAAGCGATACTGAGTCTTTTACATGCCACGGAAGATGTGCAGTCTTAATGAGGCGGTGAAAGTGCTCCGGACATAAATAAAGGAGCTGAGATTTGCGGCGCAGTGAAGAGGCAGTGCCGTGGGTCGGGGCTTACCTTCAGGGCAAGAGCTGGCAAGCTCAATAAGGCGGGTAGGGAATGGAATGGAGCTGCCCTGGGAAGAGGAGAGGCAGGTTATGAATACGGGATCCGTGGTTGGGCGAGTGTGCGGTGAAGGGCTCCGTAGAAATAACTTACCAGTTACGGGAGCTTGCAAGGGGCGCGTCAACTTGATTGCGTGTTTCTTAGGGGGCCCCTGTTAACAAAAGCGGGCATTTAGGAACAGGTACGATCTGGGATAAGTATTCCAGGAAACGGTGCATGGCTAAGGGGGCTTACCGGGTAAGTCGGGGTGTGTTCCTCCCTGGGGAATCCGTAGCGTTTCTCCTGAAAACTGCAAGGGGAATCGGCAGCTCTCATAGGCTGAGTGCCTGCATAGCAATAGAGAAAGGACTGAACTGGGATAGGATTGGCATCCATCTTGCAGAGGTAGCTCTGCCTGGAGGAGAATGGGCATGGAAATAATGGAAGGACAACAAAGGATTAGTCCTGGGAGACATCTTGGAGGGGTGACCCACGTACTGTGTGAAATGGTGTTCAGTGATAAAAGAAAAGGAAAAATGACAGAGGAAAAGTGAGAATTCAATACAGAAGGAAAATGAGTACGGTTCCTTTTGACCAGCCACTTAAAATATACATTAAGGATTGTAAAAAACATATATTGTACAGTTCTCGTGTGGAGTGTAGGGCAGTCTCTGTATTTTCAGATCATAATAGAGTAGTCCAATCTTCTTGTAAGTTCAACCCAGAATTGAGACTGTCCGTCTTGATGATCCATTTTAATTCCTCCTTGTTCAGTAACCTAGTGAGATCACCACCTCTAGGTGGTAAGATTATTTGGCTGATCACAGTCCAGCGTATGTCATTTTCACTGTGACCCTTGGTGTTGAAATGTTCGACAAGGGGAGCGTTGGCAGTTTTGCACCTAATCCTGCTCTGGTGCTGAGAGATACGGAGTTTGATCTTCTGCTTGGTCTGGCCCACATATATCAAGTTACATGGACAAAAGATGGCATACACAAGATTACAGCTATTACAGTTGGTAAAAGTTTTCAATTCATTTTTTACATCTTTGAAGGTAAATTCCTTACAGTCAATTGAAAAATCACACACAACACAATTACCACATTTGGCATGGCCCCTAAGCGGCGGTAGTAACCAGAGATCATTAAGTGTGTTGTTTGAGCTATTTGTCGAGGGTAGAGCAGCCCCAACCAAATGATTTTTCAGGTTTTTGTTCTTTTTAAATTCAAAAATGGGCATTTCCAAATCAAGCGTACCGGTGTTTAAAATATGCCAATTTTTCTTTATACTGTGGCAGATTTTGTTGGACGCCATAGAGAAAGTGGTAACACAGACCAATTTCTCGGTACTTTTCTTCGGTTTGGGTTCCAATAATGTCTCACGCGGACAAAACCAGGCCCTTTTCATTGCATTCTTGACCAACCGTCGTGGGTATCCCCTGCATCTGAGTTTGGCAGCTAGTATGTTTGCCTCAATGAAATAGTCAATTTTTTGGAAGCAATTTCTTCTAAGCCTCAGGAACTGAGAGTACGGGAGGCTATCTCTCAGAGCCCTGGGGTGACAGCTATCGTAGCTCAGTAGTGTGTTCCTCTCCGTAGGTTTACGGATTAGGGAGGTGTAGAGTAGAACTTCATTGTGGTGAATGCAAAGGTCAAGAAAGGGGATACTGGTATTGCTATGTGTGAGGGTAAAGGTGAGACCATTACAATTGTTGTTTAGCAAAGGCTTTCAAGTTGTCTTGAGATGATCCCCAGATGAGAAAAATGTCATCTATATAATGTTTCCACGTTAATATCCCTTGGTGGAATGGGTTGGTAGCAGGGAGGATGGTATTGCATTCCAGCGGTAAACATCACTTACAACGAAACTTTTACAACGCACTACCATTACAACGCGGTCATTACAACGCAAACTATTACAATGCATTGTGCTGGGGGGCGCTCTAGGATAGGGAATAGGTTAATTTACTATCCAATAACCTTCCCTAGTGTCCACGGGGACTGGAGTTGGAATAGTAAATTAAACTATTCACTATCCAGCACCCAAAAGCGCTATGCAATGTAATGGTATGCGATGTAAAAACCGCGTTGTAAAGGCAGGCGTTGTAATAGCCTGCGTTGTAACGTCATACATCCCATTCCAGCCAGTCCATGTACAGGATGGCCAGGGTGGGGGCAAAAATAGCCCCCATGGAAGTCCCCCGAACCTGCTGGTAGTAATTGTCGTCGAACATAAAGAAGTTTTGAGTTAGGCAGATCTCAAGGAGTTGAATAATAAAGAGTGTGGGTACTCTGTGTGGTCTTGGTCTGCTGTTAAGTATGTTTTCCATGACCAACAAAGACTCTCTTTGGGGAATATTTGTATAAAGGGACTCTACGTCCAATGTACATAGACTCTCTTTCTCAGGGTCGAAGGGATGATTCTCAATGAGGTTTATCATGTACATACTGTCCCTGATAAAACAAGTGGTAATGGGCACAAAATCCTTTAGGAAGAAGTTAACGTAATTTCCTAATGGCTCAAAGATGAACCCGCAACCAGACACAATCGGTCTCCCAGGGGGCTTCTCAAGATTTTTATGAATCTTAGGGAGGGTATAGATGACCGGAGTCCTGGGATTGGTCACGTTAAGGAAGTTTGATTTGTGTTTGCTTAGGAAGCCGTTTTCATGTGCTTCAGTAGTGATTTGTTTAATACGTTTTTGAAGTTCTCTAGTGGGGTTGGTGGGTAGCAGGCAATAGTGATCTGTGTTGGAGACCTGTCGCTGAAGTTCTGCTTTGTAATCATCAATATTTTGCAAAACAATGCCACCCCCCTTATCTGCTGGCTTGATGATCAGACCATCGTTATTCCGTAATGTAGAGATTGCCCTTTTCTCATCTAATGAGATATTGTATGGAATAAAAAGGTGTTTTTTCTCCAGTTCAGAAATTTCTTTAAGGATGACTTTCTCAAACGTATTGATCTCTTTAGGAATCATATTGGACGTAGGGAAGAAAGTCGAGGGGGGTCTGAAAGGTGTGATTGTATTTTTTGATTCAATAGGGTTTTGGTCAAAGAATGCCCGGAGTCTAACTTTTCTGAAGAACCCGAGTAACTCAGTTTGGAGGTTCAGAAAATTTGGATATGTTGTGGGTACAAATGATAGTACCTTACTAAGGATAGAGATTTCTTGACTGGAGAGGATATGCTTGGATAAATTGAACAAGGGGATAGTCATATCCGAGTTATTTGTGCCCATTACCACTGGTAGAATTTCTGTCTGGTTTGTCTCTCCCCCGGGGGGTTGTACCATCTCGGTTGCTGTTTGACCCGGCCCCTTTTGGCCGGTTCTGGTCCTCCTCTCTCTAAAAAATTGGGTTTCTGATTGTGTGTGGAGGCACTGCTTCCTTCCCCTGCGTCTGAGTTGTCTGAAGATTCGGCAGAGGAATCAGTGAATCCCACAACAGTGTTTCTTTGGTTAAATCGACCCCAAGGTCTTGGGTTCTGGGGGTTGTGATTAAAATTCCGATTGGTAGAGAAGTCTTTGTGAAGGTAGGGGTAGGCACGTTCTTGAGTAAAGGATTTAATATCCTTCTTTACTTTGTTTGATTTTTTATTTTGTTCAATGCGATGAAACTCAAGCGCAGTTAGAGGAGGCAGACCCTGAAGCAGAGGTCAGACCCGGGACCAGGGTTCAATTCCCGACGCGGCAGGGTCTTGAGCCCAAATATCCACGGACTCGATAATTCTCGTTTCGGTGCCTACTCGAATCATGGGTTCATACTCTGCAGCTCTGGGCATTAGCCTGCTTAATCTCCACTACGGCCCCCCCGCGGCGGGATGCCTGGCTTTCACCTTGGGGGAAGCCAGGACGGGTTCCCAAGGCAAGCGCCGAGATGCCTACGGGTAATCGAGCGCTATATAAGAACGCATAATAATAATAATAATAATAATTTCTACGGAGCCCTTCACCGCCCCACTCGCCCAACCACGGATCCCGTATTCATAACCTCCCTCTCCTCTTCCCAGGGCAGCTCCATTCCATTCCCTACCCACCCTATTGAGCTTGCCAGCTCTTGCCCTGAAGGTAAGCCCCGACCCACGGCACTGCCTCTTCACTGCGCCGCAAATCACAGCTCCTTTATTTATGCCCGGAGCACTTTCACCGCCTCATTAAGCCTGCACATCTTCCGTGGCATGTATAAGACTCAGTATCGCTTAACGTGGTTGTCATGAATAGTTGTCCCTCACGTCCATTGGTCATTCCTTCGCCACTGTTTGCAATGATTCCACCCAATTACCCACAGTACGGCCCTTCACTGCGCCGTAATTCACAGCTTTGGCTATTTAACTCCTTAAATTCTGGAAGCTCTATTGTATGTATACCATTCAGAGTGGACAGTGATTGCCTGCACAGTCAGCCAAGAACGTGCATGTTTGGACACTCTCTGACGTCCACTGGGTAATCCACACACTTTCGCCGTTTAGCTCATCCGATTTTAATGTTTTTCTTGTGTATGACTCAACTCCTTTTCACCAATTCTTGCGCCGTCCACCTTTTTAATAAATTGGCACTGAGACCTCCACGTACTCCGCTCATTCACCTGCTTGGTACTGATTTTAACTTAGCATAGTCCACGTGCACGTTACCAAGCGCTCGAGCGTATCTTTTGAAGATCTTTTGAAGTTCTTTTCCTTCGCTCATGATATCTTCTCCTTCCTTCCCATCTTTTTAGGCAATAGAGGCTAATAATTATTAGGCTTCATTCCATTGTCCTGATGATGATCCCCATGAATTCTTAGAGGGATCGAAACTCCGTCGACTTATATGTGCACCCTATACAGATTGTATAATATGTACTATGTATGTGTAAAGGTGCCGTTTGGATGTTCTGTTTTACTAGAATTCACAGAAACCCTCGTTCTTGCCTAATAAGCCCTGTTTTCTTTCTTCTGTATACACTAATTATCTGTATGTGTCTGGGTACAGGCTTGTGCCCACTACGGTGAATTGTTGAAGGAATTCTTTGTTTTATTTTTTGATCCAGTAAAGATTGCGACCTCTGTCCGGCTGGACATGTCTAAACCAATATAGATCAATTTTGTCTATATTCATATTTTCTGTTCACTAAATGTGCATGGGACCACTGTTGTTTGAGATTATTACGTTCCCCGAGGTCCCCTTGCTGACTCATTGGGGCCCCCTTGTTGTTTAAAAACAGAAACACTCAAACAAAGCACAAGACATTGAACAACCCATCGGTAATGCCTTGTCCATATACCATTTTCCTTCAAACTGGATTCCCAAAAGACTCCAATCATCCGGATATACGGGAAGCAAACAAAATGCAGATTTCATGTCGCATTTCGCCATCTTTGCAGTTGCGCCCGCGGTCACTACCAGTGACATAGCAACGTCAACTGAGGCATATGACACTGAGGCCGCCTCTTCATCGATAAAATCATTGACCGAAGACCCCTCAGGCCACGATAGGTGTTGTATCAATCTGTACTGTCCTACTTCTTTTTTAGGAACCACCCCAATTGGAGAAACAATCAAGTCTTCAACTGGCCAGTCATCAAAAGGACCTGCCATCCTTCCTTCTCGCACTTCTTTATCCAATTTGTCTTGCACCACTGACTTATGTTCTATTGCTGACTTCAAATGTTTTGCCCACCGCCTCTGTCGTGGCCCCTTGAAAACCAAATGAAACCCCTCTTCAAAACCCTCCAACAGAACTTGCTTTGCCTCCAAATCCCCATAATCCCTCAAACTTGGCACCAATGCCGCCAATCTAACTGGCGTAGGAGCTCTTGGGCCCAGACCCCTGAGATCCCTTACCTCCCCTACCACTTTGGAATTGCTGCGAGGGCCCAGATGTGCTAGCACCTGTCTGCTGTCTGTTGCTACTGCTGGCTTCCTTGCGGCTTGACTCCCCAGCATTTAACCAAGGGGTGTTTCTTTCCACACTGAGCGCATTCGTGCCTGAACCTACAATACTCCCTTGTGCACATGCCTTTATTAAAATCCCAGCACGCCCCAACCCAGATTGTGTAGCTGTTGTACTCCCCACCCCTCCCCGGATGGGTTTCCCCTGAAAGGGCCGGTACATCAAAGGTAAGCCACTTGCAGTAAATATGGTCTTGCCCCCCCGCTGGTGCCCCCATTGTGTGTTGCCATAAATCAGAGTCCAATTCCCCCCACTTTGCCTCCGGATCCCAAGCCATACGGGCCCTGAACTCCTCATCATATTGCGCCCATGCATACCCACTACCCGTGATCTGAGCTTTCCGAATGACATCCATATATTTAAAAATAGCTACGCAGCACTCGGGATACTTTTCCCAATATACGCTGGCATATATCAAAAACGCCGCCGTCTAATTTTCAATTGTCAACGGCACCTTAGGGTGCTTAGCCAGCTCATACTCTTCCTCTTTAGACCCTTCATTGGACCACACCTCCCTGTGAAGTAGCTTCAACAATTCAACATATTCCCCTTTCCAAATGCACTCTTTAGTGGCTAACATCAAATGAGCACCCAGGGGCTTCGTCACACCCATGTAGGGCAGCTTTTTAAACTTTAACTCCTTACTCTGTAAAGGCTCTTTACCTGGCACTTCTGGGTCAGTATTCATTCCACTCTCCACCTTAGCGCCCAGTGCACCCACATCGCCAGTCCCTACCCCCTGATCTTTAACATATTTACCTTTATGAAGCTTCCCTTCCAGCTCACCCCGCATGTCTTCACCCCCTGTCACCACCGACACCATTTTTGGTTTGGCCCGTAGGACAACATTCTCACCTGGCTCTAACAAGGCTGCCCGGCCAGGCGCCGACCTCCATGCCACTGTCTCAACGAAGTCCACTGTCCGAGGAGCCCTCACCGATGGGCCGTGCTCTCTTCTGGGTCCCAACGACACTGCCCTCCTGGGCTGCGCTGCCTCTGGTGTCAGTAAAACACTAGGAGACACATGAGAAGGCACACCACCTCCTCATTGTCCCTCCATTCCCCTTCCTTGGGGCTGTCCTCATCATAATCCAGTACAATCTCTTCCGCTGTCTGTAGAGGATCCGTCACAAAACCAACACCGCGGGTCTTAACCTACCCCACATTGCTTACACCAGCCCTAGCGGCCCCCGAATTCACTCCTGGTGGGGGAGCCGCCTGTACTCCCCCCTGCGTTGACTTTCTTGAATATTCCTGTCCAGTGGCACTGCGGACCATGGTGTCCTGCTTGACATTGGAGCCAGCGAGGTTGCGCCGGACCTTCGTATGCTGGTCGTGCCGGAATCCCCCGACGGTACGGAATGTGCCACACAAGGCTCCACCTTCCCTTCTCCTCGGCGCAGATGGGCCGCACCTCGCCCTACTGAGTCCGCTGTCCCGAAACGCTCCCTACCCTGTAAAGAAAAAGTTTGGACTGGTGTGCTGGGACCTCCAAAAACGCTAGCTGGCCTGCTTTCCTTCCTGTCCCAAAAAACACCCTCCACAAACATATCACTACCCTGCCCTGCATACCGAGACCTCACCTTACTTACCCGGGGGTTGATGGGGGAGGGGTCCCCCTCCACCTCATCCCCACTCCACTCTAACATCGCCTGTACCACTGGCGCAGAAGGGGACAAAACCTGGCAACCCCTCCCCTCCCGCAATCCTCAGGGGTCCAAACCTCGCCCCCTCATCTCCCCCTGTTTTACCTGTCCCCCCTATAGCGCACTTGCTCTGTGGGGGGATATGAAATTCACTGCGACCTCCAGCCCCAATGGCCCGCACTCCCTCCGCCCACAACGGAAAAACATCCAAACCCTCCCATGCTTGACCCCCTACAGCCGGATCCAAATCCACCTCTGAAAGTCGGTAAGCACTCACATTGCTCTCCCCCCCTCAGTGACCTGCCTCTGTGCCACCCCCAGAGGTTGCAACCTCCCCACCCACCAACCTGTGCCCATTCTCCCTCCCCAGGAGAGCTGCCACCCACCAAAAAAAACTCCCCTCTCGACGAATAGGGAGGAGAAAAGAGAAAAGGGCTAACTGACTCCCTCCCCCCACCACCTCCAAACCCAATCCAGCACCTTCATCCCTGCCCCCTCGCTCTGAGAAGGTGGAAAATACTACAGACGGGGGCCTCACCTCTGTGGTCCACTACCCCCCCTCTCATGACACCAGCAGCCTCCATTTGCTCACCCATACCATGACAGGAAGCAATCTGCCCTTGTTGCTCACCCCCTCCTGCCCTGTTTGAACTAGCAACATCCTGCAGACAAGCAGAAAGAGCCATATGTCTGTGCTGCTCCCCCGCCGATTCAAACTGGGGGACGCACCGGGTTCGTCAGCAAAACCCACCTCCCACCCACCCTCCGCTGCCGCAGACATCCCCGGAGCGGTAGACAGAGACGCCGAGCGCCTCTTGCCGCCCCGGCCCCCCCGCGCTTAACTACACATGCGGGGCAGATAACACCTGCTGACTAAGCATCGAAGCATCAAAAGGCTCCTCTGCCGCTAACGCGGCAGCACTCCCCCGGCCGCACCTCTCCCGCCTTCCCGCACTCCAAGGCTTACCTCCGTAACAACGTCCTCCCTACCGGACTGCAAGTGCCATACCGGGGCCGCCTTCCTAGAACATGGGCGGCCCCTCTCCACCACCGGATTCATTCTAGGCCGCTTGGGCGAAGTGCAGGCAGCCAATGCCGCTGCCACACCCGCCAAGGCGTGCCGCGCCAGGCGCGGCGGCCCGGCCATGTCACCAATGACGAGGTCCATGCGCCCAGCCTCACTCAGGAGCCTAAGGGCTTCGAGCACCCTGATATCCTCAGCAGACATGAGAAAAATACCAAGAATCGCTACTAACCACGCAAAACTTGCTAAACTATTCCAAAGGAAAACATTTTCCTGACTGAAAATTTTTCCCTGACTAAAGCTCCCAGCCACCAGATCACCAAAATCAAAATGGTGGCTGGGAGCAGTAGCCCAACGCATTTATACGTTGGGCTACATTTGGGCTACAAAAAGCAAGCCCAAAAACAAAATGCCCGCCTGCTATCTGCGAGCCCCTTCCCCTCACCCCTCCCTAACCACCGGGGGGTGGGGACCTCCCTGCAGTCATCCACCCCCCCCCCCCAGCCCCCCTTCCCGCATTAGGCATGTCCAGCAGATTTTCTACATTTCGGTGGTGCGTTTGCTTCATCACTCCTGAATGTACGGTTTCGAATCCCTCTTTTCAGAATAACACTTTTACCCCACCCCTTACCCTCAAGAACAACGTTTCTGCTGACATATGGTCAATGAGCTGGTCACCTAATAATAAAGTCCTCATGCAGGGTCTTTGTGCAGCAGACTTCGCACTGCACTTTCACTGCACTGGCGCAGGTCTCAGCAGTACAAGAGACTTGAAGGGCACAGACAGATAATCAAATGGCAGAAGAGAGAATGGGGTGGGCGCAGAAATGTCCCAGTCGGAAGAAGTGGGAGATCTTTGCAGTAGTGAACCTGGGACTCGGAGAAAGCAGGCTTCCTGGTCACCACGCCCTCAGCAAGTCGCAATGGAAAACAAATCGGTTAAAACAACAACAAAAAACAAGCACTGAACAACAACAAAAAAACAAGCACTGGCAAAGACAACAAGTCCAGACGGCGCCTGCTAAAATATTAATCATGGCGCCCGTGTTTTAATGCTGAAAGATTAGCTTTGCGCCTGGGGACAGGACAACAACAAGAAGAAAGCTAACGCGCTGCCAAACAAAACAAGCATTTGCAATGCAATAGGACTTGCATTTACGTGAGACCTATTCATATGGAAACGGGAGTGTGGCGGGCGGGGGGAAGAGGGGCGAGAAGGCATGAACAATGGGAGTTCAGGCTGGGGGCGAGGAGGCATGGACTATGGGAGGGGGAAAAGGCACGGGCAGTAAGAGAACATTATTAAAGAAAATAGTGATCACAATCTAAATAACCGTGCAGCACTCGAAGTAAAGGGGCTAGTAGCCATGGAAGGATACAAATGACGACATGGCCATCATAAGGAGGGATTAACAAGCCTATAAACCAATTGGAAGGCAGCATTTAGGAAGGACAAATACATAAGCCAATGAAAAAGATGGGCAGGGTAGTGGGCAGGTCTTCCCCCATGTAGTGAACTACCACAGATCAACCCCTGAGAGTGCTGGCTCAGGGCTCAACCTAAAAAGTGCAGTGTTTCAGAAGAATGGTACCCCTGCTCTGCACTCTCAAGGTGACTCAGATTTAATTGTTGCACTCTCTCAGCTTTGCCGGTATACCGCTATTTTACATCAGGAACATCAGGACTCTCTTTTGTAGTAGTGAAACATGCTGGTGTTAATATGCTTTTCTACATTCAGTCCTGTGTTTGTAACAGTCAGTCTGGCCTTTAAATAACCACAGTTTCTCAGGCTTACCCCTGTAACAAATTGTGTGATATAATTTTGATTCCATAATGTATGCAGTAAGGATTTAAATGTATCCTCTTTCAGTTTCTCGCGGAGCAGAGTAACAACAAGGTGCCTGAATTACGTTTGGCATTTTATTGTATTCTCTTTCCCTTTGCTGTTAACTGTTGCTGCATTATCTATTGTTATTTAAGGTCTCTGCTAGAAGGCTGATTAATTAGCATTACAGTGCATACTGTGCAAGAGCAAAGTGCTATTACTTACAGTCAGGTAAATCAATGAAGTGGGCCTGCGGTATGCCCCATTCCATGTGTTGTGGTGGGCATTAGCAAAATGTGAATGACACCACAGTAGACTAATATCGGATGACCAAGGCTGACAGAAAGCCCCTGAAAGTATGTATATTATATAAATATATATATATATATATATATATATATATATATATATATATATATATATATATATATATATATATATATATATACTGAACTGGCACTGAAGAGGCAATCCAAGCCGAAACGCGTCTGCCAGAGGGACAGTGATGGCGACTGGCCATTATCAGTAATATGCCCTGAAGGTGATAATAAAGCTAACCTGGTGTACCGTCGAGCATGTGTCAGCCCGTTTTGAACGGAAGCGGGATTGGTGGAATATATATATATATATATATATATATATATATATATATATATATATGTCAAACACAAACAGGAAACCCTTTGAAGATACGTGCCACACGAAGGTAAATCAGCTCTCTTTATTTTGGTCGCCTGCCGGCAGGAAATAATGAGGGACAGCTTTTCAGAATAAAATGCCAGACGCATTTCAGGTTAAGACCTTTCTTCAGTGGCATGTAGTTGTGAGAGGCTGCAAGCGCAAGTAGAACTGCACAGTTTATAATTTCCAGCACCTGTCCTTGTGGGCGTGGTCATTCGCATGGCCTTGTGGGTGATGTAGTGCAGTTCTAGTATTGCCCCAGTGGGTCCGCTTCTCGAAGTCTCTGAGTGAACTGGATAAATCTTGCATTGTCCAAAATAGTGCCTGCCCAGCTTTAAGACTGCCAAATTGTAGCTTGCGAGCTGGCTCCTTCCCTGCAAAAAGGCTCCAGCTCTCCTTCGTTCACAAATGCTACAGCACCCGTGTGGTGCCGCAGCTGACCCGCAACAGCGGTGGGCTTCTCTTCGCGCCAGGGTAACAGCCGCCTTTAATGTCAAACACAAACAGGAAACCCTTTGAAGATACGTGCCACACGAAGGTAAATCAGCTCTCTTTATTTTGGTCGCCTGCCGGCAGGAAATAATGAGGGACAGCTTTTCAGAATAAAATGCCAGACGCGTTTCAGGTTAAGACCTTTCTTCAGTGGCATGTAGTTGTGAGAGGCTGCAAGCGCAAGTAGAACTGCACAGTTTATAATTTCCAGCACCTGTCCTTGTGGGCGTGGTCATTCGCATGGCCTTGTGGGTGATGTAGTGCAGTTCTAGTATTGCCCCAGTGGGTTCGCTTCTCGAAGTCTCTGAGTGAACTGGATAAATCTTGCATTGTCCAAAATAGTGCCTGCCCAGCTTTAAGACTGCCAAATTGTAGCTTGCGAGCTGGCTCCTTCCCTGCAAAAAGGCTCCAGCTTTCCTTCGTTCACAAATGCTACAGCACCCGCGTGGTGCCACAGCTGACCCGCAACAGCGGTGGGCTTCTCTTCGCGACCGGGTAACAGCCGCCTTTAATGTCAAACACAAACAGGAAACCCTTTGAAGATACGTGCCACACGAAGGTAAATCAGCTCTCTTTATTTTGGTCGCCTGCCGGCAGGAAATAATGAGGGACAGCTTTTCAGAATAAAATGCCAGACGCGTTTCAGGTTAAGACCTTTCTTCAGTGGCATGTAGTTGTGAGAGGCTGCAAGCGCGAGTAGAACTGCACAGTTTATAATTTCCAGCACCTGTCCTTGTGGGCGTGGTCATTCGCATGGCCTTGTGGGTGATGTAGTGCAGTTCTAGTATTTTATTCTGAAAAGCTGTCCCTCATTATTTCCTGCCGGCAGGCGACCAAAATAAAGAGAGCTGATTTACCTTCGTGTGGCACGTATCTTCAAAGGGTTTCCTGTTTGTGTTTGACATTAAAGGCGGCTGTTACCCGGTCGCGAAGAGAAGCTCACCGCTGTTGCGGGTCAGCTGCGGCACCACGCGGGTGCTGTAGCATTTGTGAACGAAGGAGAGCTGGAGCCTTTTTGCAGGGAAGGAGCCAGCTCGCAAGCTACAATTTGGCAGTCTTAAAGCTGGGCAGGCACTATTTTGGACAATGCAGGATTTATCCAGTTCACTCAGAGACTTCGAGAAGCGAACCCACTGGGGCAATACTAGAACTGCACTACATCACCCACAAGGCCATGCGAATGACCACGCCCACAAGGACAGGTGCTGGAAATTATAAACTGTGCAGTTCTACTTGCGCTTGCAGCCTCTCACAACTACATGCCACTGAAGAAAGGTCTTAACCTGAAACGCGTCTGGCATTTTATTCTGAAAAGCTGTCCCTTATTATTTCCTGCCGGCAGGCGACCAAAATAAAGAGAGCTGATTTACCTTCGTGTGGCACGTATCTTCAAAGGGTTTCCTGTTTGTGTTTGACATTAAAGGCGGCTGTTACCCGGTCGCGAAGAGAAGCCCACCGCTGTTGCGGGTCAGCTGCGGCACCACGCGGGTGCTGTAGCATTTGTGAACGAAGGAGAGCTGGAGCCTTTTTGCAGGGAAGGAGCCAGCTCGCAAGCTACAATTTGGCAGTCTTAAAGCTGGGCAGGCACTATTTTGGACAATACAAGATTTATCCAGTTCACTCAGAGACTTCGAGAAGCGAACCCACTGGGGCAAAACTAGAACTGCACTACATCACCCACAAGGCCATGCGAATGACCACGCCCACAAGGACAGGTGCTGGAAATTATAAACTGTGCAGTTCTACTTGCGCTTGCAGCCTCTCACAACTACATGCCACTGAAGAAAGGTCTTAACCTGAAACGCGTCTGGCATTTTATTCTGAAAAGCTGTCCCTCAATATTTCCTGCCGGCAGGCGACCAAAATAAAGAGAGCTGATTTACCTTCGTGTGGCACGTATCTTCATAGGGTTTCCTGTTTGTGTTTGACATTAAAGGCGGCTGTTACCCGGTCGCGAAGAGAAGCCCACCGCTGTTGCGGGTCAGCTGTGGCACCACGCGGGTGCTGTAGCATTTGTGAACGAAGGAGAGCTGGAGCCTTTTTGCAGGGAAGGAGCCAGCTCGCAAGCTACAATTTGGCAGTCTTAAAGCTGGGCAGGCACTATTTTGGACAATGCAAGATTTATCCAGTTCACTCAGAGACTTCGAGAAGCGAACCCACTGGGGCAATACTAGAACTGCACTACATCACCCACAAGGCCATGCGAATGACCACGCCCACAAGGACAGGTGCTGGAAATTATAAACTGTGCAGTTCTACTTGCGCTTGCAGCCTCTCACAACTACATGCCACTGAAGAAAGGTCTTAACCTGAAACGCGTCTGGCATTTTATTCTGAAAAGCTGTCCCTCATTATTTCCTGCCGGCAGGCGACCAAAATAAAGAGAGCTGATTTACCTTCGTGTGGCACGTATCTTCAAAGGGTTTCCTGTTTGTGTTTGACATTAAAGGCGGCTGTTACCGGTCGCGAAGAGAAGCCCACCGCTGTTGCGGGTCAGCTGCGGCACCACGCGGGTGCTGTAGCATTTATGAACGAAGGAGAGCTGGAGCCTTTTTGCAGGGAAGGAGCCAGCTCGCAAGCTACAATTCGGCAGTCTTAAAGCTGGGCAGGCACTATTTTGGACAATGCAAGATTTATCCAGTTCACTCAGAGACTTCGAGAAGCGAACCCACTGGGGCAATACTAGAACTGCACTACATCACCCACAAGGCCATGCGAATGACCACGCCCACAAGGACAGGTGCTGGAAATTATAAACTGTGCAGTTCTACTTGCGCTTGCAGCCTCTCACAACTACATGCCACTGAAGAAAGGTCTTAACCTGAAACGCGTCTGGCATTTTATTCTGAAAAGCTGTCCCTCATTATTTCCTGCCGGCAGGCGACCAAAATAAAGAGAGCTGATTCACCTTCGTGTGGCACGTATCTTCAAAGGGTTTCCTGTTTGTGTTTGACATTAAAGGCGGCTGTTACCCGGTCACGAAGAGAAGCCCACCACTGTTGCGTGTCAGCTGCGGCACCACGCGGGTGCTGTAGCATTTGTGAACGAAGGAGAGCTGGAGCCTTTTTGCAGGGAAGGAGCCAGCTCGCAAGCTACAATTTGGCAGTCTTAAAGCTGGGCAGGCACTATTTTGGACAATGCAAGATTTATCCAGTTCACTCAGAGACTTCGAGAAGCGAACCCACTGGGGCAAAACTAGAACTGCACTACATCATCCACAAGGCCATGCGAATGACCACGCCCACAAGGACAGGTGCTGGAAATTATAAACTGTGCAGTTCTACTTGCGCTTGCAGCCTCTCACAACTACATGCCACTGAAGAAAGGTCTTAACCTGAAACGCGTCTGGCATTTTATTCTGAAAAGCTGTCCCTCATTATTTCCTGCCGGCAGGCGACCAAAATAAAGAGAGCTGATTTACCTTCGTGTGGCACGTATCTTCAAAGGGTTTCCTGTTTGTGTTTGACATTAAAGGCGGCTGTTACCCGGTCGCGAAGAGAAGCCCACCGCTGTTGCGGGTCAGCTGCGGCACCACGCGGGTGCTGCAGCATTTGTGAACGAAGGAGAGCTGGAGCCTTTTTGCAGGGAAGGAGCCAGCTCGCAAGCTACAATTTGGCAGTCTTAAAGCTGGGCAGGCACTATTTTGGACAATGCAAGATTTATCCAGTTCACTCAGAGACTTCGAGAAGCGAACCCACTGGGGCAATACTACAACTGCACTACATCACCCACAAGGCCATGCGAATGACCACGCCCACAAGGACAGGTGCTGGAAATTATAAACTGTGCAGTTCTACTTGCGCTTGCAGCCTCTCATAACTACATGCCACTGAAGAAAGGTCTTAACCTGAAACGCGTCTGGCATTTTATTCTGAAAAGCTGTACCTCATTTCCTGCCGGCAGGCGACCAAAATAAAGAGAACTGATTTACCTTCGTGTGGCACGTATCTTTAAAGGGTTTCCTGTTTGTGTTTGACATATATATATATATATATATATATATATATAGTTATATATATCAAATCCCACAAGCGAGCGCGAACGCCCGCAGCGCCTTTCCCAGCCACTTTAATGAAGGCGGTCCGTTGCGAGGCAGGCAGCCTCATCAAATCCCCCAAAATCGTGTTAACCCTTGCAACAACACAACAGCAATGAACACACTAGAAGTCTGTGCAGCAAACGGAGATTTATTCCATGGTCTTACAGGCAAGAAAAATACTCGACGCGTTTCAGTGCAGACGCACCTTAGTCATGAGTAATCGATCTACCGGTGCATACGTTTTTAAATACCACGTGACACTCGTGCAAGAGAAAACAGACTTAGCAACTTTAACAACTGTTGCTAAAACATATACTCAGCCGAATATATGCCTTTCATACAGTGCTCAAAAATGAAGCAATAAAAAGATACAGGATCGCTCATCTTACATAAACAACTTGTGAAAATAATAATTGCATCTGCTTCCCATGAGCGGGATTTGTGGTGTGCTCTTCATACATATCAATAAAGTTTTTACTGAGAGACACAATATACATCTTTACGCTCCCATTGATTCATCATAAGAAAAAATGGATTGGTATGTACTGACATGATTATTAAATTCATGATCAAGCCCCAGTGGGCATTCGTACTATAGATGGAGACATGGGAAAAATAGTTAATTCATAAATCTTGCCCTAGTGGGCTTGTATATAAGGTCTTCAAAGTTCCTCGCTCAACAGCAGCTTATAGCAAACATGATTCAAGTTCATTTCTTCAATGCATAACGATTCTGATCTACAATAAAACAAAATACTGGAGACTGACAAGAAAGGGATCCCAGGCATTCAGGGATTTTACACTTGCAGAAGCTGTAAAGCCTGCAAGAACAGCAAGAACAAAAAGCAGTGTATTCTCTCAGCGGACAGTCACCCATTTGTAATTAAGAAGTATACATCATGTAATACAGATTATGCGGTGTACACATTATTCTGTCCCTGTGGTCTAGCCTACATTGGCAGTACCATTCATAAAGCCAAAATACGGATTCTTGAGCATCTCCGTGCAATAAAAAACTTTGACAAAGCGTACCCCGTAGCTCGTCATTTCCGCAGCCACCATGAACAGAACACGAATCTTCTCAGTTTCGTTGTTTTGGACTTTGTGAAAGCGGACATACGAGGGGGTAACAGACTGAAAGAACTCCGCAGACTAGAGTCCAAAATGATTATACGATATAGGACCCTGACCCCTTTAGGCCACAATTGTGATGAGGAGCTAGCCGTTCATCTAGGTTAGCCATTTTCAGCTATTCCATTAGAAAGTTCATATTAGCTTAGATGCCGTAGAGCTGTGATACTTGTAAATATTTTATGATGATTTTTGTTGTTCTATTGTGTTTCGTTTTTTAGTTTATTTCCATTTTGACAGAATTGACACTATGTATTTTGTTTTATTGTAGATCAGAATCGTTATGCATTGAAGAAATGAACTTGAATCATGTTTGCTATAAGCTGCTGTTGAGCGAGGAACTTTGAAGACTTTATATACAAGCCCACTAGGGCAAGATTTATGAATTAACTATTTTTCCCATGTCTCCATCTATAGTATGAATGCCCACTGGGGCTTGATCATGAATTTAATAATCATGTCGGTACATACCAATCCATTTTTTCTTATGATGAATCAATGGGAGCGTAAAGATGTATATTGTGTCTCTCAGTAAAAACTTTATTGATATGTATGAAGAGCACACCACAAATCCCGCTCATGGGAAGCAGATGCAATTATTATTTTCACAAGTTGTTTATGTAAGATGAGCGATCCTGTATCTTTTTATTGCTTCATTTTTTAGCACTGTATGAAAGGCATATATTCGGCTGAGTATATCTTTTAGCAACAGTTGTTAAAAATGCTAAGTCTGTTTTCTCTTGCACGAGTGTCACGTGGTATTTAAAAACGTATGCACCGGTAGATCGATTACTCATGACTAAGGTGCGTCTGCACCGAAACGCGTCGAGTATTTTTCTTGCCTGTAAGACCATGGAATAAATCTCCGTTTGCTGCACAGACTTCTAGTGTGTCCATTGCTGTCGTGTTGTTGCAAGGTTTAACACGATTTTGTGGGATATATATATAGGGGGTATGGTAACACCTTACTCAAAAATACCCTAAAAAAAGTGAGGAAGATGAAAAGATCTGAACTCTTGGCAACTAACGATCCTGTAATGGGGAGGAACAGAAAATCGAACAAGAAAAATGGTAAATTCAGACTCATAACTCCATACTCTAGGGGAGCTATGGATTTGAAAACTATGCTGAATAAAAATTGGCACATCTTGCAAACAGACAACATACTTGCAGATGACCTACCCGCTCATCCGTTAATTACTTTCAGCAGGGCTAGGTCACTCAGTGACATGTTGGTTTCCAGTCATCTAGAGAAACTGACACCCAAAACTAATTCCCTGAAGCAGATGGCGGGCTTCTATCCTTGCGGCCACTGCAAGGCTTGTAGTGGCAGCAAACGGGTACTATCTTTTGACATACCTGACACCGGTAAGAAAGTGCCTATCAAGCACTTTATTACATGTAGCTCCCAGGTTGTGGTTTACTGTCTAGTCTGCCCCTGTGGCTTACGCTACATAGGCAGTACTATTAAGGAACTCAAACTGAGGATCCTGGAGCATCAACGGGCAATCGAGAAAGTAGACACCTCATATCCGGTTGCCCGGCACTTTGCGGAAGAACACAGCAAAGATCGCAATCTACTCCGATTCTTTGGATTGGATATTGTTCCATCTAACGTAAGAGGAGGAGACAGACTCAAGAGACTCCGCAGACTTGAGTCCAGATACATCATAGATCTTTCCACGAAACATCCGGGGGGACTCAATAGCGGGGAGGAATTAGCATACCACCTGGGGAAGTGAGAGTGTAGGAGTAGGAGTTAATTCACCTCCGTTTGGAAAGTCTGGTACATTAGTTGTAAGTCCAACAACAAGAGGCACATTGTAATGAACGCATTGTTTGAAAATGCTTTCCTAATATGTTTTCTATGATGCTTTACCAATTTTACCTAAATCCTGGTTCTGTTCCCGACCGAGACTATCGAATTTCTGAATTCTGTGATAGTTTGAAACTTTGAATGTTGATTTCGAATTTCTTTTCTAAGTAAAATAATAACTGTGATATTCATCTGAAGATGGTGTTAGGTTACCATAGGTGTGGAAATATGTAAATGTGTAGATATGTAGATAGCAATCCATGTATATACATGCATAGGAATAGTTAATGTAAATCATGACCTATTGTGTGAGGTTTTCTCTGACTAGCACTACTATCAACTTACATACCCACCAGATGGTGCCTTTTCTGTCTTTGTGTTTCTGCTTTCCCTTTGTGTGTATATACACTTTGTATTGATTTCTTTTTTGCTGACCTACTAATCTGTAGGAGTACCCTTCTGTCCAGCTGTCAGGATCCACGTGCCTCATAAGAAGAAACTCGTAAAAAGAAGCCCATGCTGGAAATCGTCTTTGCGGTGTTTATTGAGGCGCTGCAGTGCTCAGCCATGTTGGGAAGGCAGTGTCCGATCCCCACCGAACAAAACATCATGTAGCAGTCTAGTTGTTTGTGCAGTGGCGAGATTTGTAGAGAATGCGCATGCGCGCGCCTCGCTCTGCGCACTTCAACCGGCTTTCTTCGTCCAACAGGAGCATTCAGCGCTCGCTGTCATTTCTGACTGAAAAGAAGTGTTGCTGAAGGAATTCGTTTCTGCCTTCTTCCTTATGTTAACAGGGAAGTAGGAAATGACATTTTGGCTCAAGCAATAAGAGCGTGTAGTAATTAATTTTTTCTCCTCAGAGAATTCGCGCCACAGTGTTGTTTGAAGACATCGTTTAGAGCATTCATCTGGAGCAGAGGAGCAGGTTTCTTAGGAGCCTCTTCAGTGAAGAGAAGACCTTGAATTTCAAGTAAGAGTGTTTATTCGATGTTATCTCGAGTCTAAGGCTATGACTGAGGTGATGTGAACTTCGGACCACAAGAGCTCTGAAGTAAAGAGGATCCTTGAGCCTTGTTGAGACTGGTTAATCTTAGAATGCAATGAGCCTTGACTCGACAGAGACTTCAGAGCATCCAGTATCCGTGTGCTATTAGAGACAATTAATCATCTGTTAATGGAAGCTGGCAATCCATGTATTTGGCCGTTTGACTTTCCTCTGGTCAGCTCCCCTTTTCAAGAACATTCAGAGACTGTTTGAACAGATTAGCAACCTTTGATTGAGACTTTGATGGTGATCCCAGCGCTTAGTATTCAACAAGGTGTCAGCCTGTTCTTTCAGTGAATCAGATCGTGCAACATTCCAGACAAACATAATTAGGGAGGAGCTAGCTTCTAGTTAGACACTGGTAAGGATTTCCTCTTAGTTTAAAAGCAGAGAATGCAAGTAAACATTATCTAGTGTGTCAGGAATTAATAAGAATTTTGCCTTTCAGCGCAATTCCAGACCAGACCAGGTTGGAGCCAGTGTCCGAAGCAAGTCTCTCTTTGTTTGTCTTCCACTTCCCCTTTCCCCCGCGGGGTTGATTCTGTGGACAGCGAATTCTAGTTTGTCCTAGGAGTTACCCCTGAGGAGGATTTGGGGTAAGAGCTTCTGTTCCTGAGGGGGCCGCTCCAGTGTATCCTTTGAACTTGACAGATTGAAGTGCCTCTCTCTTAATGGAGGATTCAGGCCCCCTCCTGAGCAGAAAATGGTGGAGAGTTTTGACCTAAAAGCTTTAACTACAGTGTTGAGTAATATGCAGGAACAGCTTAACAACTCCTTAGAAGAAAACAAGGCCCTAAGAGAAGAAGTTAGGAGGTCAAGGCAGGAGTCCACTCAAACTCGTCAAAGGTTAGATGATTTAGAATCGTCTAGGTCATTATTTAACAGTAACATCCCTGCATCCCAACCTTCGTCCTCAGCGGGCATCTCCACTCAGGTGATCCATTCCATTTCCCCTGTAATTCCGTTAGCTTCCCCAGAGAGGTATGGTGGGGACCCTATGAAGGCGCAAATTTTTTTGACACAGTGTTCATTACACTTCTTGTGTCGTCCGGTCATTTTTACAGACGACCAAGCTAAAGTGGCCTTCATTTTGTCGTACTTGACAGGAGATGCGGCTGCATGGTCCATGTCCTTGGTCACCAGGAACGATCCAATTCTAACCAACTACGCCGACTTTAAGGTAGAATTTGAGCGAATATTTGATCGTAGGTCAGCGTCGCAGGCTACAGACAATGAGTTATTTGATCTCAAGCAAGGAAATAGAGATTTAGTTGGATACTTAGCAAATTTCAACAAGTTAGTAGTGGAAACCAATTGGCCAGAAACAAAAAGAGCTGCCATTTTTTACAGAGGCCTTCGAGATGACCTTAAAGATGCTCTAGCTCAAATTCCTCAAAGACCTACAGAAATCTCTGATCTTATAGATTTGGTGTTACAATTGGATCATCGGCTCAGTGAGCGCCGGAATGAAAAGAAGAAAGATTTTCGCTTCATACCCCCACGATTTGACAGAGTAAAAAGTGAACCTTCGAAAAGTTTAGAAGCAGCTTCCTCAGAAGAACCCATGCAAATAGGCTCTGTGCGGGGACCTCTTACAAAGGAAGAAAAAGAGCGGAGAAGAAGTTCTCAATTATGTCTATATTGTGGGGGTGCAGGACATTTTGTTAAAGAGTGTTCCAAAAGACCAAAAACCCCCTTGCCAGTAAAAGATCGGCTTCGCCCGTAGATAGAGTCGCACGGGTGGAAGCGTTCTCAAAGACGACTCCAGGAAGACAACATATTATGAATACTTTGCAGTCTGCGGCTCCTCATTTGATAGCTGTTTTTGTAGTTAAATTCCGTGACCAGGAGTTACATGAGGTGTCTGTAATGATTGATTCAGGGGCCACAGGGAACTTTTGTGACCTCAAATATGCCAAGCAATATGGAATTCGACCAGTCCAAAAACTTGTGCCGGAGGCAGTTCGAGCAGTAGACGGCACCAACTTGTCGTCAGGTCCAATTACCCATGAAACGGAGATGGTGTTGTTAACGGGGTTGAAAGGACATTCGGAGTGGATAACGTTCAATTTAATAGATGCGCCCCAGTTTCAATTGATCCTTGGTCTGCCTTGGTTGACTGAACACAACCCACGCATAGATTGGAGTAAGAGAACCATAGAAATGGATTCTTCGTATTGCAGAGAAAATTGTTTTGATATTCAAGAAACTAAGGAAGAGTCAGCTCCAGTAAAGATTTTAGCCTCTAGCCGCTCAGCTCAAATCTGTGCCTTGGAAACTAAGGAAATTCCCGAGCAATACCAAGATCTAGCGGTGGTTTTTGACAAAAAAGGTGCAGAGCAATTACCTCCTCATCGCCCTTATGACTGTAAAATTGAAATTGAGCCTGGAGCTATTTTACCCTGTAGCAGAATCTATGCCCTCACTGAAAAGGAAAATCGGTATCTAAAAGAATACTTGGACAAACACCTGGCAAATGGATTCATACGCCCATCCCAGTCTCCGGTGTCACCTCCTCTGTTTTTCATTCCAAAACGTGATGGGGATCTTCGGGCTTGCATAGACTATAGAGCGGTTAACCAAGTAACAGTTAAGAACCGTTATCCTCTCCCGTTGATTTCAGTGTTACTCGATCAAGTTAAAGATGCCAAGATCTATACGAAGCTGGATCTCAGAGGGGCGTATCATTTGATTCGGGTGGCCTCTGGAGATGAATGGAAAACGGCGTTCAGAACGCGATATGGATTATTTGAGTATTGCGTAATGCCCTATGGATTATGTAACGCTCCCGCTGCCTTTCAGCACTTCGTAAATGATGTGCTGGGAGAATTTTTGGACAGAGTTGCAGTTGTCTACATAGATGACATTCTAATTTTTTCGAATAGTGAGGAAGAGCACATCCCGCATGTGAGAGCGATTTTGGCAAAACTACTAGAAAATCACCTCTATGTGAAGCTGGAAAAATGCGCTTTTCATGTTACTCGAGTAGAATTTTTGGGGTTTGTGCTATCCCCTGATGGAGTGAGTATGGACACCACCAAGGTTAAGGCAGTACAGGATTGGCCCTCCCCGAAATCAGTCAAGGAGGTTCAGAGTTGTTTGGGATTTTCAAATTTTTACCGAAGATTTATTTCAGACTTTTCGCAGAAAGTGATTCCCATAACTCGTTTACTGAAGAAGGGGGTCAAATTCATTTGGAACATTGAAGCAGAGAACGCCTTTCAGTTTCTTAAAGATTCGTTTACAAAAGCACCTATTCTGTTGCATCCTCGAATGGAGGACCCCTTTTTTG
Source organism: Lissotriton helveticus (assembly GCF_964261635.1). NCBI lineage: Eukaryota > Metazoa > Chordata > Amphibia > Caudata > Salamandridae > Lissotriton > Lissotriton helveticus. The sequence continues at coordinate 780,405,735 of NC_136070.1, forward strand.
TGGAAGCAGATGCCTCTGATGGAGCAATAGGAGGAATTTTGTCACAACGGCATCCAACTTCTGGACAGCTGCATCCAGTGGCTTATTACTCTAGAAAATTGAGCCCCCCAGAGTGCAATTATTCTATTGCGGACAAAGAACTGCTAGCGGTCAAAAATGCGTTTGAGGAGTGGCGTCATTATTTAATGGGAGCCAGACACAAGATAACAGTTTTTACTGATCACAGAAATTTACAATTCTTAAGATCTGCTCAAACTCTCACAGCCCGGCAGTTACGTTGGTCCTTATTTTTTGCTGATTTTGATTTCATAATTACCTTTCGACCAGGAAAAAGTAATGCAAAAGCAGATGCCTTGTCTCGGATTGATTCGGGTTCTCCAGACGTTGAAAAAGAGCCTCAGAACATAATCCCAGAAGAAAAAATTGTGTCGGCCGTGAATTCTTCGGAAATGGTAGACAAGTTACAGAAATCTATGACAGTCCAAGAGATGGAGAATTGGTCCAAACAGGCGGAGGGTAGAGAAGTTAAGAGTGGAGTTCCTTATCAGGATAACCGCATATTTCTCCCAACATCGGAGCTTCAAGAAAAGGCCATGGAATCCTGTCATGACAGTTTGTTAGCAGGCCATAAAGGAATTCGCAAGACTACAGAGTTGGTGGAAAGGAATTTTTGGTGGGCAGGCATGAGATCTCAGGTGCGACAATTTGTGACCACTTGTGAACGGTGTTTAAGGGGAAAGTCAGAGAGAAGGCCTCCTCAGGGTAAGTTGAGGCCATTACCAACTCCGCCTCATCCTTGGCATACAGTGTCCATGGATCTTATTGTGGAGCTACCCCCAAGTCATGGGTTCACCACAGTACTGGTATTTGTAGACGTTCTTTCAAAAATGGCACACTTTATCCCCCTGAAGAAAACTCCAGATGCCCCCCTTTTGGCTCAGCTTTTTGTCCAACACATTGTGCGCCTTCATGGGATTCCCAAGGTATTGGTTTCGGACAGAGGCACACAGTTTGTTTCACACTTTTGGAAGGCCTTCACTGCTAAATTAGGAATTGACACTCGTTTTTCCACCAGTTATCATCCAGAAACGGATGGCCAGACGGAAAGAGTGAACCAGGAGCTTGAGCAGTACCTACGTCTATACCTTTTGGATCAGAAGATGGACTGGTCTGAATTGGTGTGGGCGGCAGAGTTTGCTTATAATAATGCCGTTCACTCTTCCACTGGTTACTCCCCCTTTTATGTAAACTATGGTAGAAATCCCACTCTCATTGTGGAAAAAGAGGAGAGTCCAGTCCCGGCAGTGGAAAGAAAGGTTAGCGAAATGCAGAAATCCCTTTTTCAAGTCAAAAGAAATGTAGGAAAGGCAAAAGAATCTTACAAAAAACACGCAGATAAAAAGAGAAGAGAAGATCCAGACTTTCAGGCAGGAGATAGAGTGTGGTTATCTACGAAGAATTTAAAGCTAAAGATCAATCGAAAATTTCAACCTCGATTCTTAGGCCCTTTCAAGGTAGAAAAGATGTTAAACCCAGTCACAGTTAAACTTCAATTGCCCTCTTATCTCAAGGTCCACCCAACTTTTCATGTTTCCCTGTTAAAAAGGAGTCCACCTAAGTTGAGAGTTCGTTTAGCACCAAAACCCATTCAGGTAGACACACACGAAGAGTTTGAGGTACATAAAGTCTTAGATTCCAAAGTGAAGAGAGGCACACTGTACTATCTGATTGACTGGAAGAACTTTGGCCCGGAGGAAAGATCGTGGGAGCCTTATGAAAACATTCATGCTCCAAAACTCCTTCGGGAGTTTCACAAGGCCAATCCTTCTAAACCCAAACGGGAGGGAACATTCTTGGTGGGAGGTACTGTCAGGATCCACGTGCCTCATAAGAAGAAACTCGTAAAAAGAAGCCCATGCTGGAAATCGTCTTTGCGGTGTTTATTGAGGCACTGCAGTGCTCAGCTATGTTGGGAAGGCAGTGTCCGATCCCCACCGAACAAAACATCATGTAGCAGTCTAGTTGTTTGTGCAGTGGCGAGATTTGTAGAGAATGCGCATGCGCGCGCCTCGCTCTGCGCACTTCAACCGGCTTCCTTCGTCCGACAGGAGCATTCAGCGCTCGCTGTCATTTCTGACTGAAAAGAAGTGTTGCTGAAGGAATTTGTTTCTGCCTTCTTCCTTATGTTAACAGGGAAGTAGGAAATGACATTTTGGCTCAAGCAATAAGAGCGTGTAGTAATTAATTTTTTCTCCTCAGAGAATTCGCGCCACAGTGTTGTTTGAAGACATCGTTTAGAGCATTCATCTGGAGCAGAGGAGCAGGTTTCTTAGGAGCGTCTTCAGTGAAGAGAAGACCTTGAATTTCAAGTAAGAGTGTTTATTCGATGTTATCTCGAGTCTAAGGCTATGACTGAGGTGATGTGAACTTCGGACCACAAGAGCTCTGAAGTAAAGAGGATCCTTGAGCCTTGTTGAGACTGGTTAATCTTAGAATGCAATGAGCCTTGACTCGACAGAGACTTCAGAGCATCCAGTATCCGTGTGCTATTAGAGACAATTAATCATCTGTTAATTGAAGCTGGCAATCCATGTATTTGGCCGTTTGACTTTCCTCTGGTCAGCTCCCCTTTTCAAGAATATTCAGAGACTGTTTGAACAGATTAGCAACCTTTGATTGAGACTTTGATGGTGATCCCAGCGCTTAGTATTCAACAAGGTGTCAGCCTGTTCTTTCAGTGAATCAGATCGTGCAACATTCCAGACAAACATAATTAGGGAGGAGCTAGCTTCTAGTTAGACACTGGTAAGGATTTCCTCTTAGTTTAAAAGCAGAGAATGCAAGTAAACATTATATAGTGTGTCAGGAATTAATAAGAATTTTGCCTTTCAGCGCAATTCCAGACCAGACCAGGTTGGAGCCAGTGTCCGAAGCAAGTCTCTCTTTGTTTGTCTTCCACTTCCCCTTTCCCCCGCGGGGTTGATTCTGTGGACAGCGAATTCTAGTTTGTCCTAGGAGTTACCCCTGAGGAGGATTTGGGGTAAGAGCTTCTGTTCCTGAGGGGGCCGCTCCAGTGTATCCTTTGAACTTGACACCAGCATTCCATAGAATAACAGCTCTCATTGTTCATGCTGAATTCGAATATTGAAATGTGAATGATCTCTACACGAAGGGTAACAGCATTCTTTTAATGTGTCTAATGACTTTTGCTGAGATTTTGCACTGTTTGTTTGTAAATACACTTGTGAATATGGCATTGTACCTAATAACATAGGACAATAGCCGATCCACGGCTTTATTTTCTAACGTGAGAACAGTCACGTTTGTATTAGATACGTTCCCTACTTGGATAAAACACCTTTCCAATATGGCGCCCATAGTGGCCACAGGGAGGTGTAGTCCTATGCTTATGTCAATGTCAGTACTCAAGACTTTGTTTATTTTAATGGGACACATGATACTGACTAGTGACACACTGACGAAGGCTCACGCCGAAACGCGTCTGTGCTTACCTGTTCCCCTTGATTAAAGTTTTTGCTTGACTCTTGGACTGCGAGTGCTGCATTCTTCCTGTGTAACCAGGAGGTTTTTGAGCGTCAATATATATATATATATATATATATATATATATATATGTATATATATATATATATATATATATATATATATATATATATATATATATTCACTGAAAAAACCATAGGTTATAGACCATATATAGTTAGGGATTAGCATTTAAAAAACCTTATTTTACTCACACAAAACCATTGAAATTCCATATATAGTTAGTTGTACTAACTATATATCACGCACCCGCAATCCACTGCTGATGATGTCACATATTACATCATTCATGACATGGTCAGTGACATCACTGATGACATCACTGATGACATCTCAAATGACATCACTGATGACATCACTGATGACATCTCAAATGACATCACTGATGACATCACTGATGACAACATCCAGTGACTGTATTTTTCTGTAAAGTTAAAATATGTCTTACATATTTATGAATGAGTCGATGTATAAGTGTCTGGACGAAGGATTTAGTAGGTGCATGACTGAATGTATGAGTGAGTGATTAAATGTGTCTCACTGAGTGCATGGGTTAGTGACTAAACTGTCTTAATTTGTGCATCATTATGTCTGTTGTTCTGTAAACTGCTGCATGTGTTGATCAGTAGCTATATGAGTAACTATATGGGTTATTGATTGGTTGCCCAAGCATTTGTATGGGAGACTGAGTGTGTGTGTGGGTAGCTGGGAAGTGTATGACTCTGTGCATAGATGTATGGGTTCAAAAGTGCATGTTGGAAACAGCTGTATGGGCGGTTGACTGTGTGCATGACTGTATTGGTGAGTGAATAGATATCTCAGTGCTACATGTCAAATTAAGTACATATGTAAAATACAGTACATGTGAGAGTTGACATATATAAATAACTGTGCATAAGAGCCAGTGAATGTGTGAGTGGCTGTATGGATCATTGTGAACTTGTATCCAGGATTGTATAAGTGAGTAAATATGTTTTAGTATATGTTTGAATAAGTAAGGTGTGTTTAACTGTATAGTTAAGGAAATGGAGGTGTGATTGATTGTTTGCATGACTGTCTAGGTGTGTGTGTAACTTCATGGATGAGTGACAATCTGTGAGTCTGTGTTTACACTGAGTGTATCTAAGGTTATATTAGAGTCTGAAGAGGTTCATCGTATTATCACATGAATGATTTTATCAGTGATGTCATCAGTAATGTCATTTGAGATGTCATCAGTGATGTCATCAGTGATGTCATTTGAGATGTCATCAGTGATGTCATCAGTGATGTCATTTGAGATGTCATCAGTGATGTCATCAGTGATGTCACTGACCATGTCATGAATGATGTAATATGTGACATCATCAGCAGTGGATTGCGGGTGCGTGATATATAGTTAGTACAACTAACTATATATGGAATTTCAATGGTTTTGTGTGAGTAAAATAAGGTTTTTTAAATGCTAATCCCTAACTATATATGGTCTATAACCTATGGTTTTTTCAGTGAATTTTCAAGGTTTTGTAAATGCTAATTCCTAACTATATATGGTCTATAACCTATGGTTTTTTCAGTGAATTTCATTGGTTTTTTAATAGCTAATATCAAAACCTTTACAATGTATTATTCTTTAAATAGAAAAATATTTTTTACATTTTTTTTATACAATTTTTTTTTAATTATTTTTTTTGTTTCGCTCCCGGTACGCGAACCGGTTAGCTTCCCGTTAGCTCAATCCGGAGGCGCGACCCGGTCCGCGAACCGGTAAACGTTCCTTTTGCGCACCTCTCGCGTTACAAAACAACATCGTGACGCGTCGCGTCAGCATGACGTTTCGCGTTCTCGCGTAATACGTCATATTACGTGCTACGTTCGCGTACCCGGAAGCGCAGCGGTACGCGAACCGGAAGCGATCCGCGGCGCGGCGCCGACCGCGTAAGGTAAACACAGCAGGTCATGTGACTCGGTAATAACACTTTTCATTGGTTCATTTCACTTTTGGTTTCCTAATGATGTAATACTAGGTCATGTGATCTAAAATGAACACTTTTCATTGGTTTAGAACTTTTGCTTTTCCCAAATGATGAAAACCCCTCCTTCTTTCCTCACTCTGACTTTCATCTTGGTGAGAGAAAGACCCTTTATTTAGAGTTTGATATGGCTTCATTAGTAGCTTCAGCTGGTGCTAACCCACCACCTCCACCAAATCCAAGAAAGAGAGGACCACCTGCAGAAGTAATTTTGCAAGAAGAGGAAGAACAGGAAGAGGAGGAAGAGGAGGAAGAGCCAAGGTTTTTGCCAGAGGAGCCCAGGAGGTACAATCGAAAGGAGAATTACATCTGGCAATTCTATAGAATTCCTGAGGGGCAAAAAAAAGTGAATGCACGCTACGTGTTTTGCCGTATATGCGGTGATAGATTGTCAAGGGGAACTGATAAAAAATACAGTTACGGCAATCACACTATGCATCGGCATATGAGTAGGTGGCACCCAAATAATTATAGTGCTGCCCAGCTACGTGACGAGCAACAAAATCCCCTCCCAATGGCAAGAAGATCGGTTGTTCCAGAGGTGTCGGGACCAGAGGCGAGGGAGATGATCGCAAACATCCAAATGTTGTTTGGGCACGTAAAGCAAGTGTGCGTGGAATGTGGCGATTTCATCTGCTACAGGGAAAGTAGCATCACTTTGATTTTGCGAGCTATTCAAAATCATGTTAATGTTTGTCCGAGACGCCCCAAAAAATAAATTCTTTTTTTTTTGTTGCTCCTGTTGAGCCCTTTATAATGGATCGTTTTTGTTTCCCCCCCCCCAAAAAAACCAAAAATTTTTTAAAAACGTTCAGAAAATACAAAAAAAGTAAAAAAATGTTCAGAAAATACTAAAAAAAATATAAAACAACAAAAACATTAAAAAAAAAGTTATTTTCAGAACTACCTCCCCATTATAAAAAAATTGGTAGAATATTTAGAACTCTGCCAACCTCTATTTCTCTTAGTTCGCTCCCCGGAGCGCTACCCGGTACGCGTACCGGAAGCTAACCAAAAAAAATATTTTTTAAAAAAAAGAACAGTAAGTATAAGGTAAGCAAACAGACAGTTATGTGAAAAGAAAGACAGCGTTAGGGAGTAAACAAGAGATACTGTTACCTACAATCCACTGCTGATGATGTCACATATTACATCATTCATGACATGGTCAGTAACATCAACAGCAGTGGATTGTAGGTAACAGTATCCTTAGTTTACTCCCTATAGCTGTCTTTCTTTTAACATAACTGTCTGTTTCCTTCCCTTATAGTTACTGTTCTTTTTAAAAAAAAAAAATTTTGATCAGTCATAAACAGTGACATTAATAGAAACAGAGAGAGTGAACAAGAGTGAAGAACTATGGTCCTCCTCAGCCACCCTCAGAAAACCAAGGGGGTCAAGATACATCTACCGTGCCCCCTTCTACCCATTCTGAACATTATTTGCCCTCCATCTTGTATCTTGATTCGACCGAAACACAAAATGATGGACTTCCATAACGCTGCTGGTTTGCGAACCGGGCCACTTCCCGGGAAGCGGTCCAAAAAAAAAGGTGGGAAAGTAATTCACAGACACTAAGAGTAATAGAGATGGAGTGAGTGAACAAGACTGAGGAACTATGAGAACAGAGGGACTGAGAAAAAGAGTGGAAGGAGTTGAGTAAGTAGGTAATAGAGAAAGGAATGAGGAAAGTAGCAAAGGCAGGAAACTGAGGATTAAAGAAGTGAAGCAGTGGATCTAATAGTAGGTGAATGTGATAGAAATGTAACGAAAAGAGTACAACTATTTACCTTATAATTGCCGTTAAATTAATCACATTTTATTTTTATACTTTCAATCTGTGAAAGAGAGAACCAACATTTGAAAAATATTAAAACATGTATTTAAAAATTACAAAAGACAAGGGAAAATATTGAAGGACAAATAGTTTTTCAACAACTTTGACACTGACAGAAGCTTCTGCTTCTCCAGGCCCCCTACACAATCCTAAAGATATACATTTTAAACTAACAGTATCTTGATGCAGATGAAGTGAGGCCTATCTTAAAACATGGTGCATCTTTTGCATTGCTCTTGTTTCAGAAAAGTGTCGCTTCAGGATGCCAATAACATGTCTCCTATCCAGAGATTTGTTTGAGGTGAGGCCTACTCAGAGTTCAAGATGAGATTTACACTTGTTGAAGTGTACAGAGGAGATAATATCTGTGAAAGTCTACCAATGAAGTGAGTCATGTCCACTGCACTCTTCAACAAAGTAGAAACCTCCTATGTTTCCCTGGACAGACCTAAACTTGATCTGCACAATGTGATTCATAATGATAGGAAACACAGGTGATGTAATTGAAATATGTGCAATTTATTTTGCTCATTTCACAATCACATCACTTGTGTTTCCTTTGCTTAGGTATCTCATTGTGCAGATGTAGTCCAGCATATGAAAGAATACGTAGAAGTGCAGCACTGCATGCAATAAATTTAACACTTACAGAAAACTCACCTTCTCCATGCCTCCTACACAGTTCTACATATACATCATAAATACAAACAGTACAGAATTAATTATACATGTTAAATGGTTTATTTTTGCTGTTCTCAGAATGTATCAAAATTCACTAAAAACAGTGACTTGAAGGTATTCATCATGTAACAGCGGGGAAAAAAAAACACAATCAAAATGATTGTGTTTAAAAAACCCATACAATATCAGAAATCAAAATTCAGAACTCCTTAAAGTTAACTTACTTTCCATGACGTCCAAGGATGTCCTATGAACAGCTTACACTCTTTTGTGCTGTTATTACTTTCAGCCCGCCACTTTCTGAAAGAAAACCTCCATCGTTTTTAAAAACACGTTACATGCAATAAATGACTTCTTGCTCTCTACCACTATTTTCCACAAGGCCAAATCTAGTCAGAGCTATTTATAACTCTTGGATTTCTTGTAAGCCAATCCCATCATTTGGCATTTCCGCAACTTTCACAATTAAAATGTTGAAGATCATTTTCACAATCCTGGAATAGTAATATCTTCTCCTTCTTGCTCAGTCATGTTCTACATTTCCTATGACACTGATACTGCTTAATATGAAGCAGACTTACACTACCTCTATGAGTACTACAATTATTTAATTCTCTACATCACTTTTAATCACAAAGCAATGTAAAACAGTAGACAGCATTGCAGACTTACATTCCCTCTACTCCATGTTTTGATTGGCTGCTTCAATTAGCTTATAAAAAGAAACAGTTTTTCTGAACTCATTCAAAGTGCACATATATCTCCATGATGTCCAGTCCTATGATTAGAAGTTATGTCTCTGAACTACACTTATCCTCAAGGCCAAATTGTGTAGGAGCCATTAGAACTTCTTGAAATTCCACAGAGCACATCCCGAGATTATTTCCCTAAAATTTTGGTTTTAAAAACACCAGGTAAGAGTTTTTAAGGTCATACGGCAATTTTTTTTTGAAAACTAAAACAGAATCATTGCAGAATGACCAGCCATTTGTAGACTTTAAATAAGCTGTGTAATGTCCTGATGTTATTGAAGGGCCATCATGATATATAATTGCTGTAGTTACAAAAGTCCTTCCTGATATTGACAACTGCGAAGCTACAAATTTTTTTATTAAAGTTGTCAATTTTGTTCCATCAGTCCTACATCGTTGGAACATTAAAATGACGTACTGGCCATATGTTCGTATAAATAATGTGGACATCATTTCAGATTTACATTGGCTACACTCCATGTTGTGATTAGCAGCTTTTACTAGCTTATTAAAGGAGACTGATTTACTGTCTGGCAAAGTTAAATATATAAATCTTTCTGAGTCTACACTAGTAGTACTTGATACCATACAGTTCTCGCAGTCATGCTGCCATTGATAAGAAAGCCCAAACAGCTGATCTACATCTACACCTTCAGCATGTAATACATCAAGCATATACATTAAAAACTCCTGACAATCTTGCTGAATATTTTGAGAGAATTGTGTTTGGCCTGAACATCTGTCTAACAGATTTCGAATTTCAGACACACTTTCTATGTTTCTTCTATCAGTGGTACATTTCTCTAACACAGAATTTAACAAACCGCAAAATCTTTGATCAGAATTGACCACAATCTCTTCTTTTACATTTTTTAGAGAAAACAAAACATTAATTACTACATTAGCATAGCAGTTGACACCAGAACTGTTTTCAAACTGAAAACCAACAACATCTTCAACAGAATCCTTTTTGTTTCTGCTTGTAATTTTAGGTTCATTCACTTTTTGTCTTTTTGCTATAACCTCCCCAGTATTGTTCTCATTTCTTCGTTTCCGGCCTACCAGATGTTTCTCAAACAAAGGAAACTGAGGCAAATGTGGCGCATACTCTCTTCTTAACCTATTGTATTCCTTAACACAATCTAGATCTGCACAAATGTTTGTGACATCACACTCAATCAAGTACAATCCCGATAAAGTTCTAACTCGTGACAATGCCACATATGCCATACCCTCCTTGAACACAGAACTGCCAATATTCACCAATGCACTGTCTACACTTAAACCTTGCGATTTATGGATTGTCACCGCATATGCCAAGCAAACAGGAAACTGCTTACGGCGAACATATAAGTCTTTTACAAGCAAAAATCTAGCAGAACAACGAGCAATTAGCTGTACTTCCTCAATGCCATCAAATTTAATTTTTAAAAATTCAATTCCATCTCTATTTCTGTATTTCACAAAATCAACAACATTACCCATTGATCCATTTACCAGACCTCTTTCAACATGTAAATTCCTTCTTAAAATTATACGGCAGTTCAAGCACACATTCAGAGTCTTTTCAAAACCTGCAGTTTTAGATATACTCTTCTCTAATGAATCCAATTTTGTTTTCAGATTCTCAGACAAAATAATTGTTGATCCCATATGCTCTACTCTATCAATAGCTTCCAGTTTCACAATCTCTTCCTTTTCTAAATGCAACATTTTGTTGTTAAATTTGGCACATTCTGCAAGAGTTGGCATCAAACATATTCCAGATTTCTTTTCAGTAATTTTCTGAAAAATATTCTCAGGCACAACATCTTGTTCTGGATATAAATTTGACAGTAATCGTGCATGTAAAGCTTCTTTCCCATGCTCGGTCACTTTTCCAATTCTAACATCTTGTAGAATAGTCTTGTAAACTTCATCCTTCGCCTGACGCATATTTTCATGCAGTTCAGCATAATTGAAGTTTAACCATATATTGACGTTGCCAATGCTGCCTAGGCACTTCCTGGTATCTTCATGCGTGAGCATTTTGAACACAGGTTGCCCTTTCACTGGTGTCAGCTGCAAAAGATCTCCGAAAACAATGATGTGTTTGCCACCAAATAACACATCATACTCTGTTTTGAGAACTTCTTGCATCCTCAAATGCACAAAGGCAAGCATGACATTGGAAACCATGCTTACTTCGTCAATGATAAGAAGTTTCATTTTCCTCAAGATTCTTGAAACTTCAAAACAAGCATCTCCAGATAGCTTGTGATATTCTAATTTGTTGTCATGCTCCACTGGCAGCATCAGTAAACGATGTAAAGTAATCCCTTTAATATTATGTGCTGCCAGTCCAGTTGGAGCAGTGACAACACAAGACAGCGATGACTCTGTCTTTTCCTGCAAATAGCATGAAATTGCTTTAATGAGGAAACTTTTTCCAGTTCCCGCTTCTCCACTCACGTACAGTCGGACAGGCTTCAACGACGTACATGAGCACTCTTTCTTATCATGACTTAATCCATGATCAATTTGCATGGTAACTTCGTCATATATTTTCCTCTGCTCAACGTTGAGTTGCCTTTCCAACTCTTCTAAGTTAACCGCATCCTCTTGAGCATGTGCCATGGCTCTTTCCACTTCATTCATAGCAGTGGCAGCTTCATTTTCGATAAGAGGTCTTCCTAGTGGATCCTGACTCAATGAAGCAGAACTCTGACTGTCCTGAGAACTGTCTCTGGCAATCTCGGCTGCAATTGTTGCTTCCTGCTCAATTTCCGCATTCAACATTTCTACATATTTGGGAAAAGCAGGACATTCTATGGTCTCCTTGGCGGCATTGAAAGAGTCTTCGTAACAGAGGAAATCTCCAAGCAGTTCCTCTTCTGCACGCCAAGGCTTGAAAAGTTGCAAAAGTGCTAAATAGAAAAACTCCTTTTTTTCAGGAGATTCGCCACTCAATTTTCGATGGTTTATCAAGTGGCATTTTCTTTGCTTGACCAGACATCCCTCACTTCCTATTACAGCATACACTCCTTTCTCAGTATCTTCTTTGATGTTCCTCTTGAATATGTAATTTTGCAGAACCTCATACAGACAAACATTCTCGAGGTGACTGCTTCGATTTGGATAATATGTATCCAACATGTTTGTCTTCAAAATGTCGGTACTGTTTGGCTCCTTTTCCGCCAAATACTCAATTTCCCGCACAGGTTTGAGAACTCGATTACGCGTTGCAGCAAGACCAAGACTCGCCCAAACGATACTCCTGGACTTGGCATAGAGACTTGCTGAAGACAACCGGTCAGAACATTCGTACGCTCCGATTTCTCGATGCGACAACATCTTCAGACTGAAACTGTACAACTTCTTGCTGAGGCTCTTTTCATGGGAAATGTCCTCCCACATATCCTTCAATTCTGTCTTCTCTTTTTTGGTGATGTAAGACGTCACATACCGAGCCACAGCCATACAGTTATCAGCCACAAACTGTATATCCATGTTAGCATTCCACATGGACAAAATCACCGGGTTGTAGTCGTTGATGTACTTGGACTCTTCGTTCCTCTTCAAATTGTATGTGTTTTTAGGTGATTTCTTCATCACATTGTGTCGCAGCGAAGACATCAAACTGTTTACTCTTCCTTTAGAAATCACCGGTCGTGGAAAGCCGAAACGACATTTGGTGTAGAACTTGTCTTTGTTTCGGAATTTACGACGGCAGTACTTTCCACATCGATGGCTTTGGAAACGCAGAACTTTTTCTCTTAGGCTTTTCTTCTCCTTTGCGTTTGGAACAGCACACGTAGAATACTGTTGGATGAAACTCATCACTGAGTCTTCTGGATCCGTTCCAAATTTAGGTGCATCCTTGATCCACAGCAACATATGTATATGAGGAGCACCTCTTGCTTGGTACTCCTTTCTCCAGAAGAAATCCAACACCTCTCCAAGAGGTGGATTCTTCTTATTCATGATGAAAGACATCATAGCTTCAAATCTATGATTGAAGTACCTACATACATTGACTGGATCCAAAGAGCACAGTTCTCCGGGTGTCTTGAATTCGATGTTATCTACGTTAGCATTTGCCTCTCGTAGAAATTCAAGTAAGTCTTCCCAGCCATACTCGGCACAGCTCAGAGTGAGGAACCATGTGGGAGTACCTAAGTTCCTCAGCATACATTTTAAATCACCATGACGACGGTACCAGTACTCATTAGTACCACGCTGACACGCCATGAGATTAATCAGGTGAGAATCCAAAATACTATCTTGGACATTGACTTTATCCATAAAGTCACTTGCCGAGATGTTTTGCATGTGTATACCACTTTTCAAGATGTGGTTCACTGCATATGACAGTCCAGACAGATCGCTTTCAAACAGGAGATGAAACAAATAGGGAATGCATTGTCGAAACCTAGCATCTCCTGCATACAATCGCAAAGTCCGGTATTCAGAAGCAGGAATTTGATGAGGTCGCTCATCATATCTTCCTCCCTGACCTGTTGGAAAAAGCTGTGGGAAACACCGAGCTTCCAAACTTTCCTCCCAAACACTAATGGGACTCCCTTTGGCTTGTTTCATTTGAAACAACTCAATAGCATTCCCCATGACTTCCTTGGAATGCAAAGGATGAACACTATAATGTTCATATATTTCTTCACTAGTAGAGGGTTCTACTTTCTCAATTTGACCAGCACACAAATCGCTATCCTCTTCCTCACTTACTTCCTCTTCTGCAACATATACATTCTTATAGTATTTATTATTTTTTTTCAAATACAATGTTGCCTTTTTAACTTTCCTAACATCTACTAAATCTTGCCATATTTTCTTATTCTTTGTCGGAACCCCATTAACTAAGATAACCAGAGGTTCCTCTTCCACTTTTTCTACTCCAATTGTGTTAATGTTTTTCTTGAAATCTAGAGGCAAATAAACAACTCTTCCCTTTAATCCTCTCTGTAAATCTGATGGAGGCAATTTCCCTGTCTTTGGCTCCATTCTTACAATAGCCTGAAAGGGATGGATACTTTGAATCAAAATAGATTCATAAGTATTTAAGTCCTTCAATTCAGAAGGAATCTCAACCAATTCCAGATTATTATGAACTGCTCTAGCAGGCATCTGGTTTTGTTTTAATTTGTTACAACAATAAGTACACACACGTTGATCCAATCCCAAATCAAAACAATTTTCTACCATCAAGTATGTTGCGAAATCCTTCCATTCACTATTATTTTCCCTTTCACTTTTTGCATATAAATCCACTAACTTAGTCTGATTCTTATAATAAGTGCGTCTACAACACACACAAGTGAAATTAGGCCTCTCACTTGATTTCACGTCAAACGTCGCAATTTCCCTCTGGAAATTATCTGTACTGGAAACATGTACACTATCTTCCAAATGACCCTCTACTTCTTGCTCAATTTCAACATTCTCCTCTTTACTTCCAAAGTAACAAAACTCAATTTCTTCACATATATTCTTCACATCTATTTCAGAACCATGCAAAAGAGCAGCGCATAATTGTTTCAGCATAATTGCTGGACTCTTAGCATAATACAACATTCTAACTAATTTCCTCACTTTGTTATGATGCACTGCTAGCATCCTGAAATGATGAAAAACACTCTGGCATACTCTCCTGGAAAGACAAGCCAGTGAATGACCATGCAAACCTGTCACTTCTCTTACTCTGCAAGGATCTAATTCTTGCAACAACCTCATTTTCTGCTTCAAACTTTTTTTGTTAAATGACCGTACAAAATCACAAAGCAAATTGATGGAATCCTGTCGCACACTGCAAATACTACTACACTTCCAGGTGTACACAGGACCCTTAGCACGTCTTCCTAAAACCTCATTACCTAACAACTCTTCTGCCTCTGTTGTCACAAGTTTTTCTTTTTCAACTGGACAACCATCTTTCACTTCATAAGCACGACCACTGGTGTCAACTGCATGCACCAAATCATTATCCTGGAAATAACTCTCTTCATTAAAAAATGCCTCACAGCTTGAACTATGCATCCATTCTCCAGAAAAAACTTCACAAAAATTACTACGATTAACTATTCTCTTCCATCTACTATTTCTTTTGAAATCAAAAATTGCCTTGTTTAGCTTCCTAATTCTATTGATTATCAAAATAAATAACTTACGTTTAATTTCAAATGCCTGATCAATAACTTTCTCAACTTTTTTTTTTCTCTTATAAAAAACTAGTTTCTGTTGACCTTTCTTAATATTTTTTAACAAATTGCCAATTATCCTGTTGCGGAACATTCGTTTACGAATCTCCCTAAACTGTTGTTTCCTTCTACTATCATGCACAGATTTATCTCTTGCTCTAGCAGTAACATTTTTCATTGTCCTTTTCTTTCCATTTGATTTACTTCTCGTGTTATGGACTGAAACATTTTCTGTAGTAATATTTTTTTTATTACAAATATTTCTTATGAAACATTTAGAGCTCTTACCCGGTGCTTTCTTCATGGCTTGAGAAATCTTTTTGTTAGAGGACTGCTGCGTTTTTTTTTTCTCCTGCTGTCTTTGACGTTTTGCAGCCTTTATCTGTCTTTGTATTGTAGGCATATTGAAATCTTGAAATGATCTGCAGTTGAATCTGAGGAAAAATATAATAAAAAATGTTAATAAACATTATTATCAAACAGTAAATCAGTAATAGTGATCAAAAACATAACACACTACTTGACATTTTAATTTGAAGATTTTTTAGTCATTGGCGATTCTTTACCATTCCTAATTTGCGATGAGCAAATTGCTAATTGCAAGTTACCCATTCATTTCCATGGCCTAGGAGGCTAATATGAATGAAGGTTTAATTTGCGATTAGCAATTTGCTCATCACAAAGTAGGAATTTTTCCAAGGGTGCAGGGGTGTCTCAAGAACACCTGCTGCACCCCTGAAAAACAAATTTGGGGGCATATGGCACACATACATGCCCTAAGGGCATGTGTTGGCGTCATATGGCACCTTTTGTTTTTTTGAAAAAAAGCTTTTTGAAAAGAATTCACAAATTACCACTAATTTACCACAATAGTTTCCAAATCCTTAATGTCATTTTTTACATAGTTTTTGTTTGATACATTGCATTTAAGTAGTCACAAAATTTACAAATGCTTCAGTGCAATCGCAAAATAAGGAATAGCAAATTTTGCTACTCCTTATTTTGCATCAAAGTTGTTTGATACATACCATTTGTCTAATTAACATTCGCAAAGGCCGAAATTCATAGAAGTTTGATCTTTGCAAATGCTAATTAGCTTGATACATATGGCCCCAAGTGAGGCCTGTCTTGCGACATGGTGCATCTTTTGCATCACTGCTGCTTGGGTTTTATGTGGTACGTTTTTTTTTTACACCATGACATATCTGCCTAAATGCATCAATTTTTAATGTTGTCACCTCATAGCAAATATTTTGCACCACCGCTGCATCATAAAAGTGACGCACAGTGGCACAAAAAAGGCATACACCTATCATAAATCTATCCCTAGCATTTTAAATGATTAATCCAGGATGACAATAAAGTGTGTCCTATCCAGAGGTTTGTTTAAGGTGAGGCCTACTCAGGATTGCAGATTAAAGTTACGCTTGATGAAGAATACAGAGGAGATAATACATATAAAGGACTACCAATGAAGTAAGTAATGTGCACTTTATTGCGCCAGTCATCATAAATGTATCCCTAAGCTTCTTATCTTGTTACAGATGAACCACCATATGTACCATCAAACTATTTTGCATTTCCTAAATAGCAAATTTTAAGGAATAAATAGCAATTCTTTACTATTCCTAATTTGCAATGAGCAAATTGCTAATTGCAAATTACCCATTCATTTCCATGGGCTAGGAGGCTCATAGGAATTAAGGTTGCAATTTGTGATTAGCAATTAGCTCATCACAAAATAGGATTTTTTTCAAGCGTGCAGGGGTATCTCAAGAACACCCTGCTGCACCCCTGAAAAAGAAATTTGGGAGCATATGGCACACCTACATGCCCTAATGGCATGTATGGGCGTCATATGGGACCTTTTTTTTTGTTGAAAAAAATGCTTTTTGAAAAGAATTCGCAAATTACCACAAACTAGAAGTTGGTGGTAGTTTTCAAATCCTTAATATCATTTTTTACATATTTTTTGATACATTGCATTTAAGGAATCGCAAATTTTGAATTATTGACATTTTAAGTCATTTCCACATGTGCAGTGTTTTCAAAATATAATTTGAAAATCGTTTTTGGGGAAAAGTAATGGTTTGCAAATTTATGACAAGGACATAATGGTGTATGCTTCTCTATAAGGCATTTCAGTGTCTCTAATGTCATTTTTCCCATATTACATTATAAGACCTTTCCCCATGAAGCACATTCCTTGTAAATATGCTCCCACCTGTGCATTGCAAATTTAGATTTTGACTGTTTCAGTCACATAGCCATGTTGAAAGTGACCCAAAAAAATTGCAAACGTTTTAAAATAACACATTCATGTGTCTTAAGGACATTTTAAGTCATTTCCCCATGGACAATGTTTTCTAAGTCGCACAAAAGAGGTATACACCTATCATAAATCTGTCCCTAGCATTTTAAATGATTAATACAGGATAACAATAAGATGTAGCCTATCCAGAGGTTTGTTTAAAGTGAGGCCTACTCAGGATTCCAGATTAAATTTACGCTTGATGAAGAATACAGAGGAGATAATATATGTAAAGCTCTACCAATGAAGTAAGTGATGTCTACTTCATTGCGCCAGTCACCATAAATGAATCCATAAGCTTCTTATCTTGTTAGAGATCAACCGCCATATGTATCATCAAACTATTTTGCATTTCCTAAATAGTGAATTTTAAGGAATAAATAGCAATTCTTTACCATTCCTAATTTGCAATGAGCAAATTGCTAATTGCTATTTTACCCATTCATTTCCATGGGCTAGGAGGCTCATATAAATGAAGGTGCAATTTGCGATTAACAATTTGCTCATCACAAATTAGGAATTTATTCCAAAGGTGCAGGGGTGTCTCAAGAACACCCTGCTGCAACCCTAAAAAAGAAATTTGGGGGCATATGGCGCACATAAATTTTAACAACATTCCTTTACCTCAACAACGATTTTCAAATCATAACTTCAAAACACTACACATGGGAAAATTACTTAAATTGTCCTTAAGACACATAAAAGCGTTTTTGATTGGCTTTCCTGCATGGTAGGGTCACTTTTAACATGGCTATGTAACACAAACATTCAAAATCAAAATTTTCCATGCACAGGTGGGAGCATATTTACTAGCAATTTGCGCCACAGAGAAAGGTCTTACATTAAAATGGGAAAAATAACATCAGGGACAGTCAATTGCCTTATAAAGAACCATACACCATTATGTCCTTGTCATGAATTTAAAAACAATTCCTTTTTCCCAAAAACGATTTTCAAATCATAATTTCAAAACACTGCACATGAGAAAATGACTTAAAATGTCATTGAAACACATGAAAGCGTTTTTTGATTGGCTTTCCTGCATGGTTGGGTCACTTTTAACATGGCTATGTAACCCAAACATTCAAAATCAAAATTTTCCATGCACATGTGAGAGCATATTTACAAGCAATTTGCGCCACAGAGAAAGGTCTTACACTAAAATGAGAAAAATAACATCAGGGACAGTCAATTGCCTTATAAAGAACCATACACCATTATGTCCTTGTCATGATTTTATAAACAATTCCTTTTCCCCAAAAACGATTTTCAAATCATAATTTCTAAACACTGCACATGGGAAAATGACTTAAAATGTCATTAAAACACATGAAAGCGTTTTTTGATTGCCTTCCCAGCATGGTTGGGTCACTTTTAACATGGCTATTTAACACAAACATTCAAAATCTAAATTTTCCATGCACATGTGAGAGCATATTTACAAGCAATTTGCGCCACAGAGAAAGGTCTTACACTAAAATGAGAAAAATAACATCAGGGACAGTCAATTGCCTTATAAAGAACCATACACCATTATGTCCTTGTCATGAATTTAACATCAATTCCTTTTCCACAAAAACGATTTTCAAATCATAATTTCTAAACACTGCACATGGGAAAATGACTTTAAATGTCATTAAAACACATGAAATCATTTTTTGATTGGCTTTCCAGCATGGTTGGGTCACTTTTAACATGGCTATGTAACACAAACATTCAAAATCAAAATTTTCCATGCACATGTGAGAGCATATTTACAAGCAATTTGCGCCACATAAATCATAATTTTCTCCTTAAAGCACACTATTCTCTATCTAAAGTAAAGAAATAATTTCTCACCTTAGCAAATACTTTGAGTTTGAAAACAGTCTAAGAAACACACCAATTTGTCTTCAGCAGAGCAAAAGGTATGCACTCCAGAGTCTGCAGCTATCAAAAGCACAGAAATGCTGTAATTCTTCACACATATTTCTCATGTCACCCAATCAAAACTCTTCCCTCACTTTTTTTCAAATGAAAACCCTTCCCCCTCTGCCCTTTCTGCCTATTTTCCATAGCAACCACCTCTTGCAGAAACTCTGGTGTTTGCAAGTTCACACAACAATGTTGCAATTGAACTCTGAACTCTCAGTGCACCTGCATATCCAGTGCTTTCTTTCATTTAATGATTTTTTATTGACCACTCAAAATACATCTTTCAAACAACACATCTGTACACCCTAACTTTCTGTTTTCATCAATCAAAATCCACCAATCACTGTTACTGCTTCATGAACACAGAAACTCCACAGTTTTTTTTTCATTTTACACTCTCATTTTTTCAACTGCCATTTCATTGCCACACTTCATCTGACTGCAGGAGAACCTTCTCTCACCATGTTTTCTGTCTGGATTGTTGGTCATAGTTATATTCACTGGGCTCAAAGGTACGTTGAAAGCAGGAATTTACCTAACCTCAATTTACAAGATGTGGAAATTAAGTGGTTTGGCCACAGAGGATTAAAATGTCACCAATTGATACCATTGGTGAAAACCTTTATGCATTTGCCAAAACCTGACCTGTTAATTGTGCACTGTGGAGGTAATGACTTGGGCACTTTGACTGGTGTAGGTCTGGAAATGCTTTTAAAGGACACCTTTGAGCAATTAATGGCACTTTTTCCTCAGACTGCCTTAGTATATTCAAATATATGCCAAAGACAGAAATGGAGGTGGTCAAACCAATTTTGTCCACAAATTGAGAAGTCGAGGAAGCATGTAAACAAATCTGTTTCAGCTTACATGAGAGACCATGGAATGGGCTCCCTGTACAACAATAACTTGCGATACTACATGCAAGATATCTACAGAGGAGATGGAGTTCACTTCTCAGATGAGGGCAACAGAATTTTCACTCTGAATTTAAGAATGTGCATTGGTACCTACTTATAAGTACCTAAATGTACCATAAATCCAAAAGCTCTTCTCAGAGCTACCCTACATCTAATCACTCACAATTATTATTTTACTCTAACATTTTTCACTAATTTTCAACAAAGTACACTCCCTGGGGCGCTACCCGGTACGCGTACCGGGAGCTAACCTCGCGAAATTTTTAAAAAAAATGTTTTTTTTTCGCACATATAAACCTCCTCAGCCACCCTCAGAAAACCTAGGGGGTCAAGATAACTCTACCGTGCCCCCTTCTACCCATTCCGAACATTAATTGCCCTCCATCTTGTATCTTAATTCGACCGAAACACAAAATGGTGGACTCCCGGAACGCTTAAGGTCCGCGAACCGAGGCGCTCAACGGTTCGCGTACCTAGTCACCCCCTGGGAAGATAAAGGAAAAAAAAATATTTAAAAAATCCAACAATTAATTAACATACAGCATTTGAAAAGACTATCATTCATTTTTCATTGTAGTACGCTCCCCAGAACGCTTTCCGGTTCGCGTACCGGGCGCTAACCACGAAAAAAAAACAAAAATTTTTTTTTATTTTTTTTTGCCCCGCGGGGCCCCTTTAAAACCTCCACATTAAACCTAGGGGGTCAGCGAGGATCTACTATGCCCCCTTATAGTTATTTCCCCCTTTGTTTTGGCCTCCTCTTGTCTCTCGATCCTACCGAGAGACAAGATGGCGGCCGCTCCGGACTGTTTGGAATGTTGACAGACACCGGAGAGCCAATCAGCTTCGCTACGCGAAGTTCCGTTACGCGAAAAGTACGCGAACCGGGGCGCTGCCTGGTCCGCGCTTACAGATATATATCTTTTTTTGAACGTTAATTTCTCAAAATCCACTGCAGCACATATATTGAGACCTACAAAAGGCACATCGGGCTACCAGTCCCTACAATTTTGCCAAGTTTCGTGCAAATCCATTCAGCCGTTCGGGCTAAAAGTAAGGCTAACCGCCCTATGGAAAACTCAATGTTAAAAACACGTTTTGGGACCCCCTTTTTTCTCGGCCCCCCCTTGACAAACCCCCCCCCAAATTTTCAGGGGCTCCTCAGAAACAAAATGTTCCATTTTCCAGAAAATTTCAGCCAATTCCGTCCACAAACGCCAAAGTTATTAGACATAGAATTTTCAAAAATCCCATAGGGAAAAAATCCTAACTATATATACCTACTGGCGACCGCCAGTAGGTAATATATATATATATATATATATATTCACTGAAAAAACCATAGGTTATAGACCATATATAGTTAGGAATTAGCATTTAAAAAACCTTATTTTACTCACACAAAACCATTGAAATTCCATATATAGTTAGTTGCACTAACTATATATTGCGCACCCGCAATCCACTGCTGATGATGTCACATATTACATCATTCATGACATGGTCAGTGACATCACTGATGACATCACTGATGACATCTCAAATGACATCACTGATGACATCTCACTTGACATCAATGATCACATCACTGATGATATCATTCATGTGACAATACAATGCATCTCCTCACATTTTAATATAACCTCTGTTTCACCCAGTGTTAAAAACAGAGTATAATTTTTGAAACCATTGACACACCAATACTAGTTACTACATACGTACTCACTGATTCCTACGTCTACACACACATTCACTCATTCACCCATACAATCATTCATACATACAATCACTCATGTTTACAACACAATCATATGCACTCATACACCTATACAGACACTCACACTCTGCCACTCATCCATGGAGTTACTCACACACCTAGTCAGTCCTGTAAAGAATCAATCACACTTCCATTTTCTACTCTATACAGTTAAACATAGAGCACCTTACGTTTTCAACCATATACTAACACATACTTACTCTCTTATACAATCATTGATACAAGTACACATTGATCTGTACAGAGTCACACACCTCCCATCCAGCCACACACACACTCAGTCTCCCATGCAAATACTTGGGCAATCAATCAATAACCCATATAGTTACTCATATAGCTACTGATCAACACATGCAGCAGTTTACAGAACAACAGACATAATGATGCACAAATTAAGACAGTTTAGTCACTAACCCATGCACTCAGTGAGACACATTTAATCACTCACTCATACATTCAGTCATGCACCTACTAAATCCTTCGTCCAGACACTTATACATCCACTCATTCTTCAATATGTAAGACATATTTTAACTTTACAGAAACATAGTCACTGGATGTTGTCATCAGTGATGTCATCAGTGATGTCATTTGAGATGTCATCAGTGATGTCATCAGTGATGTCACTGACCATGTCATGAATGATGTAATATGTGACATCATCAGCAGTGGATTGCGGGTGCGCAATATATAGTTAGTGCAACTAACTATATATGGAATTTCAATGGTTTTGTGTGAGTAAAATAAGGTTTTTTAAATGCTAATTCCTAACTATATATGGTCTATAACCTATGGTTTTTTCAGTGAATTTTCAAGGTTTTGTAAATGCTAATTCCTAACTATATATGGTCTATAACCTATGGTTTTTTCAGTGAATTTCAATGGTTTTTTAATAGCAAATATCATAAGCTGTCGAATGTCAAGTACGTGGTAAGAATTTTTTTTTTCGTGTTTATGCACACTGATCTGCTTTGATTGCTGCCCCCCACCCCTCATTTCTATTAGGAGTACTCTCTCTTTGCAGATAGTGAAGGGTAGTTAACGCAGCCCTTTCCCCCTTTGTAATCCGTCGTGCCTGCTTCTCTCTCCATTTGATTGATTGTTCTCTTTGGTTCATTCTCTATTTACAAACAAGCACAGAGTCGCAATACTCTGTTTAGTCTTTGCAGATAGCGAAAAATCGTGTAAAAAAACAAAAGGAATCGAGCAAAATCAGTAGGCCACTAATGGGATCTCTTTTGACCTCGCTAAAATAGAAACATTAGGAACAACCTGTTGAAAATAGCAATGCGTATGTATATAAGCGGCGTTCATTTGTGTTCACAGTACCCCTTGTTGATTGTTTCAATCGAGCATTGAATTGTTCGAAGTTAATTCTCTTAACGATCTTCTCTACCTGCAAACGAGGAAGAATAGGAATATTCTATCTCCCTTTGCAGATAGTGAAGGGTAGGTAACGCAAGCCTTTAACACGTCGTACCTATTTCATTCCTCATTGATTGATTGATTGTCCGAACATTGACTGTTTGGGAATTAGTTCTTTTTGGAGGTATTCCCTGTTTGCAAATAAACGTAGGAAAATCTTTGCAAGTAGTGAAAGGGTACGTAATGCGGACCGTTCTCCCCCGTTGTAATCTGTCATGCCTATCTACTCCCCACTGATTGATGCACCTTTTTCACCCGGACCATTTACTAGAGATACGTCATCTGGCCCGACCAGAGAGCACCCCTAGTGAAAAGGACATATGCAATAATAACGAAGTGATCACTGTATCCTGTTAACAGAAACTTTACCATGAAACAACCTGGAAAGAAAAAAATAGGAAAACGAAAATCAGTAGGCCACTGATGAACATGAACTTTTATTAAACAACGAACAAAGAAACGATAACATAACGTAATGATAAAACCTATTAATGTCCTAGAAACAAGAAAACGTTAAAATATGCCAGTGGTGAGAGACCAGAAAAACAGTAAGAGAAACCAAATCACCCCTCGCTGTCCCACCGCCTGCCACGCCAAAAAAATCGATAGACTAGGGAAAATGCAAGTCAGTAGAACATCCACCCCCACTCTGGAAACTTCCAAGGTGGGGCAGGGTTCCGGCTACGCCCAGCCGGGAGCAGCCCATATAAGGCAGGTCCTGCTGCCACGCCTCGGCCAGGAGATCCTAACGTAGGGTGTAGCCGGAGGAGAGGCCGAGACCAGCGGGACCCGGCCAGGGGATTGCCTTTACAACGCTGAACAGTTGCAGGGGGGGGGAATGTCTCCTCGACCCTCCCCTCTCTCTCCCAGTCCGGCCGCGGTGGCCCTTGAGAGTTGCAGGTAGTCCCGCCACATGCTCTTCCGGTCCGACCACCAACGGTCGGGGGGCCGAGGCCGACGGGATCCGGCTGCAGCCGATAAACCAAGAAACCCGTTCATGGGGCCAGAGCCAGGGGCGTCCGGCCGACATCCACCGGAAGCCCGGCCCGAAGACGGACGGGACACTTCTTTCTTTTATAATGGCTGCGACAACACTGGAGGGGGATGTCTTGCACATGCCTCCGACCCCCCCCTCGTCCTCATCGCCTGGTCCGGCCATAACAAATCTCAAGCGAGACGCCGTGGGGTGCACTGGGAGGGAGAGACGGTGCGAACAGGCCTCTCCCGCCTCCCCAGGTGGAGGCTTCCCAGCTGCACCCTCAGCGCTCCAGGCGGTGGCATCCTAACAACTACAGTGCTGCACAGTTTCGGAACGACCTAGATAACGGTTCTTCCACTGTGGCCATGCTGCAACGTCTCGCCCGGCAGGGTGGAGCCCGTCCGCTCATGTGACCCCGCGATCGCCGGTAGCTGCCGAACTCTCAAAATGGCGGTCGACCTGGCAAGAGCGGGCCCAACATAAAGAAATGGCCCGGTCACTGGTTGACTCCACCACCGTAGTCCTCCACGACCTTGAAGATTCTAGAGGAGCCGCGGGAGTCTCCGACCCCCGATGGGGAATGACTGCCATGATCGCCCGTGGAGTGACGAAACTGTATCCGCGGGACGTCGGCGCTCCCATGCTGGCGCCAGCCTCACTTTGAATTACTACAATCCTGCAGACCTTACTTCCGGTGAAAGCACAGTGTGACCCGGTAGGAAAAATTATTGCACCCCCTCCCCTTTTTGACTGATAGTTCAAACCACCGATCCTTTCCTTTGCCCTTTTAACGGAACTTTGGACTGCCTCCCCCTCTTTTACATTTTCTAGAGAAAACAAAACATTAACCACTACATTAGCATAGCAGTTGACACCAGAACTGTTTTCAAATTGAAAACCAACAACATCTTCAACAGAATCCTTTTTGTTTCTGCTGTGACCCTGCTACAGCACAGGCATTGTCCCCAGCAGTAATTCTGCAATGCCGGTAAGAATAGCTGTGGTGCCTACTGGACTCACTCACCCCCGCGGCGCCCCACGCCGTTTTTTGCTGGGCGGCAACTTACTAGACATCACTTTCGTGCCATCTAGATTTCAGCGCGTTCTGCTGCCTTGGAACTATTCGCACAACAGACCGCTACTGACAAGAATATTTCATTATTGGTGCTGTCAATTTCAATAAATCTATTGGATAATTAAAAAGAAATTGCCACGGTCTCTTCGTTGTTTAAATGTTTTTACTGTTTTTGTTTTGTTGTATATATTTATATGTTATTAAAGTTTTATATTCCTACTACTTTGTTGGAGTGCTATATATTTTTAATGTGACACATAATTGTAAAAACTTTGATGTACAAAGAGTCATTCCTGGAATCTTCCGCTTCAGGCTCGGTCCCCTCCCCAATCACAATACAGGATGGTTTTCAGATAGTAGGAACGCGTGTGCTGTGACGGATCACATCGGGTGTGGGCCTTGATCTACTATAACTCCTTTGAAGAGGGGTGATTCTTTACAGCTGGGGCCATAAACTACATCTGCAGGGCTAGCTGATAGCCTAGGACCGGCCTGGACATTCGGACACAGAGGAAGAGGAGTGTCAGAGGGTGCGGTAGTGAATAGGGCGAAAGGGAGGTGTCGGGCGGGCACAGAGTGTGATTCTCAGGGAAGAGCAGCGCAGATGGGGGAAGGTTTATTGCCCATGCATAAGACAGAGAGCGGTGGTGACCAGTGCCTGGGGGAGATGCTTGAGGAGCCATGCTACGAATCGACAGCGTGCAGAGAGTGGGTCTGGTCAAGACATCTAAAATGGCTGCCGTGCACGACAAAAGTGTGGCATTTCAAAAAAGGCAAGATGGCGCAGACAATGTTTTTCAACACTTCCTCATTTCCTTCGAATCGAACGTTAACAGACGTTGGGGCATATTACCAAAGTTAAGCGATATTTATCGCTAACGATGCTTACCAACCAATTTTTTACCACTAAGCATCGTCAGAAATTATCGAAGATAAACCTTACTATTATCAAGGTTTATCGCAAATGCGATAATAAACGGCCGCAATGCATGAATATCGCTAAAAAGTCAGCGATATTCATGCATTACCGAGCTAATACTCTTAGCCATGTTATCCACCTCCCATTGGATAACATGGCTAAGAACTGCTCAGGGCAGGTGTTACTTTTTGGAGATATTCGCGCTTAGCGCGAATATCTCCAAAAGTTGGTAATAGGAGATAGATATCTTGCATGTTGTAATGCAAGTTATTGTGGTATATGGAACTCATACCATAATCTCTCAGGAAAGCAGAAACTGATCCTTTTGGGACCGCCTAAAAAGGCCTAGGGGGTGAGGAGTACTCTACTTTGCCCCCTTTTCACGTTCCGAACTATTTTATTTTACTCTCTTCTGTAATTACACAAAATACCAGCGATAAGATGCATCGGAGACACACAGTGAGAGAAAGGAGGCCGGAGATGAAGAAGACATGTCAAATACACATTGGAGATAATATAGTGGCAGAAGGGAAGTAAATATGAGTAAACTTACCATGTAACATAAAAATGTTGCACTCTATACTATAAGTCTCATTTTATACTACAATCACTTCGCTACAACCTCATAAATTAAAAATAAAAATAAATAATGTCTCAAACAATTTTTGATTTCTAAATATAAATTTATTCTTCAGAATTTTCTAAATTTGAAACAACTAGTAACATGTCCTCATCAGTAATTTCCTCTTCAATCATCTCATCTGGAATCTCCTCATTAAAAGTCTGCAATGATGATTCTTGTAACTCTATGGTCTCCAAACACTCGATAAATTCGCCATCAAGAGATTGATCAAAAAAATCATTCAAGTCATCTCCTCCTTCTGACAATATTTCATTATTGGTGCTGTCCATTTCAATCAATGTAGTGGAATCATTCAAGTCATCTCCTCGTGACAATATTTCATTATTGGTGCTCTCAATTTCAATCAATGTAGTGGAATCATTCAAGTCATCTCCTCCTTGTGACAATATTTCATTATTGGTGCTGTCCATTTCAATCAATCTAATGGAATCATACAAGCCATCTCCTCCTTGTGACAATATTTCATTATTGGTGCTCTCAATTTCAATCAATGTAGTGGAATCATTCAAGTCATCTCCTTGTGACAATATTTCATTCTTGGTGCTGTCCATTTCAATCAATCTAATGGAATCATACAAGTCATGTCCTCCTTGTGACAATATTTCATTATTGGTGCTCTCAATTTCAATCAATGTAGTGGACAATTCAAAAGAAATTGCCACGGTCTCTTCATTGTGAGCCATTTTATTTTGAAATTGCTTGCTGTAAATTGCAGAAAAAAATAATCACTTTCATTTATCGTTTTTAGTAATACATAATATAAAACTAACTTCATCAAGTATTTAGTATAACAGAAGGACTGCAAATAAATAACAGAAAACATTTTTCAAATTATCTTCAAGTGTACAACATAGTTCCCCTTACAAATTAACAACTCACCTTTTTAAAAGTAGCAGAAGTGTTAGTACTGTGTAAATCAAACACCAGAAATTCACCACCAAAAATTCCTCACAAATGTACCTCAGACAGTAGTATCACAAAATGGCTGTGGTTTCCTCTCATTTGACATATATACATAACCAATTAACTTTCATCACACACAAATACAAAACCAAAGTAACATTTTAATTGGTTCTAAATTTCAACACTTTCAAATGTGTTTTCCCCATGCAATTTTCCATAGGACATTTACATACGTCTACAGCCTGAATGGCTGAACGGAATTACACCAAACTTGGCAAAATGGTACATCAAACCTAAGAGGTCAGGAATGATCTACTATGCCCCCTTATGGTCATTTCCCCCTTCGCTTTGGCCTCCTCTTGTCTCTCAATCCTACCGAGGGACAAGATGGCGGCCGCTACGGACTGTTTGGAATGTTGACAGACGCCGGAGAACCAATCAGCTTCGCAAAGCTCCGTAACGCGAAAAGTACGCGAAGCGGAGCGCTGTTACAGATATATATCTTTTTTTCAACGTTAATTTCTCAAAATCCACTGGAGCACATATATTGAGACCTAGCAAAGGCACATCGGGCTACCAGTCCCTAATATTTTGCCAAGTTTCGTGCAAATCCATTCAGCCGTTCGATTATTATTATTTTGTTTTTTTTTTGCCCCGCGGGGCCCTTTTAAAACCTCCACATCAAACCTAGGGGGTCAGCGAGGATCTACTATGCCCCCTTATAGTTATTTCCCCCTTTGTTTTGACCTCCTCTTGTCTCTCGATCCTACCGAGAGACAAGATGGCGGCCGCTACGGACTGTTTGGAATGTTGACAGACGCCGGAGAACCAATCAGCTTCGCTTCACAAAGCTCCGTTGCGCGAAAAGTCCGCGAACCAGAGCGCTAACCGGTCCGCTGTTACAGATATATATCTTTTTTTAAACGTTAATTTCTCAAAATCCACTGGAGCACATATATTGAGACCTACAAAAGGCACATCGGGCTACCAGTCCCTACAATTTTGCCAAGTTTCGTGCAAATCCATTCAGCCGTTCGGGCTAAAAGTGAGGCCAACCGCCCTATGGAAAACTCAATGTTAAAAACACGTTTTGGGACCCCCCTTTTTTCTCGGCCCCCACTGGACGAACCCCCCCCAAATTTTCAAGGGCTGCTCAGAAACAAAATGTGCCATTTTCCTGAAAATTTCAGCCGATTCCGTCCACAAACGCCAAAGTTATTAGACATAGAATTTTCAAAAAACCCATAGAGAAAAAATCCTAACTATATATACCTACTGGCGACCGCCAGTAGGTAATATATATATATATATATATATATTCACAGAAAAAACCATAGGTTATAGACCATATATAGTTAGGAATTAGCATTTACAAAACCTTGAAAATTCACTGAAAAAACCATAGGTTATAGACCATATATAGTTAGGAATTAGCATTTAGAAAACCTTATTTTACTCACACAAAACCATTGAAATTCCATATATAGTTAGTTGCACTAACTATATATCGTGCACCCGCAATCCACTGCTGATGATGTCACATATTACATCATTCATGACATGGTCAGTGACATCACTGATGACATCACTGATGACATCTCAAATGACATCACTGATGACATCACTGATAACAACATCCAGTGATTTTTTGTTTCTATAAAGTTTAAATATGTCTTACATATTGAAGAATGAGTGGATGTGTAAGTGTCTGGACGAAGGATTTAGTAGGTGCATGACTGACTGTATGAGTGAGTGATTAAATGTGTCTCACTGACTGCATGGGTTAGTGACTAAACTGTCTTAATTTGTGCATCATTATGTCTGTTGTTCTGTAAACTGCTGCATGTGTTGATCAGTAGCTATATGAGTAACTATATGGGTTATTGATTGATTGCCCAAGTATTTGTTATGGGAGACTGAGTGTGTGTGTGGCTAGCTGGGAGGTGTGTGACTCTGTGCAGATCAATCTGTACTTGTATCAATGATTGTATAAGAAGGTAAGTATGTGTTAGTATATGTTTGAAAATGTAAGGTGCTCTATGTTTAACTGTATAGACAAGAAAATGGAAGTGTCATTGATTCTTTACAGGACTGACTAGGTGTGTGAGTAACTCCATGGATGAGTGGCAGACTGTGAGTGTCTGTATAGGTGTATGAGTGCATATGATAGTGTTGTAAAGATGAGTGATCGTATGTATGAATGATTGTATGGGTGAATGAGTGAAGGTGTGTGTAGACGTAGCAATCAGTGAGTGCGTATGTAGTAACTAGTATTGGTGTGTCAATGGTTTCAAAAATTATACTCTCTTTTTAACACTGGGTG
Source organism: Lissotriton helveticus (assembly GCF_964261635.1). Taxonomy (NCBI): domain Eukaryota; kingdom Metazoa; phylum Chordata; class Amphibia; order Caudata; family Salamandridae; genus Lissotriton; species Lissotriton helveticus. Next base: position 780,435,958 of record NC_136070.1, read on the forward strand.
AAACAGAGGTTATATTAAAATGTGAGGAGATGCATTGTATTGTCACATGAATGATATCATCAGTGATGTGGTCATTGATGTCAAATGAGATGTCATCAGTGATGTCATCAGTGATGTCATTTGAGATGTCATCAGTGATGTCATCAGTGATGTCACTGACCATGTCATGAATGATGTAATATGTGACATCATCAGCAGTGGATTGCGGGTGCACGATATATAGTTAGTGCAACTAACTATATATGGAATTTCAATGGTTTTGTGTGAGTAAAATAAGGTTTTCTAAATGCTAATTCCTAACTATATATGGTCTATAACCTATGGTTTTTTCAGTGAATTTTCAAGGTTTTGTAAATGCTAATTCCTAACTATATATGGTCTATAACCTATGGTTTTTTCTGTGAATTTCATTGGTTTTTTAACAGCTAATATCTGTAGCTGTAAAATGTATTCTTCTTTAAATCCAAAAATATATTTTATATGTTTATGAATAATTTTTTTTTTAAATATTTTTTTTTCTTCGTTCCCGCTTCGCGAATCGGGAAGCTTCCCGTTAGCTGACCTTGATGCCGCGAAATAGACCGCGAGCCGGTAAACGTTTCTTTACCGCAAGTGCCGCGTTAGAAAACAACATCGTGACGCCTCCCGTCCGCATGACGTTTCACGTTGTCGCGTGATACGTCATATGACGTGCTACGTTAGCGAACTGGTACGCGAAGCGAGTCGCAAAGCGCAGGTTTCTGGAAGCAAACCGGGAGGCCCTGCAAAGCGCTTAACGTAAACACAGCAAGTCATGTGACTTGGTAATAACACTTTTCATTGGTTCATTTCACTTTTGGTTTCCTAATGATGTAAGACTAGGTCATATAATCTAAAATGAACACTTTTGATTGGTTGAGAACTCTTGTTTTTCCCAAATGATGAAAATCCCTCCTTCTTTCCTCACTCTGACTTTCATCATTGTGAGAGAAAGACCCTTTGTGATCACTGAGCAATGGCTTCTTTAGTAGCTTCAGCTGGTGCTTCCCCACCACCTCCACCACATCCAAGGAAGAGTGGACCACCTGCTCAAGTTATAATTCAACAAGAAGACGAAGAAGAGGAACAGGACGACGAGCACGAAGAGAGGCATTTTTTGCCTGAGCAGCCCAGGACGTCTCACCGGAAAGAAAACTTCATTTGGCAATTTTTTAAAATTCCCAAAGGTCAGAAAAAAGTAAATGCAAGATACGTAACTTGCCTTATATGTCAAGATAGACTGTCCAGAGGAACCGAGAAAAAATACAGTTTCGGAAACTACACAATGCATCGCCATATGACTAGGTGGCATCCTAACAACTACAGTGCTGCACAGTTTCGGAACGACCTAGATAATCTCCCTATTATGGCCAGAAGATCTGTTGTACCGGAAGTAACGGGACCAGAGGGCAGGGAGATGGTGCCAAATATACAAATGAAATTTGGTGAAGTAAAACACACCTGCGTATTTTGCGATGGATTCATTTCCTACGGAGAAAAAAGCATCACTCTGATCAACAGAGCTATTGACTATCATATGCAAGTTTGTACGAAACGCCCAAAATAATAAATACTTCTTTTTTTGTTTTGTTGCTCCTGTTGAGCACTTTACAATGAATCGTTTTCATTGCCCCCTCCAAGAAAAACCCCAAAAAATATAAAACTTCAGAAAAATTCAAAAAAAGTAAAAAAATGTTCCGAAAAATAATAAAAAAAATATAAAACAACAAAAACAATAAAAAAAAAAGTTCTTTTCAGAACTACCTCCCCGTTATTAAAAAATTGGTACAATATTTGGAATTGTGCCAACCTCTATTTCTCTTAGTTCGCTTCCCAGTTCGCTCGCCGGTACGCGAACTAGAAGCGAACCAAAAACAGTAAGTATAAGGGAAGGAAACAGACACTTATGTTAAAAGAAAGACAGCTATAGGGGAGTAAACTAGAGATACTATTACCCGTAATCCACTGCTGATGATGTCACATATTACATCATTCATGACATGCTCAGTGACATCATCAGCAGAGGATTGCGGGTTTTTTGGCAACGTGCCTTATCCACGGTTTAATAACGCTGCCTTTTGCTTTATATAAGTTTTCAAATTGTATGAAATATATACCAATAGGTCGTTATGAACCTTTAGGTAGTGCTTTTCTTCATGAGGTCTGGTCGCTTCCATACACATACAGATGTTTCAAAGATGATCAAGAAGTTTATCTGAATGGAGAGGAATGCACTGAGACGCCAGATCATTCACTAATGTGTAGGCACATACAGTTACACGGTTCATGCAACAAACACCGACCAAATATGGCTTGCGTGTTGCAAGGCACGCCAGTTCCTGCTATCATCCCCACGTTCAAGTTGTTGGAAAATGGTAGTTATTTGATGCTCAATAATGAAGATTGTTCTGAGTTAATTGAAAAGGGTCTGCACCTCTGTACGGGTGTTCGCTATGTGAAGCACGAAAGTTTCACGGGCCGAACTCAAGGCCACCTCTCTCTGAGACAAAAGAGCTCTTATTCTTGCCATGCCGTTGAAATCTGTCCCAAGGTTGGTATTTGTGGCCAGATTGAAAACTCCCTATGTTCATGTGTGGGAGGAAATAGAACATTTCTGCAGCAAATAACCCGTTCACTTACTGTTACGATAAAAGGAATACTTTTAATTCAGATTTGCCTTTCAATTTCAGCAAGATGGTTCCGACTATCTTTAACGCATCCTCCACAAAGACCCTGGCGCACTTTTTTAAAGTTGTTACCAGTGGTCTCGTGACTTCATTTGAGAAAATGTTTGGAGTCATCCCTGCTTCCTTTCATTCTATTTTCTCCACTCTGGTTCGTGGATTGGCATTTTTACTTGCATTACCAGCGGACGCTCTTGTGCTTTTTTACATTTTTAAATATGGATGTCCCTCCTATGCAACCTCCCACCCTGCAGCTGCTGACACTGTTCCGCAATCGCATGCTAGAATATTATGGCACAATGCCGTTGGCGATATTAAGCACGGCATATGGATTATCTTTTCGATTCTCCTACTTCACCTGTGTCCAGCCTGTATTTCACTGCCTGACCTGTGATTTCGATTGGGCCATTGATTTGTGTCTCTGCGGACCGGTTTCTCCTGACGTCGACTTTAATCAGCTGATGACTCCTATCATTACTCACGAGTTGGTTTGTCCTGGCGAAAGGATTATGGCTGTGGCATTGATGCATGGACTACTTGGTCCCTGGAATTTACTGGCGGCAGCACAGTCTTTCTTGGAACAGAGCTTTCTTGAAAACCCACCGAGCTGTCCTCTGATGGTGATAGAGGATCCGGTGCTGGGAGAGCACGTATGTTCTTTTCCGCTTTTAAATTGGATGGCTGAACTGTTTTCGGATGAAGACGGTGACTTCCTATTGGAGGCTGTTGCAGCTTATTTTGCATACACAGTTATGTCATAGACCTTTTTCATGTTTGATATGCTGAGTACTAGCATTTCATTGACAATTCATTGACTTATTTGTCAAGTTTTTATTATTTACCTTGCCTATTGGCTTAAGACTCGATAAAGTACTTGGCTGTTTTATTTTTCTTTAGCATTAAATTTTCCTAGTTTTTAATGCTTTACCTTGCGGACCGTCCACATATAAACTTGCAATCTGCTCTCATGAGATGGCACTTCTATTATCTTATTCAGTTCGTTTCCGGATCATGGGGAGGTGTCATCTAGGTCCTGGATATCTTTACACCGTGTTAAGTTAGCATGGGCTCATTACCGGTTTAAACGCCATTTTTCCTTTTTTGCAACTTCTGCACACGACACTTAGTTGTTGCTTTAGCTTTCCACCTAGTAGTTCATCGTGGTTTACATGAGAATAATATGTTATTGCTCTACTATCTGCTTTGCTTGTTAAACTATATCTGTACAGCGAGTGCTAAAGTTTCAAGAACAACACGATACAGAATTGTTATGAGGTCTGATCTCCACGACTTCATACTCATAACATAAGTGCAACTTCTGCCAATTCTGGGCATGAGGCGGGTTTTATATTGCTTTGCCGAACACACATACACAACAGTTGATGCGGTTCACATGAAGAGAGAGCTGGTGTATGCTGATGTGATTCCTTCAAATCTAAGACACTAAAGTATGGGCACGCCCTAAACCAACACAAAGAGACCTTCTTAGCAAATAATATAATATGTGTATTAGGGAGGGTGAGATATAAGCAGCCGCGGGCCGTGGAGGGAGTTACGGTGAGGCAGGGAGGCGGGGAGGGGGAGAAGCAGGGTGGAGCCCTCTCTACCTTGCCCCTCCCCCTCCCCGCCTCCCTGCCCCACCGTAACTCCCTCCACGGCCCGCGGCTGCTTATAAGTGTTGCTAACTCTTATTCATTTACAGCATGTTAACATACTGTCACCATTCGCTTTTTATGTACTAGTAACTATGCTGGTAATTTTGCTACTGATAATATGTGTACTTCTATTATCTAAGATACTACGCCTGAGAAGACGGCATTAGTAAATAAACATTTCAAATACACATGTGTTCTTCTTAACTCCATGTTCTGGTTTCTAAGAAATATATAACGACCGACTGTTCATGAGTTCCACGTATCCTGAGGTACTATAAGTTCATATTCTGGATTGTCTAAACATTGAGAGTTTGTTATATCCAATGTGACACTGTACCTAGCTTGCTAAGGAGTTTTTGATTACTAACGTGAGTTTTGGGACACCCTAATTCGCCGAGGTTCCAATCCTCTGTCCACAGTTCTGTGTGAGAACAGAAACCCTGCGACAGGGGCACCCCCGACCCTTGCTGGAGCTTCATCACACTTGCGATACAACTCCAGCAATGCGCCACCTTTACGGCACAGATACATCACGCATCTGTGCTGTTTTTGCCCCATGATGCGCCGCATTGTAAATGCAGCACACCATAGGTGACGGAACAGCGGCACAGAATGACTAACACATCCCTGGTGATGCGCCAGTCATCATAAATGTATCCCTATGCTTCTTATCTTGTTAGAGATGAACCGCCATATGTATCATCAAAGTTTTTTGCATTTCCTAAATAGCGAACTTTAAGGAATAAATAGCGATTCTTTACCATTCCTAGTTTGCGATTAGCTATTTGCTAATTACAAATTACCCATTCATTTCCTTCATTTCCATAGGGCGGTTGGACTCACTTTTAGCTCGAACGGCTGAATGGATTTCCACGAAACTTGGCAAAATTGTAGGGACTGGTAGCCCGATGTGCCTTTGCTATGTCTCAAGATATATGCTCCAGTGGTTTTTACGAAAATTAACTTTGAAAAATATATATTGGGCTACATTGGCCTATATATATGTTGGAGCCCAAATGTAGCCCAATGTAGCCCAATGAAGCCCAATGTAGCCCAATGTAGCCCAAAGATGGCCGCCAGACACACCAAAAAACAAATGTAGCCCAAATATCAGCCAGATGTAGCCCAACTATAGCCCAGTGACAGAATGACCAATCAGCTTCGCAAACCTCCGTTACGCGAAGCGGAGCACTGTTACAGATATATATCTTTTTTTGAACGTTAATTTCTCAAAATCCACTGGAGCACATATATTGAGACCTAGCAAAGGCACATCGGGCTACCAGTCCCTAATATTTTGCCAAGTTTCGTGCAAATCCATTCAGCCGTTCGATTATTATTATTATTATTTTTTTTTGCCCCGCGGGGCCCTTTTAAAACCTCCACATCAAACCTAGGGGGTCAGCGAGGATCTACTATGCCCCCTTATAGTTATTTCCCCCTTTGTTTTGACCTCCTCTTGTCTCTCGATCCTACCGAGAGACAAGATGGCGGCCGGTACGGACTTTTTGGAATGTTGACAGACGCCGGAGAACCAATCAGCTTCGCTTCACAAAGCTCCGTTGCGCGTAAAGTACGCGTCCTGGGACGCTGCCAGGTCCGCTGTTACAGATATATATCTTTTTTTAAACGTTAATTTCTCAAAATCCACTGGAGCACATATATTGAGACCTACAAAAGGCACATCGGGCTACCAGTCCCTACAATTTTGCCAAGTTTCGTGCAAATCCATTCAGCCGTTCGGGCTAAAAGTGAGGCCAACCGCCCTATTGAAAACTCAATGTTAAAAACACGTTTTGGGACCCCCCTTTTTTCTCGGCCCCTCCTTGACGAACCCCCCCCAAATTTTCAAGGGCTGCTCAGAAACAAAATGTGCCATTTTCCTGAAAATTTCAGCCAATTCCGTCCACAAACGCCAAAGTTATTAGACATAGAATTTTCAAAAAACCCATAGAGAAAAAATCCTAACTATATATACCTACTGGCGACCGCCAGTAGGTAATATATATATATATATATGCAGGCTCCAGTTTTCCAAAAATACCCAGCCGGGTTCACAGGAAAAGACCAGCACTCACACGGGCAGCAGCATTATATTTTAGCAGAACGGTTTATTCACAAAAGCAGACGCGTTTCGGGAATGAAATCCCTTCGTCAGTGTTAACATCAGAGCGCCATTCATCACCACCCCCTTTTCTGTATCGTTAGATTAACATAAACAATGGACTAATGCATTTAGGTATATACAGCGCGCCATCTTAAAACGCATACATTCTATACATTTTGTCAACGTGAGATACTGCAATTTTCAATCTTTCAAATTGTGTTTAAAACATCCGCAAAAACATTATGCGCTTACTCAATAAACAATCTCGCCGTGTATCGGCAAAAGTTTCAATGGACAATCGAGTCCAAAAAACACACGTGCCTGAGAGACAAGGCATTGAAACAATGCACAATTAAAGCGAAAATCGCTATAATAGAAAAAACGCTCTACTGAGCAAAATCTTGCCGTGGATCGGCAATTGCAACCCAATATCAGGTTGCTAGGTTCTCAGGCCAGTGAAAAAACACTAGTCACATATCCCACCCTGACACTAAAACTCATTTTCACTATATACATCTTCAGAATTACACCCAGTCACTTCATCAAAATTATCACATACCGTTTTTCACAGTTACTCATATATCATATAGAAATCCAACATAAACTTAGCCCAGGTGAGAAGCAAGTTCTTCCCCTATATTCAGTCCCTTAGGTGCCCTGGTCTCAAGATCTATAATAAATCTAGATTCTAGTCTTCTTAGGGCCTGTAATCGATTCCCTCCTCTTGGGTTTTCAGCCACTTGGTCTAGGCAGAAATATCTTAAAAGATTCCTGTCACTCTTATGTTTGATGGCAAAATGCCGTGCTACTGGATAGCTGAAATCTTTATTGGCAATTGCCCGCATATGCTCTTGTATCCGGAGTTTAACAGGATTGATGGTACTCCCCACATACCTCAACGGACAAGGGCAGACCAGACAGTAAACTGCGTGATCTGTGTGACAGGACATACATTTTTTGATTTTCTTGCCACCTTTGCAACCTGGCACGTCATACGTTAAAGTTCTCTTACTTGCCGAGCAGGCTTTACATTTCCCGCACGGGAAAAAACCTTTTGCATCTTTCAGAGTTCCTAACTGTTTCTCCTGTGGTGGTAAATAACTGTGGACCATCTCATCTCGCAGCGATCTTGCCCTCCTAAAGGTAATAGAAGGCACATCAGGAATATCTGGACCTACGACTGGGTCGGATTTTAGGATGTGCCAATGTTTTGACAAGATAGATCTTAATCTAAATGAATCCGCAGCAAACGGTGTGATCATGCGGAATTTCACCTCTTTGGAAGGGGTAGTCTTTTTCTTTTCAAACAGTGTGCTGCGCGGTATCTTTTTGACTTTATTCAAAGTTTCTTGAAGCAGATTAGGACTGTATCCTCTGTTGCGGAATCTCTCTATGCTATCTGTGGCAGCTTGTTCAAAATCTTCATTATGAGTGCAATTGCGTTTTAATCGTAAAAATTCCCCGTAAGGGATATTGGTGATAAGTTTACGGAAATGGCTGCTTGAAGCGTGTAAAACGCTGTTGCCAGCAGTCGGTTTACGATAAAGTTGGGTGCTGATCTGACCTTTCCTCACACTCACTTGTAAATCCAGGTAACTAACCTTTTCTTTGTTAATTTCCCCTGTGAATTTGAGGTTGCACTCATTATTGTTTAGCACTGAAATATACTCATTAGCCTCTTCTATAGACCCATTCCACACTAGGAACAGGTCATCGATGTACCTGCTCCAAGCCACTATCTTGTTATTCCAAGCGGCATTTCCAGGGGCCCAGGCTACCTGCTCCTCCCACCAGCCTACGAATAAATTCGCATAGCTGGGGGCGAAGCAGGAGCCCATCGCCGTACCAGCGCACTGTCGATATATAATATCCTGAAAGAGAAAGATGTTGTTATAGAGACAGAATCTTATAAGTTCCAATAGCATCTTATTGTGCAAAGCAAATCTCAATTCTCTTTTGTTCAGGAAAAATTCAACAGCGGTGAGTCCTTGTTCATGGTCTATACAAGTATAGAGACTTGTTATGTCCAAAGTAATCAGTATATACGAAGGTTGCCAAGCAATAGACTCTACTTTTTCAATGAAATCTGTGGAGTCTCTGATGTACGATTTCAGAGACAATACAAAGCCAAACAGAAAATGGTCTAGGAATTTAGAAAGGTTCTCTGTAAGACCTCCTATGGAGGAGATGATTGGTCTTCCAGGGGGATTGTAGATGTTCCTATGAACCTTGGGCAGATGGTAGAAACAAGGTAAAATAGGGTTCATGGTTTTCAGAAAGAGATATTCGTCGAGCTCAATCATCTGTCGGTCATGCCATTTTTTAAGCAATTGATATAGTTCTTCAATGCTTGTCAAATAATCTTTCTTTGTAATGACATTGTAGCATGTTTGATCCTCAAGCTGCCGTTTTGCTTCCGCAACGTATTGTGGTCTAGACATGATGACTATATTACCTCCTTTGTCGGAGGGTTTGCAAACAATCTTTTTGTCCTCCATCAAGCACTTCACCGCCAACTGTTGTTCCTTGGTAATGTTATAGTGCTTCTTTTGGGGTTTAAATTCTGTCCTCATGATGGCCAGATCCCTGGCAACCACCTCTGCAAAGATGTCAATTGCATCCACTGCAGTCTGGGGGACAAATCTTGAGGCAAGTTTGAAAGTACTCTTCGGTGCTTCTTGCTCTACGTTAACATTGTCCAATCTTTGGGTTAAGGTGTTATTTTTTGCGTTTGTCTCCATGTCACCCTCTTGTCTAAGGTTTTGCAAAACTTCACAAGCTGTAAGGTCATTTACAGTTAAGAGATCGGTGTCTTTGTTGTTTCTCAGATATTTTGATTCCTTCGTAGTTGGTTTAGTCTTAAAAAACTTGTGCAATTTGACTTTCCGAGTAAATTTATATAGATCTATACGTGTCTGTGTATATTCCATATTTTTATTCGGACAAAAAGTGAGTCCAAGTTTCAAAACGGACTCTTCTATTGGTGTTAATGATCTTTCAGACAAATTTACAATGGTGAGCTGGTCTGGGGTATTCACCATCTGCCTCTCCTTTGGCTCCTGGTTACTCGTGTAGTTGTTCTTGCTTGTCCTCTGCCTTTTGCCTTTCCATCCTCCCCGTCTTGTTTGTCTGCGTCTTCTGGGGGCTTGTTCTTGCCGCCCCGAAGCCAGCTCTCTTGTATGACTTTGAACTCCTGTTGAAAAGGGGTTTTAGTGGTTGTAGTCGCAGACATTGTAGTATGGCCAGACGTTTCGTCTCCAGAGCTTTCACTCACAATGAGATCAGAATCCGAAGTCTCAACTCTTGTTTCCGTTGTTGTTCTCGGCATCTGATTTTTTCTGGCCACTTCTTTACGTGGTTGATCATATTTCTTATGGAAGGTTAAGACCCTCCCCATTGCATAGTCCCGCTCATCCCGGTCAAATTTTTCTTGTTTTCTAAGTTTGATTTTGGTTTCATATTTCTGAAGTCTCTTTTTCATATTGGCCCTAAGTTGTTGAACATAGATAAGGGTGTCATTTATGGCGCTCTGATGTTAACACTGACGAAGGGATTTCATTCCCGAAACGCGTCTGCTTTTGTGAATAAACCGTTCTGCTAAAATATACTGCTGCTGCCCGTGTGAGTGCTGGTCTTTTCCTGTGAACCCGGTTGGGTATTTTCGGAAAACTGGAGCCTGCATGTATTACGCGAACACCATCGCGTTATCCAGCACCCGCCCTTAGAGTGACTCACGCGTTTGGTGTTTTGGAGCTTGAATTTAATTTAAAGTGAGTGCACCACCGTCGACGGACGTCTGTGAAGAAGGAGAAGTACTTTTCCTCATCTTTCGAAGAGTGAGCGTCCGGAGCTGTGAACGGAAAGTGCAAGAGCGGGCGGACTTCAAACACGGTAAGCCGGCTCGTCTAAGCACTTTTTCCGTGTTACTTCCTATGTGCATTATCGACGGTTGGGCGAGGGGGCGCGCAGCAGTAAGCAGACGGTTTCTGATTTTGGCTCCCGGGACCGGGATACCAAAGATTTGTGACAACAAGGAAACATGTTTAACATGTCAGAGCGCCGCGATGCGGCTGGAGACATCTTCAAGAACAAAAACCCAGACATTTCTAAACCGCCACCGGCGACGAATGTGGCTGTCTCCAACACCCTATCTACACAGTTCCAAAAACTTGAGAAATTGTATGAACGGGAACTGCGCAAATGGTGGGAGGGAACATCATTACAGGGGTACATAGAGGTACAGAGGGTGCCTCGAGGTCTTCGGATCTTTACAGTACCCGCGTATGAGAACCCAGACCCCCAACTATTGGAAACATGGGCGTCACATATAGCCAACTCCTGTAAAGGCATGTTGGAGATCCTGATCCAATTTGCGTGGAGCGACCGTGACAAGGTCGTCAAAGAGATAGAGGAGTTGGAAGAGTTGATCACAAAAAACGCCAACAAAGAGGAACAAGAACAACTTAGGGCCAATATGAAAAAGAGACTTCAGAAATATGAAACCAAAATCAAACTTAGAAAACAAGAAAATTTTGACCGGGATGAGCGGGACTATGCAATGGGGAGGGTCTTAACCTTCCATAAGAAATATGATCAACCACGTAAAGAAGTGGCCAGAAAAAATCAGATGCCGAGAACAACAACGGAAACAAGAGTTGAGACTTCGGATTCTGATCTCATTGTGAGTGAAAGCTCTGGAGACGAAACGTCTGGCCATACTACAATGTCTGCGACTACAACCACTAAAACCCCTTTTCAACAGGAGTTCAAAGTCATACAAGAGAGCTGGCTTCGGGGCGGCAAGAACAAGCCCCCAGAAGACGCAGACAAGCAAGACGGGGAGGATGGAAAGGCAAAAGGCAGAGGACAAGCAAGAACAACTACACGAGTAACCAGGAGCCAAAGGAGAGGCAGATGGTGAATACCCCAGACCAGCTCACCATTGTAAATTTGTCTGAAAGATCATTAACACCAATAGAAGAGTCCATTTTGAAACTTGGACTCACTTTTTGTCCGAATACAAATATGGAATATACACAGACACGTATAGATCTATATAAATTTACTCGGAAAGTCAAATTGCACATGTTTTTTAAGACTAAACCAACTACGAAGGAATCAAAATATCTGAGAAACAACAAAGACACCGATCTCTTAACTGTAAATGACCTTACAGCTTGTGAAGTTTTGCAAAACCTTAGACAAGAGGGTGACATGGAGACAAACGCAAAAAATAACACCTTAACCCAAAGATTGGACAATGTTAACGTAGAGCAAGAAGCACCGAAGAGTACTTTCAAACTTGCCTCAAGATTTGTCCCCCAGTCTGCAGTGGACGCAATTGACATCTTTGCAGAGGTGGTTACCAGGGATCTGGCCATCATGAGGACAGAATTTAAACCCCAAAAGAAGCACTATAACATTACCAAGGAACAACAGTTGGCGGTGAAGTGCTTGATGGAGGACAAACAGATTGTTTGCAAACCCTCCGACAAAGGAGGTAATATAGTCATCATGTCTAGACCACAATACGTTGCGGAAGCAAAACGGCAGCTTGAGGATCAAACATGCTACAATGTCATTACAAAGAAAGATTATTTGACAAGCATTGAAGAACTATATCAATTGCTTAAAAAATGGCATGACCGACAGATGATTGAGCTCGACGAATATCTCTTTCTGAAAACCATGAACTCTATTTTACCTTGTTTCTACCATCTGCCCAAGGTTCATAAGAACATCTACAATCCCCCTGGAAGACCAATCATCTCCTCCATAGGAGGTCTTACAGAGAACCTTTCTAAATTCCTTGACCATTTTCTGTTTGGCTTTGTATTGTCTCTGAAATCGTACATCAGAGACTCCACAGATTTCATTGAAAAAGTAGAGTCTATTGCTTGGCAACCTTCGTATATACTGATTACTTTGGACATAACAAGTCTCTATACTTGTATAGACCATGAACAAGGACTCACCGCTGTTGAATTTTTCCTAAACAAAAGAGAATTGAGATTTGCTTTGCACAATAAGATGCTATTGGAACTTATAAGATTCTGTCTCTATAACAACATCTTTCTCTTTCAGGATATTATATATCGACAGTGCTCTGGTACGGCGATGGGCTCCTGCTTCGCCCCCAGCTATGCAAATTTATTCGTAGGCTGGTGGGAGGAGCAGGTAGCCTGGGCCCCTGCAAATGCCGCTTGGAATAACAAGATAGTGGCTTGGAGCAGGTACATCGATGACCTGTTCCTAGTGTGGAATGGGTCTATAGAAGAGGCTAATGAGTATATTTCAGTGCTAAACGATAATGAGTGCAACCTCAAATTCACAGGGGAAATTAACAAAGAAAAGGTTAGTTACCTGGATTTACAAGTGAGTGTGAGGAAAGGTCAGATCAGCACCCAACTTTATCGTAAACCGACTGCTGGCAACAGCGTTTAACACGCTTCAAGCAGCCATTCCTGTAAACTTATCACCAATATCCCTTACGGGGAATTTTTACGATTAAAACGCAATTGAACTCATAATGAAGATTTTGAACAAGCTGCCACAGATAGCATAGAGAGATTCCGCAACAGAGGATACAGTCCTAATCTGCTTCAAGAAACTTTGAATAAAGTCAAAAAGATACCGCGCAGCACACTGTTTGAAAAGAAAAAGACTACCCCTTCCAAAGAGGTGAAATTCCGCATGATCACACCGTTTGCTGCGGATTCATTTAGATTAAGATCTATCTTGTCAAAACATTGGCACATCCTAAAATCCGACCCAGTCGTAGGTCCAGATATTCCTGATGTGCCTTCTATTACCTTTAGGAGCGCAAGATCGCTGCAAGATGAGATGGTCCACAGTTATTTACCACCACAGGAGAAACAGTTAGGAACTCTGAAAGATGCAAAAGGTTTTTTCCCGTGCGGGAAATGTAAAGCCTGCTCGGCAAGTAAGAGAACTTTAACGTATGACGTGCCAGGTTGCAAAGGTGGCAAGAAAATCAAAAAATGTATGTCCTGTCACACAGATCACGCAGTTTACTGTCTGGTCTGCCCTTGTCCGTTGAGGTATGTGGGGAGTACCATCAATCCTGTTAAACTCCGGATACTAGAGCATATGCGGGCAATTGCCAATAACGATTTCAGCTATCCAGTAGCACGGCATTTTGCCATCAAACATAAGAGTGACAGGAATCTTTTAAGATATTTCTGCCTAGACCAAGTGGCTGAAAACCCAAGAGGAGGGAATCGATTACAGGCCCTAAGAAGACTAGAATCTAGATTTATTATAGATCTTGAGACCAGGGCACCTAAGGGACTGAATATAGGGGAAGAACTTGCTTCTCACCTGGGCTAAGTTTATGTTGGATTTCTATATGATATATGAGTAACTGTGAAAAACGGTATGTGATAATTTTGATGAAGTGACTGGGTGTAATTCTGAAGATATATATAGTGAAAATGAGTTTTAGTGTCAGGGTGGGATATGTGACTAGTGTTTTTTCACTGGCCTGAGAACCTAGCAACCTGATATTGGGTTGCAATTGCCGATCCACGGCAAGATTTTGCTCAGTAGAGCGTTTTTTCTATTATAGCGATTTTCGCTTTAATTGTGCATTGTTTCAATGCCTTGTCTCTCAGGCACGTGTGTTTTTTGGACTCGATTGTCCATTGAAACTTTTGCCGATACACGGCGAGATTGTTTATTGAGTAAGCGCATAATGTTTTTGCGGATGTTTTAAACACAATTTGAAAGATTGAAAATTGCAGTATCTCACGTTGACAAAATGTATAGAATGTATGCGTTTTAAAATGGCGCGCTGTATATACCTAAATGCATTAGTCCATTGTTTATGTTAATCTAAGGCATGAACATAGATAAGGGTGTCATTTATGGCGCTCTGATGTTAACACTGACGAAGGGATTTCATTCCCGAAACGCGTCTGCTTTTGTAAATAAACCGTTCTGCTAAAATATACTGCTGCTGCCCGTGTGAGTGCTGGTCTTTTCCTGTGAACCCGGCTGGGTATTTTCGGAAAACTGGAGCCTGCATGTATTACGCGAACACCATCGCGTTATGCAGCACCCGCCCTTAGAGTGACTCACGCGTTTGGTGTTTTGGAGCTTGAATATATATATATATATATATATATATATATATATATATATATATATATATATATATATATATATATATATATTAAAAACAAAAAGTTGTGGGTAAGGCCCAACCTAAAGATCTTCTTGGTGCAGAGTAAGGCAAGGCAGCGACTTGCGCTGCTTTGTCTTACTCCATATCTATGAGGCAAGCAAAGCTGTGCAGAGCAGCTTTGTGTCACCTCATAGATAAGATTGAGAGGCCCGAGCATCAAAAAAAGAGACGCTCCAGCAGTACAAGAGTCTTGTTGGCTTTGCTAAAATCATTCTCCCAGCCACTTGAGGTTTTCTTTTTGAACACTGCTGACACAACTTTTATTCCTATCAGCTCATTGTATCCATGTTGCTATCCATCCACTAACTCATCCCTCGCAGCCCGCCACTTTTAACCGGGACGTGTTCTCTAAATAATTTCCCTGCAAATACTTCTTACAACGTTTCAGTTTCCCGGCACAGGCCGTTTCACCAGTAAGTCCTTGCACCTTCGCACCTTCTATGTGCCCGCTTCACTCCTGGCCGCACTTCTCTTTTCGCTTACCCCCACTGCAAGTCCACCATTCCTCCTGTGCTAAGACTTCACAACCTTGTGCACGTTCCAACTTGCATCCTGGTCAGTCCACTACCGGGCTTCCACCAGAGCCTACCAGCAATTCTTTCTTAAGCACCGGTTGCCCTACCCTCTCGTGCGCCCTCCAGACACGGCTGTTCTATCCTTCAGGCGACTATTAGCTTCAGCGCCTACTTCACGCACCAACATGTGCCAGACTCATATTCAGGTGTGGTTCACCATTGTAAACTAATCGATGCACAAAGAGTCCTGGCAATGTTGGCATATTTTTGTTATCTTAGTGTAGTGAAGAAACCATGCCTCTTTTAGAGAACCGCCCTACTTCTTTTCAGAATACTTACAGTACTGAAGCAGTATAAAACTGGGCAATCTGCAAATGTGGTTCACTTGTTTTTTAGGGTGCCTTGGCCTACATTTGATCCCAATCCAACCCTAAGTAACCGTACACAAAAGGACATGTCCGCATTTGTTTAAAAAAGTGATAGTGATGTCTGCTTTCATTTGTGTACCCCAACACCACCTCCTCCGCAACATCACACCTATCAATGTCTGTCACACATAAGACTTTACTTTCTCACTTTTTGGCATGTCACCACTTATCTACATCAATCACGTAGCTCACCATTTCTCAAGTTTTGAGAACGTCACATTGAATTGACTATAACTACCAAGAGGTCTTGGGATTCCAACTCTGACCAAGAAGCCTCACTGATTACATCACGATCATAATGCACACATCCCTACTCCTGTCATAAGGTACAAGTAACCTCAGTATGGATGTGTCTCAAAGTCAAACACATCTTCTTAGCTACAATTCTATAGTTGACTTTCAAACATATCCCACATTCAAAGGCAGTGTCACTGAATGGGATTACATAGACGCAGTGGGAGAAACGTCCCATGGGCACAAAGGAAAAACTCTTTGCAGGATACCTGTGCCTCCATCGGGGGAACCCTAAAAGCCTGGGGCAATGGGCCACACTTCATTATGTACATGCCTGACAAATTCCAAGAGCATCTGGCATGGGAACCAAAGTGTATCAGGGCCAAACAATAGAATACCCAAGTGCCAGGCATGTGTAGGAAATGGGTAAGTACAACTTAGGAAAGCAAACACAGCAGCGACAGCATCAGGCACACATCTCGAGAAAGTAGCTGAAATGTATACACTGCAAAATGGACACATGGCCATGCATAAATACACAAAGGAATGAAAAGTTGGCATCCTCCATCTGTGGAGAAACAAATATCTAACTTCAACATACCGAGCACATACCCAAACTACATCATAGGGAGAAAGGCAAGCTAAATGTGGTTGACTATGGCCAAGCTGAAATATTTACCCAATGGAAAACCAGACAAGGCAATGTCACCCCATTTGCTTTTCATCCCACATATCCATTTAATGACCATGTCCCCCGTCCACTGAAACTTCAGAACAGGTGCAAAGGTCAGATCACACTCACCACTTCCAATGGACCACCAATCTGGCTCAAAGTTATGCAACTGAAGTCACAGGAACTTAAGGAAGCCATAACAGCCAATAGCATGAAATGGAATGACAGGACTAAGGTGTCATCAATTACTAAACAGTTTTGTAAATAAAGATAATAACGAAGGCCAATGGCCAGTCTAAATTTCCAATGTGGCCCAGCACAGTGCTGTACCACGCCACTTTCCTAACATGACACTATCAGGGAATCCTCCCCAGGAACTGGTATCCAGTAGGCAAGCTAGGCACCTCAAGGATGTGCCACAGGAGGGCTAGGGTTGGTATTGGAATGGGTTGGGTCGACTATGGAAGGGGGGGCAATGGTTGTGGCCGAGGTAAGTCCTAAGGGAATCTGTTTGTTTTTAATGGGAGACTCGAGAGGTGGGATGATAAGGGGTGTGCTTTGGGAGGTGGTGGGAGTGTGTGTCTTGGGAATGGGTTTGCCTGTTGTTCGTGCTGGTGGCTGTGGGTCTGGTGTGTCTGGGCTTCGTCTGTTGGTGCGTGCTCTGTCAGTATGTGTGTGGTGGTACTGGATAGGGTGGTGAGGGTCTGTTCGGTGGGTGCATGTTTGCTTTTTTTGCTGCGTTTGGGGGTAGGTGTGCTGCATGTGGCTGTTGTTGTGGGTGCCTGCTTATGCTTTGCCTCGGCTTGGGAGAGGTATGGGTAAAACGATTTGGGATGGGGAAGAGGCAGGAGGTGGGCTGGAAGACTGGGCTGGGGGAAGGCTATCTTTAGTGAGGAGGCCAGAGCCTGAAACTACCTCTGTAGGGCAGACATACAATTGTGAATGCATTCCAGGAACTCCAGCATCTGGGCCATCAGGCTTTATGGCAATGGAGGCATTCAGCAGTGCATCCTGCCCAAGAGAGATCTGCCTCACTGAGAGCAGCTGGGGACACAAGGGTTGGGGATGAGGTACCTGGACCAAAGGAGGCATCCCAGCCTTTACAGGAGTGGAACTGGACAACTTGGGAGAAATAGGGAGGGTGGCAAACAAGGTTGGTGTGCAAACAGGTCCTGGGGAGCCTGCCACCACAAGGGAGCTGCCACTAGAGGCTGATTCAGAAGATGATGTAGAATCTTGATCCTCCAGGGCAGGCTCCTCACTGTATGGGCCACTGACTCTATCAGTGTCAGTCTCCTGACTGGAGTCACTGTGGCCACCTGCATCCCCAACGTTGTCGGCACTGTCTCCTCTGATTGTCTCTGTTGATCCTGAAAAGACAGTAGGAATAGGCATAAAACATGTGTGTTAACTTAGTGTACAAACAGATCTTAACAATAACATCATCAAATGGTCACAGATCACTCCACCAACCAGGCAACCTATAATGTCCATGGAGAGAAGGTGGCCTAAGATTACGGTTAGCAGCAGCACAGGTTTCCATGGTACCATACCCCACCGACGGCTAGAAACACCCTAGCACCACATTGGTCCTGGTGGCAACACCATCCTCAGGTTCCATGCCAACAACTACATTGAATAGTGAAATGCTAAAGGGATTCAGCTAAGTTCCAGTCCATGATAATGAGCTGTCACCTGTATCCAAAAGGGAAGGCACATCACACTACCGAAAATGTTGGGCACATACAAATACCATGGTATCACAGTGTTCAAAAACACACAAATGACCACACCAAATCGGCATGCCACTCCCTGAGGCATATGCCAAAAAAACATCTGATGGACAGAATGCTAAACAATGTCAACATTCTGTCAAGTACAGAGATCTGGGCCTAAATCGTGGGTCCCGGGATCACTGTGCCACTGGATTCAAGCTAGCCTGGCTGATAATGGGTGATACCCTGTAACCAGTCCCAAGATGCTTATTTCCAGTCCAGGGAGGACCTGGCCTAGCAGTTTGGGCTGGACTGTTCCAAGTGTTCCCTTTAGGAGCAGAGTCAAGACTGATTTGTATATGGCTGAGTTCAAACTAGGGTGGCATAGTGAGCAAAAGAACAATGGGTTAAACCCAGATCTGTAACTGGGTGAGTGGTTAAAAAGTTTCAGCACTCCATCCATCATCTTGTGTTTGCTGTAGACAATGATGGTATAGCACCAGGATGGGTGGGCTCTGCCACCACCAAGGATTGGCCACTGGAGTCCAACTTGGTGGCTCCAGTTTTGGAGCCTGGTTCCTCCATGGCATTCCTTTCCCCCTCCTGGCCACTGGGTCTATCTGTATCAGTGTCCCGAACTGACCCACTTGGAACAGCTGCTTCTCCAACAGCCTGAGCCCTGTCTCCTCTGCTTGCCCGAGTAGATGCTGAAAGAACAAATGAGCTTGTTTAAATTCAATAGCAACGACACACAGGAAGAACATCTCAGTACACATGGCACACCAATATTGCTGTTATAACACCACCTACTAGGATGTCTAAATTGCCTACAATCTTAGCAGTAGGACTTGACTTTGCAACAGTTGCACACAATGATGTCTGGGCCGCAGTCTGCCACAATTGCATGAGTCACATTGTTACTACTCAATCTTCCTGTAAGTTGCAGGGTATTATTTAATCCTGTATACTTTGCCTCTTTCACATACTACAGTGACCATGTGATAGCAACTAGCATGTCCAAGCTTCCAGCAGTCCTACCTTTTCCACACAATAAAGTGCTACAGCCAATAATCATTTCTGAAACCTACTTTCCTGCACTGATATGAGCTAGATACAGGTATCTCCCGGCAATATGTGTGGTAACAATGAGAATGTATTTTAAAAAGTGCCCAGTCCACACTGTTCACACAACCATTTTTATACTTCCTCTGTTCTATGTCACTGTAAACATTGTGTAAAAGGGAAGATTTGCTATTTATCATGTGCCTCACATCAAAGTGTCCTGGATACGATGTGGCTCAACTTTGGTCAAAATGACCTGGCACCACCTAGGACTAGGGACAGTCCCACTCCAGTTTGGTGAACTCACACAACTATTTCCCCATAACATATCGTATAGCTATTACCCCAGGTAAGAGAGATGAGGCGAAGGGAATGTCCTGTTCATGTACAGTATGGGAAGAGGCATCACAGCACTTAAATGTTTCTCACTTAGAAATATTACAATATGTTGCTGAGAGTACACACTCACACATGTATCTAACAAGTCTGATTTATACTACCAGCTACATGTCAGTTGACAATCACAGTTCCTCCATAATACCACTTATGCATGTCAATTACACGTCCACTGACACCTCACAAACATGAGACATCACATTGTGAGACAGTACTGTCAGTCCTCAGACCAAGTATGTAATTGCATCAACCTTAGAATCAGAGGTCTTATAATAAAGTATGTAAATTGGTATGTGTGACACACACACCCATGTCTGTGATGAGACATGACATGTATGCACATCACCAGTCACAAACGTCCTTGACACCTTGGCTAACATATTCAATTGTGATGGACACAGATGTCATACTATGTCGAGCTAACAATCTTGTAGTAAACACTTCTGCATATGATAGTACAACACACATATGTTACCAATGGCAACCATGCCAACACATGCAATTACTCTTCTATATAGTTTAGCATCGGTCAAGCTCCAGGTTAATGTGGTTGCAGGAGCCAGTAACTATGAATAGATGTTTATATTTAGGGGCCACTAAATCTTGTATTCTGAGACTTCAAGGAATACAAAACGCAGCAACCCGGATGTTGCTTGCACTGCCTAAATCATGTTCAGTGTCTAAGTCCCTATCCAAACTACATTGGCTGCCAGTAGAGAGAAGAATTCAGTTTAAAGCTCTCTGCGTAGCTCATAAAAAAATTCTCATCAAGCTCCTACTGTCCTAGCTAATATGCTAGTGCCGTATAGCCTGAGTCGCCCTCTTCACTCCTCGGATCAAAGGCTGGTCTGTATTAAGCATGGGCGGATTTTGCGGATTGGCAATCCGCGAACTTGCGTATTTACGGATTCGCAATCCGCGAAGATCCGCGAACTCCAGCGGATTTTTCCGTTTTTTGTGTTGGCGCGTGTTCGCGCCGATTTTGGGACAAGTTCGCAATTGCGAACTTACTTTTCGGCTCGCAACGGCCGCGACTATGTTGTTTCTACGTCTGGTTTATCATCACAGGTTCACAGCACCCTCTGTTTCACCACTGCCACCCTCTGGGACACCCATGCCACCCTCTAGTACATCCTCACTGGCACCTATTAGGTTTATTTATCACTGTAGATTATGGTGGTTGAAAAAAGCAAGCACACCTGCCCTTCTTCAACTGCCATCAATTAATTTGTGTTTCATTAATGTGTCAGTAATTTTGAAAGTTCCAGTCTGGCTGGCACCTGCTTCCTTCCTTATCTGTAATTTGCTTTTTGTTGCAGTGAAATTTTTTTTTCACAGGACCTTTATGGTGCTATTCTATGAGCCTGCTGTTTGGGTCATAGCAGGGTCATAGAATAGTTGCAAACTCTGGAGGGGCCCATCAGGAAGCACTACCTTGAATGTTACTAATGTTAAGTTTGAACTTTTGCACCTGCTCATTGCTTTCAGTTTAGCTAAAATCGTTTTTTCTGCAATTTCGCGCGTTTTTTGGGGCGCGAATCCGTGCGAGATCGATTTCGGAAGCCGCGAATACGTGCGAATACAAAATTGTTTTTGTTGCGACGTGTATGTTCGCGTGATCTTGCGCGTGTTCGCGAGGCGCTTCTAGCTATACGTTTGCCAAGTTACCCTATCGGTCGTACACGGGCGCGGCCATCTTGTTGGCGTGACGTAATTCCGTTTCCGCCCGCTATGTGTAATCTCGCAAAGTGTGCTGCTCGCTAGTACAATTTCGCGCGTACTCGCAAGGAAAATCTCGCGCGAACTTACCCACGCGGTCGTGAACGGGCGCGGCCATCTTGTTTCTCATTCATTGCTATGGTTCTGGGCATGCTTTCTCTATCCTCTCTCAATCTCTGCCATCCTTTGCTTGTTTGAAGTTTTTTTGATCTAATTTTACTTATTATCTATCCCTCTATTTTTCTAGCTCTATATTTTTGTGTTTTCTGCAGCTTTTAGTTACTTTTAAACTACTTTTTTAAACTCTTTTCTTTTCTTCTTCACTATTCTATTTCTTCTTTATCATTTAAGTTTATTTCTGCCCAGACCATGGTAAAGGGAGCCGGGAAGCACCCTGAGAAGGGGAAGGGTCCCGCACCCCGTGCCCGGCTCCCGTGCGGGCGTTTAAGGGGGGAGCAAGTGGTCCCGAGGGAGATCTTCAGCGCGGAGGAAGTGGCGGCACTGATCTTCCACGTCCAGCGCCGCCTCCCCAAGACGATCCTGGGAGGCGGCAAGATCGCGACCGGCTATGGCATCCGGGAGCATCGCAAGCGGTGGGAGAAGGTGTGCCGGGCCATGTACAAGATCTCTGGGGTCCGGCGCACATATAACCAGGCCACCCACCGCTGGACCGATGTCATGGACCGGGAGCGGGACTTGCTGGACGCGCTCGGCGTAGAGGTCCCCGGGCTTGGTGAGTAGTAGTAGTAGTACATTTACTACTCTGTTTTATCCTGCTCTGTTATTTGCAAATCTTTGTTCTTTACCAAGAGCAATAATGCTGCCGATTACATTGAGGTAAATTATATTTCAAAATCTTCTATGCATTTCAGGTGCACTGCTCTCCTTCTCAGTAGCCTTGCTTGCTACTATGCTTCTTTGTTTTGTATGTTGTGTTCAGAAGCATTTCATTGGCCTGAGAAATTATGTATGAGTGTACTGTAAAGAAAAGAACTGCGTAATGCTAGACAGTAAGGGTCATATTTTCAATTACCGGCGCATCCCTGCAAAGTAGCAGGGATGCGGCAGTAATTGTGTGCCATGCCACCACCACCCATTGGCCCAAAACGTCACAGAAGCCTTACGCATCTGTGCCGTAAAGGCAGCGCATTGCTGGAGTTGCGTGCCAACGATGGCGCAGCTCCAGCAATGCTCTGGGGTACCCTATCTCCCCAATGCTGCATCAAGCCGTACGTCGGCTTCAAGCGCGCAGGGTTTGAGTCATGCATCATTGTCCTAAAAGTGACTGATTGACATCTTGTAGATTTCCCTCAGCCACTTTTAGGATTCGTTCCTGCGCAGGTACGCCCTCCCTTGCGCCGGAACGCCCCCTGATGGCGCAGGGCTTTACAACGTGATGCATCGCCCATATGCCCATATGTGTTTTTTTTTTAATATATACGCCGCACCAACACCATGGCGAGTCTTTTGTTCTGCCGCTGCGTCAGAAAAGGCACGCAACAATGGAGGAAAATCAGCCGCAACTTCCGCAAGGGACTTCTAAATCAGCCCCAACAGACTGAAGTCCAGTCCTTCCTTTAGACAGTCACATGGCTATAAGAAGAAATAGTGGCGGTGGTGGCGGGTGGATTGATAGTTTGAGTATTCACTGATCTGCAAGCAGGATGGACTTTGTCTGTCACGTGTTGCGCACTGCTGCCTGCAGTGCCAGGCCTAGGCAAACCTCTTTAGTATTCTGTTTATTGAGTTACATAGGAACTTTCTAAGTCAACGTTCCGCAAATCAGGCAATACGAATAACGTAGTATACCACATGAGATAGATCCCGTGGAATAGTTGTCTATCTATTTGCTATTTTTCCAAAATATGTTGTTATTGTTCTTTTGAAATGTTTGATTTGGTTGAAAAATCTCATCCATGTTTTCTGGTTTTTCTTTCTTTCATGTTGTACATCAGCTCCCCCCAAGGGCAAGAGGACACAGGAGGAGGGTGCTGAGGATGCAGGCCAGGATCGGGCAGGCGAGGGCTCCTTTGCTGGCCCCAGTAAGTTTACATTTTAATAAACAGTACCTATTTTTTCCTAGCGTTCCTCATTCGATTTTTTCTAAATCGTCTTTGATCTTCTTGTAGACTGGATATAAATTCTTATCCTGCCTCGAATATGACTCCCTGTGGTATTACTAGACTATTCTTATTAGTCTGTCTGTGTAGCTAACTAAGATTGGACATTTGGCAATTCCATTGGACTCCCATTATATTCAGCAATACCTCTATGCACTGTCTCCTTACTGACTAGATAGTGTGGCAGAGTCATTCAGCTCCCGAAGTCACCGATTATAGATCCCCAATGATCTCTAGATTATCGTACGCAGGACAAGAGAGTAGTACGGAGTCACAGCACAGTCAAGAAGTGTCAGAGGCACTCATGCTTGCAAAAATTCCAAAACCTTTAGCTCATCCACTCTAGTCTAGAGGAACAAAAACCACAGAGTCTATTTAAGTTTAAAAGCTTTATTAAAAGTAAACACATTTATTAAAATCTACTTTGTCATAAAACTATTTAACTGTAAACGGAAAAGTGGTTAGTGCTGACGATTAATTGGACACATTTCTTGTGGTCGAGCCGAACTCTCACCTAGTTTGAACTTGATCCTGGTCGTGTTCTTAGGACTCAGGAGTCAAGCTTCTGTCTGTTAGGAGAAAAAGTGGTGCGTGTTAAAAATCAAAAGCAAGCATTCATCAGTTGCGCATAAAAGTGCAGCAAGACAACAGCCTTCCCTGGAAAATGGGACATTTTTACTATGGAGTAGACAGTCACAAATTATTACATTGTATTCTGTTTTTTTAACATTTCTCCTAGACCAAATATTATATAGTAGTGAGTGGTGTATTCTAACATTCTTAAATGTACTTTGTAGGTGTAACATCTGGTGACGGGGCCAGCGCGGAGGTGGCTGTGTTGGACCAGGACTCGGAGGCCTCTGGGGAGGAGGCGGCGGTAGAAGAGCTGGCGGCCGTTCCTGTGGGGGATCAAACGGTGGTGGCGGAAACAGGTAAGCTATATATTCCTTACTTATTGAGATTGAAGACTGCATAGTGTGCTTTCTGCACGGGTGTATTACAATTACAAATCAACCAGGTAGTAGCCTCCTCGAAATGTACTTCGACTTAGCTGTGAAGTTTTTGGTGAGAAGAATCCCAATAAGTTCTTAGACGAACGTGATGGATGGGATGAACGAAAAGCGAAAGAAGGGTGTAAGTAAGTGGGACGCGAACTTGTATGATGGCTGGCAAAGAAGAACGATATGTGTTTGCTTGGACCCAGAGGTGGTTGGGAAGGAAAGAATATGGTATGGTGCATGGCTGGGTCAATGATGAAGCAAGGATGGGTGGAAGGACAGCAGCCTGGGTGGGTGAAACAGAAACTGTATGTGTGCGTATACTTTGACTGAATGGATGCCTGGAGCATGGTATTCTCTGACTCTTAGATAGCACATGTGTATCTAGAGAGAGTAGATGGTCGCCAGGTGAAGTAAGTGTTACCTTGAAGAGCATGTACCACCGCACCCGCACGTCCGTCCCAGTGCAGGGAAGGCAAGGAAAAGAAATTGTAAATGTGTCCAATACTACCATGAATAGTAGCAGTACTTTGTATTGCGTTTGCATTCACAGCATATATCTGGTTATTACGGTGGACACTCCGTACCTCTCTTAATAACTTTAGTTTACTTGTAGTACGTCATTCATGTGTGGGTGTATCACTGTTCACTCAATATTAAGCAAAGCACCTAAAGTCATCTCATCTGTCATTAAATACGTCCCATGTGAAGTGATAGATAATCAAATTAGTTAGCTTCTTCAGTTTCCTTTTCTAGTACTCATTTGCACTGTAGGGTGAAAGGTAAATTAATTAAGCAGTAGCCCTTGTAACAGAGTATTCTCAGTGCCACCCGTAATAGAAAAGTAATAGCTTCACCACCTGCATGTACTGGACCGGTACAGTAACGCAAGTCTGTCTCACTCATCATGGTGTGCAACTTTTTTTCTCGGGTGCAACTTCACTGTGCTGTGTCCATGTCATTCTGCCGGCTTGCATAAGATAACGTACCCATTTCCCTAAACAAGAGAGAAGAAGAAGAATAAGACTGGTGTACTGTCATAGTCGACTGTAATGGAAGTCCATAGTGGTCGTAGAATTAGTTAATTAAACTACCACTACTGTTAGAGCAAGGATGCAGAAGTGGGAGGTTACATAGATACTGTCCTCAATAGTTATGTACTGTGCTTTCAATTTGCTACTTGTACTCTGTGACCCAACTTTCGGCTCAATCACTTTGTGTTATTAATAAGGAGCATTGGTTACAGACTATGTCTTTCTTTCTTCATATAGTTGCTCCTTCCAAATCAACAACAAGGAGGGAGCAGGCTAGATTGGCCCGGCAACGGAGGCTGGAGGCCACAGTCGCCGAGTATCGGCGGCTGGTGGCCCTGGAGGAGGAGGAGGACACGCAGTCGAGCGGGGCAACATCCTCGACTGTGACCACTGCATCCTCCTCCGTGACTAAGCCAGCGGGACCGAGCCGGGCTAAGAAAGACGACCGCCACCGCCAAGCAACCGAAATACCAGCTGCCCCCCACAGGAGCTGCAAGGAACGCCAACGCCGCCTACGAGTCCGCATGTCTAACCTGGAGCAGGAGGTCCTGAGGTATAAGAACTTGGTTAAGGGCCTCCGCTCCGAGCTTGCCACCCTCCGCAAGGAGTATGATGCCCATGCCGCATCATGCACCAGCACCAGCACCCTCCAGTAGTGGAGTGTCCCTTGCCCTTTTTTTATAGACTTTTGGGGGGTGGGATTTGGGAGTTGGGATCGTTTTGGGACGTTTCAGAGACAATCGTTGGGGTTAGGGTGGGTGAGGGAGATTATTTTGTTAGGGCTAAATAAATATATTTTTCAACTTTATCTGACCATACCTGTTTTTTACTGCTTTTCAGTCTGGTGGGTGGGGGGCGGGGGTGTAACAGTAACTTTGTTTTCCTGAACAGTCGTAGGACTTTAGTAGTACAACCGTCAATCTCTTGTCTACTCCGAAATAATACTCCATTATACTACCTCCCACCAAACGCTTATCTTACCTGTAATTTGTGTTAGAAATTAGGGCTAGGCCCAGGGCTGGCTCCAGGTGAAATGGGGATTAACGTTGTCAATCCTGGGCGGGTGACATTTCCTCATTGCGGTGGTACTAGTGGTGTGACACAGTGGCAGTTGCATGCCTATGGAAAAAAAGAAAACGAAACCTTGTTTGTCCTCCTTACTGTAGCATTACAACGGTTACGGTACGATCGAGAAAATAGCAGGTGACAGTACACTAGAACAGTGCCATAATGTAGCCTAACAAATGGTAAAGTATTTGCTTGCAAGTATAACTAGTACTTGCGTTGAATTTATTTGACATTGGCTACTACTACTAGAAGATATAGTACTGAAGCTGAGTAAGTCTAGAAGATATCCTCGTATTCCTTCACCAGCCTGTTGCTGCTATGACCTTATCCTCCCCAGCAAGTGTGTGGAATTATTGATGTCATTTTAGTCAGACATCAAGCAAAACAACACAGCCCGGGGGAAGAGGGTTAGGGTTTGTAAAATGGATGGGAATGGGGGTTTCTTTTTGGGTAGGTTTTGTTGAGAGAAGAAAAAAAAAGCAGAGCATGGACAAACAATAATTGAAGATACAGACAATCTTTGGTTACAAACTAAAGGTAAGCACATGCAGTCACACTCATAGAATAAAAGACAACAATGGATACTGTATCTGTATTGCGTATGTTGTTGGAGTTGTCCTGTTGAAATTGGTAAGTAAGTTGCATGCAGCAAACAATTCCTCTTATTGGCGGCACTCCTCCATTCCAGCTGACGCTTCGTCCATCAATGTGGTGACCACTGACAGAAGAGACACCCTGTCCACTGCCTGCCTGGCGGATGTTGACTGAAACCCGGCCTGTAATTATTGAACGGAAAACAGGAAGTGCTATTACAATACCACTGATAAATAAATAAAAGGTATGTACGCTGTGTGGTTCAAAAAGTGACACTTTGATTTCCCTAATAGACAGTACAATATTTTTGAAATTGCGTGCTCTGTCTGAGTCACCTTTTTAAGGATCAATAAGTATGGCCAAAATATTATAGCGGATCTTTCCCCTCAAGGTGGGTGTACTACTGTGTTTTAGAACAAAATTTGACCTTCCCAGCAATGCTCCCACCAAGACCCTTACTAAAGCCAGTCGCAAAAATGTAGAAGAACCCCAATCATATCTCCAAAAACGATGCCTAGCAGAAAAATGGTTACAAAACGTACTTTGAAAGTAACAGTAGGCCCAAATACAGACCGTGGATTGTATTCAAACCACTTGCAAGCAAGCAAAAGTATCCATAGCCAGCATCGCTCCAACAGTGCTCTACAACAACAGAACCGCGTTGCAATAGAACCCCCCTAAACACATGCAATCCTGCTGCTAGGGCTAACCCTAACGAACCCTAACTTACAAAAAGTGCCAAAACTGGTGTTTCCTTATGGATTTTGTCCAACAAACTTCTAGCCGGTATTAGACCTTCCCAGGAATGCCCCAGGCAAGACCCGCCAACCCACCCGCAAAAAAACACCCGACACAACACCCCCAAACAGCGAAAAAGCTAAATCTCATCCTTACAATGTCTCTCGGCCTTCGGTCCAAACGCGGCGCTGTGCAGCTAGGTCGTCATCATCATCAATCATCATAACTCCTGTTTTCCACCACGGATTTCCTGAAAAGCAAATGCAATCAAGATTAGACTGTCGCAGCAGTGCTTCGACAGAGACCCCGGCCGCAACCCACCCACGAACAGCAGGAAGCCCCCCAAAACGCTACATTGAGCAAGATGTCTGAAGAAATGGCAAAAAAAAGGCTGTTCCTTATGGATTTTGTCCAAAACACTTCTATCCGGTATTAGACCTTCCCAGGAATGCCCCAGGCAAGACCCGCCAACCCACCCGCAAAAAACCACCCGACAACACCCCCAAACAGCGAAAAAGCTAAATCTCATACTTACAATATCCCTCGGCCTTCGTTCCAAATGCGGCGCTGTTCAGCTCGGTCATCATCATCAATCATCATAACTCCTGTTTTCCACCACGGATTTCCTGAAAAGCAAATGCAATCAAGATTAGACTGTCGCAGCAGTGCTTCGACAGAGACCCCGGACGCAACCCACCCACGAACAGCAGGAAGCCCCCCAAAACGCTACATTGAGCAAGATGTCAGAAGAAATAGCAAAAAAAAGGCTGTTCCTTATGGATTTTGTCCAAAACACTTCTATCCGGTATTAGACCTTCCCAGGAATGCCCCAGGCAAGACCCGCCAACCCACCCGCAAAAAACCACCCGACAACACCCCCAAACAGCGAAAAAGCTAAATCTCATACTTACAATATCTCTCGGCCTTCGTTCCAAATGCGGCACTGTTCAGCTAGGTCATCATCATCAATCATCATAACTCCTGTTTTCCACCACGGATTTCCTGAAAAGCAAATGCAATCAAGATTAGACTGTCGCAGCAGTGCTTCGACAGACACCAAAAATTACACACAAACCCCCGGAACCCCGCCAAAGAGCACCTCAAAGGCAAGCAAGTCAGCAAAAACGGCAAGAAATTTCCACCTCATATTTGGTCCAAAACACTTTTGTCCATTATTAGAGCTTCACAGCAATGGGCCCAAATCCGTCAACTCACCCGCAAAGAAGTACAACACCCCCACAAGTGCTGAGTCTTTCTTCATTGGGCGTAATCCAGCACTCTGCTTGGAGGAAATCGCAGTCTGGAGGAGGAGGATAGAGGAGCATGTTCTTCAGAACTTGTGAACCTGAGGAATGTAGACTGCGGCACCTTCAAATCAATAAGCAAACAAGTGAAGACAGTTCTGATGATGGTCTTGTTTTTGGGATTAGGTGATTAAAGTTTGAATTAAATTAACTGTGCAAAACAAAGAAAGAGAGACACAAAGCACACAGGAATAAAAGTGAATAAGGACGAAAAAGAAAGTTCTTGATTGATTGTCTCATTTTCAGGGCTCGGTGTCAGGGAATAAGAACAAGATTTCGTCATCATACTCTGCGAATTCAGGCTGGATGAGGTCAGTGGCACCGAACAGAGAAAAAATCCCCTCATCTACGTTGCTGTCCTCCTCGTCTTCATGCGGCGTGCTTTCTCGTACTTTGTAATCTGGTGGTATGAGGTGCTGATTCATCTTGATCATTGTCAGCCGCTCCACATTTTTGGGCGAGAGGCGGCTCCGTTTGGGAGTTACAATGCCACCAGCAGCACTGAAAACACGTTCAGAAGACACACTTGCGAGTGGGCAAGACAAATAGTTTATAGCCAGGTTGAAGAGCTGTGGCCACAATTGTTTTTTGCCATGCCAATACTGCAATGGCTCATCATTAAGGAAGACCTCTGTTGAGTCATTCAGATAGTCCTGCACCATCGACTCAAGGTCATCAACTGTTCCTCCACTTTGCTTACTTTTTGCTGTGCCTGTGACATTTTTTCGAGAACCATACCCCATCAAACTTAGCCAATCCTCCTCCCCAGCCACTGTTAGTGTTGTCATTGTGTGTGGTGCAGATGATCCAGTTGCCGGTGTCTTTAACGGCTGAGAGGTCACTTGTGCCCCAGCCACAGGTGCAGAAGTGGATTCTTGTGACTGCGGATGGCCTGCTGATGCTGATGCTGATGTACTGGCTTCTCCTTCAATAACCTGCCGTTCTTTTTCAAACCTCTTGGCTGACCAGGCTAACCAATGTTTGTACTTTTGAACATCTGCATCAGCGAAAGGAAAGAATGCGTTGTCTGCCAGCGCCTTTTTGTAGCGTGGATCCAGAATAGTAGCACAAATGTAATGCTGATCTGAGTTGATGTTTTGAAGACGTTCATCACCACGTAGGCGATGTAATAATTTCTCAGACAAAATGAAATGTTTTTTTTTTTTTCATCTTTTTCAAACTCAGAAGAAACCGCCATCAGTTGGTGCTCCAGTATGCACAACAATGGGATAGCTTTTCCCAAATTACAGTCCTCCTGGCTGACTGCACGCGTGAAGAACTCAAAAGGACGAAGCATGTCTGTCAGGCTTTTAACTATGTCCCATTGCGCCTTACTCATCCGCAGGTCCTCCTTCTGAGATGTAGCCTCTGTCAAGAAATAGCGATCGAGTACCGTATACTGCTCATACAGACGCTCAAGCATGTAGAAGGTTGAGTTCCAACGTGTTGCCACCTCCTGGATGAGTGCTTTCACTGGCATTCTACGTTGAAGTAGCAGTCTCCGCAGATGCTTCCGGGCCTTAAAAGAATGGCTGAAATGGTTGCACATTTTGCGGCAGGTGGCCATTACCTCGAACGCTGGACTCTCTTTATCACTCAAGAATTTTTGAACTACCAGGTTGATACAGTGCGCCAAACACGGCACTCTAACATGGTCACCAATGAACATGGCCTTAACTACATTGGCGCCATTATCCGTGGAAACATAACCAATCTTGCGTTTTAGGGGGGATAGCATTGTCAAGACCTTTTTGTCAAACTCTTCCAAAAGGTTTTCTGCTGTGTGACTTTTCTCCAAGCCAAACATGGCTAGTGTTGCATGTTTCCGAGCAGCTTTGAAAACTTGGTCCGGGTCAACACCTGCGTTTAGCTTTGCTTTAACACCTGAAAAAGAGACCCAGTGTGCAGTGATGCACATGTAATCATCGCCTGGGCCACTGGTCCACATGTCTGTTGTCAGATGTATTGTGTAAACAGCACTCTTCTGCAAAGCTGCCCCAATCGCCTGCAGCACATCTTCATGTAGTGCTGGAACCGCAACTCTGGCAAAATAGAACCGGCTCGGAACCTTCCATTTAGGGCAGAGCGTTGCAACTAATTCAAGAAAACCTACCGCTTCTACAAAAGAAAAAGGTAGAAGGTCCACAGCTAGCATTTTAGCCAGCTTAGTGTTATACAGACGCGTCAGTGGGTGGTTGCGTTCATATGGCACGTCTGAAGTAAGCATTGTTCTAATGTTGCCCTGGACCAAGCATTTACGGGCTGATAATGACTTCGTTGACCCAATTTTGCTCGCTGGTGAACTTTTGTGCGTTGGTGTCTCACTCGCTCCAACACTCTTAGTGTGCCTCACATTGGGTGTGCTGCTGACAGGGGTACTGGGTGTAAGGGAAGTGTTTGACACGTCTTCTTCCTGCTCGTCATCATCAGATGAAACATCAACGTTTCCTTGATTTTGGCCTTTCTTGATCGCATCTAGGTGCGCAAACCATTTGACAGCGTGCTTTCTCTCAAGATGACCACTCTGGCCGCCGGTACCATAGTTGGTACCTGACTTACCACGACTAACTGCAAGCTTACAAAGGGTACAAATGGCAAACTTTGGATTTTTGGGACAAACAGTAAAGAAGTCCCAAACTGGGGACTTGAAGTGTCTGTGGGACCTGGAGGAGGCGGCGATACTGGTGGTGGTGGTCATGAAGCTAATGCCAGATGAAGTGGAGGATCTGGATTGCCCAACTTTTGTACGTTTTCCACTTTCACCGCCACTAATTAAGGTCGAGGTTGACGGAGGTCTCTTCTTGCCAGAAAGAAATATGGAAGCGGGACGAGTTGGTGTACTACTTAACTCCAATGATTGTGGTGTTTCCACTGCCTCCTCATCGACAACATCATCATCATCATCACGCGCAGCAGCTCTTCGGGCTAGGGTCAAAATGTCTGTTTGCTGCATGCCCGCTGGGGCTGCAGTGACCTTTATGATGACTGGGTCGTCGTTGGCAGAGTCTTCATCAGCAGCAGTATCCGCCACTTCTTGTTGAGCCTCATCACACTCCATAACTCTGAGACTTTGGACGAGCTTCCTTTTACGCTTAAGTACCTTTGTTGGATCATGGTGTGCCTCACTCTCAGACGGCTGTGGTGCTGGTTCCCAAGTTTGATCCGTATCATCAGAAGGAGGTGTGCTTGAAGAGGATGTAGACACCACCCTTGATCTCTTCCTTGCTAGGGTTGTGGAAGACAATGAAGGATCATCAGGAGGAGTGGCTTCCTCAAATGATACCTCGCCTTGATTGTCGATTTCCTGATGTGCCCCTACTTCGGGAGGAACAACTATTGTGGGCACTTGTGACCCTCCATGCACCTCTGCTTGCGCATCTCCTTGCGCTGCCTCTCCTTCCACATGTACTTGGGCTTGTACTTGCACATGTGATTGTTGTTGCGGCTGTGGTTGTTCAACACTCGTCAGATGAGCTACAACAACCTGTGTTGATTGAGGGACATTGCTGCTGCTTTCTTGCGATGAGCCAACATCACTGGTCGATGGTGATTGAAGAACTATACTGGCTGCCTCTGCAGCACTCAAGGGCTTGGACTTAAGTTGGCGTGGTGGTGGTGGTGGCACTGAGCCCAATGGAGCGGGGGGGGGTGCTGCCAGCTTGGTCCCCAGCAGATCCCGCTGCTGCTGCTGCAGGCATACTTTTTTTTTTACTCCCAAAAAAAGGGGCGGGCGGCACACCAGTCTCCTTGGTAACTTGCTTCTTCTGCTCCTTACTGGCACCTTTCTTGCTAGAGGAGCTACGGGTTACTTTTTTTGGGGCCATCCTCTTCAGAGCAGGTCAGCAGGCAGCAGTTGCACGAGTTGCAGAGGGTTCTGTGTCCAGACGTGACGTCGCGTGACGTTATGCTGCACACACCGCTGCAGGACTTCTTCCTGGCACTGGTGGTTCTCTTGAGTCTTCTTGTGCACCTAAAAGCAATGGAAGACAGAGGAACATCAGTTCAGTTATACACCCCAAAAATTCGACAAAACACAGAAAAATGAGCACAATCCCATGCCATCCTTGATGTTTACATTGAAGACACCCCACAGAAAGACTACGGACATGCAAGTATGCAACACTCACTACCCCTGGGCATAATGGATGAAAAGTAGGCAAAATAAGTGCAGGCCTCAGACACTGCCTCTCCTCAAAATGGCCCCTTACACCCCAGGCACATGTTGCCTGTACCAGCCAGCACTCAAGATGGCCACCACCACCACCCACATGGCCAGTCCACATCAACAGTACACCCCCAAAAAACAGAAAAACAGCCAGAAATCACCACAATCCAACGCCATCCATGATGTTTACATTAAAGAGAGTGAGACCACACCACAGGCACACTCAGTCCATGCACCACCCACCACCCCTGGGCAAAAGGCCACACCAGCAGCCCCCCAAAAACGACAAAAAACAATAAAATAAGCCCAATCCCAGCCCATCCATGGCCTCAATTATGTTTAAATTCAAGAAGACACCCCACAGAAAGACTAGGCCCATGCAACACTCACCACCCCTGGGCAAAGGGCCCCACCAGCAGGCCCAAAAAAACGACAAAAAACAATAAAATCAGCACAATCCCAGCCCATCCATGGCCTCAATGGTGTTTAAATTCAAGAAGACACCCCTCAGAAACACTAGGCCCATGCAACACTCACTACCCCTGGGCATAATGGATGAAAAGTAGGCAAAATAAGTGCAGGCCTCAGACACTGCCTCTCCTCAAAATGGCCCCTTCTTACACCCCAAGCACATGTTGCCTGTAGCAGCCGCAAAAAACAACAAGTGATGGACTGAATGTGGATCAATGTCACACACTCCCCCAGTCAAAAGATCTGGGCCCAAATCCATCGTTTTTTTGCACTCCACACCACCCTGGGTCAGATAATGGCTTTATGCAAATCAGCTCTGACCCTGTTGCCCCATGGGAACAGTCCAGTCCGAACTACAACAGCCATATCTTTCCCAGACCGGAATCAAGCATCCGAGGACCGGACCGGTTTCGAGGTAACACCTCTCTTCAGCCCGGCTAGCTTGACTCCAAGTGGTGTGGAGTGCCTGGGACCCACGTCTGGGCATCCCCTGTAGCAGCCAGCACTCAAGATGGCCACCACCACCACCCACATGACCAGTCCACATCAACAGTACACCCCCAAAAAACAGAAAAACAGCCAGAAATCACCACAATCCAATGCCATCCATGATGTTTACATTAAAGAGAGTGAGACCACACCACAGGCACACTCAGTCCATGCACCACCACCCCTGGGCAAAAGGCCACACCAGCAGCCCCCCAAAAACGACAAAAAACAATAAAATAAGCACAATCCCAGCCCATCCATGGCCTCTATTATGTTTAAATTCAAGAAGACACCCCACAGAAAGACTAGGCCCATGCAACACTCACCACCCCTGGGCAAAGGGCCCCACCAGCAGGCCCAAAAAAACGACAAAAAACAATAAAATCAGCACAATCCCAGCCCATCCATGGCCTCAATGGTGTTTAAATTCAAGAAGACACCCCTCAGAAACACACTAGGCCCATGCAACACTCACTACCCCTGGGCATAATGGATGAAAAGTAGGCAAAATAAGTGCAGGCCTCAGACACTGCCTCTCCTCAAAATGGCCCCTTACACCCCAAGCACATGTTGCCTGTAGCAGCCAGCACTCAAGATGGCCACCACCACCACCCACATGACCAGTCCACATCAACAGTACACCCCCAAAAAACAGAAAAACAGCCAGAAATCACCACAATCCAATGCCATCCATGATGTTTACATTAAAGAGAGTGAGACCACACCACAGGCACACTCAGTCCATGCACCACCACCCCTGGGCAAAAGGCCACACCAGCAGCCCCCCCAAAACGACAAAAAACAATAAAATAAGCACAATCCCAGCCCATCCATGGCCTCTATTATGTTTAAATTCAAGAAGACACCCCACAGAAAGACTAGGCCCATGCAACACTCACCACCCCTGGGCAAAGGGCCCCACCAGCAGGCCCAAAAAAACGACAAAAACAATAAAATCAGCACAATCCCAGCCCATCCATGGCCTCAATGGTGTTTAAATTCAAGAAGACACCCCTCAGAAACACTAGGCCCATGCAACACTCACTACCCCTGGGCATAATGGATGAAAAGTAGGCAAAATAAGTGCAGGCCTCAGACACTGCCTCTCCTCAAAATGGCCCCTTACACCCCAGGCACATGTTGCCTGTACCAGCCAGCACTCAAGATGGCCACCACCACCACCCACATGGCCAGTCCACATCAACAGTACACCCCCCAAAAAACAGAAAAACAGCCAGAAATCACCACAATCCAATGCCATCCATGATGTTTACATTAAAGAGAGTGAGACCACACCACAGGCACACTCAGTCCATGCACCACCACCCCTGGGCAAAAGGCCACACCAGCAGCCCCCCAAAAACGACAAAAAACAATAAAATAAGCACAATCCCAGCCCATCCATGGCCTCAATTATGTTTAAATTTAAGAAGACACCCCACAGAAAGACTAGGCCCATGCAACACTCACCACCCCTGGGCAAAGGGCCCCACCAGCAGGCCCAAAAAAAGGACAAAAATCAGCACAATCCCAGCCCATCCATGGCCTAAATGGTGTTTAAATTCAACAAAACAGTTGTATCATGCACCCCTAACCAACCCTGGTCCTACTGGATACTGTGGCTACCCACAATATAATTTATTTAATGTTCTGAAAAAGTTCCAAAATTTTACTTGCAGCAACTGTAATGCCCCAAACAAACTTACTTGTGAAAGTTGATTTCTAATCCAAAAGTGATCCAAAGACAGTCAAAAAGGCCTCAAATCCAAATATCCAGCAGCACCCACAAAAAGTAATCCTTCCAGCTCCAGATCCAAATGAAAGTGACCAGGAGATGGACAAAGCACTGGGAGGAGCCTCCTGGACAGGAACAGGAAGTTGGAGACTGTGGGGCACTTCCTTCCTCCCCCCCCCCCCAAAATGGACTCCTTGCAAAAAAAAGGCCATGCAAATGTCAACCTGAGGAGTGATTCTGATAAAAATCATAATTTTCTGAAGGTTTATCCTGTTTGCTGGTGATTTTCTTGTGCGAAATTGCAAAATCTCTATTTCGCAAGTGCG
This sequence comes from Lissotriton helveticus, assembly GCF_964261635.1. Lineage (NCBI taxonomy): Eukaryota > Metazoa > Chordata > Amphibia > Caudata > Salamandridae > Lissotriton > Lissotriton helveticus. The sequence continues at coordinate 780,472,412 of NC_136070.1, forward strand.
AGATTGTTCCTTTCCGCCGCAACTACGTGTTCGCAATTGCGAACTCTCGCGAGGTGTGCTGTGCAAGGTGGCAAGCCGCGAGTACGTATTCGCGGGCGCCAAACTCCCGCGGGAACACGCAGCAAGATCTAAAATGGCGCGTCACTCGCAAAGAAAAACAACTCGGCAAACGCTAAATGACGGAAAGTGAACGCCGTGCACCACGCCGCGCGCCGCAACCAAGCAAAAAATCCGCCGCGAGCGGATTCACGGATTTTCGACAAATTCGCGAGCGTTCGCGGATTGCGGATTTGCCGAAAATTCGAAAAATCCGCGAGCGGAGCGGATTTTACGCCCATGCTTAGTCTGTATTCCCCATGTTCGCAGAGTCAGATCAGGTGGCCGGTCTTTTAAGGTGCTGGCGGCCAAATTGTGGAATTCTCTCCCCTCTGTAATTAGAGGACTCCAGAATCATTCAGAGTGCCACAAAGCTATAAAGACATGGCTTTTCCGTAGGTAATCGTGGCTACTTTTCTTTTCTTCGGATTTGCTTCAATCTATGTATAACTGAGTAGCGCTGGGATGCCCCACTGCTGGGGCAGCTATATGCTGTACAAATTAAGTAAATAAATGGTTGAACCTGACCTCCACCCACAAGGTGGCCTAGGTATACAACCCTACCTTGCCCTATCTGGCACTTGGTGGCCTTGATAGTGAGGCCTGTTTTTTTGCAGAGCCCCTAAAACATTTCTTAAGTGGACCAGGTGAGCCTCCCAGGTGGAGCTAAAGACAGCAATCTCATCTAGATAAGCTGCACTATAGGCTTCCAGGCATGTAAGGACTTTGTTCACCAACCTTTGAAAAGTGGCAGGTGCATTCTTCAAGCCAAAGTGCATCACCACAAATTGGTAGTGCCCACTAGGGGTTAAAAATGCTGTTTTTTTGCTTTGCATCCTCAACTAATCTGATTTGCCAGTAGCCAGCTGTCAAGTCAAATGTACTCAGAAATTTGGTAGAGGCCAATCTATCTATAAGTTCATCTGCCCTAGGTATTGGATGGCCATCAGTCCTAGTGACTGCTTTCTGATCCCTCTGGTAAACCCAGAACCTTATCTCTCTCTTACCACTCTGGGTGTGAGGTTTTGGTACCAAGACTACTGGACTAGCCAAAGGGCTATCAGAGGGCTCAATTACTCCCAGCTCCAACAATTTCTGGACTTCAGTAACTGATACAGTCCCTGACATGGTCAGGTTGCCTGTAAATCTTATTTTTAACAGGCAGACTGTCACCTGTGTCCACTTCATGAGTGCACTAGGTAGTCTGACTTGGAGTCAGTGAAAACAAATGCCTAAACTGATTCAGGACTTGCCTACAATCAGTTTGCTGCTGGTCAGTGAGGCTGGCTGCCAAGGCTACACCATCAACTGACCCGTCATCAGGGTTCTGTGAGAGCAGGTCTGGGAGTGGATCATTCTCTTCCTCCTGACCCTCATCAGTAGCCATGAGCCAGCCCATGTCTGCCCTGTCCACATATGGGTTGAGCCTGTTCACATGGAGCACCATATGGGGGCTCCTGGTGTTCCAAGGTCCACCAGGTAGGTAACCTCTCCTTTTTGCTCAATGATTGTATGAGGGCCACTCCACTTGTCTTGCAGGGCTGCTGGGGACACAGGCTCCTACACCCATACGTTCTGTCCTGGCTGATAAACAGTCACAACAGTCTTTTGGTCATGCCAGGCCTTTTGTAATTCCTGGCTAGCCTCAGGGTTTTTGGATGCCTTCTTCATTTACTCAGCCATCCTGGAGCGGAGACCAAGTACATAGTCCATAATATCCTGTTTAGGGGGTTTGAGAGGTAACTCCCATCCCTCCTTCACTAGAAATAAAGGACCCCTAACTGGATGTCCAAACAGACGTTCAAAAGGGCTGTAACCAACCCCCTTCTGAGGAACATCTCTATAGGCAAAGAGAAGGCAGGGCAAAATGATGTCCCATCTATGCCAAGCTTTTCAGGGAGACCTTCAATCATGCCCTCGAGGGCTTTGTTGAATCTCTCAACTCACCCATTGCATTGTGGGTGATAAGGGGTGGTAAATTTGTAATTTTCTCCACACTCCTTCCACATAGCAGTCAAGTAACCAGACATACAGTTTGCATCTCTGTCGTATACTACATCCATAGGAAAACCCTCTCTGGAAAATATTCCCAGGAGGGCTCTAGCTACAACAGGAGCTGTAGTAGTCCTAAGTGGAATTGCTTCTGGATTCCTAGTGGTATGGTTCACCACCACTAGTATGAATCTGTGACCAGATGCAGTTTTAGGATCCATGGGACCAACAATGTCAATCCCAACCCTCTCAAAGGGAACCCCCACCACAGGTAGTGGTATCAGGGGGGGCCTTTGTAGTGCCACCTGCCTTACCACTGGGTTGGCAAGAGACACAGGAGCGGCAAAACTTCAATCAATCAATCAATGACACTTATAGAGCGCGCTACCTACCCGTAGGGTCTCAAGGCGCTGGGGGGGGGGGGGGGGGTGCCGCTACTGCTCGAACAGCCAGGTCTTCAGCTTCTTCCTGAAGGAGAGGTGGTCTTGGGTCAGGCGCAGGTCGGTCGGGAGGGAGTTCCAGGTCTTGGCGGCCAGGTAGGAGAAGGACCTTCCTCCTGTAGTCGTTCTTCGGATGCGGGGGACGGCGGCGAGGGCGTGGTTGGCTGATCGGAGGTGGCGCTTGGGAGCGTAGAAGTTGACTCGGCTGTTGAGGTAGCTCGGGCCTTGGTCGTGTAGGGCTTTGTGTGCGTGGGTGAGGAGGCGGAAGGTGATTCTTTTGTTGACGGGGAGCCAGTGAAGGTCTCTCAGGTGTCCGGAGATGTGGCTGGTACGTGGGATGTCGAGGATGAGTCTGGCTGAGGCGTTCTGGATCCGCTGGAGTCTCTTCTGGAGCTTGGCGGTGGTACCGGCGTAGAGGGCGTTGCCGTAGTCCAGTCGGCTGGTGACGAGGGCCTGGGTGACGGTCTTCCTGGTCTCGGTGGGGATCCACCAGAAGATCTTCCGTAGCATGCGTAGGATGTTGAAGCACGCCGAGGAGACGCTGTTGACTTGCCTGGTCATGGAGAGGGAGGCGTCCAGGATGAAGCCCAGGTTGCGTGCATGGTCTGTAGGTTTGGGTGCGGTGCCCAGGGCGGGGGGCCACCAGGAGTTGTCCCAGGCGGAGGGCGAGGAGCCCAGGATGAGGACCTCCGTCTTGTCCGAGTTCAGTTTCAGGCGGCTGGTCGTCATCCACTCGGCTACCTCTTTCATCCCTTCGTGCAGGTTGGTTCTGGCGGCGGCGGGGTCGTTGGTCAGGGAGAGGATCAGATGGGTATCGTCGGCGTAGGAGATTATGCTGAGGTTGTGTTTGCGTACGATGGCCGCGAGGGGGCTCATGTAGACGTTGAAGAGGGTGGGGCTCAGAGATGATCCTTGGGGGACGCCGCAGATGACTTCGGAGGCCTCTGACTTGTACGGTGGTAGGCGAACTCTCTGTGTTCTTCCGTCGAGGAAGGAGATGATCCATTCCAGTGCCTTCCCCTGGATTCCGGCGTTGTTGAGACGCTGTACTAGGGTGCGGTGGCAGACCGTGTCGAAAGCCGCGGAGAGGTCTAGGAGGATGAGGGCCGCTGTTTCTCCCTTGTCCATCAGGGCTCGGATGTCATCGGTGGCGGCGATGAGGGCGGTCTCGGTGCTGTGATTGGCACGGAAGCCAGACTGTGAGGGGTCGAGGGATCCGTTCGTCTCGAGGAAGGCGGCCATCTGCTTGTTGACGGTCTTCTCGATGACCTTGGCTGGAAACGGGAGGAGCGAGATGGGTCGGTAATTCTTGAGGTCGGTGGGGTCCGCTGTTGGTTTCTTGAGTAGAGCGCTGAGTTCGGCGTGTTTCCAGCTCTCCGGGAAGATGGTGGTGTCGAAGGATGTGTTGATGATGTCTCGCAGGTGGGGTGCGATGACAGCGTCGGCCTTGTTGAAGACGTGGTGAGGGCAGGGGTCGGTCGGTGATCCGGAGTGGATGGAGTTCATCGTGCGGATGGTGTCTTCGGTGCTGATCGGGGTCCAGGCGTGGAGGGTGGTGGTGGGGGGTGGTTGTTCGGTCCTGGTGTGCGCAGGTTGGTTGTTGAAGCTGTTGTGTATATCCGCGATCTTGTTGTGGAAGTATGAAGCGAGGGAGTTGCAGAGGTCTTGCGATGGGGTGATGTCGTTGTTACCTGCGCTGGGGTTGGAAAGCTCTTTCACGATGTTGAAGAGTTCCTTGCAGTTGTGTGCGTTGTTGTCCAACCGGTCCTTGAATGCTGTTTTCTTGGCGGCGCGGATCAGCTGGTGGTGTTTCCGGGTGGCAAGTTTGAAGGAGGTCCTGTTGTCCGGTGTCGGTTCCCTTCTCCAGACTTTCTCGAGGGCTCGGCAGTACTTCTTGGAGCTCTTGAGTTCGTCGGTGAACCATGGGGCCTTCTTGCTGCCGGGTCTGCTAGGCGGGGTCCTCAGTGGGGCGAGTTCGTCGGCGCAGTTGCTGATCCACTTCGTGAGGTTGTCGGCGGCCTGGCTGGGGTTCGCTGAGCTGGCAGGAGGGTGCTGGCCCAGGGAGGTGGCGAGCTGGTCTGCCGTGATCTTGTTCCAGCTTCTGCGGGCGGCCTGTTGCTGGTGTTGGTGGGTCGTTGTTCTCTTGAAGGTGAAGTGGACGCAGCTGTGGTCCGTCCATTGAAGCTCTGTGGTGTGGCTGAAGGTGACGTCTTTGCTGGATGAGAAGACGGCGTCGAGTGTGTGTCCGGCGAGGTGGGTGGGGGTGGACACCAGTTGCTTGAGTCCCAGGTTGGCGAGGTTGTCGAGCAGGGTGCTGGTGTTGCGGTCGTTGTTGGACTTCTTTGTGTCCTCTGACATGTGAAGCCAATGAAAGAGAGGAACAAGTCTGTCCAGGGTCTTGTTTTGGCCCAAGCATCCTGCTAATGGTATATCATGTGCCAGAGTCAATAGGAAGCCCCTAAACTTCAGAGGTATAACCAACCTCCTGGTGGCACCAGGTTTGGGGTCTCTACCCTCTGAATATAAGAGTCCATAATCCCAGAAGATCCTGGGGGACCCACTGGCACCCCTAGCAGCCTCAGCAGTAGCTTTCTGTGTGAGGGGTTCAATAGAGGGGCAGCTCAGATGCTCCTGGCTCAGATCTGCCCTGGTAGGGCCCCTGTCCCCAAGAACTCAACCTGATCAGATTTAAGTTCCTCTGAGGCAGTTCCTTCTTCAAGACTGAGATCATCTCCCTCAAGAGACTGATATGTATTCTGAGGCAGGGGGGAAAGCACTGCTTTAGCCCTACTGCTCCTTCTCTTGGAAGGTACCTGGTCCATTATTCCAGGATCTAGGGTCTGTTCAGTGGAAGATATGTTTGCTTTTGACCTAGTCATGGCAAACACATCTAGAGGGATGCCCAGCATTTCTGCATGTTTCCTGAGTTCCACTTCAGCCCATGCTGAAGTCTCCAAATCATCGCCCAATAAGCCTTCTACAGGGAGGTCTGCACATACCAGAACCTTCTTAGGGCCAGTTACCCCTCCCCAGGTGAAATTCCCAACTGCCAAGGAATGGTCTGTCCTGACATTGCTTGCATTGGTCACATGGTACATCTCACCAAGTATGATCTGTTCAGGGTCCACAAGATCATTTGTCACCATTGTGACACTTGCACCTGTGTCCCTGTATGCCATGGCCTCCTTACCATTGATCAAAGGCTGTTGTCTATATTTGCCAGATTACTGGGACTGACAAATAAGGAACCATCAGCTAGATTTATCAAAGACCCGTTTTGTGAGTCTATAATAGCGATTCATAAGGAATGGCTATTACAGACTCGCAAAACGGGATTCATGTAGGAATTGCAATACTTAGCTAATCGCAAATAAGGATGCGAATTCAAGGGTGCCAGGGGTGTCCAAAGGACACCCTGTAGCACCCCTGAAAATGCAAATTTACACAGGTGTTGCGCACACACATGTCCAAAGGACATGTGTGTGTGTAACATGCAATTGAGAAAAATGCACTAAAGTGCTTTTTTCTATTTTTTCGCTATTTACCACGAAGTCAGACTTCGTGGTAAATAGCGACCAAAAATTGCGAATTCGCAAGTTAAAAATGGTTAATAAATTGCATATAAGGAATCTCAAATAGAGATTCCTTAAATGCAATTCCTCGCAAATGTGCGAATTCTTTATTAGCGGATTTTGCATTTGGGATGATGAATCCCAAATGCAAAAATTGCACTCGCAAAGGGCCAGATTCTCAGAATCTGGCCCTTTGCGAGCGCAATTGAGCTTGATGAATCTGGCTGCATGTCTCCATCACAGACTAACACAGCCTCAGTGGGAATTCTGACTAGGCCAGAATCCATCTCAGATCTCAGGGTTAACTCTACTATACCCTTATTCTGTGTACCACCACTTTGAACTGAACTAGGGGGAACAGTTGCCTTAGTGGCAGTGGTGGCTGGAGTAGATTCCTTGGCCCTTGGCAGCATCCTTTGTCCAATGGGTATTCTCTTTACAGATATGACACCAAGGTTTCTTTTTGCCTTTACCCTTGTTGGATTGTGACCCTCCCCAGGTTAAAACTTTTGGGGCCCTTGTGAAGACTTCTGGTCTTTACCCTTCTCCCCACCCTTATCTGAGGTTTTAGAGTCGTGCTTCTTAGATTCACCACCTTCACCTTAGTTCTGAGCTTTCTGCTTCACCCTGGTTCTGACCCATTTGTCTGCCTTCTTTCCCAATTCTTTGGGAGAGGTCAGATTAGAGTTCACCGGGTTCTGATGCATCAACTGATGTTGGCAATTATTAAGGATCTGCTCCTTCATAATTACATTGTACAATCCTTTAAAATCACGCACCTTAAAGCTAAGTAACCAGCCTTCCAGAGCCTTAGTGATACAAAAGGGGATGATGGACGGAGCGCTTGAACAAATCAAACACTCACCCCCAGTCAACTGATCTGGGTTTAATCCATCAGCATTCTTTAGTTCACTCAGCCACCCCAGTTCAGACATGGCTATATGCAAATCAGTCTGACCCTGTGCCTTATGGGACCAGTCCAGCCCGAACTGCCAAGCCATGTCTTCCCTGGACCGGAAACAAGCATCCTGGGACCGGTTTCGGATTCATAATCCTCATCAGCCAGGCTATCTTGAATCCAGTGGCCAAGTGAACAAGGGACTCACGTCTGAGTATACCCTGCCACACTTAGGGCGAACAAAGCGATACAAAAGGGGATGATGGACGGAGCGCTTGAACAAATCAAACACTCACCCCCAGTTAACTGATCTGGGTTTAATCCATCACCATTCTTTAGTTCACTCAGCCACCCCAGTTCAGACATGGCTATATGCAAATCAGTCTGACCCTGTGCCTTATGGGAACAGTCCAGCCCGAACTGCCAAGCCATGTCTTCCCTGGACCGGAAACAAGCATCCTGGGACCGGTTTCGGATTCATAATCCTCATCAGCCAGGCTATCTTGAATCCAGTGGCCAAGTGAACAAGGGACTCACGTCTGAGTATACCCTGCCACACTTAGGGCGAACAAAGCGATACAAATGGGGATGATGGACGGAGCGCTTGAACAAATCAAACACTCACCCCCAGTCAACTGATCTGGGTTTAATCCATCACCATTCTTTAGTTCACTCAGCCACCCCAGTTCAGACATGGCTATATGCAAATCAGTCTGACCCTGTGCCTAATGGGAACAGTCCAGCCCGAACTGCCAAGCCATGTCTTCCCTGGACCAGAAACAAGCATCCACACCACTGGAGTCAAGCTATCCAGGCTGATGAAGGCTGATAGCCAGAAACCGGTCCTTGGATGCTTGATTCCGGTCTGGGAAAGACATGGCTTGGTAGTTCGGACTGGACTGTTCCCATGAGGCACAGGGTCAGAGCTGATTTGCATATAGCCAGTGTCTAACCCAGGGTGGTGTGGAGTGCAAAAAAACGATGGATTTAGGCCCAGATCCTTGTACTGGGGTGAATGTATGACATTGTTCTACATTCTGTCCATCAACTGTGTTTTTTGCAATTTCACCCCGAGTGGGCTGGGGATGCTCAGACGTGAGTCCCAGGCTCTCCACACCACTGGAGTCAAGCTATCCAGGCTGATGAAGGCTGATAGCCAGAAACCGGTCCTTGGATGCTTGATTCCGGTCTGGGAAAGACATGGTTTGGTAGTTCGGACTGGACTGTTCCCATGAGGCACAGGGTCAGAGCTGATTTGCATATAGCCAGTGTCTAACCCAGGGTGGTGTGGAGTGCAAAAAAATGATGGATTTAGGCCCAGATCCTTGTACTGGGGTGAATGTATGACATTGTTCTACATTCTGTCCATCAACTGTGTTTTTTGCAATTCCAGAGCCTTAGTAGCACAATCTACAAAGCCAACCCAGTCCTGAGTCTGTGCCTTCTGGGTGTTTCTGAACTTAATCCTGTATTGCTCAGTGGTTAAGCCAAACCCATCAATGAGAGCACTCTTCAAGACTGTGTAATTGTCAGCATCTTCTTCTCTAACAGTGAGGAGCTTACCTGTGTGAGGAAAGGAGAGCCAAACAATAGCTGCCCACTGCTCCTGAGGGACCCTCTGTACTTTACAGGCCCTCTCTAGTGCAGGTATTCATTTGTGGATGTCATCCCACTCTGATCGGGAGGGACTGTGATGTATTCCTATAGGTTCTGTATCGATTCCCCTATTCCCGGCCCTGTTCTGGTTAATACTTAACTAGCAGCCGACCCACGGTGCAAAAAAACGTTATCTGATTAAGCCACACCACGGCACAGAAACGTGTTATCTGATTAGGTAATAACGCATGCCATCTAATTAGACAAGCACTATTCCTCCAGCCCCTGATAAGGCATACGGAGTTCTCAAAACAAATCAAACCTATGACAACCTGGGAAAATCCCTGCGGCCATTGTTTTGATTTCACCGAGAACTTCAGCAAAAGAATGTGCGAACAAGCCCGTTCGTATGACATCCTTATTGACGTATCCATGTCCATCCTTACGTCAATCTCGACACCTTACAGGTATAAATATTACCGACATTGCCTTAAGCAAACACACGCGGTGGTGACGAGATCGGAGCAGCGAGACGCGCTGAGGAGCCCAGCAGAGAGCGAAGCCCACACGCGCTGCCCCGCCTTCCTGACGCGCTCAGAACGAGAAGCTGTTTTTCTCCTGCCGAGAAATCCAGCTCCGGCGCTTCCAAGCAGCCCTCGCAGGCAGCTGGAATATCAAGACCAGAGACGAGAGATACCAGCCCTCAACCATTCTAGATCTCAGGTACAGAACTGAACAACCCCTTGCAGAGAATTCTTGAGTCAGTCACTTGGCAAAACAAACTTAACTTAAACTGCTACTTATCTACTCCCGCCCACGTATTAGGCTTAGGTCAGGTACACTGGGGTAGGCGTGGTTAGAAGCACCAGTTGAGTACGATTAGTCAAATGTATATATGTATGTATCTATTTTATCAATTTTAACTATCATATGGCTTAGAAACCATATCAATGCTTCTGCAGTATTATTTTATACTTCTGCTTTTATTGTATGCACTTTACTTAACCATAAGTATCGCAATAATATCGATTCATTTCTCTTGTACGAGAAAAGAGACTGATCAATAAATAACATCTTTTATTGAACACGCCCGTCTCTTCCTTTTCTCTACAAACTGGTGAAACTAAGAATGCACGTACTGACTGAGTAAAATAAGTTGTCTTTTGTTTTCACACGACTCTAGAGATACACTCTTGATTGGCGGAGAGCAAAGTTGTCATGTTCTATGGTTGTCAGAAACTAAATCCCTTCTTGTCTATCCAGGGAAGTTAAACTCCTCCTTGTCTATTCGAGAAAGTTTCTAGTGAACTCTGAGCTAGCTGGCAAAACCAAAAACTTTAAGTCTAATATCGTCAGTAGAAGACTTAGTTAACCTCTGCCCTAGATCTATACTATTGAAGATATTATTCCAATGCGCAGAGCCTATTGGGATAATAGGAACTACACTACATGGCGCCCAAACGTTTGGATAGGCGATAAAACTAACGCAAGACATTAGAGTAACTCAGTCGTGCTTTTTCACACAGAACCCCTTTTTCCCATAATACTCCAAAGACGTCTGGAGTGGGTAAAAGGTCATATCCGCCAAACCTCACAGGAGGAGACTCCTATGTATGGTTCTTGGTTTATTCAACGTTGAAGGATACACTGTTCCAAAATATTGTGCATCTAATCTTTGTTTCCATAGAAACCTGATCTGCAAACAAACAGGATAACCTTCCTGTCAGTAAAATGGTAGACAGTGATGATGAAAGGGAGACAGCTAGACTAGCAGCTGAACTCGTAGCAGCTGATAATACTCTGCTACAAAATGACCCGGATGCAAAACTCATCCCGGTCAACATAAGAAAATCTATAACTTTAAAACTTATAGAAAATGGACTGACATCGAGAGGTGGTACAGTCATATTCGTAATTGAGGCACACGAATATCGGCAGACAGAGGTATTCTATTCATGGATAAACTTTCCAGCAGCAAACGCTGTAACAAAAGAGTTCCACTATTATAAAATAGAGGAACCACCGGATACCTACACTCCTTTCGAGGAGGTGGAAGTACCACTCAAATTCCAAGAGCACCTGCTCTTGTTTAATGGCGCCCTAAAACATAATAATCACATCACCAGGCTCGGTCCACTAGGTAGACCAGGAGCAACGTGGCCGGTCCTAGCCGGATATACACCACATCCAGACATTGAAGAAATGTCTGCACCAGACCTTTTAGCACAGCTAAAACAACTAATCAAAATACATAGACAATTAGTCCAATATGTAATGCGGACTTCAAAAATCCAACCAGCAAATAAAATTCCACAGCTGACCCCTCATCAGGGTAACACAAATAAAATTACACCACAGAACATACAGTCCTGTCTGGGTAAAGTACCCGCAAAATGGGAACAAATACCCTTCTGGCTAGCACAAAAAATCACTCAAATAGAGGCGGTGTTTCCAGACACCACCCCGGTAGAAAAACACAGGATTCTGACTATCTGTCTTCCAATGGGAATCGCACCACACGTGGAGGACTGTGACACTTGGGGTACAGTCTTTGCTTCCATATACACAAAAACACATGGTGTACCATCCATGTCAGTAATACCAGATGTGCTAAAACAAATTCAAGATGAATATGGTCCAGAACCCGCTTTAACTCTCGGTATGAAATTACTGAAGGACTTCAAGCAGGTCTCGGCTATAATATTAGCCAACATAAAGGGAGAAGCAGCAAACGTGGCGATCCGCCAAAGGTTAAAAGAGACAGATATAGCAGACCAACCAACTGAAATTGCCAGAATCATAGAGAAATCCTATGAAGAACTAGGAAGAGATAGTCTGGGTGGAATACCGGTAAAACCTCAACTGATTGAAAGTCCTGAAAAGATATTTATTAAAAATAATTTAAACACTCAAAAAAAGAGCTGGGATGGAAACAAACAATCCAATCCTAAAGAAAAAAGATTCCGGTCCAGAGGAAGGTCTCCTCGGCGGAGAGAAAGATCTCCGAACCAAGGACGCAGGTCTCCCCAAAGTGAGCCCTCTGGGAAAAAATACAACCTTAGAAATAGGGATAATATAAAGAAACCTGATAGATATCAAGATAATGATACACGTCCCTCTCAATCTTTTCAGACTTCCTCGCAGAAATCGGAAAGAAGAGGACGATCAGAACACAGGGAAGAGCACGTCAAGTCCAAAGACAAGGAACCTGCTCATCCGAATAAAAAGTTACAATTTCCAAAAAAGAAGGTAGCCAGTATTAAAGTAATCAAAGATGCCGAGAATACTGAGGACACAGCTGAAAAACGGAGAATGGGCTCAGACAATGCTAGACAGCGCAGCAGAAGTGAGCATAGCTCGCAAAGTCCTTATAAATCATCTGGAGACAGTGGACACGAATGAATATATTCAAGTGGAAACTGCCGACGCCAGAGTTAGCAAACCTCACAAAATATATGAAATTACATTGCGTATAGAGGGGGATAAGACTAGAAAAATAAGGGGACTATTTTGGGATAATCTCTCCCAGGGCTATGACATCCTTCTAGCTGAAAAAAACTGGCCACCCGAGTTCGTCAGAGAGTGCCCTCATGGCGAAGAAATAATTATGCCTGCCTTCTCAAATCACATTCCAATTCATAAAAAATATACATTTGCTAGAAAGTGGGCAGTAGCTCAAGCTCCTGCTTTATATAAAAATCATGTAGGATGGGATGAGGACTCTCCTCCTCACAAAATCCAGTTAAAATCACAACCTACTGCACAGAGGCAGTACCCAATTAAGCAAGAAGCTAAAAAACAGGTGAAAGAGATCTTAGATCAACTTGAATACCAGGGGGTGATTGAAACTTGCACCTCACAAATGAACAATCCTTTGTTTCCTGTCTCCAAACCAGACAACTCATATCGTCTAGTTTTGGATTACAGACACCTTAACTCATGTTGCAAAACTTTTGCAGTGAAAAACTCACATAGTGCTGCACTAATGAATAACATAGTACGCAAAAAATACAAAACAACATTAGACATCTCTAATGGATTCTTTTGTCAAAATATAGCACCAGAGAGCAGATATTTGACTGCGTTCTCGGTAAATGGCTCGCAAAAAAGTTTCTGCCGTTTACCCCAGGGGCACAAGAATAGCCCAGGATTATTCTCAAAGAGAGTAACAGAATTACTACAAACATACGATGACGAGGCATTATCATATGTCGACGACATTTACCTAACAGATGATGACTTGGATACTCACTTGAAGAGAGTGCACACCATAATACTTGGGTTCGCAGCAGAGGGTTACAAATTCAACTTTAAAAAATCAAGAATTGCCCATCTAACGGTCCTGTTTTTAGGATATGAATTATCAAGTGAAGGCAAAAGCCTGGCTGACAATTTCCTAGAGAAATGTGCTGTACTCCAAGCTCCTAGAACACTAAAAAACTTACAATCAATTCTAGGCTTCCTAAATTTCGGAAGAACATACATTGCAAATTACGCAGAAAGGATCAAACCCCTTTATGATCTAATAAAACCAGATTTTAAAAGAATCAATTGGACTCAAAAACACACAGAAATTTTGAGATCTTTACAAACAGACATGCTAATTAAAACAAAATTAGAAACACGTGATAACTCACGCAATCTTGTGATTCGAGTCATCCCAGGAAGATGCGGATTCACATACCTGACCTCTAATGAGGGAGAAAAGGTACCAATTGCATACAAATCACACTTGTACACAGAAGCTGAAAAGAAGTTCAGTATTAAAGACAACATTGTTCATGCAGTTCAAACGGCTATAGCAAGAGAAAAAGACAACGCCGACGGTAGACATATCACAGTCAGAACAGCGGAGTCAGCCTTTGAGGCATTAACAACCCCATGTAATTTACCAAAAACAGCGTTGAATCCAGAATGGATACAATGGGTGAATTCAATTACAACGGACAAAGTAAAATACTACTTTGATCCAGAATGAAAGGAATTAAAATATCTAGAATATGAAATAATATACCCTCTGCCAATCGACATTCTGCCTTTACGACAGTACGCCTGTGTAATACATACAGATGGGCATGCTCAACCCTCAGTTTGGGGAGAGCTGGCTTACAAGGCCACATGGGAAATTGTAAAAGTAGTGTGGCGCGGAGGTAAATTAAGACCTCTACTTACAAAAACACACTCAGTGGAAAATAATTCAGAACAACAAACTGAAATAATAGCGTTAAAAATGGCGCTAGATAATGCCGATCGCGAATTCCCGACACTTATTGTGTGCGATTCGTATTACTGTGTCAAATCATACAATAACGATTTACAGAAATGGATTCAAAACGGTTACAAAGATGACACAGGTAACAATAAAGCAAAAAGTGCTTTGGGAACAAGTAGCTCTTTTACAGAAAGAACTACCAAAAACTCACGTGATACATTCAGTGAGTCATCAGCGTGATGACGTTCACGTTGCAGGGAATTCATTGGCTGAGAAAGCCACAACGGCAGCAACTGAATCGGCTTCCGTAGTCAAGAAAAAGCGTACAGTAAAACACATTGACGGTGAAACTATGCTGGCGGTGAAAACGTCATCAAAAGGCGACTGCTCAGCACTACCGATCAACTATCCACTCAATTATACATACATAATCGATGCAAACTCCGTTCCTTTTGCTCGAATCCCTGGAGTGGGGGACAGAGTGATTCCAAACATGGACAGGAGAGGTTTGTTAATAGCAGACACACATATGGGTGAGGGTCTCAGACACCTTAAACAAAAAGATTCTCTGGAAGAATTACAATCAATGTACTGGTGGCCAGGTATGAGCCTGCATCATCACATCTTTGTAAAGAACTGCCCAGACTGCAATAGAGATCGCAGTGGCGAAAGAAACGGTATATTAGCATGGCGTTTCACTCCAGAATTGATGAACAATAAAAACTAATGCGTCCAATTAACATATAAAGACTAGTTTCCACTTGTGATGTAGACCCCAGCACTCGGCTGACGTCTGGACTGTTATAAAAAGATTTGCGAGTCTATAATGGCATATACGCTAGAAGCATGCTACGTTTGGCTGAATGTTTTTTCTTCTTGCCCTAAAGCGTATGAAAAACATGGCCAAATGAGCATAGCATAGCGGGACTCTTCTCACTTCCTACCTGAGGGAACGGGATGGTGTAAAGAAAAAACCAAAGGCATAAAGCAATCTATAACAGCGAAGGTATTAGGTTCAGGAGCTGGGTGGGTCAAACATCTAATAAGTGTCCAACGTAGTCTAAATAACCTGCCAAGAAATTCTCTGAGGGGATTCAGTCCGTACGAACTATTGTTTGGAACTAGAATGATGGTCTTAGATCTTGACAGTCAGACTTCAGTGGTTAAAGAAAAAAGCTTTGATATCAAAGATCGTTTGGCTATTTTACAGGACTTGAACGAAACAAGGAAAGACCTGAGCAACATAAAGTTGAAACAACAGCCAACGACCACTGAAGAAATACCACCTGTCCCAGCAAGACCTGTCTGGATTCCAAAAGTCGGGATCTAGTCAGAGAAAAGATCGCGTTAAAGAAGGAATTTGGGCCTTCTTACAGAAAAGCAGTTCCTGTCTTGTCTATCAACGGGACAAGATCAGTAGTACTACCGCCCCTTGCTGGTAAAAAGGAGAACCGAGTTGTATCCATCGACCTGGTTAAACCACAATCATGTGGCCGATAACAAACAGTAGGCCAAGTGGACTCCCGATAAGTAGTAGAACACCAAGGTTTGCTACAAACACAGAGGTTCAATCTAAGAGGCTACTCACGTTTGAAATGCCAAAAGAACAACAACAAGGTCTATGCAACAATGCTATGGAACTTAAACCTCTAAAAACCCAAATAAAAACATTTAGCAGAGACACACCAATCTACAATGAAGTAATCAATGACTATGCTGCTGCAACAAAACACACGGATAAAGCAAATATCAATCCTGAAGCTATTGGAACAATAGACAGAACGGCATCCGGTTACTTCATCAACTTCAGCGATTCATCTAAAAACCTGAGTGAATCAAAGGAACAAACATCAACAAAAACCTTTAAAGACAAAGCTAAGGAACTTTTTCAACATCTGAAAGAAACCTATCTGATTTCTCCATGGATTGAATTCTGGGTGGCCTTAGGTGCACTTATCCTCATACTTTGGCTCATCATGGTACTATGTTTGGGACACTTCATTGAGGGAAAATATGCTAAAATGGACACAGCAAGCCAGAAAATCAACTTGGTCCTCAAACCACACACGTCTTCACACATCGAGAAAAGGGAACTTTCTTCAGTCAACTTCACAGCCAATCCTATACCCGGTGGGGTAGCATGGGACAATACTGATTATGAAATCTATGGTCCGGTTGAAATCCTGAAATATCCACACCAAATCAAGATCTCATTGAGTGACTTTGTAAAACCAAGCTCAGTTGCTGATGATTGGGACGTGGAAAGCATTAATAATATGATGTCTGACCTAGTGATGTCTGCTAAATTTACAAAACATGATTATTTGCAGGGTTCGTCTAATTATGATAAAATGTTCTGCTATAATCACTATAGTAATCATTATCTGCATAAATCTGCACAACCTAGAAATGTTTTAAATTATAATCAATGGGAACACTGTGCAACCCCTCCAAAAGGTAGCTCAAGAACTTTTTATGACAAATATTCATATTTTTCAGGGTTCAACACAAGTAATGCAGAAACATTTTATTTCAAATTATCAAACAAGACTGGTACAAAGACCATGCTTACAAACACTAAATTGATATATTCAGACTCATTTTTTGAGCAAATGAGTACATTTGGTTTTGAATACTGGGACAAAAATGTTGAAGTAAAAAGTGTTTGGGGTACAAAGAAATGGCAAGTACAAGGTATAGAATCATTGTTTAGAGCCTGCATGATCCCAGAACAAATGATATTTTTGAATGACACTATTCAACAAACTACCTGTCTTGGCCTAGCCAAAATCAAAGATTTAAACAAACCGTCTATTCCAAAGCCAACGATAAACAGTAATAGCTCGACAGATGAGGAGATAGACGTAAACCATATATTAAGCCAAAACAGAACACATCCAGATTGGAAAAAGTTTTTGATCTGGCCCACAGATACTAATAACTGTCAAGACAGATTCCTGAACAAAATCCAGGGGTTCAAATTGACCAGGCCAGACCCTAGATATTCCCAAAGACAACACCCAGGGATAATTACCACGTACAGTGTGGGCAAGCTCTGCCTTCAATGGCTACAAACATCCACACTGGCAGAAATTAAGCAACACCTAACTTTACTTACTGATGGTGCTGACTTGCATGATTTCATTATGGGACCACGCAAACAGCGTCAAAAACGCTTCATAGCAGCCTCTGTATATGCAGCTTATAACGAAGCCTGGAAAATAACTCAAATTGAAACATCAGAGAAAATACGGGAAATTGACCGTATTAATTTGGAAAAATCACTTTCTGTAGTGGACAATGGGTTAATGACTCTGTCCTCCAGAATATACTCTTTGGACAGCATTGTGTCTTCAGCAATCGACATAATATCGCAAGACTTACTGTTATTACAACACGGTCAGTCCCAATTGCGTTCTATTGTACAACTTGGCTGGACGTTACAAAATCTGCGTTCAGGCTATGTGCCTTGGCGTTTAATCAACACAACGTCACTGTTCAATATCTTTAACCTTACTGATAAACAAATCAGTATGGCACAGAAGGGTGCTGATTATACAATCCTGAGCATTGAGAAACTCGAGAGATTACCATTGACAATGTCAGAACGACCTGTCAGTGAGTGGATAATACATGGAATAATTAATATTCCAATATCTACTTTCAGGTTTCAATACTGCCAAAAATATATACAGGCTGGCATGTACGAAAAATTGGGTAAAGGGTACATTAAGTCAACATGGAACTTGCCCTATTCACATGCTTGTGTCAGTAATAAAGGCCGGAAAGTGTTTCTTAGTGGCAATAATTGTGCCATGTCACTAAGCGGTACACTTCTGTGTAATGGTATTAGTTTACACGGAGCCTGTGAAGGGTCCTCAAATAACCTTTCATGTCACCAGCTAGGCACACCTGCGACACAAATAGAACCATTCTTTAGGAGACTATCGAACGGAAGTTACATTATAATCGTAGACCGCAGATGTTGTAGCTTGGTGCCCGGAGTAGCTTATCTCATAACTACGACTGCGAAGGTCATGTGCTGTGAACGAGTATTGTTCCCCAGCGCAATGCCAGACAGGGAGGCAAGGTTATGGCCGAATTTGAAAATTTCTTCCATTAGAGTTGATACTTTAAGCAGAATGAAAACTGTGCTCCTTCAGACGCCAACCAGGCTCACGTCATCAAAAGAAACGTATGATCTCCAAGTTGCAAGGACAACGGCAGAGATTCATTCATTGTTATCAACTAATTCCCCCATACATTTCGCAGAAATCCTGAACGAAATCTTAAATATTTCTGATACCAGTGGGGTCTCAAATGTATTTAAGACAGTGTTTTCAGGGGCTCTAACACCATTTAAAGCCATTCTGGGTATTTTTCCAGACTTTGTCCATTCCGTCTTTGGTGGACTTCCTCTCCTTTTGGGACTAGTGGCAGGAATCCTATTTTTGATCCTGCTATTTCGCTATGGCAAACCGTGTCATAGACAAGACACCTGCGACAAGGGAAGAAACAATCCTAGCCATTGGATACCGGGACCAGATATCTAGAATCCTTGGACTGTCCCGGCTTAGAGACCTGAACATGACTTGGTTTCCTTCATTTAGACCTATGTGGCAAAGCTGTGTTTTACCTGTATTAAGGTGCTTGCTATGCGGAGAAGAATGCATGTTAGACACCTGTCTGACGCTACAATCGGATGCGCCAATGGATGCAGAAACTTTGTTGGGTCCGGTCACGGCTCATGCATTGTGCTGTCCCCAGCGGCTACCAATCCTGATGACGGCATTCGTGGAGACTTCACCACTACGATTAAGGGGTAGTGAGGTTCAAGATGAAAGCAGCATCGATCAGGTACGACCTTCTGTCAGCTATGCTGATCCAAACATCAATGAAGGCAATCATGCTCACGAATGCATGGTAACATCTTTTTCCGAGTTAATGGAACTTTCACAGGAAGCTGTTGACAGCTTTTTCGAGAGTCTAAATGATATGATGTTCTCACCAGAGCAGAAATAATGACTTTTGAACAAGCTAGCACAAGGCATTCCCAACAACCTGAATTTGGCCTTCAACTTTGATAATAAAGTATCATGAACAATTTTCTCCAGTTTACGGACAGCGGAACATTATTTTTCAGCGGCCCCAAAAATATTTTACAATTTTTCGGGACACTTATCTTCTGCTTAAAGTAGAAACTATTCTTAGAGAACTATATTTCTATTTTAGGAACTTTAGAGACATTAGCTGCCCTCTGGCATGTTCAAATATATTTTATTTTGTGATGAAATGGTCTTGCATTTTTTTCTTCTGTCTTAAGAGCCATTTCATGTGTAATTTTCATATTTTATTAGTTATGATGTATGAATATGCGTGATATTTAGCATTAATATACTGCTTGAGTGCATATAATGTATATATATATCTTTTCGTATATTTCATGTTTCAAAATGCATATGGATGTATTTTGGGGTGGTACGGTATACACATGCTCTACTAGTGTATTTACTATGCCTAGATCTTGTAAATATGGACATAGTCAGCGTGGAGTGGGTGTGATGTATTCCTATAGGTTCTGTATCGATTCCCCTATTCCCGGCCCTGTTCTGGTTAATACTTAACTAGCAGCCGACCCACGGTGCAAAAAAACGTTATCTGATTAAGCCACACCACGGCACAGAAACGTGTTATCTGATTAGGTAATAACGCATGCCATCTAATTAGACAAGCACTATTCCTCCAGCCCCTGATAAGGCATACGGAGTTCTCAAAACAAATCAAACCTATGACAACCTGGGAAAATCCCTGCGGCCATTGTTTTGATTTCACCGAGAACTTCAGCAAAAGAATGTGCGAACAAGCCCGTTCGTATGACATCCTTATTGACGTATCCATGTCCATCCTTACGTCAATCTCGACACCTTACAGGTATAAATATTACCGACATTGCCTTAAGCAAACACACGCGGTGGTGACGAGATCGGAGCAGCGAGACGCGCTGAGGAGCTCAGCAGAGAGCGAAGCCCACACGCGCTGCCCCGCCTTCCTGACGCGCTGAGAACGAGAAGCTGTTTTTCTCCTGCCGAGAAATCCAGCTCCGGCGCTTCCAAGCAGCCCTCGCAGGCAGCTGGAATATCAAGACCAGAGACGAGAGATACCAGCCCTCAACCATTCTAGATCTCAGGTACAGAACTGAACAACCCCTTGCAGAGAATTCTTGAGTCAGTCACTTGGCAAAACAAACTTAACTTAAACTGCTACTTATCTACTCCCGCCCACGTATTAGGCTTAGGTCAGGTACACTGGGGTAGGCATGGTTAGAAGCACCAGTTGAGTACGATTAGTCAAATGTATATATGTATGTATCTATTTTATCAATTTTAACTATCATATGGCTTAGAAACCATATCAATGCTTCTGCAGTATTATTTTATACTTCTGCTTTTATTGTATGCACTTTACTTAACCATAAGTATCGCAATAATATCGATTCATTTCTCTTGTACGAGAAAAGAGACTGATCAATAAATAACATCTTTTATTGAACACGCCCGTCTCTTCCTTTTCTCTACAAACTGGTGAAACTAAGAATGCACGTACTGACTGAGTAAAATAAGTTGTCTTTTGTTTTCACACGACTCTAGAGATACACTCTTGATTGGGGGAGAGCAAAGTTGTCATGTTCTATGGTTGTCAGAAACTAAATCCCTTCTTGTCTATCCTAGGAAGTTAAACTCCTCCTTGTCTATTCGAGAAAGTTTCTAGTGAACTCTGAGCTAGCTGGCAAAACCAAAAACTTTAAGTCTAATATCGTCAGTAGAAGACCTAGTTAACCTCTGCCCTAGATCTATACTATTGAAGATATTATTCCAATGCGCAGAGCCTATTGGGATAATAGGAACTACACTACAGGACTTTCTTATTCAGGTTCCTATGATCATGAGAATACTCTCTAGTCCAAGGGACAATGTTGCTGCCACCATGGGACTCTAGGCCCTATCTTCTGGTTGCTCTCTGCACCGCTACATTCAAAAAGAGCCCGAGTATGCATGGCTCAAATCAAGGCCATTCGGCAGGTCATCAGATGAATTGGACCAGTACTTGTGGCTGGCACTTCCATAATGAAGTGATTATGTCAATACTGTCTGTCTCCAATGATGCAAAGAAAGCACCATTCATTTGTCTTTTTGTTGAGTCACTGACCTAGAAGAAAATGCAAATGGCTCAGGGCATTTTTAATAGGCCTGCAGGTTGCCTCCCGCTTGAGAAAATTAGAGTGGCCGCTCCTTAAAATAAGTGATGAGGGGGGCATTGCCACCCTCCAGCTCAACTATTACATAAACGCACAAGGCAATTAAAAGAAAGGATCAATATTTTTGAAGATAAAACTAAAGAAATGCTGGGGCGTGGTTTGGACGCTGGAGGAAATGGCGGCGTAGGTCTTTACCTCCTCCCGTGGCGCCACTTTCCTTCAACATTTCGGCAGTATAACTCGGTGCAAAATCGATGGTGACACCAAATCTCACAATCGGAATGCGAGGACTCACTCGTGCGTGGTTTTGGTGGTGCTCCAGCGTGTCCTGTGACTACAACAGGTTCTGACGAACAAGACCCGACCCAACACCCTGCCAAGCCCCGGAGTCTGCCAGCCACGAGAGGATCTTCAGGGCTAACGCTGCAGTTTGAGCCTCGAGGCGATCTGAACACTCAGTGGCGGCTTAAGTTTCCCGCTGCCTCGGGAGCCTCCTTGCAGTAAGTGGGCTTGCAGGGCACTGATTGCCGTGTTACCGACCTCACCAGACAACTCGCGCATACCCATAAAATGGCAGGCGCAATTGGCGCCTAATGGAGAGTGCATTCAGCCTTAGTCTGCCTTCATCTGTATGAATATCGGAACACTGGCAAGATCTCACTGATAAACAACTGAACACTATTTAAATAACTGTGCACTTGCATCCCGGCACCTAGGTCCATGTTTATTTGAGGCACTGGTGATTGATCGGTTGAGTGCACGGTGAGAAAATGGCGGGCGCAGTCGGCGCTTTAGCGGAGGTTCACCGGAGGCTTTGAATCACAAACGGCCTTTATTCCCGCTTCGGCACCCCACAACATAGCACTAACAACAGAGCCCTAACTGTTTACGGTCTTGATTCATGGGGGTGAAGATACGAAATTCCAGCGTTGTCTATATTGTCTACAGTGTCTACAAACAATCTCCAGCTCGCACTGTAAGCAGGAAATATTGAGGCCTCCCTGTGCACAGTATATTGGTTATTTTGTGTAGCAGAGACTACCACACTACGGCTACCATAAAGATGCACTACAGAAATGCCTACAGAAACTCTATTTAGGCTGCCCATCACTGAATGTTCAGACAGTGCATAGAACTCTGCATGTTATTCCGATCTCTACAGAGGAAGACAAGATGGCGCAAGCGCTAGGTACAGAGGTCTGATCTGGTGGTCCGTTTTCAATACAGCAAATGGCGTGCTGGGCGCTTTGGTACTAGATTATTAGATCATACCAGCGCATTCTAAGTCATCTCATGTCATCCGGATGCTTGTCTGTGAGTTTATGTTCAGTTAATGCTGTTCATGAGTATGTTGACACATGTCAGAGACCCTGGTGTGGAATCCTAGGTTCGGGCCAGGTAGAATTGCTAAAAAAGTGTCTGAGCGCAGCTGGTGCTACGTCAATTACCGATGCCCTTTCTTGCCTTGCATGGCAGCTGATGGTATTTATTTAAGAAAGGCCTTTCTTAACACCTCTCTTTGATGCCTGACCCTAAAATGGCCACCGTCTAAATCTGCCTATCTTCATCATTGTCCTTGCCGGACTCCAAGATGGCAATCTGTCTGTAAAATCAATTGCTAGTTGTGTGCTTCACCTGGTGGTGATCCCCGTGCCGATCATCAATTTCAAACTCTGTCCATACGGGGTTGCTGCTACTAACTAACTACTAACAAAACACTGCTCTGATAACGTGATAGCAACGTGGGTGCAAATACCAGGCTCACACAGCTGGAGTATCATGGGCGAAAAATAGGCAAAAAATCTTAAAAGGCTCAAGGCAGATCCGCTTAACCCTGATTCACCTACCAAGGGTAAGAAAGATATCAACGCTAAAATGGACCCAATACTGAATGAATTAGCGGAAGTACATGACTTGGCGAAATCCACGAAAGAAGAAATTACAGCAATTAGACAGGACATTAGAGATACCAATTCCAGACTAACGGAGACGGAGGCAAGGATAAGCCACCTAGAAGACTCTGAGACAAAAGTCTGCAAATCCCTCAAGAATGTACCTCTCGCTTCAGACTCCATGTCAAGGAGGCTGTCTGAGCTTGAAGACAGGAGTTGAAGGGGGAACTTGCGCATCTTTGGCATACCGGAGGGTTCGGAGGAAGCCTTCAGCTCATGTATTTCCTTCTTGGAGTCCTGGTTTTCACAAGCAACCAACCTAACCTTTCGCCAGCCGCTTGAATTTGACAGGGTTCATAGAGTTCCCAGTAGAGTCACTCCGACCCAAAAAGGCCCTAGACCAATTGTATGCAAGCCCTTACGATATAAACACGTTGAGCAGATCTTATCCTTTATGCGTAAAAACAATCACATTCTATGGAAATCCAGTAAGATCTTAATTTCCCAGGATTACAGCAAGGAGACAGTTGATCTAAGAAAAGGCTTTCTTGCTGTTCGTCCAAGGCTACGCTCGCTGGGCTACCAATTTGGGTTTGTGGGTCGAGCAAGGTTCAGAGTGGTCATCCAAGGTACTCCCCAGGTTTTCATGGACCCTCAGAAGCTCAAAAGATTCCTTGATGGTCCCAATGAACTCCTTATAGACACGACGACACTGGGCCCTTCGACATCTGTTAAATGAGTATCCTTCCAACAATTTTGGCTCATGGTTTAAAAGGATATGACTTCGTTGTTTGACTAGCGTACTCTTAATAATGTTTGATTCTGTTTGCTATGGCTGTCTCACAGCTACATGTTTAGTGCAGCGGCATCACCGCTACTTGTTAATGTTGCTTGACTCACCTCAAATTTTCAGATGTGCCTTGCTACCTGGAATACCCCTTTATATGACTATAATTTGCTATGGGGGCGAGGCTTTGGTCACTGTTTTGGTGGTATAGCAGTCACAATATTGCCTGTAATACCGTTGCAGATACAGTTCTCTTTGTACTCTTGTGTGTTTCAATGTACCAGAATGTTGGTAGATGTCGGTACTATATACTCTGTTTCCGATATATTCATCATCCTGCGATGCTGTGATACTGGGATCTGAGAAAGATGCACTACCTTACCTATGTTACGTTCTAATTCCCGTTCAGGCTATACTAGTCTATGGCTATAGTTTTCTATGCACCAAATGTTCTAAATGTTGGACTAGTTTTCATACTTCACCATGGTTCTTGTTCATTGCCATGGGAGGGAAGCTGTTTTCCCTCGTCACCATGCCTACTAATTTCTTTCTGGGTGGGATGGGAGGGGATGGGAGGCGGGTTGGTCTGGGGGGGGGGTGGGTCCGACTTTTATTTGGTTTCTTCTGTCTGTCATAATTACTTCTTGCTCATTTAGGTCCATCAGTTATTATTTTCACTGCTCAAGTACCGTTATATATTGTTTCACAAGTAGCACTTGCCTTATGTCCAAAGGTTGTTCTGACTTTCATTTGCTTTCGTTTCAATACACTACGAAACACACCTGGTTAGGAAGGAGGATATGGCTTCTTTGGTATATGCAGCCCATGTGGCACACAAGGTCAATTGGATACTTAGAGTTATCTGATATGTATCAACGCAAATTTGCCTCTTGTACCTTACAGCTTCATGCATCCTGGTTGTACTGTTACCCAGTTGGAAACAATCGTCCAGGGGCACCTTCAATGGCAGTGTCGCGGATCTGGCTTGTATTAATCTACTACTGCGCTCATATGTCACACACTACAGTTACTACGCCAATAGGAGCTGCTAGGGTGGACAACCTGAAAATAATTTCGCTTAATGTCAAAGGTCTTAACTAACCGATTAAGCGGCAGAAGATCCTGGACTATCTCTGAAGGCAAAAAGGGGATATTGTTCTTTTACAAGAAACAAATATTGACACAAAACAGTTTAATACAATTAGGAACAGACTTTACAGTGAGGTGGTAGGTTCTGAAGCGGTTGGCAAAAAAAACGGTGTCCTGACGCTGATAGCGAAAAACTCAAATGTTGGATTGGCATCTTTCACAGCCGACACTAATGGGAGGTGGGTTACGACTAAATTGCTTAAGGATAACACAGAGTATTATGTCACGAATGTCTATGCCACTAACACAAGCGATCTGAATTTCTGGAACGACCTTACTAAACAGATTGAAACTATTCCTAACTCAGCAGTGCATGTCCTGGCAGGGGACTTTAATCTACCCCTAGATCCGACTCTTGACAGGGACTCAAGGTGCGCTTATCGTAGTAATAAAGCCCACAAAGCCTTTACTAACCTCTGCTCTCGCTTCAACTTAGTAGACGCCTGGAGATAATAAAACCCTGCGGGTAGAGAATACACATTCTACTCACCACCCCACGATTCAGATACTCGCATCGATTATCTCCTTATCACGAGTAACGGCATTTCTAGAATTGAGCAGACATCAATAGAGCCCAGGGTTATATCAGACCATTCTTGTATCTCATTGTCCATCTCCAACGTAAAACCAACCAAACGCCAGTCCATTTGGAGACTAAACGGTGAGGTGTTAGATAAGGAACAGCATAGGACAATCATAGGAAATGCAATCCAATCCTACCTAGAACATAATAAGAGGGGCGACACTTCCAACCTAACTCGTTGGGAAGCTTTGAAGAGTACTATTAGAGGGGTAATAATTAAAATCAGATCAGCTGTAAATAAAGAGCATAATAGGGCCCTTAATGACTTAGAAAAAGAGATCTCAGCCCTGGAAAGCAAGCATCTGGCATCTAGAGATGATGTAACACTGAATACACTGGCTAATAAGAAGTATGAATATAATAAAATAATAAGCAAAAGAGCAGGGATATAGCTAAACAGGCAAAAGAGGTTCAAGCTATGTGAATCGAACAAGGTGGGTAAGAGTCCAGCTGCATATTTAAAATTTAAAGTGCAGAAAAACATGATTAATAGCATAAAAGACCATAATGGTGTGACATTCTCTGATCCTGATAAGATTGCGGAAATATTTAAAGACTTTTATAACACATTATATTCCAAGAACGGGGATATAGAAAGTGCTAAAATTCAAGAGTATCTTAATGAATGTGATCTACCGTCCCTCTCGCTCAAAGAACAAATGGTTCTTAATAGCCCAATAACTATCCCGGAAATTGAAAAGTCAATCAAATCATTAAAATGTGGGAAGGCCCCTGGGCCAGATGGGTTCAGCGCGAAATTCTACAAATGCTTCCCTTCTCTCTTGTCCCTGCCACTCTTACACTGGTTTAACAAATTCAATGACACGGGTAGAATCACGGGTACACTGTCTGAAGCCATCATTGCTGTGCTGCCTAAGGAGGGGAAGGATCCAACACTCCCTAAAAATTATAGGCCAATTTCCCTTATTAATATAGACTGTAAGCTTTTTGCAATGATTCTGGCTAACCGCCTTCAAAAGATCCTGCCCAAGCTTATCCATCCCTCTCAGGTCGGTTTCTTAAAGAATAGACTCTCCAGTGACAATACCAGAGTTTTAGCTCATGTGTTGGAAAAGGCTAAACTCACCAGAACTCCCACGGTAGCGGTAACGCTTGATGCCGAGAAGGCCTTTGATAAAGTCGACTGGCGTACCTGGAAGCGGTGTTGAATAGGTTTGGGCTAGGAAGAAACTTTACAAAAATGGTAATGTCCCTATATTTCAGTCCCTCAGCTAAGGTCAGAGCGGGAGGCTCGTTCTCTTCATCCTTCCAGTTACAACAAGGAATTAGACAGGGGTGTCCCCTCTCTCCCTCATTATTTTTACTCGCAATTGAACCATTCTTATTCCACATAAGGAATAATGATCGTATCTCAGGTGTCCACTTTAACGAGCATACTGTAAAAATTACTGCCTATGCGGACGACGTTTTGGTTGTCTCGGAAAAGGCTGAGGATTCCATCCCTGCTCTCATGTCCACAATTAAAAACTTCTCCTGTGTATCAGGGTACAAATTGAACAAAGATAAAACTGAAGAAAAACTTCTGAATAACCTGGGCAATAAAGAGGTGTTGGGTGACTCGGGCCTGACTTGGCAGCCAAAATGCTTTAAATATCTGGGGCTGGATTTTGACAAAGACTTTATCTCTACCCTTCACATTAACGAAAATCTGACCTTCAAAAAAATCTCCAACCTACTGGAAGGGTGGTGACCTAAATATCTCTCATGGTGGGGTAGGGCGGAAACATTGAAAATGATGGTGACTCCTTTAGTGCTTGCAAGCATGTTGCCAATGACTTTCTCCTCTGATTTCTTGAGTAAGATGGATAAGCTTTTTAATAACTTCCTTTGGCAGGGGAAGAAGCCCAGAATATCTCTGACTACGCTGCAGCGATCTAAAGTAAAAGGCGGTCTGGGTCTCCCCAACTTCAGGAATTATCAGACAGCGTTTTTGTGCAAACAAGGAGCGAACTGGCTGACTGTAAATCCGGTATACACTCCGATATGGTTAGAAATAGAGAAATCACTCATCGTCAGCATGCCTTTACCTGCCCTGCTCACTATGGATCTCTCTCATCTGCCTCACTCTAGATACATTCTCCTTAACACTAGGCATGCCCTACTGAGACTAGAACAGGCACACAAATCGAACCTAAGAATCAATAAGTCTAATATAGTCTCCCTGTGGCGGAATCCCTCGCTTAAGTTGGAAGGAAAATTGCTCCACTGGGAACCCTGGTCCAGAAAAGGCATAAACTTAGTAAGAGACCTCTATGACGGCCCCCATCCATTATCTTTCTCGACACTTCAGACCCTACACAATTTAACACCTATGGATTTTTATGATTTCCTGAAGCTGAAAGCTCTCCACTCGGCGCGCATTATTAAGCCCTATGACCCGTGGCTCACACTTCAAGTACCACGTATTATGGAAGCAGGCCATTTTGTTTAAAAAATATATAAACTCCTTCTACCTATCCCTAGGAAATCGCACACACTAAATGAACATAAATGGGAAGTGGAACCCAACTCTACCAACCTCACGTTTGACTGAGAAAGAATTTATAACACAGCCTTTTCGAATAAAATGTCCCCTATCCTGTCTCAAACCAAATATATGATACTCAATAGGACATTCAGGACCCCGGAAAGGCTTTTTAAACTTCGCCTAAGAGAAAACCCGACATGCTGAAATTGTAACTCAGCCATCGTAGATCTTTCTCACATGCTTTTTACTTGCCCCTCCTTACAGCTATATTGGGGAAAAATGTATGAGTGTATAGAACACATTTTTAATTTCAAACCCCTTAGGGAATTCTCATACATCATCTTGGGTGTACTTGATCCGAACCTTGTTAACGATAATGACCGTCAGCTGCTGGATCTCTTGCTCACCCTAGCTTGCAAAGTCATTTTATGTAAATGGAAGAATGCTAAAGAGGTGCCCTTTAAAATTTGGCAAGAGTGGCTGGCTTTCCTAAGAGGAGCTGACAATCCGGCGTTGCATTCCTCTCGATGGCGTATATCCCATAAAAAACTTTGGAAATCCCTAGACGCCTCGTCACTCTCATTTGATCCCCCGTGACCTCCTACTCTTACAGTACTGTCTGTATCTCCATGGTGACCCCACTGTCCTGTCTTTGTAATAAATTGACAATAATTGGTAATACCTAGATCCATACACTGCCATACCCACATTGGCCGTTTTTAATGTTGAAACTGAGTGCTACAAACAGGTGCTTGTGTATGAAAATTTAGGTATATCAACCAATATGTATGTATTATTCGGAGTCGGACCCCTTTTATTTTATTTTGTATTATATTGTTTTGTATTATATTGTTTTGCTTTATTCACTTCATTTATTCTCTCTTTCATGTATCTGCAATTTCTTGTGTGTATTTCTTTGCATATATTTTTTCATTTCAATAAAAATGACTTGAATAAAAAAAAAAAAAAAGAAAAAATGCTCCCAGGAGCAAATGCTCCCCTCCAGATTGGCCCCTCAAACAACTGTTTCGCCATATGAGAAAAGGAAGTTAGTGGAATACACCCTTCTCCATCCAAGCTGCCAAATGCTCAGCAGAGATATGATCTACAGTAAATCAGTTGGAGTTTAGACGGGTGCTGGAAATGCATCTGTCCCCACTTGAACCTTTGAATTTAAATGAAAGTCTGGATCTCACTATTGACTAGAAGTGGGAACTTAGGGCCCCATTAGGATGGCGGGTGGATCGCCCCCGCCAGGCCGGCGGCGCCCGCCATCCATGCAGCAAAGACCCCCACGGCGGACTGAAAGACCGTCCACCGTTTTTCCTCCCAGTCGACAAGTTGAAAAGGGTTCAATATGGTGGCGGTGTCTGTTAGACACTGCCAGCCATATTACGATGGGGGCGGAAATATGCCTTTCCGCCACAGAAAGGCATGCGGGGATTGCTTGCGGGGGCCCATTGCAGGCCCCCAGAGACTCTGGGGGGTGCACTTTGGGGGGTACCTATGATACCCCCCTGCATTTCAATGTACAACGTGGCAGGCACCGTACGCTGCCTGTCACGTGCATTGAAAGGCACAACCTGCCTTTGTGGCATGGCGGTGGGTAGTGCTTTCAGCACCGCCCGCTGCAATGTTACAAATGCGCCAAGTGCCCACCAGTGTGGCGGGCACATCCTAATTGGGAATGCGGGACTGCCGCACCCTCAGTGGGCGGTCCCGTTTCCCGGGGGTATGGCGGGCGGACAAAGTCCGCCCGCCATACTAATGACCCACTTAGTGTAACACCAAGAAACTAGAAGGATCACACACTCCTGACCATGACCTAAGGTTATAACTCTGCAATTGCAAATAAGAAAATAGATAGAACATTTCTTGTACTCCTTGGCACAACACAGCATGTGAACCAATACACTTGCATCACAGGCTTATTTCCTACCCTAAAATCACCACTGCAGCCAATAACACCGTGTACGGCAGGAACCAAACGACAGAATAAAATTCACGCCATCCATTCCCTTTAATCACAGAGGCACAATTGGGAATGCAAATAAATACATAAGCACCTCCATCAATAACAATGAATTCCCTTTCCTCTAGAGTAGAATTTGCATGCAAGTGATGAGTTTAACAGCTCTAATAATGCTGCATGATATACATATAATGTAAACATTTAAAATAACACAACGTAACAACTCTGGGCTTCGTGAATTCGCGTTCTACCCGTGCTGAAAGAGTTGAGGGGGTAGCAAGTGGTATATACTTTTACAGAATAATACAAACAATACACGGTAAGCATTCACACTCGTGGTATGTTCGACGAGAAACCTGAAAAACACCAGAATAACCAGTAGAGGGGAGTATTGCTAATAAATTATTTTTTCAACTAATGTCTGAATTAAAATCTGGCAAAGCATGGCATTACTTTACAAATGTATTGTAAACACAGATACTGGGCTATAGAGCAAGACAGGATTAACCAGGGTATACAGCAATTAATGTCGTAAAATATAAAGAGTCAATTAGAAGTATAAAGGAAACTGTTAGAACTATAAATCTATGACAAGGACACCAGTGGAAGTAAGACCTGTTTATTAACCATCCACTCTCCTCACTGGAGAGTACACCAACATTCTATTGCAAGCTTCAGGGCAGGGGATACCAAAAGGGGAAAAGGGGAGGGGTGGACGGGAGGTACCATTTGGAGATTAAAGTTACAACACATCTCCCTTACATAGGGGTGACAATGAACAAAAGATATGGACCCACGAGAGTGGGTTAGAAGTCACGCTATCATGCCATTAGATTGTTAAGCTGAACACAGAACATTATTCATGCGCCTTTACAATTTTATCAAAGCTCCACCATTGACCATTTTCAAGTTGAACCACATTCTTGAGCACTTTTACAATTTTACAGGATGTGTAGTATTTGCTTTGGGCGGCACCCACTTTATTGTTCCTCCTGGCTTGTACCATGTCACCTATCCCCCACTGGGAATCCTTCACCCCATGTTTAGTGTCATACCAACACTTTTAACTGTCTTGGTGAAGTTGGATCTTTTCTACAGTTGCCTCCTGATCCACTTTTCTGGCTTACCACCGCTCAACCAACTGGGACTCAACTTGGTGCTGGGCTCCCTACCGCGCAATGCTACAAAGGGTGAAATGCCTGTGACTTTATTAGGGGAGGTGTGGTAAGCCCACAGACACATCCTAAGGGAACCCTCTATGTCATGTCCATTTGTGGCAGCTAACTGGATATGTTCTTTTATGATTCTGTTTGCCCGCTCGACTAAACCATTGGCTTTCGGGCAATACAAGGCTGTGGTTTCATGTTTAATGTCCAACTCCTTGAGGAATGCCCGCATTTCTTCCGAGCTAAACTGCACCCCATTATCTGTCACCAAAGTTGCTGGAATGCCTTCTTCCACGAACACTCCATTCAAGAACTCAATTACCACCTTAGTGGTGACACTGTGCACGAACTTCTGCTTGATCCAATTGGTTGTGTAATCAATTAAAACCAGCATGAACCTCTTCCTTTCACCTAATTCCTGCATAGGCCCTATGATGTTCATAGCCAGCTTGCTCCATGGTTTGGTTGGCACCTTTACTGGAGATAATGGTGCCTTCTGCACCACCTTGGATTTGTCGCTTTTGGCACATGCTACGCAATCCTTCACAGCCTGTTCAGTCATTGCGTCCATCCTTGGGAACCAGAAACTGGATCTGACTCTGGCTTTAGTAAGGCTACGCCCCAGATGGCCTTCATGTGCTAAGTCCACAACCTTCTTCCTGAGGCCCTTGGGTGGAACTACCCTATGATTGCGATAGATTCTGCCTTTTATGAAGCTCAATTCGTTTCTCACTTCCCAATACTCTTCTGTGCCAGCTTCAAGTTCATTCTTCTTGTTCGGCCATCCTTTTTCCATATATTTTTTAGGGAACTTAACTCTTTGTCTTCTTTCATCTCTTCCTCCCATTCCTTTTGCGTGATCGCAGGCATCTCCGTCATTAGTATAGGACTGTCCAGGGCTTCTTCTGTTTCCCCCGCTTCTGGTAACGGGGACCTTGACAGGTAATCCGCGATTGTATTCTCCTTGCCCGGTACATACTCCACATTGAAGTTGTAATGTTCCAGACCCAGGATCCATCTGCTGATGCGAGGTGTACAATTTTCTAACCCC
Source organism: Lissotriton helveticus (assembly GCF_964261635.1). Lineage (NCBI taxonomy): Eukaryota > Metazoa > Chordata > Amphibia > Caudata > Salamandridae > Lissotriton > Lissotriton helveticus. Next base: position 780,504,561 of record NC_136070.1, read on the forward strand.
TTCACAGAGAATATGAAGGTGAGGGGTTTATGATCGGTCCTGATGGTGAACCTTAAACCCCACAAGAAAAACTTGAAATGTCTAACAGCCCAGAAACAGGCCAAGGCTTCCCTTTCAATCACAGAATAATTCCGTTCAGGGTTTGTAAGGCTCCGGGATGCAAATGCAGTAATCTTCTCCTCTTTTCCATCTTTTTGTATCAAGGTCGCGCTTAGGCCCTTGTTGGAAGCATCTGTAGCCAGGATAGGTTTTTTTTGATGCATCAAATGTACCTAATGCCGGGGAGGTTGTTAATTCCTCCTTTAATGATTCCACCGCTGCATCATGTTCTTTGTTCCATAAGAAATCTTTGTTTTTCTTCATAAGCTTTCTCATGGGTTCACACTTGGCCGCGAAATTGTCAATGTACTTGGACATATACTCTAAGAGCCCCAGGAAGGACTTTAATTCTTCTTTGTTCTTTGGACTAGGTGCTTCTTTTACCGCTTGGATTAAACTACTTTTAGGTCTGAATCCGTCTTCTGTTATCTTGTGGCCTAAGTACTCTAATTCCTTCACTTTTATTTAGCATTTCTCTTTCTTCACCGTCAGTCCAGCCGCCATGAGTCTGCTGAAAACTTGTCTTATGACTCTATCATGTTCTTCCTCTGTCTGTCCATAGACGAGTATGTCATCCTGGAAACACATGGTACGTTCGACTCCCTCCAAGATCTTCTGCATTGCTTTCTGCAATATGGCAACTGCAGACGCCAGCCCAAAAGGCAACAGTTTAAACATGAATGCTCCGAATGGGGTGATGAACGCCGTGAGGGGTCTCGACTCTGGATGGAGTTCAATTTGATGATATGCCATGGACAGGTCTACTTCACTGAAGTATTTGGCAGGGCCCATGGTGCTCAGCATTTCATTTATTATGGGCAAGGGATGTCTTTCCACCCATATATTGTTGTTTAGACTGCGCAAGTCCACACAAAGACAGATTCCTTCCCCGCTGGCCTTGGCCGCGATAACAATTGGAGCCAACCATTCTGAGCAGTTTACTGGTTGGATAATATCTAATTCACATAGCTTGCGCAATTCCTCTACCAGGGGTATTTTTAACTTGTGTGGCACTGGGCGTAGTTTATGTACAACTGGCCTAGCATTATGCTTTAACTTGATTCTGTGTTGGAACTTGTGTAGACAGCCAAGTTCTTCTTTAAATAGCTGCCCATACTCATCACAAATGTTATCACTTCTCAGGGACCTGTCAGTGAGCAATACCTGTTCGGCGCTATTGGGATCTAGGATGATACCCAGCTCTTTTTGGTGAACCCATCCCAGTAAATTTGACCCTGATTCCACCACATACACCGTACCATACGTTTCCTTATCCTTAAAACGTAGCTGCACATTTTTCATGCCAACCAAGGGTATTTTCCCTTTGTTATATCCTGTGGGAGAGATGTCAGGCATTTCCAATTGATTCACATTGCAACTTTCCATAGATACATAATCATCTTTGTTAAGTAAGGTGTATGGAGAGCATGAGGCTGCGAACATTTCTACACATTGGTCATCAAGGAAGACATCACATTTGGGGTAAATAGAATTAACCGTACTATTTATATCTTTTACTTGCAAGATTATCTTCCCACCTCTTTGCTCAATACACTTTGCATCCCTGGCTGTACCCTTCTCCATATTCCTTCCCTCATTTCTCGTGTGCAGTTCACCATCTCTACATACTCTCGCGAAATGCCCTCTCCTATTACATTTCGTACAAGTGACAAACCTTGCAGGGCACTGGTAAAAAGTTGCAAAATGGTTATTGCTGCCACACCTGTATCATTTGGGACCCTTCTCCTTAGACTCTCCTCTTACACTGTAATTTTCCTTAGACCTCACCTTACACACTTCATTACCGTCCTCCTCATCCTTTACAGAAGCAACTTGCTCTCCATTAGGTTTCATTTCCTTAATGCACCTTGATGTATGTTCTACTGACTTGGCTATTTCAATAGCTTCTCTTAACCCTGGGTTTTTTGCAAGTAACTTCTCTTGGATACGTGGGATATTTGTGCATCTCACGAGTTTGTCCCTTATGAGGGAATCAGTTAAACTTCCAAACTCACATAACTGTGTCAATCCCCACAATGCAGCAATACAATTTTGCACAGACTTGTTTTCCTTGACATCTTTTGAAAAACTTATGGCGTTCAAAAACCACATTTATTCTGTCCCCAAAATGTTTCTCTAACCTTCCCATGGTTTGCTCATACACATCGACATCAATTTCATCCTCTCCCTCCTGTTCTAGCATAGGTAGAGACTCATAGACCTTGCGCCCTTGTCTACCCAAATTGTGTAACAATATGTGTTTTTTCCTTTCGGCCTTGTACTTTTCACCCCCAACCGCTATTAAGTAAGACTCAAATAATTTCACCCACTCCTTCCAACTGATTTCAGGTTCACCTATCTCGTTCAAGAAGGGTGGGGGCTGACTCATGCTTGCTGCTGCCATGGTTACCCTCCAATATGCTTGGGGAATAGACAATGAGAACCTAGACGCTTAACTTTCCACTTGGCTAGGTCATATGAAAAGCAACCACCCGGAATATTATTACTACCCCACCACAGTTCCACTATAGAAATCTGGTTACACTTGCTCAAAAAGTCACAGTTCCAGTTAATGTGGAGAACACGGATTGTCCTTCCTGTTCCACTCAGCAGTTGTAGGTTATCACTCACCACAGCACTCTGGGAGCTTGTGCCTCTTGAAATCCACTGTTCGCCATAATTGGGGTGAGGGTATACTGATGCAAAATCTCCCGCAAAGCTGCCTTTAAAGATGGCTGTTCCGATGAATAAATACACCATAAGGGGTTAACTTCCTTTCAAAACACCCGGACCTTAGCTGCTGGTGCACCGGGTGCTACGTAGGATTCCTGCTTTAGTCAGGTGACGCTCGATTTCCTGACAGGAAATACCTCCTTCCGTCCCAAGTTGCAGGCACACGTCGAACCTCAGCAGAACAGCCTCTCCTAACTCCTCTCATGCAGCCTGTTCGCACTTGCCCCCAACTTGCAAAGCTCCTCGATTGAAGAAAAACCGGCTGTTGAACTCCCCCAAGCTGACTGGAACCCGGGCTGCGATACGGCGCTTGGACGCGCTGTCGCCTCAGACGATCACCTCTTCTGACGCAGACACACAGAGCCACAAGGATTTACTGCCAGCTCCTCACCCTAGCATGCCCGGACTCAGCTGGCACCGCTGGACACCACACGCTTCCCCGGCTCCTTTGCAGGGTTACCACACGAAATTCAGTTGCGTGTTTCATTAGCCGCTTATTGCTTTATGTCCATTCACTGCACTGACAGTATGAGTAGCAGTAGTCTCTTTTTCATCGAAGTTGCACAGCTAGCCACGTTACAGACAACCGAGCCGCAGTCCTGCACACTATAGAACTGGGTCCGTGGGGGAGGCTTACATGTATACTTCATGCGCCGTCAAAGCCTCACAGGATGCCACAGAATACAAGTTGAAAAACTAACTCCATGCCTTTTATCCTGCAGAGAGACATCCGATCCACTGCTTACCGATTAGAGTGGTCCTAAACGGTGGACTTCGATCAGGCAGCAAAATACTCGGTGGCTGTACCTTAATCGCGAAGTTCTTCTTATCTTCTTTTCCTTTCCCACACAAGCTTCCTACTTCTTCTCTTGTGTGTGTGTGTGGAGAGAGCAGTCAAAGGGGAAATGGTTAACTACTGCCCCCTGCGCAGTTCCGTCGCCAGTGTTGGAACTATAAATCTATGACAAGGACACCAGTGGAAGTAAGACCTGTTTATTAACCATCCACTCTCCTCACTGGAGAGTGCACCAACATTCTATTGAAAGCTTCAGGGCACCAAAAGGGGAAAAGGGGAGGGGTGGACGGGAGGTACCATTTGGAGATTAAAGTTACAACAGAAACCTATATTTCCGAAATAGGAACAAGATATAGGGGCATATTTACATGGGCATTATCGCCGCTTTAGCAGCACTTTTTGCCGCGATAATTTGATCGCCGTATTACCAAGGCGGTGCTAACATGCATTAGCGCACGTTGGCAGCAGTTTTGGTATCGCCTCGCATCGCTAATGAGATGCAAAGTAGGCGTACCTTTCAGGGAACAACGTGAAAATATTCGCTAACTGCACATCGGGCCAGTACTCGCGTAGGGAAGAAAGAAGCCACGCTAACCGCGGATATCGGGGAAAACTAATGTCTACAAATATTTCTACCTAGCCATGTGCATAATGGGATGTGGATTGTAAGGTTACATCCACCTCTCGCTATTAACAACATGTACATCAGCGCAGTTGCAATATCTCTGGTTTTTAGGCGATATTGATGAAAATCACCGTATATCGCTGGATTTCACAACGCCTGCTTGTAAATTGTTGCAAATCCGCCGCTAACACGGCAATGTGAACCGGCAATATACGGCGATAGTCAAAATTGCGCAAATCGCGATAGGTCATGTTCAACGGGAATCATTGATAATATGCCCCATGGAGTTTAGAAGCAGTGGTTATTTGCACATCTCTGAATTTGTGGGCACCCATACTAGCATGTGAACTAGAAGGCATTTTTCAAAATGACTTATTTTTTATACACTGCATAGGAAGACAATTGGAAGACAACTATTCTGTGTTCCCCTAAGTCTCCCGATAAAAACTGCACCTTACATGCGTGGGTAGTCCTAGCGCCCGCAACAGGGAAGGGCGTTAAACACAACATGGACACTTCACATTTTTTCACTGAAAGTAACCCTTTTTTTGTAATGTGTCTAGCTGCGGATTTTTGTCCCTAGCTCTGCAGGCACTAGGGGAAACATAGCAAACCTTGACATTTTCGAAAACTAAACACACAGGGAAATCCGTGATGGGGTGACTTGCAAACCTCAGAATTTGCCTCAAAACAACCTTTTCTCATATTTCTGTGATGGAAAGCTCTGGAATCCCCAGGGTGCCACAAATGTACACCCACCCAGCATTCCCCTAAGTCTCCCAATAAAATTGATACCTCACTTGTTTGGGTAGGCCTAGTGCCAGCGACAGGAAACAGCCCAAAACGCGTCATGGAAACATCACAATGTTCCAAGGAAAACTGACCCCTTTCTTGCAATGTGCCTAGCTGTCGATTTTGGGCCCTAGTTCAGGTGGCACCTTGGGAAACCCAGCAATCCTGTACATTTTGTAAAACTAGACAGGCAGGGGAATCCAGGATAGGGTGACTTGTGTGTCTCTCACCATGCTCTGTTACCCAGAATCTTGTGTAAACCTTATAATTTGTCTAAAAAAAACACATTTTGCTCACATTTCTGTGATGGAAAGTTTTGGAATCTCTGGGGAGTCACAAACTTCCACCCACCCAGCATTTCCCCAAGTCTCTCAATAAAAATAGTATCTCACTTGTGTGAGCGGGCCTAGTGCCTGCAACAGGAAATGCAGTGGACGCTGCCGCAATACTAAAGTGGGGGCCCGGGATGGGAAAATCATTATTTTTAAAAAACGTACTTGAGTATGCAGCCTCCTCAGTCCTCTTCTCCCCCTCTGCTCGAGTCCCAGCATGCACTGGGGCACAGGCTCCCCACCCAATTCCGGGATCAACTCTCATGCTATGGGAGCAGTGCAAGATTTGTTTGAGCAAAAGATACACAATTGATGGACAGAATGCAGAACACATCAAAACATTCACCCCCGGTCAAGAGATATGGGTTAAATCCATCATTCTTTTACTCACAATGCCACCCCAGTTTATACCTGGCCATATGCAAATCAGTCTTGACCCTGATGGGAACAGTCCAGTCGAACTGCCAAGCCAGGTCTTCCCTGGACTGGAAAAAAGCATCCTAGGACTGGTTTTGGGGATTCACCCCTCATCAGCTAGGATAGTTTGATTCCAGTGGCACCCTGAGCCCGGGACCCACATCTGGGCATAACCGGTGCACTTAGGGAGAGGAAACAAAAGACACACAATTGATGGATGGAATGCAGAACGAATCAAAACATTCACCCCCAGTCAACAGATCTGGGTTAAATCCATCATTCTTTTGCTCACCATTCCACCCCAGTTTAAACCTGGCGTATGCAAATCAGTCTTGACCCTGTGCCTCATGGGAACAGTCCAGCAGCATGGTTTGCCACTCAGAAAGTGCCTAGGCACCTGTGCAACACAGCTGGGTTGGATAAACCTAAGTGTTCATGACCCACACCTCCCGGTACTCCCCCTGGAGTCTAATTTTCAGAAATGCCTGTGTTTTGTTAGGTTTCTCTAGATGTCTGCCGACCCCAGGAGCAAAATCGCAGGTGACTCCCTTGCAAAACCAGGTCATTTTGAGGTAGATCATTTTAATGTCTCCACATGGCCTAACGGCTAGGGCGGTCGACCTCGAATATGGGGAACTGGGTTCAAGTCTCGGCAATGACGCTGAACATCCTGTGATTCTGGGCAAATCACTTAATCTCCCAGTGCCTAACAAAAATGTAATGCAACTGGTGCTATATAAAGCGCTCTGATACCTGATTCGGGTCAAGTTCGGGCTATATAAAACTCTGTAAAATAAATATGTTTTTGGCCCTTCTGCGTCGCAGTAGGAAATTTGTGTCGGCCCAGTAAATCCACAACTTTCCTACACAAAAATGCGAGGAAAATTAGACTTTTCTTAGCTGAGTTTGATATTTGCAGGGGATTATGAATAAAAAAAGTTGATGGATCCATGCAAGCCACATCTCTCTAAACTCCTTCGGTGTCTAGTTTTCAGAAATCTCTGGGTTTGGGAGGTTTCCCTAGATGGCCGCCAAGCCCAGGACCAAGAACACAAGCGACTCCCTTGCAAAATCAGGTTGTTTGCAGATAGATCATTTTGATGTCTCCACAATACATTTTGGGCACTTCTCTTTCATAGGCACTTGGCCCACTTATAAAAGTGAGGTAGCCTCTTTTTATTTGGGAGACCTAGGGGATCACTGAGTGATAGGTAATTATCTTTTTTTCTGATTCTGGAAGGATATGGTAGAGTTATGCAGTGACTTTAGTCACATTCTGTGGTTTGCAAGGCAGTGTGGATAAGAAAACATGTTGGGCTCCATGAGAGGAACCCACCCTGTACTCCCTTGAGCTTTTAGTTTACAAACGTATCTAGAATTTTTAGATTTTCCCTAGAGACAATAAACACCTTGGCAGGCAAATACAGAAAAGACAAATGTTACTGCCCATCCATTTCTCAAGTACACACACATACTGATTAGATTTGACATGAGGGTGAGATAAGGTTCAGAGCATAAAATTGTATTAACGAGATTTCACAAAAATGTATTTGTGAGAGTGTTAGCCTGGCATATGATGTCCACTAGTTCTAGTGGGCACCTTTGTACCAGTCTAATCGACCCTTATTAATGGTGGTTGTAAAGTCTACCTTATAGAAAGCTATCCGAGGGGTAGCAATGGCGAGCAGTCTTCAGGCTAAGACTTAGAGAGCGAATTAAGCAAGTTGTTTTACCAATTATAATCCCTTGAGAGCCAAATGAAAGCACACCACACAAGGTATATATCAAATATATATGTATTTCATCTAAACACAACCCGTCTGCACTCTTTATGAGATCAGAGGTAAAAGTACAATACAAGGAACTTAATTAGCATACGAAAAGTTGCAAAGTATATGTTTTGCCCTAGGGGCTTCACAAACCACATACTAAAAAAGTTGTATAAGAACCACACGAGAAATAGAAAGCAGGCCTGGGGCCTGTGAAATCGCTGGGGCTACTCAGGACAACCAAAGGTTAGGATGTAGGAGGCCCACGGGAGACGCGTGCAGTGTCTAAACACAGCAGCTGGTTACTATTGACTTTCTATGGGAAACAAACAAGTTACAATTTTACAATTTAAGGACACTTCTATTTTTTTTATTTTTTTTATTTATTGTTTTCTAGCAGAGGTAATACATACAAGGACATGACCAAAGAAAAAGAAATACGAAGTCAAACAAGATTCTTTACATAAAGAAACAATAATGCAATTCAAATCCAATTGTCAATTGGTGACCATAACTTCCAACCAAAAGTCTTCTTTCTGAGTCCTTTCAGTTTGTAAACTGCTTTATCCATTCTGTAAACATTTAGTAATTTTCCCAACCATAACTCAAACGTTGGAGGATCTACATCCAACCATCTAGATGTAATACAAGCTCGATAAATAGACATTCCGATAAACAGAAAATATTCTTGATCTATTGTAAAGTCCTGAGGAGGAAAATACACACCAAAAATAATAATAGTAGGATGCAGCATAATCCGGACATGTAACAAATTGGATAAAAACTTTTCAATCTTCTCAATGTAATCAGCAAGTTTAGGACAACTATGGAACATATGGATTGAGTCGGCTGCTAGAGTACCACAGCGGCTGCAATTGATACCCTTTACAGCTTTCCATTTTACCAGTTTAGCAGGTGTATAATAAAGATCTAAGGTGGACATGAAATGTTGACTCTTAAGAGAGCTATTAATTAGCGTCTTATTACTCAACTCAAATACTTTTACCAGATCGATCCCTTCGACACAGAGCTTCCTCTCCCATTTCCGGGTATGATGATCCAAATCATTCTGCATCCTACCATTCATTAATTGGTAGATAATGCCAATACGACTATTCTTCCTAGAGCTTTCTAGAATATCAATAGTTTCCATGGTATCAGTAAATAAAACATTTTTTTTTCCCAAAAAACTACGAATCTGTAAATATTTAAAAAAATCATTCCTAGATAAACCAAAAGTCTCTTGTAATTTAGAAAAGGACAGAAGGGACCCATTTTGGTACAATTGGCCGAGTGAATAGATCTGTCTCAGGTACCACCGATAAATTACCATGTCTTGAAAGATTACAGGTAATGACTTATTATCAAACAAAGGTGTATAATAATTCAATTTTGGGACTAAACATAGAATTTTGTTCATTTGCCTCCATATTAAGCCTGCCGCAAGGACTACCTTGAACTTTGTTTTTTTATAATAGCTAGGTTCAATAACTTTCACCAAACATTGCCGTGCATCAGCACCTAGAAGCATTTCAAATATAGAGGGTGTCATAGCTGGATCTAGAACATAATCATGAAAGAGCAACACCCGAAAAGTTTTCAGAGCAATAGCCCAGTAATACATTCTAAAATTCGGGAGCCCCAAACCAGCAAACTCTAGTGGGAGAGTGCACCATTTTAGAGATCTTCTAGCACGATGATATCCCCATAAAAACCTAGACACCATTCTATCTATTCTATTGAAGAGAGACATTGGAAAAAATAGAGGGATGGTACGAAAAAAATACAAAAATTTTGGGAAGATCATCATCTTAATAACGTTAGTACGGCCATATAATGACAGATGTAGATTATTGAATCTTTCTAACGATCTATTAGAGGATATGAGCAAGGGGTCTACATTTAATGCAACGATATCCTCAACCTTGGAGGATAAAGTAACACCAAGATAAGAACCAGTAGTATTTAATGGAATATCAGTGGGCTTACCCGTCTCCGAATGAATAATCTGGGTTTTAGTAATGTTCAACTTATAGCCAGAAACCTTTCCAAACTCGTTGGCCAAATTGATTATTGTGGGCAGCGCAGAGGAGACGTCAGAGGTAACAATTGCGACGTCATCCGCGTACGCTAGAACTTTATGGTCTACTCCAAAAAGATGAACTGGTGGAATATTCGGTTCCAAAATAAGTCTACTTAAATAAGGTTCCAAATATAATGCAAATAAAAGCGGGGAACAGGGGCATCCTTGTCTCGTCCCTCTCGTAATTGGAAAAGGTCTTGAATAGTCAGTGCCCAATCTTATAATACCCTTAGGACCCGAGTACAATGACCGTACCGCCTGAATGAATTGAAAGGGAAACCCCTTCCCTTCTAACACAGTCCAAAGGAATCCCCAGTCTACTCTATCAAACGCTTTTTCAGCATCGAGTAAGATCACCCCGACTGGGGATTCCTTTGCCTGAGCCCAATCTAAAAGTGTGATAACACGACTCACATGGTCAGTAGTATCTCTACCTCTAATGAAACCATGTTGGATGTTAGAGACTAGACTAGACATTACCTGGTTGAGCCTGTTTGCAAGAATTTTAGAATAGATCTTACTATCAGCCGTAATAAGAGATATAGGTCGATATGAACCTAATTCTTTCGGATCCTTATTCTTCTTCACAAACACCACTATAATAGCGGTGGACCAGGAATCGGGTGGTTTCCCGAAAAATGCAGAATTAAAGATCTTTACCAATTCTGGCTTCAGCATGTGTCGAAATGTGCGATAGAATTCGAGAGGTATCTGATCAGATCCCATAGCTTTGCCTGCAGCAAGGCTCAGAATAGCTTGCTCAATCTCATCCCAACTTATTAGACATCCAAGTGAATCAATCTTTTCACTTCCCAATACTAATTGATTAGTGCCGTAAAAATAATCTACGGGATTCAGAGTCTTATCTACTTCATTGTTTAGATCATTATACAATGTTTTATAGAACCCCAAGAATGACTCTAAAATTCCTTCCCTACATTCATGATAATCACCGTTAATATCATTAATGCCCTTGATTTCATTAATAGAAGATTTCTGTCGTAGACGCTGTGCTAAAATTTTACCTGTACGCTCGCTATATTCATAACGTTCGGTTTTGAAAAGCTTAAAGTCTGATGCTACTTTATCGGCAATATGGGTCCGTAGACCAGAGCGTTCAATTACTAGACGTAGTTGTGCCTCTTCTATACCAACATTATCTTTACACGCCGTCATTAAATCCATCTCAGCTGACCTGATCTTATTCAATCTCTCCTTAAATTCTGTTTGTGTCTTTTTTCTCTTGAAGTTTGCGAAACTAATTGTCTCTCCGCGTATTATTGATTTGAAAGCGTCCCACACCACTGGTGGGGAGGCTGAGTCGTTATTTGTAAAAAAATAGTCATTAATAATAGTCGCCATAAAATGTAAGTAATCCTCATCTAGTAACAGGTTTCTCTGAAATGACCAAGATCTACTTGAGTTCGGAAATTCTGTAGAAACCTCAATCTCAGCAATTATGGGATTATGGTCTGACATGACTTGGGGAAGAATTTCAAGACTAATTGTCTCCAAAAACTGCGAAGACGTAAAAAAATAATCTAATCGGGCAAACTTACGATGTGGATAGGAATAAAAGGTATAACCAAGATCTTTAGAGTACCTTTTATGCCACACATCCATTAATCCGTTATTCAAAACCAACTCGCGAAGGGCATAATAGGTTCTGGGTTTATGACCGATATACCTCCTTCCTGAATTAATATTCCAGTCGGCCGGCAGATGAATATTTAAATCCCCACATATTATCATAGGTTGTGCCCAAGTAGCTAGTTCTGCATTAATGGTATTAAAAACTTCCGCATCATCTAAATTCGGCCCGTACATACAACATAAAGTAAATTTAGAACCACCAATAATTAATTCAACAAGTCCCCATCTGCCCCATTTATCAGCTAGAGTTTTCAAGCACTTCGCAACTCCCTTTCGCATACAAATAGCTATGCCTCTTTTTATACCCATCTGCTTAGAGACAAGTAGTACATCCAGACCCAACTTATCTAACAGTGAACGTTTATCCCAGGCAACATGAGTTTCTTGTATACATAATAAGTCAATAGACAATGCCTGAATCAAAGAGCGAAACGCTGCAATCTTTTTAAAGTCATTAAGCCCATTGATATTAATTGTACATATTTTCACCTTAATCATCTTTCCCACCATATTGAAATAAAGAGAAAAAAAAGATTAGCAAACCTCAGCAATATAAAGTCCTCGCTACTACAGCTTAAATACCAACTAGAATACAGAATTAACATCCTTGCAACGAATACCTCTGCTTTACGCCCCCACCACCAACCCTTACCCATTCCCACCCCCACCCATTTCCCCAGAACCCCTCCCCCCACCCTCCCCATTATAGGAGGCATAGGAACTGACAGTTCCTAAAACGAATGGGTGCCGTGTCCCTGGGCCATAACGTCCAAACAGAGAGAGGGAAAAGAGAAAAACAATTAGATGAAGAGGGAAAAGTTAGAGGGAAAATTAGAGAAATAAAAAGAGAGAAGAAAAAAAAAAAAAAAGGAGGCTAATTACTCATAAAAAAACAAAAGAAGGGAAAAAGAAAAGAAAAGAAGAAAAACACAGCTTCAACAAGATTACTTAAGCAAACAGCCCTTTTAGCCTTATAGACCATATCAAATTGTAGTTCAGATAGAATCCAAATATTCTTTGGCTTTGATCTCTGAAATGAAGTATTTGACTGTGCCTTTGAACACGGTCTTTAACTTAGCAGGACCTTGAAGAAATACGCCAACTTCCTTCTTTTGAAAATCGGGAATCAATTGTCTCAGCCTCCATCGTTGAGCCACTGTAGCCTGGCAATAATCCGGTCGAACAAAGAACTGGCAGCCAAGTCCATCCGCTTTCTTATCTGGTCTCGCTAACGCATAAATAGCTTCACGAGCAAGAAAATTATTAAATGAGACCAGAATAGCCCTAGGATAATTTGCTTGGCCTTGACGTGGACTCCGCACAGTGAAGGGGAACCTGTGCGCACGTTGTACTTCTCGAGCCCAGTCCCACTCTACCATATCAGGAAAAGCATCCTTCAATAAACTGACAATAAACCGCCGTGGATCAGATCCTTCTTTGTTTTCCGGGATTCCCAGAAAGCGTAGATTGCTTCTACGGGCCTGATTCTCCAAATTAGCAATCTTATCGGACAGATCTTCTTTTAAGGCCATAAAATCACCAACTTCCTGTCTCTGTGCCATACTTTCTTCCTCCAAAACTGCTATTCTGGTCTCCGCTTCGACAACTCTATCGGTGGTCTCAGAGCACATCTTGATGGCACGGCGAACTGAATTTTTAACCTTGGCACAGGTCACCTGCGTGCGTAAATTTTCGGCCTTGCTTTCAGCCCTGTGGTTCATCATGGTGTCATAAATCATCTTCAAAGTTATCTCCTCAGGGCCTTCACTACTGTCTTGTATAGTGACCGAGCCAGGAACAGGAACAGAGACAGAAACAGGATCTGATATAGTTCCCACAAAATCCGTGGCATCAGTGGCAGAAGCGGGTCCCAAACTAGGAGACAAACTTGAAGATAATATATTCCCCCCTTTATGTGGGTTAGCAGCGACTTCCTTACTACCCACACGTAATGACCGTTTTTTCCAAAGTTTTTTTTTAATGATAGTAGCCGTGTTAGCATCAGGACTCACGCTAAATTCACCGTCTGAAGATAGGCTCTCACAGCTGATCTCAGCCCAATCTTTGTGGACTCCTGTCGCCTCATCCGAGGATAGTTCTGACAGAGAAAAAAACTTCTCCGAGGCCTCCAGATTAGTGTGCAGTACCGAGTCTACCAGTATCTTCGGCTGCTCACTTTCTGCTGATACTAATACTGATAGCGTGGGCAACGAGCAAGAACGAATGATACCAGCAGCACCATGGACTACATCTCCCATAATACCCTTCTTTAAGGGATTAGCCGGCGGCAAATTTGGAGAATTATTTAACGGATCATTATCAGTTTCCGCTGTGATAGTAGATTGCTCATACTGTATTGCCATCACATCAATACTTTGCGCATTATTATCAATTATTATTTTTTTTCTGGCTGCTTGCTTCTCAAACAGGGCTGGCAAAGTCTGTAGCATAGCGTCCTTAACACTTGCAGTCTCATTAGGTTTAGCTTGAAGTTTACCGGTGTTCTTACCCTGTTTACTTGCGTTGTTAGCAGGGGTTAAACTCGAAGACTCCGGAGCCTCAGCCATAGCAGATCCCACGACGCCCAGACCCGGATCCGCGTTTCTCTCTGTTCGACCCGCGTCATTTTTCTTGTTACTACGGGTGCTGACTGACGAGGGTAACGGTGTCTTTTTCTTCCCCTTCCGTGTACCACCTCCACCTCCACTTCTGCCAGGAAAGACACCGTTCTGCGCCCAGAATAGGCAAAGTGTAGCACGCCACAGCGGGGACCGCCGTCTAAGCTCATAAAAATTCAGCAACATTCGTGTTTTCTTTCGAAGGATACTTTGTATCACGTATCGCGTTTGACATGCAAAACGCTGACGGCTTCCGAACAGACTTCACCGCAATGCTTTCGCCTGCCTTTCTCCAAACCGCAGAAGCCGCCTGGTTGTGGAGCACCGACTCAGATAAACAACCGGAAACAGGCGACGCCTCAGGCGGCCTCCGTCTTGAAATGTCCAGCAACAGGAGAAACGCCAATGCAGCCAGGTAGGTGATCGAGTACAGCTGAATGCAGCTGCACAAAGCCGCTCAAACCATGTAACTCAGAAACGCTGCAAGTCAGAAAATTTTCCTCATAGAAAAACGGATTCTCTGCTTTTCCCTTCCTCCCGGACGCCTGGAGCCAGGGAGCGAGCTGCTCACACAGCCTTCCACACGGCAGCCATCTTGCCTCTCCTTTTAAGGACACTTCTAAATGAACTACGATGGAACTCTTTTAGACCTAGACACTAGGAGGGCCAATACCCTTGAGACTACCAGAGTACTCGTGTTACCTCACCCACGGAAGCCGGGTGCATAGGTGTCTTTTGGTGTCGGGTTTCGTCCTCAATTTCAATGGAGTTCTGCAAAGAAGTGCTGCCAGCAACCAGAGGTAAAGTGTCCAGGTGGATCCAAGGGTGGATCGAAGAACTGAAGAACCTGAAAGCAGAGGAGACAGAGTCTGGGCTACTTGACAGTGACCAGGGCAGCGATAGAAAGATGCCACCAGATGTTGGGTGATTTTAGGTGAAAAGGTGAAGTTTGTCTCTTCAGCCACAAGAACCAGGAGGTGTCGACGATGACCAGGAGTTGGATTCGAGCTGTCCCACAAAGGATCTAGTTGACTGCGGTGTCGGTATCCAGATTGGACCCAAAAAGCCTTGGCAAACACAATCCACGCAGGATGTC
Source organism: Lissotriton helveticus (assembly GCF_964261635.1). Lineage (NCBI taxonomy): Eukaryota > Metazoa > Chordata > Amphibia > Caudata > Salamandridae > Lissotriton > Lissotriton helveticus. The sequence goes on from NC_136070.1 coordinate 780,519,574, forward strand.
AAGATTAGCTTTGGTGCAGACCAGCAAGGTCTGTGGAACTTCTCCTTTTGTGGGAAGTTGTAGCAAGCCTGGAGCAACCAGCAAAGCAAGTTGAAACAAAGGATTGTCTTCTTGAGGGCTCACTAGCCAATGGGCTAGGAACCGCAAAGATGTGTTGAGCAGCAATGCCCAAAGCGGGCCCACAGGCCACTCGTGGAGTGTGGGGCTTCGAGCTTCGGTGCAAAAGGTGCTCGGGTCTGGAGCTTCAAGCACCTCAATGCACAACTTCGGGATACCTCGGGAAGTTGATGCAGGTAGCAAAATGCAGGATGTCCAGGAGTTCCAGTCCCATGTCTCTCGTGTCCCCCACGGGTCTCAGCTTTGGTGTGAGCAAAGGTCAGGGTCAGAGATGTCTGGAAGTCCATGTCCTGTGTCACAGATTCTTCGGGATCCGGCGGGAGCCTCAAAAATGCAAACCGGCAAAGCTGTTGTTGGTGCCTGTTTGGACAGGGTGGTCAGTCTTTGACCACAAGGGAGATTTCTTCTGTCTTCCAGTCGATATGGAATGTCGAAGGTCCAGAATATATGTTGCAGAGTTTCGTCCAGGGTAATCTAAAGTCCTAAGGACTGGGGTTCTATACTTATAGTAAGTTTAGGGGTTGGACTAACTCTAAGGTCACTCCTATGGGTGGACCTGGGGTGGGGGTAGTTACACCCCTTCCCCTTTGTCCAGTTTCGCGCCAGAGCTGGGGCTGAGTGCCCCAGCAACCGGTTTGAACTGGGAAATGCATTCACTGAATACAACCCTCCCTGCCCCAATACACTAAAGCCTGTCTGGGGAGGTGCCAGCACCTCCCTGGACAGGAAACCTATTGTCCAGGCCTCCCCTGCCGGAGTTTCGTCCAGCAGCAGGAATGCAGACTCGTGTCTGTGGCAGCAGCATCCATTTTGTGATGCTGGGGCTCTGTTTAACTTTAACCGGGTAAACCACCAGCAACTACATGTCTTCTCCCTCTAGAAGGGTGGAATGCTACCCCCGCCACCAGAACTGGCGGGGGGGGGGAGTAGTATTCCAAAGTTTTTTTTTATAAGTAATTATGCACTTAAGAGTATATGGATATATGGTATGGCTATTTCATAGAACAGCTATAAGGAGATGGTTCTGAAAGCTGCAGAGGGGCTCAGCTCATGATAGGGCACCCTCTCACATAAAACCAAGCACTCTTCCTCCAGGATTGTCAAGGCCTGCCAGAGGAGTGACTTATAGGTGATAATGTGTCTATATGTGTATATAGATATAGGTATACTATATCTAAGTAAGGGGTGATTACACCACCTTACCCAGGCTGTGTGAACAGACCTGTGGTGTCAGTTTGGAAGGCAAACCAGGAGTGGCACAATACATGCTGCAGCCCCTTGTAGGCCTAGGGTGCACCTATGCCCTGGGTACCTACTGTACACTATACAGGGGCTCACAAGGGTGACCCAGTAACCAATCTGGCATGTACCTACAGTACATGGTATCAATTTAGAGAGAGAACAGATGGCCTGTGGGCCTGATTAGCAGGTCCACAGCCACACTAAAGTCGAAAAACCTTAGAATCACAGCAAAAAGTGGGGGTAACCATAGGAAGCAGACCCTACTCTCCTACAGTAATGTACTGTTAATAATTGAAAGGTTTAAAGTCTGAACCAATGACTCACAGCTCGTGAGCTGTAAAACCGTGGCAAGGCACCAAGCTCTTTACAAACCATTCACACGACTTTCATACATGACACACATGAGACAATTCACACCGCCAGCCAAGGGTCCACCACATTACAACACTCACATCAACAGACAATGTACACCCTGGCTGGCAGAGAATGAAAGAAAAGACAAATATTACTTCACATCCAACTATTCCTCATCACACACACACATATTGGTTGGATTTGGCACGATGGTGAGTGAAGGATCAGAGCATAACATTTCATTGACAAGAGATTTCACAAAAAATTAAATGCACTGTTAATAATTAAAAGGTTAGAAACCTGAACTAATGACTCACAGCTCATGTGCTGTAAAGCCGCGGCAAGGCACCAACCTCTTTACAGGCCATTCACACACCTTTCATACATAAAACACACAAGACCATTCACACCGCCAGCTGTGGACCCAGCACATTACAACACTCACATCAACAGGCAGTGCCATTCCATGGCCCATCACCCACACAACTGACACAGCAATCATTAGTTGACAGAATGTGTGCTGCAGTGGCGTTTAGCTAGCAGTGTGTGTAGTAACCAGCAGCAAGTCACTTATCAAACACTGCCAGCCAAATGCCAGTCCACGCACACCACCAGCCAAGTGCCAGTCCATGCACACTGCCAGTCAAACGCCAATCCACGCATACCACCAGCCAAGCACCAGTCCACACACATCAACAGCTAAGCACCAGTCCACACACACCACCAGCCAGTCACCCGTCAATACACACCATCCGCCAAGTACTAGTCCAAGCACTCCACTAGCCAAATGCCAGTCAACACACACCGCTAGCCAAATTCCAGTCCAAGCACACCAGCAGTTAAATGCCAATCCACGCATACCACCAGCCAATCACCAGTCCACGCACACCACCATCAAATTTTTTTATGCAAAAAGAAAACACAAACCAATTGGTAGTAGATACTAAACTATAACTACAAACACATCTCTAATTAAATACATCACACTAATGGCAACCATGAAATTGAACAAAAAATACAAAACAATACAGACCAGTCAGTTTACTTTTACCTTCACAGTTGCACCCAAAAACCTGCATGTAGTACAATTTAAATCATGTGGGCCCACACAGTCCAGGTTTTTTTTTTTTAAACTTTATTTTCCCAGTTTTGCATACAGATATACAAAGAAACGCGGTACATTGCATCGAAGAATATCAGCAATGGCGAAAAGTAGCAAACACATCATAATATACACTCAGGAAAGCAGATACGTGCGTCCATAAATGTTGTTTAGCAGACAACACTCAAGAAGACATCCAATATATAGCGAGCGCAAATCAGCAACAGTGAAATGACCATGCCCCGGAGAAACCCCAGTAATGCACCAATCACCATTACAACAGTGGTGAACTCCTAGGAAAGGGTGGACAAACACACATTAACCCATCAAATAAATAATAACAAAAAAGGGGGGAGACATTTATCTAGCCTATCCCCCTGGGGTAATCTCCTGCGAAGTCTGCGAAGGCTGAACAGTGCTGATCCTAGCAATGTAGCTCCTATACGGGCCCCAAATATCCACTGGGCGTGATGGGTCAGGCACCATGGTGGAATATTCCTCTGTACTCATATTGCAGCATGCCAAACTACCCAGCCATGATGCCCGAGTTGGGGACCTCCTACTGCCCTACAGTATGGCCACTTCTCTTTTGGCCATCACGAAACCCAGCGCAGCAAATTTCCTGACCGCTCGAGGACAGGTAGCCACATACCCGAGCAATGCGATCTCTCGAACAGGCTCCAGTCGCATGGATAGTATGGTGCCAAGTGTGTAATGAATCGCGGACCAATAGAGGTTTATCCTCAGGCAGGTCCAAGATAGATGGGCAAAATCAGCGAAAGGGGCTCCGCATTTCTGACAGCAATTGGGTCTGCTAGGGTCGATTCTGTGTGAGCGTGCAGGTGTATAGTACATTCTGCGAAGGAATTTAAAATGTAGGAGTTTGTGTCTACTGTTCAAAGAGACCTCCCTAGTCGCCCTGCAGCAGTAGTCCCACTGGTCATCTGTAATGGGGTTACCCAGGTCCGCCTCCCATGCCGCCCGTACCCTGACGTCTGAAAAGGGGATGGATTCATTGCATTGCCTATACAACTTGGAGACCAAGTGCGTGCCATTAGTGGATTGAATCAGCAATGTCAGTGGAGGAGTAGGTTCAGGGGCATTTGAATAGGAAGAAAACGAAGCACGAAGCATGGAGTGTAAGCGAGTCAAAATGAACGTGTCCATGAACGTGCGTTCAGAAAAACAGGTGTCCTCTAACACTGAGAAAACATGGCCTTCAGGAAATAGGTCACCGACAGTGCATAGGTGGAACTTCACTAGATTGCGTCAAATCAAAAGTTCGCCTTTGATTGGGAATAGTGAGGGATTGGGCAGGGGTAATGCCGGAGAATACAATCGCTCAAGGCCTAACAGTCTGCGCACTCTATCCCATGCCCAGCATGTGGTCGATACTGTTTGAATGTCCTGGGGATCCCGGGGAAATCCCGTAGGTAGGAGTTTGGAGAGAAGTTGAGGAACCACCAGGTCTGCCTCAGGTTTCAAATAAGGTATACGGGCGTCCGGATGAGACCAGGCATGGGCTAGCAACATTGCGCGATCAGATAATACAAATAGAAGTCTGGGACTGCGAATCCTCCTCTAGCAAATGGCAGTGTCATAGTCCGCCAGCTGACCCTAGGCGCCTTATCGCCCCAAACCAGGCGTAGCAACAGTGAGCGGGACGGGGGGTATTATTGAACAGGAATAGAAAGCGCGGAAGGACCACCATTTTAATAATTGCCACTCTCCCGGCCATGGATAACGGCAGGCGCAACCACCTTGCGATCTGTGATTCCAGAGTGCTAATTGCACTACCATAATTTGGTCGGATCATAGTGGAAGTATCAAGATGAATATGGACACCAAGGTATTTAACCGAATCATGACACCATGCAAGTGGAAACACGCAGTTCCAGGTGGTGGTACAGGCGGTAAGTGGAAAAATGACTGATTTATGCCAGTTAATGTGAAGACCGGAAAATTTACCAAAGCTGAATATTTCGAATTTGAGTGGCTCGAGGTTAAGCCGAGGTGACCTAACATATAAAATAGTGTCGTCAGCATAGAGCGAGACCAATAGAGGGCCTGTAAGACACTTGATGCCATGGTGTAAATGCCCTGACGTGTGCCCCGGGTCAAAGAAAAAGGGACAGAGATGGTGCCGCTCAACCGTAGCCTAGCAGTAGGCAAAGTGTAGAGTAAGACCACAGTGGGAACAAAGCACTCGGGCATACCCATACGCCTCATGATGGATAGGAAAAAAGGCCACTCCAAAGAGTCAAATGCCTTCTCTGCATCTAGGAGAACAGCAACGGCAGGCGTATCAGGGTCAATCCGATGCAAAACAGTAAAAAGGGTCCTCAAGTTGAGGGAAGTGGAGCGATGTGGCACAAACCCAGATTGTACTGGGGAAATGATGGATTCCATCAACAAGGACAAGTGTATCGAAATAACCTTAGCAAGAATTTTGTAATCAAGGTTTAATAAGGACAACGGCCTACAAGAACAACATAATTTAGGATCCAGGTTTAGGCAAGAGGATAATGACCGCTTCTCTGAACGTTGGAGGAAGCCGGCCCACTTCCAATGCCTCAGCGTAAACCTCGATCAATCGGGGAACCAGGACGCCTTTGTAAGCTTTATAAAAATCTGCCGAGAAGCCGTCCAGGCCGGGAGCAGAAGAGCCCCGTAAAGCCTCTATAGCCACCAGAACACTATCCTGGGTAATGGGGACTGCCAGAAAGTCCTGCATATATTTCTCCAAGTAGACCAGCACTATCTCAGCGAGATATTCACCCTGCTCACGCATATCTCCAGTGACTCTGGAAGTATATAGCTCTGTATAGTATTTGAGAAAGGAATCACGTATGTCCGGTGTCGAATGTAACAAGGTGTCATTAGGGCCGATGAGCTCCGTGATGTATGAGGAGTCCCTTGGGGGCCGAAGATTCTAAGCCAATCATTTTCCAGGCCTCTCGCCCTCCCCATACCGCCTCGCCGTGATCGGTCTCTGCAAAAATAGCAATTCGCGTTCAGATGCGTCTCGAAACTCAAGCATCAAGTCAAGCCGCCTAGCCTGGAGCATATCAGAGGTGGCAGTAAGTAGCTCCAGGTCCAGAGCGGCGATATCTGTTTCTATGCGATTTAACATTGCACGCAAATCACGGAGCACTCCAGCATGTTTGGCAATGCAAATGCCTCTGATGTAGGCCTTGAACCGCTCCCACAGCACCGCCCAGGTCTCCACAGAGCCAGTGTTGATTTCAAAATATTATTCGATGGATTCACGGACTCCCTCAAGAAAAACCGGGTCAGCTAATGCTCTCCCAGAGAAACGCCACTGTCGCTCGAAGCCACCCGGTCTGGGAATGTGTAACGTAAGAACAACTGGGGAGTGGTCTGAAAGCGTAAGAGGAAGGGTGAGAAGACCATCCACCCAGCCCGAGAGTCCCCGGGAGACCAACCAATAGTCAATCCTAGTCCAAGTGTTGTGGAACCCTGAGTAATGCGTAAAGGCAGGCAGATCCGGGTATAGCAGTCTCTCAATGTCTATCAGGGAGAAGTGAGTGCCTATGTCACGTAGGGCCTGCCGGGATCACGGTTTGACGTCAGATGAAGTGGAGTTGCTATCCCTAGACGGGTCCAGCAGCAAATTAAAGTCGCCCCCCATTATCAATAATCCAGGCTCAATTGAAAGAAGCTGAACATGAAGGTCGTGGAAAAAGGAGGGGGAGTCCGTGTTCGGACCATAAACCTCAACAAACGAAACCTTATGTCCCAAAAGTTTACCAGTGACAATCAATGTCCGGCCCTCACCGTCAGTGAAAGTCTTGTGCAATGCAAAGGGGACACGTTTGTGTATAACAATGGACACCCCTCTAGCATACCGGCTGTAATTGTAGAAAAATCTGCGAGAACCCCAGCTTCTGGCTACAGATGAAGAATCGGAACCGGACAAGTGCGTCTCCTGCATAAATACAATGTCAATGTTGTGTCGGGTTAGGTAATTGAGGACCTGTCTACATTTCTTAGTGCCATTCAGCCCCCTGACATTCCAAGACATCAAAGATAGTCTGGAAGGTCCGGGCTGATGACCCAAGTTAACCATGAGAAAAAACTTAAATTGCAATGTAGATATAGTGCATGCATTTTCCTCGCCATATACTGACAACATAAGCAATAGTACCAATCGTGCAATGAAATAAAACAAATAAACCCCCCACCACCCACCTCCCAGCCTAAAATGAACCACAAAGGGGCAAACCCCGAATGTCATGTTGAAACAATAAAGCCAAGTGTATGAACCATTCACAATATGACAATGATGAGCACAAAACAAAAGCATTACAAGAAGCAAAAAAACAGTGGTGTTCACCATGGGGCGGGGCAACGCCACGCCGATGGGGCACGAGCAATGTAGCAGCAGAATGCAAGTTATACGGTGCGAACAATAAACAACACAGTAGAATGTAATGAACAATACATCCTGGTGATCAACCTGTCCCGGGCTCCGAAAACAAATCAACACTGGCCTGCGAGTCTCCCCGGGGTGGGGATCCAGAGTTAGAATCAGCAGGTGTACCAGAGAGACTCCCTTTGTAGGACCAACAGAATTCCTGCGCCTCAGTAGGGGTGTCGAAGATGCGGGCTCTACCATTCACGTCGACCCTTAAACGTGCCGGATATAACATTCCGTATCTAAGGCCCAAGTTCCTCAAAGTAGCCTTCACCCCATTAAACTTGCGACGGGCGTCTTGGACCATGAGAGTGAAATCAGGGAAAAAGGACAGTTTGGATCCCTGCCATTGGATATCTCCCATGTCACAAGCTGATCGGAGAGCGGCATCTCTATTTCTAAAGTTCATGAGCCTAGCGATTATAGGTATTGGGGGAAGGCCCGGCCGAGGCCTGGGATCCAGTGATCGATGCGCCCGCTCAACCATGAAGCCCTGTGTGAAAGTATCTCTGCCAAACCGTTCTATGAGGAGTTTTTCAACAAAAGTGTCCATGCGCCCTGTGGGTGTCGTCTCCGCAACGCCCACGAACCTGATGTTGTTTCTTCGACTACAGGCTTCCAGGACCTCATTCTTGATGGCCACATCCTTACGGATCTTTTCCAGCCTGTCCAGCCTCTTCAGCGTAGTAGAGGAACCATGTCCGATACCCTGGATTCCACCACACCAAGTCTCCGATCATGTACCTGAATCTTCGCCCCCATATCCGCAAATTTCTTGTCCAGGTCCTCGAATCTGTTATCCAGGGACTTAAAGCCAGCCCTCATTTCGTTAAGCATGGCCTTAGTCAATGCAGCAGGGGTCTCGGCGCCGCCGGCGCACAAAGCGCTATTTGTAGGGTCAGGAAGAGGATCCGAGGCGGGTCCAGGGGCCTTGTCAAACTGTAGTTTGCGCTGATTTGGGTCTTTTTTTCCCCATGATGCAGCAGGAGAAGGGGGATCAAGCGGGCGGTCACTGCAGGTGCAGCGGCCGGAGGACCTTGGGGCCAAGGAGCACCGCAGGGGGGCAGGAACTCAGAATTGCCAGCGCTAAGTGACACACAAAAAACGAGTAGCGGGCTGTGCACAGCAGCAAGTGCGCAGAGTTGGATGCGTCAAAGACAGACAGACAAGCAGGAAAGTGCGCAGTCGAAGGGGTACCACAGAATCCGGACAAGAGATAGGAAACTGGATGTACAGCCTAGTCCATTTCTTGACTGTCGGATGAAGGCCACAGAAAGATCAGCCAAGCAATGGAGCACTCATGGCATGGGCAAGCTGGATTGATGATCAGCCCCACCAGGGACCGCCAACTGAGGGATGCCAGCAACCAGGGGGCAGAGTGCTTAACTCGCCAGCGTGGCGAAGATGGTGAGACCCTACTCACAGACCATGCCTTTAGCCCCCTATGCGGCCCCCCAACAGCGAGGCTGACAGGTCGTCCACAGGGGGGGTAGGGGGGCGGGAGCAGGCAAGCCCGGCGAGGCCCGGCACCGCCGCTACCTCAAGGGTGCGCCCAGGGCCTCCGAGCCAGCCCGTCACGCCCTCTGCCTCAGCCCGCAATCCAGGCCCCGGCTCTGGGGCACACAGCAGGCCGTTGAGGGCCCGGCGGCGCCCCCCGCAAAGCTGGACCCAGCCGCGAACCGCAGGATCAGGGACGGGGGGAGAGCCCACAATGACCGCCGGGGAGGAGCGCAGGGCAGCGCCAGGGACCCACCAAAGCCGCACTCACCACCCCGAGGTCCGCCGCATCAACGTCTGGAGAGGGCCTCAGGTCAGCGCCTGTCTCCGACTCCGGGGCCTGCCGCCGGTGATCAGCGCGGCGGAGCCGCCTCAGCGTAGCATCAGAGCTTTCCACAGGACATCGGGCGCAGATTGATGGTGTCTGCTAGTGCCGCAAACGCATCCGCACCGGGTCTATCGTGGTCAGCCCAGCCCGACCGGCGGAGCTTCAGTTAAAAGCGGCCATCTTGTCCGCCTTCACGGCCATGCCCCCCATCCACACAGTCCAGGTTTAGAAGGACAATGGGGGTAGAACATACGACTCTCCATCGGATACCTCTTTGGACACAGACTCTACATTTCTTAGCGGGAAAATATTTTGTGACCGTGGGAGAAATGTGATCAGGAAAGTGGTGATGTTTCAATCTAGCCACGTCCTTCACCACTGCTTGTCTAGGATCTCTTGCCTGTTCCACTACAACAAGGCTACCTATCAGAGACTGCTGAAACTAAACTTTACAAGTGTCATCTTTGACTCTGGAGAACAATCCTCGAAAACAACAAAACCATTGAAGGTCGCTAAATGGAATAAATGGATAGCCAGCTTCTTATACCAAATGTACCCCTTAAGAACAGCAGTGTAAAGTTCCAACCTCTGATCTACTCTACTTACATCACCCATGTGCCTGTTGTAGTCTAAAATGCACACAGCTCTGCACACTTCAGCATCCTGACCTCAAACAGTCACAGGTGAAGTACTATTATCATCAGTGGTAGTCAACATGTAGACATCTCTCTTGTGAAAAATGTCATGGCTAGAAGTTCATTGCTACACAAGGCACTGCAATGTCCCTTCTCAAGTCTTTTACAAACAAGCTCATTTGGGTAACCTTTATGGTTAAAGGTGATTGTGCCACAAGCAACAGTGTCCACTTTGAACAATTTATCTAGGTATAAATGGTGACATTTGTTAAAAAGTCCTCAACCAAGTTCCCACAGAATTTTTTCACTACTTTCAAAAGTAGACAGGCAACAGGGTGTCAATACTGGAATCTCTAGTGGTGTACAGCCTGAAATTATAGACATATCCAGTACTACTCTCAGATAACATATACATCTTAATTCCATAACATGCCCTCTTGCTAGGAATATACTGCCTAAAAATCAATCAGCCCTTGAACAAGAACAAATACTCATCCACAGCTGTTTCTTTCCCTGGAACATCGATCTCTGAAATCAATCTACAAAGTGATAAAGGACAGTCCGAACCTTAAAGAGACGTTCACAATCAGGGTGATCTTATGGCAACACTAAAGCATTATCAACAAAATGCAGCATCTGAACAAAAGTAAATACCAATTATGACTCTTGGTTGCAGGAAATATAGCTGCTGCCATCAAGGTAATAGTAGACCAATATGAAGACAGTGACGGCTTCCTATTCAGGCCCATTAAAATATTTAAACCCAAGAACTCCTTTAACTCATTCAGATTTGTGGGAGTTCACCGGGTATCTCTAGAGTGGGGCTTACGTTTGGCACTGTTGTTCCTCAAATACTGTTTAGCATACAAATTAGTCTGATCAACAATATCATCCAAAAATATATCATCCATAAACAAATGATAAAAATGTATAGGTGAAAAGTTTTCAGTATTCACTCTACACCCTGCAACATCACTAAAGGCAGGCAACACCGACTGCACCATGTTTGGGTCAACCCAGAGTCTACCACTTCCAATGGGAAGCCTTTACACCCCAGGCTGCAGTCTATTTGCCTCTGGCTGCGCTATTGGCACATCGGTGTCTTCCACTAAAAGCAGCACTTCATCTACACTGAGAGTGGCTTCATCATCAAATGATCAATTGATTCCTCTCGGACAGAAAATTCACTGCCAGAATCTTGGCCTTCCTCCTCTTCCCAGTAGCGTAACATAGACCCCCTGCAGCCTCTGTGGTGCAGGGGCCACCAAGCTTCAGAGGCCCAAGCAGCACAGTACCCTGACCTGAGAGCTCCTGATTAAGATTGGAGGGAGGGCCCCTCCATGTACCTAGCAGGGGGCTCCCTCAAGTTTTGTTATGCCACTATCTCAGATGCTGAGTCAGTCTCTTAATAATGGTCAGAAGAAGACTCAAAAAGCATACAAACAACCTGCTGAGCTGTCATTCTATAGCTAAACATAATCCTTACTAAGAAAAATACCTTCACAAACCAGTCAACAATACCCAACGCTGTTTAAAATAAGTAATAAACAAAGTGTGGCTTTATCAAACAGAAAGTAAAACTACTGGGATATAGTAAAACCTAGAAGGAAGAGTCAATCAATGTAAAGCACACAAATACCTATATACTCTACTGCACTTACTCTGCACATACACAGCAAGCACTATAGAAGTCCAACTGGAAAGAAAGTAACCCCACCCCCCAAAAAACAGCATTACAAACAAGGCAGTAAACAATGTGCACAAATCAATATGTTACGTTGAAAGACAATCATACAAAAAGCTAACAAAACAAATTATACAAACAGACGAAGGATATACTTTAGATGAAAAGATTACTGAATGAGAAGCTTACCAGCCACAACTCAACAAACTGCTGATCTGCCAAAGCTGCAGTCACAAACAGGATTCACCAACAAGACAAAGGAAACAATTGGCTGTACAATAAACAAAGAAAAGAAAATTAAACCACAAACAACCACATAAACCAAATAAAAATTATAACAAAATATCAAAAGACACTGATATTCCCCCGAAAGGAGGTCTGGCACTACCAGATGGATGTAAATCTTACCTCAGAAACAAATCTCCCTCCCCATACATAGCCCTATTCCCAGGTGACTCAAGTGTGACCACCCATCCTGAGGCTCAATTCAATCATAGATCTCTCAAGGGGGCAAAAACACACCCCAGAGGGCAGATCAGCCAGAAAATTCTCAATCTGCCCTCAGGGGAAGGCAGCATAAAAATAAATATGGGCTCTCCAGAGGTCGCTTTCCTTCAAAACATAACTTGCTGGTGTCTGCTGGTGAACTTCTGCACCCACAAAGGGCAGATCAGCCCACAAATGGCTGAGCTGCCCCCTAGGGAGTGGGTAGAATTACTAAAACAATTATCCCCCCAGTGGATAGCCTTTGCCCAGGGGTCGCTCGCCAAAAAACAAAAAAATCCCTTGTGGTTTAGTGGCCTTCCATCACCCCAGAGGGTAGATCAACCTTAAAACGGCTGATCTGCCATTTTGGGGGTGGAATAACTAAAAAACTAAAA